>NC_073627.1:17185000-18435000 GCF_029407905.1 Bubalus kerabau | reverse complement strand
AGGAGCCCCCTGGAGATTACTGGGCCTGTCTGGCTGGATGGATAGCCCACCATCTGGATGCTGCTGCATCTGTGTGGCAGGAAGGGGGCTGGCAGCCAGCTCAGGCCTCCATGGGGCCACCAGAATCTGCACTCACCTGGAAATCCCACAGGAGAACCCTTTCCGGACTGGACTCCATAGAACGCCTCAAGATGAGGAGGAGGAGGAAGGGAAATCCTTAGTCTCTAGCCCCTCCCTAGACAGTCATGATGTGGTGCATATGCAGCAATGGCTCTGAGGAGTCCTGCGGCAAGGGAACCTGTTTAATCTGAACTCATTGCTTCCCAAACCTTTTCCATCATGGAAACACTTTTTTCCCTTGCAGGCACTTAGTTTACAGCTTGAAGGTACTAGAGTTTGTAGGATACAGTTCAGAAATGCCGAGGTGGCAGAAAGGAAGTGCCCAACGTAGTTTCCTTTTAGGGATCTGCCTCCGGACCTTCTCCAGGGCTCAGCAGCTGGGAGGGACCCTGCAAGGGTAGCTGATCAAGTGTCTGCCTGGGATAGGATGGCAAGACGGGGTGAGGAGAGGGATGTCCAGGGAAATAGGACTGGGTTTCCAGAATAGCCACGTGCCTTTGGTGAAGGGGTGGGGCAATGGGACACCCATGTTTCTGGGGGAATCTTACCCTCACATCCCCACTGGGGCAGGCATCCCACACGGACTCCCCAAGTTCCTCCGTGGGATTAAGCTCCAGTCACCACAGGAGTTACTTGCTCAACTTCCTTCCCTTTCCTGTCTCACTCCCCACCTCCCCTCCTACAGCTTCATTGGAACAGCCCCCAAATAAACTACCTGCTGTAAATCCTTCCCAGGGTCTGCTTCTGGGGTAACCCTCCCAAAGATACAGTAAATGGGTACAATCTATCTGGAGGATAATTTGGCAATAAGCACCAAAATTACAAGCACACATGTTTGTGGGCCGTGGACATGAATTTTATCCTATAGATATTCTCTTATAAATGCCAAAAGATTTATGAACAAGATTATTTTTTGGCAGCACTGCTGATAAGACCCAAAAGTGAGAAATATTTGGCTTTAGGGACAAGACACATAGATCATGGTGCATTCAACCAGTGGAATATTATGCAGCCATAAAAAGGAATGAATGGGGACACCCTTTATGGGCTGATTTAGAATAGTCTCCAAGATAAATCAAGTGGAAAAGAGCAAGGTGATCATGCTTATCACAACATAATCATGTTTGTATGAATCAAAATCGTGTTTGAAACAGAATATACAGCCATAATTGCTTATTTATGTAGATAGGCACGCTCTGGAAGTGTGCCAAGAAACGGATAACCTGGGAGCTTTTGGAAAGAGGAATTAGGAGGCTGAGAGCAGGGAAAGAATGGCAATTTTCAGGATGTATACCGTTTGATTTTTAACATGGTAGAAATTAAAAGAAGTTCAGGGACAGAGGAGCCTAGTGGGCTGCTGTCTATGGGGTCGCACAGAGTCGGACACGACTGAAGCGACTTAGCAGCAGCAGCAGCAGCATGGTAACTATAAACATATATATGTATATGTATAACTTAAAAATAATTGTAAAGAATAACCATACACCTGGATGCCTGATCACAGAATTTTGCTATAATGATCAACCCGATTTTAGCTTTTCTCAGGAAAGTTTAACCCATGACAGCGTCCTTCAACCTTCCTTTTCTCATTTAGCATTCCCATAAGGTGGTTCTGCATCATTAGTCCATGTTTCTAAATGAGGAAAGCAGGCCTGAGATCAGCCTTTCCCAAAATGCTGAGTCCAAGCTGTCCTTCTCCTACCCCTTACCTGGGATAAAGAAGTTTCCTAAATCTTCCTGACATAGGGAAGTCTGCAGCCCTTTTCCTGAGCTATTTGAAATGCAGACTGCTCTCTTTGGAGAGGTTGAGATGAGGCAGGAGGGAGGCTAGATAAAATGACCTGTTGGGAACTTTCCTGGTGGGTCTACCGGTTAAGAATCCTCCTTGCAATGCAGAGGACATGAGTTCTGTCCCTGGTCGGGCAACTAAGCCCATGCACTCTGGAGACTACACATGGGAGTTTATGTGTCACAGTGAAATGTCCTCATGATCATGCATGCTAGAACTAAGACCTAACAGGCAAATAAATAAATAGAACAAAAAAGCAGCCTCTTCACGTGGCATCCTTGTGGGCTGTTGCCATGTTCTATTTCTATATTCGAGAGGCCTGGCACAACACTTGACACATTTGCTGGGTGGATGGATCGATGGATGGATGTCTTTTTGCCCCAGAATCCCGGGTATGGAGGAACGAAAGGGAAAAGGATCCCCTCCTTCTGGCTCCTCCCAGGTCAGCGAGCAGAGCTCTGGAACTCAACAGTCTGCTTACAATTTCAGTTCTGCTCCTCTGGCTGCCATGTGATCTCATGTTAGTCTCTTCACCTGAGCCTTAATTTCCTTATCTCTGCAATGTGTAATGCACTCAAAGGATTAAACAAGACCCTATCCGGGTGCCTCTCATGTGTCTAGCACCTAGTGGGCTCTGCTGGATATGTTCTCTCCCCCTCCCTTCCTTTGGGCAGAAGAAAAATCACCATCGAGACCAGACATTGTCACCTCTTTGCCTCCAATCACGCCCATGTCAATAGAATCCTCCTTCTGTCTAACTAAAAACCCATCTACTGTGACCCAAGTCTGTGGCCTCTTGTGCTATGGTCCACTGGCAAGAGGGAAAGCTGTCAGCGTGGTCCCTACAGGAGGCTTTTCCAGATCTGAAGGTGCAAGGAAAGTCAAGGTTGAGTCTTGCTGGGGGCCCAGCAACCCCAGCCCCTCTTGCTTGACCCATCTGTTTTAACTTCTCTGTCCCCTTCCTGGGCTTAAGAACCCTTGGTGCAAAGTCAGCTGACGGTTGCCCAGGATTCTAGGGCACAGGGCCTGTCCCTTCTCCACCTTAGTCCTTCCCCTCCTCCCAAGGAATTGGCAAAAAGCTCAGATTCCCAGAGCTGAGAGACTGAATCCTGGGAGCGGAGCTGACAACTTGCATTTTACAATAAATCCCTGCAATTAGACCCTGCAAACAGCTTCCCTGTCACCTCCCTGATATACGGCAGGGAATTAGCTTAATGTGCCTGGCAACCAATTCTTGGACTAAAAATAGTTAGCTCGGGGGTTCACCTTTCCTTGTTTAACATCCAATCTTTGCTGAAGCCAGGGAGGGAGCAAGCTTGGGGTCTAGGGCCTGCCCTGGTGGGTGCCAGGGTGGGTCTTAATGGTTATGCTAAGTCTCTTCAGTCGTATCAGACTCTTTGTGACGCTATGGACCGTATCCTGCCAGGCTTCTTTGTCCATGGGATTCTTCCAGCAAGAATACTAGGGTGGGTTGCCATTTCCTTCTCCAGGGGTTCTTCCTGATCTGGGGATCGAACCCTTGTCACCTACCTTTAACTAACGTGACAAAGAATTAGCCATAGGGCAGGAGTGGGGCCGCCTTCTGCGAGGGAGGGGAGCCAGGCCAAGCTGTTTTAAGTGTGCAGGCTTTCTGAGTAGGCAGCCACCTTCTCAGAGGTCTCCCTGGGTGGCCTCCTGAAATACCACCCCTTCCTCTACCCTCATGCTCCCACCCATCGCCCAGCAGACACCACCATTCAATGGATCAGGAATGGATTCTAACCCACTGCGTCACCTCGGCCTGGTCCTTTCTCTCCAGTTTGCCGTTTCCTTATTTGCAGAAAGAGAAATTAAATGAGCCCTAGGTATTGGATTTTCAGACACCGTGGACTCACAATTTCCAGCATTTTATCCCAAATATCCTCACAAACATCAAGGTTCCTGAAATGCCAACTCCTCAGCGTGCAAACCCCCTCCGTTGTTCAGTCGCTCAGTCGAGTCCAACTCTTTACGACCCCATGGACTGAAGCACACCAGGCTTTTCTGTCCCCCCTGCAAACCCCCTTAGGGACCATCAGGCAGAGTGACAATTCTTTTTCAGACCCTCGGTACTAATTTTTCCCTGAAGGGAGACAAAAAAGAAACAAGTTTGACATTCCCTTTAAAGTCCTATCTGGACCTAAAAATTCTAAAGTCCCTCTGTCGCAGGGCCACTTGCCAACAGAAAAACACCAACTATGCCATGAAACAGCTTGTTCATTAAGTCTTCTCAGTCAGTCACATCTTAGTATAACTCAGTCCAGAAAGTCCTTTCCTGGAAGAGGAGGAAGAACATGGAGTCTTGGGATCCTTCATGGGGCTGTTAGGATATTGAAAGCCTCACCGGGCTCCCTACCACCCCCATGAGAAACCACCATGTGGAAGCCAAGGGCCTCCGCAAGCTGTGACCCTGGCCCACCCGTCCAACCTCACGACTGCCCCGTCATACTCTGCTGCACAGTCACAGGACTCCCTGTTCCCCACACAGACCAAGCAGAGTCCACTTGCTGGGCCTTTGTTCACAAGGATGCCTCTACCTGGAATGCCATTTCCCTTTCTCCGCTTTGTCCCTGAATTACATTTCTCAGTTGGTAGAAATCCTACCCATTAAAAAAAAAAAAAAAAAAAAATATATATATATATATATATATATGTTTATTTATTTTGGCTGCACCAATTCTCAATTTCAGCACTCGAGATCTTCAATCTTTGCTGTGGCATACGGGATTTTTTTTTTAGTTGCAGCATGTGAACTCTTAGTTGTGGCATATGGGATCTATTTCCCCAACCAGAGATTGAATCCAGACCCCCCTGCATTGGGAGCAAAGAGTCTTAGCCACTGGACCCCCAACGAAGTCCCTCTACCCATTTTTTTTAATTTATTTATTTTTTATTGAAGGATAATTGCTTTACAGAATTTTGTTGTTTTCTGTCAAACCTCAACATGAATCAGCCATAGGTATACACATATCCCCTCCCTTTTGAACCTCCCTCCCATCTCCTGCCCCATCCCACCCCTCTAGGTTGATACAGAGCCCCTGTTTGAGTTTCCTGAGCCATGCAGCAAATTCCTGTTGGCTATCTATTTTACATATGGTAATATAAGTTTCCACGTTACTCTTTCAATACGTCTCACCCTCTCCTCCCCTTTCCCCATGTCCATAAGTCTATTCTCTATGTCTGTTTCTCTATTGCTGCCCAGTAAACAAATTCTTCAGTACCATTTTTCTAGGTTCTGTATATATGCATTAGAATATTTATCTTTCTCTTTCTGACTCACTTCACCCTGTATAATAGGTTCTGGATTCATCCACCTCATCAGAACTGACTCAAATGCATTCCTTTTTGTGGCTGAGTAATATTCCACTGTGTATATGTACCACAACTTCTTTACCCATTCATCTGTTGATGGACATCTAGGTTGCTTCCATGTTCTAGCTATTGTAAATAGTGCTGCAATGAATAATGGGATACATGTGTCTTTTTCAATTTTCGTTTCCTCATGGTATATGCCTAGGAGTGGGATTGCTGGGTCATAAGGTGGTTTTATTCCTAGTTTTTTAAGGAATCTCCATACCGTCCTCCATAGTGGCTGAATCAATTTATATTCCCACCAACAGTGCAAGAGCATTGCCTTTTCTCCACATCCTCTCCAGCATTTATTGTTTGTAGACTTTTTGATGAGGTCCATTCTGACCAGTGTGAGGTGATATCTCACTGTAGTTTTCATTTGCTTTTCTCTAATAATGAGCAATGTTGAGCATCTTTTCATGTATTTGTTAGCCATCTGTGTGTCTTCTTTGAAGAAGTGTCTGTTTAAGTCTTTTCCCCACTTTTTAATTGGGTTGTATGAGCTGCTTGTATATTTTGGAAATTAATCCTTTGTCAGCTGTTTCATTTGTTATTATTTTCTCCCATTCTGGGGGTTGTCTTTTCACTTTGCTTATAGTTTCCATTGCTGTGCAAAAGCTTTTAAGTTTAATCAGGTCCCACTTGTTTACTTTTGCTTTTATTTCCATTACTCTAGGAGGTGGGTCATAGAGGATCTTGCTTTGATTTATGTCATCAAGTGTTCTGCCTATGTTTTCCTCTAAGAGTTTTATGGTTTCTGGTCTTAAATTTAGGTTTTTAATCCATTTTGAGTTTATCTTTGTGTATGGTGTTAGGAAGTGTTCTAATTTCATTCTTTTACATGTAGCTGTCCAGTTTTCCCAGCACCATTTGTTGAAGAGTCTGTCTTTGCTGCATTGTATATTCTTTCCTCCTTTGTCAAAAATGAGGTACCCATAGTGCATAGGTTTATTTCTTGGCTTTCTATCTTGTTCCATTGGTTTATATTGCTGTTTTTGTGCCAATACCATACTGTCTTGCTGACTGTAGCTTTGTAGTATAATCTGAAGTCAGGAAGGTTGATTCCTCTAGCTCCATTCTTCTCAGGACTGCTTTGGCTATTCGGGGTCTTTTGTGTTTCCATATAATTGTAAACTTTTTTTTCTAGTTCTGTGAAAAATGTCATTGGTAATTTGATAGGGATCGCACTGAATCTGTAGATTGCATTTGGTAATATAGTCATTTTCACAATATTGATTCTTCTACCCAGGAACATGGAATATCTCTCCATCTATTTATGTAGTCTTTGATTTCTTTCATTCAGTTCAGTTCAGTTCAGTCACTCAGTCGCGTCCGACTCTTCGTGACCCCATGAATTGCAGCACGCCAGGCCTCCCTGTCCATCACCAACTCCTGGAGTTCACTGAGACTCACGTCCATCGAGTCAGTGATGCCATCCAGCCATCTCATCCTCTGTCATCCCCTTCTCCTCCTGCCTCCAATCCCTCCCAGCATCAGAGTCTTCTCCAATGAGTCAACTCTTCACATGAGGTGGCCAAAGTACTGGAGTTTCAGCCTTAGCATCATTCCTTCCAAAGAACACCCAAGGCTGATCTCCTTCAGAATGGACTGGTTGGATCTCCTTGCAGTCCAAGGGACTCTCAAGAGTCTTCTCCAACACCACAGTTCAAAAGCATCAATTCTTCGGCACTCAGCCTTCTTCACAGTCCAACTCTCACATCCATACATGACCACAGGAAAAACCATAGCCTTGACTGGATGGACCTTTGTTGGTAAAGTAATATCTCTGCTTTTGAATATGCTATCTAGGTTGGTCATAACTTTCCTTCCAAGGAGTAAGCGTCTTTGAATTTCATGGCTGCAGTCACCATCTGCAGTGATTTTGGAGCCCAGAAAAATAAAGTCTGACACTGTTTCCACTGTTTCCCCATCTATTTCCCATGAAGTGATGGGACCAGATGCCATGATCTTCATTTTCTGAATGTTGAGCTTTAAGCCAACTTTTTCACTCTCCACTTTCACTTTCATCAAGAGGCTTTTGAGTTCCTCTTCACTTTCTGCCATGAGGGTGGTGTCATCTGCATATCTGAGGTTATTGATATTTCTCCCAGCAATCTTGATTCCAGCTTGTGTTTCTTCCAGTCCAGCGTTTCTCATGATGTACTCTGCATAGAAGTTAAATAAGCAGGGTGACAATATACAGCCTTGACGTATTCCTTTTCCTATTTGGAACCAGTCTGTTGTTCCATGTCCAGTTCTAACTGTTGCTTCCTGACCTGCATACAGATTTCTCAAGAGGCAGATCAGGTGGTCTGGTATTCCCATCTCTTTCAGAATTTTCCACAGTTTATTGTGATCCACACAGTCAAAGGCTTTGGCATAGTCAATAAAGCAGAAATAGATGCTTTTCTGGAACTCTCTTGCTTTTTCGATGATCCAGCAGATGTTGGCAATTTGATCTCTGGTTCCTCTGCCTTTTCTAAAACCAGCTTGAACATCAGGAAGATCACTCAGTGTCTTATAATTTTCTGTATACAGTTCTTTTGTCTCCATAGGTAAGTTTATTCCTAGATATTTAATTCTGTTTGTTGCAATGGTGAATGGGATTGATTCCTTAATTTCTCTTTCTGATTTTTCATTGTTAGTATATAGAAATGCAAGTGATTTCTGTGTGTTGATTTTGTATCCTGCAACTTTGCTGAATTCACTGATTAGCTTTAGTAATTTTCTGATACTATCTTTAGGGTTTTCTATGTACAGTATCATGTTATCTGCAAACTGTGAGAGCTTTACTTCTTTTCTGATCTGGATTCCTTTTATTTCTTTTTCTTTTCTGATTGCTGTATCTAGGACTTCCAGAATTATGTTGAATAATAGTGGTGAAAGTGGACACCCTTGTCTTGTTCCTGATCTTAGGGGGAATGTTTTCAGTTTTTCACCATTGAGAATAATGTTTGCTGTAGGCTTATCATATATGGCCTTTACTATGTGAGGTAGGTTCCTTCTATGTGCATTTTTTGAAGAGTTGTAATCATAAATGGATGCTGAATTTTGTCAAAGGCTTTTTCTGCATCTATTAAGATGATCATATGGTTTTCATCTTTCAACTTGTTAATATAGTATATCACATTGATTGATTTGCATATATTGAAGAATCCTTGCATTCCTGGAATAAACCCAACTTCATCATGGTGTATGAGCTGTTTGATGTGTTGCTGAATTCTGTTTGCTAAAATTTTGTTGAGGATTTTGGCATCTGTGTTCATCAGTGATATTGGCCTGTAGTTTTCTTTTTGTGTGTTGTCTTTGTCTGGTTTTGGTATCAGGGAGATGGTGGCCTCGTAGAAT
Source organism: Bubalus kerabau (assembly GCF_029407905.1). NCBI lineage: Eukaryota > Metazoa > Chordata > Mammalia > Artiodactyla > Bovidae > Bubalus > Bubalus kerabau. The sequence goes on along the minus strand of NC_073627.1, from coordinate 18,426,374 downwards.
GAGTTTGGAAGTGTTCCTTCCTCTGCAATTTTTTGAAAGAGTTTTAGAAGGATAGGCACTAGCTCTTTTCTAAATGTTTGATAGAATTCTCCTGTGAAGCCATCTGGACCTGGGCTTTTGTTTTTGGGGAGATTTTTGATCACAGCTTCAATTTCAGTGCTTGTAATTGGGTTGTTCATAATTTCTATTTCTCCTGGCTCAGTTTTGGAAGACTGAACTTTTCTAAGAATCTGTCCATTTCTTCTAGGTTATCCTTTTTTTTTTTTTTTTCCATATAGTTGTTCATAATAGTCTCTTATAACCCTTTGTATTTTTGCATTGTCTGTTGTAACCTCTCCTTTTTCATTTCTAATTTTGTTGATTTGATTCTTCTTTCTTTTTTTCTTGATGGGTCTGGCTAAAGGTTTGTCAATTTTGTATCTTCTCAAAGAACAAGCTTTTAGTTTTATTAATCTTTACTATTGTTTCTTTCATTTCTTTTTCATTTATTTTTGCTTGGATCTTTATGATTCCTTTCCTTCTACTAATTTTGGGGTTTTTTTTTCTTCTTTTTCCAATTGTTTTAGGTGTAAAGTTAGGTTGTCTATTCTATGTTTTTCTTGTTTCTTAAGGTAGAATTGTATTGCTATAAACTTCCCTCTTAGAACTGCTTTTCCTGCATCCCATAGGTTTGAGTTGTTGTGTTTTCATTGTTGTTTCTAGAAATTTTCTGATTTCCCTTTTTGATTTCTCCAGTAACCTGTTGGTTATTTAGAAACATGTTGTTTAATCTCCAAGTTCATGTTTCTTACAGTTTTTTTCTTGTAACTGGTATCTAGTAGTCTCATAGCCTTGTGGTCAGAGAAGATGCTTGATACGATTTCAATTTTCTTAAATTTACTGAGGTTTGATTTGTGACCCAAGGTATGGTCTATCATGGAGAATATGATATGTGCACTTGAGAAGAAGGTGTATTCTTCTGCATTTGGATGGAATGTCCTGAAGATATCAATGAGATCCACCTCATCTAATGTATCAATTAAGACTTGTGCTTCCTTATTAATTTTCTGTTTTGATGACCTGTCAAAACAGATCATCAGGTGTGAGTGGGGTGTTTAAGTCTCCTACTATTATTGGGTTACTGTCAATTTCTCCTTTTATGTCTGTTAGTGTTTGTCTTATGTATTGAGGTGCTCATATGTTGGGTGCATAGATATTTACAATTGTTATGTCTTCCTCTTGAGGTGATCCCTTGATCATTATGTAGTGTCCTTCCTTATCTCCTGTAATCTTCTTTAAGGTCTATTTTGTCTGATATGAGGCTTGCTACTCCAGCTTTCTTTTGCTTCCCATTTGCATGGAATTTATTTTTCCATCCTTTCACTTTCAGTCTATATGTGTCTTTAGGTCTGAAGTGGGTTTCTTGTAGACAGCATATACATGGGTCTTGTTTTGTATCCATTCAGCCAGTCTGTGTCTTTCAGTTGGAGCATTTAATCCATTTTCATTTAAAGTAATTATTGATATATATGTTCCTATTGCCATTTTCTTTATTGTTTGGGGTTGATTTTGTAGATCTTTTTTCTTCTCTTGTATTTCTTGACTACATAAGTCCCTTTAACATTTGTTGTAAAGCTGGTTTGGTGGTACTGAATTCTCTTAACTCTTGCTTGACTGAAAAGCTTTTTATTTCTCCATCAATTTTGAATAAGATCCTTGCCAGGTACTGTAATCTTGGTTGTAGATTTTTCCCTTTCAATACTTTAAATATATCCTGCAATTCCCTTCTGGCCTGCAGAGTTTCTGCTGAAAGATCAGCTGTTAAGCATATGGGGTTTTCCTTGTATGTTACTTGTTGCTTCTCCCTTGCTGCTTTTAACATTCTTTCTTTGTGTTTAGTCTTTGTTAGTTTGATTAATATGTGTCTTGGTGTGTTTCTCCTTGGGTTTATCCTGTATGGGACTCTTTGTGCCTCTTGGACTCGATCGACTATTTCCTTTTCCATGTTGGGGGAATTTTCAACTATAATCTCTTCAAAATTTTTCTCATACCCTTTCTTTTTCTCTTCTTCTTCTGGGACCCCTATAATTTGAATGTTGGTGCGTTTGATATTGTCCCAGAGGTCTCTGTGACTATCCTCAGTTCTTTTCATTCTTTTTACTTTATTCTGCTCTTCAGAAGTTATTGCCACCATTTTATCTTCCTGGTCACTGATTCATTCTTCTGCTTCAGATATTCTGCTATTGATTCCTTCTAGAGTATTTTTAATTTCAGTAATTGTGTTGTTTGTCTCTATATGTTTATTCTTTAATTCTTCTAGGTCTTTGTTAATTGATTCTTGCATTTTCTCCATTTTGTTTTCAAGGTTTTTGATCATCTTTACTATCATTATTCTGAATTCTTTTTCAAGTAGTTTGCCTATTTCCTCCTCATTTATTTGGACTTCTATGTTTCTAGTTTGTTCCTTCATTTGTATAGTATTTCTCTGCCTTTTCAGTATTTTTTTTTAAACTTACTGTTTGAGGTCTCCTTTTCCCGTTGAATTCTTTCTTCCTTTTGGTTTCTGCCCTTCTAAGGCTGGTCCAGTGGTTTGTGTAAGCTTCTTATAGGGTGAGATTTGTGCTGAATTTTTGTTTGTTTGTTTTTCCTCTTATATCAAGGCTGAGTGAGGTGGTAATCCTGTCTGCTGATGATTGGGTTTGTATTTTTATTTTGTTTGTTGTTTAGATGAGGCGTCCTGCACAGGGTGCTACTGGTAGTTGGGTGATGCCGGGTTTTGTATCAAGTGGTTTCCTTTGTGTGAGTTCTCACTATTTGATACTCCCTAGGGTTAGTTCTCTGGTAGTCTAGGGTCTTGGAGTCAGTGCTCCCACTCCAAAGGCTCAGGGCTTGATCTTGCATCACTGAATCCAGCAGACTTTCCAGACTTTACTCAGCATCCTCTCTTGGTCTCTCCCCCATTTTTGAAAGAACAAATTTTACAATCTCTTTTGTGAACCCTTCCCTGTCCCATGGTGATCCTTCAGGTTCCTCCTTTAACTGCATTTGGAACCATGTAAGCCAGAAGAGCCTTAGGGAGCCTATACATTAGTGTTTGCCAAAATACTTCGATGTGACCTATTATAAGAAAACCAGTCTGTATTATGACCCAACACACAAGCGTGCATGCACACACTCAACATACATTGTGTATATATGCACACAATGCATACACATATATACTCAACTATAGAGACATGTAAACACACATGGATACAAAATGCACACATGTACATATGACCAGTTCTTTATGCAATACTTACCTCTACTGTGTGTATCACTCTGATTCTAATATAGTTGTTGCTTCCTTTTTTTTTTTTTTTAATGCTGGTTCTGATTCACTAAATTTATTTCACCATCTTATAAAGGATCACAAAACTACAATTTGGAAGGTGCCAAGGTAATTCAACTCTTTGTTTTACAAATAGAATTACTAAGGTCCAGAGAGAGAGGAAGGGACTATTTCAAGGTCACAAAGCTGGCTGGCCACATGACCCAAACCAGACTGCAGTTTTGTTGGCTTCCTAGGGGTGACCTCTCCTCTCACATGCATTGCAGCTGCTCCTGCAAGATTATAAATCCACGAGGAAGAGGGTGGTGTCTCCAGTCCCGCCACCCCCTCCCCCAGTGAAGGTCTCGTTCATAGCAGGTGCCCAGTGAAAGGCTGCATGGAATAATGATGAAAAAGTGTTTGGGAAGTCAATGACGGCCTTGCTGGAGCGAGGGGTTGTTAAATGCAGCAGCCTCCGCCGGGAGACCAGGTCAGCTTGAGCTCATTAGCGGCGCAGGGCTTTCCCAGGGTTTTGCCATGCTGAAATTGCTGGGGTGCAGAAATTCTGCTGCCAAATTAGGATGGGGGCGGTTGAGGTGGGGGCGGCGGAGAGAGGAGAGGAGGGTGGAAGAGGGGAGGAGCCCTTGGGGAGGGGAAGTTGGAGGGACGGTGGGCAGGGGCTGCGGTGGGCAGGGGCTGCGGTGGGCGGGGGCTGGGTGTCGGGTATGCGGCTTATGGAAAATCTGAACAAGCTCCAGAGAGAAAAGAACTCGGTCTCCTTCTGCCTCGTCTCCTCTTGTCATTCTGAGAGAAGTGGCTCAGCTTGGGGGGTTAGGGCGGAGAGTTCCGAGAGGAGTGGCAAAGAGGTGCAGAGGAAGAGAGAAGAGCAGGCGAAGACGCAGAAATAAGCAATTTGGAGGCTTTAGGAGGCGACGCTGCTCAAGGGTGGCCTGGAGCCACTTGAGGCTTCCCACAGCACCTTCCCCCTACACTGCTACCCCCACTCCACCACCACCCCGACCCCACCGAGCTCAGCCACCCTAGGAACAGAGGGGCCAGTGGCTCATCCACTCACGAGAACGCCCCCCGCCCCCCCCTGCTTTCCAAGGCCCTGGGTCTTGTGGGAAATTAGAACCAAGGGCTGGACAGCCTGGGAAAGAGGACACTTTCATTGACCAGATAAGCCACATGCTGGCCTGAGATAGACTTGGAGTTTCTAAGCACAGAGCCCTTGGGTGTCATCTGGACCCATCTCCTATATTCCTGCACCCCAGCACAGGTGCAGGACACAGAAAAGGAGACAAGAAGGGTGACCTGGCAGGAGAAGGGACCTGGCCACTGGTTTATTCATTTGACAAATATCTATTGAGCCCCTGCTGTGTTCTCGGCTCAGGGCTAGGAGCACCGGAGTGGACTTGTAAACAGGCATAGAACTGAGGGTGGAGCAGGGAAAGCAGACTGTGGACAGGGGTGTTTTGAGTGGCCAGAGGAAGCCCAAAGAACTAGCCTAGGGTACTGATGAGGGGTTCCTAGAGCCAGTAAGGTTTAAAGTAAAATTTCCAAAGAGTCCAGGTGAGGAGCTGAGGTGTGATGGTTGGTGTGGGGAGTACTGTGTCTGAGGTTTGGTGGGGTCTTCTCAGCCCTGTGTCTCAGTCTCAACTTCGCACCATTGGGAACTTTGTTATTTCAGTTGCCTCCAATGGAATAGAGCTCAATGGGGCTGACTCACAATAAACAAACCTCCCAGAGACTGAGTCATACATCAAAATGCCAATTTGTTTTTCTGTAAGGGAAGTATATTTGGCAAACTAAGCCTCACTGGCAGCCTGCTTTAGGACCAGAGACCCAGAGTCTGAGTCTCAGTGCCACATCATACCAACTAAGGAACTCGGGCAGACCTTTAATCCTCTATGAGTATTGGTTTCCTCATCTAAAAACAAGAATAGTTATGGCTACTTAGAGTTGTGGTGAGGATTAAGTGAGCTATTGCATGTAAAAGAGCCTTGTTTCTCTATTTTTGTTGTTTAGTCACTAAGTCATGTCCAACTCTTTATGACCCCATGGACTGCAGCACGCCAGGCTTCCCTGCCCTTCACCATCTTCCAGAGTTTGCTCAAACTTATGTCCATTGAATCAGTGATGCCATCCAACCATCCAATCATTTCATTTCTCTGTAAGAATATCTATACATAGGTTAATGCTTTCTTTTTGTCTATCTTTTTATTTATTTGGGGGCTTAGTTGGGCACACAGGATCTTCATTACATCTTGCGGAATCTTTTGCTGAGGCACACAGACTCTCTATTGTGGTGCGCAGGCTTCGATAGTTGCTGCACACAGGCTTACCTGTCCCTTGGCATGCGGGATCTTAGTTCCCAGACCAGGAATCAAACCCATGTCCTATGCATTGCAAGGCGGATTCTTAACCATCAGTCCACCACGGAGGTCCCAGATTAGTGATTTCTTACGTTTGTATTTATCTTTTAATAGATGGTAAACGCACATAGTACAAAAGTCCAAAGGCACCAAAGAATTTTAAATCAACAATGAGTCTTCTTCTTTCTCCCCACCTTTGCCTCAATTCTCACTGACTCAGTTCCCCTCCTAGGAAGCAAAATAAAAATTATCATGAATTAAAACTTTTTAAGTCATAAAAAAAATCATGACTTTTAAAAAGTTTCTTTTATAAAGTTTTTGTTATAAAAGCAACTTGTGGATTTAAAAATAATCCAGAGAGAACACAAGGAAATATAATGAATACTTTTATTTTCTCCCAAGCTGCCCAAGCTTGGGTGGCTTGGGCAGCTTGGGAGTAAAATGAGTCTCCTGCATTGGCAGGCAGATGCTTTACTACTCTGCCACCTGGGAAGCCCGTGTTTCTTTAAAGGATAACAATTACTGCTGGCTCCCAAAGCATCTTTCAAGGGATGGTTTTCTTAGGAGAGGTTACAAATGAGAATGTGCAGGATTAATCAGGGAGTGGGCAGAGGTGGTGGGAAGTTCCCAGGGGACATTTCTATCAACTTAGGGCCGTAGAATGAATTACCTTCCTCCACTCCGGGGAGATTTATCATCCATCCACCCACCCACCCACCCATCCATCCAGCCCTTACCGGCTGGGCCCTCTGCTAAGTGCTGTGGGGAATACAAAGATGAGTGAGTGAAGCATATTCTCTCTCTTGCATCATCTATCAGTGGGACAAAAGACACAGATCCATGGATTTATGCAAGCCTGAAAGGGACAGGAAAGGTCCCCTGTTATACCACCCACCTGCTGCTATTACCCTTTCACAGCCAAGGAAACTAAGATCCAGAGAGGAAATGTGACTTGCCCCAAATCACACAGCAAGGGAACGGCTGGGTCAGGGCTAGGAGGCAAGTCTGGGGACACAACCCTAAGATAAGATGGCAACTGATGGAGGAGAGAAGTGGGCCTGGAGTGCTGTGGCCACCAAGAGGAGAATCCAGCCATCCTAGAGAGGGCCAGAGCACTCCAGGAAGTGGGCAGAGAGAGCTTGAGGAAAAGTGCCAAGGTAGGGAGCTTGGCAGTGTCCAGGATTCATTCTGGTTTCCTCCAGATGTTTACCAGGGAGAATCCAGAGCCAGGTGGGGAGGTAGGTTGGGCAGGAGTTTCCTGTCCAGTCAGAGGGGCTCATCCTTGGGAATCCAGCAGCCATGGGCCCAGACACCCAGGGCACTCCTGGAGTTGTGCCATGCACAGCTCTCTTCCTCAGCACAGCTGGAGAGGGATGGGCCGAGCCTGGCCTTGTGGCTCTTTGTCCTGGACCCCTCCACCTCCTTCCCTCCCCTGCCCTATAACAACATCCTTCTACCGAGGTTTGGGGGGACCCCCCAGGTCTGCTCCTGACACCTCCACCAGCCACACCTCTAATTAGATGCCCCCCACTGGGGTCTCTGCTCCTTTGTTTTGGGTTGTCTCACATCCCTTCACCCTTTGCCCTCTCCTCAGTCCAGTCAGGCGCCCTGGGGAGGCCTTGACATCCCTCCAGTTCACTAGGGTTACATGCAGAAAAAGGCTCATTGTGCAATCACATTTGCAAAGTCAGCTTCTGAGCAGCCTGCATCGATCAAGGTCTTAGCCGGGAAATGAATGGCCCACCCGAATCTGGATAAGTGAGAAGGATTATTAAAGGAACTGTTTACAAAAATTTGCACAGAGTGGGGAAGCCATAGGATTTCTTGTAGTTAACCGTGGATGAAGGTTACCAGAACCCTGAAGGAGAGTCATGGAGAGAGGCTGCCAGGAGAGCCACGTGGACCCTCAGTCAAGGGACATACCCAGCCCACAGCTACCCCACAGGGAGAAAGCTGATGGGCTAAATATCCCAACTCACCCCTCCTCCTTTCCTTTGATCTTCAGCCGGGGCTTCCTATTGGCCAAATCCAACAGGAAGTGGGAGGGTGAGGAAGCCCATTGGTGCAGTTCACACTAGTCAGCCCTGGACTGCTCTGCAGGGAGGGAAAAGTGTGGGGTGTGGAGGAGCAAACGGGAGATCCCTTGTGCAGCCGCCATGGCCTCATTCATCTCTGACCTTCCTTCATGCCCTCCCGAGTCCTCCCAGGCTCTGTTTCCTGTGACAGGATCTCCTACCTGTCTCACAGGTAATTTCTCTTTCTTCCCTCCTCTGCCTCACGACTCAGGAGCCCTCTGTTCTCCTTTCCTGTGTGGCCTGATGATTATAGTTGTTGTTGTTCTTCTTCAGTTGCTAAGTCATGTCCAGCTCTAAGCAACCCCATGGACTGTAGCCTGCCAGTCTCCTCTGTCCATGGGATTTCCCAGGCAAGAGTCCTAGAGTGGGTTGCCATCTCCTTCTCCAGGGGATCTTCCCCACCCAGGGATCAAACCCGCATCTCCTGCATTGTAGATGGATTCTTTACCACTGAGCCACCAGGGAAGCGGCATGCTGGTGGTATCCAATAATTCCAGCCTTTATCACCCCTTCCCCTGACCACATTGGGATAGAACGGTCTGGCCAGTCTCAGGCCAGTCCTCTCACACAGTAGGGGCTTAGGAAGGAGCAAGCGTGAGGCCTTCTTCTGGAATGAGCTGCTGCCATGTGTCCGGTGGGCTGCGCCCTGGTTAGCACTTCTCCTGCTCAGGCATGCCTGGAGGTGCTGGCTTGCATCCAGCTGAGCCACTGGGGCTTGGCCAGATGGCAGCCGGCAAAGCTGAGGCTGGCTCAGAGCCACAGGCCCAGCTTTGGAAATCCAGCAATGCATGGCCCACAGAGGCTGCATGCCCACGAGCACCTTGGGGGATGGATGGTACAGCCCTGCCCCTATCTGGGCTGTGGCTCACTAAACCTAGGCTTCAGGTTCCCCCTTGTATCTTGCAGGGGCTGTGGGGCATCAATACAGAGCAAAGGAGGCCAAGAGGCAGGAGACTGGGCTCTGTCCAGCCCTGTCCTAACATAGCTTGTCTTAGAAAAATTGCTTCTTCTTCTGGGTGGAATCCTTTTCCCAAAGTGAAATCCTTTCCCCAGTATAAAACTGGTTCAAGCAAAAGTGAAGTCTCAGAGCCCCCTATCCAGTCTCCTTATCACCAGCTTCTCCCCCAACCCCATTTCAAGCATCAGTCCTTGGGCCAACTTTTTAGAATCTTGGGAGTTGCACAGAAAATGGTTTGGAATCTCTGGCCCATACAGTCCCTAAGAGGTCTCAGGCAGCTCTCACATGCTATGAATACAGAAAAATAGACAAAATTGTTACCATATCCTGCCATGTGCCCATCACCCAGATTCAACAATTAACAACTCATGGCCAATCTTGTTTCATCACTATCCTCATCCACTTCCTCCTTTCCTGTATTCAGTTCAGTTCAGTTCAGTCACTCAGTCATGTCCGACTCTTCGCGACCCCATGAATTGCAGCATGCCAGGCCTCCCATCCATCACCAACTCCCGGAGTTCACCCAAACTCATGTGTATTGAGTCGGTGATGCCATCTAGCCATCTCATCCTCTGTCGTCCCCTTCCCCTCCTGCCCCCAATCCCTCCCAGCATCAGGGTCTTTTCCAGTGAGTCAACTCTTCGCATGAGGTGGCCAAAGTACTGGAGTTTCAGCTTTAGCATCATTCCCTCCAAAGAAATCCCAGGGCTGATCTCCTTCAGAATGGACTGGTTGGATCTCCTTGCAGTCCAAGGGACTCTCAAGAGTCTTCTCCAACACCACAGTTCAAAAGCACCAATTCTTCGCCACTCAGCTTTCTTCATAGTCCAACTCTCACATCCATACATGACCACTGGAAAAACCATAGCCTTGACTAGAGGGACCTTTGTTGGCAAAGTAATATCTCTGCTTTTTAATATGCTATCTAGGTTGGTCATAACTTTCCTTCCAAGGAGTAAGCGTTTTTAAATTTCATGGCTGCAATAACCATCTGCAATGATTTTGGAGCCCCCAAAAATAAAGTCTGAAACTGTTTCCATTGTTTCCCCATCTCTGAAGTGATAGGACCAGATGCCATGATCTTTGTTTTCTGAATGTTGAGCTTGAAGCCAACTTTTTCACTCTCCTCTTTCACTTTCATCAAGAGGCTCTTTAGTTCCTCTTCACTTTCTGCCATAAGGGTGGTGTCATCTGCATACCTGAGGTTATTGACATTTCTCCCGGCAATCTTGATTCCAGCCTGTGCTTCTTCCAGCCCAGTGTTTCTCATGATGTATTTTCATAGTACTTCAAAGCAAATCCCAGACATCATGTCATTTCCCCTGTAAATATTTCAGTTTGTATCTCTAAAAGATTAGGATTCATTTTAAGTATATAACCACAGTGCCATTATCACACTTTAAAATATCTCATCAGAATTCATATTTCCAATTGTTTATTAGGGTGTTTGTTTGTTTACAGTTTGTTAGAATCAGGGTCCACATGAGGTTCACATATTGCAGTTGATTGAGAAGCCGTTTTGTCTTGTTCTGTGAATTGTAAGTGGCCAGTGAAGGTCAGGGTGGCCAGATTTTATGTGCTTCTCTGGAGACAGTGAAGGTATTCCCAGGAACCCTGAGGGAGAATCTCTTCTGACCTGAACCTCTAAGGGAAAAGGCCAGACTGAGGCTCAGTTCTGTGGCTTCCCACCAAGAAGCTGTAACTGTCTGTTTGTGAGAGGAGGGGGAATGGTAAGGTCAAACTCCAGAAGAGCGGGTGCCTCACTGGTGATGAGAAGGACCCAGAAGAGGATGGATGCTACAGAGGCCCTGGATGCAGGAGCCTGGGGTCTAATCCACTGGTAAAACTGACCATTAACTGAAAACACTTCCTCTGGTATCTGCTGGAACACAGGACTTTGCTGGAGGCTGAGACGGCTGAGATGAACGGGGAAGCTGTCTGCCCTCCAGGAGCTCAGAACTCTTCAGCGGACAGATGGGCACATTGTATATTTAACCTCTAGACTTCAATTAGTGATCTGCAAAATGGAAATAATACCACCTTACTTATTAGACCAGCAGGTCTCTATGAGAACTCTCCTAGGTATAAATGGGATTTTATGAATAGGAAAAAAGGGACAAACTATACCTAACCCTAACCCCTAACCCCTAACCCTAACCCTGACCCTAACCCCTAATTAGGGGAGGCAGAGGAGAAGGAGGGCTGGCTGCCAACGTGGTGGAGGGATGAGGAATATTCACAAAGACCCCAGAGTCCTTAAATCCTGGGTTTACTAATTACCAGCCAGGTGGCCTTGAGCAGGATGTCTCCACCATTGGTTTCACCACAGTGCCTTCCTTGGGGCCTCAGTGTTTTGGAAATGATGGAATTCAGGAAGTACAGAGTAGGAAACTCTTGTCCTCCGATGATTTTCAGACAGAGTCAAATGTCTGGATTTGGAGTGTAGCCCCATGGAAAGCCTGGTTTCTGCTGTCCATGGTACCAAACTCTTGTCTAGGCTTCACTGCTTCAATCTTAGGACTGTGGGTGTGTTGAATGAGGCATTTCTATGCTGTGGAGGCTGTCTTGAACTTTGCAGGATGTTTAGTGGTATATTTGGCCTCTACCCACCAAATGTCAGCAACATTCCCAGTTGTGACAACCAGAAATGTCTCCAGACTTTGCTAAATGTCCTCTGGGAGGCAGGAGCCCTCCTAGCTGAGAACCACTGGTCTAGGCTAGAGGGATGATATTCCTCTGTAAAGATAAGTGAGTATGTGCCCTTCCTTTTGACTCTGCACTTATGACTGGCACCTCTGATCTGTTTCCACTTCCAGGATGTTCCCAGGGTGTCAACCCTTCTTACTGCAGTGCACCTTAAAAAAAAAAACAAAACAAAACAAAAAAAAAACTTCTCTTAAAAATAAACAACTTCAATGGCCCTCTTGGCCACACTTAATACATGCAAAAATATGGTAATGGTGTCCACGGTAAGCACATTTGCCCTTGATTGATACAAACTCAGTGTCAGGAGGAGGAGTAGGCAGGTCACCTGAGGAGCCTCTTTGACCCAGCGCCCCACCTGGCAGACAGTGTCTGCTGTCACTGTTAAGCTCTATCATGTAGCTTGCCTCTGTTTTTCCATCCACTTGGAAAACAAAAAGGGAAAGACTTGTCTTAGAGCATTGTTTTCCTGGAGCCAGGGCCTCCTCTAGGTGATATCACAGCTCCCTGAAGGTCTAGGCTCAAGTCAACCGCTCCGTGGAGTTGAAGCTGGGGACACAGGATGGAATCCTGTCATGTGACCCCGGGCAAGCTATCAACCTCTGAGCTCAGATAAGGATTAAATGAGAAAGTGTTTGTAAAAGAGCTACATGGCACAAACTGCCCCACAAATCTTCATTAGTATTGTTATTATCTGTTGTTCTAAATGAGAGAATGAATAATATCACCCAGTCATCGCACCCCCATCCCTTGAGTGCTGGCAAGCTACATGGAATTCAACATCTGCCTCTCGGTTTTCAGACCCCAGCACAATATCACTTACGTGATAGACCTTCCCCGTTGGCCCTGAGCAGGATTCATATTTCTCCCTCTATGCCCATGATGCCTGGTCTATTATTGACCTAAATTCACTAGGTTTTAATTATTCATCAAAGCAGCTTGTCTCCCCTTCCAGTCTGAACATCTTAAGGGCTATGGCCCTGTTATATTCATCTTTATTAGCTTTGGCATCTAATGGCAACTGGGATATAGTTGCTGCTCATTAAATGTTTGTTGAATGAATGCACAGATTGATTGAGCAATTAACACCATGTCCCCCGATGTTCATGCAATTTTATAAGCTGCTCCCTCCATGAGGCCACATTCCTGACCTCATACTTCAGAAGCATTCTAGTGCTATCCAAGCATCATCTGCCTGCAAACTATGTGTCACCAGTCGTGACAGGTAGATGTAGAAATTGAGAGTAAGCATGTAAAAAAATTTAAGCAATTTGATAGAGTAGTTTTATGTCTATTGGATCTAATAATTTTTAAAATTGGGCTTTTCCTTTGTATTTATTTTTTTCTTATTTTTGTAAGTCATGAGATCAGAGATTATAAAAGATTACAGTTACTGAATTCTTATTATGTTCTGAATATTAGGTTTGTATGTCTTTCTTATTGCTTCCTTTTTCTAATAATTCAATTCCTACTATATTTTGCAATTGTATCATTCTGCAACAGATTAGGAATTTAAAAATCAAGAACTGGTTTTTCATCACAAGTGTTCTGAGACATACAGCTCCAGACCATGGACCTCACTGATTAAGCCAACGGCAGAGGAGGGCTTGCTCAGTCCCCTCTCTCTGGGTCCCTCCCATCGCTACCTGTTCTCATATCTGTCTCTCCTATTGTTTGGAAGGACATGGCGTTGTCTTTTATTTCTGTTTGGATTCCTCATATTTCTCTTTTCTTCCAAAACTGGCTGGTTCAATGAATGAAAGCTGATTCCGGTCTGGGGTCAGACAGGAAGAAGAGAGGACAAGGGAGGGGTCCAAAGAGAGTTTGGGAAAGGTCTGGCTGGGAAGAAGATGCTAGAATGGAGCAAAAAGCAGTCCTAAGGAGGATTGAAAAGGCTGCTAAGGAGACCAGCCTGAGCCATTAGGCTGATTGGCTGAAGCGGCTGGGATTGAGGAGGGGAAGGGCAGAAAGGGCCCTTGAAAGTGGGAGGAGGCAATCTCAGGACAAATAAAAAGGGATATAGAATCCTTTTACAGAAGGAGTATTAAACCTGAGGCTGTCATAACCCCCCTGAGGTGGTCAAAACTATAAATAAGTAGGTCGTGGAGAGATTCAGAAGCCCCCTCTTCCCACTCAGGCGTGGGGTCAGTGTGGAGGTTAAGTCAGTGAAACCAACACAGTCAACTGGAGGGGAAGGGGCAGGGGGTTGAAACGTGCTCTCTGTGGTTTCCCCTTTAGAGAGAGAAGGTCTGGATCCCAGGCCAAAAAAGGCCCGAAGAGCAAGACTTGATTACAGCCTGATCGATGGCATTAGCATATTTAAAGATCATGTCAAGGAGAGGACAGAAGGGGCTCGGAAAGGCAAAATGGTGTTTATTAAGCACAGAGAAACAGAATCTGGAAATCTGGAGCTGTCTGGTCCTTGGAGAGTCAGCTCCAAGGTCAAGCAAGGCTGGGGAGCAAGGGCTCTGCAAGGCTGGGCAAACCTCTCTTAGGACCTGCCAGCTTCCTCTCCTCTGATTCCACAGTCCATCGCTGCTGTGACCATCTCATCAAGAATTCGACTTTCCCCAAAGAGCTGCCTAGGGGGAGGGACCTTGCTGGCCATGCATTTGAGCATCTGGTCCACTCGATGATGATGATCATGGTGGTGATGGTGGTGATGACAGCTAAACTTCACTAAGCCAGGCATCTTTCCTCCTATGAGGGAGGTATTCCTAGCTCCATTATAGAGATGAGATACTTGAGGCAGTATTAGATAAGTTCCCAGGTTCATACAGCTTGTAAGCAGAAGAGCCAAGACTCAAACTCAGGCTGACTCCAGAATCTAGTGTGTGCATGCATCTAAGTCACTTCAGTCTTATCCCACTCTTTTCGACCCTATGGACTGTAGCCCGCCAGGCTCCTCTGTCCATGGGATTCTCCAGGAAAGAATACTGGACTACCTTACATTTCATTTTTGTTGAAAACAATAAATTGGCAACCTAGTTGGTACATCTATCTCTTTGGGATTGGTTGGGGTGAGTTTGTGTCAAGCTCAGCATGACCAGCTCCAATGACTCAGATGGTAAAGAATCTGCCTGCCAGTGCAGGAGACCCTGGTTCAGTCCTTGGGTCAGGAAGATCCCCTGGAGAAGGAAACGACAACCCACTCCAGTATTCTTGCCTGGAGAATTCCATGGACAGAGGAACCTGGCAGGCTACAGTCCATGGGGTCACAAAGAGTCAGACACAATTGAGCAACTAAGCACACACACAACCAACTAGGGGTTTTCAAGACTCGGGACCCCGAGCTTCATTTAGAAAGTGCCACCCAGTGTAGCTAAGCCAGTGTGACCAGTTGGTTTCCTGGGCACTGCCCCTCCCCACTTCAGAGCCCCAGACCCATCAGGTCCCAGCCCTGGGGACACTTTGAACTGAAAATCAGGAGGCTAAGAACTAGGCTTACTAGCTATGTGAGTGTGGACAGGCCACCACCCGTCTATGCGCCTCAGCTTCCTCACAAGTCATCTTACAATAACTCCCAGTCTAAATGAAGAAGCAGTTGGACCCATGAATGTGCTGAAAACTGGGTGGAAGGAAGGAGGCGGGTGGGCGCGGCAGTGCACAGAATCTCCAGGGAGGTTAGATTCTGAGTTGGGTTGCAAAGTCAGCGGACCACCATTCTGGGAGTGTGGTCCACCCTGGGTGCTCAGGCTTCCTGGTGAGGGGTTGCTCCTGGTGCTGCAGGAGGATCTGTGGGGTAGTTACATTTTTTTACCCGCCTTTTGGCTCTGGTGGAAGGAAGGAAGACATCGAAGTAAAAAGTTATGTCCATCTGGAAGAGCTGGAGGGGAAAGTCTTAAGGGGCTGGAGAAGTCGGGAGCTGCTTCCCAATGCTGGGGGCGGGATGGGGAGCTAGGGAGCCAAGGTGGATGGAGGCCAGGAGGTCTGGCGGGGCGGCTGACCCTACCCTGAGCGCTCGGCCGAGAGGGGGCGCTGTGGCCTACTCCTCGCCCAGTCCATTGGATTCCCAGCCACTATCCCCTCTGTAGCGCAATGCGCGCTCGATTTTCCCCCTCCTCCGCGGTCAGAGGGCAGCTAGTCCTGACCGGCACCGCCATCTCGCCTTCTCTTGGGGTTCCTAGGTTCACCTCCTTGGCGGGACCAAACTGGGCAGGCGCTTAGTTAGTAGAATGAATTTACGAACGAATGAATGAATGAGAAGGGTTCCTCCCTCAGAGCTGTCACACCTCAGCGCGCTCCTGGCGTGTCAGTGCCAAAGGCGCGGGGATCTGGCCCTCGCCCCGCTGAGGTGGGGGCGGCGGGGACTTTCTCCCCGCCCCGCGGCAGGGAGAGAACTGCCCGAACGCAGCGCCCAGCTTCACCCGGCTTCCGCGGCGGCACTGCTCAGTCCGGGCTGCCCTATTCCCCAGCCTCCAATAGCTTCTCTCTTATAGGTTCACCTGAGCCCCCCAGGACCCCCCTCGGACTCTCCTGGACTCCTCGGGCCCCAACCTGAAATCCGGCGGAAGGAGGGAAGCTGCCTCCTCTCCCACACCCCCCCCCACCCCAGCTTCTCCCCGGGCTGCGGCGGCCGCCAGCGCTGCCAGTGCACCCCGCCGATTGCAGCAAACCCGGCTCGAGGAAAGGGGGTCAGCGCCGTTAGGGCGCGGGGAGCCGCCCCCGGAACGAGCCGGGGCGGAGAAGGCGGGGCGGGGGAGGGAGCGGAGGGGCGAGGCGCTGAGGAGGGAGCGGAGGGGAGGGCAGAGGAAAGGAGGGGAGGGGACGCCCAGGCGAGGGGGCGGGGAGCCGCGGCGAGTATCGGCGCGGACCGAGGGGGAGACGGCGGGGGCGAGGCGGGCTAGCGGCGGGCGACAGGCGGCCGCGGGCCGGGCTGAGTCAGGAAGCGGCGGCTGGACTTACCGGGAAGGGGAGAGCGAGAGCCCTCCGGGCCGGGCTGCGGAGCCGGAGAGCGCGGAGCCGGGCACCTCCGCCACCGGCAGCGACACAGAAGCTCGGCGCCCACCCCTCGCAGCCCGAGCCCGCCCCCGCCGGGATGTCCCGGGGACCCAGGCATCCAGCACGGTGACCGAGCGAGCCCGAGGATGGGACGGCGCCCGCAGCTCCGGCTTGTCAAGGTAAGAGCGAGCCAGTCAGCCCTCGAGCACCGGGGGCCCCCAGTTCCGGGCGCGCAGGGCTGGCTCCGTGGGCAGTGGGTGTGATGCGGAGGGTGTGATTGGGTGTCACTGAGCAGAACTGTGCCCAGGTCCGGGGGCGGCCGGGGTTTAAGGGGCAGGCCAACTCCCTCTTCTTGGACCTCTGGAGCCGGCGTTGAGCGGTAAGGGGAGAACTCAGGTGGGAAAAAAAGAAAGACATCATTGTGGCGAAGCTGCGGGGATGTTGACTGGTGTTGGGGGGTGGGGGTCGGGGGGGTCCGCCCACCCGGGCAACAAGCTCTGCTAGGGGAATCGCTCTAGGCTTTGGGAACCGACTCAGGGTTCCTCCTCCCACCCGTCCCGTGTAGACCCGGGTCCCGGGACGGAAAGCTCGGGAGGGGGCGGAGGATTCCCCATCTGCCCCAGCGCGCCCCCGCCCTGTTCCTGGGAGCTCCTTCCTGCCCCTTAAAGTCCGGGGAGATAAATGTCCCCCGCGCCTGCGAGCCCTGGATCAATATCGCAATCTCCGGAGAGCCGACCGAGCTCCGCCGCCGTCGCCGTCGCCACCGCTGCCGGCCAGCCCGCGGGATCGCAGCGCTCGCTCTCCGGTCCTTTGCACTCGCGGGTCCCTGTGCCTGCTCGCTCCTGTCCGGGCTCTGGCGACGCGATTCCTGCTCCCGGACTTTAGGAAAGTCGCCAGATCTCACGTCCGGACAGATCTCTCGTCCGGACAGATCTCATGTCTGTCCGCTGAAGTTCGGGGGTGACGAAGGCTCCCCCTGGGCCCCGGGGAAGGTCTGGGGGGTCGACACCCCGGCCCACAGCTAGTGACGGCCGCCACTTGCAGGTCCCGGGCGATTCCCAAAGCGGTTCGCCTTGCGGGGTGTAGGCGCGCATGCAGCAGCCGGAGAGAGGAGTGGGTGGGCCTCGGCGCCGCCACCAGGGAGCCGTGTGAGGCTCTCGTCTGAGGATCCCGACTCCGCAGGGTCAGAGTGGATAGCCTGAGCACAGACAGCGGCTTCATGGGATTCAGCGCATTTAAAAAGCGATTACACTCAAAAGAATGGATTTGGGGAAGGGGTGCGGATTGACCGATTTCCATTTTTCCATCAGTTATTAAACCAGCTGTACGTATGTAGCACGCAAAGTGATTTGAGTTAAACCACCAAGATTTAAAAATGCAACTGCTGCCTGGTCATCAATTGAGACGTTATTAGTTACCTAGGTTTCCTCTATTCTCTTTGTCCCTCTCCCGAATAGTTACGTTAGTTTTTTAAAAATGAGTAAAGGTTGGTCTGATTAAACCCATATCCCCTCCCCCACACCTTAACTGGGACTAGGGGCGAACCCAGAATTTATTTTCTGGGTGATCAGGGAGACCCAGGGAGGGAAGCAGGAGGAAAAACATCCAGAGAACTTGAATAGGTGGCACTGAACGGAAATATTTTCCCAAAGGCTGCTGCTGCTAAGTGGCTTCAGTCGTGTCCGAATCTGTGCGACCCCATAGACGGAAGCCCACCAGGCTCCCCCGTCCCTGGGATTCTCCAGGCAAGAACACTGGAGTGGGTTGCCATTTCCTTCTCCAATGCATGAAAGTGAAAAGTGAAAGGGAAGTCGCTCTTGGGTGTACCAAACCTGGGCCTAAATTTACAAAACAGAAAAAATTCAAGGTTTCAAACAGATTCAAAGGATTAAACTGTAGGTTTTTGGTTTTGAGTTTATATGGTAATAGGTAAATGGTCTTTCTCTGGACTTTCTTTGAATCATGTGCAAATTTCTGCTTAGAATTATGATGCTTTTCTAAAAGAAAAAAATTTTTCTCTTACTGTTGTCGTTGTGTGTGTGTATGTGTGTGTGTGCTTCCTGCTAGGTCGTGGGATGTGTGCCCTTTATGTCTGGCCTAATGAGCTCAGTAGGTGCTCAGTAAACTTGTACTGAATGAGTAAGATGCAGTGAATGAATGGTCAGCTAATGCAGTTTCATTTAAATAATTACTTTCTTCTTTTATTTATATGGCATATACAACTTGTTGGGTAGTGTTCTACCTGCTTTACAAATATTAAGTCATACTGTCCTCCTAACAGCTCTGGGAAGCCGAAATTATTCCTAAGCACAGAGAGGCTCTGTAACTTGCTCAAGGTCATGCAGCCAGTGAATGGTGGAGCCGGAATTCAAACTCAGGCACTTCAACTTTAAGACTTTCTTTTGTTAGCTTTTACCAGAAAATATTTGAAGCCACTAAAATCTCCTTGACTTCTGCCAGATGAGAGATAACTCAGGTAGTTTTGTCAGTATGAACATCTGAACTTAGGTGGGTGGTCGTGGTTGGTGGTTTAGTCACTACGTTGTGTCTGACTCTTGTAACCCAATGGACTGTAGCCCGCCAAGCTGCTCTGTCCATGGGATTTCCCAGGCGAAAAATACTGGAGTGGGTTGCCACTTACTTCCCCAGGGCATCTTCCTGACCCAGGGATCAAACCCACGTCTCCTGCATTGGCAGGCAGATTCTTTACCGCTGAGCCACCAGGGAAACCCAAATCTAGATGGGGTTCATCCAGTATTCGGGTCTAACCCTCAACAAGTCAGCCAGTATCAGGAAAGGTGGGAAGGATCTGCTCTGGGGCCCCTGTTGTGGGCATCACACTGTACTGATTACAGAGAACTGGGGGAGAGTGTGTGCACATGTGCGTGAGTGAGAATGTGCGTGTGCATGGGAGGGGCCTTGTATATGTCAGTGAGGGAGAGAGGATGAGCATGAATCTGTGTGGATTCCAAGGGGACAGGTAAAATATGGTCTCTACCCCCAGGGGAGGGCCAGGGACCGAGCACCCTGAATCTCCAACCCAACAGCCACAGGTCCTCAAAGGGAGACTCGAGTGTGACTCAGAACAGCGGGTTTGGTTGAGTGTGAGAAGTGGAGAAGGCAAGGCCTGGTGGGCTATTTGGGAAAGTGAGTTCCATGGAGAGAGCTGGTTTCATGGCTGTTATCATAAAAGCAATCTAGCAGTATTACACAAAGTTTGAAAACCAGAGGGGAAAATTATTACAACCTCTCCCTCCTAACACAGCTATTGTTGCCATTTTGAAAATAATCCCTGCAAGCATTTTTTTTTTTTTCAAGCGCACATTTGGTCACAGCTGTTGCCCTTAGGAAAGTCCTCTCACTGTCGCAGCCCAAGTCCGTCCCATGTTGTTCCAGGGCCTCGAGAGGGAGAACCTCAACATCTCTGTGTTCCCTGTGAGGGGAGGCTCTTTTGCCATGTCTGTATCCAGGCACTTCGGGGCCATTTCCCAATTGCTTCTTTGACAAATAATGTGGAGCCAGGTTTTGAGGGGAGCCTGGGCAAGAAGGGAAATGAGGGCAAAAAAGTAAGCCGTGTCGGGGACTCCCCTGGTAGTCCAGTGGCTAAGATTCTCAATGCAAGGGCCCCAGGTTCAATCCCTGGTCATAGGACTAGATCCCACATACTGCAACTAGGAGTTAGCATCCTGTCACTGAAGATCCTGCATGCTACAACTAAAACCTAGCATAGCCAAATAAATAATATATATATATATATATATATATATATATATATTAAAGTGAGCCGTGGGATGTGGGGACAGCTGGCATGGCCACAGTCCAGGGACAGAGGAGGAGAGGGGAGCCATCAGGATTTGATATGCCCAGCCCTGCGTAGGGGCATGTCTTGGGTCCATCCAGTTCCTAAGGAAGGCATAGATTTGTGGACTTAGCAGCAGCAGCAGCAGCAGAACACCCACTAGGGGCTTCCCAGTGGTAAAGAATTCGCCTGTCAATGCAAGAGGCACAAGAGACTAGGGTTTGATCCTTGGGTCGGGAAGATCCCCTGGAGAAGGGAATGGCAACCCACTCCAGTATTCTTGCCTGGAGAACCCCATGGACAGGAGCCTGGCGGGCTACAGTCCATGGGGCTGCAAAGAGTCGGACAGAACTGTGTGACTGAGCAGGAGCAGGACACTGACCAACGACCAGTGAGGATGAACTCAAGTGGAAAATCCATTTCTCACCCTCTCTAACATTTGGCTCCTTGGAAAGCATCAGCAGCCAGTGGGATTCAGCTGCAAAGGAGGAGTTTAGAGGGTGAAGGTGCCCCTTGGCAGCACCCCAAGTGCCCACAATGCTTATGAGCCCATGGGCCTGAGCCCTAGCTGTGATGTGACCTAGAAGGAAGGGGTTAGGCACAGGGTTGATCATTTTTAGCAGCTTTTGGGGTGGAAGGACCTTCAGCCTGGGAGTCAGCAAACCTGACATCATTCACAGCTATGCCTGTGTGACTTCAAGTAAGTCACTTTTCCTCTCTGAGCCTCAGTTTCTCTGTGAACAGGAGTATTTGACTAGATTCCCTCTTACATTTCACATCTCTGTGAAAGATGTGTCAAATGGAGGCAATACCTAACTCATACGGTTGAGATAAGGATGAACTGCATCAACACCTGCAAAGTGCTTGGACCAGCTCTTGGCACAGAGTTTGCTTTCAGAAAAAGCTGCAAGTTGACCGCTCTTCGTAGAAAATGAGCTGATGCGGGAAAAAAACAACCAGGAAAACCTCTTGGACATTCAGCATCTAGCATTTTTGCACCTTTCACCCTTCACAGCACTGGGCCTAAGAATAAACCGCACGTAGTAAGCGTTTCACGAATGTTTGTTGGCTGGCTGGATAGTATCGTTGCTGCTTCCTTCAGTGTAGTGTTGTGTGATCACAGAGGACCCGCTGCTGTTCCCACGAGATGCAGTTGTCATGTCCAAACAGACTGAGAGATGCCAAAACCACCCTAGCAGAAAAGCCGTCTCTGATGCAGAAAAAATGGAAACTGCCCCCAAAGTCCCTATGGTTATTTTTAAAAGAAAAGGAAAAGGAAGCACCAAGCAGCCAATGTAGCACCTGGTGATTTGGAGAAGCCACCGCAATGAGAAGCCCTCGTACTGCAATGAAGAGTGGTCCCCCCGCTCACTGCAACTGAAGAAAGTCCATGCAACAACAAAGACCCACTTCAGAGCTAAGGCCAAGTCTTAGCTACAGTTTGATCTTCATTGAGTGAATTTGTTAATTACAAATAACTCCTGTCTGCTTAGATCTTCCAGAACCCCTGTCAGCAGAGTCTGTTGGAAGTGGCATCATTGCATACTTTTTATTTTTTGGTATTTATTTGGCTGTGCTGGGTCTTTGTTGCAGCACGTGGGATCTTTACATTTTGTCCTGTGGGATCTAGTTCCCTGACCAAGAATTGAACTGGGGTCTCCTGCATTGGAAGCATGAAGTCTTAGCCACTGGACCACCAGGGAAGACCCAGCACAGTCAAAGATAAATAAATATTAAAAATTTTTTTAAAAGAGGAAAACTACTTTATGGGATCATCATAATGACTTCATGAGATATCAAGTGTAAAATTAAGCCCAATTGCACATTGTCTGGCACACAGTAAGTGCTCAATAAAATTTAACTGTAATAGTCACTTAATAAATCTTTACTGAATTGTATCAATCCAAGGAATAACAGCGAAAGGAGGAGTGGTGAGGGAAAGGGAGGTAGAGGAAGGAATGCTTAACAATGTACAATCTTCTCTTGCCCCTGTGCTCAGCCAAGCTAGAAGGGCAAAGGGTGGAGGTGCCTGCTGTTGGCCCTCTGAGCATCTCTGACGTGAAAATATTTGACAATAAGGCTAGAGACATGTAGGGAGGATAATACAAAATGATTAACTCACTGGTGCAAACAATTATTTTGAAAACAACTAGCTGGGTTCTATTAAGCAACAGATTATTAAACATTTCTTTTGAAAGTAATTGGTGTCGGCTTCCACAACATTAAGAAACTGGAAGGTTGGAGAGGGATGGAGGAAGGGAAAGAGGGATACTTGGGGGAATATGAATGTGCCCTTCCTTTTCCTGTGAAGTGGGTGGGGGGAGATGCAGGTCTGGTCGATGGGTCCCCTCAACACAGACAGAACCACCGACTCACAAGCTTTCGCTGAATGTGTTTTTTGGCAGCTCCCCACCCAGCAGCCATGAAGCCACTTTAGGGACAGATGAAGTGTTTTGTGGATGCTCCATCTTCCCTATATACACAAGTAATATCCCAGTCCCACGTCTGGCTTTGCCAGCCCCAGGGAGCAGCCCCAGCGAGGTGCTTAGAGGTGGGGTTTGTGGGGCACACACCTGTTCCCCTTCACCTGGCAGTCACTTCCCGTCCTCCAGCCAGTGTGGCCAGGAGCCAGGATGCCTAGGTCAAAGCCCAGGACAGAAACTGACCAGACTGGTCCAGCTGCTTCCGTGCCTGAAGAACCAGGGAGGCCTCTTTTGTTCTAGGCTGTTATTTAGTCGCTAAGTCATGTGCAACTCTTTTTTGACCCCATGGACTGTAGCCTGCCAGGCTCCTCTGTCCATGGAATTCCCCAGGCAGGAATGCTGGAGTGGGTTGCCATTTTCTCCTCCAGGGGATCTTCCTGAGCAGACTACAATTTGGAGCCCATCCATAGTGAGTTTTAAGAGGTAGCGGGGCTACCTGGAGGCACTGTGGGAGACTTAGTTGAACCTCTAAGCACTGGGAGGTCAGGCCTTTGGGACAACGTATTGTTCAGTATCCCTGCCAGGTCCATGGAGCTGAAGAGCTGGAGGGCAGGCTGCCCAGGGTGACTGGCTGGGTCAAGAGATGGCTGTGATATTTCCATTGACAGAGAGGGTTTCCCCAGCTTTGATGTGTGTCTCCCCAGTCTCCTTGGCAGGTGTGTGAAGGGTTCAGTGGTTTCCAGAGGCCCCAGCTGTTCCTGCAGCAGCCCCCCACTGTGCAGACAGAGCTGGGTGGGGTACAGAGGAAGGACCAGGGATCAGAGGGCTGAACAGTGCAGGCTGGAGACAGAAACTAGACCCAGGAGGACTTTGGCTACCCTGGGGAAGGATCAAAGGAAAGTCCCAGGCTATCTAAGGAGCAGAATGTCCCCCTGCACTGAGGGCCTTGACCCCACAGGCAGAAACAAAGGCCCAGCTGGGCACCCGTGGGCCGGCTCAGGATTGAGAATTTTATTATGTAAGATTCGAACATGCAGACAGAGAGAAATCAAAGATTTGTAGAGATGGAAACCGCTGGCTAAAGTTGGCATGAGAGGGAGAGATCAGGACAGAAAGGTTGGGAGAAAAGAGGAGAGAAAGAGGGAGGGAGAGAGGGAGAAAAGGAGAGAGAAAGAGGTGAAGCGAAGAAGTGCATGGTTTTTTTGGCCTTTCTAGCTTCGTGCTTTCTCTTTAGCAGCCAGGAGAACTGAGGCCAGAGATGGCTTTTATTGGAAACCCCCTTCCCCATTTCTTACAAGAATTACCTTCACCCTCTCTAACCTGCTGCAGGGAACACCTTCCTCAGGCACCAGGGTCAGGATGCCCTGAGTCACGCTGTGTGGAGGCTGCCCAAGGGAAGGAGCAACCCCATACCCTCCAGCACCCCCTGGGCTGGGCTTCCCAGCGCCCATTTCAGAACAAAGCCTGTTGCTTTTGAGGTTCTAACTGGTCCCCAGTGTGCAGTCCGTCTCCTTCTTATACACACATACACACACACGCTGGGATTCTCCAGGAGTCCTTTGCAGCATTAGTAACAGCATCCCCGAAATTGCTACCCCCTCAGAGGCTATTGTACAGTCAAACCAGTGAGACAGGCATGCGGCACCCACCTACTCAGGGCCAGGGCTGGAGGGCTGGTACCCAGAAGAGCAGCTGGGCCTCCAGGGACCATGGGGTCAACAGTGGGAGTGGGCAGTAGGTTGGACCATTTCTATGGCCATGCCTTAGGCCACGCATGCATGGCCGGGAGGCCCAGAGGTGGTCCATGGAGGGATGCCTGTGTCCTGGACTTGGGCTGAGTTCCTGCCTGTCCCCTCCTTCCTTTTCCCTCCACTTTGTCCAACTTCTCTGGCCAGATGCATCGTTCACTGAGCTCCCTCTGTGCCAGTGTCCACACGCACGACCCCACGGAGTCCTCCTGTCCTACTCCAAGTGTGAAAGAACCAGATACCCCCGCACCTCCCCACCCGCTCTTCTGGGCCTCTGCCCAGCCCTCCCTCCTTTCTACCCCCACAGAAGACTCATTTCTGCCAGTTGCCTGCCTTTGGCCATACTGTTCCTCCTTCTAGGGCTTCTGTTCCCCAGTCTTTTTTTTTAATATAATTTTGAGATTCCCTGGAGGGGGGCATGGCAACTCACTCCAGTATTCTTGCGTGGAGAATCCCATGGATGGAGGAGCCTGGCGGGCTGCAGTCCATGGGGTTGCACAGAGTCGGACACGACTGAACCGTCTTAGCGCACATGCACATTTGTTTATTTTATTATTTACTAGTTTTACTTTTGGCCTTGCTAGGTCTTTGTTGCTTAGGGCCTTTCTCTGGTTGCGGCAAGCGGGAGCTACTCTCTAGTTGTGGTGTGCGGGCTTCTCACTGCAGTGCTTTCTCCTGTTGCAGAACACAGGCTCTAGGGCATGCAGGCTTCAGTAGCTGTGGCACGTGGGCTCGATAATTGTGGCTCCTGGCCTGTAGAGCACAGGCTCAAAAATTGTGGCACGTGAGCTTAGCCGTGGCATGTGGGATCTTCCCAGAGCAGGAATCGAACCCTTGTCTCCCGCAGTGGCAGGCAGATTGTTTACCACTGAGCCACCAAGGAAGCCCTGTTCCCCAGTCTCTCTGCATCAGTCGTGTCTAACAGGACCACCAAATTCTTTCTGAACCATCACTACCCTCTCCTCCAGGAAGCCCTCCAGGCTAATCTCACTGGTCCTTTGCTTGCTCTCCCCGCCCCTCATGTGAGCCTCTAGCTCATGGTGGAGCCTGGGCTCCCCAACAACAGGGGACCTGCAACTCTTTGGTGTGTTCCCCCACAGGATGCTCAAAACATTTCCCATCCAGACCCCGCATGGACCCCTGGTCTCTCATCTAACTGGAGCCCTTGTCCCCCTGTAGATTCTGAGCTCTGCCTGGGCCAGGAGGACTCCCTTGAAAATAAAAAACAAAAAGGACTGCGTCCCCAGCACCTAGCCCAGTACTCCAAGCACTGCAGGCGTACAATAAACACTGAATTCAGTGGAGGGCATCTTCCCCCTCCCACTCCCCAATGAACGTTTATCTGTGTGCGTGGAGGTGCTATGGCGACAGGAGGCAGAAATGGCAAGCTAGATGGATAAATCCCCCCGGCTCTGCGTGTGCATTTATGACTCGGTGGCTTATCGAGTGCTACACCGTTGGCATCACTTAGTAACATTTAACGATTCTGGTCCTGCCCTGTGTTCCATCCCTGATCCCCATAGCACCGGAGGCTTTTGTCCACGTATAAAAGCACAGACAGCATTTTGTTCCATGAGGGGTTCTGGGCAGGGCTGGTAGGAGACATTGCCAGAGGGAGGTTTGGAGCGGAGCTGAGGACAGAGAAGCAAGAACCTTCTCAGAACCTGGGGTCTTGAGAGAGCAAGTCAGGGTGTTTTAGTCCCCAAGGAGGGGCTGGGAAGGAGGTTTGGGGGCAGGCTGGGGCTCCCTCCCTGCCATTGTCCCAGTTCTGCTGATTAAGAGGCAGGAATAGCCAGGCGAGGCAGAGGTGGCAAAGGACACAGGTGAAAGGGAGTGGGCCCATTCTTGGCTCCATCCATGGGATCCCATCTCTCAATCCACATCCCTCTCCTCCAGCTCCCTGTGGGTGGGGGTGGGGCAGCTTTGGTGTCTTTCTCTCTAGGTTACTGGGCCTCAGTGGTCTTATCATGAATGCTGCTGCCAGACTGTGAAACTCTGGGCCTAGGCAGTGGCACATGTGCACCCCTCAGAAGCAGAGCATCCCTAAGGGAGTCTCCCTCAACTGTCCTAAAGTTGAGGAGGCAGGAGGCCTGGCTGGCTGACGTTGGGCAAGTCCCACAGCCTGTCTGGGCTTGGCCCTCCTCTGGACCACGATGGAGAATTAAGGAGGAAATGCCTATGTGGCAAGGGGCCTGACCCCACCAAAGCTCCTGAGTGGGACCTGCTGCTTTCCCCGGTGAGATCCCTCCCCCGCCTCCACTGTCCCCCTCATTCCCACTCACTCCTCCCCTTAATGCTGAGCCCAACAGGTACTTAAGACTCTCCTTCTCCATGGAGCCTTTCCTGATGAGTTGGCCATTGCAAAGCGGGGCTTCTCAAGCCAGCTATGGGGAAGAACCACATGGGTCTTTTCAATCCATGGCACTTGGGCTTGTTGTGCATGATGACCATGCAGCCTGTACCACACGACTCTCCTGCAGAGCTGGACAACGTCTGAACTGGGTCTAGACCCTGTTCAGTGAGATCACGGCAAAGACAACTTCACACCAATGTTTCCAGATGTCACTCTCTGTAGCAGTCTGCAGCCCCACACCAGTCCCCACCACTCTTTCAGCAGTGCTGATCTAAAGCCCTCTTTGGGGCCAGGATGCACAGCCCAGAATCCCTGGTTCACTTTTCAAGGGAGTCTGGCTGCCAACCAGCCCTGCCCCTGTGTGCCTCCTGCTGGAAGACTCAGTGCTGTAGCCACTGGGCTGGGCTGCCAAGTAGGAAGAAGTAAAAGAACCCCTGTCCGGGAGGGTGGAAACCTTTGTCATTCAGAGCCCTTACCACTCGGCAGGTTCTGGATGGGCCTCTCTTCCGCCTTGTTCTTACTCATCAAGCTGCACCTTTATCGCCCACCAAGGTTGGAGGGGAGCAGGGAGGGGGACGACCCATGACACTCACAGAGCTCAGGTGAGACGAGGGAAGCCCTTCCTCTGTGGTGGGCTCACCCACAGCTTGTAGGACTTAGCCCCACGCTGGTTCTAGCCCTTGTCGCTGGGCTCACCCAAGATAAGGGAGCGCGATTTCTGCAGGTTCAGCTCTGTCTCCCGCTTTGAGGAACTGGACGGGGGGGGTGGGGGGGGTGGGGGGGGTGGGGAGGGGGGGTGGGGGACAGGCTGGCAGAGCCCTGCCCACTGGTTGTGGGAAATGCCACATCCGTCCATGCCCTTCCTGTGCTGCTTGATCCCTAGCGTTGGCTGCACCCACAGGTGGCTACCTGGCTGTGTCAGGACAGCAGTGAGCGGAAGGACCTCCCATCCGTTGGTCAAGAGGGGTCATTCTCGCCAGTCTCCTGCCTTCAGGCTGAGGCTAGGAGGTGGGGGAATGACCAGTCCAAGTCCACAGAGTGAGATCGCAGCCTCTTCTTGTCCTGCAGGATCCCCACTTTTGTCCTCCCATTCTTCTCCAGGGTTCTCCTCCCAGTAACCATCTTCCTTCCACATTCCCAACTTCCATGATGGGCCTGCAGGTGAGGACTTCCAGAACTGAGAGGGAGCTGCAAAACCCTCCAGCCCAGAGTTTCCCCTGCTCAGCACCACTGACATTAGGGACCATTCCTTGTTGGGGCTTCCCAGATAGCTCAGTGTTGAAGAATCCACCTGCCAGTGCAGGAGACATGGGTTCAATCCCTGGGTCAGGAAGATCCTCTGGAGAAGGAAATGGCAATCCACTCCTGTATTCTTGCCTGGAGAATTCCAGGGACAGAGCAGTCTGGCGGGCTACCTTGGGCAAGTCCCACAGCCTCTCAAAGTCTCAAAGGAGTCAGATGTGACTCAGTGACTAAACAACAACAACAACAACAAATTCCTTGTGGGGCTGCCCTGTGTATCTGAGGATGCTAAACAGCGTTGCTGACCTCTCACCATGAAATGCTGGTAGCCTCTCCTAGTCATGGCAACCCAGAATATCTCCAGATATTGCCTCCCATCCCCCAGGGGACAGAACTGCCCCCAGTGGAGAGCCACTGGGCCAGCGCGGTTCTCTTTCAATCCTGGTGAAGTTTCAGAATCACCTGGAGAAGATGAAAAACTAGAGACACCCCCAGGTTACCCCACAGGCCCAGGTCTCTAAGGGGAAGCCCGAGAAGCAGAATTTTCTCTCTCCTGGCTGCCAGGCACAGGTCTGAAACTTCCGATTTTGTCTAATTCACTTCTTTTACAGATAGAGAAACAGGCAGGGCCATTGGCCGTTTTATGGAGGATTATTTGATTATTCCTGATCTCTGCCCTGAATCTCCCTGCTGAGTGGGGTTGGGTGGTTCAGCAGCCCCCTTTAAACCACCCCTCATGGCCTTGGAAGGCAGTCACTTCTCCAGGAAAAAACAGCCTTGGACCCTTGAGCGGTTTTCTCACAGAAATTAATTGTCATCCGTCTGATGATTTCATGCTGCCTTCCCCCCCACCCCCACGCACACCGCTTCACGTCTTTTTTTTCTCAATTTTTAAATTGTATTAATTAATTTATCTTAATTGGAGGCTAATTACTTTACCATATTGTGGTGGTTTTTGCCATACATCGACATGAATCAGCCACGGGTGCACATGTGTCCCCCCACCCTGAACGCCCCTCCCGCCTCCCTCCCCAGCCCATCCCTCTGGGTTGTCCCAGAACACTGACTTTGAGTGCCCTGCCTCTTGCATCGAACCTGCACTGGTCATCTGTTCTACATATGGTAATATACGTGTTCACGTCACTTTCAAAAAGCAGCTTCTTAAAGGACAACCCTTTCCTGCCGACACTGAAATCTCCCGCACCTCACACTTGTCAGAGAGTGGGCCCAGCGCGAGCACACTGATAGTGGCGCCTGCGTGGCTGGTGTCTCCGCGCCGTCCCCAACACCTCGGCTCTGTCTCCCCGCGCAGCAGATGCCTCTCCCGCCCCCTCATGGGTTCCTGGCGTCTGGGAGCGGCTCCCAGTTGAGCAGTTCCCAGGGGCCGGGGCTGGATCAGAGCCCCAGCAAGCTCCACTGCCCTGTGAGAACTGAGATGCACCCTTCCTGAGCCCCCAGCTGACAGGGCTGCACAGGTGTCTACCCCTCAATTCCACAGGGAGCCAGGCTATGCCCTGGAGCTAGAGGTCAAGAGGGAAAGGAAACCTGTACCTCCTCTTTTGGAGGATTCGTGCAGGGTAGCGGGGGGCTTATTATGGGAGCAAAGGAGTGAAGTAGCAGGGAAGTGGGGCAGGGTGCATCCTGAGCCCAGGGCCTCAGGGAGAAGGCCTGGAGGCGGGAGCCCCCCAGGTGTGCCCCACTCCCTAAAGTGTAGTCAGGAGATTTTCCTTTCCATTTTATTCCTCTCTGCACAACAGCAATTTAAGTTAATTAAATGTAACAATAAATTAATTCTCAATGGCCTAGAATAGAATAATCTTTCACTGCTCACCCACTTTGGGGAAAGCACAGGCTCTTTGCTTTGAGGTTGTGGCTGTCCTAGGCAGAGGCTGTTGGGGGAGGAGCTGACCTGGGGCCGGATGGAGGGGGGAAGGGTGATGGGGAGGGACAGAAGTCCTGGGTCAGTTAAGAGGGCTAAGAAGGGGCATCTGGCATCACCACCCTCTGTCCCAAGTCTGGTTTCACTCAGGCTAGTCTTTAGAGCACTACTGCATGAATCAGAAAATGCACCCCACCCCCAGGGGTCCCAGCTCTGCTGATGTGCAGCCTGCAATTCCAGCCCCCATAGACCCCTCTACTTGGCACCTCTGTGCAGGGCAGAAATCTCACAACTGTGGGCTCTGCACCTCCCCCGTATTGTCATTCTGTCTCTACAGATATATCCCCTGTAGGCACACAGGTTTCCGAAGAGTTGATTGCGCATATGTTTTATTCCTGCACACCAGATCCTGATTTTTAAATCCAACGGGAGAGCCAGCTTTCTAAAGAAATCTTGATTTATGATCCCTCCTCTTCTTCATATTTAGATTTTCTTCTCCTGGCTTTGCTTAAAACAGGCTGTTACCTTAAAAACCACAGCTTTGATGAAGGGTCAATATCCAAAATATATAAGGGGAACCCATACAACTCAATAGCAAAAGCACCCCTCCAGATAAAAGTGAGCCCTGCAAATAATCCAATGAAATCTGAAAAATGCAAATAAAAAACACAGTAAGTATCATCTCACATCTGAGAATGGGTATTATAAAAAAGACAAGATAAGTGCCAGGGAGGATGTGGAGAAAAGGGAACCTCAGTGGACTGTTGGTCGGAATGTAAATTGGTACAGCCACTGTGAAAAATAGTATGGAGTTTATTCAAAAAATTAAAAATAGAACTACCATATGATACAGCAGTCCCACTTCTGGGTATGTATCCAAAGGAAATGAAATCATTACCTTGAAGAGATATCTGAATCCCTGTGTTCATTGCAGAATTGTGTACAATAGCCCCTTGGACAGCAAACAGTAAGGAGATAAAACCAGTTAATTCCAAAGGAAATCAACCCTGAATATTCATTAGAAGGACTTAATACTGAAGCTCCAGTACTTTGGCCACCTGGTGCAAAGAGCCAACTCATTAGAAAAGACCCTGTTACTGGGAAAGATTGAGGGCAAGAGGAAAAGGGAGCGGCAGAGGATGAAATAACTGAATGGCATCCCTGACTCAATGGACATGAGTTTGCGCAAACTCTGGGAGATAGTGAAGGACAGGGAAACCTGGCGAGCTGCAGTTCAGGGGGTCGCGAAGAGTCGGATGCGACTTAGTCACTGAACAATAATACAATAGCTAAGATACGGAAACACAAAAGCGTCTGTCAATGGATAAATGGATAAAGAAAATGTGGAATATTATTAAGACATAAAAAGAAGGAAATTCTGCCATTTGTGATGACATGGATGAACCTCGAGGGCATTATGCTGAGTGAAATAAGACAAAAAACAATAAGTACCTTATGATCTCACATATATGTGGAATCTAAAAAATTCAAACTCAGAGAAACAGAACAGATTGGTGATTGCCATGAGTGAAATGGAGATGTGGGAATGGGTGAAGGTAGTCAAAAATACAAACTTCCAGTTATAAGATGAATACATCCTGGAGGTGCAATGGACAGCGTGTTGACTGTAGCTAACAATACTGTGTTGAGTATTTGAAAATTACTAAGAGAGTAGATCTTAATAGTTTCTAACACACACACACACACAATTGTAACTACGTGAGATAATGGATGTGTTAACTA
Organism: Bubalus kerabau; assembly: GCF_029407905.1. NCBI lineage: Eukaryota > Metazoa > Chordata > Mammalia > Artiodactyla > Bovidae > Bubalus > Bubalus kerabau. Next base: position 18,394,846 of record NC_073627.1, on the reverse strand, counting down.
ATTGTGGTAATCATTTTGCAATATATATGTGTATCGAATCATCATGTATACTTTAAATTTATACAATGTTACATGTCATTTCAATAAAGCTGAAAAAGACCATAGCACAGAGCAAAGCAGAGTCAGGATGGTCAGATATTTGGGCTGCGGAGCCAGGGGACCCCAGAACCCAGGAGGAGTGGGCTTTCCTTCCTTGGCCAGCAGGCGGCAGTGTTCGCTGAGGGTCTTTTGCCTCTGGTGGCCTCCAGGGAGGGCTGCAGTCTTGGCCTCACTTGGGCAGCTTTTGGCCCCAAGTCAGGATCTGCCACAGTCTCCTGGGCCAGGGAAGGCAGCCAGGCCCAGGTTCTTCCCCCAGTTACTGAAGGGTCTCCACTGAGCATACAACTCTTCCGCTCTGGGTCTGTCTCTGTACCTACAAATGATGAAACTGACCAGCTATGACAAGCTGATGCTCAGGAATCCACCTCCGCACTTCGGGTCGGATGGATCCATCTCAGCCTAGTGTCTGAGCCCTTCCACAGGTGGTCTGTGCTGCCCCCAAACCTCAGGACCTCTCCCCACCCCCCTCCCCCGCCTGGAAAGCCCTCTCTCTCCTTCTCACAGTCTGTGGCCGCTCTGCCATCCTCCAGCTCACCTCCCCCCGGAAGCGTGCCCACATCGTCGCCTTGTGCTGACCCCTCCTCTAATCCTCCTGCACTCATGTACACCCTGCCTTGCCATTCTCCTTTGTGTGTGTGTATCTGTGTCTGTTTGTGTGTCTATGTGTCCTTCCCCGCCTCTTTTAAATTCGTTTCCTTTTCTTCAAATCAAGGAATCCTGGCCTGCTTGAATGTAGAATCCCAGTTCAACAAGGAGCTCGGTGAGGTCACTTAGTTGGATGGTTTAAAAAAAAACAGGAGACAAAAATCAAAACAACTTTCCCTTTAAGCTGAAAACCCCTTTTTTCCTTTGTAGCCCCTCCCCCAGGGCCTGGGAGGAACACCAAAACAGCTTGTTCTAGTCCAACCCTCTCGGTAACCAAGAAAGATTCTAGGGCCCAGAGTGACCCAGTCATATTTGTGACTCCATAGGCACTTTGTGTGTGTGTGTGTGTGTGTGTGTGTGTGTGTGTGTATGTATGTGTGCGTGCGCGCTCAGTCACTCAGTGGTGTCCAACTCTTTGCAACCCCATGGACTGTAGCCCGCCAGGCTCCTCTGTCCATGGTATTTCCCAGGCAAGAATACTGGCGTGGGTTACCATTCCCTTCTCCAGGGAATCTTCCCGACCTAGGGATTGAAGCCACATCTCTAGTGCCTCCTGCATTGATAGGTGAATTCTTTATCACTGCTGCACCTGGGAAACCCTTATGGGTACTTGTAGGAGTCTTTAAATTCCAGAAAGCATCTCTCTCATTATTCTCCCAACCAGTCAGGTGGCCTACATCTCTGTAATGCAGGTAAGGAAGAGGGTATTGCCCAGAGGGGTGAGGTGACTTGCCCACACAGACAGTGGCAGGACTGGGCTCAGAGCCCAGAAGAAGGGGGAAGAATCTTGCTGGAAGACCACTCTCAAATGCTAAAGCTGTGATTCTGCTGGACAGCCATCTCAGTCCCTGGCCCCTAGGAGAGGTTTTCTGGGGGCCTCTGGGGCTCTCCCAGGCTGAGCATCAGAGGTTGTGAAGGGAAGGGAAGGCTGACCCCCTTCTCCTTGCTCCTCATGAACTTTGGAGAGGTGAGGGTGGCGCCTGTTGCCTCCAGTGGCCCTTCAGGACTCTCCCTGAAAGGTTAATTACCAGATCATCCCGTCAAAGGAAATTGTGCTTCTGTCCCTTAAAGACCAAACTGAGCCTCAGCAGCGTAGTTATTTATGGTCTCTAATAAGCATTTTCTGGGTGTGATTAACCTTTATGCCAAAGTCACACTGGGAATTGGGGTGGCAGCTTCAATTCCAGCCACACTCTGCGCTGGCCAGGGGGTGGGGCATGGGCAGCAGCTGGAGCAGCCTGGAGGGGGCAGCTGTCAGACTCCGGCCCGCCCACCCACCCTCTCCTCGGGCACCTTCGCCCTCCCCTCTCCTCTGCATCCCTTCTTCCCATGCCCTGCCCTGATCTGTCTTCCTCCATCTTTCATCCACTTGAAAGACAGACCCAGAACGCCTGCTTACTGAACCCCAACCTCCACTCAGCACTAAAAGCAGTTCAACTGTACGTGCGTGTGTGTGCGTACTCCGTTGCTCAGTCATGTCCGACTCTTTGCAACCCCATGGACTGTAGCCCACCAGGCTCCTCTGTCCATGGGATTCTCCAGGCAAGGATACCGGAGGGGGTTGCCATTTCCTCCTCCAGGGGATCTTTCCGACCCAGGGATTGAACCCAGGTCTCCTGAGCCTCCTGCATCGGCCAGTGGATTCTTTACTGCTGAGCCACAACCCCTTTGAAATGGGGAGCAGGAGACTTGCCCTGTCTGCTCTCCGGAGCTCAGTGCTCCTCCCGTGTCAGGGACCCCGTGTCATTTTATGTGATGCTATGATTAAGCCACAGCACGCCCTTGGCCTTCCCAGATTTAACATTCAAGGTCTGGCTCTTTGGCAAGTGGAGAGATTTGCAGCTGAGGTGCAGGTTTTATTTTGGGGCCTCGGGGCTGCCAGGCGGGTGCATTACCTCGTGAGTGAGCCCGCCAGCTTCAGATCCTCAGCCCCATTTTGGTTTTCTCTCCCACCTCACAAAGTCCTGAAAACTTGGTTTGTCAAAAATGGTTCTGAAAGGAGGAGCCAGTGGCCAGGGCTGATGACAGGGACGCCAAAGAAAGCAGCGATTCTTAGGTCAAAGCCACTATTGGTAACTTTGGGAGAGGATGACGTGTCCAGTTTGGTGAGGCCCAGGCCTCTGATGTAACCCCACTCATCACATGCTCTGGCCATATTTTGGGGTGCTAGACTTCACTGAGCAGTGGAGGAAGCTCTTTACCCTCCCCCGAAAATCGTTGGCCTTACATGCAACATTCTTCTTTTAAAAAAAAATTTTATTTGGCTGTACCGAGTCTTAGTTGCGGCCTGAGGGTTCTTTTTTGTTGGCTGCACCCCATGGCACGCAGCACTTCCCTGACCAGGGATCAAACCTGTAGCCCCTGCAGTGGAAGCACAGAGTCTTAATCACTGGACCACCTTTTAGTTGCAGCATTTGGGATCTGGTTCCCCGACCATGGGTTGAACCCGAACCCCCTACATTAAGAGCTCAGAGTCCCAGCCACTGGACCACAAAAGAAGTCCCTACATGTAGCATTCTGCATTTAATCACAGGGTTTCATGCCCCTCACCCTGCCTTGTGTGTTTGTGGGCCCCAGATTAAAAACTCTCAGCTTTAGAAGAAAGCAAGCAACATCCTTGAAACTCCAGGGGCCTGTCTGCCCCTGCAGTGTAATAATTTCCTGTTGGCAGAGTTGGAAAACTAGTGAATGTTGAAGAGGAGATCAGTGTTATGGTGGAAGGAAGAACACAGGAAAACTCTGCACTTTTCATGAAAGTATGATTCAGGAATAAGCCAGGAGCGTAACAAACCCTTCCGCGGAGCCAGAGGTGGCTTAGATCCAGATTCTGTACAGAGCTGAGATTTCCTGAGAGGGGAAACTGGTTGGGGAATTTCAATAAGCCTTTTTCTTGGCATAATGCAAACCCAGCCTTCTTTTGGGAGAAAATGACTTTGTGAACCAGCGCATCCATGAGAGGTGAGGATCACGGTTATAGGCAGCCAGCCAAGGACGGGTGTCGTGCCATGGCATTTGCTTTGGTTTCATGATGAATCTGGATTTGCCCACTCCTTGTTGAACCCCAAGACATTAAGATTCGAGGCTAAGACCTTCTGGCTGGTGTATTTGCCATCTAATTAGAACCCTGGTGCATAAATGCTTTTATAGAGGCAATTCCATGCATTTGAGACTAGTCTGAGCTCTCCGATTGCCAGGGTCTAGTGTGTGTATGGAGAAGACAATGGCACCCCACTCCAGGACCCTTGCCTGGAAAATCCCATGGATGGAGGAGCCTGGTGGGCTGCAGTCCATGGGGTTGCTGGGAGTCAGACACGACTGAGTGACTTCACTTTCACTTTTCACTTTCATGCATTGGAGAAGGAAATGGCAACCCACTCCAGTATTCTTGCCTGGAGAATCCCAGGGATGGGGGAGCCTGGTGGGCTGCTGTCTATGGGGTTGCACAGAGTCGGACACGACTGAAGCGACTTAGCAGCAGCAGTGTGTGTATGGAGGGGACCTGGGTGCATGGATGGGGCACAGAGTTGCTTGGCATTGGAGGGTCGGGGAGATGCTGCCAAGAGGCGGGGCTCTGGGCCTGATGTTTGAGGGCTGCAGAGTTCACCAGGGGAAGGGGTGAGCCAGGGTGAGGAGTGGGCAGACCCCAGCAGGACCCCGTGTGCTGGGAAACCATAAGTAATTCAGTGCGAATAAAACATGGCATGCTTTCAAGGAAGAACTGAAAGACCAAAGCACAAAGCGCAGCTTCAGGCTTAGGATAGCGGTAGAATGCCAGGAAGCAGGGCTGATATTTTTATACAGGGTGTTACCGGTTTCTTTAATTTGCCTGTGGCTGAGTTGGCTATGGGAGCCCCATTTCCATTCTGTGTGTGTGTGTGTACACATGTGTCCGTGTTGGGAGGTGGCAGAGGCAGGGGTGAGTGACAAGCCAGGGCTAGGGGTCCCTAGTCCGCTTCTAGAAGAGGTCTCTGGCCATCCCAGCAGAGCGGCCCTCCCGGGGGACAGCTCGCAGCCGGGCGCCTGCTGACTGTGCCCAGCTGACAACAGGTCTGTCAGCATGGACGCTGCTCTCCGCTCAGCCTGCAGGAGCCACTGGCGGGCCTGGTGGCCTCCACCTCTCTCTTGCTTCTGCGTTTTTCATTTGGAAAATGAGGGTAAAGATAATTTGCCATCTCTGGGGACCGTGAAGTTTAATTACTGATTAATAAAATGTTGGAAGTTCCACGGGGCCAGAGAAATGACTGGGTTTGTTCTAATCACTCCTGGGTCCCAGGAGCAAGTTAGCTGACCCCAGCTCTGTTGGCTGAGGCCAAGCTCTGGGCATGGGATGGGGGCACAGGGCCAGGGTGAGCTTGGAGCCTGGAGCTTGGCCCAGTTAGATCAGAAAGACCCTCATGATGTGACAGGTGGAGTGTGCCAGTGAGGGAATCAACAAAGCCCACTGCGGGCTCAGGCTCAGCACTGAGGGGGCAAAGGGGGTGAACCATCAGGGTGAATGTGGGAGCCGGGGACTTCCTACCAGAGGCCAGGGGGTTGGGCAGGCTCTGACCTGGAGTGGGGAGTATTCGGTTCTGTCTTGGAATGTAGGGTGGGAGAGAAGGGATCAGGATCTGCCTTTGTCATCAGACAGGAGTCGGAAGGCGGGTGGTGCCAGTGGGGGGTGGGGAGAGTCTGGGCTAGTGGGTGGGGACCAGTCTGGGGAGAAGATACATGAGCAACAAGGCCGGGACTAGGGTCAGGCAAGTGAGACATTTTTCTCAAGCATGGGATTTAAAAAGCTGCCCAAAATCACACATCAAGATAAATAATATTTTAATATTATCACTGATTTTTCCTTTTATGCCAGGTTCCAATAGGACCCAGCACTGGTAGTGAGCCTGCCTTAAAAAAAAAAAAAAAAAAAAAGCTTTTTATATGTTGTTTATCATGGAATTTTTTGCATTGATGTAGAATTTTTTTAATTAATTTATTTGTTTTGGAGGATAATTAATTTACAGTATTGTAGTGATTTTTGCCATACATTGACATCAATCAGCCATGGGTGTACATGTGTTCGCCATCCTGAATCCCCCTCCTACCTTCCTCCCCATCCCATCCCTCAAGGTCATCCCAGTGCACCAGCCCCAAGCACCCTGTCTCATGCATCAAACCTGGACTGACGATCCGTTTCACATATGATAATATACATGTTTCAATGCTATTCTCCCAAATCATCCCACCCTCACCTTCTCCCAGAGAGTCCAAAAGACTGTTCTATATATCTGTGTCTCTTTTGCTGTCTCGCATACAGGATTATTGTTACCATCTTTCTAAATTCCATATATATGCGTTAGTATACTGAATTGGTGTTTTTCTTTCTGGCTTAGTTCACTCTATAATAAGCTCCAGTTTCATCCACCTCATTAGAACTGATTCAAACGCGTTCTTTTTATTTTTTTTTATTTATTTTTTTTAATGCATTCTTTTTAATAGCTGAGTAATATTCCATTTTGTATATGTACCACAGCTTTCTTATCCATTCATCTGCTGATGGACATCTAGGTTGCTTCCATGTCCTGGCTATTATAAACAGTGCTGTGATGAACATTGGGCTACACGTGTCTCTTTCAATTCTGGTTTCCTCAGTGTGTATGCCCAGTAGTGGTATTGCTGGGTCATAAGGCAGTTCTGTTTCCAGTTTTTTAAGGAATCTCCACACTGTTCTCCATAGTGGCTGTACTAGTTTGCATTCCCACCAACAGTGTAAGAGGGTTCCCTTTTCTCCACACCCTCTCCAGCATTTATTGTTTCTAGACTTTTTGAGAGCAGCCATTCTGACCGGAATGGGATGGTACCTCATTGTGGTTTTGATTTGCATTTCTCTGATAATGAGTGATGTTGAGCATCTTTTCATGTGTTTGTTAGCCATCTGTATGGCATTGATGTAGAATTTAAAAAAATATTGCATTAAAATATTATGTATCTAACTACTAAGATTTTTGGTGCTCAGCCTCCACCCCTTATATTCTGCACCTGAAAGGAATTCCTTGCTCTTCTCACCTTAGTCCTAGCCCTGCCAGTGAAGGCTGCAAATGCTTGCTGGTGGCATTGGCCACCGCCCTGGCTTGGGTCTAAATTTGAAACTTGCTCACCGTGGGACTTGGACAAGCTCTCTCCCAGTCCCATTTTCCTCTGAAATGGCTTAGGCTACTTCCAGATCTATGCGTCTCTGTCTGAAGTCCTATTGCAGGAAGGGGGACTCCTTCCAGGGCCCAAGAGTGGGTTTTTTTCTAACACTTGGGAATGAATTGTCCAAGGAGACACATGTACTGAAAAAGCAAGAGACTTTATTGGGAAGGGGCACCCAGGCAGAGAGCAGCAGGGTAAGGGAACCCAGGAGAACTGCTCTGCCACATGGCTTGCAGTCCCAGATTTTATGGTGATGGGGTTAGTTTCCAGGTTGTCTGGGGCCAATCCATCTGACTCAGGGTCCTTGCTGATGGCACACACATTGCTCAACCACGATGGATTCCAGCAAGAAGGATTCTGGGAGGTTGGTAGGACATATGGACTGGCATCTGTCTTCTGTCTCCTTTTGATTTTCTTGAATTCTTCTGGTTGGTGGTCGCTTGTGAGTTCTGAGTTCCTTCTCAGGACCTCCTGTTGTAAGATAACTCATGTGAGTGGTTACTGTCTTGCCTGGACAGGGCTGGAGGTTTTGGTCACTGTTTCCCCTAATAGTTCTGCAGTGAATCTTGCAGAACTGTTTGCAAATGGGCTGGGGCCGAGACCCCATGGAGGGTGGAGGGAGGTAAGAGAGAGTCCTAGGGAGGGGAGACCCCAGGAATAAAGAGCAGGGAGCAGGGGTGGTGATGTGGAGAGGAGTCTCCCGTGAGGTCAGGGAGACAGAGCTCTGCAGGTCACCAGGCTCCCATGTCCTGACAACTGGGGGGAGGGTCTGATTTCCATCCTTCCCTACCCCAAACCCCCACATGCTTCTTAGCCCTTCACAAATCAAATCTCTAGGGAAACAATTGTCTAGCCTCCAACCCTTGACTAAATGAGAATCACCAAGTTCAAATCAATCAACGTGACCTATTGAGTGCCTGTTGTAGACCTGAAACATAATGTAACCCATTAATGTATTCAGCAAATTTAAATGCAATGAATAAAATAAAATCCCTGCCCTCTTGGAGCAAGCTGTGCTGCTTACAAAGGACTCCTACATACCCTGCATCCTGTAAGCCTGGGGAGATGGGGAGGCTATTATGCCAGTCTTACAGGTGAGGAAACTGAGGCACAGAGAGGTCAAGTGACTTGCCCATGGCAACACAGTGGAACTGGGGCTGGACGCCAGGTCTCTTGACTCTAAATCCACAGGGAGGGTGTTGACCTCAAGGGAGGGAGCACAGTGATTGTGTGGGGGTTTAGTTGAAGAAGGGTCAGCCCTCCATGGAGCCCATGCTACTGTCCCCAAGTAGGCCGAAATTTTGGAATCAGAGTGATACAGAGTCCCCAGGGATGTAAGAGGCAAAGGTTGTCCCGGGAATAAGGCAGCCATCTTTCCAGACAGATTTATCCCTTCACCTCTCGGAACCTCAGCTTCCTCGTCAGGGACAGCCACACCTGCCCCACAGAGAATGAAGTATCATCGTGGATATAAAAGGACTTGGTAGATGGTTCAGGCACAATTTGCAGTGACCACTAATTAGCTGGACAGGGATGAGGGCCGGTGAGGCAGCTCATTAAACCACGGGCCCTGAGCTCCTGCAGTTGGGGAGGGAGTGAGGCAGGGAGGTAGGCTCACTATTGGGGGTCTTCTGTGAGCCCAGGGGAGGGGAGGGGTGCTCAGGGGGCAGGTGGGAGGATGTGTGTGTCTCTGTGTGTCTGTATGTCTGAGTGTGGGTGTGTGTTGGGACACAGCTGTGCCATCCTCGTGATCCCATGAGAATGGAGGTGGCTCTATCAGGCAGAGCCTCCCTGTCCTCAGGGAGAGTTCACCTCTGTCCTGGGAACCTGGGCTCCCGCTGTCACCTGCCTTCTTTCAGGTTCCTCCGAGAGCAGGGCAGCCCCAGATGTTGTAGGCAAGAAGGACACGGGGCAGGAGGGCAGGGAGGCTGGGTTGGTGGGAGAAGGAGGTGTGTCTGGATAAGACTGTACGGAGGAGGAAGGAGACTAGAAGCGGCAGGAAGTTGCAGTCCAGACTGCTCCTGGCACAGTCTAACCGACTCCCTCGCCTCCTGTGCCCACAGGCCCTTCTCCTCCTGGGGCTGAACTCCATCTCTGCCTCCCTCCAGGACCAGCATTGCGAGAGCTTGTCTGTGGCCAGCAACATCTCTGGTGAGCATGCCCATCTGCCTCCTGCAAGGTTCCAGGTCCCCAGAGCCCCACCACCCATCTCCCCCAGGGCTCCAACACCTACACACGGCCGGCAAGAGGGCAGGGATAGTGGAGGGATTTCCTCTCTGGGGCTCCAAGCAATCCATCATTTGTCCACAGAGTGCCATGTTAAGTAGGAGTGGTGGGAAAGAGCTGCGATTAGGTGACAGAGGGGCTTGGGGCAAGTGTGCCCAGGTGTTATCTCCTGGCTCTGGGCTGGAAAACAAGGGAAGACACCCCAGCCCTTGCTGCTGTGAGAATCAACAGAGCGGAAGGCTGGGCTGTGACTCAGGCATCAGTGAGGAAGAGAGTCTGCTGTTCTGCTGCTAAAAATGCCTGGAGCAGAATATGCAGGGTGCTAACTATGGCTGGATGGCTGGATGGTATCACCGATTTAATGGACATGAGTTTGAGCAAACTCCAGGAGATGGTGAGGGACAGCGAAGTCTGTAGTCCAGGGGTCATGAAGAGTCAGACAAGTGACTAAATAACAACAGCTTTGTGCAGGGCACCATCCGAGGTGTTTGAGAACAGATCTTCCTTGACTCGCGATGGGGAAATGTCCAGGTAAACCCATTGTAAATGGAAAATATCATAAACCGAAAATGCATTGAATACACATAACCTAGGCATAGCTTAGACTTGTCTACTTTGACACGCTCAGAATACTTACATTAGCTACAGTTGAGCAAAACCATCTGACGCAAAGCCTTTTTTTTTTTTTTAATTAAAGTATCATATGTCATTTATGGCATACTAAAGTGAAAACCAGAATGGCTGTGTGGGTACAGAGTGGTTGTAAGTGCATTGACAGTTATTTCTTCTCATAATCACATGACTGTTTGGGGACTGTGGCTGCTGCCACTGCCCAGCATCAGGAGAGAGGATTGTACCACATGACTAGCCTGGGAAAAGGTCAAACTTCAAAATTAGAAGTGTTGTTTGTGCTGAATGCATATTGCTTTCAAGCCATCGTAAAGTCAAAAAATCATTAAGTAGAACCATCGTTAAGTCGAGACTATCTGTGTATTAACCCAGTTTTCACAATGACCTCCTGAGGCAGTAGCGGGTATATCCCTTTTACACATAAGGAAACTGAGGCCTGGAGCAGAAGTAGTAAGTGCTGAGCTGACTTGAGCCCAGGAAGCCTGGCTTCCACGTATGTCCCTTAGCACCGTGCTCTACCCCTCCTCAACAGAAAGGACTGTAAATGTTACTAATACTTGTATAATTTCACCATTTACAAAGTGCTTTTGTATAATAATCCTATCTCATCCTCACAAGAGTTTAAGATGCAATACTTTGGCCACCTGATGCAAAGAGCCAAATCACTGGAAAAGGCCCTGACAGTGGGAAAAATTGAAGGCAAAAGGAGAAGGGGATGGCAGAAAATGAGATGGTTAGATAGCATCACAGACTCAATGGACATGAGTTTGAGCAGACTCCGGGAGATAGTGGAGGACAGAGGAGACCGGCGTGCTGCAGTCCATGGGGTTGCAAAGGGTCAGACACGACTTAGCGACTAAACAACAATTTATACTCATGAGGAAACTGAGATGGGAGAATTAGGTTTGTGGGCTCTGGGGCCATGCGTTTTCTAATCTGGAGTGCGGTCCCTGAACCCTCATCCTGACCCCTTTAACTAGGGTCTGGCGATGCTGTTGCCCAGTGAAGATGAAGAGGGGTACCTAAGGGTCTTTGAGGGACTCTTCTTTGGTAATTCCTTTTTCTCTGCAGGTCTCTCTGTTTGAGTTAATTAGTTGATTAACTGAGCACCTACTGTGTGCCAGGACCCATGTTCCCTGGCAGAACAAAGAGGGGCTGACAGTCTGGTCTGGGGGTCAAGTCCATAAACACATGTGTCGTGAGGAGGAGCACAAGACGCATGCTGGTGGAGAAACGGCCACCGTGTGCTACAGGGAAGCAGGGAGTTTCTGATTCTGGGCCTGCGGGGAGAGGAGGACTCCACAGTCCCGAGCAGCTGCCCCCTGGCCTACTGTTCCCTCCCTACTGGCGGGGGGAGGAGGTAGGGGAGGAATGGGACCTGGAGCACTGACTGTGTTCCCATGCTCATAGTCGCGCTCAGTCTTGTTCTGTCTGCCCTAGGGGTCCCCGCTGGTAGACTTGACTTCAGGGATGAGCATGCCCTTGAGTTCCTTGAGCCTCACTCTGTAATTAAAGAGTAGTATGGCTGAAACCTGCCTCAAGGATCCATTGCAATTAAAGGCACTACATTTAATGGCGATATTTCATAAACTGTAGAGTGCCATACCACTACTGAGTATTATTGATTATTGTTGGTAAGAGCAGGATTTTAAAAGTGCTCACCTTGTAGCTGGAATGAGAGGCAGACACTGGCCATGAGCTGTTCACTACAGTGGAGGCGGCAGGGAGGTTAGATTAGGGGTGATGTGAATCCAGGAAGGCTTCCTGAAGGAGGAAGTTTCAAAGCGAGTCTCTGAGAGATTCTGAGCAGAGACTGGCAGAAAAGAGCCAGTGCTCTGAGTTGAAGCTAGAGTTGACCAAGGAACAGCTGGTGGGTTTGGTGGAAGAACAGGGGAGGGGTGAGACAGGAAGGGCAGGAAGCCTGGGGAGATGCTGACAGCCCAGAACATCTGGCTGCAAAGTTGGCTGAGGAATGGGAAAGATCTGGAGCTCTAGAGGAGAAAGCCTGGGAGGGAGGAGACCTACTCAGAGGCCTGGCCTGAGATGGAGCCCCTCCCTGCCCCAGGCCCTGTGCACTTATGGCGGGGGGAGGAGAGGGGTGGGGCAGGTCAGTCTCCATTAACTTGCCTGGTGTGCTCCTGCACAGTGACATTCCTGAGCCCATGACGGAGTCATCAGTCCTCGGAGGCAGCGGGCCGGGATGAATGCCATCCATTCCCTGATGATTTGTACCCCATGTCCCTGCCCCCAGCCCAATCTGCCTGGCTTCAGGGCATGCAGTCCATCACCCTCCACAGCAGCCTCTGAAAACAGGCTATTTGTCTTCCAGCGCTAAGACCTACCCAGACCGACGGGCACTGGTAGAGACAGATGGTGAGGGTGGGGTGGAGGGACTGAGACAGATGGATGGGCGTCTGGCCTGGGGTGGCTGGCATTGAGCTGGGGCCTTTGGGGGGCCTCTCACATGCAAGGAGCAGGGAGAAAGTGCATCCCCAGGGTCAAGGCTCCATTATGTGGCAGACCACAGACTTGGAAACGTATAAAATAATGGTATGAATATGATGATGCCAGAAAGTAATAGAATTATTGACCAGTGAACATCAGAAACACATGGAAATCATACTGCTGACAAGGACCCAGGGTAATCCCCTGTCTGAAGGTCATGAGTGATAATAGTAAATAATGATAGCTAATATTTTCTTGGGCTTCCCTGGCAGCTTAGTGGTAAAGAGTCCACCTGCCAATGCAGGAGACTTGGGTTTGATCCCTGGGTCAGGAAGATCCCCTAGAGAAGGAAATGGCAACCCACTCCAGTATTCTTGCCTGGGAAATCTCATGGACAGAGGAGCCTGGCAGGCTATAGTCCACGGTGTCCCAAAGAGCTGGACACGACTGAGCAACTAAACAAAACAACAACAAAGATATACTTAGTGGCTGTTATATGTCAGACTCCATTCTAAGTACTTTCATTCAATCATCACAACAATATTGTTAGCAAGTATTTTTATCATCATCTTACAGACTAGGAACCTACAGCTCAGAGAGGTTAAGTAACTTGCCCGAGTACACACAGTTACTAAGCATTAGCCCTAAGATTTGAATCAGATGGGCCTGATTCTGGACATTTTCACCACTGTGTATGTGGTCACCCAGAAAGGCATGGTATCCAGGGCCTGCTGGTCAGTCATCTGGGGTGCAGAGTCACCCCTACAGTGTCCCATACCTCTTCTGGGTTTACACACAGCCCCCAGTCTTCCTTAGGCCTGCTATGTTCCTGACACTGTACTGGGTGCCAGAAATGCAAAAATGAAGAGCCCACAGGGTAGGAGGCTCCCACACACATGTCCTGAGGAATCACACGCCATACAAAGGCATCTTTCTATTCTGCCCAGTCGAGGAGGTCACAGCCCAGTGACAAGATGGCTGAGCAAAGACCAAAGACTCTAGGCCCGGCTTCTCCCTGCCAGGTGACCCAGGCAGAGCCCTTGCCCATTCATGCTAGCAGCAGCTTCCCAGAAAGGGCAAGCACGTGTGTTTCAGAGATTGCCCTTGGGCCACCTGCTGACCCCTCTGGGCGGCCTTGGCTGAGCTCCTCTCCTGGGCTTAAACCAAACAGGGGGCTGGGCTTCCCAGCTACCGGGCTCCTGCCAAGCGCCCACCTAACTGGCTTATTCAGAAGCCCCCAGTGGGAGACTCGACATGACTAGAGACAGGAACCAGGTTCCAGTCTTCCTCGGAAGTTATCTACCATGGAAAAAGTTCTGCTGAGCACATTTGGCTCCTGAACACAATGGAAAGGGAACTATATGATCCATCTAGGGGAAGAGCCCAGTGCCCAGTTGCGCACAATTTTAAATAGGCCGCCTTCAAAGGGTTCTTATTTATTCATTAGAGCAGTTCCCCTAGGACTCTGACTCAGCAGGAGTTTTCAGAAGCAGGTGGGAGTGTTTCATGCTGTTCCTCTCTCCTCTTCCCTCCATTCGCAGGGATCTGGGGCAGGCTGACCACGGGCCCCCATGCCCCCGTGTCTGCTCTGGGCATGTGTGGGGAAGGAGGAAGATGCAGGACCAGTTTCATGCACTACGTGGCCCCACTCCCCTGTCCCCAGAAAAAACTCTGAGGGATCTAGGTACCCCATGAGTGAGGAGGTGAGCCACCACGTGACAGGAAGGTTAACACCTCAGACACACTGAGCACACACCTGCCTCAGGGACTTGCTGGTCCCTCTTCTAGAACACTCTCTCCCCACTCCCCAGCTATGCACAAAGTGCCCTCTCTCACTTCTGTTGGGTCCCTGCTTAAATGTTAGGACCAAATCAAAATAGCTCTCAGTCTCTCTCTCTCTCTTTTTTTTTTTTTTTGCTGCTTGGCTTGTGGGAACTCTTGTGGGATCTCAGTTGCCTGACCAGGGACTGAACCCTGGACACAGCAATGGAAGTATTGAATCCTAACCACTAGACCACCAGGGAACTCCCCTCCTGTCAGTCTATCTGTTCATGTCTATTGTTGTTGTTGTTTAGTCCCTAAGTCATGTCTGACTCTTTGGGACCCCAGGGACTACAGCCTGCCAGGCTCCTCTGTCCATGGCATTTCCCAGGCAAGAATACTGGAGTGGGTAGCCATTTCCTTCTCCAGGGAATCTTCTTGACCCAGGAATTGAACCCAGGTCTCCTGCATTGGCAGGCAGATTCTTTACCATGAGCCACCAGAGAAGCCCCACTTTATGTCTGTATGCACACACAATCCCACCCTCCAACCCTGTAGACTGATGGAAGGGTATTTATTTTATTCATTACTGTATCCTAGCTCCTAGAACAGACACTGTATCCCCAGCTCCTACAGTGTTTCTTAGGCGGTCAGGAGAAACTTGTGAATAAAGAGTAAAGTCTTTATTCCTCCACATCCATTACCTTATGGACCAGGAGGGGCTCCATGGGATGGGTTGAAGTGGGGAGGAGTTGGCTCCTAAAAGTAACTCAGGCTTCATGCTGCTGACTGGTAATTCTGCTTGGCTATTTGCAAGGCTGGTTTACTCTGGTCCAAACTGTTTCTCACCCCCAGAACTATGATATTAAAGTGGGAAAATATCCCCCAGGAGTGCAGGAGAGATTGGGCATTTGTACCAGTGGGACCTGTGCTTACTGAAGTCTCCGTCATGTCCGACTCTTTGGGGCCCCATGGACTGTAACCCTGCCCCGCTCCTCTGTCCATGGAATTCTCCATGCAAGAATACTGGGGTGAATAGCTGCCTGACCCAGGGATTGAACCTGGGTCTCCTGCACTGCAAGCAGATTCTTTACCGTCTGAGCTACGAGCAAAGTCCAGTGGGACCTGTAGGGAAAGGATATTGTTCCAGTAATCACAGTCCAACAGCCCTGACCTCCAGGTCCTTACAGCCCCCATGCTGACTGACACCAGGGCTTCCTTTCCTTCCTTCTCCCCTTCCCAACTAGAAGATCCAGGTCCTCCCCACCCCCACCCCTCTGAAATTATTGTTCTCTGTATCTTGTTCTCCTGGCTTTCTGTCCGCTTCTCCCTGTTTTATTCTCAGATCTTGTCTCCTATGTCCTCTCTCACCCTCTCTCTCCTCCTCCTTTTCCCCCGCTTCCCTCCCACCCCACGCTCTATTCTTCTCAAAGTGATGAAGTGAATTGAATAGGTGGCATGAATTTCATCAGTGCCTTTCACATTGCCCTTCTCCAGGGGATCTTCCCAAACCCAGGGATCGAACCCACGTCTCCCGCATTGCAGGCGGATTCCTTATCAGCTGAGCCACAAGGAAAGCGGTGTTCGACAAAGGTTTTTCCCCCAGCCCCTCAAATCCTGCGCACCCTTCCCCTTCAGAGGTTGCAGCCCTTTTCCTTCCTTCCTCTTTTCGCTCTCTACCTCTCAGGTCTCCGTCCATCCGCTCCCTAAAATCTAGGGGCCTATCCGGACTTTGAACTTTGTAGCCTGTATTTGGGAGTCAGAGCTGGTCGCCGCTCCTGATTGGCCCTGTGCTTCTGGCCACACCCCTTCTTGGCTCCTCCTTCCCTCAGACCCTGCCCACCCAACCCTCACCCCCACCCCCGCCCGGACCCCAGGCCAGCTAGCCGGCCTTTTATTCCGGAGGTAGGGGCAACATCGTCTCCTGGCCCCTTGCATTTGGTTTCTCTTCTTCATTCTCGCTGCCTGTCTCCCTTTCTCCCAGTCTCGCACACAGACATTCATTCCCTGCAGGATTTTCTGGGCTGTTAATGTAAAGGTCACGTCTGCTGCAATGTTCCCCCCGTGCCAGCTCCGTGCAGCCTTTTGTGAGCTTCAAAGGATGAGGGAGGGAGGGAGACCGCGGAGGAACCCAGGGTACAGGGACGAGCCCAACCAAATGCTGTGAGGGCCAATTGCTCAGACAGGGCACCGCTGTGGTGCAGTGGGAAGAGCCCAGGGCAGGCGTGAAAACCCACTTCTGCCTCTTAGTGTCTGTGTGACTAAGGATAAACAATTAGCTGGGCGTCAGTTTTCTTATCTGTAAAATGGGGAGAATGAGCACCCACGTTGGCAGATGGTGTGAGGCCCATATTAGGTGCTATGGAATCCTAATCTGTACCACAGACTAGGGGCAAACGGCTTCTCCCTTGGCCCCTCCCACTCGCATATCCCCGACTAACTGTGGGAGGGGTCAGGCCTCTGACCACTGGCTGAGACCTGGTCCTGGAGACCAGGAGGGCCATCAGCTGAGCAGTGGGTTTCTGCCTTGGCTCTGGGCTGGTCTTGGCTGTGGCTGGTGCCCAGTGGTGACCTGCCTGTGTTGAAGGGGTGCTGGGGAACTGTCCAGGGCAGGAGAGAGAAAGGGTGGGGAGGTAGAGATAGTGTGATAGTGTGCCTTAGGCAAGTCCCAGGTGACATTCCATTTAAAGCTCCCAGAGCCTAAACTGTGAATGTGTGAGTGAATGAACCATCTATTGAGGAAGGTTATTCAGTCAGATGTAGATATACGAAAAGTCAAAGTGTTAGTCACTCAGTGGTGTCAGACTCTTCGCAACCCCATGGACTGTAGCCCACCAGGCTCTTCTGTCCATGAAATTCTCCAGGCAAGAATACTGGAGTAGGTAGTCTTATTTCTTTCTCCAGGGGCTCTTTCCAACCCAGGGATTGAATCCAGGTCTTCTGCATTGCAGGCAGATTCTTGACCGTCTGAGCCACCAGGGAAGCCCATATAGATATATAGGAAGATACAAAGCACTTGGCAGGTGCCTGGCACTCAGTCAGCTCTCAGTAAATACTGCTGCTTTCCCTACTGCCTCCTTGATTGTCCCACCCCCCAGATTGGCACGCAGTGTGGTATAATAGAGTACTCGATTTAGAGCCCAAAGCACCTGGTGAAGAGGCTTGGTTCTTTCATTCATTGGCTTCTGGCCTTGGGCAAGTCACTTAACTTCCCTGGGCCTCAGTTTTCCCATCTGTAAAAAGGGAATAACAAATCTGTAAGTTTTTAGGGGGAATGATGGCATTGCAGGGTGGATGAGGAGCAAACAAAATACATGAAGAAGGGCTTTGAAAAAAACAGCACGGTCCGTAATGTTATCCCTCCCTCCCCACAGCCACACACCTGCAGCTTCTCCCCTTCTCCGGGCTCAGCTCTGTCCGCAGGACCCAAGGCAGATTAAAATCTCCACCTGCTTTCCTCACTCTCCTACCCCCAGCACCTCTCTGTGGTGCCACTCATGGAGGCGCCATGGTGGCACAGCACCAGGGCTTGACCCACCTCCACCACCTGGCTGGTCGTCTCCTTGTGTCCATTAAGCCCCAATTCCGATTTCTTTCTCTTTCAGTTAAAACACTTGGCCTCAAGGCCTCTGTCCCTTGAGCCTGGACTTGCCCACACACCCTATGAATAGCTTTGATTAGAAAGAAAAACCAGCATTTGGTACAAGGGTCACTCAGCACTTGTGCTGCGTTCAGCAGGGAAGGGATGCCAGTCTAACCAGTGCTGTCCTGAGAGACTGGTTACAGGCTTGGCTGGGGAGGGGATGGCAGGCGGACCCCTGTAGGGCTTGGCAGCTGCTGATGCCCTGCACTGATGCTGCTGCCCTTCATTGGTTCGTGGCTCTCCCCGGATTGTCTGTACATTCTAGGGCCAGTCTTGAGTTATTAACCCACTCCCGTCGTGATGGACACACTGGGCCTCCATAGGATTGGTGTGACAGCCTTGAGAGGAGAGGGGCCTGGAAAGGGGAGAAAGAAGGGGCAGCATCGGGAGGGGGGCCAGGACTGTCCTCAGTCCAGCCCCCACCTGTTAGAGACCAAAAGCCCCCTGCCCTCCAGAAGTGTTACTGTGACTTCAAGTCTGCTCCAGTGTGCGCGTGCATGCACACACATGACTCCAAAAGCTCTTAATTTCTAATTAAGGGCAAACATTTGGAAGGGGATTTTGACATCCTCTTTCTAGTCCAGTTGTTTATACCCTTTTTTGAGTCACAGACTCCCTTTGAGAATCTAATGAAAGCCATGGTCCCTTTCCCAATTAAAATGCATGTATAGAACAATTTTTCATTAAATTTCAAAGTCTGTAAGAACCTGTAAAATTTCCAGTGTACTGAGATTAAGAATTTCTGATCAGATCCAACTACATCATTATTGATAAAGACACTAAGGCCCAGAGGCGGCAAGTGACTTGCCTACGCTCACACAGCAAATGAGTAGCAGAGCCCAGTCTGAAGCCTGGGTTCCAAATTGCTGGTTCAGTAATTCCCCACATAGTGTCTGTCTCCCTTTTTTTTCCCATGATCCCTCTCAGCCAGTCCTTTCCTAGCATAGATTAGAGCACAAATGTTCAGTGATTGTGGTTATCAGGTGAGCTGGAAGGTGGGCTTTTAACTGGTTCCTACAGGTTCAGAGCATATGGGGTTTGGTTCTAGAGGTGTGTGAGGGGACTGAGTCAGGGATTGGCTGGGTTTCTTCCAAGCTGTTCCAGGCTGTGAATTTTGAGCGCTCCAGTCTACACCAAGTGCAGGGCCAAGAGAAGTGTCCTCAGACTACAGAGCAGGGGACCTGGAGCATGTCCAGCCTTCCTCTAAATGCCAGCCAGGACCTCAGCTTTAACACCACCCCAGTGTCCCTGTTCCTCCTCTGCTCTGGAACCCACATTGGCTCCCTAGTGCCATAGGATCAAATCTAGATTCCTTCCCTTGGTATCCCCTCTGCAGAAAAAGAGCTCATCTCTGCACTGGGGTCATTGCTGTCTTGTCCTCAGTTGGTATGCGAATGTGGACCGGTTGGGGGGACACTGCAGTGGGGATGTTGCTCTGTCTCACCAGCCGTCTCTGCCTCCAGGACTGCAGTGCAATGCTTCCGTGGACCTTATTGGTACCTGCTGGCCCCAGAGTCCTGCAGGGCAGCTGGTAGTTCGACCTTGTCCCGCTTATTTCTACGGCGTCCGCTACAATACCACAAGTAAGGAAGCCTGAGAAAGGTAGACCGTCTCCTGGGAGGTGGGACAGGATGCGGAGAACTGGGGGCTTGTTGGATGTGGGGAGAACAATACTGACAGTGACAATAATAATACCAATACCGTTCATGGGTGCAGCTGCCATTGACCGAAGGCCAGCTCTGTGCTCCACTGGGCACTCTGCTATTTACTGTGGACCCTCAGCAATACCCTGGAAGATGCTCCGTGTGACTATGTTATATAATTAAGGCCTCCAAGCTTCAGAGAGGTTAGGGAAGTTGCCCAAGATCACCAGCTGGTAAGAGGTGAAGCTGGAATTTGCATCCAGGTCTGTCTGACACTTTCTTCTGCAGTTGACCTACTGGGTTAATGTTGGCATGAGCCGTGAGGTAGGGCAGGGGTCATCAGAGTAGCCCCAACTTTGCTCAGAGAAGTTCCCAGGCCTACCCAGGGTCCTCCAGCCATGAGGTAGGGGACTCAGGGTTTTAGATCCACAAGCACGGGGCTTGCCCTTGCAGGCAGGCCCACAAGTTGGGTGGGGACAGAGGAGAACTGACCCGAGCAGAGCTTGTTCAGATACTTGATCCTCACATAAACACCCTGCTCCCCTTGGGCCCTGAGCCTCCACCTCCAGGCTTTGCAGCTTCTTGCTATGCCACCTGTCACCCTCAGAATTAATTTGCTCTCCCCTGTCAATGACTCACAGCCCCTGCTTATCAAGAGAGCAACAGCTGCAGGCCAAGGGCCCTGACCTGTCTGAGGGAGGAGGGGGGGGTCCCTGGGTGGGCCTTTGGTGTCCGGTGGGCCTGAGCTTAGAGCCCAAAGAGGGGACAGAGGGTGATCTCAGATACCAGATAATTGTGTGACCTTTAGCACATTTTTTTTTCCTCTTTTATGGTCCTCTGACCCCTCATCTGAGGATGGAGAGGGCTGGACAACATGGCTTCTTAAGACTTTGTCCAGCTCAAACCTCTCAATTTTCTTCTCCTGCCCCTCCCCTTTTTGTCCAGCTGGATTAAGGGGGCTAGGGTTGGGGGCCACAGTCCAGGAGGGGTGGGGAGGGCCCTGGGGAGGTGTTGGGACTGGGCAGGAGGCTGGAACAGCCAGACCACGCAGCCTTGTGTGTCTGCAACCGCACCCTGGACCCAGGAGGAGAGGAGAGCCTGCAGGAAGTGTGAGGAGAATGTAAGTAGGAGGAAGGGCGGAAGGGCCTGAAGAAAAGTTTGGGGTGCTCATCCTGCCAACCTCCAACTTAGTTGGGCCCCTTTTGCCATTTGGAAATGGAGGCAGCGAGGCTGAAATCGCCCAAGGTCGCAAAGCTTGGAGGTGGCACTGGAGCTGGGAAACCAGAGTCCTCCCGCTCCTCCACTCACCCGGCCAGGTGCCCGGCCCTGGAGCTCCCTGGAGGGAGGCAACGTTAGGGCTGGTGTATGTTGGGGGAGGGGGGCTACTTCCAGAGGGAGCCCGCAACCCCGCTCATAACAGCACCAGGTCCTGTCAGTCCCGCCTCCAGGGTGACTCCCACGTCTGACCCTCCCTGCCTTCCATCCCCAGTGCCAGTGCCCTGGTTCAAGGTACCTCACTCTCCAGCCCTAGTTTCTCATCCGACCCTGTCACACCCTTGCTCAGAGTCAGCCTTTCTGTGGTTCCTTCTCTGTGGCTACCGTGGGACCTACCTTTGTAGCCAGCCCTGGCCACTCCTCATGAACTGTCCCCACTCTTGTCCCCAAGGACAACTCAACACACCCCCCTGAATACACCTTTAGTGCTAGACACATGCTCCTCGATTTGTCAGCCCTGCCTTTGAGTGGAAGCCAGGAGTCCTGGGTTCTAGTCCCAGCTCCACCCACAACTGGTTAAGGAGACCTCTGCAACTGGCCCTACCTGGGGCCTCAGTTTCTCCACCTGCAGGATGGGTGGGAGGTTTGGGTGAAATGTTCTCTTGGCTCCTTTGCTTTTCCGTCTGTGATCCCAGGAGAAGAGTGGGAGGAGGTGATGGTTCCTTGAGGTGGGGGCAGGGCTAGGAGACTCCCCTTTCCAGGTGCCTCCCCTGTCACAATGATGAGAAACACTGCATAATCAGGGGTGACTGGGAACCCAGATTTGTACCTAATCATTAGGCACCAATTAATTCGTTTACTGAGGAGGTGCTGCCAGGATGTCTAGGCCTTCTCCTGAATGCCCTCCTTCCCACTGCATCTGATCTTCAAAGGGATGGGAAATATTTCCAAAAATATCAATTTTCCCGTGATTCTCCAGGAGGACTGCTCAGCTCAGCAATTAAAGACAAGGAGGTCGCATCCTCCCTGGAAACTTCATGCTGCCTGTTGGGCCTGTTTTCTTGCGGGATCACCTCACTTTCCACCAGAGCCTGCTCCCTCTGGATGATCCAGCCTGGGAGGGACTCCAGGCTCCTGCCCCACCTGCATTCAAAAGGAGGGGCTTGAGGCAAGGGGGTGCCTCCTGGACCTGTGCCTCCTTTGATAGCGACAAGTGACATATTCTGAATCTTATGTAAGGTTGTATAAATATAGCTCCAAGACAATAATAATAAAAGCAACAGCTCACACCACATGCCAAGTAGAGCTCCACATACCTGTATGTGTCAACTAAAAATGCCCCTCAACCATTGAGCAGGAACTCTTGTTAAGATCATTGCTATCTTGCAGATAAGGAAGCGGAGAGGCTGAAGGACTCGTCTGAGGTCACAGAACCAGTAAAGGGTGCTGCCAGGATTTGAACCCAGGTTATCTGGGTGCTGTGCTAAATCGCCACAGTTATGTCCAACTCTGTGCAATCCTATGGACTGTAGCCCAGCAGGCTCCTCTGTCCATGGGATTTCCCAGGCAAGAATACTGGAGTGGGTTGCCATACCCCCCTCCAGAGGATCTTTTTGATCCCGGTATTGAACTCACATGTCTTACATCTCCTGCATTGGCAGGCGGGTTCTTTACCACTGTACCACCTGGGAAGCCCTGTCTGGGTGACGAGTTCTTAACACTATAGTGTGCTGCCTCTCTTAAGGCAACGCCCCCTCCTCTGCCTTCATGCTCCTTCCCACCAGATTCTCTGGCACCAAGTCCCTTTGTTTGCAGACATCTGGGAACAGCCTCTGGTCCCAGACATCTCCCATCCACCGCAAACACATAGGATTCCCCGGTTCCCTTGCCTCCCCCCAGGCCTCCCTGAAACCCCAGCCATGGAGCCCTCAGCCCTCTGCTAGCTTCTCTCTCATTTAGCAATTAGGAGGGAATGAGCAGCATCTTCAGCTCTGTCCAAGGGCTCAGCTCTGCCGGGACTTGGGTCCAATGGCAGGGAAGCTGAGCAGAGCTTTAAAAATCCACTTAGCCTCATTTCCCCGCTGGTGCCGTGGGCGAGCAGCCTCTGAGCAGAAGGGCCGAGGAGCGGGGTTTAGAGAGGAGGGAGAGCCAGGCAGAGGTTCCTGCTCCCAGGCAAGCGGCAGCAAATCCCACCCCCACCCCCCTCAACACACCGCCCCATCCTCTCCCTCTTGTCTGGTGCTGCCAGCAGAGGCATGTCCCCAGCTGGGCGGCACCCTGGGGATCGGCTGATGTAGCCCTCCCTCTTGCACATGAGGAGAGCCTCCCGGGAGGCGACCTGACTGATGCTACTCATGCAGCAGGGGCCCCCATCTGCCTCCTGTGGGGGTTCTCTGCCCCTGCAGGGCTCCAGGCTTGGGGACTGGGATCCGAGCAGCTTCCGCCGCCCTCCTCCAGCCCTGCTGGGGTGGAGATGTGACATGCAGGTTAGTGTGAACCATGGAGAGCCCTCCAGAGGGGAGGGGCTCTGGTGGAAATGGCTCAAGGCTCTTCCAGCCAGCGCTGCCTGGAATCAGAGCCAGAATTCACTCAAGAAAACATATTTAGAGCCACCAATGCCTAAGAGGGGTCCAGAGTGGGGCAGAGTGACCTCTCCCAGCAAAGGAGAAAAAGGTCAAGATGTGAATGTCCCTGGGACCCCTCCCGCCTGGGCATCAGGGCTCCGGTGTCCCCAGAGAGTGGGCAGGAAGGAGAGTGTCCCAGAGCCCTTTAGCCAGCCTCGGTTTAGACCTCAGGCGATTCCCGATGTCCTTCGGAAGTGACGCATTCTGGCTTCCAGCCTGGTGGTAGCCTGGACCTCTTGCCCTTCCTCCAGCCACTCTCCTGTCTTTTTTCCCAAGTGCCAGGCTGAGAGCCCATTCAACCTGATCTTAATAAAAAAATACTTGCTACACGTGACCCACTCCCATGACATCCCCCAGCACACCCCTCATCTCCGGCCACCTGTCATTTTCTGCCCACCGTGCTTGCTCGCACCATGTGACCCTCCAACATGAGGCCAGCTGTAGGGAAATGGCAGCCTGGAGACCTTCCCTGTCCCCTGCCCTGTGAGCCCCACGCCCTGTGAAAGCCTGCCACGTGAGGACCCCCCAGGGGGTAGCTTACCCTGGTGATTCCTGCCCTACGAAGCCTGTCAGTGCCCCGTGCCACGCAAGCTGCCACCACACACCTTCCGCATCACGCCCGGCCTTGAGAGCGAGAACTGAGTCATCAAGACTCACCCTTCAGCTTTGCTGCCATGTGAGACCCTAAAATGGGAGGTTTCTCAGCAGGGCGCCCACCGTGTAATCTGCCTCACACTGGGGCCTGCGAGGAGACAGCCCTGTGAGCCAGTCAGGCCTCTGCCCCTGGGCCAGTCCCATGGGTGTGATCATGCCAGCCTGGGTGGGCACAGCCGTGGCCCCATGGGCAGCCTTTGGGGTTGCCACTGTACCTCTGTTGGGGGCCAATGGCAGAAAGAGGCAGGAAGATGGAGATAATAAGAAAGCCCCTCTCCCCAGCTTCAACCTAGGGCCCCCCAGCAAGCCGGCCCCTGGGCTGCCCCAGATGGACGGGTAGATGGACATACGAATGGCAGGTAGATAGACGCTCGGGTTACTCCTCTTCGGGAGAGGAGCCTGGGGTCATTCTGACTTGCCCTTCTTTTTCCAGACAACGGCTACCGGGAGTGCCTGGCCAATGGCACGTGGGCCGCCCGCGTGAACTACTCCGAGTGCCAAGAGATCCTCAGTGAGGAGGTGAGGCTCCAAGCCAGCTGCCCACTGAGGCCTGGGCCTGGGCCCCCGGCATAGCTCTGTGCCTGCTACTGGCCCAACAGGGTGGGGAGCCAGAGGCTGGTGTCCATGCCCTGCAGAGAGAAGGCGACCAGGGAGCCAGATCTAGGCCAGCCGTGAGCAGGCACGCCCGAGGGAGGCTGAGCCGAGAGGGCAGCGGGTGGGCTCTGACAGCCGTGAGTTGAGCCTCCATTCCTTCCTTCCTCACTGGAGCCGGTTCTCATCTGTGTTCTTCTCCGCCTACCTGAGTGACACATCCAGGTCCGGCCAGGGTCCCGCCTCAGGATCCAGGATGGGGGTGGGGGGAGCCATGGAGCTGGAAAAAGCCCTTGAAGAGCCTTTAAAATATTTAAATATTTTTGAAAAAGATGCTGCTCACACCTAATACAAAATTCAAAAGGTACAAATGGGAAAACACAGAAAAGTCTCCCTCCCAGCCGCGTCCAAGTCATTGGGTTCCCTCTACCCCACCCAGCGGTAACCATTTTGCCAGTTTCTTAAGTATTCTTTCAGAGACAGTCTCTGCACAGACATGCAATTATGTAGATTTATTCTTTTTTGTGTGTTTTTCACCCAAACGTTGTAGATTATACATGTTCGACACCTTGCTTTTTTCACGTAATCATCCATCTTGGTGATTGTTCCGTGTAAGTGCCTAAAGAGCATCTTCATTCTTTTTTTCATATTTGCATAATATCACACTGTACAGATGTACAGATAGCTTAGTTAACCCATCTTTGTTCTCAGTCTTTGGTTATGACAAACAGCGCCGCGGTGAAGAATCTTTCAAGGGTGACGTTTGGCAGACGCACGGGCATGACTGTTGCCCTGCTGTTGCTGCCACCTCTGAGCCCTGACCCCCCACCTGCATCTTCATCCTTCAGTGGATGCTGAGGAAGGTGGGGGTCATGGACCTGGAAGAAAAAGTGGGCAAAGGGCAGATGGAAGACACCCCAAGTTGTCCAAAGGCCCCAGGGTACTACTGATGTGGAAGACAGGGGCTGGTCTAGGCAGTTCAGAGAATTCCAGTGCCTAAATGATCTAAATTGAAAGAGACCTTGTGGACTCTCCATCCCATCTTTTTTTAATAACTTTTAAAATTTATTTAATTTTGGCCGCTCTGGATCTTCGTTGCTCAGCGGGCTTTTTTCCTAGTTGCTGTGTTCTGGGGCTACTTTCTTGTTGCAGAGCACAGGCTCTAGGGTGCACAGGCTTCAGTAGTTGTGGTACATGGGCGCAGTACCAGGCTGCATGTGGCTCCATGGTACTCCGTGCAGTACCACCTGGCGCTTTAATTGTCCTAAGGCCTTCCCTGCTGGTTCTGTGGTAAAGAACCCACCTGCAGTGCAGGAGCCTCAGGAGACTCAGGTTCGATCACTGGGTCGGGAAGATCCCCTGGAGGAGGGCATGGCAACCCACTCCAGTATTCTTGCCTGGGAAATCCCATAGACAGAGGAGCCTGGCGGGCTACAGTCCATAGGGTCACAAAGAGTCAGACATGACTGAAGTGACTTAGCACGCACACACACACTGGGTCTGCAGAGCCTGAGGCTGACCAAATGTCTCCAATCAGAGGTCACCAACCTCCTGTCTGAGGACAGACACCTCTCCTCTGCCCCAGAGGAGCAGGCATCTGTCCCCTTCTTGGAGTCTGCAAAGCTGGAGACGCCACCGCTGCTTTTGGCCTCCCCCTCCGCCCCCTGCATGGAAGCCTCCTGAATGTCAGAGGACATTCATGCCCCCCCAAATCTCTCCTGCTCTAATTTAAGCCCCTTCCTTCTAGTTGGCTGACCTTCTAGTTGGGGGACCCTCAGCAACTGCCTTGTTCCCAGCACCCTTCAAAGACTCAGGGGCAAAGGTCAGCTGCCCTCAGCCTTTCCTTCTCTCCATCCTGCAGCCCCCATCCCTTCTGCCAGGACTCAGTCTTTCGCTTTCTCCACCAGCGGGCTCCGGGGGAGAAGGAGAATTAGGAAGCACCAGCTTCTCATCACGCCCCTCTTTGGCAGTATAAGGGGAACAGCACGAGGCTGTTGGCGGCAGGAGCTTTGAGATTTGGATTCTGGTTTCAGCACCTGTACTGTGTGACCCTGGGCAGGTAACTCAGCCTCAGTAAGCCTCAGCTTCCTGTTGTGTAAAAGGCGGGAGAGCTATTCTGTACCATCTCTGCCGCCTAGGGGAGGGAGGCTGGTGTCCGCCTGAGCCTTGGCCTGTAGAGGGCGCTCCATCCATTCGCCACGCTTCTTGCTCTCATCACCTGCGCTCCGGGGAGGTTGTAGTGTTCACCTGGAGAGCGGGGTGATGAGCGATCATGGATGAGTTCATAGGTGACACGGGCACCCCCTTTGTCTGGTGGCAGCCCTCACCCCCGCCCGGCTTGCCCCGCCCACCCTTTCCGCGGCAGCCCCTGCTGGCCCCTTTGCCTAGCACTTTGGGTAATCAATTAATTTAATTAGTGAAAACGCCATCTTCTTCTGCCCGCCCCCAGCCTCGCCAGACCCCTCGCCACTCCCAAGACTCCCGTCCCCTCCTGGAGCTACTGCAAAGAGGAAGAGAAAAGTCGCCAATTAAATGGAGCCGCCGGTTTCTCAGCCCTGGGCCGGGCTCAGCCCTAATTAAGCGCCAGCGGCCCTGGGGGAACTGCAGATAATGGATTCGCAGAACGGCTGCCTGTGAAATGGGACTTGCGAGGGCGCGCAGAGGCCAGGCCAGGGCGGAGACCTGCCCACAGCCATCACCACCAGGGACAACCCCCAACTTGGGGAGCTTGCCTGAAGCATGGGCCGGCCCCTACACTGACCCCACCCACCCCCCAGCACCGCCTGCCCCTCCCCCACACACATTTGTCTCCCTCCACTGCAGACACCCCCCACCCCCACTGCCCCAGACAGCTCTCCTGTTGTTGCCCCAGACAACTGGGGCAGACGCATCCCCTCCCCGACCTCCCTTGACACTTGCACACACCCTGCTTCTCTCCCCGACACTCGGCTGAGCACAGGTTGCCCTGGCCTCCAGCACATCCTGGGATACCCTTTGATGGGATAGGAAAGGGACTCTGAGGGTGTAGGCTTGTGGGCCTGCGTTCACGGCTCACAGAGGGCGTTGGTTCAACCAGGGCTTGCCCTGGTTGAACTTCTTGCTCAAATGAAGATTCTGACTCAGTGGGTCTGGGGTGGGGCCTCAGACTGCATTTCGTAAGATTCCTGTGAGCTCTTAGATGATGCTGATGTTGCAGGTCTGGAGACCACTGTTTGGGGAGCAAGGGGCTGGAGGGCCCAGGGGTGGAGTCAGAGAGCAGCTCTGGAAACCCAGGGCAGTGGGGAGGAAGAGCCACAAAAATGGGGCAGGAGAGGGTGGGAGAGAGGGCAGGCAGGGTACTTGGCCGGGGCAGTGGGCACCTGGCAGAGAGAACCCATCACACATCCCGAAAAGGCATCGATCGGTTCAGGTCTGACACTGGACCGGGTATTTCTTGCAGAGAGTCTGGTCGTGCGGGCACAGCAGAGTGGCCTCCACCCAGTGCCACCCTCCTCAGGGTACCTGCCAGCCTCAGGTCCCAAAACCGGACAGGACAGAGTATCACTCAGGTCCCCAGGGACTGGCTGTGTCCACCTGTCCTTTGGGCATCCCAGCTGCTTCTACAGTTAATGGTGGCTTTCTCTCAGGAGGGTATCTCTCAGGGTGTCGTCAGGGTCTCTTGGAGTGTCACTGGGTGTCTCTAGGATGTTGCCAGCTGTTCTCTCTGGGTGAACTTGAACACCTCTCGGGGTATCACTGACTAGCTCTTGGGGATGGTGGGCCATTTCTCCCAGTGATGCTGGCCATCTTTCAGAGTGACCCTGTCATCTCTCCAGCTGTCTTCTCAGGCTCCCTCTGCACTGTACCCCCCTCCCCGCCCTTCCTGTTGCCTTGCTGTTTCTCACATTACATTAGGCTGATGTGGCAGGTGGGAAGCAGGACTCAAACCCAGCCTGGGCCCTCCTTGGCCCAGCTCCAGGAGTAAGGCAGAGGTGGCACCTGGATGGTTTGGCCCAATTCTCCCCCTTTCGGCCTCAGTGGAGAAAACCCCTCATGAGCCCCCAACCTCCCTGTAGAAGCTCCCCAAGAATTCTGAGTCCAGGAAGAAGACAGTGGCTCTGTTTGCAGTCCATGCTTATCCCCCAAGGAACACACTGCGGGGACAGAAAGGAGGGTCTGTAAGGCCAGGGAGACCTGGATGCTGATGTTGGCCCAGTGGCCGGGGCCAATTATGCACCCTCTTCAACTGGAAAAATGGGGACAGAAGAACAGTCTCAGAGGGCAGTTGTGAGAAAGAAAAGCAGTGACGTCTGTAAAGCCCCTGGCATGGTGCCCAGCATGCAGCAGGTGGTTAATAAATGACACATCCCACCCTAAGCCGAAGCGCTCTGGCCCAGCCTGCTCTAAGGGGCAGTGAAGGGCCTTCCTGACATGGTTGCCTCCTTCCCTGGGCAGTACATGTATCAGAGGTGTCTTTCTGGGCTCCGCAGATGCTGTCTTTACCCAGGGGCTTTGCAGCATGGATTTGTGGAAAATTTAATAAAAGGAAATTAAATATCAGTTCCAGACAGCCTGGATATGTGCATATCTGCTGGAGTCTCTGGAATAGGCACCTACCTCCAAGCACTCAGAGATGCGACCCCCATGCGCATTTATATGATGGCAATGGATACCCTCTGCCCACCCCCATCCATTTTCACCTCAGTGGGTCTCAGCCCTTCAGGGCCTGAGCTGGTAATGTGATCTGTCATGTTCCTGAAAACCTCTTTCAGGAAAACCAGCCTTTAGGACAGCTGCCCAGCCCCTTCTTTGGTGAGGGTGCTCCTTCAGTGCAGAAGGGGCTGGGGAGAGCAGGGGAGGGAGGGCTTCACCCCTTCTCGGATGCCTGCTAGGTATCTTGCTGCAGAGGTACCCTCATCCTTGGGTGGGTTGGGGGGAGTTTGGGCCTCAATCTCCTCATCTGGAAAATGGGTACAGCTGGACTTGATCCCTTGGGATCAGGTCTGACGCCCATGGATTCTGGAATTCCAACAAGAGGGTCCAGGGAGAGTCAGGAGGAGCTCTGGTGGCTTCAAAAGGGCCAAGAAGTCTTCCTTTGGGCTCATCTTTTTCTCAGTATTTGCTGGTTTCTATGTCTCATAATGTCCAGGCCCCATCCCAGAACCTGGGAAGGGTGAGGGAGGGAGAGATTAACAGCGATCCCCTCTCCAGAAAGGCGGTAAAGAATCTGCCTGCAATGCGGGAGACCTGGGCTCAATCCCTGGGTTGGGAAGATCCCCTGGAAAAGGGAAAGGCTACCCACTCCAGTATTCTGGCCCGGAGAATTCCATGGGCCGTATAGTCCTTGGTGTTGCAAAGAGTTGGACACGACCGAGCGACTTTCACTTTCCAACACCCATTTTTTCCTCCTGCACTTGACACACCGCCCCGGGCTCCACTGTGCCATGCTCTGGTTTCTAGCCTCTTTCCTCTTGGGACCTAGAAAAGGGTGAAAGGGGCCTTTGCTCTCGCAGGGTCAGGAGTCTGCAGACGCTGGGCACTGAGGACCACCGGTGGGGAGCCCTGTCATGGGTGGGGACCCGTTTGCTGCCTCAGCACCTTGCCAATCTGTGCGTGAAGGTGAGAGGTGGCTTGAAGTTGAGAGACCTCGAACAAGTCCATGTATTTCTAGGCCTGTTTTTCTGCAAAATAATATACAGACCTCCTACCAGTTCTTCCCCGGCATTGCCCTGAGGGTTTGACAGGATGACAGATATGAAAATACTCTGTAAACAGGAAGGCTTCAACGCTCAGAGAGTGTACGGCAATTGGAAAGGGGGCTGTGGTGTGAATGAAATGAATTGAGTAATAACATAGGGAACTTCATTTTAGTCCTGAGAGGGGACCCCAGTGACTTGGAGCAGACCTCTGGGGCCAACCCAGGAAGCAAGTTATGGTGCCTAGAGATGTTTTTTTAAGGTTTCAAATGATTCTGTGGATGCTAATCCACAGTGCCTGCCTTCCCCCCGGTCGCTGATAGGAGCGGGCTTGAATTGCAGCGGGAGGGGTTTAGGGGTGATGGAGAAGATGGTGACTCAACTCCGAATAGGAGGAGTCCTGGGGCTTGGGGTCTGCACCCGCAAGTGCTGGGACTGGATGGAAGCGTGAGTGTGAGAACGCAGCCGTGATCTGTGCATGCACGTTTGTGCGTGCGGAGTGGGGAACCCTCTGTTAGGTGGAGATTCACATTAACTGATATTTTCCCCACAGCCCAGAGCAGCACACAGAGCATGGGATTTGGGGACAGACAAGACTCAGGTGGGACGGCACTGCTCTAGGGCCACGCCTGATGCGTAGCAGGCTCAGGAAGGGCTAACTCGTCATCACAGGCACCTGGGGGTGTGGCCGTCCTGGCAGCGCCGGTGGGTGAGGGTGCAGCGGTGCGGGGGCCTCACCTCTGCCCCTCCCCTCTCTCTCACCTCAGAAGAAGAGCAAGGTGCATTACCACATCGCTGTCATCATCAACTACCTGGGCCACTGCATCTCCCTGGCGGCCCTCCTGGTGGCCTTTGTCCTCTTTCTGCGGCTCAGGTGAGGAGGCCCTGGCACTGCCCCCCGCCCAGCCCCCTGGGCCTTGAGCAGGGCAGAGAAGTAAGATAACAAGAGGCGGTTTGGGGTGGGGGCTGCTGGGAAAGGGGAGTCCTGCCCCCTCACTTCATGGGACAAGGTGACAAATACAGATGTCCCAGGTCTCCTGGAGCATCTGGCAGGGTCACTTCTGTACCCCTGCCAGTGACTGGGGTCACGGGAGGGGAAGGGGGTTTGGCCCAGGCTCGCCTGGAGTCACCCACTCAGTCTGGACTGCTGCACGCATTTGGCCGACCAGGAAGGTGGAGCCCCACTTTGGGTTTGAACCTGCCTGGGCCCACCACGACTGCCAAGCATGCAGGTGGCAGCTCTGGCCGGGTCTGTGCCAGGAATGGGGGGTGAGAACGGGCTGAGCATCAGGGCTGAACTGGGAGGGAGCCAGCTCGCTGGAGGCTGAGCCTCAAACCTGGAGCTACAAGGAGAGAGGGATGCCCATGGGAGAAGGGCATTCCAGTTGGCAAGCAGCCCCTGGTCTCTTCAGCGCTGGCCGTGTGGCAAGCTCTGTCCCAGAGCTTAGGTCTGAGGTGACGTGAAGTGAAGTGAAAGCCGTTCAGTCGTGCCAGACTCTTTGTGACCCCATGGACTACAGTCCGTGGAATTCTCCAGGCCAGAAAACTGGAGTGGAGGGAAAGTAGCCTTTCCCTTCTCCAGGGGATCTTTCCAACCCAGGAATCAAATCCAGGTCTCCTGTCTTGCGGGTAGATTCTTTACCAGCTGAGCCAGAAGGGAAGCCCAAGAATACTGGAGTGGGTAGCCTATCCCTTCTCTAGCGGATCTTCCTGATCGGAATCGAACCGGAGTCTCGCGCATTGCAGGTGGATTCTTTACCAACTGAGCTATCAGGGAAGCCCCTGCTTAGGTCTGGGCAGGCCACAATTAGGAAGGGACCTGTGATGTAAGGAGAGCCCCTGATGCCACCTCCCAGTATGACTTAGCCAGCCCCTGCTGCTCAGAGCCTCAGCTTCCCCTCCATACATCTGGGCTGGAGTGATGCTGGCGGCTGATCCCTCATCTTCTCCCTCCTTCTCTGCCTCCTGTCACCCACCTGCCTCTGCTGCCCCCAGGAGCATCCGGTGCCTGAGAAACATCATCCACTGGAACCTCATCTCAGCCTTCATCCTGCGCAATGCCACGTGGTTCGTGGTCCAGCTCACCATGAGCCCTGAAGTCCATCAAAGCAACGTGGTGTGTCCTAGGGGGGCAGGCCCAGGGTCAGAGGAAGGGTCTGGGTGGGGTGGCCCTGGGGGAGCAGGGACAGGAACCAGGCCTTGGAGCTCATAGTGCCAGAGTGGATCCCAGGGATGCCCCCATCCTGCCCAGAGGAGGCCCCAGGCCCAGGGTGGGCTGCTGTTTCCTCGCATCCCCACCCCCCTCGGTTAATCATCACCTCCGATGGGGTGGGCGGCAGGGCTGGTGCAGGCTGGTGACAGCCGCCTACAACTACTTCCACGTGACCAACTTCTTCTGGATGTTCGGCGAGGGCTGCTACCTGCACACGGCCATCGTGCTCACGTACTCCACGGACCGGCTGCGCAAGTGGATGTTTATCTGCATTGGCTGGGGTGAGCAGGCCAGCCCCCTGCCCCGACTGGGCCATCCTCCCCCCACCCAGGCCCGGGTCAGGCCAGGTGAGGGTGGTGGGGTGTGCACACAGCCCTCTGTCCCTACCTGGGCATGGGGACAGTGGGAACATTTCAAAGGAGGCATGATGAGCCAGTGACTACCTGGGAGACCCCGCCCACCTCCAGGCCCTGGGCTGCGCTGGGGTCTTCTGGGTCTGCATCCCGCAGGCTCCACTGACAGGTCCTGTGACGCCCGTCTCCCCCCAGGTGTGCCTTTCCCCATCATTGTGGCCTGGGCCATTGGGAAGCTGTACTACGACAATGAGAAGTAAGTCACCTCCTCTTCACTGCCCTCAGGGCCCCCTGAGCCCCAAGGCCCAGGTTTCCAGCCTAGCTATGCCTGACCCTCCCCAGGGACCTTCAGCCGTGTCACCTTCCCCATCAGGGCCACAGTTTCTTTATCCACGTGGGGAGGCTCCTGGGGGTCAGACTCAATCTGTGGATCCCTAGCAATGCTCTGCCTGAGGTGGGGCTGGACAGGTAGGTCAAGGCTCTTTACCTGTCTCAGGCTTTCATGACAGGCAGAACAGACTAAAGGTTACTGGAAGTCCCTGGAGCCAAACCACCCAGGTTATGAATTGTGACTCCATCACTAGGTAGCTTTATGACCTTGGGGTAGTTCCTATAATGTGCCTCAGTTTTCTCATCTGCAAAATGGGCATCCTCATAATAGTGCCTTCCCTCAAAGAGTTGTTAAGGGAATGACATGAGTTTATATACATACATATATATATATCTCAAGCATTTAGAATAGAGTCTGACACATAGGAAATGTGTATAAATGTTTTCTATTAATAAAGACATGTTTTAGCAAAAGGTTATGTGGATTTAATAGAAACTGATCCAATCTCAGAGATTCCTTCCATCTTTCAAGTCTTGAGGAGCTGTATTTAAATAGAAGCAGGTGTTCCCAGTTGCCCCTGAAAACTTCACTTCTGGTGCCGTGGTTTTCAGCCTTGGCTCACATTAGAATCACCTGGGAAGCTTTAAAAAGTACTGATGGCCAGTCTTGCCCTCCAAAGAGTTGGATGTCATTGGTCTGAAGTGTGATCTGGGCACCAGGATTTTTTAAACCTGCCCAGGTGATTCTAATATGAAGCTAAACTTAAGAACCACTGTAAGAGAGAGGCAGAAAAAGTGGACAGAGAAGGCCAGGGGATATGCCAGAATCTTCTTTGTCAAAGTGTCCTCAGGAACCCACTGTCTGACTGGGGTTCCAGGCTGCCTCCATCACTGTGGCTGTTCCCGTCGAACCCTGACAAGGAGCCTGGAAAATTATATCCACATTTATCAAGGTGATCCTTCCTGACTCCGGCCCAGCCTGGCTGTGGCTCTCTCTGTATTTGCGTAACCGTGGGGTGGGGGCCTGGGCTGGGCGTCGAGGGCAGCTGACAGAACTAGGGGCCTGGCAGTGATTCCCAGGATGGCGACCTGGGTCCCAGAGCAGGAGCATTGTAAATCCTGTGCCTGAAGGCGTGCAGGTGAGTACAGGGAAGAGAGGACGGGTTTCCAAAAGCTGCCCAGTGTGTGCATCTGGGCGCATCTTGGAGCCAAAAGGATGGCTGAGCTTGGAGGAAAGTCCGTCTGAGCGTCTCTGGAGCCCCACCTTGTGGTAAGATGCTGGCACTGCATCAGAAGGGATGCAGGTGGGAGACCTGAGAGAACCTGCGGACCCCAGGGCCAAGGACTGGACCTGGCCCCAGGACAGTTTGCCTTTGGTCCTTTTGAAAACCTGAACTTGTCTCCAACCTTGAAAAAGTCAAGAGATTTCAGTTTCCTGTTTATGGAAGCATCATGATTTCTAGCTACTGTGGACTCTCGTGATGAGTGTAGCGTCTCTGCACAAGGATCTAGGACTTTTCAACGTGCCCCCCACCAACCCACTCCCCAGACCGCCCTAGATCTTGCTGGAGGAGGCATCAAGGAAATGCAAAGCAACTCTGCCTCTCGTGGCAGGTGTTAGCTACTGGGGTGGGGAGTGACTGCATGACAGGTACAGGGAAGGTCCCCCTTTTGGGCATGTGCCAGAGCTACAGTGGGGACCGTGTGTGTTGGGCCCGTGCCTCTTCTATTCAGCGGGCTTTTCCACAATCCCCCTCCCTGCCACAGTGCCCTATTCCAGCTTTACATCTCAAAGGATGCTGTCCATTCTGCAGATGGAATAACTGAGGCATTGTGCTGGGATCTTGACCCTCTGCCTGGGTGAGAAGCGGGGCACCCAGATCCTGGCTTTTGGCCCCAGTTCCTCCCTGGCCCAGCGCTGCTCTTCCCTCATGCTACTGAACTGGATCCAGACGACCCTTCTCCTCTTATTTCTGTGGCCTTCCAGGTGCTGGTTTGGCAAAAGGCCTGGGGTGTACACTGACTACATCTACCAGGGCCCGATGATCTTGGTCCTGCTGGTAAGAACCTGGGTAGGAGGGCGGTGGGGGCGGGGCTCAGTGGGGAGAGGCCAGCAGTACTTAACATGGACTGAAAGTTTTCCTCTGCCTAGAGGTAGGGGGCACGGGGCCAGGATTGCGCTGGGCTCACGCAGATAGAGGGAGAGCAGCAGGGTGACAGAGGCCAGACCCAGGACAGCTGAGTCCCTGTCCTGTCCCCCACCTTCCCACCAGCATCTTGCACACACCATGCCCAGGCCATTCCACTGTGTATCAAATTACAGATCAATTTCATCTTCCTTTTCAACATCGTCCGCATCCTCATGACCAAACTCCGGGCATCCACCACCTCTGAGACCATTCAGTACAGGTAACCAGACCTGCCTCCCCCACCCCTGGGGGGCTTCAGAGACCCCCACCTCTGACCCAGGGTTTCCCCCCAGGTCTGAGAGTCCCTCCTGAAACCCCAGCTCCACCCCTGTCTCAGACGTTCCAAGGATGTGCTACAACCCTCCCCCAGACCCAGTCCTGTTCACCAAGTGCCAGGCTCCAGTTCCTTCCTGGGATGGGCTGTGACTCTGGGCCTCCTTCCCACCCCTCACCCTCAGAAAGGCTGTGAAGGCCACTCTGGTGCTGCTCCCCCTCCTGGGCATCACGTACATGCTGTTCTTCGTGAACCCCGGGGAGGATGAGGTCTCCAGGGTCGTCTTCATCTACTTCAACTCCTTCCTGGAATCTTTCCAGGTACCCACCCCTCCCCCACCCCACCCAGCCTCCCAGCCCCGGCCTGTCCCCCTGCCGGTCCCGGCTCCTCATTGGGTGGGGATTCTCCCAGGCAGGGGCCTGGGGGCGGCTCTGAGCCTGGGTGAGGCCACGCCTGCCCCAGCCCCTGACCCGCCTCCCCTCCACCCCAGGGCTTCTTCGTGTCTGTGTTCTACTGCTTCCTCAACAGCGAGGTGAGGACCCGGGGCCCCAGAGCTCAGGACGGCAGGAGGCCCGCTGGGACCAGAGGCTGCCGTAGCTGCCTCCTGCCTGCCACACGCCAACTCCCTCCTCCCCGCTCCGTTCTCCTGGTTCTCTCCCCTGGCTCCCTCCTCCCGGCTCCCAGCCCCTGCAGAGATATTGTTGGGAGTTCCGGGAGGGTCCCTGCCACTTGCCACTCAGCTGCTGCGGTAACGAGCCGCTTCTTAGCAGTGGGTGTAGGGGGTCAGAAGCGGGGACTCCAGTCTCATCAATGAGTCTGTGAAATGGGTTGTAAAACCAGGAAGCTGAGCTCTAGGGCAGGAGGTTGAGGGCAGACATGTATGGGTTGAGGGTAGAGATTCTTCATGGCCAAGGGAATATGGCACCTTTGGGTGGATTCGAAAAAGGCACCCCTTCCTCATAACGCTTGAGAAAACTGTCCTAACAAATACGCAAATCAACGATGGTGATGATGTCAATGCTGCCCTTCCAAGGTGGCTCCCTGGATGGCTGCTTGTGGGGGTGGGAGCGGGGGTTTGAAACCCGGGCTCAGACCCTATGCTCTGCTGTGTACCCACAGGTCCGCTCTGCCATCCGGAAGAGGTGGCACCGCTGGCAGGACAAGCACTCAATCCGCGCCCGCGTGGCTCGCGCCATGTCCATCCCCACCTCCCCCACCCGTGTCAGCTTTCACAGCATCAAGCAGTCCACAGCAGTGTGAGCCAGAGGGCCACGGACCGGCCCCGAGATCTACGGCTGGGGAGATGGCCGCCAGGCTTAGCCGGCCACCCTGTCTGTGGAGGGGACCAGCTCCCTCCCACACCCTCTACCCCCAGGCTCAGCTGGCGCTGAGAGCCCGGGAGGC
Source organism: Bubalus kerabau (assembly GCF_029407905.1). NCBI lineage: Eukaryota > Metazoa > Chordata > Mammalia > Artiodactyla > Bovidae > Bubalus > Bubalus kerabau. The sequence goes on along the minus strand of NC_073627.1, from coordinate 18,358,065 downwards.
CCCTCCCCAACCCCCAGCTGAGCAGAAGTTCCAGGCCTTTGGCAGCAGTCAGGGCCACGAGATGAGTGGAAAATAGCCGATAGGCCTGGTATGGGCCCAGGGCCTCTGGCTTCTCTTTGCCCCCATCCTGCCTGGAAAGTGGACTGGACATGCAGCGTGGGAGCTGGACGGTGGGGAATCCAAAGCTGCACACGAGCCCCTTCAGAGCACAAGATGACAGCCCACTGGAGAGCCCAGGATGTCCTCAGAGACTGTAGGGGCCCATTCGCTGCCCCACAGGCATCATGGGAAACTCGCCACAGCATCCAAGCCACCATGAGGATGCCTCCAGGCCTTAGCAGCACTGCAGCACTGGGAACCAAGGCTCTGTTGTCAGAAGCCCTGGAGACATTGTTAGAAATCAGATGGCATCTTCAGACATCAGGCTGCGTAACCGAAATCCTCCCAAACACCAGTCATCTGACCCTGTGGCCCTGCCACCAGAAACGCCCTGCCTCGCTGCCTCACACCCTTGGAACTTTACTGCTGCCCACCCCACACAGGCTCCCCGTCCTTAGCCTCCTGCCCCAGGTGTCCCCCCTTTGTGAGATGATGGGGATGTGGGAGGGTGACAGAAGCCAGTGTGTGCCCCCACCAAAGCCAGCCTCCCTTTGAAGGGGGCAGAGAATGCCGGGGCCACCCAGCCCACTGGCTTCAGTGACCCAGCCTCTGGGACCCAACCCCTCTGCTGGCCAAAGGGGCCCTGTGGCCCTTGGATGACCTCTGGGATGGCATCACTAGCTAAGCCAAAATAGAACGGGTGGGGTGCTGGCCCCTCCCTGCCCTGAGTTCCCCAGAGCACCAGCCAGCTGGCCGCTTACACCCCAGGTAAGGAGCCAGCCACATCCAGAGGGACTGGACAGCCAGAGCAGGACTTTGGGGGCTGGGTCTGAGAGATGGGGGTGGCTGGTGTAAATTATATTATTTATCTTTCAACCAGCACTTGTGAAGGCCTTGTGTGTGCCAGGGCTGGCTTGGGAGGGCATCCCAAAGAAACAGAAGCCACTTTCAGCCTTTAGGGCCACTGTGTGGCCGGGGCACCAACGGCACCCTCACATCTGCCAGGGATGGGGCCCTAGGGGGCCCCTGAGGCTAGGAGAGGACTTAGAAGGGTGTGGGTCATGGGGCCCAGGGAATAAGGGCAGCTCTCATAAGAGGGTGAATTGTAGGGAGAAGGGCTGTGGGCAAACCATGCAGACGGAGAACTCCGTGAGCGGGCTGCAGCCTGAGCAGAGGTGCGGCGGTGGGACCAGGCAGCCTCGTGTCTCAGCCCCAGGGGAGGAGCTGGGCTGGAAACAGAAAGGAGCTAAGAAGCAGGGGAGGCTGTATAGGCTTGAGTGCTGTCTTAGCATGGAAACCCCAGAAGCAGACCAGGAGACAAGGCTTTGAGAACCAACTCCAGGGCAGGGGCACACATGCCCACCACCACGGTCGACGGTAGCTCAGTCCTGCTGCGGAAGCTGGGGGAGCCAAGTGGCACCCACACCTGCGTCATCCCACCCGAGGGGCCAGGGAAGTTTATCCACCAGCCCTCCGGAGGCAGTAGTTCCAGCACCTCCTGTAGAGGTCAGGAGCGAGCTGGGCACAGCGTGAGCTGCATCCTCAGGACAGGAGGTGGTTGGAACACAGAAACTCCACCCACCACTCTCAGGCCTGGGCCTTGCCTCCGAGTCTCTGACCCAGAAACAGGGCCATGCAGGGGGGCGTGTGCACGCACATACATGCATGCACACAATCAGGGACACCCACACACGTGCACACGGGCGAGTATGGCGTCAGGACGCCAGGACAGATGACTGTGGTGCTGGGAGCCCAGAAGCATCTGCTGGGGGACGGGGGGGCTCCAGTGGGTGAGGGTCTGGCCGCTCACCAAGGGAGGAGAAGCTTCAGTCCCTGAAGCCAAGTGGGTACCCTGCTCTGCCGACTCCCCAGGCACTGTCCCCTTAAGGAGGCAGTTGGGAGGGCCAGCTGATCAGAGGAGGCTGTGAGAAAGGGACCAGGGGCCACCAGGATGGAGACAGGCTGACAGCTTCCAGAGCAGCTGCGGGGAAACTTTATGGGGAACCCCATAAAGAGTCCCCCAAAAGAAGAACCAGAATTGGCGGCTGAATCTCAAATGGCCACAGAGGAGGCCCACAGGAGGCAGCTTTCTCAGCGCTGCCTCCCATCCAGGAGGAGAGTGAGAAAGCGAGGACGTGGAGTCAGGGGGAGTCCAAGGGCAGAGGTGCGGAGAGGGGCTCGGGGGCTGTGAGGGGGAGTCCATAGGCAAGGGGTCTGCAGGGGACCAAGCTGGGGTGGTGCCCCCTTTCCTGCTTGTCCTCTGGCTGTTTTTTAACATTTAGTATTTATTTATTTGAGTCTTATAATATTTATTATTTATTTACACACTGGGTCTTAGTGGAAGCACTCAGGATCTCCACTCTTCATTGTGGCATGCGGGATCCTTAGGTGCAGCATGTGGGATCTAGTTCCCTGATCAGGGATTGAACCTGGGCCTCCTGCATTGGGACCTCAAGAGTCTTAGCAACTGGACCACCAGGGAAGTGCCCCTCCTGGCTGTTGTAGCTGATGGGAGCCAGTCACACACCTGCTGTGCGCTCAGCCCTTTGTGAGGTGGGGAGGCAAGTGGCACCCCCCAGGACATATGCTGGCCCAGGCTGCAAATTTCAGAGCTGCCAACGCTGGAAGGTCACAGGAGGACATCCAAGCGGGGCTGGCAGTCAGCACAGAAGCTGCAGGGGGTCCCTGGGCAGGCAGGGGGCTGGTCCAGATGATCTCAAGATCCCCCTTGTCCAGAGACTGTAAAGGGCCGAGGGGCTGGAACATCTGGGCTGCAAAGAACTGCCAGAGGCAGGTGTGCAGCGTTTAACCCTTCCGTGGGCTCCAGGCTGGGCTCAAGGCAAGGCCCCCAATGGGGTTTCTGAGGGTCATTCTGCTCGGAGCTTTGGCTTGTGCGTGGGTGGGAAGGGAGGTCTCTTGGGGTTGTGGGAGGTGTGATGGGCCAAGAGACATGCACCTCACCACACTGTGGGAAGGGGCCGGGCAGCTGCAGGGTGGGGGATCACTGCAGGACAGGCCCCTCTATGAAACTGGGAAGAATTTTTCTCCATGCCACACCCAGAGGCTGCAGTTCCCTCAAATTCGACCTGAGCCCTTTTCTCCTTTAGACCCTCCCTCGCGGGCTCAGATCACCAGTGGAGGAAAAACCACCCTGTGGGGTTTGGGTTTTCCAGTTCTGGCTCCCCACCTCCCTGAGTGTGACAGCATAGCCCCTGCTTTGGGGTCCCCGGCTTCTCCTCCAGGCCTGTTCAGCCCCCTGCTGCTGCTAATAGGACCCAGAGTGGGACCCCAAGAGACACCCCAGAACCCGAAGAGGGCAGAGGGTGCAGATCAAGGAGGAAGGGAGGTTTTAGAATCCAGACAATAATTAATTATGGGCATTTGTAGACTGCTTTGCAATCCACAAAATCCTTTATAACATTCACGGAAAATGGAATCAGCCCATTTTCCTGCCGAGAAAACTGAGGCCAAGTGGACTCCTCTGAGATCAAAGGTCTTCTCCAATTCCAGGTCTCCTTCCACCCCATCATTAACTGGAGTCACTGGGCTTGGGTTTATGGAGGCCAGGACTGATAAAGCGGCTCTACGGGGAGGGGACGGCAAGAAGAACTGGGGGTTTCAGACTGTCTGATGGGGGCGAAGTCCCAGGCAAATACCAGCACGGCCCAAAGATGGCCCAGCCAGTGTCAGGCTGCCAAGCCCAACTGGGTGAGAACCAGCAACTCCTTCCCTACCTTCCCAATACCCTGCACCCCTCCACTCCTTAAAATGATGTCTAACTGCAAACAGTACAGCCCACGTCCACCAGAAGCCTCTGAGGGTCTCCACGCCCAGCCCATGTGAGGGTGCCACTAGCCTGCAGCTCGGGGGTCCCTCAAGTTCATCTCGTGCAGCCCCCTGACTTCAAACTCACCTTCCCACCTTTGGTTCAAACAGAAGGGGTGCTCCCTGCATTTTTCCATCAGCAGTACCATCACTGAGTGCCCACCTGGAGCCCCTCTGCTAAGCCCCCCACACACTGATCTCATCTACCCTTCATACCACCCTATGAGGCAAGATCTGTTATCCCCATTTAACAGATGGGGGAAGTGATGCCCAGAGAGGTTGAGGCACGTGCCTGGGAGCACCCAGCAGTAGCCCAGCTAGATGTGAACCCCGGCCGGCCTCACTCGGCCCCCATGGTGTTTAAACCCTACACAGCTGAATTTCTTGTGGAGTTCCCCTTCCTGCCCCACTGCTCCTGACAACCCTCTTCTAAGGGAATTCCCCAGTTTCTCCAATTTGTGGACAAACAGGGTTCAGAGACGAAGCTGGATGCAGAAGTTTGTGCCTGTAAAGCCATGGGCCTCCTGTGGCCCTCTCCCTGAACCAGCCCACCCTCCCCGAGTCCCCAGCCCTGTCCCTGCTCCATTTCACTTCAGAGCATCACCTCTTATTCTTTTCCTTCCATTTTCCCACAACCCCTGCAGATGCTGCTAAGCAGACTCAGGTCAAGAGAGGCCTGGACCAAGTATATTTCTCAGAGATCTTGGTGTACTAGAAACACCAATGATCATCATTTCAAAATAACTCCAGGCACCACCTAAGTCCCCAAACAGAAGGCAGGGACACTGTCCCAGCCTGCCCTGGGCAGTGACCAGGTGGGAAGGTGAGTTTGAAGTCAGGGGGCTGCACGAGATGAACTTGAGGGACCCCCGAGCTGCAGGCTAGTGGCACTCTCACATGGGCTGGGCGTGGAGACCCTCAGAGGCTTCTGGTGGACGTGGGCTGTACTGTTTGCAGTTAGACGTCATTTTAAGGAGTGGAGGGGTGCAGGGTGTTGGGAAGGTAGGGAAGGAGTTGCTGGATGTAGAGAACCCTCATGGCTAAGATGAGGCAGCTGGGAGGGACCAGAAGCTGGAGACCAGGATGCCCTCAAGGAAAGGGGTGAAATCTGGGGGGCATGGGGAGGGAGGGTGCTGCAGAGTCTTGAAGCAGAAACACAGGCTGGGGAGTGAGCATCAGCCATTCATGTGACTGCGCCTACCAGGGCCTCCTGCAGGGGGCTGTAGGGGCAGAGTGGCCTTGGAGAGGAGCCAATCCAAGACTGGGGGCTGGCGTTGGGGCTGGGGGGCAAGATGGGGGATCTGGGGAAGCAGCAATTAGACAAGACACCCAAAAGCCTTGATGAGATGCGTCCTGGCAAGAGCCTAGGAGGAAATGAGTCCAGAGAATTCTTTTGATCCCATGGCTGCCAGGAGCCCAAGGGTAGATGGCAGAGGGGGAGGCAGGAGCAGCCTCTGTTTCGGGTTTCAGGGGGTGTTTTCTGAACCCCAAATCAGGGCACATGCTGGTCTGATGAACTCCAGGACAGGTACAACAAGGCCTGTCCTGAGCACAGTGCTCCTGGAGGGGACTGAAGTTGCTCCTTGTTTTGTTCTTTAGAAAACTGGGGGTCTTCCCTGGTGGTCCAGTGGTTAAGAATCTGCCTGCCAATGCAGGGAACATGGGTTCGATTCCTGGTCCAGGAAGATTCCATCTGCCGAGGAGCAACTAAGCCTGCGAGCCGTAACTACTGAAGCCTGCAACTACCCTAGCGCCCAGGCTCCTCAACAAGAGAAGCCACTGCAACGAGAAGCCCACACACCGCAACTAGAGAGTAGCCACACGCAGCAACGAAGACCCAGTGCAGCCCAAAAAATAAATTAAAAATAATAAATAAAAATGAAATTACAGTAAAATACACACAACATCAAACTTACCATTTCAACCAAGTGTACAATTCAGCATATTAAATGCACTCACGTTGTATCAGCTTTGTCACTATCCAGCTCCAGAGCTTTTTCATCACTCTGATGAAACCCCAGACCCCCAGCTCTCCTTCCCACCAGCTACCACCACCTGCTTTCGGTCTTGATGATTTGCCTGTTCTGGATGTTTCATAAAAGTGGAGTCGTGCAGGATTTGTCCTTTTGTGTCTGGCTTCTTTCCATCGCTTAATGTTCTCAAGATCCATCTACATCATAGCACGATCAGAGCTTCGTTCCTTTGTAGGGCAGAATGATGCTCCATCTTATGAGGGGACCACACGTTCTCTAGCCATCCATCAGATGAAGGACGTTGGGGTTCTTTTCACCTACTCCAAGTCATTGTGAAGAGTGCTGCTACAAACATTCAAGTACAATTTTTTGTTTGAACAGCTGTTTTCCGTTCTTTGGGGTATACACCCAGGAGAGGAATTGCTGGGTCACATGATACATTTCTGTTTATAACCTACCATGGGACCACCAAGTGTCTTCTACAGCGGCTGTACCATTTACAATATCCTTACCAGCAACGTATGAGAATCCTAATTTCTCCACATCCATGCCAAAATCTGTTTGTTTGTTTTTTTTTCTGTTTTTAAATAACTTTTTATTTATTTATTTATTGGCTGCTCTGCACAGATCTTGATCCTCAGTCAAGGACTGAAACTGCACCCCCTGCAGTGGAAGCATGGAATTTCAACCACTGGACCGCCAGGCAAATCCCCCAAACCTGCTATTATCTGTTTTGTTATTTTTATAATAGCTACGCCTGGTAGGTGTCTTAGTCTTCAGTTTTATTAAAGCCCCAGGACTCTACCTGAAGTAGAGTCTAGCTGAACATCAGTAGCTGGGGCAGGGAAGTGGGGGCCGGAGAGGGTGCAGAGAGATTTCTATTATCACAGCCCTGCTGTACCAACCATCTGGGTGCTCAGATGCAGAGAGGTGAACCCAGTCTAGACACTGCTCCACTCTCATAAGAACTACACAAGCCGACCGTCCCTTCCCTGACAGCCCCTGACTGATATACCTGTCCTCTCTCTGCAATGGGAGCCCGGGGAGGGGCAGCTGGCAGCTTCCTCCACTGGCCCTCACACTTCACCCTCACTGGCTGGGGATCTGCTCACCAGTCAGTTGTCCCTGTTTCCTAAAGTCTTTCTGACAGTTAATTTGTCATTGTAATTACTGTTTGTAATCTAATTAAATGTTATATGAATGGATGAAACAGAAATGCACAAACAAGCAGGGTTGTTATTTCTTACAAAAATGTGGTTGATGCTTTGAAAGACACAATCTGAATCATACAGAATATCTGACACCTTTCAAGTCAGGTGTGGGTGAGACAAATGTCACCAACTGGGTGGGAGGGGACTGTCAGAGTCTACAAGGTTCTACTCATCAACCTCTTGGCAAAGGTCCCTTAAGCTCACCCTCCACTTCAAAGCATCCAAAGCTGGAGATTTGCCGTCTCATTGATGTGGAGTTCACAAGCTGCATGCACCCCAAGTCACTTCATTCGTGTCCAACTCTTTGCGACCCCATGGGCTGCAGCCCACCAGGCTTCTCTGTCCAGGGGATTCTCCAGGCAAGAACACTGGAGTGGGTTACCATCCTCTCCTCCAGGGAATGAAGAAAGTAAGGCTTGGGAACTCCCTGGTGGTCCAGTGGTTAGGACTCAGCACTTGCACTGTCATGGGTATGGGTTCAATCCTTGGTCAGGGAACTAATATCTCAGAAGCCACGAGGCACTACCAAAAAAAAAACCAGAAAAGAAAAGAAGATCTGAGTTGTGATCATGACATGTTAAGGATGGGCCTCTGGTGTCCTGGATGTGGTGGTGGCACTGTCCTTGAAGGTAGGGCCTGAAGGTCAAGAATGGGCAGTGGGGAAGGCCTTGGGGCAGAGATTAGAGCTGCAGTCAAGCAGTCAGGGAGCTGGGCTGACCCCGGGCAGTTCCCAGGACAGGGCAACACCTAAGTGACGTGTGTCCAGAGTGAGAGCTGGATCTGGGGGCTGGGATTAGGGCCCATGGGGTGGGCTTTTCTGAGCCTCAGTGTACTCATCCACGAAGTGGATGTATTTGGGTAAGGTTCAGCCGAACTGTGGTGCTGGAGAAGACTCTTGGGAGTCCCTTGGACAGCAAGGAGATCAAACCAGTCAATCTTAAAGGAAATCAACCCTGAATATTCATTGGAAGGACTGGTGCTAAAGCTGAAGACCCTTGATCCTGGGAAAGATTGAGGGCAGGGGAAGGGGGCAACAGAGGATGAGATGGTTAGATGGCATCATTGACTCCATGGACATGAGTTTGAGCAAACTCCAGGAGATAGTGAAGGACAGGGAAGGCTGGTGCATTGCAGTCCCTGGGGTTGCAAAGAGTCACACACCACTTATTGACTGAACAACAAAGCTGCTGTAACAGACTCACAAGAAGCCTGTGGCTTAAGGAAGATAATGTATGTTAACAGTCCACAATGAGTATCGCATACTCCATGCAAGCATCTGGGGACCTGGTTCCTTCACTCCCTTTCTCCCCATCTCTTAGGACATCCCCCCCTCTCCACAGACAATGGCTTGTTCATGAGTGACTTGTGAGAAAAAGAGATGGACAAGGAGCCCCATGGTCTCTGCCCAGGTTCCTGAGGGACTCACTTCATTTCTGCTCATTTCCAATGGCCAGAAATGGCCACGTGGCCTTTCCTAAATCCTGGTCAGTCTGGGAACGAAGTTCCGGTCATGTGCCTGTGCAAAGGGGCATCACTTGAAGGAGGGCTCACAGCCTTGTGCTGGATGGGTGTAGTAATACCCCCTTGCAGGAGGCTGTGATTGCAGAAAAAGCACCTGGCACTCGGGAAGAGCTCGATAAAAATGTACAACATTGCTGAGGTCGGGGATCCCAGGGGCTCAGGAAACTGTCTGGTCTAATATCCTCATTTCTTTGCAGTTAGAGAAATAGGCAGAGAGGGCCAGGCATCTGCCGGGTCTGTAAAGGACGAGGTTGGTCCCGAATCCTGTCTGGGATCCTCAAGCGCATCCCCCCACCTCTTGTTTCAAATAACCTGGTCCAGCTCCTCCTAGGCAGATGACCTCTCCACCTGGAGGCAGGGCTGGGGGACAGGATCCCCAGAGGCTGCCCAGCTTTGTGACTAGGTAGGTGTGGCCCTGGTTTCCTGGACTGTCGGCCAAGCAGCTGCTCTGTGACAAGAGGGCCACACCCAGCCCTGGGAGGGGTCAGGGGGCCGTGGGCAGCTGCCACACTGGGACGCAGCGGTAGGAGGATGGCGTGCCTGGGTTTCCTCCTCTTTTTCCTCCTCCTCTTCCTCCTGGCCAGCACCGCGGCCCAGGGGGAGTACGGCGTGGTCCATGTGGTGTCTGACAACTGGAGCAAGGACTACTGCATCGTCTTCCGCTCCGACTATGTCACCCTGCCCCGGGACCTGCAGCACGCCCCACTCCTGCCCCTGCACGATGGCACGGGCGCACCCTGGTGCCCAGGCCAGGACTCCTCCCACCAGGCCCACCCGGACGGCTCCGCCAGCCAGCGGCCCCTCCACAGGACCACCGCCATGGTCATGAGAGGCAACTGCAGCTTCTACGACAAGGGCTGGCTGGCTCAGGGCCGAGGCGCCCACGGGTTGCTCATCGTGAGCCGGGTCAGCGACCAACAGTGTTCAGACATCACCCCGGCGGCCCAGAACCCCCGCAAGCCCCTCTCAGACCTCACCATCCCCGTGGCCGTGCTCCGCTACACCGACATGCTGGACATCCTCAGCCACACCCACGGGGGCAACGGGGTCCACGTGGCCTTGTACGCCCCCCCAGAGCCCATCCTCGACTACAACATGGTGGTCATCTTCCTCCTGGCCGTGGGCACCGTGGCCGTGGGCGGCTACTGGGCTGGTGTGACTGAGGCTGACCGGCTGCAGCGGCGCCGGGCGCGAGGGGGCGGGGGGCCCGGCGGTCACCCTCCACAGAGAGCCCTGGCGGCCCGGCGGGGGCCCGAAGAAGACGACGAGGACTTGCCGGTGGACTTCACGCCGGCCATGACGGGCGCGGTGGTCACCATGTCCTGCTCCATCATGCTGCTGCTCTACTTCTTCTATGACTGCTTTGTCTACATCATGATCGCCATCTTCGGGCTGGGCGCGGGCACCGGCCTCTACAGCTGCCTGGTGCCCGTGGTGCGCCACCTGCCCGTGTGGCAGGACCAGTGGCTCCTGCCCGGCCGCCGGGCCTGTCTGCAGCTGCCCCTGCTGCTGCTGGCTGGCCTGTGCCTGGTGGTTACGGTCCTCTGGGTCGCCTACCGGAACGAGGACCGCTGGGCGTGGCTGCTGCAGGACACGCTGGGCGTGGCCTACTGCCTCTTCGTCCTACGGCGCATGCGCCTGCCCACCCTCAAGAACTGCGCCTCCTTCCTGCTGGCCCTGCTAGTCTTCGACGTCTTCTTCGTATTCATCACACCCCTGCTTACCAGGACCGGCGAGAGCATCATGGTTGGCGTGGCCTCGGGCCCGGCAGATTCCTTGAGCCATGAGAGGCTGCCCATGGTCCTCAAGGTGCCCCGGCTGAGCTTCTCGGCCTTGACCCTGTGTGACCAGCCCTTCTCTATCCTCGGCTTCGGTGACATCGTGGTCCCTGGCTTCCTGGTGGCCTATTGTCACCGCTTTGATATGCAGATCCGCTCGCGGCAGGTCTACTTCGTGGCCTGCACAGCGGCCTACGCTGTGGGCCTGCTGGTCACCTTCTTCGCCATGGCCCTCATGCAGATGGGCCAGCCTGCCCTGCTCTACCTGGTGTCCAGCACCCTGTTCACCAGCCTGGCCGTGGCCGCCTGCCGCCAAGAGCTCACCCTCTTCTGGACAGGCCAGGTTAGAGCCAAGGCCCTCACCCGGCCTGTGCCAGGGCTCTGCGGTGCCCCTTCAGTTGGTTCTGAGCAGAAGCGGGAGCATGCAGCAGACATCCACAGAGCCTTCGAGCTCGAGGGGGCCACCATCTCCGCCCTGGCAAGAGACTTAGATAGCAGCCTTGGGGAGGGCACGGCTGAGACTGTCACCATATCTGAGGGTGGAGCCGCCAGTCCAGAAGGCCACAGTGACAGCTCCGAGGGCTGGAGCGATGCCAACCTGGAGCCCGATGACCTGTCGAGTACCCCTTCTGGGGTCTCAGAGGAGCTCTTACCACTGATGCCAAAGGCCATGCTGATACCCCTGAGGCTGCCGCCCTCAGAGCTGGGCCACATCCAGGCCCAGGCCCAGGCCCACGAGGCCAGCCTGCCCTGGACAGGCTTCCACAAGAGGAAGGGCCTTAAGGTAAAGAAGAGCATGTTGACCCAAGATCCCTTGTGAACCAGGAATCCTGGGACATGTGCCTCTAGACTATCACAGAGCAAAGCCACGTGTGACAAAAATAAATTGGGGCATTAAAAATATTCTGTATCTGTCCACAGAGCTGCTTTGTTTGTCAGGGCTTCCCTGGTGGCTCAGAGGTTAAAGCGTCTGCCTCCAATGCGGGAGACCTGGGTTCGATCCCTGGGTCGGGAAGATCCCCTGGAGAAGGAAATGGCAACCCACTCCAGTATTCTTGCCGAGAGAATCCCATGGACGGAGGAGCCTGGTAGGCTACAGTCCACGGGGTCGCAAAGAGCCGGACACAACTGAGCGACTTCACCTTCACCCACGGAGGTTCTTTGTTTGTTAGAACTGTAAGGAAGCAGTTCACGTAGAGCCTGCAGGGTCCTTGGGACAGACCACACCTGTCTGTCTCTGCAGCCCAACCCCAGCCTCATTGCCCATCTTTTTCTCATGCTCAGGTCCAATCAAACCATTACCGTTCCTTGATTATGCCACATACTCTTCCTTGTCTCTTTGCACATGCTGTTTCCTCTAGCTGAGACACCCTTCCCACCCCAGACAGAAATGCTGAAGCCCAGATGAAACATTTCTAAGCAGCCTTCCAGCATCAGCTCACATCCACCCTTCCTGCTAAGCATCCTTGCTCTATAAGCATCCTGGACAGCAACATCACACCCAGTGTGCCTGCTGGCATCCACCTGTTGCATTCACAGACACCAAGTATGCAGCTGCTGTGTACCCCACCCTGCTGGTGGGCACAGAGGGAGTCTTCTGTCCAGCTGGGGGAAGGGTGGGGGATGGAGAACAGATAAGAAACAACTTGAGAATCATCTCAAAACAGGGATGGAGAGGTTGGAGCTGGAGTGAAAGAATTTAGGAGACCATGGCTTTAGTTCCAATGCTTCCTTCACTGACCTTGGATAATGAACTGGTTTCTTAACCCCTTTGGGGCTTAGGAGTCTCATCCTCAAGATGAGACTTATAATACTATGTCTATCTGGAGGCAGGAGCATGGACAAGATGACCTCTTGAGGACCCCACAATTCCTTAAGCTTTAGAGTATGTTTATGTGTTGCTTAAGCAAAGGAAACAAACTCTGGGGTGAGGGAAGTCTTGCAGAGGAGTCTATGTGGGAAGGGTAGTGTGGGAAAAGACAGTGGTTAGAGTTCGGAAGCCAGCAGCCTACCAGAAACTCCAGCTCCACCACTGGTCTGTGCTGTGTCACTGAGCAAGTGATTAAAGCTTGTGGTGCCTCAGTTTCTTCACCTGTTGAATGGGATAATAATAGGACCTACCATGGTTTGGGGGAAGTCTGACTGCATTGGCTTCCATAAGAGCACTAATGCAGTGCATGTAGGGAGAGCGATGTGAATGTTAACTCTGTTTATATTATGCCCCTTTGTGAAAGGAGCTGAAAGAGTCAAATCCAACTCCTACAAGCCTTTGAGTTCTGGTGCCAATTTCCTCCCCTCCACACCCAGCATGCCTGCCCTGACCACCACCAGGGAGCACACGCCAGCCCCCACCACACACATGTCCCTTCTCTCCCCAGGGCCTTCCCACCTGCTGGGTCCTCTAGTGCAACTTTCTAGTCCTCCCACCCCCAGAATCGGGTCTGACCAGTTTCTTGTCCTTCCAGCCCCAGCCTCAGGGAGGCCTTCCTTGATGACCTTTCTTTTAAAAAAAAATTTTTTTTTAATATTTATTTATTTATCCGGCTGGGCTGGGTCTTAGGTGCAACATGTGGAATCTAGTTCCCTGACCAGGAATCAAACCCCTAGGTCCCCTGCATTAAGAGCTCAGAGTCTTAGCCACTGGATCACCAGGGAGATCCCTGATGACCTTTCCTAAGGCATCTGCCGGCCCTAATCACATCACCCTATACCCGATTCATTAGTTTTCTCGTCTCCCCCAGTCACATCAACTTGGTGAGGGCAGGGGCCTTCTGTCTTATTCATCTGTGTGGAACAGGGCCTGGTATGTAGCAGGTGCTTGATTTATGTTTGTTGGAGGAATGAATGAATGAATGAATGAATCAGTGAATCCTGGGCAACACCTGGCCACTGCCTGCAGTTTTGACCCAGACAATGAAGTGAATCTGTGCAAGCGAGGCAGCCCTCCTGGGAATCCTCACCCATCACAGTCCAGGTTGTCATCCAGACCATCCCCTTCCGCAACCAAAAGAGTGTGAGCCAAGATGGGTCTGTTCTCAACCCACCTCACTTAGTTCTTAAAGCTGTTATAACAAATAAATGAATGGGTTGATGCAGCATGAAGAGGTGGTGCAATGGTGAAGAATCCTCCTGCCAATGCAGGAGATGCAAGAGACGCACTTTCTATCCTTGGATCAGAAGGATCTCATAGAGGAGAAAATGGCAACCCACTCCACTTCTTACCTGGAGAATCCCATGAACAGAGGAGCCTGGAGGGCTTCAGTCCATGGGGTCTCCAAGAGTTGGACACAACTTAGCAGACACGCATGAACATGAAGACCTCAGGCCTCCTCCCTGGGGTCCTGCAGAGCCTTGGGTAGTGTGGAAATGAGACTCTAAGGGGTCTGGTTGCATCCTGGGGGTGGAGAGAAAGAGGGCCAGGCAGGTGGGGGGTGCAGGTAAAGGGCATCTCACAGAAAGCCCCACTCACTGGGGAGGAAGAACAGCTCCTCGTCAAACAGCACCTGAAGGCCAGGTCTGGACAAGGGCCGAGTGAGGAACACGGGCCAGGACACTGACCGGAGGTGTTGGCAGCCCCCTCCCATCAGAGTCAGTGACCATCTGGCCTTGGCAGAGGGGCCTCCGCAGGCTCTGGCTACCCCCCAGCCGAGGCTGCCTCCCCGCTGCCAACCTGCGTCACTGGACCTACCAAGGGTGGTCTGCACCCCTCTGCCAGGCCCAAGGGGAAGGGCTTGCAGAGCGGAGGGCTCTTGGTCCCTCTCACCACCTAGACTTGGGGGGGCGGGCGGGGGCGAGAGAGCTCCTCTGTACCTGGAACTTGCAGTCAGGGCGTCTCTAAGGATGCTGGTTCAGAGCTCCCTGCAGCAGGGTGATGCCTGCCTCCAAGGAGAAGATTCTCAAGGGGAGGGTCTGAGGAGGGAAGCCACCCAAACCTGCCCCCACCCCACCATGTCCAAACAGATTCAGGGAAGAATGAGTCCGATCCTGTTCTCACTGTTCCACCCTGCAGAGGCAAACATTTAGAGGACATTTTATCTATAAAATGGGGAGAATGACCCTACCTACCTCGGGGCACTGTGCTGAGTGTTAAACCCTCCGGGGCAGGGGCTGAGCCTGGGCTCCAGAAACCTTGCGGCGCTGCTGCACCCCCTGCTCCTGCCCTGACCCCAAGGCCAGGATCCTCTTTAGGTTGCAGGCTCTGCTTCCCTTTGCCAGCCAGCTTCCCAGGGATTGGGTTGAATCCAGTGGCAGGACCAAGCTGTCACCTGTCAAGAGGTGCCCAGAGCTGGCAGCTCCCACCTGAGTACCTGAGAGACACAGGAATCTGCACATGTTACCATACACTTACACACACACAAACACACACACGGGTACGCACACATAAACATGCACACACATCCGTCCTGCACCCTCAGGCAGATAATGATAGGTCAAGACAGCAGGACCAGGGCCTGGCCATCTCCCCGGGGCTGGCAGAGAGGCGGCAGGCAGGCCTGCACCCCAGTCTGATGGCTCTTCTGCCCTCACCTCGCTCCTCCTCTTTCCCTTTTGCACTCTGAACTCCATCTCAGCATCTGCAGAGCCCAACCTATGCCAGGTGAAACCTAAAATAGGGGGAATTCCCCCACAGTCCAGTAGTTAGGAGTCCATATTTTCACTGCTGAGGGCCCAGGTGTGACTCCTAGTCCAGGAACTAAGATCCCACAAAAACAAACAAAAAACATATTAAAGGGATTTCCCTGGTGGTCCAGTGGTTAAGAGACCATCTGCCAGTGCAGGGGACACAGTTTCGATCCCTGGACCAGGAAGATCCTACATGCTGTGGAGCGACTGAGCACACGTGCCACTACTACTGAAGCCTGTATACCCTAGAGCCTGAGCAAGAGAGGCCACCGCAATGGGGAGCCTGCACACGGCAACGAAGGGTAGCCCCTGCTCGCTGCCACTGCAGAAAGCCCACATGCGGCAATGGAGACCCAGCGCAGCCATAAACAAATTAACTAATTCTTTAAAAGTCAAGATAGGACCAGCGCAAGAATGAACTCCTGAGCCATATCTAGGGCTCCAGGTGGCCAGTCCCTGCTCAGGGGCTGTGCTGTGCTCAGGCTACCCAGAAAGAACGAACAGTCACAGCCTAGGGATTTTTTTAGTTAATGAGAAGTTTGGTGCCGGAGCTTCTGGCTTCCCTTGACAGTGAGAACCAGCAAGGACTGAGAGATGCTCTATTCCACAGATGAGGGAAGGAAAGCCCAGAGAGGGCCAGGAACTGCCCAATTTCACAGCTCTGGTCTTCTATCTCCTAGCCCAGCAGCCGGGATTAGTTCCCATCAACACCCCTCCTCTCTGCACACTCTGACTGCAACATACGCCTCCACTAGGAAAGCCCTGGGTCTACCCATGCCTTTTCCCTGTGCCCCCCGGGAGATTCAGCCTCCATTCTCTTTAAGAAGTAATTGCATGTATAAGGTTTTGGTTCACCATGAAGCATCTCCTTGGCTAGCACAGGAGGACACAGCTGGGCTCTGAGTCATTGAGACTTGGAGTCAAAGCTCAGCACTGATAGTCACTTGGCTGTGATGCTGGACCACTGAGGCCACCCCCTCTGTGCCTTGATAGTCTCATCTGTGAAATGGGGTGCAAAGACTTACATTGTGGGTTTGTCATAAGGATTAAATGAGGTGAGGTATGTGAGCACATAGCTAACATGTGCTAAGCACTAATGACAGGCTAGATACACATGTTATCTCGTTATATGATGCCCAGGTTTCAAAGGGAAAGTTTCCAGGACAGCTCTTGGCACACCTCCAAATATCATCCTTCCCAAATCCGCTTACAATTCCTCCTGGATGAGCTCCCAGAAGCGGAGTCATCTCTCCCCTTGGAATGAGGATGCCCAGCCATGCCCAGGGGGATGTGGTGTGGGGGTGGGTGCCTGGCGGTGAGCAGGGGCACCACCGCAGAGCCAGAAGAGAGAACCGTCTGCAGTCTAACCCAGTTAGACTGGAGGGTGGGAGGTTTTGTGCCTCTTTTTTCCTGCAGTGTTGAACATTGCACGCTCCTCTGCTGCCATCTGCTGGTCAGTGGTATAAGAGCAGGCAGGCTCACTCTTTAAGAGCCAGGGGCATTCCATCAGGAAACTAAATTACAGCAAAGGGTGGTGTTCAACAAATATAAATTACCCATCAGAAAAGTTCTGAAACCCATGTTCTAAAGATGAACTCTTTAGAAGCTGATTGTGAGGACATGAAGGTGTCTGGAGACAGGTATGAGAATATTTTTTAATGTCTTTTTAAAAAATATTTTTTTATTTTTAGCTGTGCTTGGTCTTCATCGCTGCATTCAGGCTTTCTCTAGTTGCGGTGAGCAGGGGCTATCACTGAGTACCAAGCACTGTGCTTTAGAATTAAACGTCTCAGAGCAGACGAGACAAAGACACAGCCCCACAGCCACACTGCTAGTCCTTCCATGTGTTCCTTTCTGCTGGAAGAGCTGGGCACAGGACAGTCAGTGAAAGAGAGACAGGAGTTGAGGGTCTCAGTTACAATAGCCAGGAAGTGTTTCCCGGGTCAGGCTGCTTTATCAAGCTCCAGGGATTTCTTTTCATCATGAATTTATTGTGCTTTGGAGAAAAAGTGGACAGTATAGAAAAGTAAAAAAAAAGAGCACAATTACTCTTAAACTTTGGTATATTTCCACTCAGTCATTTCCCCCCCATTCATAGGTTTTTTAAAAAATCTTTAATTTATTTTTAAAAATATTTATTTCGCTGTGCCAAGTCTCTGTTGTGGCATGCAGAATTCTTAGTGGTGGCATGTGAACTCTTAGTTGCAATCTGTGGAACCCCCGCCCCCTCTCTCCCCTCCCACCCCCGACCCCAACCCCAGCAATGGGAGCAGAGTTTTAGCCACTGGACCGCCAAGAAAGTCCCCATTCACAGGTTTTTATTTGTGTGTTTCAATTACAAAGTCACAGCAAAAAATGGATATTTACATTGGCATTCTGCTATGAATATTCTGTGTACCCTTTGAACCTTTATTTGGACTAAGCCATGGAACAACAGACTGGTTCCAAATAGGAAAAGGAGTATGTCAAGGCTGTATATTGTCACCCTGCTTATTTAACTTATATGCAGAGTACATCATGAGAAACGCTGGACTGGAAGAAACACAAGCTGGAATCCAGATTGCCAGAAGAAATATCAGTAACCTCAGATATGCCGATGACACCACCCTTATGGCAGAAAGTCAAGAGGAACGAAAAAGCCTCTTGATGAAAGTGAAAGTGGAGAGTGAAAAAGTTGGCTTAAAGCTTAACATTCAGAAAACGAAGATCATGGCATCTGGTCCCATCACTTCATGGGAAATAGATGGGGAAACAGTGGAAACAGTGTCAGACTTTATTTTGGGGGGCTCCAAAATCACTGCAGATGGTGACTGCAGCCATGAAATTAAAAGACGCTTACTCCTTGGAAGGAAAGTTATGACCAACCTAGATAGCGCGTTCAAAAGCAGAGACATTACTTTACCAACAAAGGTCCTTCTAGTCAAGGCTATGGTTTTTCCTGTGGTCATGTATGGATGTGAGAGTTGGACTGTGAAGAAGGCTGAGCACCGAAGAATTGATGCTTCTGAACTGTGGTGTTGGAGAAGACTCTTGAGAGTCCCTTGGACTTCAAGGAGATCCAACCAGTCCATTCTGAAGGAGATCAGCCCTGGGATTTCTTTGGAAGGAATGATGCTAAAGCTGAAACTCCAGTACTTTGGCCACCTCATGCGAAGAGTTGACTCATTGGAAAAGACTCTGATGCTGGGAGGGATTGGGGGCAGGAGGAGAAGGGGACGACAGAGGATGAGATGGCTGGATGGCATCACTGACTCGATGGACGTGAGTCTGAGTGAACTCCGGGAGTTGGTGATGGACAGGGAGGCCTGATGTGCTACAATTGATGGGGTCGCAAAGAATCGGACATGACTGAGCGACTGAACCGAAGTGATGTAATATTTGATAGCAGATATAGCTTCATAGACTTCACATTCTCTTTATTGGGTGTTTGATCTGTTTCCTACAGCAGCGTGAGGAATATTTTTGGCAGTAAATTTCTTTACATATTTTAGGAGATTTCTGTGAGATAGATATAGTAATTTTATCTCTGGGAAACTAAGGGTATGAACACCTTTAAAGATGGTAATGCATTTTGCTAAATTACTTTCCAAATTATGTGTGTGTTAATTTATCCTCTGCGTGTGCTGGAAACTATGGAAGTAACCATTTCTCCACACCTGCTACAGCATCTTTTCCAATTTGCTGTGATGAAACACAATATCCCCTTCAATTTGCATGTCTCTACTTAATAGTGAGGTTGGACTTTTATTTCCACATGCTGGTTTATTAATGGAATACTCTCTGTCCCTGGGCTTAGCACAACGTGCAATCAAATACAATTTCCTGTTGATTCTCTGCTAGGAAAATCTCTGGGATCCATTTTCTCCTCCTTTCCATTTTTTACAGGCTTATTTCAAAATGTCACCTCTCACCTGGTGATGAGCGGCCAATAGGATCCTTGTGAAAGAAAAGAGCACAACTGTTCTGGGTCCTGTCCTTCTGGCTGAAAGACCTTGGATGCCTTCCTACTGCCTGTCTAACCAACCCCAGTTCCTCAGCTTGGTGTTTAAGGCTGTCCGTGATCAGCCTTGGTGTTTAAGGCTGTCTGTGATCAGCCTTCCCTATAGCCTCACTCGCCCGCTACAGCCCCCAGCCACCCTGTGGGTGTAGTCCTCCACACATGCTCACCCAGCTCCACGCCTCTCCTCTGCCTTCCACGCACTTGGAATGTGCCCTTGTACCTTCCCCTAACACCTGTGCACACTGATTATATCCAGAGATAGGCCACACTCTCCAGCACCCACTGTAAGGGCCCTGTCCAAGGTCCTGGATATGAACAGGACACAGGATGCTGTTCATGACTCAGAGGGTTTCACCATCAGGAGCGGGTGGATGAGGGTACAGATTCATGCATTCTGATTAATTCAAGTCCTTTGGCTTCAAGGAACAAGAACCCGTTCAAAGCGTCTCAAGCAAAAAGAGGAGCTTATTGGAAGGACAAGGGGTTTCTCAGAACACCAGGGCAAACAGCCCAGTTGGGGCTCATGGGAGTTGGGGATTAGAGAACTGTCAGAAAGCAAAGGCACCCTCTGCCTCTCCAGGCTGCACAGGCTCTGTGCACCCTCTTCCTCTCCTCCCCCATGAGCCGGCTGCCTTTGCAAGCTCATTTTCCTCTTGGCTCATTGTGGCACTGGCCACAACTCTGCATCGTGGTCTCAGCTCAGGGATCGCTATCAGTGGACAATGGTCTCTATTCAGACACCATTCTGATTTTCAAGAGAGGAGCTTCACTGGGCTTAGATTTACTGTCTGTGATCTGGGTCTTGTCATTGGCTGTTGGTGAGTCCATGGGCCCTTGACTCAGCATCTACCTCTAGTCCAATCAGCTATGGCTGGAGATGGATGGCAGGAAGAGTAGGGTCAGATAGCACACACAAAGGGTTAACAGAATCTGAATTATAACATGATTCCCTAGATGATGCCTGTCCTTATTAAGGTCTAAGAAGCACTGCTTTAGAGCAAGGATTCTCAAAGAGCGATCCCTGATCCAGCAGCATCAGGCTTCCCTGGAAATGTGTCAGAAATGCAATTTTTGTGATTCAACTATACTTCAATTAAAAAGATCATCCAGGGACTTCCCTGGTGGTCCAGTGGTTAAGCATCTGCCTACTAATGCAGGAGACGCAGGTTTGATCCCTGGTCTGGGAACTAAGATCCCACAAAGCCTTGGGGCAACTGGACCGAAGTGCTACAACAACTGAAGCTCCCAACCCCCTTCCCCACTCTGGAACCGATGCTCTGCAACAAGAGAAGTCACCCCAGTGAGAAGCTCATACACTGCAACTAGCGAGCAGCCCCTGCTTGCTGCAACTAGAGAAAGCCAGAGCCCAGCAATGAAGACTCAGAACAGCGCCCCAAACCCCCCCCAAAATCATCCATGTCTTCTTAACCAAACAAAAGAAATGCAAATTCTGAGATGCCCCCACCCCAGGGCCTGGAGGGGGTGCCTGGGAAGGAGCTGGGCACTTCGCACAGGTTCTCAAAGCCAGCCCCACCCCCGCCCTCCATTTTCCACAGAGAAAATTCCCAACTTCTTTCCATGGTGAAGAGCCAGCGCCTTGCTCTCCACCTGTCACCTGTGGGGCTGGTAGAGAGATACTCCCACACAGGCTGTTGTATATGAATGAAACAGGCTGATGTTCACTTGTGCTGGTCAGAGGTAGGTCATCCCTCCCTGTGGTCCTCATTTCCCTACACAGGCAACAACGGATGAGGTCTGTAGTCCCCTCAAGCATTATGGGTTTTAATGACCTAATTGGTTCCAATCTATTAGTTTCCTGTGGCTGCTGTAACAAATGACCACAAACCAGGTGGCTTGAAACAACAGAAGTTTGTTTTCTCTGGAGGATGGAATTCAGGGCCATGCTCCCTCTGCAGGCTCTAGGGCAAAGCCTTCCTTGCCTCTTCCAGGTTCTGGTGACCCCAGGCTTTCCTTGGCTTGTAGCTAAATGACTCCAGACTCTGTTTCCACATCCACTTGGCCTTCTCCTCTCCTCTGTGTGTCTCTGATCTCTCTCTGTCTTTATCATATGAGAACACTTGTCACTGGGTTTCAGGACCACCTCAGTAACCTAGAAGGACCTCATCCTTTAAAAAAATGCTTATTTATTTATTTAGTTGTGCCGGGTCTTAGTTGCAGCATGCAGGATCTTTAGTTGTGGCCTCTGTGATCTAGTTCCCTGACCAGAAATCGAACCCAGGCCCCCTGTATTTGGACCACCAGTCCACCACTGGACCCCACTGGACTACCCACTTGGGGTCTCAGGGAAGTCCCAGGAGGGCCTCATCTTGAGATTCTTAATAGTTACATCTTCAAAGACCCCTTTTCCAAATTAGGTCACATTCATAGGTTCTGGGTGGACCTATATGTAGGAAGGAGAGGGCCACGACACAGCAGTGTCCCTGCCAAATACTTGGGACCAGACCAGGGACAAATAGTAGTGTCTCCACCCCATCTCCTCCCTGATCCAGAGTAACTACAAATGACAAGATTCCTGCTTAGCTTCACTTTAGACCCAGAGGGAGAAGAATACCGAGACACAGCCCCTCTCCTCAAGGAACAGATGGTTGGGTAGAACCAGAGCAGTCCCACCCACAGCAGTGCCCACCCCTGCCTGCTAGGTCCTGTTAATTTCTGGAGCTGCGGCTGGAAGATGAAAGAGTGACCTGAGAGGCAGTCAGAGCATCCTGGCTGGTGTTCTAGGAAACGCAGGGCCCCCAGTGATCCCAAGACACACATACCCTCCCTTGTGCAGTTTCCGTTCTGCCAGTGCAAGAGGTTTCACGATTGCCAGGACAACAGTTAAGGAGAGGACAGTCAGCCAAATGGCACATTCTTGGATCTCAGCAGCTGGCGTTCTCTGCAGCCTGCCTCAGGGCCAAGGGAGATGAGACTTCAGAGAAAGCAAGCTGGTGTCCAGAAAGGGTACATCCCAGACGGCCTCTAACGTCATTAGCCCAGAGATGATGAGTGAAATGAGGAGTGAATGAGCAGCCTTAGCCCCACTGGGCTTCACGGAGGAATCCTCCCTGCTGGGGAGCACAGAGCCTGGACTGGGGAGAAAGGGAGCAAGAGAGGGGCAGGAAAACTGAGGACTGGGTGTTTGTAGTGGAAATAGGCAATCAGGTTAGATTTGGGTTTTTATTTCACTAATTAATTAGCTATGTGAGCTTAGGAGAGTTTTTAAAGAGCCTCTGTAAATCATTAGAAAAAGACAATCAATCCAAGGGAGGGGAAATGGGCAAAGAATTTTGAACTGGTATTTTTCAGAAGAAACACAGATGGCAAAAAAAATTACAGAAAGATGTTCGACCTTTCTAGTAATTAGGGAAGCAAAACTTAAAACAACTAGAACATGAGTGGAGAAACTGGTGATATCTGAGAAAATTTGCAGTTTAGTTAATAGCTTTGTACCAATGTTAGTGTCTTAGTTTTGATCATTGTATATGGTTATATAAGATGCTGAAGGAGGATAAATCAGGGAAGGGACTACGAGAACTCTGTATTTTCACAACTTTTCTATTAGCCTAAACTCATTCAAAATAAAAAGATAGGGAATTTCCCAGGTGGTCGAGTGCTTAGGACTCCAAACTCCCACTGCAGGGGGTCCAGGGTCAAGGACGTAAGATCCCACAAGCCTCACAGTGTAGCCAAAAAATAATAACAATAATAAAATAAAAAGGTAAATAACAACTACTATAACAACCCCTGGGCTTCCCAGGTGGCGCTAGTGGTAGAGAATCCACCTGCCAGGTGCAGGAGATATAAAAGATACAGGTTCAATCACCGAGTAGGGAAGATTCCCTGGAGGAGGGCATAGCAACTCACACTAGTATTCACACCTGGAGAATCCCATGGACAGAGGAGCCTGGTGGGCTGCAGTCCATAGGATTGCAGAGAGTTGGACACAACTGAAGTAACTTACCAGGCACGCACATGCATAACAACCATAATAAAGATATCACTGTCATCCCAACACAGTGACAAAAATTATAAAGATGAATAAGACCCAGCATCGGAGGTAGTGGTGCTGAGAAGCAGGCTGTCACACGTTCTGTTGGTGGGAAGGTGATTTGATGTATTCTTTTTGGAGAGCACTTTGGCAGCTTCGATTAAAGTTTCATGGTGTTTGCCTGCCCCTGGATCCAGGAATTTCACAGCTTGGTATTTACCAGAGCCTTGCACTTGTATTCCAAGAGGCTTGTCCAGTGGTATTCACCACAGTCCTAATTCTAATAACCAGGGGCAACCCAAATGCCCAAGAGGAAAAGCTAAATGATATAGTTCATCTAGCCATGAAATACTATACAGCAGGGGAAAAGAATGCACTCCATCCACATGAACAAACGTGAAAAGGTTTCCAAAGTCAAAAGTGATGATTTCATAGATGTGAAGGGAAAGCCCAATAAAGCCATACATTTCTCAGTGTACATATACAAACGTATGTGCGTGCATGCTAAGTTGCTTCAGTCGTGTTCGACTCTTTGTAACCCTATGGCTGTAACCCACCAGGCTCCTCTGTCCATGGGGATTCTCCAGGCAAGAATACTGGAGTAGGTTGCCATTTTCTCCTCCAGGGGATCTTCCCAACCCAGGGATCAAACCCACGTCTCATATCTCCTGCATTGGCAGACGGGTTCTTTACAACTGGAACCACCAGTATACTCCTACCCAAAAGTCAGGAACAGTAGCCTCTTGACTGGCTGAACTTCCCACTGGAGAGGACACTGGTAAGGAGACTGGGGCAGGCAGGGGTGGATGGGGTTGTGCCAAGGGGGCTTTTACTTTTGCTGTGTTCTCTGAATTTGTAACATGAAAACTCATGTATTTCTTGTGTACGTTTTAAAAATAATTCTCTGACCTGCAATTTCCTGGTCTTTGAAATAACAAGGTTAGTAGTACAATGTTATATTCCTATTATATATGTATAAAATAGATAAGCAAAAGATATTGTAGAGCACAGGGAATTATAGTCATTACCTTATAATAACTTTTAATGGACTATAATCTGTAAAAATACTGAATGATGATGCTGTATACCTGAAACTAATATAATACTGTATCAACTGGAATATAATGCTAATCAACTGTATTTAGATTTTTTAAATTTAAAAAGAAATACATAAAGGGACTTCCTATGTGGTCCAGTGGTTAAGACTCTGCGCTTCTAATGCAGGGGGCACAAGTTCAATCCCTGGTCTGGGATGCTGCATGTTTCGGTCCAAATACATTTTAAAAAGTGAAGAAATAAACTAAATAAAGGGGTTGAATTAAGGTCCCTCCAAGGTTACTTCCAGTTCTGAGTTTCTTTAACTGGAATCTGAGACCGTGTCCTATGCTGTCCCCTCCCCACTCTGCCCCTACCAGCTTCTCTCCAGTCCTCACGCTTGCCAGTTCATTCCTGACTTAGGACTTTGTGCTTGCTGTCCACCAGCTACCCCTCACTCCACCCCACTCCAGGCTGGCACACACTGCTCCCACATCTTTATGAAGCTGGTTTCTTCTAGTTATGTATATCTTAAGGATCACCTCCTCCGGGAGGCCTCCCTGACCACCCAAGATAACAATGAGAGAGCAGAAAGGGCAGGGCTGGAGAAGAGAGGGCCTCAGAGACTTCGGAAAGGAATTCCGATTTCAACCTCAGGCAGGTGGAAAACCTCAGGAGGGTTTTAAGTGCTGGGCGTGGGATGGGGCAGGAGGGGAGGAATGGGAAAGGGGGAGGGGTGGTGAGGATGGCTCCACCAGCTCATCACAGCCAACGTCAGTCTAAGTCTTGGCGGTGGTGGTTGTTTAGTTGGTCAGTCGTGTCCGACACTTTTTTGACCCCATAGACTGTAGCCCACCAGGCTCCTCTGTCCATGGGCTTTCCCAGGCAAGAATACTAGAGTGGGTTGTCATTTCCTCCTCCTGGGATCTTCCTGACCCAGGATCAAACCTGTGTCTCCTGCGTCTCTTGCATTGGCAGGCAGATTCTTTATCACTGAGCCACCAGGCAAGTAAGTCTTAGTAGAGCAGAAAGTATAGGAAGAACCTGGCTTTAAGCAGCTGGGGGCCATCTGAAGGTAAACAGAGCTCGAAGAGAAGTGAAGGGTCAGAGTGAATCTATTTCAAGTGAGTCTCCTGTTAAATTACATTCACACTCTGCAATACAGTGTTTTTCCATCTCCTGAATAGATAAGTCCGTGCTTAATCACTCAGTCATATCCAACTCTTTGTGACCCCATGGACTGTAGCCCACCAGGCTCCTCTGTCCAAGGGATTTTCTAGGCAAGAATACTGGAGTGGTTTCCCATTTCCTCCTCTGGGGATCTTCCCGACCCAGGGATCAAACTTACAAGTCCTGCATCTCCTGCATGGCAGGCAGATTCTTTACCGCTGAGCCATTGGGGAAGCACCCTGAACAGGTAATGTCCCTCCCAAATTCACTTAAGGCAGAGTGCCCTGTACTCACCTCTTCTCAGATCCTCGCACTGAAACCCAAATTTATTCTCAGAAATATCTCAACACAATAATACATGTATCCTTCCCCTCTTTCTCTTTTTGTCTCACTCTCTTTTTCTCTTGACAAGGTTGTATATTGTCACCCTGCTTTAACTTATATGCAGAGTATATCATGCGAAATGCTGGACTGGATGAAGCACAAGCTGGAATCAAGATTGCCGGGAGAAATATCGGTAACCTCAGATATGCAGATGATACCACCCTTATGGCAGAAAGCGAAGAGGAACTAAAGAGCCTCTTGATGAAAGTGAATGAGGAGAATGAAAAAGTTGGCTTAAAACTCAACATTCAAAAAACAAAGATCATGGTATCTGGTCCCATCCCTTCATGGCAAATATATGGGGAAACAATGGAAACAGTGAGATACTTTATTTGGGGGGGCACCAAAATCACTGATGGTGACTGCAGCCATGAAATTAAAAGACGCTTGCTCCTTGGAAGGAAAGTTATGACCAACCTAGACAGCATATTAAAAAGCAGAGATGTTACTTTGCCAATAAAGGTCCATCTAGTCAAAGCTTTGGTTTTCCCAGTAGTCATGTATGGATGAGAATTGGACTATAAACAAATTTGAGTGCTGAAGAACTGATGCTTTTGAACTGTGGTGTTGGAGAAAACTCTTGAGAGTCCCTTGGACTGCAAGGAGAGCCAACCAGTCAATCCTAAAGGAAATCAGTCCTGAATATTCATTGGAAGAACTGATGCTGAAGCTGAAACTGCAATACTTTGGCCACCTGATCTGAAGAACTGACTCACTGGAAAAGATCCTGGTCCTTGGAAAGATTGAAGGCAGGAAGAGAAAGGGACAACAGAGGATGAGATGGTTGGATGGCGTCACTGACTTGATGGACATGAGTTTGAGCAAGCTCTGGTAGTTGGTGGGGGACAGGGAGGCCTGGTGTGCTGCAGTCCATGGGGTCACAAAGAGTTGGACATGACTGAGTGACTGAACTGACTGACTGTTTTTCACTCATCTTCTTTTTACTAAACTTCCTAAGATTTTGGCCCCTTCTTCTTCTTTCCTCACCTAGTGAGATGTGCCGTCCTTAGATAAATCCAGTGGGACTTTATTGCTGGTCCAGCCTGCTCTTCCTGAGTGGCCTTTGGGCTTGGCTGCATCTGCCATCACTTTGGCTGCACAAGACTTCCCGAGGCTGGATTCCCCAGGCTGAACACACAAAAAAGCTTCCAGGACTGTCTCACTCTTCTCTCTTTCCCACAAGTCCAGCCTCACGAGTTGCAAATGGTTAACTGCAACTCCCTTGGGTGGAGAAGTGGGGGTCATGGGTTTGGAACAGGCTACAGAGAGGGCAGGGGGAGGGTCAGCCAGCGATTTAGGCCCCATCAGATCTCTCCCCTTCTTGTTTCTGTTTCCCATGGAGGGACCATCTCCATGAGGCTAGAAACCCTGGCCGCCAGAGCAGATGGAAGCCTCTTCCTCTAGTTCCAACTAGAAAGAGCCTGCAGGTCAACCCTACTTGGATCACGTGCCCAGTTGCAGGCCAGAGGTGTGGACACCATCACAGGGGCTCCTGATCAGAACCACATGGTTCCCATGGACAAAAGGGGTATTTCTCCTAAAGAAGAGGACATTGTCATCCATCCTCATCCTAGAAAAAAGGTATGAGTCGAAAGCAGACAGAACAGGGATGTGTGTCCACATCACCCCATGTTCGGATCATGTGCTGCCCTTGGTGTGCGTGAGGGCTGGCTCCTTAGCAGCAGGAAGACCTTGGGAGACCTGGCTGGTCTCTCCAGCTGTTCTTGTTTTTACCTCCTTTACCCAGATGCTGCCATCCACAGCAGGTGCTCAGAACACACTGGCTCCCAACTTCAGCGGCCCTTCCTCAGGGCACCAAGGACCCTGGATGCTAACAAATCTGACTTTTTCCAGCAATCAGCCCTACATGAAGAAAGTTATTAAAATTTTTTTTTAATTTTATCCACTTAATTTATTGTTTTTATTTACTTTTGGCTGCACTGGGTCTTCTTTGCTGTGCACAGGCTTTCTCTATTTGTTGTGAGCCAGGTGCTCTGGCTTCTCATTGCAGTGGCTTCTCTTGTTGCAGAGCATGGTCTTTGGGGTGCACGAGCTTCAGAAGTTGGGGTGCATGGGCTTAGCTGTCCCATGGAACGTGGGATCTTCCTGGACCAGGGATCAAACCCGTGTCCCCTGCATTGGTAGGCAGATTCTTTACTACTGAGCCACCAGGGAAGTCTGAAAGTTATTTTCTATTGTAAAATGTCAGATTTGGAAGGTCGATTGTCTCGGAGAATATATCATTTGTATACAAAGCATGGGCCCACATTTTTCTCCAGGATGCTTCTTTTCAAAGGGTCAGAATTTTTTTAGAGCTAAGCAATCCCCAGAGGGTCTTTTATTTCCCTCATTTTACAAATGAGGCAACAGGCACAGAGAAGTCAAGTGTTTTACCCAGTAATGCCAGCTAGTTAGCAGCATCGGCCATAAGGAATCCTAAAAATTAATCAACAATCAGGGTTTCTATCTGATGTTTGCAAACTATTAATAAAAATATGGTAACAAAAACTTTTTTGGACAGGTATGCCTTTTTAAGGCTTAAGTTTAAGCCATAAGTTTAGGGGGGGGGTTTAGCTACATGAATATTAAATTGAATTTTTCTCTTTTGTGCATTCATCTACAAAATGTTTTATCTTTTACATCAAACAGTAATGAACCTTGGCTTCATGTTTCTCTGCCCTTCACCTCTACCTCTGGAATCTGAAGCAAACACTTCAGGGTACCAAGGAAATTAGGACAGAAGAATTCTTTGTAAAGAAGTTACTTTAGTCATTGGTCACTCTGGTTTACCTAGTTTGAATATTCACGTGCATCTTCCTTTAAGAGACAAGCACTCCTATAGTCATGATGTTTGGTACAATTTTTCTTCTTTAGCCTGTTCATAATTCTGATTCCACATCCCAAACCCAAAGTCATTGGCCCTAACTTACCAGAAGAAAGCAGTTATTGTGGATGAACATGCAAAGCACGCTGGCCCTGAGATGCTATTGTGGAACACAAAAGCCCCTCTGTGACTTTGTGAGAGCCAGTCCCCCACATCACACAGCAAGCAAAAGGGCCCGCACTGTGCTCACGCTCTGTTTAGCCCTCCTGAATTTGTAAACAACTGAAACATAACACAAACAAGTCGTTTCTTTTTTTAGCTCACTCATGTTTTTAACTCAATAAAGTGTTTGTTAATTAACTTCATGAGCTTTTCATTTTTTTAACCCCAGACTATCCCGGCATTTGAATGGACTCCACTGGCTGGTCTGAATGGGATGGTTTCTTCGCATACGGGCTGACTTCTGTGTATAGCAGTCCTGTGCAGGTCCTTAGAGCAGTCAGGTTAGGCTGGGATTATGTTGCAATGACAAAGAATACCCAAATCTCAGTGGTTTGACAGGAGTTTGCCTTCCTCTCATGTTATGTGTCCTGTGAGGATCAGGAGGGGGCTTGGAGTTCATGGTAATTACTCAGGGGCCCTGCCCGAAGGAAGCTCCATCTTACCTGTGCTTCCAAACTCGCCTCAGTGGACAGAGAGAACTCCCGAGGGACTCACACAAGCAATCAAATGCTCCAGCCCAGAAGGGACACCCGTCACAACTCACTGGTCTGAACTGGTCACATGACCATATACACCAGGGAGTCCAGTGCCCTGTGGCTCACCAGCCTCAGCAGGTACACACATGCCATTCACAAGAATCCTACCTTCAGACTGTGTCCAGGGGAGAAACCTCTCTGAGGAGAAAGTGAAAGTGTTAGTCACCAGTCATGTCTGATTCTTTGCGACCCCATGGACTGTAGCCCACCAGGCTCCTCTGTCCATGGAATCTCCCAGGCAAGAATACTGGAGTGGGCTGCCATTTCCTTCTTCAGGGGGATCTTCCCGACCCAGGGATTGAACCCAGGTCCCTTGCGTTGCAGGCAGATTCTTTACCATCTAAGCCACCAGAGGGCCCAGTGCCAAATCAACCGGTCAAACACTTAAGTATCAGTTATGAGCGAGCCCTGGATGGGACTAAGGAATAAAGACAACCAAAGTCATAGAAATTTTTCACCTAGTTTTTCTTGTTGTTGTTTTGTTCTGGCTGTGCTTCATGGCTTGTGGGATCTTAGTTTCTCAAGCAGGGATGCAACTCAGGCCCCTGGCAGCGAAAGTGAAGTGAAGTCGCTCAGTCGTGTACAACTCTTTGTGACCCCATGGACTGTAGCCTTCCAGGCTCCTCTGTCCATGGGATTTTCCAGGCAATAGTACTAGAGTGGATTGCCATTTCCTTCTCCAGGGTATCTTCCCAACCCAGGGATCAAACCTGGGTCTCCTGCGTTGTAGACAGACGCTTTACCGCCTGAGCCACCAGGGAAGTCCAATCTTAACCACAGACCACCAGGAAATTCCAAATTTTCACCTAATTTTTTGGTATGTGAGTATATCTCATTTTTTTCAAAAATTGACATGTTCCTCCGTGGAGGAAAAAAAGTCAGAGGTGCTTCTGATATCTCCCGGGTAGCACCCAGCAATACTGTTACATGTCCTACAACGCACAGGACAGGCCCCCACGACAAAACTTGGTGTCTGGAATTCTTCCAGGCACATAAATCTGAGTCCAGGTTTCATATCTCCCCTCTGAGCCTACTTAGGATCATGGGACAAGGTCCTGGATAGACCCTAAGATTGCCATGGTTGAGAAGTCCTGTATTAGAGTAAAGCCAAGTTCACATTCGGAAAACACAAAACAAAATAAATCCCCAAACCAAAACGAGCAGAAGTCTGCCTTGAGTTCAACCCCTGCCTGTTGAATTCGCGGGGAGGTTGTGGTTCCAGCTGCTGAAATCACATGGAAGCGTCCATGAGACGGGCTGCAGCCAGGCCCTGCAAGCTGTGGTGACCCAGATCAGGAATCTGATCAGGGCTTACAAGGGGCCTTGATTCTCTGAACGCCCATGAACACCTTTTCCCCAGCAGTGGCAACCAGATGATGTGAGATGTTCCCGGGGGTGAAAGCTCCCCCAGCAGAGACTCTGCTTTAATACAGTGTTCAAGTTTGCTAAGGGTACCATTCCAGTTGTGCTGCAGAGGGCCAAAGCCTGGACAAAGCACTAGAGGCCCTGATTTTTAAACCCAGCTCTGCCATTAAATCACTCACTGCCTTTCCTTTTTGGGCCTCTGCTTCTGTATCCGTAAGGTGAGAGACTCAAACAGGACAATGCCTAAAGTCTGTTCAGAGCTTCCTGTTGTTCTAGGGCTTGGCTTCTGGAATTTTTCTTTCCGATTAATACTGTGCCAGTCATAGCCTCACCCTCTCCAAAGAAACAGTGGAGTATTTCTTTCTTTACTTTTTTCTTTTTTTAAAGAGGAGTTGTTTTGATAGTAGAGGGATAGTAATTTTATTTTATTTACTTATTTATTATTTTGGCCACGCCACTCAGCATGCAGGATTTTAATTCCCCCACCAGGGATTGAACCTGGGCCCTTGGCAGTGAGAGCCTGGAGTCCTAACCTCTGGACAGCCAGGGAATTCCCAGAGTGAGGATTTTGGCTGCACGGTGACACAGACCAGGTGACAGCAGCCACCTGGACTGATGAAGGGACCAAAGAATGTGAAGGGCAGCAGCCATGGAGTAAACAGGAGGGGGATGGGGAGAGGCACTGGCAGGGGAGGTTCTGAATCCACCAAAAGGCATTTTCTGGGCTGACCCCACACTGAAAAGTTATCTGTGATCCAAGGAATAAGAAGAGGTGGGCAAGGGCTGCTAAACGGTTTTTGGAGAAGTTAGGAGAAACAGCATGCAAAGTACAAAGAGAAAAGAGCAGTGTACCAAGAAAGGGAGGGAATTGTGTGTGTGTGTGACTCTGTTGTATCCTTGCTAATGGCAAGAGAAACTGAATCATTTCAATTCAGCTTGAATCTGCCTACGAGCTTTTAAAAAAAAAAATGATCACAGGATTATTAGGTTTGCTGGTCTCTTAAAGGCCTCTTGACCTTGTTCAGCTGTAATCAAAAGACAGGGGCAAGAGGAGAGAGGAGAAAGAAGCCCCCTTGCTCTTTACCATCCACGTTTTCTCCTGGTCCCTCTCAGAATCCAATAAAGCCTGACAGTGAACTTGAAAGGGAGTGAGAGGTATTTATTAAAGGGCTGTTCTGTCTAAACAATGATTCAGGAATTTTTGGAAGCTGGGAGAAACAGGCTGAACAGCTTTTCCACTCCAGGTCCCCTAAAGAGGGTTTATGCATGTCTTTTATTTGTCTTAGTTTTGAACCTGCTTTTTTTTTTTTTCTTTTTCAGCCACATCAACAGTTTTCTGGATTGCTGAAAAACTGAGCTCTCAGGCTTTGCTATATCCCACAGTCTGCCCCTGTTTCTCACCCAGTTCCTCTTTTATTCATCCAGTCTGCCAATCCCTCATCAGCTGTTTATGAAGAACCTACTGTGTGTCGAGTACTGTATTACAGGCCGAGGATACAAAGGTAGACAAAATACAGTTCAGGCCTTCCAGGCATCACACTCAGATGAATAAGTACATAAGTGATCACCCGCCAGTGTGGTAAGTGGGTCTCTCGGGGTAACACCTGGCCTTAAAAGGCAGGTCTCAGATGAGCCTTCTGAGGAGGGAGCACTGGAGCTAAGTGTTGAAGGGCAAACAGAAGCTATTTGGGCACTAAAGAGAGAATGATCTAGGCTTATGAAAGGTTTGAAAGCAAGAGAATTTGGTGATCCATTGACATGTAAAGTTATATTCACATTGGATAGTAGTGTTCCGTGAGGACCCAGGCCATGTCTGCCAAGCCAAGGCAGTGTGTGTCTGTTTCAAACCACATTATTGAATATGCAGTGTTGATTTACTAACACTGAGCTCACAGCCAACAGGGTGTTCCCAGGTGGTGCTGGTGGTAAAGAACCCGCCTGCCAGTGCAGGAGGCCTAAGAGACGAAGGTTTGATCCCTGGGTTGGGAAGATCCTCTGAGGAGGGTGTGGCAATCTACTCCAGTATTTTCACCTGGAGAGTTCCATGAACAGAGGAGCCGGCAGGCTACAGTCCATAGAGTCACAAAGAGTCAGACACGACTGAAGCGACTTAGCATGCATGCACGCACAGCCAACAGCCTGTAACTAGTGCCTGCTAATGCTTTCCTAATACATGTATTTTCTCCATGAGGCACATCACACCCTTCTCGCACAGAGAAACATTAGAGCCATTTTAAACAGCAAAATCACCAGCAAAACCCACAAAACCACAGGAACTGTGGCACTAAATAGATGGCAGAAAGGACACTTGCTTACAGTGTGAGAGCTGAAAACAGAGGAGTGATGCCTTGCTGGACCTCAGCTGGGAATGAGCAAGGTTGGACCAATCACATTTTTGGCACTGCTGCACATACACACAAATGACCGCAGAAGTGCTACGAGTATGGGAGAGTGTACAAATACGTTTTCAGATCAGATTAGTTGCTCAGTCGTGTCCGACTCTTTGCGACCCCATGAATTGCAGCACGCCAGGCCTCCCTGTCCATCACCAACTCCCGGAGTTCACTGAGACTCAAGTCCATCGAGTCAGTGATGCCATCCAGCCATCTCATCCTCTGTCGTCCCCTTCTCCTCCTGCCCCCAATCCCTCCCAGCATCAGAGTCTTTTCCAATGAGTCAACTCTTCACATGAGGTGGCCAAAGTACTGGAGTTTCAGCTTTAGCATCATTCCTTCCAAAGAAATCCCAGGGCTGATCTCCTTCAGAATGGACTGGTTGGATCTCCTTGCAGTCCAAGGGACTCTCAAGAGTCTTCTCCAACACCACAGTTCAAAAGCATCAATTCTTCGGCGCTCAGCCTTCTTCACAGTCCAACTCTCACATCCATACATGACCACAGGAAAAACCACAGCCTTGACTAGACGAACCTTTGTTGGCAAAGTAATGTCTCTGCTTTTGAACATGCTATCTAGGTTGGTCATAACTTTCCTTCCAAGGAGTAAGCGTCTTTTAATTTCATGGCTGCAGTCACCATCTGAAGTGATTTTGGAGCCCAGAAAAATAAAGTCTGACACTGTTTCCACTGTTTCCCCATCTATTTCCCATGAAGTGGTGGGACCGGATGCCATAATCTTCGTTTTCTGAATGTTGAGCTTTAAGCCTACTTTTTCACTCTCCTCTTTCACTTTCATCAAGAGGCTTTTTAGTTCCTCTTCACTTTCTGCCATAAGGGTGGTGTCATCTGCATATCTGAGGTTATTAATATTTCTCCCGGCAATCTTGATTCCAGCTTGTGTTTCTTCCAGTCCAGCGTTTCTCATGATGTACTCTGCATATAAGTTAAATAAACAGGGTGACAATATACAGCCTTGACGAACTCCTTTTCCTATTTGGAACCAGTCTGTTGTTCCATGTCCAGTTCTAACTGTTGCTTCCTGACCTGCATACAAATTTCTCAAGAGGCAGATCAGGTGGTCTGGTATTCCCATCTCTTTCAGAATTTTCCACAGTTGATTGTGATCCACACAGTCAAAGGCTTTGGCATAGTCAATAAAGCAGAAATAGATGTTTTTCTGGAACTCTCTTGCTTTTTCTATGATCCAGCGGATGTTGGCAATTTGATCTCTGGTTCCTCTGCCTTTTCTAAAACCAGCTTGAACATCAGGAAGTTCACGGTTCACATATTGCTGAAGCCTGGCTTGGAGAATTTTGAGCATTACTTTACTAGCATGTGAGACGAGTGCAATTGTGCAGTAGTTTGAGCATTCTTTGGCATTGCCTTTCTTTGGGGGAGTAGCAAATTCACAGATAGGGAGTCATAAATAATGAGGATCATCTGTATTTCAGAAACATAATTACAAACCCTGAAACTCTCACTACTGTCAATGACCATTGTATCCAGTAGAATATTTTGATTTGGGGCTTCCCTGGTGATCCAGTGGTTAAGAATTCACCTTGCAAAGCAAGGGACACAGGTTCGATCCCTGGTCCAGGAAGATTCCCACATGCCGTGGAGCAACTAAGCCTGTGCCCACAACTACTCAGCCCATGTGTCACAACTACTGAAGCCTGCCTGCCTAGAGCCCATGCTCTGCAACAAGAGAAGCCACCGCAATGAGAAGCCCGCTCACCACAACGAAGAGTAGCCCCCACTTGCCAATACTAGAGAAAGCTTCCGTGCAGCAACGAAGACCCACCACAGCCAAAAATAAACAAATAAAGTTTGAGAAGTAACAGGAAAACAACCCCAAGGGGAGTAAAAGAATATTTTGATTTCTCCTAGAATGCACGAGAAAGTCATACCTGAGTTTGGAGTGACCGATGGATTTAAGACTAAAGATCTGAGACTCCTTATGCACTGCTGGTAGGGATATAAACTGATGCAGTCACCATGGAAAACAGGATGAAAGCTCCTTGAAAAATTAAAAGTAGAATTGCCATATGGTTCAAGGATTTAACTTCTCGGTATTTACCCAAAGAAAACAAACATACTAATTTGAAAAGATACATGCACACCAGGGCTTCCCAGGTGGCACTAGTGGTAAAGAACCTGCCTGCCAGTGCAGGAGACATAAGAGACGTGGGTTCAATCCCTGGGTCGAGAAGATCCCCTGGAGGAAGGTATGGCAACCCTGTCCAGCGTTCGTGCCTGGACAATCCCATGGACAAAGGAGCCTGGAGGGCTACAGTCCACGGGGTCACCAAAGAGTCATACACAACTGAAGTAACTTAGCGTGCATGCAGCATATGCACACCAACGTTCATTGCAGCATTATTTAAATAGCCAGGCTCAGATGGTAAAGAATCTGCTGTAATTCAGGAGACCTGGGTTCAATCCCTGAGTTAGCAAGTTCCCCTGGAGAAGGGAATGGCAACCCACTCCAGTACCCTACACCAGAGAATTCAGTGGACAGAGGAACCTGGAGGGCTACAGTCCATGGAGTCACAAAGAGCTGGACTCATTCGTGCCTACTATACAGTGACATGACAAGATATGGAAGCGACCTAAGTGTCCACTGACAGATGAATGGATGAAGAAGATATGCTGTGTGTGTATACTTGTGTATATACATACCTATATGTAAAATGGGATATTACTCATCCATTAAAAAATAAAATAGAATCTAGTCATATGTGACAACATGGATGAATCTGGAGGGCATTCTGCTGAATGAAATAAGTCAGAGAAATAAAAATACTGTATGATCTCACTTGTATGTGAACTCTCAAAAACAAACATAAAACAGAAACAGACTCAGATATGGAGAAAAAAATGAGTGGTTGTCATAGTGGAGGGGCGTGACGTTGGCAAAATAGGTGAAGGGGATACAGAGGTGCAAACCTCCAGCTGTAAAGTAAATAAGCCATGAGGATGTAACATACAGCATGAGGAACATGGTCAATGATATCGTAATGACTTTGTATGGGGACAGATGGTTATTAGACTTACATGGTGATCATTTCACACATATGCAAAGTCAAATCACTATGTACTGTACATGAAGCTAACATAATAATGTCCATCAACTGGATTTCAATTTTTAAAAAAAGGCTAAAAAATCTTGGAACTCATAGAAAGCTACATTACACTGAAGCAGTGTTTAAAACAGACTATCCTGAGTCATTCTAGAAGGAAAGCCAGCCAGAGGGTGACTTACAGCTCACTCCCTGATGCCAGGGAAGCCAGACTACTGAACTAGCAAACTCACTTCCGACTGGAGCAAAGCAAAGTACGTCAGAGCCCCAGAGAGCTCTCTGTTCTGTCAGCTGTCAGCAATTCACCGTATTGGTCTATGGAGGAACATCAAAAAATCATGGTGTCTTGAGCTACCACTTGCTGACAGAAACGCAGCAGGCTTTGCCCAACACTGTGCTACAAGAACAGCCTAGGCAGCCAGTGCTTCAGAATTTTCCAGAACCAGTGATAAATAAGCTCCTTAAGCTGCTAAATCCCAGAGAACCTCTGGGGCAAGGATTTACTTGAAATGCTAGACATGCGACAAGTTTTATTTAATATTTAAAAGGATAGGTCGTCTCATATAGGAACAAAAGAAGTTCCAGAACGCAGTTCCCTCAGAGTATCATCTCATGGCTGTCCCACTGACTTCATGGGGACTTCCCTTGATCAAAAAATTATAATGCTTAGAATTTTATTTTTAGTGATATTTCATGTATTT
Source organism: Bubalus kerabau (assembly GCF_029407905.1). NCBI lineage: Eukaryota > Metazoa > Chordata > Mammalia > Artiodactyla > Bovidae > Bubalus > Bubalus kerabau. Next base: position 18,321,332 of record NC_073627.1, on the reverse strand, counting down.
TAATTGTAATACTGCATTCTTTTAACATTTATTTATTTTTGGTTGCACTGAGCCTTTATTCCTGCACGTGGGCTTTCTCTAGTTGGGATGCAGGGGCTCTAGGGTACCATGGGCTTCAGTTGTTGTGGCAGGTTAGCTGTTCCACGGGACGTGGGATCTTCCCAGACTGGGGATCGAACCCCTGTCCCCTGCATTGGCAGATGGATTCTTATTGACTGTACCACCAGTGAAGTTCTAGAATTTTATTTTTAAGTAAATATTTTATTTTTAAATAATGTATGCCATACCCTGCCTGGGTGGTACCTAACACCAAAGTGTTTTGTTTTGTTTTTTGCATTTTTCCAATTTTGTTTGAATTTAATTTTAAAAGGTGGATTTTATTTTTAGAGTAGTTTTAGGTTCAAATAAAACTGAGTAGAAAATACAGAGTTTCCACAAACTTCTTGCCCTCTCCTACACATAGCCTCACCCACCATCAACACCAGGCATCAGAGTGGTAACTCGGTTACAATCCATGAGACCTATATTGATACATCATTATCACCCAAAGTCCACAGTGTACATTAGAGCTTTTAAAAAATATATTTATTTATTATTTTTGGTTGCACTGGGTCTTTGCTGCTGTGCGCGGACTTTAGTTACGATGAGCGGTGGCTGCTCTTCCTTGCGGTCTGAGGGTTTTTCATTGGTGGCTTCTCTTGCGCAGCACAGGCTCTAGGCACTTGGGCTTAGGAGTCGTGGTGCTCAGGCATGTGGGATCTTCCTGGACCAAGGGTCGAACCCATGCCCCCTGTATTGACAGGTGGATTCTTATCCATTGTACCACCAGGGAAGTCTTCCCTTAGAGTTTACTCTTGGTGTTGTACGTTCTGTGAATTTTGACAAATGTATGATGACCCGAATTTACCATTAAAGCATCACACAGAATAATTTTCTGCCTAAAAATCCTCTTTGCCCCACTTCCTCCCCCTCAATCCCTGACAACTATTGACCTTTTTACTATCTCTACAGGTTTGTCTTTTCCAGAATGTCATACAGTGGGGATCACACAGTATGTATCCTTTCGAGATTGGTTAGCCTTCAATGTATAAGATCAATATCGATTAATAAGTCACCTGCAAATCACTATACTGAGAGCACCTTATAATCCTGGTTGTCACTGAATTCCCCACAGAAAGGAGGCATATAAGTGTTAGTTGCAAGTATAAACAACCTCCTTCTCTGATTAAAAAAAATTAGGACACTAATAATAGTACTTAGAACTTGGTATTAGTTAGAAAAAGAAGTGATAATGATATTCACTCTGAACCAAGAACAGCTTGTAAACAATAAAGTACAACCTCTAGCCTGTAGCCAGTGAGATGTGACTCAGATCTCAATATTTTGGTAACTTAGAATTCTAATTTTTTCCAGTTTTATTAAGATATAATTGACAGACTGCACAGTATAAGTTTAAAGTGTACAGCAGAGGTACTTCACTGGTGGGGCCAGTGGTTAATAATCTGCTTTCCAATGCAGGGGATATGCCAGGTTTGATTTCTGGTTGGGGAATTAAGATCCCACATGCTGTGGGGCAACTAAGCCTGAGTGCTGCAACAAGAGAAGCCATGCACCACAATGAAGACCCAGGGCAGCCAAAATAAAAAAAATTTTTAATATGTATATATATATATAGATAGAGAGAGAGAGAGAGGAATGATTACAACAGTAAGTTTAGTTACAAAAAAAAGTCTTTTTCCTTGCAGTGAGAACTTTTACTCTCTTAGCAATTTTCAAACACACCAGGCAATAGTGTTAACTAGTCATCACGTTGTACATTACTTCTTACTTACAGAATTCCGACTACATCTTCCATAGAGTGGGATTTTGCCAGTGATGGCACAGTTTAAGTGAAAGTTAATGCTCGACTTGGTTTCAAGTTCTATATTTGGGGCACCCCTCTGAGAACTCCCCAGATCACCTGACACTTCCCGAGGTGGGGAGATCCAGTATGACTGAGCAAAGCCAGATATAAGGAGAGGCTGACCTCATGGATCTGTTATGCCTTGTCCCTATTTCTGGGGCCCAGGATCATCCTCACTTTTTTGACAATAGATCTACTCCGCTGAGTCACATGTAACTGAAACCCCCATCTGCAGTTTGTCCTGCTTCTTGTTGGAATCCAGAAAACCTAAACAAGGGTCAATGTTCTCAGCAGGATAATAGCGGGAAGGAGAGGTGGATAAGAAGCATTCCGGAAATATAAAGACAGAAAGGAAAAGATGGGCCTAAGCAATAATTACTGAGACGTAAGTCTAGAGAAATTAAGGCACGGATCGGCCTCCCTTTATATAATTGCAGTGTTTATAAATCTGCCTGTAGATCAACTCACATTTCAAATGCAACAGGGAACTGACATTTAGCAGAGTTTGGATGTGGTTCCTTTTGTATGGTGAAGCATTTGTCTGTAATGTTAATAACTAATTTTCTAATCTAGTTTATAGATAGCATAGATATTCCCCTACGGTGGCTTTGAGAGAGGATGTAGGTGTCTCATCAAAGCATCTTGCCTAGGAAATTCCCTGGTGGTCTAGTGGTTAGGATTCGGTGCTTTCGCTGCCATGGACCCGGGTTAAATACTGTAAGATGCATGACACAGTCACAAACAAACAAAAACCTTGCTGAGCGCACAATTAGACAGAACAAATGCCCTTCTGGTTGTCCAAATACTCTGCCAGGTTGGAAATATCCCTTTCAGTTGGAATGATTAGGGGAGGCTTTGGTAAAATTTGAACTAGGGTTTGAAAGTTAGGTAGGATATTGGTGGATGGAGAAAGAGTAAGGACTTTGCAGGCAAAGGAGAACCCCAGAGGAGAGTAAAAGTTCAGTCAGGCAAGCTCAGTTGGCCATAGAGTAGATGAGAGAGAAAACTGGAGAGGACAGAGGCTCAGATGATGTGCTGGGGGGCGGAGTAGGGGCTGGGGAAGGGGATGCACAGGAGTTTAAGGAGGAGTTTAATTTCACTTATGGAGCAGTTAGAAGCCTTTAGGCAGGGTGGGCTGACATAGAAAGAAACAGAAGGGAGACCAGTAAGGTCACTACATATTCAGAACCATGAAAATGGTCTTTAGGGTAAAGGTGGCAGAACAACCAAAGGGTCAATTCTAGAGACTCAGAACTTAAAAAATTGGCTCCCATCTACACCATCCACTCAGTGCTCCCAGTATATATTAATTAAACCCCTGTGAATAAAAAATCTTTAGTTACTTTCTTTTTGTATTAATCTATAACATACAAGGGCTTCCCAGGTGACACGAGTGGTAAAGAACTCACCTGCCAGTGCAGGAAACGTAAGAGACATGGGTTCAATCCCTGGGTTGGGAAGATCCCCTGGAGGAGGGTATGGCAACCCACTCCACAATTCTTGCCTGGAAAATCCCATGGACAGAGGAGCCTGGTGGGCTACAGTCCACAGGGCCGCAAAAAGTTGGACACGTCTGAAGTGACTTAGCACATAACACATAACAGTTTTGAAAAATTGTGAGCTATGCAAATAAAAGCTTTAAGACAATTTCCTGTCTTTTTAGTACAGCAGTCCCCAAGCCCTCATGCATTTAAAGCCTCCCACTGACTGTCAGGGCTTAAATTAGATGTTGGGGAGAACAGCTAAGGACAAAGCCTAGAGATTGGCTGACTGAGAGGATGAAAGCCTCTGCTGCTAATTCGCTTCAGTTGTGTCGGACTCTGCGACCCCATAGACAGCAGCCCACCAGGCTCCCCCGTCCCTGGGATTCTCCAGGCAAGAACACTCTGGTCACTTTCAATCTGAAGCAGTGTTATTCAGGTGAGAATCTCCAGCAGGCACTTAGAAATCCAGATCTCAAATTCTACACAGTGTAACAGTGTTTGACAAACAAGATAAAAATAACTTTATATGTGAAAATGTTTTGTAAGGGGTAAGTGAAACTTCATCTAATTTAAGATTTTATTCTTAGGGTGAAGATAATAGATGTGAATGATCCTTGTTAAAACAAAAAACCCCAAACCCTTCAAAACCTTACACTACCTTATTACCTGGGATTTCTTTGGAAAGAATGATGCTAAAGCTGAAACTCCAGTACTTTGGCCACCTCATGCGAAGAGCTGACTCATTGGAAAAGACTGATGCTGGGAGGGATTGAGGGCAGGAGGAGAAGGGGACGACAGATGAGATGGCTGGATGGCATCACTGACTCGATGGATGTGAGTCTGAGTGAACTCCGGGAGTTGGTGATGGACAGGGAGGCATAGAGTGCTGCGATTCATGGGGTCGCAAAGAGTCGGACACGACTGAGCGACTGAACTGACTGACTCACTTAAGTTAGCCTTAACTCAGTTTTAAGTCTTAGCAAATTGAAGTAGATTTGCCAAGAATTCACCTTGATCAATAACAAAAAAAGGTGAAAAGAAAGCAGGCCGAAAGAAAGCAGATCCAATGAAACTGATCTGCAACCAGGGGAACCATTTCGGGAAATTCAGGGGAGGGTCAGGGTGCCAGCGATAAGCGGGGCAAGCCCGGGGAGGTTTTGAAGTCTGGGGTGGACGGACTGGAGGGATGTCCATATGGAAACCCGCCCAGAACCTTCCCGAGACAGGAGATCACTCCAAGACGTCAGGGGGATAAAAGGGGCAGCGGACCTGGGGGCGGAGCACCCAGGCCCTTCTCGACCCAGGGAGCAACCAAGCCACCCTCCCAAGGGAGGAGACCCCTCAGACAAAGGCTCCAACCGCGACAGGAGACCCAGAGTGCGCCTGCGCCAAGGGACGCGCGTGCGCGTTGTGGTCAGCGCCGCGGCCCAAGTCGTGAGAGGAGGGGAGACCCGGGACGGGAAGCGCCGAGAGGAGAGAGCAGGGAGGCGGGCAAGGGCCGAACCTTGGGGCGCTCGCGCGCGCCCACTGGTGGCGGGAGGAGAATACGCCCACCAAGTCCTCACGGCCCGCCCCTCCCCTGGGGAGGCTCGCGCTCCCGCTGCTCGCGCCTGCGCCGCCCGCCGGCCGCTGGAGCGCGCCCTCTCCGCTCGTGCGCGCGCTCGCAATCTCCGCCACCCACCAGCTCAGGCACCAGCAGCAGCGCCGCCGCCGCCGCCGCCCACCTTCTGCCGCCGCCACCACAGCCACTTTCTCCTCTGCCTCCCTCTACTGTCCTCGCCCTCTGTCGACTATCAGGTAAGTGCGAGGCTCCGAAATCTGCCTCCCCGTCCGCCCGGCTGCACCTGCATACCGCCTCCCCTCTCCTCAGAGATGGGTTTCATGAGGTGGGCATTGGTCGGGGGCAACGGCGGCGGCCGCTCCTTGCGCCCTCTGCGCTCCAGCGCTGGGATTGATCGGGGTGACTTGGAAAGAGACCCATGCAAGGGATGCACGCGTGTGTGTGTGTATGTCCTGTGTGTGGGGGGGGGCTGTCTACACGACCCGCTTCACGCAGACCCGGTAGAGGTTGTGCCCACAGGGTGGGGCGCGGATGGCGGTGATCCGGGGGAGGGGGCTGCTATGCACGCTCGAACACCGTCTTTTGCCGCAATGGGCGTGTGACTCTGTGGGGGGTGGGTGGAGAGGGGTCCAATGACGACCCCCAAAACCTAACCTGTAATCCAATTTCTCTGCCTCGGTTTGCAGACAAGGTATTGATCGGTTTCTAGAAAAGATGACTCCCTGCCTGCCCCTCCCTACCTCTCTCCGGCCCTGATTCCAGCCGGGCTTTCGCTGCCCTTGGTTTAAGGCGGTGGCCCACCCTCTTCTCGTTTTCCTCCTTCAGAAACCCGCAGGGGACGTTTGGGGGCTGGGAGTGAAATCGGGGAGATGGGGAGGGGTCTTGGCGCTGTCACTTTAGTTGCCCTTCCCCCTGCGCGCGCCTGGCACCGAGACGCGAGCAGCGCAGTGCCCGAGAGAACGTAGTGCGCGGATCCCAATGTGGAGGCTCAACAAGGCAGGGGTCACCTGGACTTGGAATATGGAAGGACTTCGCAGCTGCAGATCCCGGCTCGAGGGTGCGCACAGCCGCAGCCCCGCACAGACCCGCTCAGGGGCGGCAGGTGCATTTCGGGGCGGGCCTCTTTCTCTGCGCTCTGCGCCGGGCGTCCGGCGTGTGCGCTCCCTGCCGGAGGCGCGGGGCTGGCGCGCAGGGCTCGCCCCTCACTGCGGCAGTGGGTGTGGACCCGGGTGGGCGAGGAGGGGGAGGGTAGGCTGTGCCTCCTCCCACTTCCACCCTGCTTTTTTCCCCTCCGATCGCGAGGTGCCATCTTTTTGCGGTGTGTCACGTCTTTACAGTGCCATGCCAAGCCGGATGGCTGAGCTCTGGAGGACAGGGCGGGGACTGTCATTAAGGGGAGGGGGAGCAATTAGCGCTGAAATCTTGGCATTTTGCTGCCTGAGCACCGGGGGTGTTCACCCGAGATCTTCCTCGGGGGCTTGACTGCTTTGTGTGTAGGGCTTACGTGATCTGTGTTGCCAGCCCTGATTTTTGGCTTTTATTCTATGAAGGTGTTTAACCAGAGCTCCCGCCCCTCCCCCCGTTTTTTGCCCCTCATTTCCGAGCCCTTTGTTAGATCTCGGAGCTCGCCGGGGTCGAGGAACTCTAGTCCTCCCGGGGGGCACGCGTGGACCGGGCGTGACCCCTCGCAGCCCTCTCCCAGAACTGGGGCGCGCGCCAGAAAGCCTCCGAGGGGCCGAAAGGGTGGGATCCGAGGTCCCTGCCCGCCTTGCGGGTGGCCGCAGAGGAACGATGCCCCTCCCCATACCTGGAGCGTCCGGGGGCCACGCCCCACCAGGCTGCACACCGAGGAGCACCGGCGACCCCCGGTGGGAGCTCGAAGGCGGTGCCCCTCTTCGCTTCACGCCCTGTTGCTTCGCCAGGAGGGAGATTGTGAGGAGGGAGCAAGAGGTTTTCTCGGGTGCTGCGGGCCACACCCATTTTATTAAGCGGACTGGAGAGGGGGCAGGGGAGGTTGTCAAGGAGACCGCAAGAGCCGGGGGAATGGACCTTGGGGCGTTGCCCCGCCCCTTCGGAACAGAGATTGAGAACCTGGGATAGGCAGGGCCGGGCCCGGGGCCCCGGCTCCTGGGGGATGCTGGAGGGAGACCTCCCCCCCAAACCCTGAACCTATGGCTCTTATTGGACTCCGGTGGCTGCAGCCACGCAGATAGACATCTCTCTGTTTTTATTATTGTAGTCGAATTTTATTTTAGAACTGTGCTAGATTTCCGCTTAAGAGTCCGAGTTCGCCGCCGCCTTGAAACCGGGAGGTGAGGATGGGGGAGGGGGCATTGGGGGAGGCGGGAGGGGATAGAGAGGCGAGTACGGGCCCTGGAGAACATATCCGAGCCGAGCCTTCCTTCCATTGGCCAGATCCTGGCCGGCTTTCTGGTTAATTCTATCGCTGGAAACTGGTGCGAGGGCGCAGTTCTGAGAAGGATGAGCATTTTAGGGGCCAAATCGTCTTCTCGAGCCGCGCAGATTTATCTGAATAGGCGGGGAATGACTCGGTCGGGGATCGAGAGCCTGCCCGCGCCAGGCCGAACCTTCCCGTGGCTTCAAGATCGAAGCTGGTTTGGAGAGGTTCAAGTATCAATTCGAGCATCATCCCCGCCAATAGAACTGGACGAGAGATTCTGATACCAGACAGAGCGAGGGTCTCGGAGCGGCCCTGGGAACGGGGAGCCCGCGGCCACGGCTGCCCGGGATGGACCTGGGGCAGAGAGGTCATCTCCTGTCGGTTGGGGGAAAAAGAGCCGACAGAGGCGAGTGCCTTTAGCCCAGTACTAGAAACAAAGTGCAGTGCAGGCGTCCGCGATTTTACTCTATTTTGTGGTGTTTTGGCGATTTGATGGGGCTCTGCTGTCTGCAAGGCCAGGAGGAGTTGTGAATAGGGGAATCCGGGGACCAGGAGGTGGCCCTTCCTACGCTGATCCAGAACTCCATCCCTGACTCTGGGCGGGCTTGCCTACCTGGGATCTCCAGGGATGCCCCGTTTGCGCCCACGCTCCGACGCTGAAGCGCAGAGCCAGCCGCCGCATCAGGGTTTCCCGGCACCGATTCGAGGGCCATCGACTCCTGTCCCGGAATCTCCAGCAGGCGGGGGCTGTTTTAAGTCCGGAAGACCTGCTTGGCGTCAGGCACTCGGGACCATGGGCGGGTCTCTGGTTAGTATGGGTTGGGATGGTTGAGGGGACCTGTTGAGGGGACTGCCCGCCTGCCCCTCCGGGTCACTCGCCTTCGGGCTCAGCAGGACAGCTTCGGGTTTTATCTGATCCTTGTCCCTCCAACTGACCTGTCCGACAACAAAAAGAGAAATGCCTTTCCTACCGTAATTAATTAAAGTATCATTTTGTGTTTTATGATGCTGCTTATGTTTGCCCGATAAGAATTGCCTTCCATTCCTCCATCTCCAAACCTTCCCCTAAATAAATAGCACACCTCCTCCCAGCGACCACTCCAGAGTGACTCTTGAAGCTAATCAATTTCTTGACCAACATTTGCTTCTATAACAGGTTATGAGTACTGCAGTAACCTGGCTTGATTCTTGGGGTTCAACTTTGGACAGTTTGAGAGAGGCACTTGTCAGCTTTGCTGGTTTAGGGAATGAATGACAGTCGTGACCGTCTGACCTCCTCTGCACATCTTGGAAGGGTGTGGCTTTTGAGTGGTTTCTAGTATCTGGCACAGATCCCCTGACAGGAACAAAAGAAATGGATTATTCCCACAAATCACAAGAAAAAAAAACTTACAGTCAGTTTGACTGAAGAAGGGTCAGATTTATTCCAGTTAGGAAAAGAGCCTCTTCTTTTGAACATGCCCCTTGACCCACATGCTCTTTGAGAGCTGTGGCAGCCTGGAGATGTTACAGAATTGGGGTGCCCTTTGTTTAAGCTGAATTTTCCTTCTGCCCTTTTAACATCAGTTCATGAAGCCCATTTGTTGAGAAGTTTAAGAAACTGTTTTATTCCACCTTCCCTCAGCATTTATGTATATGATTTGGGTGGCTCCACAGCCATGTACATGAACATATGTTGATTTTCAATTAGATTGTGCCTTCCATTTACTTAATTAGTACCTTCCTTGGGCTCCCCTTGAAAAAGAATCACTCAAAAACAAACAAAAACACACTCAGGAGCTTAATACAGTGCTAGACATACAACAAGTCTTTGGGCCATGCTCATTTAACAAATAAATGGATAAAATGGGAAAATGCAGGTCGAAAAAGGTGGTGAAAAGAAAGCAGAATGGGAGGAGGGCCTTATTCGAGGTCATGTCATCAAGAAGTCTTGGGGGCCAATACAATACTGCAAAGCAGTTATCCTTCAACTAAACATAAGTAAATTTTTAAAAAGAACTTTTGGGGGGACTTCCCCCATGGTCCAGTGGGTAAGACATGGAGTTCCCAATGCAGGGGTTCGATTCCTGGTCAGGATCTAGATCGCATGTGCCGCAACTAAAAAATCCCACACGTGGCAACTAAGACCCGGTGCACCCAAATAAATGAATATTTTTTTAAAAATGAAATTTGGGAGAGAAATCCAATCCAGTTTGTCCCCTGCTGCTCTGTCAAAATGACACCGAGAACGCTGCCTGAGCCTCTCCTCCCCTCCCCTCTTCTTCCCCGCCTTCCCCCTTCCTGCTGCCTGTGCCCCCAGCCTGGTCCCCATCACTCACTTTACCTTCATTTGCCAGACGAGCAGACAGGGGAGAGACCACACTCCCCCCGGGGTAAGGAAGACCCTGCCCCACCACCTCGTGCAGGAGATCAGAGGGTCAGAGAGGGAAAAGCCCCTTTGCCTCTGCTCCTCCTTCCTCCCATTTTTCATCATTCCACTTAGAGGACCCCCAACCCTACCACACCCCCAGAAAATCCCCCCTGACCACCCATTCCTAACTTGCCAGCTGAGGTGCTTCCACTAGACTTGGAGCTGGCATGGGAGGGGCATTTCAGCCAGTGAGGGGAAGAGAACACCCCGGCGTCACCAGTGGGCTGCAGCAGAAGGAGGAATCCAACGTTCAGCTGGGACTGTCAGCGGCCTTCCTGTACAACAGTGGTTCTCAACACCTGGGGCCACTGGGATGTCTACAGACACTTTTTTTTCCCACAACTGGGCGGTGGGTGCTACTGGCATCTAGTGGACAGAGGCCAGGCATGCTGCTGAACAAGACCCCGGATGCCTCAGAGACCTGGCCCCAAAAGTCCTAGAGCCAGGGTTGAGAAGCCCTGCGACAGAAACACCGTTACCCTGGCACCATCATCTTAGTGGCATCTTATGGGGCTTTCCTCATAGCTCAGTTGGTAAAGAGTCCGCCTGCAATGCAGGAGACCCTGGTTCAATTCCTGGGTCGGGAAAATCACTGGAGAAGGGATAGGCTACCCACTCCAGTATTCTTGGGCTTCCCTTGTGGCTCGGTAAAGAATCTGCCTGCAATGTGGGAGACGTGGGTTCAATCCCTGGGTTGGAAAGATCCCCTGGAGAAGGGAAAGGCTACTCACTCCAGTATTCTGGCCTGGAGAATTCCATGGACTATACAGTCCATGGAGTTGCAAAGAGTTGGACACGACTGAGCGACTTTCACGTTCACGTTCATGTTCCTTGAGTATCTTCTTGGAGTCCCTGTTCTAAGTGCCCCCTAGGGTGTGTGCTCAGTCGTGTCCGGCTCTTTGCCACCCCATGGACTATAGCCCACTAGGCTCCTCTGTCCATGGAATTATCCAGGCAGGAATACTGGAGTGGGTTGCTATTTCCTCATCCAGGGCATCTTCCCGCCCCAGGGAACAAACCCAGGTCTCTGCACTGGCAGGCAGATTCTTTACCATTTGAGCTACCTGGGAAGCCCAGGTACTCCCCAGAGATTACCTCATTTAATCCCCACAACAACCCCTTTATGTAGGCAGGTTCCATTATCTCAGTATTACATATGGGGAAACTGGAGTACAGAGAGGTTTAGTAACTCACTAAAGGTCACACAGCCAATGAGTGGTGGAGCTGAGCGCCTGACAGTAGACTCCTTCCCTGTTCAGCTGCACGTGGGCTTAATAGGCGATTGTGGGTTAGCAGGAACCCAAGCACAATCTGTAACATTGACCCAGTGGAATATTCTAATTCCAAAACCACTGACTCACACATGAACTTTTGTAAGAGTCTCTAATTGGAGCACAGCCTAAAGCTTGGAATTTCGGCTTTGACAATGAAACAAGGGTTTCACTCAACCTCTGTGCCTCTGTTTATAAAACAAGGAAAATACCCTGGGGATCTTAAACCTCTTCCCCCCAAATCCAGGATATTGGGACTTCTTGGTTATTCAAAGGAGCAGCCAGGCCTTTTTGGCTTAAAGAAGGCTAGAAATCAAGATTAGGGGGATTGTGACATAGACTCAGCTGTGGTCAAAGTCAAGTTACTGAAGTTTTAGGGACATCTGATCCCCATCTTAGGTTCTGCACCTTGGAGAGGTTGAAGCTTTAGCAGCTGCCACTGGGACCCAGCTCTGAGCCTGTGGGTGTGAGAGGAGTGGGGTGGGCATAGGAAGGACTTCAGGTAAGAATCTCAGTCCCCCTCAGCAAAGGTGGGCCTGGGGGCTTCTCTCACTTCCTGGGGCCCAGGCTCTGCAGTAAATATTCTCTCACACTGTGGTGTAGAGGGGCGACCTGGAATCCTCCATCCACAGGACTCACTGCCTCTCCACCCAGCTACGATCCTGCTGCTTCGCACAGCCTCCTGTGTGGGTGATTGGACACATACCACACACTCCGGACTGTCTTCTGTTCCCTTGCCAAAGGGATTGCTGTCCAAGACTTCTTTCCCTGTCTCAGGTGCCACGCTGCTTCCAGGTTCCTTCTCTGCATAGATGGCCCCCACCTGAGTGCGAGGAGACAGTTTGAGGCCAGCTCGGGGTGGTTTTTGAGCTTTGAGGATTCTTTGATTAGGAAACATTTCATGGTGCAGTGGTAAAGAATCTGTCTGCCAATGCCGGAGACACAGGAGACTCGGGTTCGATCGCTGGATCAGAAAGATCCCCTGGAGTAGGAAATGGCAACCCATTCCAGCATTCTTGCCTGGGAAATTCCATGGACGGAGGAGCCTGGCTGGCTACTGTCGATGGGGTTGCAAAAGAGTCAGACACAACTGAGTGGCTGAGCATAAGCACAGTATAGGGGTAGGAATCAGCTTCCACAAAATGCCAGCTTGAATGACCTCCAGGTGGATTATCTGAAATTGTTTTTGCTTGGTTGAGATTTCAATGGGCTCTGCACCTGCCCTGATCAGGAAGACTAAGACTTAATCCCCAAGAAATGCACTCTGTGCCTCAGCTATTCAAGGAAGGTTTGTGAGTACCTGGAGGGCAGATGCTGGTTTTCCCTGGGCAGGTTCCCCAGCTCACAGCAGTGTCTTGCATGTAGAAGCTGCAGGTTTGTCCTAATGGTTGAGGATGGGGGCTTGAATCAGAACTGCTGCTGCTGCTGCTAAGTCGCTTCAGTCGTGTCCGACTCTGTGCGACCCCATAGACAGCAGCCTACTAGGCTCCCCTGTCCCTGGGATTCTCAAGACAAGAACACTGGAGTGGGTTGCCATTTCCTTCTCCAATGCATAAAAGTGAAGAGTGAAAGTGAAGTGGCTCAGTCGTGTCTGACTCTTAGCGACCCCATGGACTGCAGCCTACCAGGCTCCTGCGTCCATGGGATTTTCCAGGCAAGAGTACTGGAGTGGGGTGCCATTGCCTTCTCCTTGAATCAGAACTCCTGGTGCAAATCCCCCTTTCCTACTGACTGCAAGCCCTACGCTGGGTTGTTTAGCCTCTTAGAGAGGTTTTTTTATTCTTTGTAACTTGGGGTACAATAGTACCTACCTTGCCGGTTCCTGTGGGGTTTAAGTGGAGTGATGTAGTGCTTAGCCCAGGGCTTGGCACATAATTGTTCATTAAATGGTTCTATGGCCAGCAGCCTCTGAGTAGACTCTTGTGATTGGATGAATGTGCAAAGGTTCCTACTGACCCTGATGATGGAATCAATTGAAACAGATATAGTGTTACAGTGAGTGGGGATCAAGATAGAAGTAGACTGTCCCATCTGGAACCAGGCAAGTGGTGTCGTTTAAATGGAAGTGAAGCCCCCCTGGAAAATCACACACACCCATGTGTCAGTGTACACACAGAACTCTTGCCATAGGCAAGCAGAGTGACTTACGATCTGTTGTCCCTGCTTCTGCCTTCTTCCTTCTTGAAATCCATTGCACACCAGGAATAGGCTGTGTACTGTCCACACCAGCCTGAGCTGAACCGCCCTCTCTCCCACCAACCTGGGACTACTGGTGAGCTGGCTTAGCAGTTCACTGGCTTCCCTGATAGCTCAGTTGGAAAAGAATCCACTTTACCAATGGAGACCCCAGTTCAATCCCTGGGTCAGGAAGATCTGCAGGAGAAGGGATAGGTTACCCACTCCAGTATTCTTGGGTTTCCCTTGTGGCTCAGCTGGTAAGGAATCCACCTGCAACGCCGGAGACCTGGGTTTGATCCCTGGGTTGGGAAGATCCTCCTGGAGAAGGGAAAGGCTGCCCACTCCAGTATTCTGGCCTGGAGAATGCCATGGACTGTATAGTCCATGGGGTCCCAAAGAGTCGGACATGACTGAGCGACTTTCACTTCACTCCAATGTCTTACTGTTCACTCATTGCATAAACAGTGAGCACAGATGAGACTGAGAAAGCAACAGAACTAATGGAAGGCAGTTCAGGAGAGAGATTACAAATGAGATAATGAAGCAGTACTGAACTGGGTAAACTCAGAAGCAGGCTGATTCACGGTGGCAGCCGAGAGTCAAGTAGAAAAATGTTAAATGAAGCAAACTCGACATATTTTGAATCCAGGCAATGCCAAGCATCCAATAACCAGACTTCTATCTGAATTAATAAATCTGATTATTAATAAATCTGTCCAGTGGTTAGGACTCCATGCTTTCACTGCTAAGGGACCATGTTCAATCCCCAATCAGGGAACTAAGATCCCACAAGCTTTTCAGTGTGGCCAAATAAATAAATAGAAGAATCCTTCTTATCGTCAGACGGTAACGAATCTGCCTGCAGTGGAGGAGACCTGGGTTCAATCGCTGGGTCGGGAAGATCCCCTGGAGAAGGGAATGGCTACCTACTGCAGTATTCTTGCCTGGAGAATTCCATGGACAGAGGAGCCCAGTCCATGGCATTGCCAAGAGTCAGACACACTGAGCAACTAACACTTTATCCATGAAAGTCATAATACATTTTTTTCAAAAGTCATTCAATCAGAAAATCATAAAAAAATGATACATATATATTTTCAGACATTTAACTTAACCAGATATTTGTTCATTTCCCCCTCCCCATCTTTTGCTGTAGGGTCCAGGCTTCTTGGTGTTTGGGTCAGCTAGCTGGAGTTCCTTGTCTTTTCGGCTTAAGCGGCACCTGTAATGCATTGCCTAGGACTTCCAGCTAGAGGAGCAAGGGGTTACACTGTGTGTAATCTGAATGTAGAGTCTCGCTAGAGTTTTACTATATTTTCCCACAATCTTTGACATCCTGTTTGACAGCTTAAAAATTACTCACCTTTATGAAATCTCTCCAAAATATTCAACTTGGTTTTCTTAAAGCCAGTGAATGATTTTCAGAACTCATCTTTCATTTAACACTTGATGTAATCAGCTTGCACCATACTTAAGTGGTGTGACTATTGTAACAAATACGATGGGCCTAGAAGGTTGGCTGTGGTGGGCTGAGGCCCCGGCCGTGGGCATCAGGCCCTGGAGACTCAGCCCTGAGTATTCACCCTCCTTCATTTCTGCTTCTTACATGGTATCTGGCAGGAGAGGGCCTACTGTGGATACTTTTGTGTCTTCCCTGCATCTCCTGCCTGTCTCCCAGGACTAGCGTGGCACTTGGAATTCATTCACATAGCATCCCTACTGTTGCAAAATTCTCCCCATAAAACTCAACATAAATTTAAATTTTCTTTACCATGTTAACTCTCCTTGGTGAGGGAGTTTTAGATCAAGGTCCAGCAATTTTAAAAAGCATTTTAAAATCAGCACATTTGAATTAAATCTGAAGACATTGATAATGATGTTTCATTCATGGACCTCCACTGCTAAATCAAGCATCAAAGAGAAGAAGGACATGAATTATCTCTGGTCCCAGCTGCAGGTTTTCCTTCCAGCCTATGGCCTAGTTTTCTGGTTTCCCTGGAAGGGTAGGTGATATTGTCTTGAGGCCTAAGCCTGCTACAAAAAGCCTCAGGAGGCACTTTCATCCTTGTGTCCTCCTCCTCAGGACACAAAAGATATCAGAAGACCCCTGAGTCTACAGCTGCCTGTGATGTGATCCACAGCCAGTATAATAATGCCAAGAAGGGAGTGGCAGAAAGGACTGATTCATGGAATCATGGAACTGTGCCCCTCCCCCAGGATAAACGCCAGCCCTTCCCCCTGAATTAGAACCAGAATTCTAAATTATGTGTCAACAGAGTTGTCTTGGATCAAATCCAGTTCTGTCATTGATTTACAAAGCATTTCAGAGATGCTTATTTCCAATTGTTCTTGATTGGACAGTGATACCAAACTACGGTCTTACCTCATTCCCTCTCTCATGATCTCAGAAAGAGGTTTATCGGATAATTAATAATCTAAAGGCTGAGGACTTCCACGGTGGTCCAGTGGTTAAGACTCTGGGCTTCTGATGCAGAGGGCATAGGCTTGATCCCTGATTGGGAAAGTTTTTTCATGCCTTATAGTATGGCTGCAAAAACAAAACAAAACTATAAAACTCTTAGAAGAAAACAGAGGATAAAAGCTTCTCAATATTACATTCATCAATGACTTCTTAAATATGATACCAAAAGCACAATGAACAAAAGAAAACATTGACAAATTGGAACTTGTGAAAATTAAAGGAGCCAAATAAATAATATAGGCTTAAGCGCCCAAGAAAAGGTTGCAGTGTACAGAATCTCTTTGGTTTTATATTTAAATGTGAATATTCACTACCTTATTTATGTCTGGGTGTTTTATATTGGGTTTGCTGAAAACTGGTACAACTTTCAGTGCTGGTATTGGTAATGTGTCAGAATTAAAATCAACATAAGAGTCAGATACAACTAAAGCGAGTTAACACATACATGCACCCACATGTCAAGCAAAAGTTGTCTATAAAACTGAAATAGTTGTACATAACATGCTACCCTGGGGCAAGATAATCTTCATGATTTGCTTCATATGAAACCTGTCCCTTTCAAAGCTGCCACTTGCCAAGAATCGCCAGGAATAGCTGTTTGGAAGAGCTGCCTGCCCTTCTGCTGTTCACTTTCTGCCTTGTCTATTTGCTAAAAACAGGAATTCTATGCTGGCCCCAGCCCACGGCACAGCAGTTCAGCTTCTGCCTCTGCTATCTCTATGAGACCGGCTTAGAAACAAAGGATTTCTCAAAACATCCCCAAATCCCCTTAAATAATGGACTGATCATTCACAGACTCACCTGAACCTTCTCTAAACCTATTATTCTTTTCCCCAGGGTTAATCTTGTGGGGATGATGTGCCCCCTGGGGGTCTCTCCCTGGGCTCCTTTCTTCCTGCTCTAGGTCTGAAGGTCCTCCCTTCTTAGCAGCCAGGAGAGGTGGCAGCACTCTGTTCCCTGCAGAGTATTAATGCAGATGGAATACATTGAAATAAATCCCTTTCAGTGTCACTAAAGTGCTATAAATAATTATGAACCAATGGCTTGATGTCTCATGAGAAATGCAGGGAAAAATTTTTTTTAACTGGCAGGATTCATGTTATAAGTTGACAATCTGGGCCAAGCAAAATCTTTTTAAAACATCTCCTTATCTACCAGCGAGACTGAATTCCAAAAGCTAGGCATCCTTTATTTTGGTGGGGGTTGGGGGTGATCTGTTATTACCCACTGCTTGGGCTTACCCAGCCCTGAGTGTAATTGCAACCTTCCTGTTTATCTACCAATTGTGGCCATAATTAAGATTCCCTGGAGGGTCAAGTCCCTGGAAGGACTTCCCCAGTGGCGCAGCGGATAGGAAATCTACCTCCCAATGCAGGAGACACAGGTTTGATCCCTGGTCTGGAAAGATCGACCACACGTGCCTCAGAGCAACTAGGCCCATGTGCCGAAACTACTCAAGCCTGTGCAACCTACAGCCTGTGCTCCGCAACAAGAGACTAGCTCCTGCTAGCCACATCTAGAGAAGGCCCTGGTTCAGCAACGAAGACCCAGCACAGCCAAAATAAATAAATAAAAAGGGTTCCCGGAATTCCCTTGCGGTCCAATGATTAGGATTTGGCATACTTTCACTGCCAAGGGTCTGGGTTCAGTCCCTGGTCGGGGAACTAAGAGTCAGGGAATTAATATCCCACAAGCCAAGAGTTTTGGTAAAAAGGAAAAACATTCCTGAATAATAAATGGGGATTATTCAATCTTCCTTCTGAGAATGGATGATAATGTGGCCTTTCTTCTCACTGAGTAATCACAGAACTAAAATACAACCATCTTGGAGAATTTTTCTGAGCTTTTCAGAAAACAAGTGCTGCAGGGATAGGGGCGAGGGCGCCTCCTGAGAGCCACGGTCCAGTACCTGATCTGAAGTCTCTCTCGGGCTGAGCCTGGCAGGGTATAGCCACTGCCGCTCGCTCTCTCCTTTAGCACCTACCAGGTAGGTACAGACTGCTTCCCAGGGGTTAGCGGCCAGGCAGCTGGGCCTGAGCCTGAATGCATGGACAGCCAGCCACAGTCCAGCCTGTACTGGTCTCATCTAGCCCTTCTTTGCAGGGGAAGCTGAAAGCCAGGAGCAGGACAGTGGGTGGGGTGGCTTTAGTATGACCTCAAGTGATATCCCACCCTGCCAGTGCCTCCTTCTTGTAGAGGAGCTGGGGCCTCCTGGGCTCATGCTGTGCCCCTCAGAGGGAATTAATTCCCTGGGAGCCTTTCTGTTTCCTCGGGGGTTTTCAGTTTCCTCCTAGTCAAACAGGGACTTGGTGCTGAATCTCATATTCTAATTATGCCCTGGGGCAGCCTCTTCCCGCCAGTGTGTTTAGCACTTGCCAGGAATCGATTAAGGCAAGAGTGATTAAATTAAAGGTTGGAGTTGACTTTGATGGTATAATATTCTAATGGCTATTTGGTGGCAAGAGGCATGGTGCAGGCTCATTAATTGAACACTTGCACTTAGAATTTGAATTGAGCTGGTGCTGGGCTGCAGTCTATTTGCTTTTGCCCTGGGAATGGAGGATTTTTTTTTTCCTTCATGCAAATAGACTGGGAAATATTGATACTTCCAGGCTGGTGTGTTGCCCCTACCCTGACAACAGCCTGGCTTCTCTAATGAGTGGCTGGCCTTGACCATACTTAGTATCCCTACATTGTCTGCCTTTGTTTGCTGTCCCCAAAGCTGCCCTCACTATGCCATAGTCCCATCCACTTTGCTCCTTGGAACCTCCCATCCTCCAGTCCCCATATGGCAAACCATGGAGTCTTACACTCTTCTTCCTGCCATATCCTGGAACAGACTTAACCATCAGTTTCTTCCTCCACATCACTTGGATCTGCTCTCCTTTTCCAATCCATCTGCACCAGTGCTAAAAGAAATGTCTGCCTTTATCACTTCACCCCTGGATCATTGTGAAAATGATAATGAATTGCTCTAGAGTTCAGTTCTGAAATTGACGCCCAATCCCTTTGGCAGGCCATTGCCAAACTCCTCTTCCCAGAGCAGCCCTGTCATCTGCCCTGCCCCCATCCGAGCATGAGTCCACGATTACACTTCTGTCCCTTGCTGAGCCAGGCCCCACCTCTAGCTGCCTGCCCCCCTCCGTATGTCACAACTTGGGCTCCCTGTCTAGTCCTACTGGTCCAGCCCCACCTCGGGCCATTCTGCCTCTCAGCTCCTTCGCATATATCATGCCCTTTCTGCTCCTAGCTCACCCACGGTACCTTTGTTGAGAATGTCCCCTCTCCCTTCTGCTCCCCCTCTTTTAGTCACCCTGACCTTCCCTGATCACTCTTCCCTGAAAACCGCCTCCAGGTACTGTGCTCCACAAGATCCCAACATCAACACATTTCATTTCTCAGCAGTCCTCAGCACCACAGTGGTTGACTTAATTATTTTCCTTCTTGTCTGTGCTGCTTTCATCTTTCCACAGGTGATATGCCCTCTGAGGGCGAGTCTTGTGTGGCTTTCCTGCTCCCCTGGGTGTCTTGCCCAGTCAAAGAGCTGGGCACATGCAAAGCTCAAAATAATTACTCTTGGTTCATGCAGCTGGATACTATCAAAACAGGCTGATGTCAGATGAGTTTTACCTGTTTAAAGTACCTTCTCCATCTCCTAGTACATGGTTCAGTTGTTCTACAGACTTGAAAATAAAACTCATACTTCCTTTGAAATATTCTAAAATTTCTGCTTTGCCTTACTTCATTCAGGCCAACTTAACTGTTAGTCCATTATTTTGCTATACAAAGATGCTGATAATAATGGTAGGAGCAGGTGGCTTTGATTTTATTAAAAATATTGTTGCATTTAACCTTCACTCCTCTATGAGGCAGGGCTTACCATCCTCATTTTGCAGAGGAGCAAACCAAGGTTCAGAGAGTTTAGAGCTGGGGAGGCAGCCAGGTGGTGCCCCAGTCCAGAACCTTGTCTTGCTGTCTCCAGGTCCTCAGAGCCTCTGACCCTCTGCCTCTGATTCCATTCTCCACGCCAACAGACATGTCTTTAGTGCTAATGACTGAAGAATCCGTGCCTTCCAGCCTCCCAGTCATATGTAACATGAGCCCAGAGAAAATATTTAAGACTAAAAGCTAGCCTCTAAACTGGGCTGTTGCTTCATGACTCTGGTGACGGCAGAACCAAATTTAGTGTCGTGGGCAGGTCCACACTTATCAAATAGTGAAGCTCATTTTTCTTTCAGCTTGAAAAATGTTCACACTCACCATTTCCATGGAGGGGTAGGTGGGACCAAAAGACTGGAAAATGTGGTCCCAGAGGAACCCTGGGGTATAGACTCAGGAGGGAAAATGACATTCAGGTTCCCAGGCAGTGACCCCAGGGACGAATTTAATTGAATGTGGGTGGTTTCCCTGGGCAGACGAAGTAAGTCCTTGCTGTTAGGAAAAAGGGTCCTAGTGGGACGGAGGGGAGGCAAACCTATATCCCAAGCCACCCAGGGGTACTGCCCGATCCCCCTTAGTCAGCAATCCACTTTATTTCCCCCCGGGTCTCCACTGTGGCTCAGACAGTAAAAAATCCACCTGCAATGAGGGAGACCTGGGTTTGATCCCGGGGTTGGGAAGATCCCCTGGAGAAGGGAATGGCTACCTACTCCAGTATTCTTGCCTGGAGAATTCCATAGACAGAGGAGTCTGGTGGGCTACAGTCCATGGGGTCACAAAGAGTCAGACATGACTGAGTGACTGAGCACACACGTAGGTCTCCAGTGTGGCTCACATTCTAGAACCAGGAAAAGGGAGGGGGGCCAGAGAAGGGAGGAACACACACCAATGAGGTTGGGGTCACATGTACCACATTATTTAGCATCTGCAACCTCACCAGGCACTTTGATGATGTTGAAATACATTCCCCACAGCCACCCTTCCATCTACCTATGACAAGAATCAGTTCTCAGTTCTGTTCTTGCCTCCCACATTCTCCCCCAAATTAAAACAAAAACACTAGCTATAAAGCCAAGATACCATATGTGAGATCCCGCCCTAGTTTCTGTTCTGTTGTTTTTCTTTTTTCCCCAGGGGAGGGACAGGGATCATTTCAGTCTATAAATTGTTTTCAAGGTGAGTAGTAAATGTTTCTTCAAGAAAGTTCTTAAGGGGACTTCCCTGGTGATACAGTGGCTAAAACCCTGCATTCCAATGCAGGGGACCTAGGTTCAATTCAGGGTCAGGAAACTAGATTCCACATGCCACAACTAAGAGTTTGCATGTTGCAATTAAAGATCTCGAATGCAGCAATGAAGATGGAAGATCACGTGTGCTGCAACTACAACCTGGTGAAGCCAAATAAACAACATAAATATTTTTTGAAAAAAAAAAGAAAGAAAATTCTTAAAAGGACCACAGACTGAAAGATGGAGTACATGGCGGTACTCAGCACCAGACTCGGACCCGGTTAGTTCCGTGGTTCTGGGCAGAAGCTGAGGGATGTGGCCCCTTTGCACATGGCCCTGGATGCAAAGCTAGGAGCACAGGAATGCTTGGACAGCCCAGGGCATGCTGGTCATATCTCTATCCTCAGGTGCAGGGACCTCATCCTCAAAGGCTGTGGCCACGTAATGGACACCAGACCCTATATCACTGGGTCTCCACTGCCGAGACACCTGGAACAGCCACCTTCGAGCGAAACAAACCCCGGCCCCAAAGGGCCCAGTGTTTGCAAAGAACATTGGGTTGACCTGGCTTTCTGGATACACTAATATTGTTCTGATTTGGATGACTTCAGGAATGGTCAATCTCAGTTAAAAATCTGACTCATTTTCAGGCAGAGAAAGACAAATATTGTATATCAGTTATATGTGGAATCTAAAAAAATAACACAAATCAACTAATTTATAAAACAAAAACAGACTCACAGACATAGAAAACAAACTTATGTTTACCAAAGGGGAAAAGAGAGGAGAGGGGTTAAATTGCTGCTGCTGCCGCTGCTAAGTCGCTTCAGTCGTGTCCGACCCTGTGCAACCCCATAGACGGCAGCCCACCAGGCTCCCCCGTCCCTGGGATTCTCCAGGCAAGAACACTGGAGTGGGTCGCCATTTCCTTCTCCAATGCATGAAAGTGAAAAGTGAAAGTGAAGTCGCTCAGTCGTGTCCAACTCTTAGCGACCCCATGGACTGCAGCCTACCAGGCTCCTCCGTCTATGGGATTTTCCAGGCAAGAGTACTGGAGTCGGGTGCCATTGCCTTCTCCAAGGGGTTAAATTAGGAGTATGGAATTAATAGATACACAGCACTATAATCAGGCAGGGTGCAGGAAAGTTCAGTGGCACCTGAAATCACATGGCTAGTTTGGGCTGACAAGGGATTTGAACCTGGGACTTCTGTTCCTCAACCCCGGGCTGCTGCTCTTAAGATCAAGCCCCACACTGACTTCTTCATTCACTGACTGAGTCTGAGGGGTCCTGCCGGTTAGTTCAACTGCCAGTGCCTGGGCTGAGGGGAAAGAAGAGACACTGCTTTTCCCCCAGCAGGGACAAAGAAAAAGTTCTTTAAAAATGTATTTTATAGAAATATAGTTGATTTGCAATGTTGTGTTAATTTCTGCTGTACAGCAGATTGGTTTAGTTATACATATACATTCTTTTTCATATTTTTTCATTATGATTTATCACAGGATATTGGATGTATTGGGGCTTCCCAGGTGGCACTAGTAGTAAAGAACCCACCTACCATTTCAAGAGACATGAGACTCATGTTTGATCCCTGGATCTGGAAGATCCCCTGGAGGAGAGCATGGCAACCCACTCCAGTATTCTTGCCTGGAGAATCCCATGGATAGAGGAGCCTGGTGGGCTGCTGTCCATAGCGTCGCACAGAGTCAGACATGACTGAAGCAACTTAGCATGCACACATGCATTGGTTATATTAATAGCTCCCTGTGCTATAGAGTAGAACCTTGTATATATGCATTATATATATATATTTTATATATGCATTAATTATATATATGTATATATCCATTATATGTCTATTCTATATATATAATATATATAGAATATATATATATATTTGCATCTGCTAATCTCAAACTCTCAATCCATCCTTCTCTCACCCCCAGAAAAGGGTTTTGATCTTTTTTAAATAGGATAGAGACCTGGAATTTCAGTTTGAGGGCTTGTGTCTTGCCATGACTAGATGAACAGATTGCTATTTTCCTCTTATAAAAAAATCCTGTTCATCATAAGAAGTGTTTGGGGGATGGGCATAATTTATCTCCCAGTGCACTCCTGCACCAGTTAATGGGGAGCAGGAGGCAGCTGCAGGTGAAGGGTGACATCACCAAGTCTGTGAAGCCTGAGGCAGAGCCCAAGATGGAGGGGCTGGGGTCAGAGGATGTGCCTCACAGTCACTCGTGTTTCCGGGATCCGAAAAACATGGAAAGAGGAAACAGCTCCATCACGTTCAGACAGCCCTGGCTAAGTAACATATCTTATAATAGAAGTTATTTCCCCCAAAACTAAATTCTAAAAATAGTCACTTGAATTTAAAGATAATTAGTAAATTAATTGGGTTTCTTTCTATACCACTAGTTTTGAAGCAAACATTAAAATTTTCTGCTTTCGCATTTCTGGGGTTCATTATTTTGTGTTTAATTTCCACAGCTTTGTCTGATTGCATTTTGAGGGGCTTCCCTGGGCACCAGGTTCCCCAATGCATTCATCTCTTGGGCGATGTTTTATTCGTCTTTGTATCTTCAGGGCCTGGCACAGTACAGGGCACAGAGTAAATGCTCAGTAGCTGTTTAGTGACTGAATAAATAGACGAATAAGTGAATTCAACACTGATTAAAACTCAAGATTTCTTTTAAAAAGACTCGAGACCTGGGAATTCCTTGGCTGTCCAGTGATTAGGAGTTGGTGCTTTCACTGCTGAGGCCCGCATTCAATGCCTGGTCGAGGAGCTAAGATTCCACAAGCCAGGCAGTGCAGCCAAAGAGAAAAGACTTAAGAACAGAAAGAACAGAACATGGACAGAAACATAACTTGTGTATCTGTTCATCCTCTACCTTTCTGGAGGATGGAGGGGTACACATCTGCATTTGGTGTTTTGAGTGCTAAAAGTGGAACTACATGTACTATGCCATAATCTTTTTAAAAGTTAAGTCTTTAGATTAATCTAAGCCTTAGGATCCTCTGTGCCATTTCCTTCTCCAGGGGATCTTCTCCACCCAGGGATCGATCCCAAGTCTCTTACATCTCCTGCATTGGCAGGCAGGTTCTTTACCACTAGCGCCACCTGGGAAGCTTAAGCTGTTGGATCCTCTTGGAAACCAGAAAGCTGCCATAAACCATGAGCCCTACTTCAGAAACAAAGACCATTAATGACTAGCCACGACCCCACAAGCATAGCAGGAAGGACAGTGAGCCGTTCAAGACAAACCACTTAAATTCCTGCCATTTCATGAGCAGAGGCTCCAGCCCAGGTAGGGATGTCAGCATTAGCAAATTAAGACACAAGATGCTTAGTAAAATTTGGATTTCAGATAAACAACCATTTTTTAAAAATATAAGTGTGCTAGGCTACATAATGCTCCTCCTCCAGGAGATATCAGATCCTAGTCTGCAGAACCTTGTGAATATGACCTTGTTTGGGAAAAGGATCTTTGCAGATGTGATTAAATTAAGGATCTTGCAATGAGATTGTCCTGTATCATCTGTGTCCTAAATGCAATCGCATGTGTTTTATAAGAGCCAGGCAGAGAGAGATTAAAAACGTGGAAGAGAAGATGATGTAATGATGGAGGCAGAGATGAGGGTGTTATGGATGCCTGCAGCCACCAGCAGCTACAAGAAACAAGCAAGGGATTTTCTCCTAGAGGGAACACGGCCCTGCCAACCCCTTGCTTTCAGCCCAGTGATACTGAGTTTGGACTTCTGGCATCCAAACCAATGAGTGAATAAATAAATACCTGTTGTTTTAAGGTTTGTGGTCATTGGTTACAGCAGCCACATTGTATTGGAAACCAATACAACTAAGTATGTCCCATGCAAGATTTGGGACATACTTAACAAAAATTATTTGTTGTTTATCTGAAATTTAAATTTAACTAGGCATCCTATATTTTACATGGCAATCCTCACTCCCAGGACCAAAGAAAGGGGCTTTTGAATTTGCAAGAAAGCTGGTTGAGGCTGTCAGGAAGTGGACCTCCTTATGCTTGGAGTCTTTGTAAGCACAGTTCAACTGAACCAATTTGAACTTTTACTAACTACCCTCTGGACAAAAGAGGGGGGAGCAATTAGACAGGTGTTAATGATTTATTTTTTCAACAGTCATTTGAGCACTTCCTATAAAACAGAAGCTCTGTGTTTAAGGGTGGAGGAGTTAGCCATTAATCCGGTGCATCTAGGCTAAGTTACAAACCATTCCAGCTACATCACATGACACATGGCCGTTAGCAGAGCTCGAGTGATGCTGCAGTGTGCTGCTGACACTTGAGCCGCCCCTGGGAATCTTGCACCCTTTCATTGTTGGGTGGGTGGGGGGCGGCGCCAAGCAGAACAGCTGGGTAAATCCCAGTTGCTGAAAGAGAGGACTTGACAGACAGACCTGAAATGGAGGGAAGCGGGTGGATGTTGCAGAAACAAGCTGGCTCTGGGTTCCCAGAAAGAACTCTCAATGGAAGTAGATGCAAAATGTCTCCATCATGTCCTGTGCCCTCACACCCTAACATGAGTTAAAGACACACTGGCCCGTTCTCCCATGCAGAGAGGGCTGCCCCAACCAGGCTTGGACATCAGTGTTCAGACTCAGGCTCAGGCTCACAGCTGGGCTTCTCCAGCTTACTGGCAGGCTCTCTGAAACCTGGACAGTGCCTGGATCCCCAGGCTTTTAATGATGCTCCGAGAATCCATAGTGTTAGAGCTTCAAGGAGCCTTAGGTCATCCAGAATAGGCAGGGGGTCCTAGGATACCTCAGAATTGCCCCAGATGCTTTACCAAAATATCCATGCCCAGGAAAAGAAAAAAATATATGGTTTACAGGAGAAAAAAAAAAGTGGGTGGGATGTAGAGTGTATTAGTCTCTGTCATATCTGACTCTTTTGCGACCCCATGGACTATAGCCCACCAGAATCCTCTGTCCTTGGGATTCTCCAGGCAAGAATGCTAAAATGGGTTGCTATTCCCTTCTCCAGGGGATGTTCCCGAACCCAGGGATCGAACCCAGTTCTACATTGCAGGCAGATTCTTTACCGTCTGAGCCACAAACACGAAAAAGATGCTTGACCTGGCCCATAATTAAAGGACTGCTGATAAATCCATAGTGAGATGCCACTATTACATGGATGAGGCGGCCATGATCCAGAGGGGTTGGAAAACCATCCCTTCTGGAGAGAAGTGTGACCGTTGATTAGATGTTCTTTGGCAGAGCATCGCTCCTTCTGAGAATCTAGTCGTTCTATACAAGCAAAAACTTATATGTGGGGGTTCATTGGGGAATTATCTGTTATGCAAAAGTCTGAAAATAGTCAGGATGCAACTGGTTAAATAAGCCGTGGTCCCTGGAGAAATGCACTGGATCCAGAGGTGTGGCTCTGCTACTCCCTCAGACACCTTGTTAAGCGGGGAGCCAGGCGGGCATTGTGTGTTACTGTTTGTGTATAAGGTGGGAGGGTGAATGAATCACCTACATGGAACCTGACTCTGGGAGGAAAGGTGAAAATCAGGCTTTGATGAAAGCCTCTGGGGGTAGAAGCTGTGGGTGGAGGCAGGAGACATCATTTTCACTCTATTGTCTTTTATCTTGTGTACACATTACCTTTTTTAAAAAAGATAAATTTATGGGGACTTCTCTGGCAATCCAGTGGTTAAGACTCTAGAGCTTCCAATTCAGGGGACGCAGATTCGATTCTTGAACGGGCAAGTAAGATCCCACTTGGAGCTGTGGTGCAGCCAAAAAAAAAAAAAAAGAAAAGAAAGATCAATTTATACATATGCTCAGGCCCCAGCTCACTTCAAAAGGGTAAGCTCATCCATAGGAAGGTTCTTTCAGAGCCTCCCCAGGTGATGCATGACACCCCCTGGTGGAGAAGCTCTGATCTGGCCTCACCCTCCTCATCTCCCAGAAGGGCAGAAACTGTTAGCCGGCCTGCCAGCCTGGGCACTGCATGCATCATACAGGGGAGCCTTCCAGATGAGCTAAACCAAGTAGGACTTAGCAGAAGCAGTGTGTGTGTGTGTGTGTGTGTGTGTGTGTGTGCAGAGCCTTCCAGAGCCCTTCCAGATGAGCTGAAGGAGCAGGACTTAGCAGAAGCATTGTGTGTGTGTGTGTTTGCATGTGTGAAGAGCCTTCCAGATGAACTGAAGGAGCAGGACTTAGCAGGAGCACTGTGTGTGTGTGTGTGTGTGTGTGTGTGTGTGTGTGAAGAGCCTTCCAGATGAGCTGAAAGAGCAGGACTTAGCAGGAGCACAGTTTGTGTGTGTGTGTGCACCCGCGTGAAGCATATCTAAAGTGTGTAATGGAACACAGAGAGCACCTTCTAGAATGTTCCCTTGGAAGTAGAGGAAGACGAGGGGAGGTGGGCTCCCGTGTTATGAAAGTGTCTAATCCTTGTGGTTCCTGACAACGCAGAGTAGCCCTGTGAGGTCCCCAGAGTGCTTGGTGGCCTGTGTTCCAAGTGAGACCCCTGAGAACAAGTTCCCTGAGGCCTGGCTACGTGATGGACCACTTCAAAATGTCAGTCCCCCATCCTTTTATATCAAAAGCAACCTCAGTGCTATTTTTTCTCTTTGTGCTTTAGACAGAAATGATCTCATTTCATCCTCCCAGCAACTCCAGGCTGGGCGGCACTTCCTGTTGGGGAAAGGAAGAAACGGAACCTCAGTCGAGGAGACGGGGTGACGGGTTCCGGGCAGGGGCCGGTCTCTTCCGGAGTGACTTCTGTGGTGCAGTTCCCGGAGTTCCTCCAGAATCCCCCCTCACTCCCTGAAGGATGCAAAGCTCAGCCCAAGACCCTGCTCCTTTGGAACACCTCCCACGCCCAGGGACGCCAAAGGCACGGCTGGTCTCCTTCAGACAAGAACTGCAGTCCAGTCAATCCTCTGAGGGCCTCCTTTCAGTTTTAATTAGCATGTTGTCCTATGGTTCTCTTCAGAGAAGCGGTCCGTGGCACGGCCACGGCTAGAATGTCGATCTCCTGACCCCAAGGCCCGAGCATCTCTACTGTTGGTTAGTGAAGGGTCACTCTGCCTGGCCCGGGGAACCCAGACCTCCCAGAACCACGGAGGTGGAAGAACTCCCATAGCCCACCGGGCTCCCCCTCCCACCCACCACCCAAACTCCTCCTCTGCCTTCCCAACAGAGTCACCCCAGCTTGCTGTGAAGGCCGCTCACGACCTGATGAGGGGGCTGGGAGGGAGGAGAAAGAAGGGGCTAGAAGAGGACGGTAAAAGGGGTGGGAGCAGCCTCCAAGCAGGTGACGTTCTGAGAGTGGTCACCACCTTCCCTTCAGCTGTTCCTTCTCCTGTGGGGACCTCCCTTCCCCCACACCTCCCCACTTTCTGTGGTTATACTGAGAAAAACCCGCAGAGACTCCAGCACAAGGTGTTGAGGACCACAACTTTGGCATTTTAACAGACACCAGAGCCACTTGAGAAATGAGGTAACAGCCCAGAGATGTGACGTGACCTCCCCAGAGTCACACAGTGAGTTCATGGCAAAGCTGGACTAGCCCAGGTCTCTTTCTTATTCTTGCCCCGTTCCCCTTCTCCTGGGCCCCATCTTGCCTCCCTCCTGGGGCTGCGGTGGCCAGAGAAGGATCCTCAGATGCAACTGGCCTGCAGGGCAGACCCATGACAGAGGCCTGACAGGGAAGCAACAGTATTTGAGATCCCAGGTGAAGGAGGAGACTCTCAGACGGTGGAGGCCAGTCTCTGGGACACACAGTCTGGTTTACAGCTGTGTCCCTCTGGCAGCAGCTTTCCGGAACATTCCCACTTTCTTCCATAGTGTGAAGACCTCTTCTCCTGCAGTCTCCTGCTGCTCTCCTCCTGAGGATCCCTTGTTTCACTGACTTTTCTCTGGTCCTGCCATGCAGCATGCCAGATCTTAGTACCCTGACCAGGGATTGAACCCTTGCCCCCTGCAGGGGGAGCTCTGGGGTCTTAACTACTGGACCATCAGGGAAGGTGGTGTTTCAATGATTTTAATGAACCATTTCACTCCACAGTGAGTGTGAGCTTTAAAGGGTTACATGAGCCTGTGTTGACTAACCAACTTTAAGGCCAGGTAGTTACCCCTCAGCAGAGCAAGAGCGGCAGCTAGAGTGGATTATGCCTAGTGACTAGGACTTGCCTTCAAGGAGAAAAATAAAACAAAAACAACAGTAAAAAGATAACCTCTGGAGGACTGGCTCTGAGTCAAGATTGTGTCCTTTTACTAGAGTGGCCAGACTGAACCGTCTCCATTCCTTTCGAAATGGCAAGCATATACCCGACTTCAAGAGAAATTCTGAACTTCTCTGGTGGCATAGTAGCTAGGAATCCACCTGCTAATGCAGGGGACACAGGTCGATCCCTGATTTGGGAAGATTCCCCATGCCTCAGAGCAGCTAAGCCCATGGGCCACAACTACTCAGCCCACATTCTGCAACTCCAGAAGCCCATGGCCCTAGAACCTGTGCTCCGCAACAAGAGAAGCCACCACAGTGAGAAGTCCTAGCCCTGCAGCGAAGAGTAGCCCCCACTCGCCACAGTTAGAGAACGCCTGTAGGCAACAACAAAGACCCAGCGCAGGAGAGGTTGTGGAGAAAAGGGAGCCCTCTCACACCGTTGGCAGGAATGCAGACTAGTACAGCCACTATGGAGAACAGTGTGGAGATTCCTTAAAAAACTGGAAATAGAACTGCCATACAACCCAGCAATCCCACTGCTGGGCATACACACTGAGGAAACCAGAATTGAAAGAGACACGTGTACCCCAATGTTCATCGCAGCACTGCTTACAATTGCTAGGACGTGCAAGCAACCTAGATGTCCATTGGCAGAGGAATGGATAAGAAAGTTGTGGTACATATACACAATGGAGTATTACTCAGCTATTAAAAAGAATGCATTTGAGTCAGTTCTAATGAGGTGGATGAAACTGGAACCTATTATACAGAGTGAAGTAAGTCAGAAAAACACCAATATAGTATATTAGCACATATATCTGGAGTTTAGAAAGATGATAACGAATACCCTATGTGCAAGGCAGCAAAAGAGGCACAGAAATTTAAAAAAAAAAGACTTATGGACTCTGTGGTAGAACAGTAGGATGATTTGAGAAACATGTATTGAAACATGTATATGACCATATGTGAAATAGATGACCAGTCCAAGTTCGATGCATGAAACAGGGCACTCAAAGCCGGTGCACTGGGACGACCCAGAGGGATGGGATGGGGAGGGAAGTAGGAGGGGGGTTTGGGATGGGGGGACACATGTACACCCGTGGCTGATTCATGTTAATGTGTGGCAAAAACTGCCACAATATTGTAAAGTAATTAGACTCCAATTAAAATAAATTAAAAAAAAAGACCCAGCGCAGCCAAAAATAAATAAATAAATAAATTTTTAAATGCTAATTTGCCTAGAGAATGTCCACTATTCTTGGAAGATGCATGGGTATCCCAAGTGAAACAGCCCCTGCTGCTGAAGTAACAGAAGCAACATTTGTTGTTGGAAAATATTAGTTAGGTTGATGAGGTTTTCCTTGCCCACAGAAATGAAGCAGTTCCCAATAATGGATGCTCTGTAATGGGAAAGAAGGGCAGAACTGCCCGGTCATTCGGCCCAACCATGGGGTGAGCCGCAGGAGACCCTGGGTGGTCTGATTCCAGAGCCCTTGCTTTTTCTACCCCTTTTGGTCATTTGTTCCCTTTACTGTCTCCTGGAGCCCATCTTCCTTTCCAAAATCAGCCCATCTCACTGTTGGTGCAAAAGCTAAGGAGGCTCCTCAGTGGTCCTCTCTTCCTGCACTTACCTGGCCTGTTCTTGGCAGTTCATTTCTCCCCAGATGTTGTTTTAATGTTATGTCATTACTATGGCTTACTTAAGAAATGGACGTGAGATGCCGTTTACCCAGCTTTCCGTGCCATTCCTGATCGTGAAGGAAATGTGATAGGAAGAGCCCAAGCCTTGGAGGAGGGCTGACAGGGGTTGACTTTTGGCCATTCCCTGCTAGCTGTGTGACCTTGGGTAAGTAGTTCAGCCTCTCTGAGCCTGGTTCCTCATCTGAAAATCGTGAGTAGTAGCACCTCTCTTCCCAGGCTGCTGTAAGGAGAGGCAGTGATGTCTGTGGAGCACAGAGCACAGTGAGTGAGAGGCCCTTGGCCACACTGCTGATACCTACCATGCTAACCAGTCACACGGGAGACCCGTAGGTGGTTATTATTCAGTTTCTAAGTTGTGTCTGACTCTTTTTGACCCCATGAACTGTAGCACATCAGGCTCCTCTGTCCATGCCTCCTCTTTCAGGCAAGAACACTGGAGTGGGTTGCCATTTCCTTCTCCAGGGGATCTTCCTGGATCAGAGATTGAACCTGTGTCTCCTGCATTGGCAGGCAGATTCTTTACCACTGAGCCACCAGGGAAGCCAGACCCATAGGTCTGGGCACATGCCCAGCTTTGATAAGCTTTGGGAGCGTAGTTGTAGACCTGAATAGGGGTACGGAAGCCTGTCATTTTCTTCTTTATGCACTTTTTTCCCCTTCAATTCAGTAGGTCCATATTTCTTGTGTGTGTGTGTCAAAGAATTTTTTAATATTACATAAGTAATGCATGAATAGATTCTCATCAGAAATTCAGACAGCAGCATGAGTTACTTTTATCATCAGGAAGAAACAAACATACAAATAACATTTTGAAAACCTTCATCTCATCAACTCCACTTTCCACCCTTCCCATGTCATGTCTTTGCTGCTCTCTCCACCTGCCCGCGACACTCGCCACTCAAGCCCTGCCTCTCACCCTCTCCACTCCCTCTGGGCTATATACCTCCCTCCACCTGCCCATGGGGTGCCTCCCCGGAGATGTTTCTTCCTGGGGAGACTGTGTGCCCTCTTACATCCAGCATGCCAGGACTCACAGAACTGGAGGAAGGAAAGGATGCCCTCCTCCCAGGGAATCCTCATCCCAGCCAAGGACAGAGCCCTCATCCTGGCCCCTCACCTGCTGCTTCCTGCAGCAGGGCTCTGCTCATGCTTAGTTCCCATGACTGGACCGCAGTCAATCTTGTGGGAAACAGTGGGTTTGTCACCAGAGCTGGCTCTCGTTCCTCTGCCTGGTTTGTGTTTCTTTCCCCCACTTCTCCCACTGCTAGGCTCAGCTGGAGGCAGGTGGGCCTTAAAGTTCCAAAGCATTTAAAGGGGCTCAGCATGGGCCCAGCAGCTCAAAGCCACAAAGCTCCATTTCAGACACATGCCCGTGTTACTAGGTCTTCGTGGGCTGGCCTGCGCACCTGGCTGCCTGAGACAGGAGAACTTTTCACATGAGCTGCAGGCAGAGAACACTGGTGCCAGGAATGTGTTCCTGGCCCCTGTGCACACGTGTGACATGCTGGGCAGCACTCTGGCTTTGTGCAGATCCTAGGCCTTGGGTTTATTTATTTATTTATTTTATGTGGGAGGATGGATTTGGCTTTTTCCCCCAGCCCTCTGCTCCCCTGCCGCCCATCTGGCACTTGAAGCTGTTGACCAGCTGCCGGGC
This sequence comes from Bubalus kerabau, assembly GCF_029407905.1. Taxonomy (NCBI): domain Eukaryota; kingdom Metazoa; phylum Chordata; class Mammalia; order Artiodactyla; family Bovidae; genus Bubalus; species Bubalus kerabau. The sequence continues at coordinate 18,288,901 of NC_073627.1, read as the reverse complement.
CAGAGCTCACAGTGACAAGGGCAACAGAAGAGTAATGGCCGGTGTCTTCCTGCTTCATCTCATTTCATCACTGTCGCCTATTGAATTTGCAGATTCTACCTCCATTTTTTCACCTGGGGAAACTGAGGCTCAGAGCAGCTAGGTAATCTTCCCAGATGGTCCCTTAGCTCTCAGGGGCTACTCTCAGCAGCACAGCCCGGAGGACCCTCTGCTGGAACCTTGCTGCCCCGAGGGGCCTCCTCTCCCCAGGGGTGGACTTCCTGCCTGCCTGGTGGCTCCATCATCCTGTCTACTTTCGGGGGCTCAGTTCTGGCCCCTGACCCTCCCCTGTCCCACAGGGACACCAGACTGGAGCGCTCTGGCAAAGTAAGGGATGGCTGCCCAATGCCTGGATTACCGCAGACATGCCCTCCTCAGTCTCCCATTAACTCACAGGGGACACATCTGAAGTCGCCGAAATCGCAGGGGTGGCTCTCCAGGAATGCTAGCAGCAAAGCTGAGCGGTTCTGTTAACAGCTGACTGGCGACAAGTAGCCTTCATCCTGTCCTGCCCCTTGTCTGGCGGTTAGCACCTGGCACACCATGGGTACTTAATAATAATTAAAGTCATAATGAACGTCAGAAAGGCCAGCATGTGGTAAATGTATGCATCTTTGCATAATTGTTATACAGCATAATGAGCAAGCCATTAATGGTTAATCAGGAATAAAAATGAATGTGAGAAACATCTGATTGCAGAGATTTTTTTTACTCCTTCCTTCCCTCCCCAGATTTTTAAGTGAAAGTTTAGGGATCATTTTCCTTCAATTGTCCTTATAGTAGGGTTTATCATGAAAAAAACTGGGATGAAAATCTTTATGCACTTCTCCATGTAGATCTGGACAGAAATTTGGAGTGTTCCTCAATGGTGAGGGCTGATAACAGAGCAGGCCAGGGGAAATTTTCTGGAATGGGCAGTCAAAATCCCTTGCAGAAAATTTCGATTCCTGGAACCCAGATCCCATGATCTGGCAGCCATCTTGAGGGCGCGTCCTATAAGATCACAGGAGGTCAGAGGACCTCACAGCCCACACATGCTGCAGCCCCTCTTTGCCTTAACCACCCCATCAGGGACTTCCCTGCTGGTCCAGCAGCTAAGTCTCTGTGCTCCCAATTCAGGGGGCCCGGGTTTGATCCTTGGTCGGGGAACTAGATCCCACACGCTGCAACTAGAAGATCCTGCATTCCACAATTAAGACCCGGCACAGATAAATAAATACAAATAAATTTTTTAAAAAACACAAAATTTTCATTAAAAAACAAGACAAACAAACAAAAAAATAACCCCACTGGGACAGCTTGCCCTGGAGGAAGCTTGATGCCTGGCCTGGGTTCACCAGGCTTGCAGGGAAAGCTGAGGGGTTCACAGATTGCTTAGTTAAATGGGTGACAACAGATCACTTGTACCCCAAGGGACAAGGAGTAAAGAGCCCAGGCAAGCATCCTGTCACCAAATGTCAATGTAGGAGGGGCCTGGGGAGGCCCCCAGTCAATGATGGTGTCTTGTGGGCATGTGGACCATTCCTGGACAGGTCATTCCAACTTTTCAAGATACATCAGAAATTGTCCTTCGATTAAATCTTTACAAGTGTGACTTATTAGATCCATTTAACTCTATGATATACTCCTGGGCTGTTGGTCTGGTTTAAACTCTGTCTGGAGTAGTTCAAGCTAGATAGCCGGAAGAACTTCCTGGGGTGGAGTTTTGAGACCTTGGGGAAAGAGGGGTGTGTCTTTGGGGTGTTCTGACGATATCCTGCTGGCAGTAAGGGTTAGAGACTAGAAGATTCCTCAAGGAGTTTCAGAGCACCTAGCCCAGGGCCATTGGCAAATGTTTTTTGATGGATAGACACTCCCTGGGTCCTCTCTCTAACTCTGTATAATGACAGCTCTGGGCAGGTCTGTGACTCTCATCCAAAGGCCTTATGTTTTGCTCCTTGAGGGTTCCTTTCATCTGATGCCTGTTGGTCACCATATTTTAACTTTCAGGGTTAAGGGATGTTTTATCAAAATTCCCAAAGTGTCCAGACAAATTATACCTTAAAATTTGAGAAGGTCTAACATGTCTGTGTGGATGCCTGCTATGCGCAAGGCACTGGGCTACTTGGGAATCACTCAGTCCTGATCCCTTGAGAAGTTCAGAGTCTAGCTGGTGTACACACACATTGTGGTTTTAAGTCAGTTTCATATGTACAATAAAGGTGTTATGTTATTATATTGAGGCATCTTGATATACAGATTCTCTTAAAAGAGAATGCTCCTAGAACTGGTGTTACCTGAAGCCTTCCTCCACCATTGGTTGTTATCTATCATGACTCAGATTTTTCACTAATGGGATCAGAATGTGGTCCAAATATGGGGCCAACGTTGGGACTGGATCTCCACCAGGATGTAAGGCCAGGCTAGGGCAGATCCCCCGAACCCAGCAGGATACAGCAGCCCCTTCATGCCTGGTTTAGCTTAGAAATCCCACAGAGCTTAGTCCTGATTTAAGAGCACGAGACATGCCCAGTGAAGGACAGCCTGAGTATTGTCTGGCTGTCCCAGGTTTACTGGTGGGCACTTGGGCAAATGCCCAGAGCCAGCCAGCCTCCATTTCAAGGCTCTGTGTGATTCTGAGGTGGTCCCGAAAAGGTAGCCACAATCTTTCTTACGAGAGCCTTCTTCACTCTGCAGCTCATGATGGGATTGCAGCTGTCGTTGACTCAGCCAGTTTCATGTTGCATGAGACCTTGATCTCTGCACACACTGTGGAGCCAGGTGGCCTGGATTCAAATCCCAGCTCTGCGGTGTCCTAGTGGTATGAACTCAGCCAGGTTGTTCAGCCTCTCTGCCTGAGTTTCCTCTCCTAGAAAATCAGAATAATGATAATACCGACTTCATAGGGTTTGAAAGACAATTAAATGAATTAAGATTTGTAAAGTGCATAGAGCCTTGCAGGTAGCAAGTACTAGCTAAGGATTTAGATTTAAGAGACCTTTGGGACTTCCCTGGTGGTCCAGTGGTTAAGAATCAGCCTTCCAATGCAGGGGATGACAGTTCGATCCTTGATCAAGGAACTAAGATCCCACATGCCCTGAGACAACTAAGCTCAAGAGCCACAACAAGGGAAGCCCATGAGCCGCAACGAAGGCCCAGTGCAGCCAAAAAAAAAAAGACTTGGCTTTAAAAATAGCTTAAGAAAATAAATAAACAAAAGATCCTTAAGTACATCCTCTGTGGACTCACAAGCCCTTTATTTTGCATTTCATGTCCAAGTCTGCTCTCCTATGGGATCCAGCCCAAGACCTGCTTCACAGCTGAGCAACAGGCCTGGCAGGTGTGCACAAAGAGGAGAGAAAGTGGCCCCTTGTCCAGATGGTGAAACCAGGGAACAGCGCTCTTACCACCCAACAGGGGCCCAAAGTGTGGAGTCTCCAAAACCCACCTCAAATGCAGGTGTGGAGCTTGTGAGTGCAAGTCGCTTGTTCTCCAAAGGCTGCTTTGCTCATGCATCACCATTATCAGGTTCTGGGGAGTGGTGGGGTGCTTATTGGAGTGCAATGGACTAGATCCCAGCCCCCCTCCATAGCACTTCCCTTTGCCTGGTCTTCCATCACTCCCTCTTTGCAGGTAAACAAGGCCCCGAAACTGTGCAAAGTAGGATGAGAAAGGCCCCAGAACCCCATGACTTCACAGACCTGGCTTTTCTCCCAGGGTGACCGTGATGTCACACCTGCCCTCCCTTGACCACGCAGCCCTTGAGGGGCACAGCCGGTCAGTTCCATTACACATGTGCCTGCGTGCCTGCCTGTGCCCACAGCCTCCCCGCAGGCCTCGCTCAGGCCATCTCAGCCAGTACGGATTGCTCCCGCCAATTTAGACAACCAGGAGTCGCTTATGGAAAATCGTCCCAGTGGAGGGATAGCTCTTCTGCTGCGAACCACTGGGCTGGGACCGGGACCTGCCTTTCCTCTCTGTAGCTGAGGCCCATTCTGTCAACCAGCTCCCAGCAGAGAAGGAGGTGTGAAAGACCCCACTGTTACCTTAGGTAATGTTGCTGCCCTTTAATACACCCCTGACTCTTCGTCCTGCATTTTCTTAGCTGCATGATTTGGGAGCTGAGTGAGATTGGAGCTTGTCTTGTGGGGGAGGGAGGACCACAGATGATCAGCCTAAGCAGAGATCAGCCTGTCCTAAGAAAACTTGCTGTATTGCCTGCAAGGGGTGGGTTTCGTTTTGACTCTTGTGTGCCCCATGGGCACAGTTCACCCCGGGAACTTTCACTGTTTTCTTTCCTTTGTCTATTGTGCTGGACACGTGATGGGAATGCAGAAATACATGTTTGTGGATTTGTTTATTCATGGAGCAATGGTGTCTCGAGTGTCTGCAGTGGGCCAGGCAGAATGGGAGGCCCGGGGAGACTGGGGTTTCTCCGCCCTCTCTCCTGGTTTCCTCTGTGAAAGTTGATTTGTGATGCGTTCTCCTCTCGGGGGCCACCCCTCTCCTAGCTGTGCCTGGGCCCCTCCCCGACTCAACAGGAGCATTTACTCAAGTCTGGCTAGTGAGTGTAAAAGTTTGGACCAGTTTCCAAGAAGCCGTTTGGCAGGATGTAAATAGAGGCTATAAAATGTTGCTGCCCTGTGACCCAGAATTTTGCTTCTAGGAATCTGTCTTAAGGAAAAAATGAGAAATACGAAAAGAATAAAAACACTAAGATGTTCATCAAGTGTGTTAATCATAAAGAGTATGTCCGACTCTTTGTGACCCCATGGACCGAAGCCCGCCAGGCTCTTCTGTCCATGGAATTCTCCAGGCTAGAATACTGGAGAGGGGTTGGCATTCCCTTCTCCAGTGTTCATCAAAGGGTTGTTAATAATAGGAAATCTCAGAAGCCAGCTACACAGCCAATCTCTGGGAAACAGTTATGTAGAATAGTAGGTGGCCATTAGAAAGTAATGTCTGTGGAATTTTAAATTATCAAGAGAATTCATCTGATAAAAGAGTAGGATATAAATTGCATATTCAAAATAATGTTGACTAGTTTTGAAAATGCATGGGGAAAACCTGAAAGAAAATATGTGAATATGTTGATAGTGATGTTTCTGGTGGTAGGATTATAGGTAAGTACTTTGTACTTTGCTGTACTTGATTTCACATACATGTTGCTTTTTTTTTTTGGCTAAGCCACATGGCTTGTGGGATCCTAATTTCCCGACCAGGGATCAAACCTTGGCCCTTGGCAGTGAGAGCAGAGTCCTAAACACTGGTCCACCAGGAAAGTCTCCATATGTTGATTTTACAATAAGAAAAATATTGTTTAAAATTAAGTTTTGTGGGACTTTTCTGGCAGTCAAGTGGCAATACTCCGTGTTCCCAATGTAGGGGGCCCAGGTTGGATCCTAGTCAGGGAACTAGATCCCACATGCCGCAATGAAGATCAAAGATCCTGCTTGTTGCCACTAAGACCCAACTCAGCCAAATAAAGAAAATATCAAAATAAAATAAAATTAAGTTTTGTGTGTAGTTATACATGGATAGGCAGAGAGTGACAGAGAGAAAGCAAATGCTGCAAATACTAACAATTGGTGAGTCTAGGAAAAGAAAATAAAGGTGTTGATTGTATCATTTGTACAATTTTTCTGTAAGTTGGAAATTTTTCAAAGTAAAAGATTGGGGGAAGGGAGAGTACAGGCCACCTTTGAACTCTCTTTTGGAATACTGGAAATATAACCAATGTGATTTGACTGTTTCATTTGTTTTCTGTTGTGGGAAATGGTCTTTGAATGTTGGGGCAGGGGATACTGGGTTTTGGTAGTTTTAGGAAGGACCCCCAGGGGTCAAGGCGTTTTGCAGAGCTGACCTGTGCCGGTGGCCCAAGCATCTCACGTGCTAGTTCAGCACCTTTGTGTTCCGCAGCTCGTGGGTAACTTTGCTAAGGCCAGGCCCTCCCCCACCCCGTGCCCTGGATTCCATTCGTCCACCTTGCCATCATTCAGGAAGCTTGCTTAGCTTTTATTTCCCCCTTCTCCTGTTCCTGTCCTCTCCTCTCCTGACTCCTTCCTGTCGGCATTTAGGAGGTTTAAGTGAGTCCCCTCTTTAAAGCAAAACAAATGCCCCCTCAGTCCATCACCCTATTTCTGTCCTCCTCTTCCCAGACAGACTTCTTTTAAAGCATCATTGGCACTTTTCCATTTTCTCCCCACATATCTGTTCTCCTTAGCTGAATCCAAGCTGGACTCTACCCACTGTCTTTCAACTAAAATCCTTGTATTAGTCAGTGAAGTCAGGTTTATGCTGCAGTAGCAAAAAAGTCCCAAATTCCAGTGGCTTCACACCTTTGGCATCACCACTTCCCTCATCTTCCCGCCTTATGGGTCATCTTTTAGTTCCTTGAAAACTCTGCAGTTTCCTGCCTCAGGGCCCTTGCATGCACTCTTCCCTCTGCATGGAATGTTCCTTCCTACCCTCTCCCTTCACCTTGTTCACTTGAACTTGTCCCTCATGTCTCAGTATAAGCATCATTTGTTCAGGGAAGTTTTCTTCAACCCCCACCCCCAAGACTAACAAGTGCCCATCTTGGACTCATGTGACCTGCCATCCTTTTCTTGTGACACTTGGATTGTCGACTGTCTCTTTCATGAGGTGCCTTCGCAAAAGTGAGGTCATGTCTGTGTCACTGCTATGGTCCCGATTGCCCACCTTAATTACACATTAGAATCGCCTGAGGAGCTTGTATTTATTTGTCTGCGCTGGGTCTTAGTGGCAGCATGCAGGATCTTCCGTCTTCATTGCAGCATGCAGGATCTCTAGCTGCGGTATTAGTTGTAGCTTGTGGGCTCTAGTTCCTTGACTAGGGATCGAATCTGGGTCCCCTGCGTTGGGAGTTTGGAGTCTTAGCCACTGGACTACCAAGAAAGTCCTGAGAAATCACCTGAGGAGCTTTTAAAACTCTTCATGGCCAGGCCGTACCCCAGGCCATATGAATTCTAATTTGAAGTGGGCCCAGCCAGCAATAGGTATCTTTGTACAGCACCATAGGGAATTTTAATGCACAAGGTTGAACCACCGACCTGCATTGTGCTTAATACTCAACTTTTCTTGAATGAATAAATCCATCTCTAAAACTTTAATCTCCCCAAACTCCTCCAAAAGACAGGAAGCTAAGAATGTTTAGCTAGGTTATAATATGTTAATATCATATTTCATGAAATTTCATATTTAATTTCAACCAAACTTCATTATGCACCTACATGGGACAGGCCCAGTGACTGGGAAGGGTGTGATTTATATCCAGTATACAGACAAGAAGTTACTATAGGTAACTTTAGGTTCGCATGCATGCTAAGTCGCTTCAGTTGTGTCCGACTCTTTGCAACCCTATGGATCATAGCCTGCCAGGCTCCTCTGTCCATGGGATTCTCCAGCCAAGAACACTGGAGTGGTTTGTCATGCCCTTCTCCGGGGGATCTTCCTGACCCAGGGATCAAACCCACATCTCTTATGTCTCCTGCATTGGCAGATGAATCCTTTACCACTAGCGCTACCTGGGAAGCCCAACTTTAGGTGGAGGGAGGCATTAGAGGATTTCAAGTTTCAGCCAGGGTGTATTTTTCTTTCAATTGCAAACATCTAAAGCCCGAAGAAACTGACATAAACACTAAAGATAGTTTATTGGTTTCCAAATTTTAAAAAGTCAGAGATCGATCTCACAGGTATGACTGGATCCAGTCATCCAAATGAAATCAACAAGAACCTGGAATGCACCCTCTCTTGGCTCTACTTATTCTAAATAGCCTTCCCCAGTCTGCAGTGAAAGTTGCTCAGTTGTGTCCAGCTCTTTGTGACCCCATGGACTATACAGTCCATGGAATTCTCCAGGCCAGAATACTGGAGTGGGTAGCCATTCCCTTTTCCAGGGGATCTTCCCAACCCAGGGATCAAACCCAGGTCTCCCGCATTGCAGGTGGATTCTTTACCAGCTGAGCCACCAAGGAAGCCCAAGAATACTGGAGTGGGTAGCCTATCCCTTCTCGAGGGGATCTTCCTGACCCAGGAATCAAACCGGGGTCTTAGCCTTCCCCAGGTTGTAGTAAAAATGGCCATCGGTACCTCTAGTCTTGTGTCCTGTTTAGTAGGGGTTTATAAAAAGATCTCAATAAATGTTCGACCAGAAAACAAAAACAAAACCTTCTTTGTTTTAAAATCACAGCTAGACCTTCCTTCTTTCTTTATTATTCTCTCCCACCTGCAATCCAGTCTCCTAATCCTAGGTATAGAGTGTTCTGGTGATTTATCCTTATATTAAAAAGCAGAGACATTACTTTGCCAACAAAGGTCTGTCTAGTCAAGGCTATGATTTTTCCTGTGGTCATGTATGGATGTGAGAGTTGGACTGTGAAGAAGGCTGAACGCTGAAGAATTGATGCTTTTGAACTGGGGTGTTGGAGAAGACTCTTGAGAGTCCCTTGGACTGCAAGGAGATCCAACCAGTCCATTCTGAAGGAGATCAGCCCTGGGATTTCTTTGGAAGGAATGATGCTAAAGCTGAAACTCCAGTACTTTGGCCACCTCATGTGAAGAGTTGACTCATTGGAAAAGACTCTGATGCTGGGAGGGATTGGGGGCAGGAGGAGAAGGGGACGACAGAGGATGAGATGGCTGGATGGCATCACTGACTCGATGGACGTGAGTCTCAGTGAACTCCAGGAGTTGGTGTTGGACAGGGAGGCCTGGTGTGCTACAATTCACGGGGTCTCAAAGAGTCGGACATAACTGAGCGACTGATCTGATCTGATCTGATCTGACTCAGTCCCTACTGGCAGGCTATCCACTCTCTAGCAAGCAAAGTTTCTTCCTGGATAAAGTTTGGCATACTCTTCACTCTCAAAGAGGTTTCTTTGCCTGATCATCAGGCATCCCTGAAGTGGGATGCCTAGGCCCTACCAGGCTTTGGCTCTATCTATAGAATATTTTATGTCATCATTGAAAACTGAAGGAGAGAGAACTAAGATGGTACCCAGTACTCAGAAAACAGAGGTTTGGCTTCATCTTGGGTCAGCCTCAAGAGGTGGGGTTATATATGCCCCACATTATGGATAAGGAAGCTGAAGCTCAGAATGACTGTTACTTGCTCAAGATCACACAGCCAATAAATTGCAGAACCAGATTTGAGCCCAGATCTTTCAGCTTCAAAGCCTGTTATTTCTATGACCCCCCCCCCCCGATTAACTTTTTAATTTCCAAGATTAAACTCTTCCTCTCTCCATGACACCTGCCTCCCATCCCCAGAAAAAGTTGCACACTGCTCAGACTTTTTTTTATTTAGCATGGGCTCATTTCAAATCCACTTAATTTTGCTTCGTCATGGCTGCCCGGTTCTCAGTGGTGGACAGGGAAGTAGGTCATGGCTGCGGGGACCACAGGCTCTGCTGCTGTGAGGGCCAGCCTCTGGTTTCGGGGCTGGACAGGGGCCAGACCTCACTGGGAGCATCACCCTCTGCTGGCCCTGCTTGGATTGCTCATCCCTGGCCCTGAGAAGCCGTCACAAACCTTCACATCACTGCCTTAGATTCTAGAATTCACTGTCACTGTGGCTGCTGGGTGAGGTGGTGTTTAGAAAAAGGAACATCAGGGTTAGGGTTAGGGCAGAAATTAATCTTCCCTCTCTTGTAGATCTGTGGGTGATTGGAGCTAGTTGACTGAAGAAGTTTGCCCACCATCATATGCCACTTTTCAGAAGAGAGGTACCAAGCCCCTTGACACCCAGCCATTTAACTGTCCCCTCCTTTATGTGATAAAATTATATTTAGAAATAATCATGAAGTGAAGCAATCATAATGGCCAGAAAAGAAACACAGATAATAAAATATTTCTTGAACTCTGTACATATAATAATGATGCCAGGATTTTTTTTTTTTTTTTTTGGCCACACCTCATGTCTTGTATGATCATGGTTCCCTGACCAGGGATTGAACCTGGGACCTCAGCAGTGACAGCACAGAGTCCTAACCACTGAACCACCAGGGAATTCCCACCATGATTTTTTTAAAATAAAAGTGAATACTATAGTATAAAAAAAAATGGAGGGGAAAAAAGCACAAGTATTTATTAAAATTTTTTTCATCTAATGAGTTTTGATTCTTTGGTTGTAGCCTGATATAATGATATTTTATGTAAATTATCATTTGTTTCTAATAGGTGAACTTTAATAAAAGCGAGACATCTGTAAAAGTTGCCTATACTTTAAAAACTATTAATACTAAGTCGTACCACTGATACACTGCTTTATTTTCTTAATTCTTTAGTTTTAAAAGTTACAACTCACGATTTTAAAAGAATAAATTTCCATTAAAAAAATACTCTACAAACTCAATAAAATATGTCATGTATGGAGTAAACATTGTATGTACTAAGCAAAAATAATATACTTGGCTGTTCACACTCAATCTCACTGTTTTCAATTTTATTTACTTATTTTTTGAGATTTATTCATTTTACTTTTTGTCTGTGGTGGGTCTTGTTGCTGCATGTGGGCTTTCTCTAGTTGCAGTGAGGGGGCTTCTTACTGTGGGGGCTTCTCTTGTAGACACACAGGCTCTAGAATGCAAGCTTCCGTAGTGGTGGTACATGGAGTCAGTTGCTCCGTGGCATGTGGGATCTTCCCGGACCAGGGGTCAAACTCGTGTTCCTTGCATCGAAAGGTGGATGCCTAACCACTGGACCACCAGGGAAGCCCTCACTGTTTTCAGTTTTAAACACAAAATCTCCTAGTGGCCACATGGAATGACAGGATTGAAATAATTCAGCTTCTTTATGATCATGGTGCTACCACTATTCAAATTTACAACCTACTGCTTAAATGCAGACGTAGTTAAGGTTGGAAACGCAAAAGTCTCCTGAAACAGGCTCGAAATGCTAAGGACTTCTTCCCAACAGCCATATGGAGCCGACTCAGAATATGTTGAGGCCGACTGAGTAACTTGGAATTCTCCAAATGACTTCCACAGAGAAGACAAGGAAGGACTCGTTTTTACATGTGTGAATTTGAACATACATATGTATTATTGACACTCAAGATCATTGGCACCGGTTGTTCATAGCCTAGACCATAAAGACATTTTTCAGGGAGGAGAATGTTATCACTGATGTTGTTGAGGATTTCCAACACATGATGCTCATAGGAAGCAGGCTGACTTCTCATCAGTTTTATTATTGTTTTTGAATTCTCTACAGTTAGTCCACCCTTGTCTAGCTTGTCCTGTGCAGCCCTCCCTCCACCCTAGGCATGGTCCCAGGATCATATCCAGGCCCTGGTCCTCCTGGTGGAGCTGAAGGGAGATGATAGAACATTTCTGGCAATCATCCAAGGACTGAGGAGACTGAGGCAATGCTGGTGTGTTCAGAAAAGGTTAGTCCACTTGCTAGATATCGGGTCCCCAGAGCTTCTCTCTGGCCAGGACCAGCTCTCCTCACACTCCTGAGAGTCTCTGCATCCTAACACGTTTCTGATGGAACTTTTGCACTGTTATGTGTATTTCCTTTTGTGTGTGTGTGTGTGTGGTTTGAGGGGGTTTTTTTTTTTTCCTTTTTTTAAAAAAAGTATTTATTTCTTTGGCTGTACCAGGTCTTAGTTACGGTATGTGGGATCTTTACTTGTGGCATGCGAACTCTTAGTTGTGGCCTGTGGGATCTAGCTCCCTGAGTACGGATCGAACCCTGGGCCCCCTGCATTGGGAGCTAGGAGTCTGCCACTGGACCACTAGGGAAGTCCCTATGTGCGTGCATGTGTGCGTGTGTGCTCAGTCGCTTCAGTCATATCTGAATCTTTGCGACCCCAAGGACTGTAGTCTTGTCCATGGGATTCTCCAGGCAAGAATACTGGAGTGGGTTGCCATGCCCTCCTTTGGAAGATCTTTCCAACCCAGGATCAAACCTATGTGTCCTGTGTCTCTTGCATTGTAGGCAGATTCCTTACCACGGAGCCACCGGAGAAGCCCAGTCCCTATGGATTTCCTTTTAAAAAAAAATAGACCAGCAATAAAATGTTAGGTTTGAGAAGGTTGACATGAGCAATTGAGCTACAAAATGAGCTTGAACTAAATCCTAGCAGGTTTTTCTTAGGAATAATATTATCATCTCCAGCCACTTGCAGTAGATTTATTCTGAATTCAGAGAGAGGTTTCATTTGTTGTTTATACTTTGCATTATTCATTTGTTTCTTTAATTTATGAGCCTTGGTGCTCGTTAGGGTATTTCACTGGGGCGTGTTGGATCTAATGATGCATGTATTCTTTTCTGCAGAGTAGTTTATGTTTTGGGTTTTACTTTAATTTTTAAAAACCGACCCTTTTCTTGGACAATTGCCCAAATGATACCAGACATATGGTTGAGAATGTGAGTCCTACAGGTGCCTCCTAGCCTTTTGCTTGCTGACAGCCACTGGCTAGAGATTGCAGGCAGCACAGAACAAGCATGGCTGGAGCACGTCTCCATTGATGTAAAGTCAATCTGGAAACCTCTGGAAAATGGACAGCTGCTTTCTGAGCCTGTGGTACAGCCAACGGAGCTCTCTACTAAATTAAAACAATGTCACAGGCAGAAGCTAATGTCTTGCCTTACTTGGCTATTGAGCAGCCAGGTGACTTTGGGCAACTTGCTCAGCTTCTCTTTTGCCTCTTCTGCAAAGTGGAATCATCTCTTTACCAGACAGAAGATGGACCCTGAGCCTGAGAGTGAGAACGGTCAGCCTCAGAGGCTCTTAGAAGGACTGCTAATCCTTCCAGATATTTAACAATCATGGGTTAATAATTGGGAAAAGCAGGGCTTCCCAGGTGGCTCAGTGGTAAAGAATCCATCTGCCAATGCAGGAGATGCAAGAGACGCAGGTTCAATCCCTGGGTCAGGAAAATGCCCTGGAGGAGGGCATGGCAACCCACTCCAGTATTCTTGCCTGGATAACCCCATGAACAGAGGAGCCTGGTGGGCTACAGTCCATGGGGTTGCAAAGAGTCAGGCACAACTGAGCACACACAAAAAAAGAAAAAAATAATAATAATTGGGAAAAACAAAGAGAACACTTCTATTTAGGTAATTATGAATGTTTTTCTGCTTTTCTTGTTGGAAAGAGGTAAGCGAGATTGAGGAGGTAACTGCATGCAGTGGCAGCCTCCCAGGGCTGACCTCTCTAGGGAAGGTCACTGTGCCCAGGAGCCCTTTACCAGAATTTGAAAACTAATTGTTGTAGGGTTTGCCGACTTGCTTATTTATTTGTTTCCTTTATTTTTGTCCATGCCCTGCAACTTACACTATTTTAATTCCCTGACCAAGGATGGAAACTGGGCCCTCCCCTCGGCAGTGAGAGCGCAGAGTCCTAACCACTGGACCATCAAAGAATTACCTAGGGTCTGCTGACCTTAACAACTAATGATGTGCTGAGAACTGTCTCTTCAAAAAGGCATTCCGTTCCCTGGGGTGACTCTGGGCCCCCCCTCCTAGGCGCCATGATGCTGTCTCCTCTCTCAACCCCCGACCCCCACTATTCCCTCTCCTTCTTGCCCCAACCCGCTCATTTTCCTCACAAACCTTTTTGCTGCTGCAGCCTTTTCTAATGAGGAGGTTCTGGCCAAGGCCTCTCCATGGCTTGGTTATGTAACCTGCTGCTGCTTCTGATCCAGGGATCACCCTGGAAGGGGGTCAGACGTGGGCACACAGCCAGGCCCAGTCTACTTACCACCCCCTTGGAACTTAGACGCGGTGCAGGAATTTGGACTCTGCAGGAATTAACAGCTCCAACACTTTCCCCAGAGCCAAATGTGCAGGATGCGTGCTTTTTGTTCTTTGTTAAATTCCAACTAGCAAGGCTGCCACAGAGAAGCCTGTTGGGAGCTGTTCCCTTGATGTTGGCTCCTACTTGGCTTCTGGCCTCAACTCTCTCAGAGCTAAGCTCCCCCAAAATGCCTTGTCTCTGAAACATTACCCCTTTGATCAATGATGTCCCTTTGCCCGGTGATGATCCCCACTTTGCCTGATAATAACCCTGTCTCTATCCCTCAGCAGCCCCAAGGAAGGAGTTTGTCCCTCTAAGCCTGCCTTCCCTTCAAGTCTTAGCTCAAGCTCACCTTTCATTAAAAGGCGTTTTTTGATGTGGACCATTTTTAAAGTCTTCGTTGAATCTGTTACAAGATTGCTTCTGTTTTGTTTTAGTTTTTTGGCCCGGAGGCATGTGGGATCTTAACTCCCTGCCAGGGATCAAACCTTCAGCCCCTGCATTGGAAGGCAAAGTCTTAACCACTGGACTACCAGAGAAGTCCCTCAAGCTCACATTCTTCCCAGAACATGCTTGAGCCTTCTCGACCCCCAACTCTTTTCAGGGGCTACAGCTTTGTCTCTGGCATGTATTCCATACTCAGCTCATAGAATCACAGACTCTTGGGACACAAGGCAATTTGCCTTCTCTCTTCTGACCCATGGCCTTGATCAGTATTTACCTCTTTGTCTCCCCTCCCAAACTAGACCTCAAGAAGTCTTCCATCCTGGAGCCCCCACCCATGGGAGGCAGCATTCCAAAAATGGAGTTGACCATAGCGTTGCTCTGCAATTACCCTGTGTCACTCAGTATTTGCCTATGTATCTCTCTGGCCAGACTGAGTATATCCAAGGGCAGGGGCCACCTCTCCCCCCTGGTTGGGGCTGGTACCTGCCTTTCTCATAATCTGCTCACTACCCTGGTCCCTGAGTTTCCCCTAACTGCTCACCCATAGCTGCCTCAGTAGGATGACTCTGTCCTGTTTAGAGCATCCTCTCCCTGCCTGACTCACCCTCCTGCACAGAGGTTTGACTTTGGGACTGCAGGGCATATGTACACATGCATGGGCACGGTGCTGATAGACACAGCCCCTGAGCTCAGCATCAGTAATGCATTTTATACACTGAAAGCTGCTATAAACTTTATTTATGACACAGCTGACATGTCTGAATTGGCTCCCAAATCTACCACCAAGCATGTGGTGATTGGTGAGCCTGTCACTTAGCCCACTTTTCTCTCTGTCTGTTAATAATAGATGCTTCTTACAGCCTCAGCTTGACAGCTTTGATTTAAAAGGCATCTTAAACCGAAGAGACTAATGGATGGGTCTGAATGTGTGCCTTTTAAAGCATAAGACGTTGCTCTTAATTAACTGAATTCTGTCCTTTGATTGGAACAGGCTCCCCTCCTCGCATCATTAACTACCCACATTTGCGCCCAGAGCAAATCTCAGGTGTGTTACCTGAACGCTCAGGAGGCAGCGAGAGCCACCTGGTTACATGGCACATGTGTGTTTGGGGTTGTCTAGTGGGTGTGAGATGCCCAGAGAGATGGTTCGGTTCCATCTCTCCCCACTTGAGAGACCAGCATTCTTCCATCCAGTCCACCATTCAGAGTGGCAAAGGAGCCTTCCCTGTTCCGCGCACGCCCACTCCTAGTCTGTAAATATGTGTGTGGTATGAGAGCGCCTCCATGGGCCATCATCAGTGTGGTTTATGGATCAGACTCCGCTCCTGCAGTTGCAGCACAGACCACGGTCCATTTTACTACTTCTGTCTCTGTGCTTCTCCAGTGGACAGTGCAGAGGGTGGGGCCCTGGAAGGACCAGAGCTGTGGGGAGAAGCCCCCTCCACTTCTGCCCATTCCCTCTGGGAAGGCGGTGGGTGCTGACAGGGGAGAGAAAAGGGAGGAGGGGCCCTGCAGGGCACATGGAGAGGATGTAGCCACCACACTGGGGCATCCATGTGCACATTCGGACAGAGCAGGCCCTGTGGGCTTCTGTACCCTTTAACTTGAGTTAAAAGGAAGGTGACACCATGAAATAGAAAGCACTCTTTGGGACATTCCTGATGGTCCAGTGGTTACAACTCCATGCTTCCACTTCAGTGGGGCTCAAGTTCAGTCCCTGGTCTGGGAGCTAAGATCCTGGATGCCACACAGCATGGGCAAAAGAAAAATAGAAAGTGTTCTGGAGGCAAGGAAACCTGATTCACAGCCTGGCTCCACCACTTTACCAGCTGAACCCTTAGACAGCACCTCAACCTCCTGGAGGTTCAGAGCCATTGGCTGCACGCTGGAGCTCTCAGTGCGGGCCTGCCCAAGGGTGGGGGAGACCGTGCAGAGGTCCACGCCACAGGGCCTGGCGTGATGCGTGCCGCATGGCGGGTGCGCCATCCGTGTCCGTTTCTTTCCTCCATTTTCCCAGAATCAAGTTGTTATGGACGTGCTGGTCCACATTAATGAGCAGACTTACAGAAATTAACTGGTAGTTTTCTGTTTGCTTCGGTAACAAACTACCACAGACTTAGTGGCTTAAACTAAGTTATTTTATCTGAGAGTTATTTTATCTGAGAGTTATTTTATCTGTCAGATAAACACAGTATTTTATCTGACAGTTGTGGAGGTGTCAGAGGTCCAACAGGAGTGTTACGGGGCTAAAATCAAGGTGATGGCAGGCTGCATTTCTTTCTGGAGGGTCTAGGGCAGAATTTCTTGCCTTTTCCAACTTCCTTGGCTCATGGTCCCTTCCATCTTCAAAGTCAGCTTGACTGGTTGAGTCTCAAGTCCCATCACTCTGACACCTCTCCCCTACCTCCATCTTTCACATGGGCCCTTGTGATTACACCTGGATAATCCAGAATAATCTTAAAGTCAACTGATTAGCAACCTTAATTCCATCTGCAACCCTAAAATCCTGCATAAAGTTTCCTGCATAAAGTAACAAGGGGATTAGGACGTGGAGGTGGACATCTTTAAGATGTCATTCTGTCTAACATGTTAACTAAATGCAAACACATATTTTTACTTAATAGAAGATTACTAACTAATCTTTTTCAACAAGATCTGGAAGAGATGGGATAAATATTTAAATTAAGATGCAAGTAATCTGAATCATATCTGTAATATCGTTAGTTTCATTGTACTTTTTTAAAACTAGATTTTCCTAAATAAAATCATATCCTTTGCAGCCCTTTTGCAGTATCCCATCTTATATTCCTTCACCTAGAACTAGCCTTTAAATCACTGGTTTAAGGTGCTTAGACATTCTTTGTCCCTGGGATATTGCTTATCAATCAACATTTCATGGCTCACTGGAAAATACTGCCTGAACAATAAGCCACAGGATGAAAAGGAAAGCATGGTGCTGTTTAATTACAAATGGTCTTTTACAAGGAGGTTTCTAATTACTTTTGCTTTTTCTCTTGAGCTGAGGAATTGAAGTGTTGGTAACAGAGAATCGTACGATGTGGCTTCATCCTGAGCATCCTTGGACCCTGTCACAGGGCAGGGATACCCACTCCCAAAATGTCCCTGGGGCCACAGCTGAAGAGAGCCCTGGATTTCGTGCACAGCCTGCATTGACGAGGGTTCCTCTGAGTATGTTTCAGACTCTGGTGTCCTTTTTTTTTCTTCAGTGGAAAGATGTGTTCGCTGATCTTTACTCTGATCTCAGTGAACTCATTTTCTTGTATATTTGTTCATCCTGTGTGTAACTTGGAGGAATCAGATTATTTTCCTCCTCCCCAAAAGGTGGCTCAGTGGTAAAAGAATCCACCTGCCAACGCAGGAGATGCCTGTTCAATCCCTAGGTCGGGAAGATCCCCTGGAAGAGGAAATGGCAACCCACTCCAATATTCTTACCTGGAGAATCCCTTGGACAGAGGAGCCTGGCGGGATACACTCCCTGGGGTCTCAAAAAGTTGGACATGACCAAGCGACTGAGCACACAGGACAGGAAGCACAGATCAGATATCCTAGAATTGTAGTAGGGACTCTCAGAGAACAGAGAGTATAAGAACCTATGAAAGGGGCTAAAGATGGCCTCTAGACCACAAGTTCCTAATTTAATGGCAAAAACATTGTGGTATTTTCTAAGTAACCAGAACTGCACTTGACTTGTATTATTAAATACATGGATCTGATGCTTGGAAAATAATGTTTCTGCCTTACTTGGGGTGTCTTCAGTGAAATGTGGTACTGACAGGTTTGAATCCTGGCTTCACCCCTGACTAACTGTGAGACTTAAAGCAAGTTACTTCACCTCTCTGTGCTAGCTGGGGCTCTTTCTTTCTTGGCTGCACTGGGCTTTTGTTGTTGCTCACGGGCTTTCTCTAGCTGCAGCAAGCAGGGGCTACTCTTCAGTTGCAGTATGCTGGCTTCTCATTGCAGAGGCTTCTCCTGTTGCAGAACATGGGCTCTAGAGCTCAAGGGTTCAGTAGTTGTGGCTCATGGGCTTAGTGGTTCTGTGTCACATGGGATCTTCCCCGACCAGGAATCGAACCTGCGTCCCCTGCTTTGGCAAGCAGATTTTTAACCACTGAACCACCAGGGAAGTCCCTGTGGGGCTCTTTCTTTAAGGTCCATTCCAAGCCTAGAATCCAGGATTCTGTGATTCTAACCCAGTCAAGCAGGGACCCCCAGACAGATGCCTGAAGAACAAATCTGTTTTGGAGGCAGGAGAGAAGGAACCAGAGTAGGAGAGACCTTGATGACGAAGATGAAAAACCCAAGGTCATTCCTGGTTAACTAACACCCTGCTGACAAGGCAGTTGTATCTCATTTAGTTTGGTCCCTTGAGGTTTACAAAGAGGGGAGAGAATTTGAGTCTCTTCCTCCATCACAGAGGAATATGCTCTCCAGTGAAGTGTGAGAGATAGTTACCCAGGGAGCTGGGGTGGCCTACGCAAGAGAGCAGGTCAACTCTCAGATTTACAACTGACTGTGAGCTGGGGAAGTGTCATCTATTAATGTTGTCTCCTCCTCCATCCCACCAGGACCCTCTCCCTGCCCCCATACTCCTTGGTTCAGCAGCATTACTGGGGCCTTCCTCCTGCCAGGTATGAGGCCAGGTGCTGAAGACATGATGGTGGAGGGGGTGGCTATGTCCCTTCCGTCTTAAGAGCATCAACGTCCCAGAGGATTACAGCACCGGGTGAATGTTTGTGAGAGGTGCACGTGAAGGAGTCAGGAAGGGTTTCTAGAAGCAATAACTGCTTTGATGGAGCCTGAAGCTTGAGTAGGAGTTAGCCAGACAAAGCGGAAAAGTCGCAGAAGAGAGGACTTTGCTGACAGGGAGAGCAGCTGGAGCAAAGGCCTGAGGGTGAGAACGTGCAGCACTTAGGGCTGCACATGGAGGGCTTTCAATCCATCCATTGGGGAAGATAGACTGAGCACAGACTCCATTCTGAGCTCTGCACTATGTACTGAGTTGTTTGTGCTCAGTCGCTCGGTTGTGTCTGATTCTTTGCCACCCCATGGACTGTAGCCCACCAGGCTCCTCTGACTATGGGATTTCCCAGGCAAGAATACTGGAGGGGGATGCCATTTCCTCCTCCAGGGGATCTTCCCAACCCAGGGACTGAACCCGAGTCTCCTGCATCTCCTGCATTGGCAGGCGGATTGTTTACCACTGAGACACTGGGGAAGCCCACTGAATTGTTTACAGTAGTTTTAAAAAAAATAAGCACAGGAGTCTCCACCCTCCAGGAGCTTTCATTCTAATGGGGAGATTAAATGGGTACAGTTAGACTATGATGTGACAGGTACAACAGGAAAGGCCAGCCCAAATGTTGAGTGGAAGGAGGCCAGGTAGGTAATAGACTCCTACCCACGTCTTGAGAATGCATGTTTCCAGTCTAATTTCAGGGGTGAGGTCAGGGAGATGTGTGTGGTGAATTCTTTGCAAGTGAGGGAGTTGTGGTGTTTCTGTTTCCCCAAGACACCTAGTGTGTGTGTGTGTGTGTGTGTGTGTGTGTGTGTGCACGTGTGCATGCAGGAGAGAAAGAGCCCTGCCTCTCTCATCCTCTGCTCACCCTGAGCTTTGCAGGGATGGGATGGTGAATGCTGCCTGGGCTCATTCACCTGGAGGGGTCCCTCAGACACCCACTCTCCATCTCTGTAGCACAACAGCTTCCCCAGGCAAGCAATTCATTCATTCATTTTCCCACTTCTTTTTAAGATTTTATTTAATATGGACCATTTTAGAAGTCTTTATTGAATTTGTTACAATACTGCTTCTGTTTTATGTTTTGGTTTTTTGGCTGTGAGGCATGTGGGGTCTTAGCTCCTTGACCAGGGATTGAATCCTCACCCCCTGCATTAGAAGGCAAAGTCTTAACCACTGGACTGCCAGGGAA
Source organism: Bubalus kerabau (assembly GCF_029407905.1). Classification (NCBI taxonomy): domain Eukaryota; kingdom Metazoa; phylum Chordata; class Mammalia; order Artiodactyla; family Bovidae; genus Bubalus; species Bubalus kerabau. Next base: position 18,268,720 of record NC_073627.1, on the reverse strand, counting down.
GTTCATTTTTTATATTTCTGCTGTGTGTTTACAACTCTGGGTTTTAACGGGGAGGACTCTCCAGCTCCCCTGTGAAGATGTGTTGACCTCCCACCCCTGACAGCCTGCCTGCCCACCTGGGAAGGGGCCCTTTGGACAAGTGCTTTCCCTGGTGCTCCTCTGCACCCATAACCCCTCATTCTATGGAGACTAGGACCACTGAAAGTCACTCAGTCGTGTCCAACTCTTTGCCCATGGAATTCTCCAGGCCAGAATACTAGAGTGGGTAGCCTTTCCCTTCTCCAGGGGATCTTCCCAACCCAGAGATCGAACCCAGGTCTCCCACATTGCAGGCGGATTCTTTACCAGCTGAGCCATAAGAAGCCCAGGGAAAGGCTACCCACTCCAGTACTCTAGCCTGGAGAATTCCATGGACTGTATAGTCCATGGGGTTGCAAAGAGTCAGACACAACTGAGCAACTTACACTTTCACGACCATTGAATGGGGGTGGAGAGGAGGTTGTTGCCCACCAGAAGGTAAAGCTTCTCAGACCATACAAACACTGCAAAGCCACCTTCATGGTTTATCCCAGGCTCCCCCCAGGGGGTTAGGTTTGGGCCAAAGCTGGATGGCTCAGCAGAGAAGATTTGTGTGCACACGCTGCTTCGTCTTGACCTCTCCTCAGAGAGAACCACTTGCTACCCAATCAGGTAGAGGGCTCTACCTCCTTATGGGAAGGTTAGAGGGCAAATGTATTCTTATATTTAGCAAAAGAACATTAATTTGACTTTGAACCTCTTCTGTAATATTTTAAAAACATCTTTATTGAGATGATGTTTTACATACCATAAAAACCACCCATTTAAAGTTACAATGCAGTGGGTTTTAGTCTTCCTGTACGATTTCGATTTTGATGCAGCAACTCAGAAGGGGGCGAGGCGGCAGCTCTGAGTCAGCTCTGTTCTCTGCTTCATGCCTGGCAGGCCTGTAGGGGCCCCCTGGTCTTCCGCCCCCAGGTGTAGTGTTTTCTCCTTTTCCAAGAAGGCTTTTGTTTCCAAGTTCTTAGTTCTTCTTTCTCACCAGTCTTTTTTCTCTCATATGCTCGTTCTGTCTGTCTTCCCTCCCTGACTGTAATTTCTATTTCTGAACAGAAACGATGTCTCGGCCTTTCTGTTGAATAATGGGTGTTTTGCAACCAACCAAGGCTGCCTGTGCTTTTTCTGAAATACATACTTGGGGGGCCCAGAGCTTAAATATGTGACCTTGGTCTCGTTGCCTGTTTCTCCCCAATCTGAATTTCTCATATGTCCATTTTAATTGATCCAGATATGTGTACGCCTGGATTGGCTCTGGTTCCAAAGCTGTGTTGAAATTCTTTCTTTCAAGGTCATTTCTTCACTCCATACAACTTTCTGTTTTCCACTGTACTCCACTTTGTCAAGCACAGTTATTTTATCCAAATAAGACAGCATGCCCCAGGGTCCCATGCTGGATAATATTTTCATTTTCTTATTTTAATTTCAATGAGAAGCTTTATTGACAAATATTGAAACTACTTTCCCAACCTTAATAGATGTGGCAAGATTGCCTGGTTTCCCCCTTTATCTTAAGAGCCTTTATTTTTGTATTCGTATGTAGCCTTGGACACTTACTCACACATTGCATTTGGAAGTTGTGTTTTCTAGGGCTCGTAAAGCTGTAACTTCAGCTTTGGTGGGGCTCCTTACCTCCCTGCTTCTCTAGATCTCCTTTTGGAACAAGGTAGACGAAAACACAGGCTTCCCCAGGTGCCTCAGCAGTCAAGAATCTGCCTGCCAATGCAGGAGACACAGGTTCAATCCCTGAGTCGGGAAAATCCCCTGGAGAAGGAAATGGCAACCCACTCCAGTATTCTTGCCTGGGGAATCACATGGTCAGAGGAGCCTGGCGGGCTACAGTCCATGGGGTCGAAAGAGTCAGCCCCAACTTAGTGACTAAACAGCAGCAGATGTTAATCCATCAACAACTACAGCTCCGCAGCGTGTTCAGACGTGTCACTAGATCTCAGAGAATTGTGCTTGTGATAGGCAAGGGTTTGTGACATCAGAGTGCTGTGGCCAGGTGTCCCTGACTCTCTGCATGAAATGTGTACCTGAGAGACTGCATGTCAGCTGCTAGCGAAGCCTGTCTCTTCGTGTCATGACTTTCCTTCCAGTGTGTGACGCTTCCCATCCAGGGGCCCCCACTGGTTCTGTAGGCCTTCCCCAGTGCCCTCACCCCTCATCAGGCCCCTCTGGAGGTGGTTCTCTGGCCCCAGGTAAGAACACCCCACGCACTGTCCCCCTAGGCAGCCTCTGACTCTGTGACTGATCACAGATGTGATTAATCGTATCACACTGATGCCTAGAATCAGTGTTAAGCCTCTTGTTCACCTTGAGCCGTCAGCCATGCCGGCGGCTACAGGCATTTGTGATTTGTGAATAGAAAGAGTAGCACAGGGACTTCTCTGGTGGTCCAGTGGCTAAGATTCCTCACTCCCAGTGCAGGGGGCCTGGGTTCAATCCCTGGTCAGGCAACTAAGACCTGGCACAGCCACATAAATAAATATGTTTTTAAAAATAATAAATATATTTTTTAAAGGAGCAGCACACTGTGGGACAATCCCTTGACTTTGTCACAGGGTGCTTTGTTTTGCCAAAAGGAGAATGTATTTATTGCTTTCAATCAGATTTAAAACAATACATGTCTAGAAAACAGTATAATAAAACCAAACTGTATACAACAACAAGAGAAAGCCTCCCTGATTCCACCTCCCTTCCCAGAGCATATACTCCTTTATGATTTCTGGTTTGCACATATGCCTATCTGTGCTATTTTCTTATTTATAAACATTCTGTGCGTGCACATTTCCACAACGGCTCTTTCCGCTTGGTGATAAGGAGGGAGTGCTCTCTATGCCAGTGTGTGTGTTTCTCCCCTACCCGTCCTCCTCACACAGGGGTCAGCTTCACACAGGGTGCCCTGGGACACGGTTTTGGCCCGGTGTCCAGGCATCACGGGACCCGGGAATGATCTCACTGGGCACACCATCTGCCCTGCCTGGCCAGAGGCTGCCTCGGGACGGCCAAGGGGCCACCACATGCTGTTGGATCCAAAGTGGGGTGGGGCTCTGAGCCCTGAGATGCTGTTTAGTGTGAAAATGCAAACAGGACACAGGAAGGTTGGGCTCAGATAACAGGCGATAAGGTTGTCATGATAATAACCACGGCTGGCACTTCGATCACGTTTACTGTTAGCTGGTGATGGTTCTGAGCGCTTGATATAAATCAACTCGGTTAATCCCCACATTTTATAGAGGCAGCGGAGGCTCTGAGAGGTTGAGTGACTTACCCAAGGTTACCCAGCTGGGAACCCAGACAGCCTGGCCCCAGTGTGTGTGCACTCCCTGCCCCCACACTGCCCTGTCGTTAAGTCCGGCCCTGATGCCATGTGGGCACCTTTGTCAAGGGGCGATTTCAGGGACAGAGTTCTTGACCTGGTGGCATATCTTACGTGTGTTCAGAGGACACTGTTTATTTTCCGTCTTTCGAGCCATGCTGAGTTCAGGTTGCTCATTACTGAGGGACAGTGCTGATTAGAGACAGTCTCCGCCATCCCTCTGTGCCCCGAGTTCTTCAGGGTGTGTCCTCAGACTCAAAAAATAGAAATGAAAACATCCTCAGAATGATCGCCTTCCCATCCTCACTTCCTTACCCCTCCATTTCTTCCCTGTTGTTCCACCTAATGAAATGTTTTGGCAAAAAGAGCCAGTTTCTAGTCATTCCAGATGGCCTCTCAAAGCCCCGCCTCCCTCGCTGCTGAGCCTGGTGCGGATGGTTCGTCTCTCCCTGCATCACCTCCCCAGCATCACCTCCCGCATCATCTCCTTGGCACCACCTCCCCACCATCTCCCTTGTCTTCTTGTGCTCCAGGCGCCAGCGCTGGGAGGGGAAGGGAGCAGAGACTCCCCAGTTCTTCCCTAACACCTTCATTCTATTACCTCTGAGACCCTCTGAGACCCTCAGTCTCCTCCTGTCCTGGGGCTGACCTAGAGCTGCCTCTCACACCTTCATGCTGTTCCTCTTCCTCCTTCAAGGCAGAAGCACAAAGGTTTTTGTATTGACCCCAGTTTTTATCCCTTCAGGTTGGGCCTTCACTTCCCCAACCTCAGATATCTTCCCCTTGCTCAAAACCCACGTGTCATGAAAATGATACCGAACATCAGTGTAGATGCATCACGGTTCAAATGCTCTCACATGCATTTTTCCAGTGACCCTCACAGCCATCCTGTGGCACAGGTGTCTTCATGCCCAGGTTACAAATGAATAATTTGTGGTTCAGAGAGGTCAAGTGACTGGCCCAGCATCGACCAGCCAGAGAGTGGTCCTTATTATGCCTTGAACCCAGTGCTTTGGACTCCACACCATGTGTCCTTTCTACCCACATCCATCTGAACCGGGAACAAGGGTCCAGTTCCTCAAGGGAAGATACGGAGCCAGTGCCTACACCTTGGGACTTCCCAGGTGGCTCAGTGGTAAAGACTCTGCCTGCCAAGGCAGGAGACTCGGGTTCGATCCCTAGGTCGAGAAGATCCCCTGGAGGAGGAAATGGCAACTCACTCCAGTATTCTTGCCTGGAAATCCCATGGACAGAGAAGCGTGGCAGGCTACAGTCCACAGGGTCGCAGAGTTGGACACGACTTAGCAATTGAGCATGCACATGCACGCCCACACCTTGGTTGGAGCCCAAAGCAAGGGCTCAAGGAGTCCAGCGATTCATGCAGCTGACGAGCTGGACTCGGTGCATTCCTCGAGGGGAGTTAGGGCTGAGCGGCCTCTAAAGGGGTCGCTGCAGGATCATGAGACCCGTTTCATGGGAGAGCCCCAGGGCCAAGAGGAAGCGAAGCCAGGGACCCTCCAAGCTCACCTTGGGTGCCAGATGGAGGGTGCCTCCCCAGCCCCTGCTGTGAGGGGAAGGCCATGCAGTGCTCTCAAAGGGCCTTGAGAGGAGGCAGCCTAAGTGCTATTCATCAGTCCCAAGAATGGCTGATGAGGGGCAGGTGCTTCTGAGAACCCATAATGCTCTTTGGCAAATGGCCCGAGGTGCCTCTGAGAGGCCTCCCAGCTCCTGATGTGCCCCTGAGGCAAGATCCTGACCTCAGGGGTCCATTCATCATCGGATACAGCCGTGTCCTCACGTCTGTGACATCTCTCCACCCAGCGTTCTTTCCCAGCGACTTCCCATCCCTAAGCTGAGCTTCCCAGCAAATCACTGCACACCAGACTCTGTCCCCAACTCTGGCATGACCTCTAAGTCCACTTGGGCCTCTCTGTGCCTCAGTTTCCGTGGCTTCAAAATGGGGCTAAGATGACCCATGCATGTGACAGAGGTGTGGTTAGAATGGCTCCTCTTTCTTCACAGCTTTGGAGTGGGGCTTCATGATTTATGGGTAAAGGTGTCCAAAGACCCACCCTGTGTCAGACTGGAGGCTGAGACTGCAGATTCAAAGCCATGACATGCCCTCCCTCAGCCTGGGCTACTGAGCATCAGTATATAAGATGGGGAAAATAAGATAATAACATATCCTCCCTTCACATAGGTTGTTGTGAGCACTAATGGAATATAATATGTGTTAACAGTATCCCTTTAATAAATGGGAAGATTATGGGTGGCTAAAAAGAGGTGGGGGGATTTCAAAGGCCCCCCCCAACCCAGCACTTTTTAAGTGTAATCTTCTGTTGGGTCATGAACCACTTGCTGCCTGTCAGAGCTGGAGGGCAGAGATACAACAGCAAAGCTAGAAATTGTATCCATTGGAGATCAACCAGAAATTAAGATAAAGCTTATTAATATCAGCATATTTATTAAGCAAATAAAGTAGGCTACAGAACTACTGGTATAATATGGTCTCATTTAGGGAAAATTCTATGTGTGTATAGGAGATGTTTGCATCTCCTATGTTTGCAAGGAAGTTCCCTAGAATGTTTTGTGGAATTTACTCGGCGTTTAAATGTTCTTTTGATGAATTTGTGGGGGAGAAAGTGTTCTCCCCGTCCTACTCCTCCGCCATCTTGGCTCCTCCCCTTTGTTCCCTAGAATGTTAACAGTGGTTATTTTGCTTTCCTTTTTTCACGTTTTTGTATTTGACTTTTTAATAATGACTATGAATCACTCTGGAGTTTCCTGGTGGCTCAGTGGTAAAGAATCTGCCTGCAGTGCAGGAGACATAGGAGACATGGGTTCGATCCCTGGGTTGGGAAGATCCCCTGGAGGAGAGCATGGCAACCCACTCCAGTATTCTTGCCTGGAGAATCTCATGGACAAAGGAGCATGGTGGGCTACAATCCATGGGGTGTCAAAGAGTCAGACATGACTGAAGGGCTTGAGCACAGCATGGCGTGAATCACTTTTATAAAACAAATTCTCTCCTCTCTCTCTCTCAATTAAGGGTGGCTTGCCCAAGGAGGGAGGGAAGTAATTTTTTTGCTCTGATTTTCTTGGCTTTGACATCAGAAGAGATTCCTTTTTATCCATTTGGTGCTCTGAGTTCAGGGGATTCATCTCGGAATGAAAGTGGTGACCAGGGCCGCTGGCAGCCCCTGAATGGGACAGGTGCAGAGGCCACCTCCACATGTGGCAGCGGTGTCCTCACTGAAGGCTAACTGGTCAGTAATTTATCAGAAAGGGGCTTGGAGGGAAAACTACTGCAGTTCTGAAAACAAAGGCCACCCAAGCATGCTGTATCACCCTAATAGACGCTACAGCACTGTTTAGCTACACCAGCAATTACAAAGGAGTTGAAAAAAAGAAAACAGAAACCTTGAGCTTAAGACCAGAATTGTCCTCTCCAACACAATCTGTGGATTTTCTGAGTGGTGGACATGAGCCAGCTGACATCAGCCATGACACATCGTGTGTGCACGGCAGCACCACCCCCCAGAAAGCAGCTTCATTCATGCTTTCGTACAATCGTTGATTGTTCTCTTTGGATTGAGGCCCGGGATTATTCCAGTTTCTTCTCACCAACCTAAGTCTTTCCTCTCTCTGGAAGCCTAAGTCTTTCCTCTCTTTCATCTTCTCTCCACTTAATTTGACGATTCTGCTTGAAATCCAGGAATTATCATTATTGGTGGTATTGGTCAGATTTGGTTCTAGAAGATTCTCTGGTACCCTGTGAAGGGACGTGAGCACAGCTCACACTTTAGAGTTCCTTTGAGGTTTGCCAGGCTGTGTTCCCTCCAGCAAGTCTTCTGAGAACTTCCCTGTGCTGCGGGGGCGCTAGATGCCACCTGTCTGCCGGGGGCGTGAGAGGAGGGGAGCAACCCAGAGACGCCGCTCCCAGTTGGGACCAGCTGTCAGGGAAGAGCATCTGAAGCATCAGAGCTGCCACGAGCCAGCCCAGTGTTTACTTGAACCCCAGAGACTCTTCTCTTTCTTTCATGCAGTTGGCTTCCCACTTCCTAAGCAGAGGGATTTCCTGCTGACCTGGAGCCCAGACTTCACCACTCATCTTAAATGTAAATATCTTAAAGTAAAACAATTGGACCATAAGCATTAAAGAATAAAGTGTAGTGGGTTACTGGGTAGTCCAGTGGCTAAGACTCTGCACTCCCAATGCAGAGGGCTTGGGTTCAATCCCTGGTCAGGGAACTAGATCCCATTTGCTGCAACTAAAGATCCCATGTGCTGCTACCAAGATGTAGCATGGCCAAATAAATATTTTTTAAAAAATAGAATGTAAATAAAAGAGAAAGTTTTCAAAAGAAAAGCTTTTGCTCAGTTGAGCAGATCCTGATGTTGCTAAAATGGGTTATCGCTATCACTGCCTGATTGAATCACTGTTGTCAGTTGGCTTCACAAGGTCTTCTGGGGCCAGGCTGCTTGGCACCAGAGCCGTGACCCCATTACACGTCTGCTGTGTAACCTTGGCCCAGTTACTCAACCTCTCTGTGCCTCGGTTTACCCCACCTGTAGAAGTAGACGTAATAATAGAGGCAGTGGTGTGAACTAAATGAGCCAATACTTGAAAATGCTTAAAACAGGGCTCCTGTCGTTATGAGGAATCCTGTTTTCCACCAGCACACGCAGCAGATTCATGAAGGGGCAGAAAAGGGACCAGAGCAAAGGAAAGAGGGGACACAGAGGCTAAAAATAACCTTGGAGAAACAAGTTCATTTTAAGGTTATTTTTAGATTTCTCCCTACTTGATCTTCCACTATCGGAGAGCTCCATTTAGGGTGTTTGTTTTTTATAACAGCTTTACCGAGATATGTCACATGCCATAAAATCCACCCTTTGAAGTGTACAATTCAGCGATTCCTGTATAGTCCCAAAGTTGTCCAATATCACTACTCTGGAATTCCAGTTGAGTTTTTTATCTGAGGGGGTCTAAGGGCGATCGTCCTTTTTTTGGATGGCGCTACCGGATCTGGTGGCAGTGATTCCGCTGAGTCACGCTGGCGACGGCCGGGAGCCTGCAGTGCTGCCTCCTGGAGAAGCTGGGCGGCCGGCTGGGCTGCAGCAAGCGGGCACCGCGGGCCTGACACGTGCTGCCCCCTAGCGAGGGCTGCAGCCACGCCGGACACAGCCCACCTGGCACCTCCGGTGAGGGGGGGGGGCGGGGGGGGGAGCTCTCGGGGACGAAAAAGAGCTCCTCCTGGGTGTGGACTTCAAGGACAGTGCACCCTGCATGGAGCCCAGTGAGCCAGGGTACGGGACCAGCCCCTGACACAGGCTTTTTTCTTCCCTCCTTGACTCTTAATTTCATCCAGCCGGGACAAGATCACTTCCATGGGTAAGGCAGAGGAGAAAAGGGCTGTTTTTAAACTCTTTGTTGCGAAGGCAATAATATGATACAGTATCTAAAAGATGGGTTTAACATCAGAAGATCAGAGTTCAAATCCTATCCTACTCTGCCTCTTATTAGCTGTGTGACCCTCTGCAGGTTCCTGAACCTCTCTGAGCCTATTTCCTCATCCAGAAAGCGGGGAGAACAATTCCTCTCGTGGGACTGTTGTATTTCAGAGATTCCATTTCTCTCTCTCCCCTGTTTCCTCCCTTCCTCTGAAGCCTCTGCAACTGGCTTATAGTCGCAGACTCGAATAAACGGATGTTGTTCATATTCCAAAGCCATCAACGGTGTCCACTGTTGCCCTGGCTTACTTGAGGAGCTTTCTAGAATCAGAATGCATTGCTGTGGGTAAGACGATTAGAAGGAATAGGAAGAATGGCAGTAGGCATAGGAAGGCTATTTGGTCTTCATCTCCTTCAGGGAGATATGCCCCCAGGCCAGCTGAAACCCGCAGACCCCTTGGAGACCTGGGTAGGAGCAAAGGCCTGGGACCGAAAACAGAGAGAGGCATCTGAACTGCCAGAAATCTATATTCCAGAGGGAAGTCAAGTCCCAGGCTTCCCTGGTGTTCTCAGGCAAGTCACTCAGGCTCTTGGGGCCCTTTACCTGGCTAGGTTTTGCATCCTGCCCATCTCACAGGTTTGTGGTGAGCCTAAATGTTCTGTCATGGGAAAGTGTCCAGGAAAATGGCAGGTGTACTTCAAATAGTGAGCAGGGTCCCCTGGTGATGCTGCAGAAGTCACCTCTGAGCTGGGCTGGGCGCCTGGGGTTCCCTCATCTGCTTCTGAATGCCTCAGAGGGTGGCCTGGAATGATCAAAAACAAAGCTGCCTCTGCAGCTAAGCAGAGCTCAGCACGCAGAGCACATGAACTCTACCAAGTGGAAAATTTATCCATCTTGCAGCCTGGGAAAGCTCTGTTCCTCGGGAGCAAAAGGGACCCGAGGTCTCACCTGCACATCCCTGTGCCCTTGAGAGTTGAGGGGCCAGGGGAAGCCTTGGCAAAATGAGGAAGAAGTTGAAGTTTATTTGAGGGTCCTTGTCATCCCCTCTTCCACCATCCCACCCCTTCCTGCCCTCACCTTTCCTCTCCTCCACCCCGGTTTTACCATTATCAGACAAATGTCACACTAAAAAAAGCTCTATATTATCTTGTTTCCAAACTTAAAAGACTGTGGGTGATCATCATTGGACACATGGATAAGCAAAATGTGGTGCATTCATACAATGAAATATCATTCGAGGAATGAAGTCCTGACTCATGCTACAATGCGAGTGAATCCTGAAGACATTACACTAAACAAAGGAAGCAAGACACAAAAGCCCAAATATTAGATGATTCCATTTATGTGTAATCTCCAAAACTGATAAATCCACAGAGACAAAGTAGATTAGTGGTTGGCAGGGCATAGGGGGAGGAAGAGGATGAGGAAGTGCTTAATGGACATAGGGTTTCTTTCTGGGGTGATGAAAGTGTTTCAGAATGAGATAGAGGTGATGGTTGTTCACTTTAAAATGATGACTTGTGCAGACTTCCATGATGGTCCAGTGGTTAAGACTCCAAGCTTCTACTGGAGCAGGGTGCAGGTTCAATCCCCGGTCAGGGAACAAAGATCCACATGCTGCAAAGTGTGGCCATAAAGAAAAAAATAGTAAAAATGACTTGTGTGTTGTGTGGATTTTACTTCAATCAGAAAAAAAGACTGAGTTGGAGTTTTCCTGGTGGCTCAGTAGTAAAGAATTCACCTGCCGATGCAGGAGACACAAATTGGATTCCTGGACCGGGACCAAAGAGCAACTAAGCCCATGTGCCATAATTATTGAGCCTGTGCTCTAGAGCCCGTGACCCACAACTGCTGAAGCCTGCCTGCCCTAGAGCCTGTCCTCTGCAACAGGAGAAGCACCCACAGTGAGAAGCCTGTGCACCGCAACTAGAGAGTAACTCCTGCTCGCCGCCTCTAGAGAGAAGTCCACACAGCAATGAAGACCCAGCACAGCCAAAATAATTAATTATTTATTTTTAAAAAGCAAGCACTGTGCCTCATTCACAGGAAGAGCTCAACAGATAGGTGATTTAAAAAAAAAGCTCAACCTAAAAGTCACCCTGCTTATTTAACTTATATGCAGAGTACATCATGAGAAACGCTGGGCTGGAAGAAGCACAAGCTGGAATCAAGATTGCCGGGAGAAAGATCAATAACCTCAGATATGCAGATGACCAGTCCATTCTGAAGGAGATCAGCCCTGGGATTTCTTTGGAAGGAATGATGCTAAAGCTGAAACTCCAGTACTTTGGCCACCTCATGCAAAGAGTTGACTCATTGGAAAAGACTCTGATGCTGGGAGGGATTGGGGGCAAGAGGAGAAGGGGTCGACAGAGGATGAGATGGCTGGATGGCATCACTGACTCGATGGACGTGAGTCTCAGTGAACTCCGGGAGTTGGTGATGGACAGGGAGGCCTGGTGTGCTGCGATTCATGGGGTTGCAAAGAGTCAGACACGACTGAGCGACTGATCTGATCTGATCTGATGCAGATGACACCACACTTATGGCAGAAAGTGAAGAAGAGCTAAAGAGTCTCTTGAGGAAAGTGAAAGAAGAGAGTGAAAAAGTTGACTTAAAGCTCAACATTCAGAAAACTAAGATCATGGCATCCAGTCCCATCACTTCATGGCAAATAGATGGGGAAACAGTGGAAACAGTGGCTGACTTCATTTTTCTGGGCTCCAAAATCACTGCAGATGGTGACTGCAGCCATGAAATTAAAAGATGCTTACTCCTTGGAAGGAAAGTTATGACCAACCTAGACAGCATATTCAAAAGCAGGGACATTACTTTGCCAACGAAGGTCCATCTATTCAAGACTATGGTTTTTCCAGTGGTCATGTATGGATGTGAGAGTTGGACTATAAAGAAAGCTGAGCGCCAAAAAATTGATGGTTTTGAACTGTGGTGTTGGAGAAGACTCTTGAGAGTCCCTTGGACTGCAAGGAGATCCAACCAGTCCATCCTAAAGGAGATCAGTCCTGGGTGTTCATTGGAAGGACTATGTTGAAGCTGAAACTCCAATACTTTGGCCACCTGATGCGGAGAGCTGACTCATTTGAAAAGACCCTGATGCTGGAAAAGATTGAGGGCAGGAGGAGAAAGGGGCGACAGAGGATGAGATGGTTGGATGGCATCACTGACTCGATGGACATGGATTTGGGTAAACTCTGGGAGTTGGTGATGGACAGGGAGGCCTGGCGTGCTGTGGTTCATGGAGTCGCAAAGAGTCGGACATGACTGAGCGACTGAACTGAACTGAACTGAAAAGTTGAGAATTGTTTTTTTAAAAAAAAGACTGGCCTGCAGCAGTCATATTTGATTCAGGGGGTTCCTACATCCCTTTGCCTTCGGCCCCTTCCCCTCTCCTGTCTTTGCCTTTAGCCTCTCATCACCTGCACTGTCCCCTTTGTTCCTCTGTCTCCCCCCTCAGCCCTGCAGACACCCTTCTGCCGTTTCCGGACCTCTCCAACTGCCCCCCAAGCTCCCATTGGGTCTGGTGGCGGGGGTGATCCTGTAGGACCAGACACCATGAACAGCTCAACAAGCCCCTTCCCCATCACGGGACTCAATTTACCAGCTACAAAATGACACAGAGAGACTCCAGGACCGTCTGGTTCTTGCTTTCTCTTGTCAGGTGGCCGTGCTTTTCCAAGGGGCCCTAAAAAGGGGGCCTATTTTCGTTTCCTGGTTTAACTCAACTTTGGTGCCGCCACTCTAAAATTTCTTCCTTACCTTCCACCCCAGCACCTCTGGATCACTGCCTGGGAAAACAGAACGGAGGAGATCAGAGAGATTGAGAAAGAGATTGGTTGATTTAGAAGAATAAGAAAGCAGAGCGTGGCCTTAGGACAGCAGCTCTTGGCGCGTTTCCTTTCCTGTCTGCGCGCCTCTCAGATTATAGGGATCTGTGAGGGGGCGGTGACCACAGCTCGTCTGGGTTGTGTACCCACCTAGGGTTATACTTATTTTTGTCTTTCCAGTCTGCTGTCTTTGACGTGCAGCTGTACCATTTGTCAGCTGGTTTATGTGTTCTTTGCCCAGTTCTCCCAGAGAAGTCATTCTGCCCTTGGATCTCACAGAGGAAGACGCGAGGCATCGGTGACGGTGGGAAAGGAGGGAGGCAGGGCTGGGCGTACAGACCCTCCGCTGGGATGCCAGGGCCCACCACCTCTCAGCCAGGCCTGGGCTAGAGACCCCTCCTGTCCTGTGACCAACCCCCCCAGGGCTCCCGAGACAGAGGACACAGACCTAATCTATCCATTAGAATAAAATGTCGGAGCAGGAAAGGAGCTCGGGGTCACTGGGTGACATGCAGGAGGCTGGGAGGAGTGACTAGGTCACAGCTTTGGGGTGTGAGCCCTGGAAAAGTGCTGCTTCCACACCCCAGACCTGTGCTGCTACGGTGGGAAACGAGGCCTGATGGTCCTGGCTGGAAAAACCGGCAGTGAGGGTTGCTGAGTGCTCCGTCAGGACACAGGCTTTGAACCCTGGCATCGCCTCTTCCCGGCTGTGTGACCTTGGGTGGGTTACCTCCCGGATTCCTCATCTGTTTACAAGTGACCCAGACAGGTCCCACCCGACGGGACTTGCCTTCTCATGCTCAGCGTCTGTCCTGAGACTCAGAAAAGCTACTTCATTTTACTTTCAGAGAACATCCTCCTCTGGGTTCTATTTTCTGCTTATGTCGAGTAGCCTCTCACAGATGCTCTAGAACTCTGACTTGTCTTTATTTTCCATTGTGCTGGGTGTTCGCTGCGGCACGCGGGCTTCTCTAGTTGTGGCACGTGGGCTTTGTTCCCCTGAGGCACGTGGGATCTCAGTTTCTAGTGCAAGTGAAAGTGTTAGCTGCTCAGCAGTGTCTGACTCTCTGGGACCCCGTGGACTGTAGCCCACTGCAGGCTCCACTGGTCCAGGGAATTCTCCAGACGAGAATACGGGAGCAAGGACTTCCCTGGTGGTCCAGTGGCTAAGACTCCAAGCTTGCAATGCAGGATACCTGGGTTCAATCCCTGGTCAGGGAACTAGATCCCATATGCTGCAACTAAGACCAGGTACAGCCAAATAAATAAATAAAAAAGAATACTGGAGTGGGCTGCCATTCCCTTCTCAAGGGGATCTTCCCAACCCAGGGACTGAACCAATCAAACCCATGTCCCCTACATTGGAAGGCAGATTCTTTATCCTGGACCACCAGGGAAGTCCCCTGAACTTGTCTTTCTTAATATGACCTGTTGGTACCAAAGCATTCGCAAGGAGCAAGTGGCCCCACCCAGATGAGTTGGAGAGAGAGCTCTGGTGGCCTCACTGAATCAGGAGGTCCGTGAACCTAAGGCCATTTGCTGTCCTGGAGTTGGCAGGAGGGGCAGGGGTGGGGTGCCTCCCTGTTTAGAGAGGTCTTCCCATGCATTCCACTTTTTATCCCAAAGGAAAATATTGGCACTTGAGATTCATGGTTTATTTTGCATATAATAGTAGCCTGTGTTTTTAAGGATGATTTAATTTCTCCTTGTAATTCCTTCAGCTTCTTTTTAGTGTCTCTGACTTTCTCCAGCCTTGCTGGGTGGTGCTGGTGGTAGGGAAGTGGGGGATCATTGGAACCAGAGTAGTGAGACCCACTCACTACCTTGTCATCTGCTCCATGGAGCTGAGGCAGCCTGACTCATAACACGGGCTTATACCACAGATGCTGCCCCCAGTCCCCAGAACAGAGGGACACTGCCTCAAGCCCCAGAATGACCCTTAGTTCTCCTGCTCCTGCCCTGAAACCTCTGGAAGCAGCTGAAGAAAACTCAATGTCAGGGGGCTTCCCTGGCGGTCTGGTGATTAAGAATCTGCCTACCAATGCAGGGGACACCAGTTGGAAGATCCCTGGTCTGGGAAGATCCCACATGCCACAGGGCAACTAAGCCCATGTGCCACAACTACTGAGTCCACACTCTTTTGCCCATGAGCTGCAACTACTGAGCCCATGTGCTGCCCCTACTGGAGCCCCCATGCCCCAGAGCCTGTGCTTCCCAACAGCAGAAGCCACTGCAGTGAGAGCCCTTGAGCTTCAACTAGAGAATAGCCCCCACTTGCCGCAACTAGAGAAAGCCCACTCCTATCAACAAAGACCCCGTGCAGCCAAAAATAAAAAATTAATTTAAGAAACAATACTATTTATAAAAACAAACAAACCAAAAACAACATCACTGCAAAAATTCACACTGAGAAAATAGGAGGAGACCAAAATGTACAATGTTAAAAAACTTCACTATAGATATATATATTGAGAGAGAGGAGAATAAGTACTGGAAAAGCCAGAAGCAGGAGTCCATAAACTATGGTCCGCAGGCCAGGTCTGATGTTAGCTAAGGATGGCGTTTACATTTTCAAGGAAAATATTTTGTGACACATGATCTTTTATGCAACTCAAATTTCAGTGTCCGGAAATAAACTTTGAGACACAGCCATGCTCATTCATTTATACATCTATTACCAATGTCTGCTTCCCTGCTGCAGAGGTGGGTAGTTGTAACAAAAGGCACGGCCCACAAACTTAAAATATTTACTATCTGGTCCTTTGCAGAAACAAATTGCTGACTCTTAACCTCAAACTAAAGTGGAATACTGTTCTATTGTAGATCCATTTGTTTCAAATCCATAGTGAATGTTCTCAGTCATGTCCAATCCACCAGGCTCCTCTGTCCACAGAATTTTCCATGTAAAGGATACTAGATTGATTGATTTGATTGAAGTCGCTCAGTCGTGTCCTACTCTTTGCAACCCCATGGACTGTAGCCTACCAGGCTCCTCTGTCCATGGGATTTTCCAGGCAGTAGTACTGGAGTGGATTGCCATTTCCTTCTCCAGCGGATCTTCCTGACCCAGGGATCGAACCTGGGTCTCCCGCATTGTAGACAGACGCTTTACCGTCTGAGCCACGAGTGGGATGCCATTTCCTACTCCAAGGCATCTTCCCGACCCAGGGGTCAAACCTGCGTCTCTTGTGTCTCCTGCATTAGCAGGCAGATTCTTTATCCCTAGCACCACCCTTCAAATCCCATCACAATTTCAAATTATAGGGACTTCCATGGTTGCCCAATGGTTAGGACTCTGCACTTCCATTGCAAGGGGCAGGGGTTCAATCCCTGGTCAGGGAACTAAGATCCTGCATCCTATGCAGCGAGGCCAAAAGGTATTTTAAAATAAATAAACAGAAATAAAACTTGAATACTTAAAAAATTTTAGTTATAATGGAAATCAATAGGGAGAGCAGAATCTATTTTCTAGAACTTATTAAATCAAATCAATCACCAGTTAGTAAAATGAGGTGCGGGGGATTCTTTTGAGCAGTGATATTTTACAGACAGAACCCACGCTTGTTGACCAGCTGTTTTAGCCCCTGATGTTGTTCCCTCTGACTGTGTTACCCCCTCCCTCTTTCACAGCCATCCAAGCCCCCACTCTAGTGTAATTCTGGACTCTGATCTCTCTCTCTGACCCCAACCCAATTTTGAAACCCAGTCTAATGTTGTCTAAAATACACTTCTTGGATCTATCCCTTCTTTCCATGCCCTCTGCCTACACTTTGGTTCCAGCCTCTTTGCTGTTTGCTTGGACCAGTGAGGTCACCTCCCTGCCAACAGTCCTTTCTTACCTGTCCAATTGGCCCTGCCAACCACTGCCCAAGTGACCTTAGAGAGCCTCTTTAATGCTTCCCTGCTCATGCCCGTGAACAAAGTCCACACTGGCCACTTTGCCCACCTCCAGACTCATCCGAGTGAAAAGCAGCCACCACATCACATGTGTCATCCCATCCATTGTGCAGATGGGCAGGGAAGGGACCAGGGCAGCCCCTCTGAGCTGGACATAAGCCAGGGGGGTGGGAATCACCTTGGAAAATAGAGTGGAAGCCCAAAGGGAAAGTGGTTCACTCTGCACAAACACTGCTTCGACTTTCACTGATGCCGAGTTTGCCCGTTAAGTACCATCTCGATACCTTTAAGGTCACTGGGGTCTACTTGGAGTTCATGCTTATGATCAGACCTGTGTTGATTCTGGCTGCCACCTGGTGCATTTTGCCGTCCTCACTTTGTGCAGAGGAATGAGCTGACAGATGGGGACACGAGTGCTTGGGCGGTGGGGAAGCTCAGCAGGAGGGCTGGGGCGGTAGCACTGAATAATCAGAAGACAGCGTTCATCAGGGAGCCCATCTTTTCAGGCGTAACTAGAGTATGGGCTTTGGGACTTAGTGATGTGCAGAGAGTGGTGAGCTACTGCGTGTGTGGGTTCCTAGCTCATACTTCCCAGGCTTTGTGGGAAGAGCGGCTTTCTCCAAAATCCATGATGTTTTTTAAGTTTGTCTTTTTTTTTTTCAATGTGGACCATTTTAAAGAGTTTATTTGTAATTGGAATGTAATTGTTTTATAATATTGTATTGGTTTCTGCTGTACAACATGAATCAGCTTTAAGTATACATATTGATGTGGACCATTTAAAATATGAGCAACCATCTCTTATGTCTCCTGTTTACTGGCAGGCGGGTTCTTTACCACTAGCGCCCCCTGGAGTATTCCCTAAAACCAGCTGCAGGTTGAACAGGGTGACCTGGTTTGGTTGGCCTGGCTCACCTGGGCCAGGGGAAGCATCTCCAGCCAGTTTGGGAGGCCTCGTGCTTCTGGGCTGTCATCACTGTTCCCAGGTGGGGCTCCTGGTGAATCAGCAGACGAGGTGACTCATGGATCAGTCTCAGGGACTAGCAGTTGGCAGTGACCAGGCAGGTTCCGAGACAGACTTCATTAGGAGGCGGTAAGGAAAGTGTTGCTTCCTAGGGTTGGGTGGGAAGCAGTTGTTCACTTCTTGGGTAATGAAATTTGTTCCTCTTAGCACAGGGGTTCTTATGTTTGGGGGCTTTCTAAGGAAAACAGACCATCAGCATATCTCAGGGTAGAGAATATCACCACCAAATCCTAAGCCTTGGGATCTTCCCAGGATAACATCTTGCTCGTCCTTGGGAGGATATCAAAGGCTTGGAGATATTCAGCTTCAGGAGCCTCCCCCAAGAGCTCCTTGAGGGTCAGGGACCTCAGTCAGGATGAAAAGGGACCCCTTCTCTATAGGCTGCTACTGCTGCTAAGTCGCTTCAGTCATGTCTGACTCTGTGTGACCCCATAGACGGCAGCCCACCAGGCTCCCCCGTCCCTGGGATTCTCCAGGCAAGAACACTGGAGCGGGTTGCCATTTCCTTCTCCAATGTATGAAAGTGAAAAGTGAAAGTGAAGTCGCTCAGTCGTGTCCGACTCTTAGTGACCCCATGGACTGTAGCCCACCAGGCTCCTCCACCCATGGGATTTTCCAGGCAAGAGTACTGGAGTGGGGTGCCATTGCCTAGTGGCTGCCAAAGTGGGGCCAGGCCTCCCACCCTCTGCCTACACCCAGAAGAGGTCTCACTGACCTCATTCTTAGAACCCTCCTAAGCCATCCCAAGGGCTTCCCTGGTGGCTCAGACAGTAAAGCATCTGCCTGCAGTGCGGGAGACCCGGGTTCGATCCCTGGGTCTGGAGAAGGAAAGGAAATGGCAACCCACTCCAGTATTCTTGCCTGGAAAATCCCATGGATGGAGCCTGGTAGGTTACAGTCCATGGGGTTGCAAAGAGTCGGACACGACTGAGCGACTTCACTTCACTTCAAGCCATCCCAGCTTCTTATCCTACATAATGGAGAGAGAAGGGAGCTCAGACACCCACACCAGCATGTCCTGCCTAGAAGGGAGAGAAATGGAGCTGGGTGTGAATATGCCAGTGGCCAACTGGTATAAGCACATTGTCAGAAGCCTGGCTGTCCCCTCCACCCACGTCAGTCAAGTGTTACGTGGAAGGTCAGCCCCAGGTAGATCCTCCCACCCTGTAGCCCAACATTGTGCAATAGTTTTCAGAGGTGAGAACATTCTGCAACTCATAATACATTTAGACAGTACATGACATCAAGTCCGCCCTCCACACCTTGCCCGTGGCAGACTTTACTCACTGATCACAGAGGCCAGAGCTAGTATAGTGGAGGCAAGAGAAGGGCCCTGCCCTCACCAGCTTGTGTTACCAGCTCGCCCACAGCCACTGAAAATCAGCCGTAGAATTAGATCAGAAATGTGAGAGGGTAACTATTAACAAATTATAACAGAAAACTAGAGATTTAAAGTAAAGAATGCAGGGGTTTCCCTGTCTATCCAGTGGTTACAACTCTGTGCTTCTGCTCTCTGTGCTTCTGCCGTAGGGGGCGTGGATTCAATCCCTGGTCAGGGAACTGATATCCCACCAGCTGTGTGACACAGTCAAAAAGTAAAAAATAAAGAATGCAAACAAAATTAGAAGAAAGGTAAGAACAAATGAAAACAAAGAATGGGAAATGGCAGCCCAAACTTTAAAAATAAAAATTAAAGATTAGATTTAGGTTAAAATTATGGAAAATGATAAAAGTTACAATTATAAAAAGGAGTGACTTTTTTTTAAGTCACTTAAAAGATTAGAAAAATGGAAGATAACAGGGAAATACATTTTAAAGGGATTACAAAAGGTTAATGACTCTCTGGGGAACTTTTACAATCTTTCTACAAGTATAAAATTATCTCAAAAAATTAACATAAAAGTGAAACACTAACATGAATCTAGAGTGAAAATTCAAAGTAAAAAAATGAAACAATGTAAGGATTTAAATAAATATATGTACAATAAATCATGCAATAAATATATACAGTAAATGAATAATACAATAAATACATATAAATAAATGTTTATTTAGATGTTTTATTACATGTATTTTAATACATATATGTATTACGTGTCTTTATATGTATATATGTAATAAAATAAACGTAAAATAAATCAAAACAGCTGAGATTTTAAAAGAATTTTTTAAATCTTTAAATTTTAAAGGATTAAAATTATAAAAGTTTAAAGGCAGGAAGTAAAAGCAACTAGAACAGAGGAGTTTCAAATATGATAAATATAAAGCAGAAAATGAATAATATGAGATAATTAGATAATTTAAAAGGAAGATGTCAAAGTAAAAGAAGACTCAAGTTACAGAGATAACAATGTAAAACCTGGAATAATCCACCAGAGTAGCATGAATGAACCAAAGCAAAAGGGCATACTCAAAAATTCAGAAATTCAAGCTTATGAGTTATTTTAAGATAAAGAATAAAATATTCTTAGTAAAGATGAGGGCAGGGCATTCCCTGGCAGTCCAGTGGTTGGGACTCTGAGCTGTCATTGCTGGGGGCCCGGGTTCAATCCCTGGTCTAGATACTAAGATCCGGTAAGCCATGGGGCGAAGAACAAAAAGCCAGTGCAGACAGAGTACGATTAAATGGTAGTTTCTGATCCAGGAATACAGCCATCTCTCCATCTGTCAGGGCCACTTTGCTTTGTTTCATCAGCGTCATGCAGTTTTCTGCACACAGGCCTCTTGCCTCCTAAGTTTATCTGTAGGTATTTTGCTCTTTTTGTTGCAATGGTAAAACGGATTGCTTCCTTAGTTTCTCTTTCTGATCTTTCATTGTTAGTGTATAGGAATGCAAGACTAAGAAGAACAGTACAGGGAACTCTGCTTAATGCACTGTGGTGACCTGAATGGGAAGGAAGATGAAAAGGGTGGGGATAAGTGTATATTTATAACTGATTCACCTTGCTGTATAGTAGTAACTAACACAACATCATAAATCAACTGTATTCCAATAAAAATTGATTTTAAGAAATTGTTTCTGGTGGGCTTTGTTGAGCTGAAGCTGAGTCTAGGCTAGGGCTCTTGGGGGAGGACATGCATTGGTGCTCATTAGCCCCAAATTCACACTGCGCCCTGTTAAGGACTTAGCCCAGCCCTCGGAATGCACACATAAGGTTTCTGAAGGGATCCATTGAGGTGAGTGGAAGCCCCACTCTGACCCCTAGTGGGGCCACCTGGCTCAGAGCTGGGGCGTCAGAACACTTGGGTGTGATTGAGCAATCACATTGTTTCTCTGCACCTCCTTTTCCTTACTGGCACTGCCCAGCCAATGCCTTCCCTCTCTGTAAAAAACAAAAACAGAAAACCATCAAAGTACTGGTCAGCAGCATTTAATCTATCATGAAGTAGAAAGAGCGTTGGGCATAGAAACAAATTAGGCCCCTCGAACCTGCCCAGCTGGTGGTTTTGGATATGAACTGATGTGATGTTGGTGAATGAAAAGTGCACACGTGCATGTTAATAATGCTTCAGCAGAGATACCCCTCCACAGATGAGGTTGGGTACTCTACTTGTTGGAGAAGGGAAATGAGAGGCAGAAATCTACCTTCCATGAAGTGGGGAGGGGCACTTCTGTCTCCCTGTCCCCCCTCCCCTCGCCCCAGCACTTAGCCTGAGCACAGCATCCAGCTCTCACTTCCCATCTTCTTTCCCCAGGTGGGCCTTGAACCAGGATGGCTGAGCCCCGTCAGGAATTCGATGTGATGGAAGATCATGCTCAGGGGGACTACACCCTGCAAGACCACGAGGGTGACATGGACCCCGGCCTGAAAGGTTAGTGCACAGCTCTGCCTACGGGGCCAGGCACCCTGGGGATCACAGCCAGCCCTACTGCTGGCAGGAAGGGTTTGCATCCTGATTTTTAAAGGAGTTTTAAATACTATATTATTTTAGATTATCCATAGATTTGAAACCTCATTCATTTGAATGAGCCAACAGAACTCAAAATGTGAGGCTATTTGAAAATCTGCCTTTGCAAAGGAGAGTTTGCCACAATGCATAGATGTATTGTGACAAAGACTGCAGGGGGCTTGTCCGTCTAATTAATACAAGGGCAATCTGTTGAGTCTTTAGCCACATCCATGAACCTATAAATCAGCAGAATTCATTAGCATGCAAAATACGTAACTTTAGGGCCTTCCCTGGTGGTCCAGTGGCTAAAACTCCTTGCTCCCAGTGCAGAGGGCCTGAGTTCGATCCCTGGTCAGGGAACTAGATCCCACATGCACAACTAAGACCTGGCACAGCCAAATAAATAAATAAACATAAATAAATATATATTTTAAAATGCATGACTTTATACATTATTTTTTTTTCTCTTCTTTAATAGGCGTGTAAGGTCCCTATTTGGCCAGAGTTGATTAGTTCTGGGTTTCCTATAGTTGAACCTATAGTACTAAACTGGATCAACTTCTAAGTGTTCTATAATATAGCCTTTTGGCTAAATTGGCTTGGCCTCTTCTCTGCCTCTCATCCCCACCTAGTTCGGGGAGCCCCGTGGGGCACACAGAGCCCTCTTT
The DNA here is from genome assembly GCF_029407905.1 of Bubalus kerabau. Lineage (NCBI taxonomy): Eukaryota > Metazoa > Chordata > Mammalia > Artiodactyla > Bovidae > Bubalus > Bubalus kerabau. Next base: position 18,246,543 of record NC_073627.1, on the reverse strand, counting down.
CCAGCTCCGAATGCCAATCCCCATGTTGGTGCCAGGAGCAGCAGGCTGGCCCACGGAGCACTGGGTTGTGCTGTAAGGAACCCTTCTCCCCACAGTGTCCCTGGTGGCCAGTGCTCCCTGGAGCAGCCCTCAGAGCAGAGTAAGAGAGACTAGGTCCCTGTCCTCCACACCCATTTCTAAGGAGACAAAATGGCTGTCTATTTTTCTCTTTAAATGCTGCAAGTAATAAAAACACTTTGCAGCCTGGGTGTGGGGTGGCGGATGGAAGTGGTGGAGTTCCAAGGTGGGAGGGAACCTCTTCCAGGTACATCCCTCGGAGAAGGGTCCCTGGAAGAGGCAGGGTCACCAGGAGGAGCCCTGGGTTGGGGAAGCATGCAGAGGCATCATTCCCACCTTGGAGATGTTTCAGGACTCACTGGGGACCCTTGTTTCAAAGGCTAACTTCTCTGTACCTGTTTAGGCAGAGAACACACTGGAGGCAGAGCTTGGGAATCAGACAAAAGGGCTCCAAGTTAGGGGAGGTGAGGGAAGGCATGGACTGTCCTGGGAGCTCAGAGGCTGCCCTCTGGCCTTCTTGGGAGCCCCCAGCCTGAAGCTCTGGGTGAGGGGTGTACCAGGGTGGGCGGGGGGGAGGAATGCCTGCTCCACCTAGCAGTCCCAATTGGCCCAAACCTCTCTTCCCGGTGTCAGGAACCAAATGGTGGCAAGAATTACTTTCTGACCTCTCCCTGGCCGAAGCCTGACTCAGGCCAGAGCTGCTACTTTTCAGCTCCCCGTGGAGGGTTGGGGGCAGCTGGGCCCTGGGATCTCCCTCAGCTGAGGACCTGAGCCCACTGTCTCTTCTGCCTCATTAGCAGTATTGCTGCTTTCACTTTCAAGTGTCCTGATTTGGGTGGTAAAGAATATAATTACTTACGGGGCTTCCTGGGTGGCTCAGTGGTAAAGAATCTGCCAGTGCAGGAGACACGGGTTCGATCCCTGGGTCAGGAAGATCCCCTGGAGGAGGAAATGGCAACCCACTCCAGTATTCTTGCCTGGGAAATGCCACGGACAGAGGAGCCTAGACACGGGTTCGATCCCTGGGTCAGGAAGATCCCCTGGAGGAGGAAATGGCAACCCACTCCAGTATTCTTGCCTGGGAAATGCCACGGACAGAGGAGCCTGACGGGCTGCAGTCGATCACAACTGAGCACAAGCATGAGCGCCCTGCGTATAATGGGGCTTGCTTAAAAGGACGATGCAGGCTTTTTGTAGAGCTCTAAACAGCTGGCAAAGGGCTTCGGCCAACAACGTCTCAGGCACTGCTCACAGTAACCAGTGAGGATGGAGGTTACCCTCCCTAGTTTACAGATGACAGTTTCCTCTCTGAGGTCACGGGGCCAGTATAGCCTTCCACTCTACGTCAGCTGTTTCTGCCTCTGGTCACTCTCAGCCAAGTCCCCCTGGAACTTCAGTTCCTGAAGTCTTCACGTGTGCTAAGTCGCCTTCAGTTGTGTCCAATTCTTTGCGATCCCATGGACTGTAGTCCACCAGGTTCCTCTATCCATGGAGTTCTCCAGGCAAGAATACAGGAGTGGGTTACCATTTCCTTCTCCAGGGAATCTTCCTGACCCAAGGACTCAACTTGTGTCTCTTACATCTCCTGCATCGGCAGGCGGGTTCTTTACCACTATCGTGGGAGAGCATCCAACTTAGGATCCTAACATACTGAATTCTGCCCCAGGTGAATTAATTGTGCCAGTGAAAAATGATGCTCTGTTTAGGGTGACCTGGTTTAATAAGTTTAAAAATATGTATCATGTTGAAACAAATGTACCATAATAATGTAGGATGTTAATAACTAGGGAAACTGGCAATGGGGTATCCTCTGTTCTCTCTTTGCAATTTTTCTGTAAATCTAATAATTCAATTTATAAAGTAAGAACAAGTTTACCAAGTTATTTTGTGCCTTAGAGGTGCTTAAAGTACAGTTGCTGAAATTCCTCAGTTCTTTTAACATAAAATGTCATTGGAAGTTCTGTGCTAAAACAGATATATGTGTAAATATATAATATATACATGCAGATTTTAAGTTGCTAACCTTTTTGTCACTGCTGTGAAAGTGTTTGAAGATAGTCTAAACAAACTTCCTCAAACAATATACTTGCCAAGAAAGCAAGTGATACCTAAGAGATTTTCAGAGTTCTCCTCAAATTTGGTCTTGCTACTAAGGATTTAGAAGGAATTATTTTTATATGGAGAGTGAAAGGTGTGACTTGACAGAAGGTGTCACTTTACAAGCAACATTTCAGATAGGTGACAGAGACTTTTTTGAATAATGACAAGAAACCACATGTAAAATACTAGAACAGAGAGCATCTGAGTAGATGCTAAAAGTTGGAATAGGATTAGATGGAGCCAAAGAGAACTGCAAAGTGGGTGAAAGTTGGTTAACTGATAAAACAGTGCACCCGCGTGAATTAAAAGGTGTTAATGAGTTAACTTGTTAGACCTTCCAACTAAGACAGTCAGAAGAGGCCTCTTCCACCTTTCCTCCCACCATCCAAAAAATTCAACATGGATAATGCGGATGATCACAGTGGCAGGCTGGGGATGGACTGGGGGAGGGGTGTTTGGGGGGCAAGTGCTTGAGGCACCGTCACACCTGTAGGCTCCTGTGCTTTGGCAGTTGAGGCTGGTGGGTAATAAGACCCAGCAGACAACACCAAAACTGCCATGAGATACCACTTCATATTTACGAAGATGGCTATAATTTAAAAAATGGAAAATGTCAAGTGTTGGTGAGGATGTGGAGAAATTGGACCCCTTGTATATTGCAGGCGGGAGTGTAAATGATGCAGCAGCTGCGGCAAACAGTTTGGTGGTTTTCTTAAAAATTGCACGTAGAACTACCACACGATCCAGCGATTTCACTCCTGAGGATATATGCAAAAGGATCGAAACGAGGAACTAGAACAGATATTTGTACACCATTGTTCATAGCAGCATTATTCAAAATAGCCAAAAGGCTGGAACAATCCAAGTGTCCATCAACAGATGAACGGATAAACAAAAGATGGTATATACATATGTTGAAATGTTATTCAACCAGGAAAAGAAATGACACTGTGATAGATGCTACATGAACGGATCCTGAGAATATTATGCTTTGTGAAATAAGCCAAATATAAAAGGACAAATGTTGAGGCAAATTCATAGAGACAGAAAGTAGATAGAGGCTGCCAGGGGTTCGGAGGGAGGGAGAGAGAGTTATTGCTTAATAGGTACAGAGTTTTGTTGGGGAAGATGAAAAAGTTTTAGATATAGATAGTGGTGATGGTTACACAGCATGGTGAATGTATTTAATGCCACTGAATTGTGGTTAAACTGATAGATGTGAAGTTGTGATTTTATACCAATAAAAGAATCTCAGCTCACACACAGACACAAAAAGGCCCAGCAGACAGTCTGCGCGATGGTTCCTCACCATGTGTCCAAAGCCTGTTTGAGGGAGTTGGCAGGTTTTCCCAAGCTTCAGGACCGGAAGCTTCTTTAGAATCAGTCCTTCTTTGGCTGGATCAGTGCAGCCAGGGTGGGTGTCCAGGGATGGCGTTCCAGCAGAGGGTTCGAGGAGTCTGACCCCAAAGTGTGCTGGAATACCACTTGCCTCTTTTCACCTCTGGGGTCTGCCTTGTGCAGACAGGTTCCCTGTCCTCTAGTCCAGGGCTCCCCAACCCCACCCCACCCCCTCCCCTGCCAGGCAGCGTGGCTTTTGCTGAGTCCATCCGAGGTCCCCTGGCTTTGGAGTCTGGATGGGCAGTTTTCCCGTAAATAGTGATGACTGACATTTCAGGTATGACAAGGTTTGTTGGGCAGGACTGGGAGACGCAGCCCAGTGTCCGGTTAGAAGTAGGTCCCATGTCTGCCCTGAGCTAATTTCTCTGCAGAGGAAGCAGTTCGATTTCTGAGTGTTTTCCCAGGCATTTATTTGTCATGAATTCATGGCCATGATCTCCCGTGAACCTCTCCAGTAAGGAAAGACAAAGCCCCAAGTTTACTTGTGGCTTAGCTCTCTGGTGTCTGCTGCCCATTTGTCAATATCAGAGCCTTTATCTCAGTTGGAATCACAAGCTAATTAAAAGGCAATTTCTCTTCTTGCCCCAGAACAGGTAAACGTCACGTGCCTCTTTCCTGATGACCCTGGTGTGGGGGCCCAGTTGTGGGGTGGGGGTGGGGTTGGTCCCCTTCTTGGTATTATCACAAGACCACAGTCCATCCATCTTGGGTCTATACTGGGTGATTTCGGCTCCAAAAGACACTGCCCCCCAGTTCCTCTGAAGTCGAAATTGGGGCGGAGGGAGGCAGCCATTCTGAGGGGTTCATTGTGTATGTTCCAGAGTCTCCCCTGCAGACCCCGGCCGATGATGGATCTGAGGAACCAGGCTCTGAAACCTCTGATGCTAAGAGCACTCCGACGGCAGAAGGTGGGGCCCCCCTTCTCTCACGGCTTCATTCAAACAGCTCCTTCCATGCTCCAACCTGTGCTTAGCCATGCTTTGAGCTCATACATGCCAGCTCATACGTGCCACCCTTCCTGGCTGCACTTGCTGCTGCCCTGGCTGAGAGATATGCCCGCTCAGTGCTTTGCGGATGGGGCTTGGGCCCCAAGCGTTGTGGGAGCCATGCTCTGTCTTCATGCCTTGCTCACTAGTGCCAGGGATGGGCAGCTTTGTCATGTGTGAGCTTCGAGACAGCCACACTTGAACAGGCTGGGATTGTGGCAGAGCAGGGCCTGATCTCAGCTCTACAAAGCCCCTGCTGCTTGTCCATTGTCCTCTCCACACTTCTCCCATGAGCCACCAGGTCCCGGAGCAGTGGTTTGGTTCAGGAAAGTGTAGGTCAGTGCACATCTCCAAGCTCACACTTTGGGACTGCTCTTGGTTTAGTATCCTTCATTTCTTGAGCTGGGCCTGGGCCTCTGGACTTTGGCCATGGTGTTAGCTCCAGCCCATCTTTTCTAACCTGTCTTCAGTAGACATTTGGTATCTAGGTTATTATTATAAACCTTCTGATGTATTTCCTGAGGTGTTCCTTGGACCATCTTCTCTTGCTTCCCATCTATATCAGTCAAGACTATGTTTGAGGAACTTCCCTGGTGGTCCAGTTGTAAAAATTCTGCCTGCCAATGCAGGGAACATGGGTTCGATCTCTGGTCCAGGAAGATCCCGTGCAGGACAACTAAGCCTGTGTGCCACAAGTACTGAAGCCTCCACGCTTCAGGGCCCATGAGCCGCAACAAGAGAAGCTACCATAATGAGAAGCCCGTGCACTGCAATTAGAGAGTAGCCCTGGCTCACAGCAACTAGAAAAAGCCCTCATGCGTCAAGGAAGACCCAGCACAGCCAAAGAAAAAAAAGACTATGTTTGATCACAGGTAACAGAAAGCCCAACTCACTGTGGCATATATATGAAGAGGTTTATTTGTCTCACATAATAAAACATCTGGACTCAAGTAGCAGCTCCTCAGTGTCACCAGTGCTCTCTGTCTTTATCTTCTGCCATCTTTAATGGCTGGATTATTGCCTCACAGTTACAGAATGACTGCTGCACCTCCAGGCATCACATCTACCTTCAAAGCAAGAAGAAAGTAGCAAAGCAAAGTGACTGAAAGAGCCCGTAAACCAAACATGTTCCCTTTTTATTAGGAAAGAAAGAGTTTTTCTACATGCCCCACCTGACCAACTTCCATTTATGTCTCATTGGCAGGAACTGGGTTTTCTGATGCCCTCTGGCTGTAAGGGAGGCTAAAATATTGAGTATTGTGCCTTTCAGCTTCCTTCGTAGGAAAAATCAAGGGAGAGGGGCATTGAGAATGGCTTTTGAGTAACTAGTCTGCAGAGTGTGCCCCTCCATCTCTCCATCCTCCCCAAGGTTCTAGTCGCAGCACTTCCCTGGGCCCTGCCCATGACTTTGGTGAGAACCTGGCCCCAGCATGTCCCCAGATGTCCACCTTTAGATGAATTCAGAAAGTGGCTGTCAAGTTCCTTGCCAGTTGATGGTATAAGGATATAGTGGATGTGGCCCTTCCCCTTCTTCCCCTCCCCGCCACCTCCAAGGTTCTCAGCCTCCTAGTGAAGAGAAAACCAGACCAAATGCTCTTTGCTCTCCTTCTTAGAGCCAGTGATGCAAGACATAGCCTGCTGATCCTGTTCAGACAGTTTTACAGGTTGCCTAGTGCCCTGAGAAAGTCCTGAAGCACTCATGCCAGATTTTAGGCCAGCCTTCCAAATCTACTTTATTCTGGAAGAATCTACCTACCACGTCTTGCTACATTCTGGATCCTATCCGTGTGAGGATCCCAAGAGCTTCAACTCTCATGGCTTGGGGAATGGCGGGGAGCTGCTGGTGTGGAGCTCTGCCAGGCTGCTCCCGAGACAACCACAACAAAAAGGACTCCAATTGACGAACCTGACTCAGGCTCTTGGAAAGCATTTAAAGCTGACACCTCCTCCTGTTTGCCCAGAATGGTTTGGTAGTATGCCAATGCATTTGCTCAGGGAGGAATGCCGATCTGGAAGCATTCACCTTGATGAGAGACTGCAGCAACTCCTGGTGGTGAATCTTTCCCTGTTTGCTCTGAAGGTGGATCCATCTGTCGGCCTGTTGTCAAGCACCTGACCTCAGACAGAGGTGGCCTGTTCATTGCCACCCAGGGGGGTCTGTGCTTTATAACCAAGGGTCATGGGCTCCAGGAGACAGGGGAATTAATGTTGTTGTTCAGTTGCTCAGACATGTCTGACTCTCTGAGACCCCACGGACTGCAGCACGCCAGGCTTCCCTGTCCTTCATTTCCTAGAGCTTGTTCAGACTCATGTCCATTGAGTCGGTGATGCCATCCAACCATCTCATCCTTCTCCTCCTGCCTTCAATCTTTCCCAGCATCAGAGTCTTTTCTAATGAGTCGACTCTTTGCATCAGGTGGACAAAATATTGGAGCTTCAGTTTCAGCATAAGTCTTTCCAATGAATATTCAGGGTTGATTTCCTTTAGGATTGACTGGTTTGATCTCCTTGCTGTTCAAAGGACTCTCAAGAGTCTTCTCCAACACCAACAGTTCAAAAGCATCAGTTCATCGGTGCTCAGCCTTCTTTATGGTCCAACTCTCACATCCATACTTGACTACTGGGGGATTAGAACTGGAAGAAAACTTGGAGGTCAAGGCACCTCCCATTTTGCAGATGAGGAAACTGAGACCCTAAGAGGACAAAGGACTTGCCCAAAGCTGGACTCCCAGCAGAACTGTAGCCTCCAGCCCTGACTGCAGAATTTGCCCTCTCCTGTTCTGCACTGCTATAAGGCTCAAACATCTGTGACCAGTCACCTGATTTTCAACGTTTCTTCCTTAAAAATACTGGCGACCATCCCCAGAAGTCCCTTTCGCTGCAGTGTTTAGAGGGGGGCTGTTCTGGCTTTCCTGGTAGAGGGTCTGGTTGTCTCTTAAGCGGTTGCCTCTTGGACAAAGTATTCATGTTTTCCTGGGGAGATTTCAAGCGGGAGCACGCCTCTGAGCCCTGCTGTGGGGTTGCTTTTTTGCATGCGGCTGAGTCCCCTTCCTGCCTCCCCATTCCTGCACCTTTGCATCCCCAAAGAGCGCAAGGTGAGGGGCGTGGCATGGCCCATCCCAGCCCCTAAGGTGGTTTCCACTCTTGGTGGTTTCCAGATGCGACAGCACCCTTAGTGGATGAGGGAGCCCCCGGTGAGCAGGCGGCCGCTCAGGCCCCCACGGAGATCCCAGAAGGAACCGCAGGTGAGGGTGGCTCCTGGGGCTGGGTGCCGGGCTCCCCAGCTGTAGGATGGGAGTGCATGGGGTTCTGCCTGTCTCCAAATGAGGTGGGAATGCGGGTGGATGCCAGCCTCCCGAAATCTCGGGTTGTTCTGAGCTTGATGCCCTGTTGCCTCCATCGCTGCCTGCCTGTCTCCTGGAGGATAGAGAACCTTCTGGATTCCTTCCAGCCTCTCCTTTCCTTGTCTTAGCTCCAGAGAGTGCTTGCAGGCAGGCTGGCAGCCAAGGCCAGTCCACGGTCCTGCTGGGACTCTGCCCAGCGACAGGGTCACTTCCTAGGGGGTACACAGCTCCCTGAGGGGAGCACCAGAGTGTGGCACAGCATCCGGATGACCCACCCACATCTTGGAGGATCGTAACTGGATAACCCCCCAGGAACTCAGTGACGCACTCTAGCATCCAATTTTAGGACTATCTTTTCAAACGTATCAGCATAGAACAGACGTGATGAGACTGTCCTGTCAACATTGATGATGGGGAGCAGCCCAGACGGGGCACTGACCAGAAATAGCACTGAACTCAGGACCGCCAGAGTCACCGTGAGCTGCCCGGGCCCTTAGGAAACAGCGAGCAGAGCCCGGAGCTCTGGCTGTCACTTCCTTCACATCCACCTCCCTGGGCTAGGCATGACTGCAGCCACTGGCTTGGCAATGGGGACGGTGCTCAGCAAGAAATGCAGGACGAGCTCTGGATGGTGTTTCAGCAGCAGTGGAGAGTGGGGAAATGTCCCCGGCAGGAGTTCTTTTCCTTCCTGAAGGCGGGGCTCAATGGCAGCTGTTTGGGAAGTCTGCAGCCTTGGCCCCAGCCAAGTGGGTTAAGGATGCCGTGCAGGGGCCAAGCAGCGCCACCCGCTCCTCCGAGTAGTCTCCGCTCCGCAAGCTGCTCTCCAGAGATGAATGGAGGGAGATGTTCTGGATACTGACAGGCCTCGTCCTAGACAGTGAAGGTCGTTTGAAGGCCATGGAACCAACGACTCGTGGGATGAGATCACGGGTAGCTTGACTTTTGTCTCTCACTGTCACTTTATAACTTTTCAGTGGGTGAAGCTCTTCTTCCGCCTGGGACAAAAACTCTAGGGAACTCTTGACTTTCCATCATTTCTGGAATATCAAGTGTTTTAGTCTCCACCAACACACAACCCAGTCTGCAAATGCTGATAAGAATGTGCAGTCTGGGACTTCCCTGGTGATCCAGTGGCTAAGAAACCCCCCTGCCAGTGCAGGGGACACAGTTCGACCCTTGGTCTGAGAAGATTCCCACGTGCCTTGGAGCAACTAAGCCCGTGCCCTGAGCCTGTGCTCTAGAGCCGCAACTAGTGAGCCCGTGCTCTGCAGCAAGAGAAGCCGCCACAGTGAGAAGCCCAAGCACCACAATTAGAGAGTAGCCCCCTGCCCCTCACCACAACTAGAGAAAACCTGCATACAGCAACGAAGACCCAGAACAGCCAAAAAATAATCAATGAGTTTTTAAAAAAGGAATGTCCAGTCAGGGTAACACTCAAAGCTGCAGGTCCTCCTCTCTGGGACTGGAGAGGGGCGAGAACCAGGAGCTGGCAGGGAAGTTATTCCTGCATTGGGGCTGCTATGAGCTGGCTCCTTGCAGTTTCTGCAGGTGTTGCAAGTTGAGTCTTTCCCTCTGGGGTTTTTGGAATTCTTCCAGATACCCGCCTCCCCCACCATCCCCATCGTCCTCCTGAAGTTCCCTCCCTCTGTTCTCGATTCCAGCAGACATTCCTCTCTCTTGGGTCCCTTGGGGTCTGAAGATCTGTCTCATCTCTCCTCTGCCAAGGTTGGCTTGCTCACATTGGTGGCCCTGCGGGACATGGCCTGAGGCGCCCCTTCCACTATGGCTGCCCTGTGCCCACCACAGGTCCACGGGGGACATGGGCGTTCCTTGCCTGAACAAACCACGCATATGCAGACAGCCCCCGGGCTTTGCTCTCCCACCAAGGCAGGGCCAGCCTGCCTGTCTTTGAGTTTCCCCAGGTGGAGTTCTGACAGCCCTCCACCACGTCCCTAACCCTAGGGGACACACACCACCTGTCTCCACCTGGTGCCTTGAAACCCTTTCAGTGGGACTGAGGTGGGAGGCGGACAGGTAGCCACCACCCCACCCGCCCTAAGCTGCTCTCTCTAAAGAAATCCTCCTTTAAAATTCTCTCCCCCTCCACCCTTTTACATCCTGAATGAAGTGGGAGGTTTTAGAGTTGAGGGGACATTTTTTCTGCTGGTGGCTTTAACAATATGTACCTTAGTTTCGGGCCTCCCTGTTGGCTCAGATGGTAAGGAATATGCCTGCAATGTGGGAGACCCGGGTTCAGTCCCTGGGTTGGGAAGATCCCCTGGAGAAGGGAATGGTAACCCACTGCAGTATTCTTGCCTGGAGAATTCCATGGACAGAAGAGCCTGGTGGGTTACAGTCTATGGGGTCGCAAAGAGTCAGACGCGACCGAGTGACTGACATGCCTTAGTCGAGCACCTCACTTGGGCACGTGTCTTTGTTGTCTCTTGGTTCTCCTGTGAAACTTCCCATTTGAGGTCCATTTGGGAGTGCAGTGTGGCCATCCCCCTGCAGGTGTCCCTGCCTTGTAGGGTGAGCATGGAGCTGTTTTGGGGCTCCAGGGAGGCAGAGAAGCCATATAGGCTGGTGATGGTCCAACCACTGGTTCACACCCTCCCTCTCTCTAGCTTCTCTGAGCATCTCTCTTGCTGGGATCAAGGGGTGTCAGAGATACCAGCAGCCTGCACTTTCTAATTTGCATCAGGACCAGGGTATCACGACACCGCGTTGGTGTGTGAAAGCGATGGGCTTCCCAGAGCCACAGCAGTGACGTCATCGGCACACCGCCTGGTGTCCTGTCTTAGGGACTCCATGCCGTGTAGCTGGTTTGGTGATTTGCTGTCTCCCTGGGCCTTTCTTCTGTGACCTTGTCAGAAACTCAGACCAAACCTACGTTCAGAGCAGTGCTTCCCTGACAGACATCTTTTGCCAAGTGACATGGAGCTATCACTGTTAGACCTCACGGGCTGTACAGCATCAGCGTGCAGGGCATGCAGAGGTGTTTCTGCCTAGGAACTGCCAATGGGGAAGCTGCCCGAGCCCATTGCCCGCCCCCTGCCCCTCGCCACAGTGGCCCCGGGCAGGCCAGTGGGCGGGGTGTCTTATCAGGCTGTCATACATCTGTCCAGTGACCCAGAGAGTCTTTCCTTTGCCTCCTCCATGTTCTCTGTGGTGGGCCTGCATGGCAAGAGGTGCTAACTTGGCATTTCTGATTTAGTTGTAGAGACTGAGTCATTGCAGGTCTGGGAGGAAAAAACTGGTGGCCCAGCCAGCCACTGGTGGGCATTTCTCAGGCTGGTGGCCTCCCTGTCCCTGTCCATCAGGGCATGTTGGCCCTCCTGGGGTGTGGGCTCACACCCATGTCAGTGTGTGGCCAACTTGCCTTAGAGGGTCTTTATTCTGGACGCTCATACCCTTTGTCCTGCAGTGATCTCGCCATTTCTTCAAGATGCAGAAATTGGTGTCGTATGAAAGCTTACCGACTTTGGTACCATTGATGACGTGATCAGGAGTTTGTCTCAGTCTTTTTTTTTGTTCGGGAGGGACAGTGGGCTCCCTAAGTGGGAGCCCAAGATAGCCCCAAAACTGCTCACTACCACCCCCCTTCAATCAGATGGCACCTGTTCTTAGCAGGCAGTGGAAGGGGTTTGCCCAGTAGTTTCGAGGAAAGAAACTGAACCTCTAGGGGGCTCCTACCATGTACCAGACACTGCTCAACGCGTGCACACAGTTTCGTATGAACCCTCTCCGCTCTCCTACATGACAGGCTGGTGTTATCACTTTGGGGTTCTACAGTTGGAAACTAAAGCTCAGAGAGGCTAAGTATGGCGGCACCTGAGCTTGAACCCCAGCCAGACTCCACGGCCCACACACCTAGTCCTTCCTGCACCTTTGGCTCCCCCAGGAGCGCTGGCGGGGCTGGGAGGGCGGCCTCCACCAGGACACAGCTCCACAGCAGTGGCTGAGCAACAGAGTGCTTCTCCGCCCTCCCTGTCCTGTGTCTTTGTCGAGCGGGGACTGAGGACCCAGGGCCCACTGTGGGGAAGGCCTTTCCTACTGGACTGTGTTGCCTGAAAGTGTGTGGGCGTTGGGGAGGGGGGCGCTGTTTAGTGGACTGTTTTCATCCACATCCCCAGCAGTCACATTTGCACAAAAGAGCCAGAGGTACAGCACTTCAGAAACCTGTTGGGAGGGTCAGGGAGCTCTGTTTCTAGCAAACAATAACTGTGTCTGCTTTTTATCCTCTTCATTTGCTGACACACAAACCAGCTGAAGAAGCAGGCATTGGCGACACGTCCAACCTGGAAGACCAAGCTGCCGGACACGTGACCCAAGGTCAGTGGGCTGGTATTGCCTGCCACACATCACATGGGGGGTTGGGAAGAGGGGGTGGCAACACTCAGATGGACCGTACCCTGAGAAGAGATTTTGGACCTGGGCCTGAATTCCAGGGTCCAGATCTTTAGGAGCTGGTTTTTCACTGAAGGTGGGCTATTCAGGTAGAGGAAGAGCTTTAGCTCTCTAGTCAATTCTGAGTCCTTCCCAGTGTGTTTGTTGTTCTGAAAGCAGCTGGCCTCGCCCAGCTTGGGAACTCGAGCATCAGTGACCAACAGAAACACAAACGTGTCTGATGAGTGATTCTCCCCGTGGGCGGCCCTCTGGCCCATCCCGGGAGCAAAGCCTCAACTCTGTCGCCACCAAACTATTTCTTCTGTGCAGCCTTCAGATTTTATTGTGATTTTCTTCTCAGGGACCAAAATTACCGTGCTCAAGAAAAACAGCTTCGTATGATCACTGAGCATAAAGGTTTTTAAGAACTTAAATTGTAAATCCTAGAGATTCCTTATCTTTGGAAATGGAGACCTCCAGTACAACCCAGCTGAGTTTTGTTTTTGTCATTGGCTGCATAAATGAACTTGAGAGTCTGCTGTATAATGTGGAAGCTTTTAGACTGTAAGAGAGCCGGGAAGTTGCTGGTCTTTTCCCCACAAAGTGGTTTGGGATTTGTTCAGTGTTTAGCGCTGCCGCCGAGCCATCTGGCTTTAGGGAGACTCTGGGCCTGAAGAAGCGTCTCCTTGAGGGTGCTTTGAAGCCTAACGACACATTTCTGTGACTCCCGGGGTTCCTTGCCCCATAGCGTGCTAGTGTTTCTCATCTCACACAGCGTGGAAAGACGTGTTTTCATTCTTAGGCTTACAAAGAGCTTCAGAAAAATAGTAGAAGCGATAATCATTATCAACGGGGAATCTCAGTCTATGTGTTAAATAGAATCTTGCCTCCTGTTTCTTTTAGGTCATTATTTCTAGCTTTTAGGTAAAATGAGAGGTTTTCATAACCTCTGGAAATGACCATCTATTTCCATAAAAAGAAGTGAGTTTGAGTTTTTCTTACAAATTTTTATTGTAGGCTATGTCTCCATGTCCCTGAAACATATTCCGTGGAACAAAAAGATCAGGCCAACAGCTTTCCTAGAAACCTTATTTTGGGGCTAACTGAATTTTTAACTTTCCCAGCACTGGCTTAGTATCATAGAACTATATAGACGAACACCAGGGAGCATCTGCAATGGGACGCTGGCACCAAATCTGCACACATGTGGAGGTTTCTACCTCTGTGCTGCCCAGGCCAGTGTTTAATGTCTCATCTGGAGCTGCTGATCCAAATGGCCAAGCCCGGCTCCCTCCAGTGGGGCCTTGGGAAATCCAGACACCCTGGCGATCCACAAACATGTTTCACTGCCACAGACCTGCAGTCTGTTTTGTGCTAAAGCAATCAGATTTGGGAAGAACTATGTACACAGAAGCACAGCTCTTCTCTCTTCCTTGTTTTCCTGCGGCAGAAGGAAAATCTCTGGCAGCCTGTGTCCATGAAGGACTAAGAGAGCAAAGATGCTTCAGGATGGAGCTGCGAGGGGCCGAGAGGAGCAGGGTGTGGGGAGGGCCCTGCCCACCACACCCTGCTCACGGCAGGAGTGGACCTTTCGTCCAGGAGTGTCACCAGGACCAGGCCTCCCAGGGAGTGTGGGGACGCAATTCATCTGCACTCCTGAGGCCACCCAACTGTGTTTCTCCAAATATTGCTTACCTTGGACCCACCCCCAGTGATTACTACCTTTAGTCTTGGCTTGAAAAATACTGCATATTTTTCATGATATCCATAAGATAGTATGAAAAAACCCAAATGAACTTTTTGGCCAACTCAGTAGTTACTGAGCACTTTTCAGTCTTCTGGAAGCTGAATAGAATGTTCTCCCAGCCCAGCTCCTTCCTCCAGGAGAGTAATAGCATGATGGCAGGTTCCTCACACACGCACACACACAAACACAAACACACACACACACACACACACACACACACACGCTGTACTATCCTATATCGATAACTTTTCAGGGTATGTTTAATATGCAGGTTTGGTGCCCTGGTCTCTTTTTCAGTCAGGGTCTTTTAAAGCCCTGCAGTGTAACAGTAACATCCACATCACATGCAATTTCTAGGGAGCTCTGGGAGGAAAGATTTTTCCAGAAAGTGCTGGAGACCTGGCCTGATGAGAGGTGTAGGGAAGTGGCAGTAGCTGCTGCCACTTTGGGTCTGTTGAGCGGTGGGTTGGGAAGGAGTTGGGGTGATGAGGCTCAGATTGCCTCCTGCCAACTGATTTCTTGCATCTCTGTCATTTGGTCTGTTCATCCCCAAGACTCACCAAGGGCCCCAGAGAGTCTCCTGCAGACCCCTCGGAAAGCAGAAATCAGCTCGTTTCCCTGATGATATCATGTGTAGATCTGGCCATGTGGCAGGCTCTGGGGCTATGCTAGGAACACAAGATGACTGAGACCATGAACTCATGGCCCCAGAGTAGGGGTGGGAGCTGAGAGAGCTGGCCTTCTGATAAGGGGCTGCCGGGCAGCTCCACAGACTCCAACTAGAGTTGGGACCAGAGGGACCATCATGTGTTAGCCATGTGTGTGGACCCCTGTGTTCTCCCACCTCCTGCCCCTCCCCTCATCCAGTCTCTTTCTCTTCCAAGACCCTCAATCCTTTGTAGTCCCAGGGTTTATTTAGAGGAGAGCTGCAAAGTTGTCCTGGAACTAGGTAGGATGTTTGAAGTGTTGGGAGTTAGAAAAAATATAGGATATTAGGAGAACCAATAGAAAAAAAGTCTCCTGTCCTCAATACACAGATATTTTAAGGAGGGATTCATGTGAATGTGGGGCTTCTCTGGTGGCTCAGATGGTAAAGAATCTATCTGCAATGCAGGAGACCCAGGTTTTATCCCTGGGTCAGGAAGATCCCTTGGAGAAGGAAATGGCTACCCATTCCAGTATTCTTGTCTGGAGAATTCCATGGACAGAGGAGCCTGGTGGGCTACAGTCCATGGGGTCACAAAAAGTCAGACACGATTGAGCGACTAACACTTCACACGAATGCGGCATGAATGAAGCAGAAAAAAGGGAAGTGTGCCTTCATCCACTGGGCGGGCACACGGGAGGTGGTGTGACAGGGGTGAAGCAGTGGTCCCACGGGGCTGGCCACGTCTGTGCCGTGCAGACCACCTTAACTGCCACGGTGGTCACCTCACCTCGCGCAGAAGGCTGTTCATACTCCACAATCTGGACAAACCTGAACCGTGTTTCTGTTTGTAGAGGTCTCATGGCAGGTCAGTTAGTAAAGACTGAGCCCTGATTATGATGCATTTGGGGTTTTCCAAATCTATCAGGGTGGGTTTACAGGTACCTGCTGGTTTTATTGGGCAAAAAGGGGGGCCAGAGAGAGAAGGAGAGGAAAGAAGACCCTCCCTGCACCCCATCCAGGTCCCACCTAGAGGCCAGAGTCTTCAGGAGGCTCACAGTCCCTGGAGAGGAGGACAAGTTTTTGCAGCTGGTGGAGTTAGCCTAAGGCAGCCCCGGATATGGCAGGATACTCGAAGCCCAGCCAGACCCAACATAGGCAGAGGACTAACACCAGCGCTAGATGGGGTCTTGGTCTAAGCTCCCCTTTTACAGATAAGAAAACTGAGGCTCAAAGACAGGAGGTGCTCACCCACGGTCACCCAGCTAACTGTTGGCAGATTTACCAAGAGCTGTTTCGTTCTGAGCAAAGAAAAGCAACATGGGTGAGCTCAGAGCGTGGGCTCCTTTTCCTTTGTTAGGTGGGCTTGAGATGCTGTTTAAGCATCCTTTTTTTCTTTCAAACATATGTCCCTCTCTTAAAACACCTAACTTGCTCTTGCTAACCTTTTGCCGCTGCTGCCTCTTCAAACCCAGAGGAAAGGAGAGTTCCGGGTCAGCAGAGGGAAGCGTCTGAGAGGCCTCTGGCCCATGGGCTTAGCTCTCAGGTCCAGCTTGCACACGGCCAAGAAGCTTCTGGGGTCTCCGAGCTGCCTCTGGGGGAGAAAGAGCCCGAAGCTCCCGTCCTGGCGACCTCTCGCCCTTCCCAGCATCATCCCGTCTGCCAAGTGCCTCCTCCACCAGGAGGCCCTCAGGAGCCCCACTGGGAGTGGGGACCAAAACCAGGGCAGCGGGCTGAGGAGGGCCTGGCCTTTCCGAAGCCCCCCTTCCCTGGACGTCAGCAGACGGAGCCTGGGAGTTCCAAGGTTGTCCAGGCAAGCTTCCTCGGGGAGCCGGGCCACCATGGAGGTGAGGCTGTGGAGCCGGGGACCTCAGGGCTGACCCGCCAGCACGCATCTGACATTCTTGGGGCCCCCACCCTGCTCGCAGGCCCCAGAGAGGCTACACGCCAGTCTTCAGGGACAGAACCTAAGGTTGCAGAGGGTGGCAGCCACGGCTCCGAGCCACCAGAGTGCCAGCTTTGGGGAGGCCTGCCCCAGGAGGGGCTGCCTCTGAAGTGGGCACAGAGCAAAGAGAGGCAGGGGGGTGAGGAGGTGGATGAAGACCGGGACATTGATGAGTCCTCGCCCCAGGACTCCCCGCCCTCCCAAGTCTCCCCGACCCAAGGCGGGCCAGCTCCGCAGGCAGTTTCTGGAGAAGCCCCTGGAACCCCGGGGTCCCCAGCCGGGGGTGTCATCCCGCTTCCTGTCGATTTCCTCTCTAAAGCGTCTGCAGAGACCCGGGTCCCAGAGCCCGACGGGCCCAGCGAGGGGCCCCTGGGAGAAGGGCACGGCGGGTCCCCCGAGTTCACATTCCACGTGGAAATCACAGCCAACCTGCAGAAGGAGCAGGGACCCCCCTTGGAGGTGGATTTGGAAGGGACTGCACTTCCTGGGGCCCCTGGAGAGGAGCAAGAGCCCCGGAGCCCCTCTGAGGGCGAGGACACAAAAAAGACTGATCTTCCAGAACCTTCTGGAAAGCAGCCTGCAGCTGGTCTGCCAGGGAAGCCCGTCAGCCGGGTGCCTCAACTCAAAGGTCTGTGTCTTGAGCTCCTTCGCTCCCGCCTGGCGACCTCGTGTGCCACCCAGGCTTCAGGCACTGCCACTCAGCTTCCGGCTCCTCCTTGGCTCCTGCCGCTTCTGAGGCCCCCGGGGACAGCCACCAACCAGCCACCTGGGCCTTTGCTCACCTTCCCAGCCACCTCCTGTCCCTCAGGCGCTGGTAGCTCGTGTTCCTCTCACGCTTGCCCGCCGTCACGCATGTCACCAAGACCCCCACCCACTGCTTTCTGCCCCGTTCACTCCTCTGGCCCCTTGATTTCTCTGCAAGGTTCTTCAGCCCAGTGGAGGCTGGTGGGCTGCACTCCACAAAGAGCATAACAGCTGCTCCCACTTCGGAGGGCTCATTATGTGTCTCATATTGGTTGTCTAGGACCCTCCCGACCCTCCCAAGTGGGCATAATTAGCCCCGATTTGCAGATGGGAAAACTGAGGCTCCAAGCAGTGAAGTATCTTGCTGAAAGTCATTGAGTAGTAGGTGATGGAGCCAGGTTTGGAACCCAAGTAAGTCTGCTTTGAAAGGCACTTCCGTCTACCCCACAAGCGCCTTCCAGCAGGTCCTGAGGTGTGCCCTCCCAGCCCAGAGACTCAGAGGACACACGTCTGTCCTCTGCGACTGTGTCCGTGGACAGCACCTCACATGCAGCAGGCCACACACACGCACACACACACACACACACCCATTGGAGGTAACCCAGAGCCCATGCTGAGCCTTTGGCCCAACAACCACTCCACCCTATTCTGTCTGCCTTGTGGCAGAAGAGACAGTGAGCAGAAACAAAATCTCCTCGTGGAAGGAACCCCTTCTTCTTCTTCCCTTGGCAGAGCTGGGGCAGTCCCCCTGATGGGATTGCAGGCAGGGATCTCAGCCCCGTCCCCATCTCGAGCCCTGGGAAGCATGACCACAGCAGCCTTTCAGGAGCTGAAGAGATGGGAGGGGAGGTTCCCAAGGGTGGGGGTCTCTGTGTCCTGTCGGGGGGGAGGACAGAGGAGGCCTCATGGCCACATATCAGCTGTATTCATATGTTTAGATCCTGTAGCATATTAGAATTAATCGCGGGGCCCAGAAATTGATGCTACTTAAACTGTTAATTGCAGACATCTGTTAAATGTTGTCACGAAAACTTTGAAATGTTATAGATAAAGGAATCTGTATTTCTAAATTTAAGACCGAAAAAGAATCCTACTTTAAAATATCCTAAACTCCAAACTAATATGGGACACGTAACTGTGACTTGACAGACGACAACAGTGTTTCCTGAAATGTTGTTTTATGTTGATGCTGATCCACTGCATGTTGATAGATATGTCCAGGGGAAAAAAAGAGTTCCATCATCTAGTTTTGGGGGAAAAAAAGGTGAAACAAAGTTAAATGGAGTCTGCTGTGGGGAACTTGTCAGAGCCTTTAATATTGTAATGTACATTCTGACCCTCTGAGAAGGATACATAGTAGCCATTTCCCCAATTTGGGAAATGCAGATCTAGCAGATGCTTTTGTTGTGATATAGATGATGATGGTCATGGGGGCAAAGGATGTGAATCAGGTCCACCCAGGGCTCTTATTAAAATGCAAGTTCCTGGGCCCCACCTTCGGCTTCTGTCTCAGAGTGAACCCGGGATTCTGGATTTCAAGAATGTCTCCCACTGGTTCTGCTGCATAACAGAGTTTGAAAATACCTGTGGCGGATTCATTTTTATATATGGCAAAACCAATACAATATTGTAAAGTTAAAAAAAAAATCTCTGGGCTAGATCATCATCACTGATCATCATCAGTGCTGGTCACTCTAGAAATCTGGTCTCCAGGAACGAGTGAGATGCTTCCACTGTCCTTGGGGCAGAGGAAATACGATATTGAAGCCACAGATGAAAACCTATGATCAGTTTTCAATAATGAATGCCAATAGCAGGAAAGAGTGAGTTAGAAGTTACGCTGGTAGACAAGCAGATTGGTTTCACCAAGGGGTGTGGCTTTCCAAACACAAAATCTGTCAATGGTTTGGTCCTAAAATCCAGAGATTATCTATGGCAGGGGTCTCCAACCTCTAGGCTACAGATCAATACCTCCTGTCAGATCAGTGGTGGCATTAGATTTAAAGTGCACAATAAATCTAATGTACTTGAATCATCCTGAAACCATCCCCTCCCCACCCCCAGTCCATGGAAAAATCATCTTCAATGAAATAAAGAGTTTGAGGACTGCTGATCTATAGGATATTTGATGACAGCTAGTTTGTTGCTAATCTGGGGAAAGGACAAGCATTAGTCCCCCTTGGGAGAGTCTGTAAGTGGTGAGACGGCCCTCCAGGGGTGGGTTGGACTTGTCAGAGAGCCAACTAGGACTGGTCACCCAAGCCCCCGTGAGTGTGGGGCAGGTTCTGGGAAAGCGGCCCACTCCCCCTGGTCCTTGGGTGACAATATGAGCAAGGGGTCCTGCAGGGTCCAGAGCCTGGCTGACCTGCCCTGCACATAGCTCTGGGGCTTCCAAATGACCCTCCTTGGAGCAGGGTTGGCCCCAGTCGGGGGAGGCTGACCCCAGCAGAGCCTGTGAGAGGTGGTCCTGCACCGTCTACCTTCCCTGACCGCCCCTGTACCAGCGTGTACCCATAACAGTTTCCTCTGCGTCGCCTATGCATGTCCCCGCCCTCGGCCAGCCTGCTGCCCCCTCTTGTCAGGGTGTTGCAAGCAACGACCCCAGTGTGCTGCATTGATACTAACAGTGAGACACCTAACAGATTCAAGGGGAAAGAAATCAGCCGGGTTTCCACTGGCCCAACTGAACAAGACATATTGCACAGTTTCTGAGAAACCACTTTCCCTCCATTGGGCTCTCATGAGCTGTGCTAATGGATGTAACATGCATTCCCATTTTGTATTTTATCAGCTCGCATGGTCAGTAAAGGCAAAGATGGGACTGGACCCGATGACAAAAAAACCAAGGTAAGCTGAGAAAACCATGGCACTGCTCTGCCGCCATCAAGTTCATCAAGAAGCCATTCTTTGTATCTGAATTGATCTCTGTATGTGACACGTGGAAATCGCTGGTTCCCGAGGTACAGCTGCCATTCACGGCGCTTTGTGTTTTCGTGCAAACATTTAAAATGCCAGCATCATCCTTGGATACTTCTGCCAGGGAAGGGCAGTCAGCAGGTGAATGAATGAATGAATGAATGCTGCTAATTATAGCTGTACCAGCATTGTTTGAATTAAGACATTCACGGTAAATGAAAGTATGTTTGAATTTTCTGCAGTGAATTTTGAATTTTATGCTTCCCGCTACAGGTCTAGGCACAGCAAAGATATATCTGTATACACACACAGAGAGATATTTAAGATCTATCTAGAAAATACCATTTACTTAGGGGGCTGAGGGAGTGTTGAGCAAAAATGGGATATCCAACCTAAAGTGGAGGGTTCTGGAAAAGCCCTAGAAGGGAGGACCTGTGAGGCAGGCCGAGACGGAGAGATGAAGAGGGGGGTTGGTGACTAGGGGTGAGAAGAGACATCCCAAGGAGTAGGATCAGTGGAGGTAAAGGAGGGTGTGGGGGCAGCGGAGGAGACAAATCACATGTTTGGGAGTCCTGAGCAAATCGGCTCGGTTGCTGCCAAGCTCAGGGTAGGGCTGAGGTGGGCCAGAGGAGGGAAGCCTGATACACACCCTACATGCTGGGTGGACACATGGGCTCTGGTGCCCTAGAGGCTGTCCTGAAATCCTGCCAGCCAGTCTTAAGAACTTCCCCCACCAAGGGCCAGAAAACCAAGCAGCCTGCTCACCACCCAAACTGCACCCAGGACCGCATGGTCCTTCTCACGCTCCCTGTCAGCTCTAGTGCACTCTCCTCCATGACGGGGCAGCTTGGAGAAAGCTCTCATAGCTGCACAGTGATGTTTTTCCAGGAAAACCTCACTGGGGCCCCAGATGAAGACCTGTTTTTCTTATAGGCATCCAAGAGGCCCCCCATCTATGCTGCCTGAAACTCCTGGGTGTTCATCCGTCCTGGAGGACTGATGGAGTTCCCAGACGCAGAATCAAGCCCTAGGGTTTGGTCTTGTGTGTTGAGGGTGGCTGCGTAAAGTGCTTGCCCTGGAGGAAGTCGGGGTTCACCATCACAGGACCCCATTGGGGCAGCTGAGGGTACTTACTGCAGGGACTTGGGGTGGGAGGGAGTTGCAATAACTGCTTGCCAATCGGGATGCCCATTCAGGGGAATCCTGTTCTCTGTTCATTCATCCATTCTTAAGCTGTCCCTGCCCTGGAGTTGCTCACAGCCTTGCAGCAAGAGGTCAAATCTGTCATGAACCTAGGCCACTTGGCCAGGTAGGGAGCAATGCCAGCGGAGGGGGACCTTGTGAAGCTGGGGAAGGAGGGCTTGGCTTACGAGTACCCACCCTCAGCTTTTCTTGCTAGCAGCCCCAGGGCTTCAGCCCGCATCGCTCCCCTCACACCCCTGCTCCGTCCGTCTTACACTCCTTCCCAAGGCTGGCTGCAGAGAGAGCCTCAGCCACCTTAGTGGTGAATCTCAGTAACGAAGAAGTCTCTGGTGAGGACTCCCCTCTGTAGCTCTGACTCCCTCTTTGGAACACCTTTGGACTTGGCCTCTTGGTTTTATTCCTGAAGGCGTGGCCCTTCCCACTCCCAGACCAGCCTCCTCCACCAGGGCCATGCATCCCAGTCCAAGGTCCCCAGAGGTGGTCCAGACAAACCACAGGTGCTGTCCACCCTCCTTCACACACTCTCATCTCTGTGAGGTCGTCCAGCTCACAGACACCTTCCCATTGGCCACCTGCACCACCTAGGCTACTTCATTAGGTAGATCGTACTCAAGAGTAACCAGTGGCCTGACTGAGATTTACCAGACTTTGGGAGATTGGGATAGACATATATACACTATTGATACTATGTATAAAATAACTAATGAGAACCCTACTGTGTAGCTTCCCTGGTGGCTCGGATGGTAAAGAATTTGCCTGCAATGTAGGACATCCAGTTTCGATCCCTGGGTCAGGAAGATCCCCTGGAGAAGGAAATGGCAACCCACTCCAGTATTCTTGCCTGGAGAATTCCGTGGACAGAGGAGCCTGGAAGGCTACAGTCCATGGGGTCGCAAAGGGTCGGACACGACTGATCAACTAACCGTTTCACTGTGTGGCTCAGGGATCTCTACTCAGTGCTCTGTGGTGACCTAAATGGGAAGGAAATCCAAAAAAGAGGGGATATATATATATATATACATACATATACCTGATTCACTGTGCTGTACAGTAGAAACTAACAACAGTGCCAAGCAACTACACTCCAAGGAAACTTAATTTCAAAAATATTGGGTGGGGGAGATTTACCAGACAGTTCAGTTTTGAGACTTTAATCAGAAAGTGTGTGTGTGTGTGTGTGTGTGTGTGTGTGTGTGTGTGTGTTCTAAGTGGTATCAGACAGAATCCTTAAGACCTGCCTCATCAGGTACAGTCCTGATGTTGGCAAGGACGATTCTATCAGTGTAGTGGAAGAGGGAGAGGGGTTAGGGGGCCAGCATGAGCCCCCCACCTGGACTTGAGCAGAACCAGGGGCACTGCTGACCCATGACACACTGGAGATGTTCTCTGGAGAAACATCCTAAGAATCATATACTTCTGGCGATCTCCATTGACTCTCTGGGTGCGAGCCACCTTTTAACCAGTGGTCTCCAAAGTGCGGAGCTGAAATAGATCCAGTGGGCTGGAGAAAGAACATACCAACACGTCTGTCATTTTCTCCAGCTCTGCCATATGTAAGTTTCATAATGTACGTCATATGCTAGCATCGTAGTGTATGCATTAGCTGATGAATGACTGCAAGTTCATGGTTACTTTCTGGTCTTCCTGAAAAGGACTGTTAAGGGTAAATGATCCACATGGTTTGGAGATCATGCCTTTAAACCATTACCTGCCTTATTTGTTTTTAGTTAGTGTCCTTTTTCAGTTTGTACCTTTCACCCATGTGCTGACTTTTATTTTGATTTTATTTATGTTTATGTTTAAGCCATCCACACCTTCTTCCGCTAAAACCCTGAAAAATAGGCCTTGCCTTAGCCCCAAACGCCCCACTCCTGGTAGCTCAGACCCTTTGATCAAACCCTCCAGCCCTGCCGTGTGCCCAGAGCCATCTTCCTCTCCTAAACACGTCTCTTCTGTCACACCCCGAACTGGCAATTCTGGAGCAAAGGAGATGAAAGTCAAGGTAAGAGGAACCCACCTTTGGAAAGAATCAGGCTGCTCTGCTGTAGTTTTCAAAAGTATGCTTTTCTAGTCGCAAAGACCTTTCTTTAGATAAGCTCTCACCTAGAAGCACCGTGTAAAACAGTTAAAATTCTCTGGTTAGAACAGGGAAAAGGAGGCGCAGGACCATCCTTTTCAACTCCCCATCATCCCGTAAGGCACGGGAGGGGACCCTGGTTTGAAAATCACTGTGGGTTTCCTTGGTCTGTTCCCGGCTTTAGTAACTCGGGGATGCTCCCGGGTTGCCCTCATTTGGGTTGGACAGCAGCCCTCGCACCCACACCTGTCCCAGTAGCTCACTCCCTCCTGAACCATCTCGTGGTCCCCGGTTCACGTCAGTTTCTCTTTTGAGTTTGTGTTAGGTGTCAAGGTCACTGCCCCTGGTCAGCTGACCGTGCTTGTGCACCTGTGCTCCACCTTTGGCCCATCTGTTAATTGATGCTGGTGTTTACCGCCGAGGGCTCTTAGCACACCTGAGGCGTTACTGAACCCCGAGACCTGTTTGAGAGAGAATGGAAGGATGGGACTAGCTCTCTTAGCACTCTCGGTCAGGTTCAACAAACTGTCTCCACATGCCTCTGAAACCAACCACCACCAGGCAGATAAACCCCCCTAAGAGAGTCAGAGAATGGTGTAGGAAGTCTGCAGACATCCTGCCGGCCAACACTGGTGGATGTTGACCCTGATCGTTGCTATGAGCTCTGTTGACTTATGAAATACATTGGCTCCACTTGTGCAGATTACTCACGTAAACAGTTCGTCCAGGAGGAAATGGTACTCAGGAGTTTAGGAGGGGCTGTGGATTTGTGTATCTTTGTCATGGTAAAGGACACTTGTATTTGGCTGGCAGAGCGTCACCCCAATCATAGCCTCATTTTGAGTCAAGCTGGTAGAGTGGAGCTGGCATTGATGCCAGGTGGCAGAAACCTTTCCCAGTTGTAAAAAAAAAACACTCTACTGTGCATTGGTTTACAGGGGGCAGATGGTAAGCCTGGAACGAAGATCGCCACACCCCGGGGAGCAGCCCCTCCGGGCCAGAAAGGCCAGGCCAACGCCACCCGGATTCCAGCAAAAACCACTCCCACCCCGAAGACCTCGCCAGGTACTGGTGAGAAGGGCTTCCTCTGGAATCCTAGTTGGCGGGTGGGGATGGGGAGAGCTGGCCACGGAGGCCCTGATGGTTAACCTCGGGTAGCCAACTGATGCCTGTGGTTCAGGAAGCATCAAATGTTCATTTTCTAATTCTTTTAATTTTCTGAGCTAGATATTGAATCGAGGCTCTGAGAGTTTGCATGACTAAGTCTCACCAGACTTTTAAGCATAAGGAAAATACTAATAACTAATAACTGACTAATAACTGATGGAGAAGGGGCTTCTCTGAGCTTCTCAAATCCCACGACACCCAGCTCCCCGCCGCCCAGGAGGTGATTTTCAGCCCCTAATGAGGGGTGGGACACTATGGGTGACCTTACATAGGGGGCAGCCTCTGCTAACTTGCTGGGATGTTAGGGACCTTCTGTCAGAACCTAAGGGTCTTAGCTGAGCACTCACAGGCTGGGCCCGTCTCCTGGGCTCCTGTGAGTAAAAGCCACTGGGTCCTGAGTACCAGCCAAGGCTTCAGTCGAGCCATTTTGCTTCCAGTGGGGACAGCCAGGCTGAGTCCACCCTTCCCACTGTCCTGATGACTGACTGTCCCAGGCACCTGGGTTTAGCCTGTGCATGACTCAGGGTGTCTGATCCAGGGCAGCACTCAGGGGGCCTGTGGATCTTAGACGGCCTATGTGTGAGGCCTGGGCCAGCACCCCAGGGTCTCTGCTGCTCCTTGGCCCCAGGGGTGGCTGCCCAGAGTCCTGGTCTCCTGCATATCTTGGCCATGGTATTTAGCGAGGTTGCCGTAGGGTGGGGCCTGAATGGATACCCGCTCACTAAGGCCCATTGGTTGACTTTCTCCCATAGGGTTTATTTATTTTTTTAATTACTATTTTTTTATGTTTTTGCTACACTGGGTCTTCCTTGCTGCGCTCGGACTTTCTCTACTTGCAGCAAGTGAGGGCTACTCCGGTTGTGGTGTATGGGCTTCTCCTTGCCGTGGCTTCTCTTGTTGCAGAGCACAGGCTTATTTGCTCAGTGGCATGTGGGATCTTTCTGGACCAGGGGTCAAACCCGTGTCCCCTGCATTGGCCAGGAGGATTCTTCACCACTGGACCTCCAGGGAAGCCCGGGTTTTTCCTCATGTATAGAGTACATATGATACAAGGGGAACTCACAGACTCCTGACTGGATTTCATATATGATTTTGATCCTGCGTTTCTTCACTTGACATTATGCCAGTTGATTCATGCAACTGGAGTCATAACTAGAAGCAAGAACCCATGTTTCTCTCTGGATCTTAATGGCCCTGGAGAGGACAGGCCCCCCCAGGTCGACCTTGTTTCCTGCTAACCGGTGCCCCTGCTCCCTGACCCCATTCCCACCTTCCCCCTTCCCCACCCGCTGCATAAAAAACAAAAACTCTCATTGAGGCCTTTTCAAGCTTGATGATAATGAGGCTTTCTGTGGATTTTTCTTTTTAAGCAACCATGCAAGTGCAGAAAAAACCACCCCCTGCAGGGGCAAAATCTGAGAGAGGTAATTCTGAGCCTGCCTCGCCCAGCTGGGGTCATGCCTTTTGCACGTGCAGCTTGTTGGTTGGCTGGGGGGAAGCGGGAGTTAGCGGGGAGGAGGTTAGAGCCGGGAGGACCTGCTTTTGAAACATAGGTTTCCCACATTGGGCCTGAAGTTGGAACAGGCAGAACGCCTGCTCCTCTTCTCGCGTGGTTTGTGCAGATGTGTCTGTCTAATGGGCAATCCTGATCCTAATCCTGCGTGTTCTTGGCATCAGCTGCGGGCTCTGGGTGGGGCCAGGGGAGCAAGTGCCTCGAGCTGATGTGAGTGCTGGAGTTAGGACCGGCCCTAACCAGGTTAGGGGGAGGTTGCATTGGCGAGTGGTGGGGACCCTGTCCTGTGGGCTCCGGCCGCTGGTGCCGTTCTCCAGATGAGCACTCAGGCTTAGGGAGGGAGGTCGAGGGACTTGCTTGAGGTCACTCTGTAGTTCAGTGGCGCAGAAAGGGTGGGGAACCACCACTGTCTACCAGGCAGCCTGTGTGCCAGGGGGCAGAGGGTGGGGGGCTCTGAGCCTGGAGGCTTTACTCATCCTCTTGCTGCAGAGCTTGACTCCTTGAGGAGTTTCCAACAGACATGGAGATTCAACCAAGAACCTCGTGCTCATCCTCTCTTTGACAAGAGAAGACACTGCTTCCCGCAGACAGCTGCCCTTTCTCCTGCTTGGGGCCCAGCAGGTCCCCTTTTGGTACACATGGTTCCTGGGTGGTGGGGGGCATCGGCCGCCCCTCAGAAATGGAAGGGAGTGAGGCCGCCACTTGGGCACAGCGTCCAGCCCAGTGGCTCTCAGACTCAAGAATCCTGCTCAAGAATCAGGAGTCTGCTTTAGAATCCCTGGGAGCAAGGGAAGCACCAGTTTTGCAGGCCCTACCCCTAGAGATTCTATCCTATCCGGCCTAGATGGGGCCCCGGAAGCTGTATCTTACAGGTCCCACCCCCTCCCACCGCCACGGCCACCGCCACCGTGGCGGCTCTCGAGATCCCGACGCAGGAGTGCCTGGGCTACATTTGGTGAAACACGAATCCCAGAGGCAGACAGAATAGCCAACCAGGAAGTGTGACGGGAGGGTGAAGAGTGCAGGGAGATACAAGTGTTAGGAGGGCTGGTCAGCTGGGAGAGGGGCGGCGTCCGCAGCCTTCCTGGAGGGCGTGGCCTCTGCCCTGTGTCCGGAAAGGCTCAGTGCTATTTGCCGGGCAGCGCCTTTTCGCGGAGGGCGTTCCTGGGGAGGGCAGGGCGGCTGTGAAGCGTCATGGCTTGTTTGGAAAGCCAGGGACTGATGGACACGATGCAGGCATACCGTTCTGGAACCCAGGTACCAGAGAGGAGTTGGGAGGTTGGATAGGGGTCTAGCGGGGAAGGGGCCTTGAACTTGAACAGCTCAAAATTCACCCTGTGGTTAGAGTCCAGTGGAACCATGTGTAAAATAGATAGCTAGTGGGAAGCTGCTATAGCACAGGGAGCTCAGCTCAATGCTCTGTGATGACCTGGAGGGGAGGGATGTGGGGCGGGGATGTACGTATTTTGTTTTTTTCCTATGCTTATAGCTAATTCACGCTGCCCTTCAGCAGAAACCAACACAACACTGTAAAGCAGTTACCCTCCGACTAAAAATAAATTTAAAAAATAAAGAGTCCAGTGGATCCAGATGAGACCCTGGCCCACCATCGCATTACCCTTATTCAGGGCAAAGGCCAGGGTATCCCTGCCCAGCCTCAGTCAGTCAGCATTATATTTATTTCCTCTGAGCTCAGAGAAGGAAAGTGACTGGTCTGAGATCACTCAGCTGGCTGGAGCCGCTCCCGACCCCAGGGACACTGGGCAGAGTTGCTCCCCTCTGGAAAGTAATCCTGAGTGGTCCTTGGCGACCACTCTGTTGCTTCCCTAGGAAGCAGGATATTTTTGTCCCAAAGCAATGAGGCTGGGAAGAGGGGACATTTCTCTAGAAATGGAGGCAAGGGCGGCCTCCCGCCGGCTTGACTGAACTTCCGACCTTGTTCCTACCGGCCTGGTCCAGCCCTGACTCTGGGAATGGACCGCAGGACAGAGACCCTTTTTCTGACTCCCGCCCCCCTGGGTCCTGGCCTCACGCCCGCCTTCCTTTCCAGGTGAATCTGGGAAATCCGGGGACCGCAGCGGCTACAGCAGCCCCGGCTCCCCAGGCACTCCGGGCAGCCGCTCCCGCACCCCATCCCTGCCGACCCCGCCGACCCGGGAGCCCAAGAAGGTAGCGGTGGTCCGCACTCCCCCCAAATCGCCGTCTGCAGCCAAGAGCCGCCTGCAGGCCGCTCCCGGGCCCATGCCAGACCTGAAGAACGTCAAATCCAAAATCGGCTCCACGGAAAACCTGAAGCACCAGCCAGGAGGTGGCAAGGTAAGGGCGTATGCGAGACTGGCTGTGCGTGTGTCTGCCCCAGGGCGCCCGGAGCGGGCATGACGGGGTTGGGCGGAGTGGGGAAGGTACGGGGAGCCCCTCTGCTCCCACCACCAGCCTGCGTCCCGCCCCCGCCCCATAGCATAGGCCCCTCCCCGACCTCTTGAAGGAAAGATGGTGGGTTAGGGTTCAGTTCTGTGCTGGGGTCACCAGCAGGCTGTCAGTGCCAGCTCAGGGGAGAGACAGCACCGGTTCTTCCCTCGGCCCCTGCTGATGGGATCGATCAGAGGTGACAGCGTGGTAGCCCCACGACCTGGGGGTTCTCAAATGGGTGCCTGCAGGGGGTTCCCCAGCTTCCTTGTGGTTGAGACCATGAGACAACCAGTGTACAGGTGGGTGTCTCTGGCGTTGGTTGAACATGTGTTTAGGCCCCAATTCTGGGGAAATTCGTGATACCATTTTGAACAACTGATTCTTCCAGGGACAAATGGGTGCTCACGTCATCTCTGGGTCTCCCAAAGGTGGAGAAAATGAGCTTCCAAGAGCCTGGGTGGAGGGATGTGGGCACGGCCTGGACCCCTCCTCCTCTCTTTGACCCCCTCCCCCATTGTGTGAGTTTCCTAGGGTTGACATACAAAATGCCACCAACTGGGGACTTGTCTGGTGGTCCAGTGGTTAAGACTCCACATTTCTGCTGCAGAGGGCATGGGTGTGATCCCTGGTTGGGGAACTTAGGTGCCGCCAAGAAAAAAAACTAACTCGAACTTGGGTGGCTTATACAACAGAGATGTAATTCCTCATAGAGCGCAGAAGTCCAAGGTCAAGGTGCTGGTCTCCTTTGAGGCCTGTCTCATGTGCCTGCAGGTACTGCTTTCCCCTCGTGTCCTCACTGGTCCCTCTCTGGGTGTCACTATGTCCCAGTCCCACCTCCTATAAGGACACCAGTCCTATTGGCTTAGGGCCCACCCCAGTGAGCTCATTTTAATTTAATGACCTCTTTAGAGACCCTATTCCAAACCCAGTCCCATTGAGAGGTACTGGGAGTTAGGACTGCAGCCTGTGGATTTGGGAAACACAATTCAGACCATGACAATGCTCCTTGCCCCCCAGCACTGGGGAGGGGGATGGAGCAGGGAGAACAGGGTGTGGTGGGGAGCAGAGGACAAGGACACCCCCCCCCCCACCTCTTGTGTTGAGCCTTCTCAGCTGGACTGTTTCTGGAGCAGAGCGCCTCCTGGTGGGCAAGGGCCAATGTGTCCCTTCAGTTCAGAGCGCCCCAAAGCCCAGCCTCTGCACTCCTGATTTTATTAATCGCTTTTGACTGGGGCCTGGGTCACCGTGGAGGGAGGGGTCTCAGAGGCCTTTGGTCCATGTCAGTGGCTTTTGCCTGAAACCCTGCCCTTTCTCCCCGTGGAGCTTCAGGGCCTCCTGCTGGCCTTTCCCATCCTTGGGTCCTGCCCAGCAGGGAGGTCTGGGTGCCCCTTGGGGTCTTTGGGCCACAAGGCTGGGCCTGAGCAGTGTTGACCTCGCTGCAGTGTTTGCTGTGCTACTTAAAGACACATTGCCTGTCTCCTTATGGGGGGCTCTGGCGCA
The DNA here is from genome assembly GCF_029407905.1 of Bubalus kerabau. Lineage (NCBI taxonomy): Eukaryota > Metazoa > Chordata > Mammalia > Artiodactyla > Bovidae > Bubalus > Bubalus kerabau. The sequence goes on along the minus strand of NC_073627.1, from coordinate 18,216,405 downwards.
ACTGGCTTGAAGCTGACCCCTGGTGAGGCTTCTGGGCCAGAGGGACCCCCAGGGAGTGGGTTTCCAAGGTGATGGGACGTTTCCCACTGGCATCTGCACCCCTCCCCCGGCTCTGGGGCTGCCCCACGTGTGCCCTGTTTTCATGGCACAGAGTGTTCGCCTCTGTTTTGAAAACTGAAAAACAAAACCCGACACGGCCAGCTCTGCACCACTGAGAAGACCGTGGGGATGTGACCAGTGCGCTTGCGGCCAGAGGAGGCTGTGATGGGCAGCGACTCCCGGCCCGCGGGGCTCTGTCACACACAGGCTCCCCCAGCCCGGGCTGCACCCCGTCATCCCCGAGTTCACCTGAGGTCGGCCTGGAGGGTCTGGGCAGCATTTGGCCCCGTGCTCGAAACCCTGCTGAAGCAGCAGTGACAAGGCTAAGCAGGGAGGAACCCGCCCCTCGCACCCGAGCTGCCGAGCTGCCGGATGCAGTGGTTGGGAAAAGGAGTCCGGTGACCTGAGGGCCAGTGACTCATGCTTAGGATGGAAAGGGAGAGGCTGCCCCCAGGTTATGGCTGTACCGCGTGGGTGCAGATGCTTGTCCACAGCTACAGACTCGACGGTGAAAGGAGAAAGGTGGACTTTTCTCGGGGTTTATTGGGGAAGGAGATGTGGGGAAGTGGCCGAAAGGGGAGTAACAGCGTCCTCGTAAATTCCTTGCAAAACTTAGAAAACTGTGTGAAACAAAGAAAACCTGAGCCATAACCACAAGATCAACAGATTAATCTCCAGGAAAAACAAAAAAATAGATTAAAAAAAAAAAAAGAAAACAAAAGGGAAAAAAAGGTCCCTGGGATCCATCCAAGCAGAAGGCCTCTTGAGGTGACTCGACTGGTGGTCCAGTGGTTAAGAATCTACCTTCCAAGAGCTTCCCTGGTGGCTCAGATGGTAAAGAGTCTGCCTGCAGTGTGGGAGACCCAGGTTCGATCCCTGGGTCGGGAAGATCCCCTGGAGAAGGAAATGGCAACCCACTCCAGTATCCTTGCCTGGACAATTCCATGGACAGAGGAGCCTGGCAGGCAGGCTACAGTCCATGGACTTGCAGAGTCGGACATGACTGAGCGACTTCACCTTCCAATGCAGAGGATCCCTGGTCGGGGGACTTAGGTCCCACATGTTGCGGGGCAGCTAAGCCCGTGTGCCTCAACTACTGAGCCAGTGCACCCTGCAGCCTGTGCCCTGTAACACAAGAAGCCCGCGCGTGGCAACAGGCGAGGCCTGCGTGCCACAGCGAAGACCGAGATCAGCCAAAATTAAAAAGAAAAAATGACTGGACTGAAGGTCCCTGGGGGGTCTTTGTGCGATCTCTGGGTCCCTGTGGCTTCTCATTTGGCCCAGCATATACAGTAAAAGGGATACTTCAAGAGTCTGAAGAATAACCCAACTTCCTCAGTAGGTGACACGCTGAAGAAGGAGGAGCGGGACCGGTTTATAAACCTGCAGAGACTGAAAACCACACATCAGTCTAACTGATGTTTCACTGTTGTTGGTTGGAAAAAAAATGTAAAACGTCTGTTTTCTGCTTCATACTCTTCTCTGATTTCATGATTTGCTACAGTGAACATGAAGAGTCCAAAACAAAATTACTTTTAAAGGAAAATTCAAATAATCACTTGGCCACTTTAACCTAACCAGCTGGATCCACCAGAATTGGGAAGGGGAGGAAGGAGCAGCAGTTCTCCTGTGACTGCAAAGGAGAATCATCTGGGGTAGGGAGGGGAAAGGATTCTCTTAAAAATCCTCATGCCTGGACTTCCCTGGCGGTACAGTGGATAAGAGTCTACCTGCCAATGCAGAGCACATGGGTACTGATCCCTGGTCTGGGAAGATCCCACAGGCTAGGGGGCAAGTAAGCCCGTGTGCCCGGAGCCTGTGCACTGCAAGAAGAGTAGCCCCGCCCCGTCCGAAGCAAGCAAGACCCAGTGCCACCTAAAATAAATTAATTTGAAAAGAAAACAGAACTTGTTTTTAAAAAATCCTAGTGCCAGAGCCTTACCATGAACCTTGAGAGTCTTGAGGAGGCCACCCCAGGGGTTGCCAGGGGTTCAGCAGTCCAGGCTGAAACCCGTGTCCCTGAATTCTTACCTACTGACCTCTGGTCTCAACCCTGACTGCTGGAGCCTCCCACGAGCCCTGGATCTGGGACTAATTTTTTTTCCCCCCCTCTTCTGGTCCTGCCCCTGCCGCTATTTTCAGATTCCAAGCACCTGGCTCCTTGGACGACTCAGACCCAGCCCAGGTCAGGCCCTAGGTCCTGCACCCCCTCCCCAGAGTCTGTCCCAGTGCTATTCTTAGGGGGATCGTGGAGGGGGGAGTTCAGACACAAAGAACCAGCATTTAAAACACCTAAAAAAACAAAAACAAAAAGGACCCACTGCAGGTGTAAGCGATACGAAATTAACATCTTTCTATCCTGATGAGGCTGTGAATCCCTGTAGTCCTTTTGGATATAATAAAGAATTATTCTTAGTTTTCACAGTTTAATTCTGCTAAATCAATGGTCTGTTGAAGGATCTCATATCCCCTTCCTCTGGACTAGATTGAAGGTCACCTTGAGATCTTTGTGTCCCTCTGGCTTCAGACTTGATGTACAGTAAATGCTGTATACTCAAAATCAAGGAAAGAAAGAAGGCTCTCAATTCAGAAGAAGCTTCATGCACAAGAATGCAGATTGTGCTTTATTAATAATTGCAAAACAAAACAACTCGAAACTCTAAATTAGAAATAATAGTTTTGCCATACTATAAAATATTTGCAGTCATTAATAATTATCTTTGAAGATAATTTTTACAATTATAAAAACTATAAATAAGTTAAAAAAATAAAATTGTATGAATTTTGTAGGTTATATCTACCACCTGTATAAAAGCCGTGAATAGAAGACAAATATGAGAAAACGCTAATAGTGACTCAGAGAAATTGTGACTGATTCTTTTTCTCTATTTTTACCTTTTTTCCTAAATTTTTTACAGTGAAATCATTTCTAATTAGAAAAAAAAAAAAAATGGAGGGACTTCCTTGGTGGTCCAATGTTAAGACTTTGTACTTCCACTGGTCTGGTAACTAAGATCTCAAATGCCATGCAGTGTAATCAAAAAGAATTAAAAAAAAAAACTGGATAGAAACACAGTTGTGACTGGAAGTGTCACAGTAGATATTAGTAAAATATCTATGTTTTTAATAAAAGGACATAGTTCATATAATTGAAAAGGAAAAATTAACAAATACAAGGAATCAAACTGTAAGGAAAAGGGTTTATCTGTTCTTAAGAGTTCAGATGTGTCAATAATCTATTTAGTCCATAAAGAAAAATACATATAAATATAGAGAAGCAGAAATTGCTTCTCATTTCTAACCTCAGTGTGATACACAAACTTCATTGTATGCATACTGTTAATATGACCACAAATGCTCAAAAATCAAATTTTCCTTTGTCACTGCTCTTTCAGTTTAGAAATGAAAATGCGTTTTCCAAATGTCTTGGTTACAAATGCCATAAATTATGTGGCAATGCCCCAAAATTATACTTAGAAGGATTTCATCATTTTAAATGCTTTAATTAAAAAAAATATTAACTGCAGCATATAAATTATGTTCCTATTGATGGAGAAAAAGAATACAAGCAAAGAAATAATACGCAAAGAGAAGACAGAAATAAATTTAGAAAATGGAGCATACAATAGCATCATAAACTGATTCCTTCTTTCTTTCCTTTATTCATTCATCCAGCATTTCTGGGGCACTTCTGAGTGTCAGGCCCTGTGCCAAGTTCCTACCCCAAGGCCCAGGCAGGACAGAGAGACACTGAGCTGATTACGCAGGGGCAAAAGGAGAGGTTGGCCAAGGAAGCTTGTGCAGGAGGGAGGAGCCTGCTGCACCATTGAGGGTTCCCCACACTGAGGGTCACCTGTGTTGTGGCGTGTTGCACACAATTATCACCAACAAATTATCACCAACAAAGAGAAGACAGGACAGATCCTTGTTAGGATCATCATCAAGTCTTTAAAAGGACAGTTCTCGTACCCGCCCGAAACCCACCCCCCCCCCACCCCCCGCCTACATATACTGCTGGGGACACAGACTGAGAGACTCCTGGGGAACTGCACCTGGAGATGCTGAGAACGAAAGCAAAATAAAGCTAAACCTGGCACCAGCTGGGGTGGCAGAGGGGTGTGGGTTAGGGTGGAGCTTTGTTTGTTTACATGTGAGCTTTGGAGAGTTAACAGCTGATAGAGGGAGGTCCCTGCTGGGTCTCTTGTGTTCAGACAGCATAGGATGGAGAAGACAGAGGGAGAGTGGAGGGCACCGCCCCCCGCCCCCGGCAGAGCCTCAGGCTCCACAGTCAGTCGCGGAGAGGGTGTTGAATAAGAGGGTAAGTGTGGGCCCAGCCAAGGTTAGGGCAGCACCAACCTCAGCAGCCTCTCTGGGGGGTCAGTGGAGAGCAGAGGTCCCAGGTACCTCCCAGAGTGAGAGAGGAGTTCATCTGGGCTGAGACGGCCAGGTAAGGAGAACTGCGGGGATACTTGTGGTTTCCAAGGTGAAAAGGGAATTGCAGAGTCATGACCAGAGCATGGGACGTGGTCTGGTTGGCTTTGAGCAGATGGAGCTAAAGTCACTTCCTCTGAGAATGTGCGAGCCAGGAGCTGGGACGTGAAGGCCCCCCAGGCAGGACTGAAACCCACCAGAGCCGCAGGGCTTGGACAGGCTTGAGCTGCAATGTTCCAGATGGCCACAAGATGGCAATAGCATGCTATAAGTGTCTGGCTCTGGAGCCCTGAAGTGTTTTAAAAATTTGTTATATTTGTTGACAAAGTTTCAAGTCTCGTTTGTAAAAGTACAAGTGTAGAACATCTTTGCAGAGTAAATAAAGTGAGTCTGTACCTAGGATAGTTTGCTTGTCCTGGATCAGGGCCCGGGACTCAACTGAACTTGACCTGAGGTGTCAGGCTGTGCAGAGCCAGGCGGGGCCCCTCCTGGGGGGCAGCCTTGTAACTCTGAGACCCTCTGGACGTCTCTCCCCATCCACAGCATCTGTGTTTATGAAAAACAATCTTGTATAAATTCCATCATTTTAAGGCTTCTTAGATCAGTCGCTGTTTAAAGGAGCAGTATAAACAGTTGCAAAGGGGCAGTCGTGCCCCACTCTTTGTGACCCTCTGGACTGCGGCCCGCCAGGCTCCTCTGTCTATGGAAATGTCTCCTCTAATATTTGATCTCCAGTGTCAGTTCTCAAGCTGACCACTTTGGACTTGAAGAGAAGGCTTGCTGTGGGTGTCCAGTGCTCTCCCCAGGTTAGATTCCCTCCAGAACATCCCAGCCCCCAGTCCTCAGCACTGGGCCTGTTGACCCTGGTGAGGCCAAGCCGGGCCCAGAACAAGACACTGCTGGAGATGGGCCTCTCCAGGGGCGGCCCAAGGACACTTGGCCAGCCTGGGAGCTGCTGAGGGTGGAGGGAGGGCTGGGCCATCTGGAGCACCTCGAGAAAGCTGAGCCCAAACAGAACCAGAACAAGATCTGATGTGGGTTTGGAACCATTTCGGGTTCTCCAGGAAATGGAGTAAACCCAAATGGGCCTGCTCCCGGCCTCATGCCGCCCCAACCTCTCCTCCAGGGTCAAACCCCGACCACAGGAATTTGTCCCTTGACTAGTGGTCTCCTGGATCAAAATTTGGAGCTTCCCAAACATTGCTTTTCCCTTTGGCTATTTGCAGTGTCCGCCCGGAGCTGAGGCTCAATATCACACATTTACTCTAGTTGAGAAATTAAGTTTCAGGATTCCAATTTCATAATGCCAACCATTGCCCTTTTTATTCTTCCTTTCTGTAAATCTACCATTCTGTAAAGGGTGTTGACTTAATTTGAGGACTAACAGTAATTCAGGTCTGCTTGCTAAATGTCCTTATGTCTCTTGCCAAATCCCACAAAAGTTTGTTGCCTTTTTTTGGGAAGAAGAAGAAGCCTGGAGAAAACATTTCTGTGTCTGTTGCACATTGTATTATTGCTTCATGTCTCTTGAGTCATTTGATGACTTTCTTGTAAGGATTAGTACAGAGAACAAGGCTATCCTCCTTGAAAAACTGGTCAGTGTTCTTTGTCAGATTAGAGTTATGTAACCCATCATGTTTCCCTTTTTGCTTTGACTTCCCGGAAGCTCAGAGCTAAACGTTGTTTAGTCGCTAAGTTTGTCCAACTCTTTTGTGACCCCACGTATTGTAGCCTGCCAGGCTCCTCTGTCCATGGATTTCCTAGGCGAGAATACTGGAGTGAGTTGCCGTTTCCTTCTCCACAGAGCTAAATGTAATGATCGGTCTTATAATTGTCAGTCCTGATGACCTCCCCTTCTCTTAACTGTCTTTTCAATTTTCTTGTTTTATTATTTTGTGTGTGTAAGTATGTGCTTTCTTCTTCTGAACTGCTCCAGTTCTCTTGTGAAAGTAGGCAAGTCTGCTTCTGGACCTTATTTGGTGGAAAGTTATGAATAAAAAATGATCCCCAAAGCAGGAGTGCTTGTGGGACTCCTTGAACTTTGAGGGTGGGACAAAACGATTCAAAGACATTATGCAGACAGTGACAGCAACTCCCTATGAAGCAGGTGAGAAAACCTGTTCCACCTCCTCATCTCAGCTCAAGCCCGGGCTGAGATGCCGCCTACTGCTTGGGAGGAGACACATCACCGTTCACCTAGAGAGAGTCTTGTTTCTATTTAGCTTATGAGACAACAGGCTTGAGGACAACTCAGTCAAACTGTTGTTACATAGGTATCCGTGGCCTCAGGAACACCCAGATCTAGATTCCTGTGTGGTTCTGTGGCTGATTTGAGAAAGTCACTGAACTTCTCTGGGTTTTAAATGGCCTCTTCATCAGTAAGGTGGCAGGTGAAAAGGGTGACATGGAATTAGGTATTTATCCAGCCTCTAGATGAGGAATGGTTTTTACACTTAAAAACCAGAGAAGTTGGACTTCCCTGGTAATTCAGTGGTTATGACTCTACGCGTCCAATGCAGGGGCCCGGGTTTGATCCCTGGTTGGAGAGCTAAGATCCCAGGTGCCCCGTGACACGACCCAAAAAAAACAAAAAACCAGAGAAGTTACAGAGGAAGAAATGTTACAAAGGAAGTATATTAAAATGTCAGCATTTGTATGCTGGAAAAATAAATACAACTACTAACAAAAAAGGACAAAGGAACAACTTTAATAATAATCAAAGAAAATGCAGAATAGGCCAACAATACAAATCTATTTATTTTAATCAAGGAAATAAAAACAATTTCTTCTAATTGCACAGTGCTGGTGGCAGTATAGTAAAACTTGCTCACCAGCGCTCACAGGAGAAATTAATCCGACCCTTTAAAAAGCCATTTGGAGGACTGTGTGTGGGGTTTTTAGAGTATTTATAACTTTGGCCCAGAAATTGTATTTCTGGGACTTTGTGCTATAAAAATGATCCACAAAATGGGAAAAACTCCTTGTAGAATGATGTCCATGGTAAGGCTGTTTGTATTATTTAAAATGAAATCAATATAAATATCTGATAGCATAGATAACACAAAATGGAATAGGACATTTTTTAAATTAATGCTTCTGATTGTAGAACATGGCAAATACTTGGTAAAGCAAGATATAAAAGAGTAGGCACACATTTATATGTCTGCAGTGGTAGTTTTATTTTTATATATGCGAGTTCAAGAGGACAAGAAAATGCAGTAGTGGTTGTGTTAGAGTAGCAAGAAAACTTTTTCTTGAACCTCTTTTTCAAGAACACAGTTATATTACTTAATGAAAAAAATACACAGCTTTTTACTTTAAAGGAACATAAAAGAAAACAAAGAGGTAGGTTAGATATGTATTTCCCAGGTTTTTCAATCCAGATCAATGAAATTAAGGAAAAAACCAGGGATGGAGCCTAAGAGAAAATTACTGTATTTAGCTTGCCAGGTTAATGATATCTAAAAATAAATATTATCTATTACCAATGTGATTTAATAATTAACAATTTAATAAAGGGAAAGTCATTTTTTTTTATCTTATTGGAGGAAAAGGCCATTTTAACATCAAAATGGTAGGATGGATAACTTTTGCTATCACGTCCTTATTTCCTCCATTGGCTGAGGACCTGTGGACCCCTGATGGCCGGCTCTGGGGTCAGATTTGGGACCCTTCTCCTGAGATAAGCCAGGCCCAGGCTCTGACCACCCCCGGCCTCAGGGTTAGTGGGCCCCCCGGCAGCAACTGCCACTTTTCCAGAATTTTAGAGGGTGTGCTGGTACTTCATTGGGAACTTTAGCTGGCAGTTGTTCATACCTGTGGTTGATAAAAACTAAGGCCTCCTGTTTGCAAATACTGAGCCCCCTGATGAGGGACAGCTGGTGATGGTGGATCACTGCTCTCGCGGACAAATCGTGGCGTTCAGCTCGCCTCTGCTAGGTATTCATACACAGACAAATCAGATAAAAATCCCCCCCCCCCTTCCCCCGAATGTTAATAGCCTCACACTTTTTCCGTGGTGCCTGGAAAAAAGGGAGCCTTGCAGAAATTACAGTATGGTCTCTACCATCCCCACACCTGCTCAGGAAAACTTAGGGAAGGGTGCCTGGGAGCGCTGTTCCCTCTGAGCGCCTGGGGGTTCATGGCCAAGGACCAGCCAATGGATGGAAGGGCGGGCACTCACCCTGCCTTCCAAGAGACACAGGCCTTCCCTGAAGGGGTCTGGATTTACCTTCTCCATAAATCTACACGTGTCCTCCCCATGAAGTCAGGGATTCTTGAACCGGAACGAAACACCAGGGGAGCTTTTCAGAAGCCCGAGAGTCTAAGGTCAGGAGTGGGATCTGGGATTTTAACAATATACCTGGAGGTGATTGCAGTGCCCACAGACCTGAGGACAGCCAGGTAAAGGTCTCAGTGAATGTTCAGATGGGTCTGGTAGGTGTATGAATGAGGCCACAGTGAGGACCTTTTATTTATTCATTTAATAATGTGACTGAGCACAGTTTGCTCCATCTCAACCTGGTGACCCCCACCTCCAAGGTGCTCTCTGATGGGGGAGGCCGCCCTACTGCAATTCTCCCAGAAAGGGAAGAGCCGCTTCTGATGGATCTGTTTTGTAAGCCCAGGGCAGTAAGGTGGGGTCCATCTCCAACCACTCACAGTTCTGGAATGCTCCCCAGGGAGGTGTGAATCAGCCTGCCCTCCTCTCCCCAGGCCTGCAGCCAGGCAGCGAGTGTGTTTGTGCAGCAGACACGTCTGGGTGTGGTGTGTCACTCATCCTTTTTTCTGGCTGTCAAAGGTGCAGATAATTAATAAGAAGCTGGATCTTAGCAACGTCCAGTCCAAGTGTGGCTCAAAGGATAATATCAAACACGTGCCAGGAGGCGGCAGTGTGAGTACCGTCACACTTTCCAGCTGTGGTTCCGGGTTTGAGAAGTGGCATGAGTGTTTGTACTTGTGAGACATTGCATAGAATAAACCATGCTCAGGCTCAGAGTCTATCCGGATCCCCAAGTAAACGTAGCCCAGACTCCCCGCACCCACAGGTCCAGGAGGGGTGCCCTGTTGCATGGGCAAATCGAGTGAATGGTCCTCCGACCCTTTCCTGGAAGCTGGGTCCTCCCAGCCCCATTGTCACGCCCACTCACAGGGAGCCCCACAGCCCATCTGAGTTAGAGCTGAAGGCGGTGGCACCTGACACTGGGCTCTGACACCACCTCCTCCATCACCCGGGTAGGTTCGCTTTAAGGGGCTCCACTGGGAACAGGTGGCCCATACCAAGGTCTTTACAGTCCTGCCTCGGGACAAGCAGAGGCCAGCCAGGCTCTGCTCCGGTTTGTCCTCTGCATCTGCGAGGGATGAGGTGATTCGTAAGCCTCTTGGCTCTTGTTTGAAACCAGTTCCACCCCTGGCAGAAGCTCCAGATGTGAAAGAGCCCAACAAAAGTACAGGGAGCGGCCTGCAGCTGAGGGGGTACAGAAATGCTGCTTGGAGTCCTTTGACATTTGGCTGCCTCCAGGTGTCCCTGGGGACTCCCTGAGTCCCCACTGGATGCATCCCAGAGATTTGGGGCTGACATCCTCATTCTTGCCTGCCTACTTGATCAGCTCTGCTGGGATCGTCCAAGTGACCAAACTGGGTGCAGATTCGGCATCCTGAGGCTCGGCCCCCCTTCTCCACAGCCTCTCTTGGTCGGCCGTAGGCAAATGCTGAAACATTCTAGGGAGCAGGAGATTCAAGCCTTTTTGAGGTCCACCCCTGGGGAGGAGGATGGCTTGTGAGAGCAGGCATCTGGTCCCCAGCTGGCAGCGCTGGGGAGGGGGCAGTTTATAGGACAGTGGAAGCCCTGGGGGGTGTGCTCTGTCCAGAAAGTGCCCAGCCTCTACCCATACATCATCCACATCCAGACCTGAGGGTTTATTCTTGCAATGTGCTGCTGCCTCCTGCCCTGAGCACCCGGGGTAGGCTCTGCCACTGACTCCTTGTAGCCCCCGGAGTGGTGGGCGCTCACCCCGAGGCTGCTGCATGGCGCTTCACTACCGCTTCCTCACCAGTGTCTGCTCAGTGTCCCCCCCAGTGCCCCCCGTCCCTGCTCTCCTGTCCCACTGCCACCTTGTCTTCTGCCAAGAGAAGGGGTGGGGACCACCTGCACCCGCTGCCGGCCTGACCACGGGCTCTGGGTGACATTGCTGTTTTAGATTTGACTCCTGGCTTCCCTGCCGAAAGCGGGCTTCAGCCAGAGCAGGAAAGACATGTGCTTTCTGGTTTAACTCGTGTCTGGTCGGCTGATGGGAGGTTGTGCTGCTGGGGCTGGAGGCGTGGGGTCCAGTGGCCACAGTCAGCAGACCGCTCCTTCCAGCGGAAGCTTGGGGGAGGGGGTACATGCCTGCTGCTGGGAGGGCAGTGCCTACGACCTCCAGGGACTTCCCCAGGAGCACCGCCCGTCTGTCCTGCACTCTGTGGGCCGGCGGACTAGCCTGGGACCCGGCAGAGCCACCAGATGTTGGCTTGTGGCCGCTGCAGTAGGAGCTGTCATAGCTCTTCTCCTGGTGAAAGGTTGCTGAGGGTGATAAGTCCCTGCGCAATGTCAGCCTCAGGCGCTTGGGGGCTGTGGGCCCCTGGCCTGGCAGGGGGTCCCTCCTCAGCTGGGTGTAACTCCCCAGCAGGCAGGCCCTGCTCCTTCCCACGGTTCTCCCTGCCTCCTGATTGACTCCTGGCTTCACTCCGGAGCCCGGCCTCCTCCCTCCCCAGCCTCAACCTCCTGAGCATCTCCCTGTCCTGGCTCCCATCCTCCCCCGCCCTCCCCCATTTCTCTCCCTTCCCCTTCCCTCCCCTCCATCATGCCTTTCTCCTCTGCAACTGGTTACACCCTCACCCCCCTAAACTGAGGCTGAAAAGAGGAGAGGGAAGCCTCGCACACACCAGCCTTTGCTTTCATCTTGCTCCTGTGAGGAAAGGGGGGTAGTTTCCACAGCCCCCCTGTCCCCCCATCTCCAGCACCCCACCTGGAGCACAGGCTCAGAACCCCTCATTAACCCACCCACCGCCACAGGCGCGGGCTCCCCGCGCCTCCCTCCCCACACCTACGCACACAGGCTACATCCCCTGGTCAGCCTCCATCAACTCTGCCAGTAATCGACAAACGCCAACATGATTTTGATGAACGTAATTTGGGATTATTCCAGATGATTTAAACCTAAGTAAAAACTCCTCCTTGATGTGCTTGTTAAACCCATTCTCGGGCACAAGGCCATTCCTCCAGGTAACTCCAGGGCGGGGAGCAGGAGCCCACTGGCTCAGTGGTGATTGGCCTCTTGTGTCCTCAGGTGACCTCACACAAGGGACGTGTCACCCCGTGACCATCAGGGGCCTCCACAGTCATGGTTTTGTGCAGATTTCCTCAAGGAGACCCCCTCTGCTGACGCTGGGTCCCTGTGGGGTATCTCCTCCAGGCGGCCAGGGGGTGGCTGTGTGGCTGGGCCACATGCTGGACCCTCGGGGCGGCTCTGAGCCCTGGGGCCCCTTAGGCCTCCCCGCGTGTGTCTGCTGAGCTTCCCTGAGACACTAAACCCGTGATTCTTGCTGTGCCGCCTGACCGTCCTGCTCGTGTTCCTTTAATCTTTTCTGTAAAGAACCAAACTGTCCAGGATGTTGTGTGCCCAGGCTCCACCTGGCGCTTCACTCTTCCCGGGTCGCCGAAGTGCTCTTCTCCGCTCGCTGACCATCGTTGTTCTGCTGTAGGGGTGCTGGGGTTGGTGAAGCTTCTGGGAGAAGGTGCTCCTAACCACCCCACCCCGCCCTCTGCTCTCAGAGGCCCAGCAGACACGGCTCTCTTGCTTTGCCAAGATTTTTCAGATGCTGCACACACGGACCCCTTCTTTCTTTCTGTCCTCACTGAATGCGATCTGTCGATTTCATGTCAGGAAATCTCGAGAATGACCTTTTCACGTATGTTTGCTAAACCAGTGGTGTGGGCCTTGCCCCTATGGGGATGTAGCCCTGTATTTCTCTGAGGGTCCTTGTCCTATGGGATCGAAGGCACTCCATTTATTTCATTCCCAGGGCAGGGTTGGCAGAATTCCAACACATTTTCCTATCAGTACTAGGGTGTGCTCCTCGTGGCAGACCGGAAATGCTGTCCTGCTGCTTTTCATTGTTTCACTCCCAACAAAATAATCCTGTTTTACTCTCTCGTGTTCTCTCTCCCCTCCAGGTGCAAATAGTCTACAAACCAGTGGATCTGAGCAAGGTGACCTCCAAGTGTGGCTCATTAGGCAACATCCATCATAAGCCAGGTAGCCCTTGTAGAAGGCATAGCCCTTGTAGAAGGCAAGACTGGGCGGGGTGGTCAGGGGCGGGACCGGATGGGGCGGTGCCTTCTCCGGAAGTGGGTGGGGAGGATGGATGGGATGGGCCATCAAAGAGAGTGTTGGGGGTGGAGCTTGCTGGGGCCTGGGAGGTGTGGCTCTGTGTGTAGCTCCTGAGCGGGACCAGGTTGCCCAAGACAAGGTAGAAGGGAGGACAGATGCTGAGCTAAACCCTGACCCGCAGCTCTCCAGGCGGGCTGCGCACAGGGCCTCTGAAGCTGGGGAAGGACCTGATCTGGCCCCCGAAGACTGGCTCTGTAGATTTGGTCCCCAGTTTGGTCCTCAGCCAAGAGGAGGGACATTTCACCCACTGCTCCAGCTGTAACATGGGACTCTTGGGTCATGGCCATGTCCCCGCTGAAATGATACTGTGGAACTCTCCATGCGCACCCTTCCCCTCTCCATCTCATGCCATGCAGAAATTGGTGCTGCCTGTAGATCTTTCTGCAACAGTGGAAACGTTCTGTACCTGTCCTGCTCACTGTGGTAGCCACTCACCATATGCGGCTGATGAGCATTTGAAATATGGCCGGTGCAGTTGAGGAAATGAACCAGTTTTATTTAATGAAATTTGAGAAATTCCATGGCGGTCCAAAGGTTAGGTCTTGGCGCTTTCACTGCTGGTCCCAGGTTTGTTCCCTGATCCGGGAACTAAGATCCCACAAGCCGTGCGGTGCAGCCAAAAAAATTAAATTAAAATTTAAAAATAAATAAAATTTAAGTAGCCACGGGCTACCATCTTGGAGAGCCCAGATCTAGATTCTAACTCCTGCCTGAGAGTCCAGAGCAGGGCTTCTCCCTTAGGTCCTCTCTGGGGCTTGAACCATTACTGCAGGAAGAGAGATGGTCAGAAGTACAGTCTAGAATGTCATTATTTTCTGTCTCCCTTGGACATTTTGGGCGAGTTGAGTCTCTCTGCCTCTCCTGAGGCCACCATCCCATCACATTGTGGAGCAACTTTGTTGAGTGGCTTTATCCTTCCAAAGAAAGTAATGTAGTTCATCTCTTCCTCAGGTCATGTCTCCCACACTTGGACAGGGCATTGAGTGTCTGAGGAGGGAGAAAATGTCAGGGCCCTTCCTTATGAAGGGTGCATTTTGCCCTTCAGTTTAATTCCGAGGTCTTACAGGATGTTGGCATAGAAAGGCTCAACTCCTTGGAAGCCGACCAATTTAGAATTTAGAATAATTTCTCTTGAACTGAGCTGTCCTTTACCTTTGCACTAAGGAGAAAGAGTTTGCTGAGTAGATATTTGATGTACACCCTGATTAGTGAGATAAAAAGAAAAAAAATGAAGATGAAGCAAATTGTTTTCAAGCCCTACTTGAAAGGACCTACTTGTTCCAAAGCACACTCTAAATAAAAGCTGGTCTTAGCTTCTCCTCAAGGTTGGCGTCTGCATGCAGTCACTGGCTTAGCCCTCACTCAAGGCTCGGTGTTCTTTGTTGTGTTCCAGGAGGTGGCCAAGTGGAAGTAAAATCTGAGAAGCTGGACTTCAAGGATAGAGTCCAGTCGAAGATTGGGTCCCTGGATAACATCACACACGTCCCTGGCGGAGGGAATAAAAAGGTAAAGGGGCAGGGCAGAGGCTGTAACAGAGTGCAGTGTCTCAGAGCAGGAGAGCTGAGGGGCCCATATTGACTGGCTTGATGTGGATTCTCAGCTACTTGCGTGGCTCCACCTGGGCTGCCCTTTGCCGTCCTTGGGAGCTTTAACAGCCTTGATCCCAGGCCCCACCTTGGAGATTCTGACTAGTTTGTCTCAGGAGCCATCTGGGTACCTGGAGGGGAGCTTTTAAAGCCCCCAGGTGACTCTTCAGTGCAGTTAAAGGTGAGAGCTACTGCCCTCGGCCCTGTGGTTGGCCAGCACCCCCAAAAGGAAGTAGCTGTCGCCAAAGCCAGCCCCAGTCACCAAAAGCCAGTCATGGGAACATAACCTAATTTTCTAAATAGGTCACTAGGCAGTTAGAGCCAAACAGTGATGCTGGAATCCAGGTTTCAACAAAGCCTCTGCAAGTGTCCATGAGGAAGCCACTGGACCGGGAACCTGGGTGCTCCCCATGGTTCCTAGAAGCCCTGGGTCTGGATGTCTATGTGCAGTGGGGGTTGGGGAACCCCAGTGCCTCCCTCTGGGCTCATCACTGAATTCTGTTGTGTGGTGGCGCTTTTTCTCTTCATAAATTCAGCGAAATGCCCTCTGGGGTTTCCTGCCCATGCCTGCCCTGAAGTTCTGCAGGTGGTGCGTGTTCCAGTCTTCAGTGCCTCCCAGCAGCTGACTGAGGAGGACGGAGAGGGAAGGGCCTTCCCAGCACAGAAACCAAGACCCAGCCCAGCGGTGCAGTACAAAGGTCCCCACTAGTCGGAAGTGGCAGCTGGGCCAAGCTTGACGGGAGCCAGGGTTCCCATGCAGTCACCCCCCTCCCCCCATCCCGCCCACCTCCTCCTCCTCCTCTGGTCTGGACCGACAGACACTCCGCCTTTGCGGTGAAAGCCTGACTGCGTGGTTTCTGAGCGGCACTTGCTGCCCTGTGTGCGCTTAAAGCAGCGGTTGGCACTGATGGCTGGTGATGGAGTCCCGCGGAGGCTGAGGGGAGGCTGGGGTCCTGGTTCCCCACAGGCCTCCCTGACCATCACGCCTTTACATACAGGGTGCCTGGGTCTCCATCAGAAGTGAGACCCAGGGAAATGAGAAGGTTTTTTTGCAAAAGGCCAGCTTGTCTCCATCGCTGTGCCCCCTGTTTAACACAGGACCTCCCTGCCCTGGGGAACTTAATGAAACTGCCGTCCCACCCGGGAGAGTCTGACTGATTATATATGGAATGAGTGGGTAGGTCTGGGTGTTGGTGATTCCGGGTGAAGGAAGGCCTCTACCCCGACTCTGGAAGCTTCTCTTTCTGGGGGAAAGCTCTGGGCTTGACTCTGCTTGGAGCCGTGACCCCCAGAAGCTCTGCAAGCCCTCTCAGCCTTAGGTTCTCCTTCAGCAAAAGGACAGAAACATCCCCATCCCGGAGACCAGGGTGAGGCAGGGTCCAGGAGGGTGCCTGGAGCTCTGTAGTCATCAAACAACACGAGTTAGACGCAAATCCAGGTCTGGACTTCTGTTTTCACTCATCTCTGTGTTGCCTCAGAAAGGGAGGGCCCTGCCCACTGCCCGGAAGACACTGTGCTGCTCCCAGAGGGTTTCCTCGTGTTCAGTCCCATTTCCCTCTGTGATGAGCAACACGGCTGACAAGTGGTGGAGCGCAGGAACCCCGCCACCCGAGCTCCTTTCAGCCTGGGGAGTTTGGGGACGTTCCCAGGAGGGTGTCACATTTTTCTTAAGAACATAAACGTACGTCAAAATGGTCTTTCAGTTACAGTAATAAGGAAGAGTTCTTTTTTCAAAGCAGTCACCCAAAATAAGCATATAGCTTAGATGGGAGCCTGATTTTTCTTTACATTCACATGCCCCTACAATGCTCTTTTCCTGGGATCCGGGGACTTCTGACCTTGTGGGGAGAAGTCACATGTGTGAGAGCAGGCAGGCAGGTGTACACATTTTCCTGGTCTCACCAGATGCTCATGAAGGTCTTGGGTTTGTGCTAAGTCACTGCAGTCATGTCTGACTCTTTATGACTCTGTGGACCGAAGCCCACCAGGCTTCTCTGTCCATGGGATTTTCCAGGCAAGAATACTTGGGTGGGTTCCCGTGCCCTCCTCCAGGGGATCTTTCTGATCTAGGGATTGAACCTGTGTCTCTCAAGTCTCCTGCATTGGCAGGCAGACCCTTTATCACTAGCACCACCTGGGAAGCCCCCAAAGAGGTCCTAAGACCCCAAAAAGGTTGAGGATTACTGTGTCCATCACTTCAGAGCTCATCAGAGAGAATAACTATGTACTGCTTGGCATCTCCAGCTAAACTGTCTGCTTCTGAGCTTTCCAGGTATCCTTTGGAGCGAAGACCTCCGGGTCAAGGATGCTCTACTTACTTTTTTTTTCTTTAATTTTAAATTGAAGTCTAGTTGATTTACAGTGTTGTGTTAATTTCATGTGTAGAGCACAGTGATTTAGTTATACAGACATACATATATTCTTTTTTGGATTCTTTTCCTTTATAGGTTATTGCAAAGTATTGAGTATAGTTAGTTCCCTGTGCTAGACAATAGGTTCTTGTTGCTTATCTATTTTATATGTAGTAGGGTATATGTTAGGTCTTCCCTGGTGGCTCAGAGGTTAAAGTGTCTGTCTGCAATGCGGGAGACCTGGGTTCGATCCCTGGGTCGGGAAGTTCCCCTGGAGAAGGAAATGGCAACCCACTCCAGTATTCTTGCCTGGAGAATCCCATGGACAGAGGAGCCTGGTGGGCTACAGTCCACGGGGTTGCAAAGAGTCGGACACGACTGAGCGACCTTACTTACTTACTTACTTAGGGTATATGTTAATCCTAACTTCTGATTTATCCCCCTTCCCCTTTCCCCTTTGGTAACCATAAATTTGTTTTCTGTCTGTGAGTCTCTTTCTGTTTTGGAAATAAGTTCATTTGTATCTTTTTTTTTTTGCAATATCATTTATTTATGGTGTTGTGCCAATCTATTCTGTATAGCAAGATGACTCAGTTATATACATACATCCTTTTTTTATTGTATTCCTTTCCATTATGGTTTATCGCAGGATGCTGAATAGAATTCCCTGTGCCATACAGAAGGACCTTGTTGTTTATCCATTCTACATATACTAGTTTGCATCTGCTAATCCCAAACTCCCAATCCATCCATCCCTCACACCCTCTTGGTAACCTCAAGTCTGATCTCTGTGTCTGTGAGTCTGTCCTGTCTGTGAGTCTGTCTCTGTTTTGTAGACGGGTTCATTTGTGCCATATTTTAGATTCCATATACAAATGATATATAGTATTTGTCTCTCTCTGACTGACTTCACTTAGTACCATAATCTCTAGTTGCATCCATGTGGCTACAAATGGCAATATTTCATTCTTTTTGTGGCTGAATTCCGTTCTCACATCTTTATTCATTTGTCAATGGGCTTTGAGGTTGTTCCCACGTTTTGGCAATCTTGAGTAGTGCTGTGAACACAGGCCTGCTGGGTCATATGGCGACTCTTATCTGTAGACCTTTTGTTGATGGCCATTATAGCTGGAGTGAGGTGAAACTGCGTGTGGTTTTTGACTTGCATTTCTCTAATAATTAGCGATGTTGAGCACCTTTTCACATGCTTTTTGGCCATCCTTGTCTTCTTTAGAGAAATGTCTTTTTAGATCATCTGCCTAATTTTTGACTGAGTTGTTTCTTTTTTGACAATGAGTTGTATGAGCTGTGAGTATATTTCAGAACAATGCACTGCTTTGATCAGGGCTCCGTTGCATCGTGCTTTCTGGTACACCTGCCAGCGCTGCCCACAGCAGCTGCCACCTCGAGGGTCCTCATCAGTCACTGGCAAACGGGAAGAGTGTGTCTGGCTCAAAGCTGGATGGCTGGGGACCTGGGCCCCTCCCCGTGTCTCCTCCAGCCTCTCTTCCCACACTTCGATCTGCAGCCTGGCAAAGTGCACGTGCACAGCCACGTGAAATGCGCGTGCCTTTGACCTACTGCAATCCCACTTCTAGGAGGCACGGTACATATATGAAATGATGTGAGTACAAGGTTATTCAACATTTTTCACACAGCATTGTCTGTGAGAGCAAAAGATTGGAACAACCTAAATATCTACCCACAGGGGAGTAGATACATTTTGGTACATCTGCTGTGATGGGAAAGCAAGCAGCCTCAACAAGCAGTGAAGGAGCTGTGTAGGGACAATGCAAGGTATTAAACCTAAACACCAGAGTGCAAAGCATGTGGATACTGTTGCCATATGTATGCATATATGTACATGTATATGTATTTTTTTCTCTACTCACACATATAGGTTTGCATGGGTGGGCTATTCCTAGAAGGGTACACAAAAAACCCACAATGGTCACTGCTTCTGGAGAGGGGGCCTGGGAGGCTGGCTGGCAGGTGACTAGGATGTTGCAGCTTAGCTGTTGGGAAGCCATGAAGCCGTCGTGGCCACCATGGCTCTCTCCCTCCCAAGGCCAGCGGGCGTCACCTGACCCAGCTCGCCTCCTTAGCCTGCCCGCTCTTCTCTTACAGATCGAAACCCACAAGCTGACCTTCCGCGAGAACGCCAAAGCCAAGACCGACCACGGGGCGGAGATCGTGTACAAGTCACCGGTGGTGTCGGGGGACACGTCCCCCCGGCACCTCAGCAACGTGTCCTCCACCGGCAGCATCGACATGGTGGACTCGCCGCAGCTCGCCACCCTCGCTGACGAGGTGTCCGCCTCCCTGGCCAAGCAGGGTTTGTGATCAGGCCCCGGGGCGGTCAATAATCGTGGAGAGAAGAGAGTGAGAGTGTGGAAAAAAAAAGAATAATGCTCTGGCCCTTCGCCCTCTGCCCTCCCCCAGCTGCTCCTCACAGATCGGTTCATCGGTTAATCACTAACCTGCTTGTCGCTCAGCTCTGGCTCGGGGCTTCCAAATCAGTGACCGGAACAGAGCCAAGTTCAGCTTTCCAAATTGATGGGTGGGCCAGTCCTAATAAAGTATTTTTAAAAACACTCCAAAAGGGGGCCCCACCCAGAATTTCCTTGGGCAGTTACTCTGATTCTTTTTTTTTCCCCCTCTGAGTGGAAGAGAGAGAAGGGAGGCTCTGAAAGCTGCTTCCGGGGGCTCTCCAGGCCTGGGGGGGTGCCCCATTCTGGGGGTGTCCCCGAGGCAGCAGTGGCAACAAGGGACTTGAAACTTGGCACATTGGTGGAGCCACAGGCGCACGGGGCCGCCTTTGGAGCTGGACGGGGTGGGCGGGGCGGGGCAGGGGGCGGGGCGGGAAGCGGAGGGGCCTGTGGGGGGCGAGGACGCTGGGGCCTGCCTGGAGGGCAGCGGGCTGGGCACAGCCTCCACCACCCGCCGCAGCCTCGGACCAAGCGGCGTCCCGTTCATGGCGGCTCGGGGTCGGCGGAGGCCTACCCTCTGCGGGGAGAAGGGACGGGGCAGGAGAAGGAAGGTGATGGGAAGGACGTCGTGTGGGTCACCTCCTTGGAAAAGACCACCGAGCGCTGGCCTCTTCCTTGCTTCTCGCAGGGTGGGTGGGGGGTCCTGAGCAGAGGGGCTTCGCTCCGCCCCCTGGAAACCCCGTTTTATTGAGTTCTGAAGGTGGGAACTACAGCCGCGTTTTTGGCCACCTCACAGATCTGGGACTTAGGGCTAACCAGTTCTCTTTGTAAGGACTTGTGCCTCTTGGGAGTACCTGCCTGTTCCCAAGCCTGGGCCTCCGGTCCTAAACCTCTCCTCCTTCCCACGGCCATGCAGCCCTGCGTCTGCCCCCACCACGCCTGTGTGTCTGCCGTGCGGAGCCTGGTCACTGCCTGTCCCCTCGCTATGTCACGCTGTCCCGAGTTCCCCGCCTCGCCACCCACCCCTTCTCGGTAATGGACATTGTTCCGATGGGGCGACACCTGCTCTATACCAAGGGGGAAGTCAAGGAGGGCGAGGTCCAGACGCCGGGACCGCCATCTCTCTGAGTTACAGGCATCCAGCTGTGTCCCTCACAATGGCCCCCACGACCGTACTCAGTTCCCTGCCCCCACCGCCATCACAGTCGCAAGCCAGGGTGGGGTTCGCAGTGACCCTGGATGTGCATGCCTTGTCTGGGCCCGGTCCCCGTCCAGTGCTGAGCTGGCAGCAGGCTGGCCGTCCTGGATGCCAGAGATGGCACTGGGGCAGGCAGGCAAGACCACGCCCCCGTTGTCCCCCACTTCTGCCCCAGCTTGTGACTGCCAGCCTCTTGGAGCCCGGGCGCTGCTCGATCCCAAGTCTGTGTCATCGGCCCTCTGCACCCCGAAAAGGGAAACGTGCCCCCTCGGAACTGGTTCTTCCCCCCGACCCAGCGGGAAGCAGGGTGGTCTGTCCTGGAGCAGCTGAACATATACATAGATGTCGCCCTCCCCTCCCCGTCCACACCCTGTCGCCTTGTAGTCTGATTTGTCTGTTTATGCTTGGATTCACCAGAGTGACTATGATAGTGAAAAGAAAAAAAAAAAAGGACGCATGTATCTTGAAATGCTTGTAAAGAGGTTTCTAACCCGCCCTCGCGGGAGTCCCAGGTGTCACTCACCCCACAGAGGGGACTCAGATCCAGAAGGCCCATGTGGCTCTCCCAGTTGATGAAAGATTTCCGTCAGCATCAGGGACCCCACAGAGACCAGATCCTGACACTGGGGAACTCGGCTGTGCACACCTGAAGCCCGGGAGAGGACAGCAGCTCCGGTATCCCCTCCCTGACCCGGGGCTCCCTTCTGTCAGGCAGAGGGCATGTGTCTTGTGGTGAAGATGGTCCAGGAGAAGCCCCACAGCAGCCCCAAGAGAGGGTCAGACAGCTCCCCACATCACGAATGCCCACTGGGGCAAGGTCTGCAGCCCACTCCTCA
The DNA here is from genome assembly GCF_029407905.1 of Bubalus kerabau. Lineage (NCBI taxonomy): Eukaryota > Metazoa > Chordata > Mammalia > Artiodactyla > Bovidae > Bubalus > Bubalus kerabau. Next base: position 18,195,043 of record NC_073627.1, on the reverse strand, counting down.
GCTCCAAGCTCTCCCTCAGGAAGGATGGTCCAGCCACCCACTCAGGGCCCATACAGCCAAAGCAGGGCCTGGAAGGAAGGACCGGCCCCAGGGGCCCCAGCTTCCTGACACGGTGACAAGTCAGAAGACACTTGCCGACCCTCTTCTGCCACGGGGACAAGGGAAGCCGCCTTTGTCAAAATCTGCTGTTTAAAGAAAATCTCAGCCTCGGTCCAGGTCTGCCACTTGTGGTGTGGGGACAGTCAAAGGCAACCCTGTGGGGCTGGGAGGGTCGGAGTCCAGGGCCGGCTGCTCCATTTGCAATCAGAGCGTTCCATGCTAGGGATCACGTGGGCCCCAAACGTCCCCCCGGGAGGCTCGGTCCTCCGAGTCCCAGCTGGTCTTGGAAGGGTTCTGAGGGAGGAGGAGGAAACATGCTGTAAAGATGTGAGAGATGTGGCCCCTCCTTACTGCCACCAATTTTGGCTGCATTCCTTGCACCCCTCCTTGCAGTCTCATGTCTGACTTTCCAAGTACTTCCTTCCCAGAGGGCTCTGGAATCGCCTGTGTTGGGATCAGCCTGAAGATCGTGGTTTAGGTGATCAGGTCAGTTGCTGGCAGGGAGTCTGCAAAGGGATGCTGGCTTGTAAGCTTAAATGAGGACAATCCCCCCAGAGCTGGCACACCCCCACCCGTTTCCTCCAGAATCGGTGTCCCTCATCCACTTGGTCCCCTCAAGCTCTCCACTCACTCTATCAATAATTCCATTTAAATTGACTTCAGTGGTGAGACCGTATCCTGTTTGCGATTGCTTGTTGTATTCAAGGGGGGAGGGGGGAGGAACCTGTAAGATAGTTAAACCACTGGGCAAAGGGGTGCAGTAGTCCGAGGCCTAGTTAACTCTTTTCTTCGTGATTTCAACCATGGGTGCCAGAAGTCCCTTGGGATTTCGCCTTTCCACTGACAGGTGCCGCAGGCTGCCAGCTAGTTCTCCTTCCCGACCAAGTGGTGAGGTTTGTGGAGGAATCGAGATATGGTTGCTCTGTCCTGCTGCCCTTTTGCAGGGTCCCGAGCTCACAATCCTGCCTCCCAAAGCCGCTTTGAGGCATCCTTTCCTCAAAGTTATTGGTACCTCCGTGTCACCATTCCCACCAGCTCCAGACACACAGCCTATACTTCTAACAGTTGCTAAGATCTCGTCACCCTTTGATCTCTGTCCTCCGAGGACAGCAGAGAGAGGCAGGGATGAGGGCAGAGGTGGAGGTCATCGGCTTGTCCTCTCTACAGAAGTGTGGCTTCAAGAGACTTCTGGTTTCAGTTTTGAAAAGGGTTTACCCTGGGCACTGACACTGTCTCACCTCCTCCCGGACTGAGCCCCGTGAGTTTGCAGTGTGGGGCAGGGCAATTTCTGGTACTTGCAAGTCCCATGATTTCTTTGTTAATTTTGAGGGTGGGGGGAGGGACATGAAACCATCTTAGCTTAGCTTCCTGTCTGTGAATGTCCATATTGTGTATTGTGTGTTTTAACAAATGATTTACACTGACTGTTGCTGTAAAAGTGAATTTGGAAAAATAAAGTTATTACTCTGATTAAATAAGGCCTTTGTGTATGGATTTAAAGGACCAGAAAATGATGTTACAATTTCTAAGTCCCTTCCCAGCCTTTGGGAACTTAGCTCAGGAAATGACAATACTGTTGAAACCTGGATGCGAGGATTTACCAGCTGGCTCTGGGGCCCTGAAGGTGAAAACTCTCAGACTTGTTCATTTCCAGTTGATTTTCTCATTCTGGTGCTGGCAAACCATCCTGGTCCAACTCAAAAGGCAATAAATACCCTTGTGGCTCAGTTCACAAGGCTCAGCCTGTCAAAGACCCAAACCACTGTATTCAGACCTGAGACGGCAGGGGTAGCTCGGCAAGATCTCTTGATCCCTGGAAATGAGCGGAGAGGCCTGGGGCTGAAGCAGGACACTGACTGGGTCAGTCAGTGGAATGAGGGGCTCTGGTTCCTTCTGGGATCAGAGCTGCTCTCCTCTGAGCCTCATCTCAGGTGGACAGTGCTAGATCTCAATTAGGGATCCCAAGGAGCCCCTGGTGAGGCTGCAGACGAAAAGAAAAGCAGAGCAGAACCCATCGTGTTAATTATTGTTCCTTAGTGATTATGTCAAGGTCATAATGCTCAGGCCTTTGATTTTTTCACAGTTTCAAAACAAATTTTCACTTTTCTCAGCTTTTGCTGACATGCTTTAGCCACTGCAGACGGAAGCTTAAGTACAGCAGATCTTAACCGCCAACTACAGAAGCAGCAACAGGGCAGCCAAAGAGAAATGTTACTTCAGAACTCGGGTAAAAAAAAGACCGCCCCCCCCCCCCAAAAAAATAATATATATATATATATATAAATAAAACGCTCAGGCAGCTTCACTGGCTGTGTCAACCTGATTGCTGTGAAAAGGCAAAAAGGAAGCAGCGAGAGAACCAGGCCAGCCCACTTACTCATCTTCTACAAAGAAAATCAAAACTTTTCTTCTTTCCTCAGAAGAAAGCTGCTGAGAACCAGCTCAGGCTCTATGCAAAGTATATTAAATTCTCAGTGATCTCAACCCCAGAGGTCAAAAGTGAGATGTGAAATCTCCACTAGAGAGCAATTTATTTTCTTCATCATTTTATTATTTTTGGCCGCGCTGGGTCTTCGTTGCTGTGCGTGGGTGGGCTTGCTGCAGCGGCTTCTCTTGCTGCAGGGCACTGGCCCCAGGCTGCTGCTCAGGCTTCAGTAGTTGTGGTGCATGGGCGCAGTTGCCACTTGGCATGGGGGATCTTCCCGGATCAAGAATGAACCCATTTCTCCTGCATCGGCAGGTGGATTCTTTGTCACTGATTCACCTGGGAATCCTAGAGAGCAATTTAGAATAGATTAAAAAAAAAAAAAAGCCACACTGCCAGCTGGCCTCACTAGAGGTAGAATATTAAAGCCTGAGTATAGAAACGAAGAGCCTGTGCACCACAATGGAGACCCAGCGCAGCCGAAAAAAAAAAAAGAACTTAAAAAAAAAAAAAAAAAAAGCAATGGGTCCATTACTTACATCCAACAAACACCACCTTTCCTCCTGACATCTCTTACCCCCCCACACCCATGAAAACCCCCATCCCCTCTCTGGTGACTGTCAGAGGAGCCCGCCTGTGCCCAGAAGATGGCATGGAGCCTTCCCAAGGTTCGGCGCCAGTCAGGGAAACTCCCCCAGCAGGGCAGGTCCTTACCACCACCATTACCATGTCCAGTGACAAGAAAGGCCTGGCATACTACGTTCTGTAACTTTTTTTTATTATTTTTTTCAATTTTTCCTTCCTTTTTTTTTTTTTTTAAGCACTAGTTTGTGCTTTGCGAACAGAATCAAGACATTAACAAAGATCAGCTTCTCTGAAGAAAAGCATTTCTATAGAACAAAGACAGCTACATGTTTCGCTGCCAATACACAGCTCAAAGCAGGAAAAGAAAATATTTACAAAATACAAGGTTTTTTTTTCCCATTTTTGATTTTTTTTTTTTTTTTACAATGCTAAAAGGGTTATTCAGAATTTTCAACCTTATAAATAGAAGAAGCACTTTATGCATAGGGATATGGTGCATTATTGTTTTTTTAAAGAAACAATGACAAACCCTTTAACTTGCAAACAGAATCAAAAAAAAAAAAAAAAATCACTAATGTTGAAAATTGTGAAAAAACCCCAACATTAAGCAGTTTGTCTACTATTTTTATACGATTACAAAATGGCGCAAAAAAAAAAAAAAAAGTCCTTATTGCCCCCCTTTTGGTGATGTGATCATAGATGAGACAGGCACACGGTTAACCCAGGGGGTGACGGGGAGTGATGGGAACCACAGCAAGGACCAGACAGTGTTCCACAGGCAAAGGAGCTAGAGAGAGGAGGGGTGGACAGACACCAACAAGGAACCGGACTGGAGGAGGAGGGGGATACGACCAAATGACTCCAAATGACCCCATCAGTGAAAATGATTACAGAGGGGCGATGGCTGCTCATTTCCCAGCCTCCCTAGAGTCAGAGGAGCTGGAAGACCCTACACCTTCACAGACCAGGGTACGTGGGAAAAACATTCCAAGGGGAAGGACCACATGTGTGGGTGTGCATCTGGTGTGGGGGAGCAGATGAGGGGATTGGGAAGGATACGGACCCGAGCAGCTGCAGCCAGGTTACTGCAGTTAAGGAGTCAAGACAGGGATGACTGAACGCAGAGGAAACCCTGGTACTCTCCAAGATCTGGGGGACAAGGGGAAGCCATTCTGTCAGCTGAGAGCTGAGTGGGAACAGCTGGCAGGGCCAGTCAAGAGGCTCTGGTTGGGGTGCTCCAGCACAGTCGACCAAGGGGACCCAGCTGGGAGGGCCACAGCTGAGCCAAGCCACAGAGGGGCAGGCCAGCGAGAGCCCAGAGCACACTGCTCTCCCCAACCCTCACCTCAGGGGGCGACACTGAGCTGGAGAGTCCTTCCCCTCTGCCCACCTGGCTGTCCCACCCTGCCCACTGGGGCGAAGGAGAGGGGTGACCATCCGACATGGCTAAGTCCAGTGATTCAACAGTGCAGAGGAGGTGCCAGGCTCAGGCCAGCAGGCTCTTATCCTGAACTTCTGTTTGCCAACTGGAGGAAGTGCTCAGGCGTGTGACAGAAAACATGGAAACCAAAACAGAACAAAAATCAAAACAAGAAAGAAAAATACCAAAGTAGAATCTAAATTCCTTAAATTCACTAAAAACTGTGAAAATTTTCGGCATATGATGTTTGAATATCAAACGCAGAGATTTCTGAAGCTTTAATGCCAATAGTTAGTGAGTCTGCTTAGATTCTCATATCCCACTCATCTGTGAGTTGGACGCTGAGCTGTGACTGTGGCCGTCAGATGCCGACTCTTGAGGGGAACGACAGGAGGCGAGGTGGGCGCCACCTCTGTCTCCCGGCCAGTCTTGCTGCCCGAGGTGCGCCGAGTGCAGCGGGACGCCCGTTCCTGTGCATCCAGTTGGTCCTCACTCTCCGCCTGGGGGCTGTACGCCAGGGGGAAGGTCCTCCGCTCCCACGGCTGGACGGACTGTGGGCAGACAAGACGCCATGGTGAGGCCCGGCCCCAGGTCTGTGAGCTCTGGGGCAGGCTTAGGGACGATTTTCAGAGTGGGCACCCTTATAACAAGGGCCAGTGTTCTATGGCACCTTCAGAAGGTCAATGTCAAGTACAGTCCCTTGTCCCCTTCAAACTGCGGATGGGGGGGGGGGGGGTGGTCCATAAAATGAAGGTCCATCTTGAGCAGGTACTGTCCCCCCAACTGCCCCATCTGCCACCCCCAATCCCATAGAAAGGTGTTGCTGCTCACCTGTTCGTCCAGCCCCAGCTCTGGTGTGGAACAGCGCGTGTCTTCGCTGGCCAGGTGTCGGAGGGTGTCCCGAGCCACGGGAGTGAGGGGGGCCGAGTGCAGCTCTGGGCTAATAGGGCTCCTGGGGGACTGCCCATGGGAGAACTCCGACAAGGAGTGACTGCTACTGACGTCCGGGGAGGCGGGCTGGGGGGTGGAGGGGTTGGCACTTCCCAGTTGAGGTGTTGTCCGTCCATCTGATGACCGGTAAGACCTGTACCCCAAGAAGAACAATCTGAGTGCCTGGTGACAGGGAGTTTCTTGTATATTCGTTTTGGGGGTTGGGGAGGTGGCAGGCTTTTGTCATGCCAGAAAAAGCCAAAAAAGGTGGCATGTCATGTCATGCATGACAAAAGCCTCCTGACCAGCAGAGCCGAGGCAGACGGACACTAGCAGTTCGCGCCTTGGAACCACAAACCCTCGCTTCCCCCGTCACTACGCACAGGGGCAGGCACACGCTATGGGCAAAAAGCAAAAAAGAGCCCAGATCCTTCTTCTTGAGAGCCCTGAGGGCTGCTCACTGTAATATTAAAGGAGAGAGGGCAGGACAGTTCTCCGGAGTCAAGCGGGACCACAGAGCTGTGCACACTCCACCGTCCACAGAAGGTGAGCTGGTCCGGAGGCCTCCAAAGCTCCTCCGACCGTATCACCACACCCCTGATCAGCCTCCAACTTCCCAGATGGCCTACTCCTGGAGTTGGGAGACCACCAGAGTTAGGCATAACTGGACAGTAACCACTCAGCAAGGACCCAGCCTTTGACTACTTGTACCCGCACTGGTCCCAACAAACATCAAGGAACTTGTGCATTCTCCACCACTGCCAGTGAGGAATACGAAGAGCAAGGAATACGAAGAGCAACTAAGTGACAACCCACGGGCACAGCTCGGGCCCAAGCTCCCCGCTGACCCTCCCTCCACAGGCCCTGGGGACCTGCGCCTGTCCCATCACCTGCTGCCTCGCCGCTGAGGTGGCACACTCGTGGTCCACAGCCACCGAGCCCTCTCCATCTCCTCACATTTGGCATGCAGAGCGGCGAAGGCTGCGTCAGACAGGTCCTCGATCTGCAAAAGAGCACCTTTGTGGACCCCCCTTTCTGCCAGGAAGTCATGTTTAAGTGGGGGTAGATCAGTTCTAGAAGCAGCACACCGTTGCCCCCCACCCCGCCCCCGTATACTAGGCTCTTCCTGGTAAGGACAAGAATACAACGAAGCCTGCACTGGACACCCACAGGTCTTGAAGTGTCTGCAGTGTGTGCGCTCTTCTAAGAGGACCGAACAAGCCATTACCTCCTCGTTCTCCTCGTCAGGGCTCCCCTTCAGAGACCGAAGATCAACCTCCCGCCAGCTGCAAGACAAAGAAGGCAGAATTGTGAGAATGCAGGCAGTCAGGCCAGAAAAGCATATGCGCGAGGGAACGCGTGCTCACCACCTGCTCTCACTGGGCCTTCTCAGCCCTGGGGGACTCTTTCCATCAGAGGCCTCACACTCGATGCCCACAAGGGCCACAACAGGGAAAGCGGGCTGAGGGCAGGAGCAGAGCTGGGGGACCGACAAACTCAAGCAGAAGAACCTGTTTCAAGGGGACCAACGCTACTCAGCACCAACTGGTTGCTACCATATGGGGATGCATAGACAGGGTTGCCCAAATTTTTGATTTGTCAACAAACACTAGAAATAAAGATTCCTATGTGAAATCTTGCTTTGACACTGACAACATATTCAGTATTTTAAAACACATTTGTATGCATCAAACAGCCAGTTTGTGGCCTGTGGTCCGGTTGGCACACATATAATGAAGAAAATTATATACAGAAATAATTTCACTCTGATCCTTTCTCTTAATGATAAAAGCCAAGGCTAGGCCCCACAACCCAGTGACTAGGGGACAGGGAGACCAAAGAGCAGAGCTGATCGTGCAGGGCTTCTACCTGGGGGTAAGGATTTCCTTGTACTGGAGCTTCTCTACACGGGTGGTTGCAGCGACAGACATTGGGATGACAATGTTGTTAATATCGAAGGAGCTCTCTCCCCTTCTCCTCCTTACTGGCTGCTGTAAGACAAAGGCAAGTTTAAAAGGGAAGAACAATTCTACACACATCAAATCCCAAACCTGAGATTTAGAACAGGATCACCAATAACCAGGCATCTGGGTCCTGGGGAGGGCCCAAGGAGGGATGACAGCAACTGCCTGCACTGTGGGGGTGGTCTCCCACCAGCAATGTGCTTAGGAGAAATACCAGGTGGGGCCTGAGGAGGACCTTCCCTTCACAAGTCTCACTGGCCACCCTCTTTATTCATGTGCTCACGTGAAGAGAGACCTCTACTCAGTTTCACAGAGGGTATCCTGGCGCCTTGAGACAACTGCCACAGTTTATCGACTCCTCCATACATCTTTAACAACACCCCCCCAAAACCTCCTGTTTCCCCCCTTTTATCTCTATGACACAGACCCATGGTGGAAAAAGCAATGCTTAAGCCTAGAGGTAAATCTCTGGACTAAAAAGATGAACTCTTCCATCCTGAAAGATGCCCCATGGGAGGCTGAGCTCAGTGGATCTGCTAACCTTGGTTGCCATGAAAGCACTTCCTTCTCGCAGATCTGAACTCTTCAGCTAAATCTGTGCCCAACATCTGCTGAACCCTTATGTGATTTCCCCTTTCTGGCTATTATTCTTAGGCGAAAAGCTAAGAGCGTTCTAGGTGTATCAATGGAGAGGAGTGGAGGGAAATGGATGAAGAGGCCTCGTCTGTAGAGCTCACACTCCTGAAGAAAGACGATTCGTTCCTATAGGAAGTTAAGATCAAACTCCTGGAAAAGAACACTTAGTAAGGATCCAATATTAGGGAGCAGGGGCGGGGCCTTCTGCAGCAGCTGGGAGACTGGAGGAGCAATCGAGCAGGGAGCCAAGGGGCATGGTTTCTTAGATGGAGGGGCAAGTCTGAGGGCTGCTTGTGTCCAGATAGCAAACACCCTGCCCTGAAACAGAGACTGGCAACTGAGCTGTGAGGACACAGGCAAACAGTGGATGACAAACACGCTGCCATGGCGACAATACAGCTGCCACCACCTCAGAGGCTGCATCCAGACCCAGACCACCAGCACAGCCAGCCCAGGCCCAGACCACCAGCGCGGCCAGCCCAGGGGGAGGGGTCAGTGCGGCCAGCCCAGACCCAAAGCACCAGCGCGGCCACCCCAGAGGGAAGGGGTCAGGGAGCAGGGTGGGGCGAGAGGCTGTTTCCCTCCATTTCCTGTTCCTGGAAGGGGGTCCATGACCGATCCATTCGATCATTTCAAGAGCTTCTGAGAGAACGCTGAAAGGCAGTATTTTCCGGGCCAGGATCTTAGCAGCTGTCACCTATGATTTCAGGTTATCACAGTGTCTTTTTCACCTCAGTTTCCTCTGCTATCAATGAGAACAGACTGTCACTGACTTCACGAATTCAGGGTAACTGGCTGACCAGAACAGCTGAAGAGACTTGCAAGCCCTGCCTGGCTGAGGTTCAGTGGACTCACCCCCACAGGCCTCTGCCACATGTCTGCTGAACTCACACACCCCACTGCAGGAAGTGTACCCGAAGGAACCTCAATAGATAGCTTTCCCTGGATCGCGGTCAAGGACAAGCGTGAAGCTGCTGGCAGAAGCAGGTGTGTATTCTCCCTGAACCTCCTTGGGCCTGCTGTCAGCACCTTCAAGGCAGGGAGACGAGGAGCGGGCTGTGGGGTTCAACAGCCCCAACCCCCACCCCACATGTAGATGCCCCAATGCCAGAAGACACTCACTTGGTCTAACCTAACTATGTTCTCCTGTTTAGGACCAGAGGTGGAGGGCAGGTGATGAGAATGAGAAGTGATTCCCAAACCTGGCTGCCAGAAGGTGAGGTGCAAGATGATATTTAAAAGAGAAAAAATAGGTTCAGGGCCCCATCTCTTCTAACTATCAAATCAGCATATCCAGGGAGTCCAAGAAGAAAAAAAATTGGCAATGAGAGCCTCAAGGGTCAGCACAGTGGTATGTACAAAATTGATGCTCATTAGATAGTAAGTAAAAATTTCAAGTGATTCAGGCCTAAGTTTACATTTTCCAGGCATGAGAAAGCGGCATGTGAAAAAACACTGAAGTTTCACTAAGTCCTGGATCTGAGAAAAGACTTCCATCAGAGTTAGTCTCTGTAAAATCCTTTGTTTTTCTGAGATCCCTGCTAATGGCTTACCACAGAGACTACACTGCTAGGGAGCTAAAACCTGTGGGTGTGGGAGGGGACAAAGCGGGGAGGAACAAGGTCATCTGGGATAGACTGTCTGATTTTTAAGAGCAAAGACAGAACGACATGAATTCCCACCTGATTGCAGAGCCTAGTGAGCACATTTTGCGGGCTTTGAGGTTTCTTGATGTAAGCTCTGAAGGGGTATCAGAGCCCCTGCCTAAGTCACCTTCGCTATGCCCCAACCCAGGTTCACCCTGTGCTGCAAGACCCAAGAGAGCTGGCTCTGTGGCCAGACCGCCTGGGTTGGAATCCCAGCTGTAACCCTGACAGGTCTCCTCACCTTATGCTATTCACTTAACCTTGGAAAGCCTCAGTTTTCCTGCCTCGGTTTTCCTACACCCCCTGCACCTTTAAAGGGTGTTGCAGGTCGAATGTGGTAACACATATGTACCCAGCACGGACACAGTCAACATGTACAGCAGCAGCATTCTATTATTACCATCTCCATTATTACTAAGATGATTACTATATAAAGGACCCTTTTGCTGGGCACAAAGCAGCTACAGGTGTATGTGTTCAAGGAGGCACATTCTGAGGAATGAAAACATCAGAGAGCATTAACGTGACTGTGTGTTTGGAATGGTTGTGCAAACTGCTTTCAGGGTGGAGAGTGGTACTACGAAAGCTGATCAGGGGTCAGAGCGCCTGCCATTGTGAGCGCGCATGTCAGTCCTGCCCGTGTGGCCTGCTCCATCTGTAATTCTGCTCTGCACAGCTAAAACAGGCTCCACATCAACCTTCCCTTCCAAGCACCCAGTGCTTATTCCCAGCACACCAGCTCCACTCCCCAGGAGATTAAAAACAAGGAAATCAAACGTCTCTAAGGCCCACAAACACCTCTTTTGCATCCCTCCTCTCATGTTTATTTCTCGGGCCAACGGAGTTAAGAGTCATGGTACTGTGGAGTTCTGTGTGAAACTTAGTCCCATGTATCTTGAACAGTCACAGATCACCCTAGAGTTTGTCTCTGCCTCAAGCTTTCTATGGCTGGCCCAGCTCAGATCCATCTCTACTAAGAACCATTAAGAAAACAATGTAATGGAGGATTAAATAGCACCACTTTGACTTAAAAAAGACACACAAGTCAGGATGAGCTAAGTCCCCGTAACTGCCCTGGCCCTCACGACCCTCTTTCCACACTGTCCTCCAGACCCACTGGAGGGAGCTGTCACTGCAGAGGGAGTGTCCGGCCCACTCCACGCGGGTACTTACAGTCGTGCTGGCTGTGACCTGAGGGCTAGAGCTGGCGGGTGCAGAGGTGTCTGAGGAGGCGGAGAGCTGTCGCACCAAGGGACTGTGTGGTGGGTGGTGGGTGGCCGCCAAGTAGCTCGAACTGCTCATGTCCGTGTGATGCTTCAACACTGCAGAGGTCAACAGAAAAGAGGAATACATGGCTACCTCAACCTGCTCTACTTCCAGCACAAGTTAGGAAGGCCCGCAATACTCAGTAAAGGCAAAAATGCTTTCTAAGCCTAAAGGATAAAAAGATGAAGCAAACTGGCTGATGGGAGACAGGGAGTGGCAGAGGCTGCTACAGCAGTTAAGAGTGACCTACACTTAGAAGCGGTCGGACCCCTCTACTCTACCTTCCTAGCAAGCGAAGGACACAGCTAGGGGCAGTTACAGGAAGCCCCGCGGCCCCAGAAAGCCCTGCGCAGGTGCAAGTGCAGGCGGAGGTGCCGGGCCTGGCCCTACCTTCGCTTCTCTCAGATGAATGGTCTCGCAATCTCATTTTGCTGTGGTTTGGGTCGTGCACGGGTGGCGGCGGACTGAGCAAGCGCTCTGCTTTTGGCGCTGTCACTCGTTCCACCATAGGCACAGCCCCCACATCGTCTAAGTGCTGCCTGTGGGTCCTGTCAGGCCGGGCTTGGTGATGGGACAGCTCTGAAGAGGGGAACAAAAAAAGAGCTGTGAAATATCTTCTCTCAACCTTTTCTTATTTGAGTTCCAAGCTCGAGTTCTCTCTAGGTCCATGACAGACACCCAGGGCAGCAGGACAGGCCAGGGAGCCCACCGGGCTCTCAACTGGAGAAAAATGTGACACCAGACTACAAAAGACAGCCGGCCCACAGATGCACCCAATGCTATGCCCCACTTGGCTGTTCACTGAGCCCCAGAACACCTGACGTCTGGAACAGCTTTCACAGTCCATCCCAGAGCATCCAAAATGAGCAGAAAAAGAAGATTGTGGGCTGAACTTGCATCTGTCAACTGTCTCTCCCAACCCCATCACACTGCCATGGCCATACCAGTAACCTGAGAACATCAGAGGAATAGAAAAGTAATTGGAGGACTCTATGGACCCCTGAAACTTACTGGCTGTTGTTAGGAAGGAGTTGACCAACTTGTGCCTGTCTTTACGAGTTGGATCTGGCAGACTGCCTGGCATGGGTGCTCTGTGCTTAAGTGAGAACTTTTTTGGAGGTTTGATTTTGTCAAAAGGCTTGTTCTGCCATTGAGATTTCAGCATGCTCTGGAAGTGCAGGCCTGTGGGAACATCTGCAAGAAACACAAAACGCCACCATGAGTCCAGACCCCCGGGCTCTGGCTCTCCAGGGAGCGAGACCCACCTCACACCCTTCTCTTATGTGCCCAGCGGTGGGGATGACTGCGAGGAACAAGCACTGTCATGGGGAAGATCTGTTTACTGGAACATCACTGAAGGTCACTCTTCTACTCACAGGGAGGTCACTGCTGCCTTTTATTTTCAAGTTCCAAACAAAACCAAGATCTATGATGGTCTTTTCTTTGTTCTTGTGTTCCGCTAAACCTGTTAAACTCTATTGGTTTGAAAGACTGATAAACATCTTGTTCTTATTCTTCTAGAAACAGAAACATTTCAAGGTATTTCCTTCTTTCAACATAAAGTAAATCAGGACATATATTCCTTCAACAACTATTTATTGTTTGCTACTTTATCAGGCACTGGATTGGGCACTGCATCTTTCCCTAGTAAGAACTAGATCATTTCGCCCTCCTTCCTCCAGAGCTCCACCCCTTCCCTATCTGGGGATTATCTAGGTTTTTAAGTGGATGAGCTAATATTGAAATATTACAAATTAAATCTTTTAGACTTAACTATAACTTCTACCTTTTGGGGGGAGTTCACTACTCTTTCTTGCATCTTTCCATTTTGTTAGTTTCCTTTTTTTATTTTCCTAAGAATGTGGACTTGAGTTTGAGTCATTTCTTTAGAAAGAGCATTTCAAGATTAAAACCAGTTTTCTCTCAGATCCTTAAAGCTACTACTACAGTGTCACCAATATGATGGAATTTGACTCAATCATTTGTAGGTGCTCTGCTTCTTTTAAACTTTTGGTGGGGAAAAAAAAAGCTTGCTGTGGTATTATATCGACTCAGCCAATTTGGGGCAAACTCCAATACCAAATCTTTCAATCTGCGAACATGGTATTTCTCTCCATTTTCTTTTATTTCCTCTCAACAGCGTTGGGTGGTTTTCATTGTACAGTTCTTACACACATTTTGTTAAATTGATTCTTTGAGTACTTCATATTTTTGATGACTTACAAATGATAATGTCATCATTATCACTTTTTGAAAGTTGTTTGTAATTGCTTACTACTAGTATGTAGGAATATAGTAATTTTTAATATAGTGGCCTGTATCCTGTGATCTTCTTAAATCTATTATTAAGTTTTGTTAGCTGTTGTGGAATCCTTAGAACTTTCTACTACACAAGTACATCATTTACAAAATGCTGCTTTACTTTCTTTCCAACCTGTCTGCCTTTATTTCTACATCTCGCCCTATTACTCTGTCTAGAACCTCTAGTGGCAATCTGAACTTTACATTTTCCTTTTCTAGTCTCATTCTGAAACTTCACCACCAGGGATACAGGTGGGTCTTTCTTCAAGGTTCTGAAAAACTTCTCCTTTTACATCTGAAGATCAGCACATCTCACTTTAGCTCTCAGTTCCTCCTGGGAATCAATCATTAACCACCTGAGATATACTCAAAAGTCCCAGTCCCTGAGTCCATACTCAGTATTGCAGCATAGAATGAAACATCACTGCATTATGGAAAAGGGTTAAAATCTAACCTAGCTATATTTCAGAACAAGTCCAGATCTATAACCCAAATGCCGAGGTCCCATTCCTGGTTTTCTGTCCTTTTTCAGTGTGGGCAAAGAACCATCCCCCTACTGGCTGCTACCTGACAAGAGTTTACTCAAAAGCACAGGCTCTGGGCTCCTTTTTTTTAGTTTTTTTCTCTATAGTTATCTTGCCTTCCATCTTTCAAAAATCACTACAACCTCTGGCATGCCTTCTTTTTCCAGAATTACTTAGTATTTATTATATTTAATGTACTTGGAGGACTTCCCTGCTGGCTCAGATGGTAAAGCGTCTGCCTAAAACACCAGAGACCTGAGTTCCTTCCCTGGGTCGGGAAGATGCTCTGGAGAAGGAAATGGCAATGCACTTCAGTACTCTTGCCTGGAAAATCCCATGGATGGAGGAGCGTGGTAGGCTACAGTCCATGGGGTCACAAAGAGTCGGACATGACTGAGCGACTTCACTTCACTTCAAACATTAATGGGGTTCTGGCTCCCAGGGAGAGTAGAGGATGTGCTCAATCTGAACTAGGAGTGGGGCGGGGAGCAAAGAAGGTGGGGGTGAGTGAACATTAAAAAAACCCATTATATTGTGGCTGGTGCTGTGTATTACTTCACCTTCACAACAATTCCATGATGTATTACTATGCTCCTTTTAATGATAGAAAACAGATTTTGAAAGGTGAGTTAACTTGTCAAGGTTACACAGTTTAGTAACTAACACTGTGCAAGCTCAGCTGTGTCTGACTCTTTGAGACCCCACTGACTTCAGCCTGTCAGGCTCCTCTCAGCTCATGGCATTTTCTAGGCAAGAATACCGGACTGGGTTGCCATTTCCTCCTTTAGGGATTAGAAAGGAACAAGCAACATTCAAACTCAAGTCTGTAAAATCCTAAAACTCATACTCTTAGCCACTACACCATGAAATTATTCTTTGGCCCAAAGAATTAATGCTTAAGTGTGTTAGCTGCTCAGTCGTGTGCAACTCTTTGTGATCCCATAGACTACAGCCCGCCAGGCTCCTCTGTCCATGGCACTCTCCATGGGACCTTCCCAACCCAGGGATCAAACCTGGATCTCTTGCACTGCAGGCAAATTCTTTACCATCTGAGACACCAGGAAAACCCAGAGAATGGAGCAGTTTAATTCTGAGGTGGAATCTGATAATTCTCAAATTATTCCCAAGGAAGTGGAGAGTATACAATATTTTTCAAAAGAGTTCTGCAGTGTAGCAAAACTTAACTCTTTCCTATAGCACAGACTATGTATTTCACGACTCTTCAAAGAATAAGACACATCTCTGGGAACAGTGCTCTTGTGAATTTTTTTCCATAATCATTCTTTCTTTTACACACTTAAAAACAAATTCACCTATCATAACCCTTAAAATAAATGATCAATCAGCTTTCAGCCAGGCCAAGGATATCAGAGCTCACTGTACTCCTAGCCCTTAGAGCCCACCCAAACTCCTCAATAAAATGGCTTGATTATCCCACACGCCAAAGGTCAAATGTTTTTAAAAAAAAAAAAAAAAAAAAAAATTTTTTTTTTTTTTTTTTTTAAAAAATCTCCCACGTAAGAATTGAGTTTAGAAGTATTAATCAAATTGAATTAAATTTAGGGGAATTTTAATCAATTAAAAATTCTTTGCTCAGAGTGGTTGGGGAAAAGGGTGTACTGGAAATAAAGCACGGTCAACAGAAATTCTGAAAGCTGGGCTGAGTTCAAAGGTATAAAGAAGGCTCAAGAAGTGGGGGAACACCTCTTCTATATCCCAGGACATCCCCTGTGTCAGCAAGAGAGTTACTCCCACTTGGCAAAGGCTGGTTTTTCTTATTTATTTGGTCTTTTTGGGGGCTGTACCACATGGCATGTGGGATCTTCTCCAACCAGGGATCGAACCCATGCCCCCTGCATTGGGAGCGTGCGGTCTTAACCACTGGACCATGAGGGAAGTCTGCATAGGCTGTTTAATGGGACCACAAAAGCATAGTGATTTTACTCCTCCCACTGTTTTATAGTGCAAATAAGCAGTCCTGGACCCTGACAGGGCCTGGTTCATCACTGAGGAGGAGAAGAGAACAAGAACAAATCACTTGGCTGGGCTTCAGCATCTTCATCTGTAAAATGAGGCAGCAAGATCTGATCAGGGCTGGAGATACCCCAGCACACATGCTCTAACTCTCTCACCTCTTCTGTCTGCTGCAGGCACAGGCTCCTGGCAGTACTCGCTGTTGTACCCCAAGACCTTAGACCTGTCTCAAATAATTAATTAATCTAATTATAAATCAATCTCACTAAGCACAAGAGAGAAAAAACATGTATGTTATTGCTAGACTAGATGACTACTGTGCCTCTCAACTCTAACACGTTAAATTAATGACTTTTCAACTAAAACTCCACTCCTAACCCTTACCCCACCCCCATTTTAAATGCTCAGAAGTAAAAATTGGCACAAGTGTAAACCATACCTTGTGCTCTGGAGTTGGGTATTAAGCAGAATCAAGAGCAACTTCCCCTATAAAACCCACTGAATAAGCTGTTAGGGATAACTGTTTACGGGACTCAGGCTACTATACATTGCTAGAAGTTTGCTGTGTTTTAGCAGCTTTCATATAAAAGTGAAGAGAGACTCAGTTAAATCCCCCAAAATCAGTGAACAAAAATGATCTCTTAGGAACTGCTAGTCTGAGTTCATGCTCTGAGTAATAACACCTGGGATCCACACAGAGCTACAATTCTGAAAATAGACATAGAGGACCTGAAAGTAAGCAAAGAAAGAGTTCACACCTGCATAGGCAATGGCCATTAAAGTGGTATTAACCAGGCAGGAGGGTACAGATCCTTAACCAGGTCAATGACAAGAGACATTACCTTAGTTTGCCATTTCCTCAAACAAAAAGAAGACTTTAGCTTCAAGCCCGCCAGAGTCTGACATCCCATGATCCACCATTTTCTCAAGCACACTTTCTCATGGTGTTCGGTCACGCTCACTTCCTCCTCCTGCTGGTAAGCTGCAATAGCCTCATGGATACAGCTAGTTGTCTTGGCAAGCTCTCTCAAAAGAGCAGAGCTCTTCAAGGCCAGCAGGTGGTGCTCTTATTAAGCACAAACCTAAGTCAACATGTTTTTCCCCAAGGTTGCTGCTGCTGCTAAGTCATTTCAGTTGTGTCCGACTCTGCGCGACCCCCATAGACGGCAGCCCACCAGGCTCCGCCATCCCTGGGATTCTCCAGGCAAGAACACTGGAGTGGGTTGCCATTTCCTTCTCCAATGCATGAAAGTGAAAAGGGAAAGTCAAGTCGCTCAGTTGTGTCCGACTCTTTGTGATCCCATGACTGCAGCCTACCAGGCTCCTCCGTCCATGGGATTTTCCAGGCAACAGTACTGGAGTGGGTTGCCATTATACATCCTCTATTTCAAGCTAAGCTTTAGCTGGCTTGATTACATGAGGTAATAAGGAAACAAGCTCCTGTTTCTGGAATACTAAAGGGTTGAGTGAGTGAAGTCGCTCAGTCATGTCCGACTCTTTGCGACCCCATGGACTGTAGCCCACCAGGCTCCTCCGTCCACAAGATTTTCTAGTCAAGAGTACTGGAGTGGGTTGCCATTTCCTTCTCCAGGGGATGTTCCCGACCCAGGGATCTAACCCAGGTCTCCAACATGGCAGGCAGACACTTTACCTCTGAGCCACCAGGGTAGGACTAACTATCACACCCTAATGTCTCCACCTTCCAGCCAGGGAGCAGTTCCTAAAATGAATGGGAGTGGCTAAGGTGTGGTAAGATGGGAGATGAACTCTAGGATTAAGAGCTACAATTGGTTCCCATCCCAACAAGTACACAGACTGGCTAGCGAAACATCAGTAAAACTACAGAAAATGAAAAGTTGGACGTCCTGCCATCTTTAAATGTATTCTAGAGAAGAACAGGGTGGCCCGGAGGTCAGCTTTGACCCACACAGTATGCTGGTTGCTAGTCTTCACTATCACTTACTATTATACACAAAAAGATCTGGGGAATCTCAATATTTCAGGAGACACTATTCATATCTTCATGGCCCTGGCAATCTTCCAGTTTACAAATGTGGCATTCTGTATTCTGAGTGTGGCAGTTGTCTGAATCAAGTAAAAAATCCCAATAGTCACAATATTAGACACAATAATTAGGTCCCTGGGTTGAGTCACACAAAGTCTACTGTATTCATAGGCAGATATGTTAATGCTCAACTTGAGAAAGTAAAAAATATATATACTATTCTTTACTGTCTCATAAAGAGAATTTAATGACCATCTCTCTTGTCCAAACTCCAATGTCATAATTAGGATATGTGTGTGTGTTTGTGTGTGTGGCTGACACAAGGGAGAGAGTGGGGAAAGGCAAGAATGGGCAAAGGGTGGAGGTGGGGAGAGAAGACAAGAGACAGGAAAAGACCACAGGGACTACAGAATGATGGAACAGGAGATGGCAGGCAGATGTCTTGGGCATATTTAGGTGATGGGAGAGAATTCACAACTCTACAAGGTAATACTGTTGGCAAAGCAATGATCAACATATTTATCAGTTGATACTGATTCAACAGGCAAAAGACCTTATCAGAATCTTAATATAACTATATAGACTTCAGGCTTCTTTATTCAAATACGAGACCATGCAATTCAACACTGTAATCTTAAGAGAATAACTCAACACATGTTCTGGAGTCGTCTTGGTGTCTCTGCCTGAAGCTGCAGCCTGGAAATGGGCAGAAATCTGACTTCTCTTAATAACCTGGCTGGGGAGAAGCATGAATTATAGTGAAAAGAAGGACAGGAATCAGATTACTTGGGTTTAAATTTTGGAGACTGCTACATCAGCTATGTAGCCTGAGATAAACCACAACCTCTCTAAGCCTATTTCTTGATATGTAAAACTGAAGTAACTTTACAAGATTACTGAGAAAACCAAATGAGACAAGAAATAAGAGAAGTGCATATAAACTATAAATGCTATACAAATATTATCTTAAGTTACACGAGCCATAATCCAAATGGCAGGAGAGGGTAAAAGTCAATGACTCTGGAATCTGAAGCATAGAGGAACATGTTTCGTGTTTTCCAGTCATTATATTCTAAAGTGTATTTACTGCTCCATCACTCCTGATCTAAACCCTTGCCTAGTTTACTGTTCATATGTTTCAAGTATTCTAAATATCTCCACTCTTACGAGAAGTCACATGGCAGCAAGACTATTACACCATGCCGTTTCTTACAGTTGGAGGGAATTTTAATAATAAGGCTTGGGGAAGCTAACAGATTTAGATGACCAAGAAAGAATCCAATCATTTGAAGAACAGATAAGGAATCTGAGGGGATTATGGCCATCTAATGTTTGATCAACTGTCAATTAGATGAGGGGATTTTCTAGGATAGTTTATTAGCAATGACTGCTTTTATAAATAAAGTTTTATTTAAAGTCACACCCACCTCCTTATACATAGTCTACATACTGGTTTTGTGCTACAAAGGCAGAGCTGCCTAGTTCCAACACAGACTAAACCTAGACAGTATGATCCATAAAGCCCAAATTATGTGTCCCTTTAAGAAAAAGATAATATA
Organism: Bubalus kerabau; assembly: GCF_029407905.1. Taxonomy (NCBI): domain Eukaryota; kingdom Metazoa; phylum Chordata; class Mammalia; order Artiodactyla; family Bovidae; genus Bubalus; species Bubalus kerabau. Next base: position 18,175,709 of record NC_073627.1, on the reverse strand, counting down.
TCATTCATGCTAAAAACCTGATTTTCTTCACATAGCACTAAGTAAATTTTACATCCAACATAATTCTCATTCCAAAGACCCCAATTTTTGTTACCCTCCTTTCAAAAACGTGTACAGACTATCTGTAAGGTGCTATGAAGGACAGAGTAAGGAGAGAAACATAGTCCCTTACCCTCAGAGAACTAAGTATTCTGGAGGTTGGGGCCAGATGGGGAGACTATTTGCAAACCAATGAAACCAATCCAAATTATGAAAACACTGGCTTCTGTAGTCTATAGAGTAGTTTTCAACATTTTTGCTCATGAACTCCTCATCATTTGAAATGTAATTTTTCTTTATTTAGATTTTTTTTCTGGCCACACCGAGAGGCTTGTGGGATCTCAGTTCCCTAACCAGGGACTGAACCTAGGCCCTTGGCAGTGAAAGAGCAGAGTCCCAACCACTGGACTGCAAGGGAATTCCAAAATGTAATTTTTAGAAAAATTATAAACTCAGGACAATTATAGGCTTCCCTGGTGGCTCAGTGTAAAGAATCTGCAGGACACACAGGTTCAATCCCTAGTCTGTGAAGATTCCACATGCCACAGAGCACAGAAGACCCCCATGTGCCGCAACTATTGAGCCTGTGCTCTAGAGCCCAGGAGCCTAACTACTGAAGCCCACACGACACAACCACTGAAGCCCAAACTGCTCTAGAGCCTGTGCTCCGCAACAAGAGAAGTCACTGCAACAAGAAGCCCGTATACCACAACGAAGAGTAAACACCTGCTCACGGCAACTAGGGAAAAGCCCATGCACGCAGCAACAAAGAACCAGTGCAGCCAAAACATATAAACAAATTATATATAAAGAAGAAAATGACCCTTTTTATATATAAAAAAAGAAACTAAAATATACATTAAAAGTATTTTATACCAACACCCTGGCATGTTAAAATCTATTTCTTCAATCAGACTTCAGTCCCAGTAAAATCTACTTTCAGTTATCAATTATTTTTAAAATTTAAATACTGTATAGTTGATGTGCAATATGTTAGTTTCACATGTAAGTTATTAATTCTAAACGTAAGTAGTTATTCTAAAGTAACAGAAAAGGTAGAGGATCTTGCCAGACGTTATACACACAAAAAATACTGTACCTCCATCTTCATTATTTATTCAAATTTCCTTTTACTTAACTCCCACAGGATTCTTCTTCAGGAGCCATGAACTCTTGAGATGGTTCCTTTGGTGTCCCTACTGCCCAAGGTTTTTATACTCTGGGGGGTGAGCAAGACCCACAGCAAGACTCAATATGGATAAAAGAAGTGACTTTCTTTTGTGAGGTGGGAGAAAAGCAATTATGAAAAGGGAGGTGGAAGAGAAAATCAGCAGACATAGAGGCTTATCAGGTAGATCAACTTTAAAAAAAAAACAACAAAAAAAAACCCAGCACATGTGAACTCTGAGGATCTATGCTCGCATACACCTGAGAAAGCAGTCACGTAACCATTGCATGTACACCCCCCGTATGAAGACATTCTCCCCGAACAGTGCTGCCCATGCTGTTTCACATCATAACACAGGCAACTGTCTCACCCTCACCACCTGAAACCTTAGGGCGAAATCTCTTAGCAAGCTGTAATGTTTTAGTGGCACATTCTGGTCGAGGGGATCTGTTGTGCATGATGGGCAAAATCCTGAGAGAATATTCTGCTGACAGTAATACCTGGACGGTACCTGGACTGTACCAGAATCTTGGCCAACTGTCTTTCACTTTGAACCCTTTAAGTCTCACTCATTAGACTTCATGGAGCCTTTCTTACCATCTGGAAATGCTAGAACCGGGTGAACACAGGAGTCCAACTGGGATAGGCGTTCCAACAGAGGGGCTTCATAGTGGATTTCTGGAGGCATGGTGCTGGCACTGCCTGAGCCGCACAGCGCGCAGGAAGGGTTCACATCACAGCCAGAACGCGCTGTGCTATTCCGGTGAACCTGGGAAAAGCCAGATAACACTCAATTCAGGGTCTGAAAAAAACTCAGCTCCCCATTCAGTATCCCAAAGATTCAAAATTCCCTCTCTCTAGATGCATATATGACACAGTTAACAAAATGTTTGATCAGTTTGTTAAAAGATTTCCATTTCTCCCACACACTAACCTTCAAAGTAATTAAGTAATAAATCCACTTCTTCTCCAATGAAGAGATGTAATTATGTGAAGCCCATTTAAGTGCTTACTGAGAACACTTTACAATACCTGTATGTTTCTACCACCATGATGCTTTTCCACCGTCTGCTACAGTGATCTGCTTCAGATTTCTAGGTAGAACATGACTTGCCCTCTTCAGCAACTTCATCCACCAAAGAGCCTTACTAATGAATAACCAACCACACCTTTCCTGTTCTTTTCGTATCTCCAAAAAAAGAATTCCAGGAGGCCTGAAACAACATGGCAAGTTTCCCTGGACTACACTCATTAGCTGCTCTTTAACCTAGCCTGAAATCTACTGTTATAAAGCTCATATTTAAGTAATGAAAATGAATTTGGTATGGTGAGTGTTCATACCCATAGTCTTTGTGTTAATTAGATTAATTCCAAGGGGATACAAATCATTTTCATTAAACTTCTTTTGTATACATGTGGGCACCATAAGAAATAACCTCCCTAGTTAAGTCCACAGTGAAAAATAATCTAAGTTTTCAAATGATGTAATTCTGTTTTGTTTTTAAATGATAGGATTTTTATAATTGTATGCTTTGAACTTTAGGTCATGCAGAATGCAGGATCCCTAGGTTCTAGTGTTAGGATTTGGCATTTGCCAAATCATGACCATGCAAAGTCACCCAGGCAGCATACAGTCCTAGAAGAAATGACTTGCCTGTGGAATGACCCTATGACACGGGATGCCAGGAGCAAGGAAGTATCAGAATAAAGACAAAAGGGTAGCATTGCAACTCTGTAACGACTGCGAGAATTGCATCTAGTTTCAGCACACACATCTCTTGAAAGCTGTTTGCCTTCACGGACGTGCACAGAAGAAAGATAAATATGAGAACAATTCGGTCTTTATCAACCTTCCTCAACTGCCTCCTCCTTGCAGCAACATAGATGGGTGGTATTCAAATAAGGCCCTGTGAAGGTCAGACTGGACAACTTACACTAAAGTAAAAGAATTCTAGTAAGCAACAACTGTTGTCTCTGAAAGGAAATTACACCAACTAAATATGCACTTTTGGTAGACAACATTAACTGGTACTGTTTTGGAAAAAAATACCTCTTGCAACCTATTTAAACCAGGGCTGGATTTCTGGGGGAGATAACATTTTGAGGTAGAGAAAGAGGGACCTGCATTACCAGAGACAAAAACCAGAGACCCACCAGTAGATGAACGGGAGAATTTAAGTAATTAGAATCCAAAAACTGCACCAAAACTTTAAATACTGACTAGATTAGAAAAATATATAAAAGTCAAAACAAGAAATCTTAAAAGGGAGGTATATTTTCTCCTCATGAAGTAAACCATTACATGAACTAGCTCTCCAAGTGGGCAATGAACAACATTCCATTTTTTTATGGCTAGAGTGTATCCCTTAAGTCATTAAGAGACTGGATGTAAAGTAAAAAGAATATGACAAGAAAAACCAAACTAAGAATAAAATTAAAGTAAAAGCTGAAATTACCAAAAGAAAAAATACATGACAGAAACACCAAATTCAAGAACTGCTCTTTTGGAGTTCCCCCTTGCTCTTCCCAAACCCACCTCAAGAAAGGGGTAGACAGGATAGAGCAACTAATTACATAAACAGTAAGACTGGCCTAATGAAGAGAAAAAGGGAAAGATGCAAACATATAAGAACTTAAAAAAAGCACTAGCTAAGTGATAAACCACTTAACCACTGGATCAACAGGGAAGTCTGCTAGTATAATTTATTAAGAGAAAATCTGGTGAATTTTTTGAAGGATAGTTTGGGCAACTTTATTTTTTATTTATTTTTTTTTGGGGGGGCAACTTTAAACACACACACACACACACACACACAGAGAAAACAAGATGTCAAATTATACACACAAATTTTATTTATTAAAAAAAAAAACCCACAAAAAAAGAAAAACAACCTACTATGAGCAAGTGTGATTTACTCCTGGATATCAAAACTATTTGACATTAGTGTATCAATTAACACAATTTCATGCTGGCCATTCAACATTTCTACTTAGATGTTTTAAGAGGCAACCAAAGTTAAGTGCCTTCAAAACCATGCTCCTAATTCTTCTCTACTTTCAGTAGCTCAGTCTTAAAATCCATGGACTCATCCTAAACTTCATTCCTTCTTCATACCCCAAAAATCAGTCATGAAATCTTGTCACCTCTGCCTTCTAAAGTATCCCAAGATCTGACTACTTTATACCACCCTCAACTGCAGTTCTTATTTGGGTTTCTTAAACAGTCTCCTAATTGGTGTTCCTGCTTGCCCCTCCCTTCAACTATTGTGTAATCTTGTTTCACAACCTTAATCAAACCATGATGCAGTTCTCTGCTCAAAACCTTCTCACAAGGAATAAATGTCAAAGTTCTTGCAATGGTACACACAAAGCCCTACGCCATCTGTTACTTCTGTCCCTTTTCTGACTCCATTTCCCTTTCCTGCTTTTCTCCTAGCTCATGCCACCAGTTCCTCTGACTTCCCTGCTACTTCCCCAAAATGGCAGGCAAATTTCCGGATCACAGACCTTTACACTTGGCCCTTCTATTAGCTCCAAGCTTACTCCCTCACTTCAGGTCTTTTTCTCAAATGTCATCCTCTTAAAAAACAACTTTTATTTAGAAACATACAAGTGAGAAAAGAGTCTCTATTCTTGACTGTGACCAAAAAAACACATTCTGGAATAAGTTTAACTGACATTTTAGGCACAAAGCTTAAAGTTATTAATTTGTAATATGCTACAAAATAACCTATAATAAAATTCAATAGGCTTTTGATACAGAAGGGAGAAGACGCAAATGGAATTTAAACCAACTACAAACCAGAAGAATAAATGCTAAGGGGGAAAGTTCCCAGAAAATTTCTGATAAGCAAAGGCAGAAGGGAGTGATTTGCTGACCACATGTTAAAAATATTACACAGGGATAGCAAAAGGTGGGGTGGGGGAAGAAGCTGGATTTCTACTTCACATCAAAATAAATCCCAAAGGTATTAAAAAGATTTACATTATGTTTATTAAATTACATTATTAAATTATGTTTTAAATTATTTATTAAATTATTATGTTTAAACTGTAAAAGAAAAACCAAGGGGCAACATCCAGTAGTTAAAAGTGTGAGCAATGGGGCCAGGCTGTTTGAGCCCTAACTCTGCTGCTGCTGCTAAGTCACATCAGTCGTGTCCGACCCTGTGCGACCCCACAGACGGCAGCCCAACAGGCTCCTCCATCCCTGGGATTTTCCAGGCAAGAACCCTGGAGTGGGTTGCCATTGCCTTCTCCAATGCATGAAAGTGAAAAGTGCAAGTGAAGTTGCTCAGTTGTGTCCAACTCTTAGCGACCCAATGGACTGCAGCCCACCAGGCTCCTCTGTCCATGGGATTTTCCAGGCAAGAGTACTGAGTGGGGTGCCATTGCCTTCTCCGCCTAACTCTGCTACTGAGCTGTATAAACTTAGACAAGTTACTTAATGGCTTCATTCATAATAACAGCTGCTTATGTGACAAGGCTGTTGTGAAAATAAAAATCACTTAGAATAGTGTCTGGTATCAACTCTGTTACTTGTATAGTCATACAAAACACACTATTTTCATTTATAATTGAAGAAGGGAAAACAAGGACATCAACCTTAAAGATCATTGATATTAAATCCTAGCTTTCATGTTACTGTGTGACCCCTCAAATTTATTCATCTGTTAATAAAGGATTCATATTGCCAATTTCATGTGACTGTGAGAAATATAATTTTGCAAGCTGATAAAATACTACACAAGTGCTAGCTATGTCAGAGTTTCTCACAAAAGCACTACTGACACTTAGAGCCTGATAATTTTTTATTGTGAGGAGCTGTCCTATGCACGGAAGTAAGGAGCAGCTTCCCTGGCCTCTACTCACAGTGCAAGTGATACCCTCCCTCCCACCTCTGACAACCAGAAGTGACCACAAGGTCAAATGTTTCCTAGGGTGGGCAAGTGGGTGAAGATCATTGAGAACCAGGTGGCTCAAGTTACGATGATCATTCTTAGTAAAATTCAAAGCAGAGGCACCCATTAAATATTAATAGTGAGAAAAAAGAAATGCCTCAAGACTACATCAGTCAAGGCGAAAGGACTCAAGAGCAAGAGTGAAGAGGTTTCCAAGAAACAAAATGTTAACTAGAACATAGAAAATAATTTCAATGGCTTGAATAACTCAAATATGTTTAAATAGATGACTTCATAATCACACACACTAACCCCTCCACAAAGACTTTATTGACTGTCCTTGGAAGATGGCAGAAAATCAACTTATTACTTGAAAATTGGTAGATAAAAGGATATCAACACAAATCATGCTTCCCCCTCCACCCCACAGACTGTACTTAACAGTAAACCAATAGTAGAAAAGGGCATTTTTCTCTTTAAATACATAGTCTAGCTAATAAACAAAGAGTAAATGGTATGAATAGAATATAACTTCAACTCCTGATGCAACAAGTGGGTCCAGGCAATGGCCATTACTGACTAAAAACACGAGAGAGACAAGATATTACATGTCTTCTCATTTAAGTGTCCTTACCAAAACAAAACCTAGATTTAAGTTTCTATATGCAGACTTTAATGCACTAAAAGTAAGAGATTAAGGAATATACAGAGGGATGGATATAATGGTAAAATGTGGTCAATGCTAACAGTAGAATCTACGAGATACAGCTGCTCACCGCAAAATTCACACAATGATACTATGTTTGGATAACATCATAATGAAATTTTGGAAAAGAAAACAACGACCCCATAGAATTTCTTCTGGCCATGATGGATTAAGAATGATCATGCTTATCTTTTAGCCATAAACTAGGAAACCAGACAACACACAGCTTAAGACAGAACAAATGAGGTAGTCTGTGACTGTCCTGGCTTTCTGCCTGGAGACACAACACAGACTGCTCAGCAGGTGAGGGGTTCCAAGCAGAGCATGATGGTTCCACTGAGTTGAGGAAACAAACTCCCAGAGACTGCAGTGCAGAGGCTCAGGTGACGGATAACTATGAGGCAGAATTCTTCAGAAGAGGAAGCCATACAGAAAAAGAGCTCCAGAAATCATCATGAGATTCCCTCAGGTGTTCGTGGAATACTAAGAATCCCACGTGGAGTTAAACTTCATCAGGTCAGGCGAAGATCCAGCAAGAAGCTATGGACTGAACAGTTCCCAGAGCTCACAGTGGCAGAGAGACTTCCCAACTGTGACCTGTCAAGTGGCATGGAGCATTCAGAAAAGACCCCAGAAGACCCGGGTTACTCTATACCCTTCTAATAAAGGAAAAACAGAATCTCAAATAACTTAGCTGCCAACAAAACAAAGCCTCTTTAAAGGAAGATAATATAATCTCTATGCTTCAATCATGTAAAATTAAATGTCCAACATCCAAAAAAACATTGTTAAGATATGTCAAGAGGCGAGAAAGTTATACCACAGGTATACAATCAGAAAATTGTAAGTCATAGGATAAATAACTGGAATAACCCAGTTTTCTCAACAAATAAATTGCAAGGAAAGGGGGTATGATGGATAGCTTACAGCAAACCAACACTCTTACTGAGAACTAGAACAGCCAGATTTAAAAAGAAAAAAAAGCAAATATAACTTTAAGATATGAGAGAAATGTTAAAACAATGACAATACTGAGAGGCCAAGATTCCAGAGGGGGAAGAACCATTGAAGTGTTGAGTTGCTTCTTTTTGGGGACAATGGGTGATTTCCGAATGATGCTTAGAATCTGGTGCCCTGATGGAGGGTCACTTCTGGGTACAGAGAAATGAGCAGAGGTTCTGATGATTTTGTAGGGCTGAAGGGACAACTTTAGAGACTTCAAAAGCCAAATTCCCAGTGAAAAGAAAGGACAGGAAACTACAAATGACATGTCAGGTGCTCCCATTCCTAAGGCATTTGGAAAATTCTGAAGCTGTGATGGGTAGGAGGCTAAAAAGCTAAGCAGAAAGACTCTGGACAGCAGAGCATTTCTGGTGGGCTCACTGAGGAAGAGACTACAATTAAGAGTTCATGATACACATGAGGGCACTGGCCACTGAATCAGCTGGAAACGGGAATAAGAAACAAGGCTGTGCCTTAAGAAAGGACCACTTTTTATGTGACATCTAAAATGCCAAGTACACTGGTATTAAGAAGTATATGTAACATAAAAATCAAGTGTATGTGCACAGCAATTAAAACAGTAAATGCAAGTGTATCAAATATTGAAAGAAAATATACAGTCATCTAACCTTTTATTAGTTTATTTTCCTACAACCTTATGTAGACTGCTTGAAAACAAAATGGCATCAGTAAATCAATGTTGCGAATAAAGTCACCATATTTTATATTTATTTCAGCATACTTAAAAAAAAAACACCTACTTCACCTACTCATGATTTTACAATGAGATGTTAGGAAATGGAAAATGTTGGTCGGTAAAGGCTTCATTTTCAATTTCAGTATTGCCAAGTATCCAAATATCACCTACAAAGAGATTACAGAACAGAAAGCAGATGTTCTGAAATGATTCTCTTGGAATCATTGTAATTCATGCACATGCTTAATCAGGATTACTTTACCAAGGTTACTGTTATCAAGGAAGTTTGGGAAACAAATAAGATACTCTTTAAGTCTTTCATGTCTTTTACGAATCTCGGAGTGGAAGACATGGCATGAGGTGCTCTCTGAATTGATTTACCCATCACATTACAGTGGTGGCAGATACCTCAAACCACCTATGAGCTCATCACTACTCTGAAGTCAAGACAGTTACTGCACCTGCTGCTAACTCTTGTTATTTAAGAGATCCAGCCAGTCAATCCTAAAGGAAATCAGCCCTGAATGTTTGCTGGAAGGACTGATGCTGAAGCTCAAACTCCAATAATGTGAAGAACCGACTCATTGGAAAAGATCCTAATGCTGGTAAAGATTGAAGGCAGGAGGAGAAGTGGATGACAGAAGATGAGATGGTTGGATGGCATCACTGATGAAATGGACATGAGTTTGAGTAGGCTCCGGGAGTTGGTGACAGACAGGGAAGCCTGGCATGCTACAGTCCAGGGGTCACAAAGAGTCAGACACGACTGAGCTACTGAACTGAACTGAAGAAATTTATATACCACAAAATTTAACAACTGTTTCAACATACTTGGTTTCCTCTATAAGCTAATGTCTTTTATTTTGTGCATTAAAAAAAAATTATTCTGATAAAATTCCACAGACTTTATCACACTGCCAAAGGCTTGATCAGGAGAAAGAAATTCCGAGATGCAAGAAACAGAAAAGAATTCAACGCCAAGGCTGGTCTTGGGATAATAGCCAGAGAAGTGGCAAGGAAGTTTAAAATCTACTCCGTATTTTGGTGGAAAAAGCCAACTGCAAGAAAGTGAAAGCCCAGTCCCAACCTACGTTCATGTAAGAGGTCCAAAATCACCTGAATTCTGGAAGTCTCTTCAGAAGCTAATGGAAAAACTGTGGTTTAAGGACACTTTCACAGTCCAGGGATCACAAGACTCCTACAGAAAACATGCCTCCCTGGCCATGGCCCCAGACGAGCTATGAAAGATACTGTAAATCATACAAGAACACAGACCGTTATAAGGAAGTCACTACAGAAATAGGAAGAAGCGGTCTTCAGTGAACTAGAAATAGAAAAATTAGAAAACAACTTTTAATAAGTATATTAAAATTTTTCATAGTGATAATGAGAGGAATACAAGTCATGAGACAAGTACAGGATAAAAAAGGTTTCTAAAAGTACTTAAGAGGATGTTTCTAAAAGTAACTGATTCTAAGGAAAAAAGTACACACTGAAATAAAAAATCCAACTGGTAAAAAAGCTAGTGTTCCTCCTCATGAAGAGGAGGAACAGTAAGAGAAGATGACATGAAATAAAGCATAGGAAGACAGATATGAAATGCAAAGTATAAAAAGAAATGAAGCAATATGGAACAGAGAATGAAGATCAACAACAATACACAGACATTTATATTTAAAAAGAGAGAACAGAAAAGGAAAAATTGGAAGAAATAATGATTAGAAAAATTTCAAAACTCAAGCCAAATAAGAACTCTCAGAATAAGGGTGCAAAAACCAAGACCTAGTGGCTAAAAACCAATTCATACATCTAAATATGTCCCTTGATATTGCAAAACATAGAAACAAAACACACACACACCCCCCCAAAAGTAAGGGATTGGTGTAAAGATTTTAGTTACCAGAGAGAAGATACAGATAATCTATAAAGAAACAATTAAAACTGATACCAGAATTTTCAAAAGTATTGGAAGGCAATGAAATTATCTTCAAAGTGCTGAATACAAAAGTTTACATGTAGTTAAGTCATCATTCAAGAATAAAGGCAAAATATAACTTTGTATTCACAAATACACACATACGTATATACAGATTTCACACACAAATGTTAATTCTGTATGTTTTTAATATATAAAGACTTCACAGCTCATACCACTATTGGAAGGCTACCACATGTATTCATCAAGAATGGAATGGGATGTAAGAAGCAACAGTAAACAAGAATGGCAGAAGTGTTGGTAAATGTAAATAAGTAATTAAGTATGAACTTAATGACTAATTTGGGAGGGACTGAAAAGATAACTAAAATAATAAAAACAAATTACAGATAAATAAATTACTGACACAAAAACTGAAAACAAAGAGATGGAAAAGGATGTATCTAGCAAGTGTACTTATCAAAGAAACCCATTTAAAGTTAAAGCATGAAGAGAGATCAAAAGGGAAACAACATAATGATTAAGATGAAGAAGAAATAACAATCATTAACTAGGATGTACCAAACCAGCCATCCTAGAACTATATGAACACATATGAATTAAAAAAAAAAAAAAATAGAAATGAGGTTGGGGAAACGAGAGAGGTGGTTTAAGGGTATAAACTGACTACTAGTTGATAAGTCCTGGAGATCTAATGCATAGTACAATGAATTATAGATGATGCCACTGTATTATTAGCAACAAATGTGCTAAGAGACTAGATCTTAATTATTCTCACCACAAGAAAGAAATGACAACTATGTGACATGATAGAGGTGTTAGGGTTAGCTCAGGCTATAATGGCAATCAAATTGCACTTTAACTTGCACAATACACATAGCGAACAGATTTCAAACAAACCAACAGAAGGTAGACCAAAGGATATAGAAGATATGAACACAGTAAGTCAAAGATATGAGTTAAATTTAGAACCCTGAAGTCAAGAAACAGGATACAAATATACACACCCCCACAAGCAGTGCCTTTTAAGGAAATGTGGACTATTTTACAAAAGCTGAACTAAAATTATGTACATCAACATGGAGATCTTGAAAACACAATACTGATTTAACACACACCCCCCTCGCAAACAAAAACACACACCAAAAAACCAAAACCAACTTGCAGAGTATGTGCAACATGACAGCATTACTGCATTTTGTGCTCTTTGGTTACCTCTTTCTAGTGGCAAGGAAGAAGATAAAGGAGATCCACTGGTTATCTATAACTTTCTTTTAATATTAAAAAACACACACACGAAGTAAAAAAATTTAAAATATTAGCATTTAGTATGGTGCATACATCAATGCTTGTTACATCGGTCTTTATACATCACAGCATTAAAATAAACAGGGAAGAAGGCAGGTAAACCTGTAATTTTTTCTATACAAAGAGAACTTAAGTTCTTCATATAATAAATTTAGTAATACAGAAGAGTGCAGGGGGAATAAAAGAAAGTTCAAATATTAATATTTCAGAACAAAGGTATATTAAGTTTGAAAACTGCTGAAATCCAAGAATCAAATTGGGAACAGCACCAATCAGTCTGTCTTCTAGATTTAGAATGAGAAAAGGATTCAACTATCTTATGAGCAGCAAAGACAAGGACCAATGGCCAGTGTACTAAGAATAGCGACACATTCCCAGACCCTACCTCCAAATTCATGTCTGCTCAGAACCACAGAATGTGACCGTTAATTGTAAACTGATTTGCATATGCAATTAGTTTAATATGAAGTACTACCGGATTTGTTGCTGTTTAGTCACTAAGTCATGCCCCACTCTTTGTGACCCCAAGGACTGTAGCCCACCAGGATCCTCTGTCCACAGGATTTCCCAGGCAAAAATACTGGAGTGGGTTGCCATTTCCTTTTCCAGAGGATCTTCCCAACCTAGGGATCGAATCCACGTCTCCTTCATTGCAGGAAGATTTCTTTGCCGTTGAGCAACGAGGCCTTAAATCCAATGACAGGCATCCTTATAAGGCTACATGAGAACACAGACACACTGGGAAGGTGATCATGTGAAGATGGAAGCAGAGATGGGAACTATGATGCTTCAAGCCAAAGGATGCTAAGGCTGCCTGCAGAAAGTGGCAAGAAAGGATTCTTCCCTGGAGCTTTCAGAGGCCAGGCAAGGGTTGACACTGATTTCAATGTCAGACTTCTAGCCTCCAGAACTGGGACAGGAAACAAATTCAGTCAGTTGCTAAGTTTTTCCTAATGATAAATACAAAGTCTAGATAGATAAAATTATTTTTTTAATGACTAAAGAGAAAAAAACAACCAAAAACAAAACCCTTTGCATGGGGACTACAAGTAGAACATTGGAGAACAAAGGAAAAGAAAGCAAATCTGAGAAATTCGGAAAAAGAATACTTCTGGAAAACTGAAAATACTTCAAGTTCAATAAAGCAATTAATGAAATACTTCAAGTTCAATAAAGCAATTAATGAAACTTTTGGTATCTCCAAAAAAAAAAAAAAAAAAAAAGTTTAAGATAACACAGCCTCTATTATAAAGTAAGAGAGTAAAAGGACAACAAGATGACACAATAAATATAAACTTAACTGCCATTCCTTTGCACTATGGGAGAACCAAAGGGCTGAAGACAGTGAGAGAAAAATTAACAGCTAGCTAACATCTGAATACTTATTATTTGTGTTCAAAATATGCCAGTCATTTCAGGAATCTAATTTAATGATCACAACAATGCTGTAGAGCAGGTAGTAAGAGCTAGAAAAAAAGAAAAGGGAACAGTAACATATTGATAATTGGTATACTTAGAAGAGGCAACTACAAACTTAAGAGAATAAAAAAACCAAAGTGTCACCACATTTCTTCTATAATAACAGAAGGAAACAGGGGTACATAAAAAACACTCTGAAGCACAGTCTGGTGCAGCGCTGCATTGGTAAAAATATTCTGTATTAGTCAAATGACTACTCAATACTTGAAATGGGGCTGGTGTGGGTGACGTACTGAATTTTTTAATTCTAATTTTAAATAGTTACATGTGGACAGTGGATATCATATTGGACAGCATAAGAGTAAAATCAGTTACCAATAAAAAGCAAAGAAACTAAGACTGGCCAAAACAAAACACAATAAACAATTGTTCTCTTCTGCCTACCAAAAGACACAAGAAAGAGTTTTGAGGGACAAAAATGATGATCTAAGAACAAACTGTTGTTCAAATCACTGAAGAACCACAAATTCAAATTCAAAACTCACACAAAGAAATTCCCTCCTGGTCCGCTGGTAGAGACCCTGAGCTCCCAATGCAGGGGGCCCAGGTTTGATCCTTGGTCAGGGAACTAGACCCCACATGCTGCAACTAAGACCCAGTACAGCCATAAAAAAAGGAGCATATGAAGATATTCAACACATGTTGAAATGTTATAATCAAAACCATCCTAAATAAGTATACTTTTATGTTATTTCAAAAATCATATAGAAAACAAAACATTAAATTTAAATTTAATGTGAAAAATGCATACAACTAAATGAGAAAAATTCATACAACTAAACATTAGTATTAAGAAAAGTAAAATGAAAGACAAAAAACTACTGGAGACAGGAGTCACAGTCACAAAGAGGATATAAATTTATTAAACTGTACTAGACAGTTTTTTAAAAAATCAACACAACAGACCACAAACATAAGCAGAAACTATAGAAACATTTTGACCAAAATGCTATAAAAATTAATAGTTAATAATAAACGCTTAAAAAGAAAAACTAACAATTTAGAATCTAAAAACTCAATTCTTAACTCCTGGGAAAAAAACTAAAAAACTCAAAGGCAACTTACAAATAGCAGAAAAAACACTTCCTTCACACATCAAAGGCTGTGGAATGCTATCCAAAACTACACTCAGAAGAAAACTCAAAAAGTTAAATGCTTTTGTTCTTATGTAACAAAGAACAGAAAATAAATTAACCAAGCATTTGAATAAAGGCAGAGGGGGTGAGAAAAACCAAGACCGCAGGAAGAAGGAGTTAACAGCAAAGAACTAATCTTTGAAATGACCAATAAAATAGAAAAATTGCTGACAAGACTGATCAAGAGAAGGCAAATATAATGAAGACTGAGAAGTGGATATTAACTACAGCTAGAAGGATATAAAAAGAACGCTTAATAAAAATCTGTATGAGTAAATCTGAAAGCATCTGAGAGATGGATAATCGTCTACAGAATAGATGCCAATCTCAGTTTCACCTTGAGTTCTAACAAATTTTAAAGAAATTAATCCTTCGTTTAAAATCTTTAAACATTTCCAGAGCACAGCAAACAATGCTGTAAGTGTCCCAATTCATTTTCAGCTGTCCTACATCAAAATTCATAGTGACTTTCTAAAAGTATTGCCATTCAAACCAGAAATGTCTCACTACAACCAATTATTTCTTAACATGGTTCTAAAAGTGAATCCAGACAAGGAAAAGGAGTAAGAAGTATATAACAAGGTGTCATATTGTGTGATGACAGAAAGCCAACCTAGAAAACTAAGATCAACCAAAAAACACTAGTAGGAAGAGTTCAGAAAAGTGTTCAATTTCAAGATAAATACCTAAAAATCAACATCATTTATAAAAGAACACTAACAGAAAAGATCTCATTTCACATGACCAAAATATCAAGAATATAGATAACATGTAAGAACTGAATGAAGAGATAAAATACTTGGATACATAAAAGAAATTCTGTGTTCTCTTAACATTGTAACAGCATTACTTCTCTATGAAGGATTTCCCATTACAAATCCAGTGCAATGGTTATGGTGGAAGCCCACTATCAAAGTAAGGCTCTATTCCCCATTATCTGTTAATCACAGGATATCAGTTCAAAGTATTAAAAAAAATTCTTTTGGCTTGAGGACAGTTGGTAAATAAAATATTAGAGCTTCTACTTCTTTTATCTCAGCCTTCCAAAATTTTGTATGTGCTTTATAATCCCATACAAGTTTAGAGGCTATTGTTCGAAGCACTGGGTGATTTCTGAACACTACCACTAGAAAGTAAGCTCCATAAGGGCAATGACTTTTGCTCATCAAGGAGACCCAGGTGTCCTGGAACACAGACAGGACCCAAAACTGCTGAATTAATTTGCTTGGCAAATCCATCACCTCAAAATGAGAGAGGGCAATATACTTGCTCAGTATCACTAATCAAGGATCCACTGGAGACACAGTGAGTAACTAAGACAGAGAGAATGGCCTTTGTCTCCAACTAGGGCAGAACTCCAGCATAACTGCTAAAATCAGCAGATGGTTTATTTCCCAAACAAAAATTACTTCTTTGTTTTATTTCCCATGTAGCTTATTTCTGCATATATCAGGAAGATTCTGTTTTAGACACTGGCACTGGAACCAAAGGGTCTTTAGTATGCATTGTATGTTTCCCCCTTATTTTAAATACATATATGTACCTTCAAAAGTACACCAGTTTTTAGGCATGAACAGGAAGAAAACTACTGTCAGTAGCAACAAGAAGCCTTGCTACTTCACAGATACAAGAGTCCAGGAGGCCATCCTATAACTTCAGAGAAAGAACACTATTTCTCCATGAGGCAGTGTTGGTAGGTTTTGTTTGTTTTTGTTAAAAGCATCGAGGGCATGGCCGAAACTACTTTCTTATACTTAACAGTAATATACTGTTTTCTTTGCTTTTCCAATATCAATTCTTTAGCCTTTCAGAAAATAATTTAGATTTATACAACTATTAATAAAAAGTTGACTTAAATGTTAATATGAGAAACCCATCAAATTCTTTTCTGGTAATGCAGACAGTCTGAGGAAGAGAGGAGAGAAACATTACAGCCCGATAGGTAATTTTCACTAATAATACTTGCCTTTTAAAAAGATCACAGCAAAGACATGCAGTCCAAATGCATACTATAACAAAACAAGTCAAGCACTGAAAATCTACTGTCCAAATAGTAATCACTGCACCAATTACACGCCTCTCCCTTGTCCTCAGTTTTCCCACTGACAAATATACTGCAATAGCGTTATCTTAAGAAACATCCCCCTCAAACAGGCTATTTCTCTATTCTCCTTTACAGAAACATTCTCTGAAACTGGTATCTCAATGATTTGCTCACTCCCTTCCCCCGCATTCTCTCCAGAACCTAATCCAATCAGAATTTCACTCTTCTATACAAAGGTCTCAGGCAACCTTGGCCCCACAAAACTGAATGGTCAAGTCTCAGTCTTCATCTAATTTGATTTGTCTGCAGCATCTAACACAGATGATCATGGCTTCCTTTCTGAAACATTTTCTTCACTTGCCTTCTACATACCACACACTCCTTGTTTTCCTTCTATCAATACTTCACTAGTCATTCCTTCCCAGTCTCTTATCTTTCACATCTCCAAGGCTTAGAATGAAAAAATGCCTCAAGGCTGAATTCCAACTAAGTTTCCCAGCATTCTCTATTTTCCTCCTCTGCTGCATTTTTCTCCTCAGCACTTAACACTATAGAAAATCCAAGTCCCTCAGTCGTGTCCAGCTCTTTGCAACTCCATGGACTATATATACAGTCCACGGAAATCTCTAGGCCGGAATACTGAAGTGGGTAGCCTTTCCCTTCTCCAAGGGATCTTCCCAACCCAGGGACTGAACCCAGGTCTCCTGCATTGCAGGCAGATTCTTTACCAGCTGAGCCACAAGGGAAGCCAAATTTAACACTACAGAACATGCCATATACTTCATCTATTGTTTTATTTACATAAATTCTTACCCTAGTGAAATAACTTAGTGGGTAGAAACAAAATAAAACAATAGATGTTCATGTAGTATTTTCTCTTTCTACCCTTTAGATTATTTCACAAGGATAAGAATTTTTGTCTGGTTTATTTTTAGTGTTGTACCCCCAGTGCACGAAGCTCTATAACAGCTTATTGGAGGAGCTCAAAAATTGTTGTTGTTGAATAAATGAATTAATAAAAATAAAAGTGTTAACACCATCAGACACCATGTACTAGTAAAACTCATCAGCCAGATCCCCGCAAGGCAAATTACATACTTTTCATTTAATCGTCACACAACCCTATGAGATCTCCAAAGCATTCTGGGGTGGAGTGGGGTAGTAACATGCTCCAAACAAAAACTACTAAGTGGCAGTGCCACAATTCAAACCAAAATTTGTCCTCTTCAAAGTTAATGCTCTTAATCACTCGTTTTTTTTTGTTTGTTTGTTTGTTTTTTTAAACTGGAGTACTATTTCACTGGTTTTAGAATAAATCCAACCCTGCTATTTGAAGAGTCGGCAATCTAAAGTTTCCTGTAGATGTAAAATAATTTCCATTTTGTCTGTGAAGACAAACATTCGTTTAGTATCATCAACTTAAGAGATTTTAATGGAGATTCTTATTTAAAAGTAAAGCATTCCACATTGCCATTTTCAGTGAAAACAGTAAGAAGACATACCGCTCTCCTCCATGTAATTGATGGCAGAACTTACAACCTCCTCTCTCCCATTTCTATTAAAAATCTCAAGCCAATTGTTTCCAAACCTGGCTGAGGAGTCACCTAGGAGCTTTCTAGCTTTTTGAAAACGATTCCTAGGCCCAACTCCAGAGCAAACCGAAACAGAATCTCTAGGAAACAGGGCTCAGGAACCTAGTATCCCTTAAAGCTCTGCAGGAAGCCTTGTTAGTTAGCCAAGTGTGGAAAACACTGGTTATATGAACCAAAGTTGGCAAGGACTACTACCTCTATCTGAGCATCTGGCTCACTTTAACAAGGACCAGGTCTCACTGGTACTGACCTTCTTGGAAAGAGGCACAATGCTGCTGGGTCGAACAAGCCTCCGTTTCTTACAGCTCAGCACAGGACGGGTTCGGGCTGCCACACAGGTGCCATCAGTTGATGAAGCAACTAGATTCAGTCGTTGCTTTTTATGCAACTGTTCCTCAGCATCAGAGTTGTCACCTGGAATGTGGTCTGCCAAGACAGGCTGAAGACTACACAAGGGGAAGGAAGAATATTTACTTTACAGAAGATGGAAAGAAACAAAGCCTCTAATATTGGTTCAACCACCTCTACTTGCAAATGTTTACAGACACAAACAAGTGTTCTAGAGCACAGAGATCACCTCTTGATGCTGATGTCTGCTAATCTAAATTGGGATGCAGTGTCTGTGCTTATTTGTAAGGCTCTTGGTGGATGTTACTGTATCATGTCTGAAAAATGCAAAGGTCAGTAAGTGAACTCAGGAGGTTCTAAGTGATTTCAGCTTTCTTCAACAACAAAAACATAAAATTTTAAGAGTCTAGAAAATTATAACTGGTAAGAAAATGGTGAACTTTTGCAAATGTTAATAAGCTGCCTGAGAACCAGTTCTACTGGTGAATCTTGCCTATTAGGGATGTGTACTCACTGTTCACTTGCAGAAGGATTCCTTTTCTTTCAAAAATACAAATTTACAGCCTTTAGGAATCTAATCTGTTCTAGAGTAGAGGATTTTACTTCTGGGGAATTCTACAAAGACAGAACTAATCACAACAATTCACAATAACTTTAGGACTTTCAATTTTTCTCCATGCTGGGACAATTTTAGGCCAAAGTAACAGGAAAGTACATTAGCATGCTACTTAAAATACACTTGCTACAGTAGGAGGCATGCACAATACTATGAAGTGGTAAGGTTTCTGCTTCTTTAACGCAGCATTAGTCCTGGCTAGGGATAACTAAGTCTCAAACTCATCTTCTACAAGCCTGATGAGCATATTGAAGTATGCAGAAGAGATAAACTTACGTGTTAATAACTCCATTGACAGGTCTCAATGCTCCACACGATTTAGCAGACAGTGACTCTGAAGGATGACCAGAGGCACCATGGTTTTCCAGTGGCTGAGGAACAGATTCAATCTTAATAGAAGAAAAACAAAAATATATCATCAACATTTAACCAACAGCATTAGCCTGAAAATCAGCACCATTTCATTTAAATGCTGCTGCTGCTGCTGCTAAGTTGCTTCAGTCATGTCCGACTCTGTGCGATCCCATAGACAGAAGTCCACTAGGCTCCCCTGTCCCTGGGATTCTCCAGGCAGGAGTACTGGAGTGGGGTGCCATCACCTTCTCTGTCATTTAAATGAAACACCTAAAATTTCTCACGAGCAGTTTGAGAAACAACTCATTTGTGGAACACAATTTCAGTATTTCTTGGATTTGTGACTCCTGGGCTGAAGTCTTAACAAATTCCAAATAAATGCATTTTCTGGCCTTTAAAAAAAAAAAAAAAACACAACCCTCGTATGACTGAGGAAAAAAAAATTTTTTAGAGAACTAGTTTTTGCTTTGGAGAGGAGAGGTGAGGAATTAAAATATTTAACAGACTAAAAGTAGTAAAGTGCCCACTTGAGAAGGAAATGGACTAATGATTCCATGGAATGGAAGCACAGCAAAACAATTACATAGTAACAAGAGTCTTCAAGTTTTCAACCTAAAAGTCAAGAAGGGTAAGTTCAGTAGCAAGACAATTAAGAGTATATTTAAATGTAGTTAATACCTGCTTAACCTCAGAGTATGTTGGAAGCTTGTTTCTAGAAAACTATACTAAATATATATATATATAATAAAATAAGTAATTAATAAAATGTCATCGAGTAACTAATAACTATCTAATGCTACCAGGTAGGAACTACTGTCTGGATTACACAAATCAAATTCAGTTGACTTTCAAACAATTTTTGAATCTGAACTGCATGGGTCCACTTATACGTGGCTATTTTTAAACAGTAAATATTACATTACTACACAGTACACACTCTGTAGCTGGTTGAATTTTGGTGATGTGGAGGAACCATGGATTGAGTGGGCCGACTATACATTACATGTATAAACATGGATTAAATCCAGTGTTGTTCAAGAGTCAATTGTATACGCTTAGAATTTTAAATATAAAATGAAAAAAGGGAGGTAGGGGAAAAACTCTGGAAAATTTCGAATTTTGCTATTTCAAAACAAATGATATTTACTAGGCTAAAAGGGGGCTACCCAAGTAGCACAAGTGGTAAAGAATCTTGGCTACCAATGCAGGAGACCCAGGGTTCTATCCCTGGGTCAGGAAGATCCCCCAGAGTAGGAAACAACCTGCTCCAGTATTCTTGCCTGGAAAATTCCACGGACAGAGGAGCCTGTCGGGCTAGAGTCCCTGGAGTCACAAAGAGTTGGACACAACTGAGTGACTGAACACACAGCACAGGTTAAAAGGGGAAGGAGCAGCCATGAGATGTCAATCACACGAAGCATCTGAGGTATTGGCAATAAAGCCACAGTCCAGTTACCCGACGCGTATCAGAAAATGGCTGTGGTCTCTGTCTCCTCCTTACATTCAAACTGACTTTGGGGTGTTTTGATGTTCCCTTTCCTGTAACTGCTATCAGGATGTAGCAAAGCCAATATTTTGATGCTGAAATTCTATTTATCAGTATTGTTGAATTTCTTTTTTGATCTTTATACCCACCAGGAGAAAATACCAAAGGATCTGAAGACCTGAGAGCAATCTCAAGAAAGAACAAGAGATTGGGAAGCTAATTTTTAAAATTTAATACAAATTATCCAAAAATCTAGATCAAAGACTACAGACAAGACACATGAGTAAACCACAATGAGTAAACACTGGGAAAGTGTTCTGTCTTCCCTGTTGATTCCCTATACATGTACTGTTGTACCTTGAACAATTAATTATATTAGTCAACGACACCAAAATCATGGTACATTTGGCTCACGTACTCAGTGCTTTAAAAGTCATGCTGATTTCCTCTTGGAAAGTATGTGTAAGAGTTGTACTTTGGCCACCTGATGTGAAGAGCTGATTCACTGGAAAAGACCCAGATGTTGGGAAAGATGGAGAGCAGGAGGAAAAGGAGGCGACAGAGGATAAGATGGTTGAATGGCATCACCAACTCAATGGACATGAGTTTGAGCAAACAACAGGAGACAGTGAAGGACAGGGAGACCTGGCCTGCTGCAGTCCATGAGGTCGCAAAAAGTCAGACGTGACTTAGCGACTGAACAACAATGAGTTGCAAAGATGTTTGTATCTTCTGACAAAGTATTTTACTCCCTCTTAAAGTCTATCTTAAAGACATAACAAAATGTCCCCCCAAATCTTATACATAAAGGCAGTCACTGCAATGATATGGATCAATAACCTAAATACTCAACATCTGAGGCACAGTTACAAAATGTGGTATACAAAATAAGAATATTGAAAATAATCATAAGGGTTAAATCCAAAATATTTTTAATACAATTGTGGTGACTAAAAATGTACACACACAGAAAATGACAAGGTAAAAATAGTTGTTACAGAGGCAGACTAAGGCGAACATTTAAGTTTTCTTATATTTAGATAATATTTTTTAGAGAGAGAGAGAGATGAACCTAAATATCCTCCTGAATGCTAGTGAGGATTTACTATTCAGTGAACACCTCAAAAGGCCCAAACAAATATTAACATTATGGTATGACAAAGAACAAACGGTTTAAAAATTCAGGCTGGTGTTAACTAGCAATGTGTAACTCCAGCCATGTTACAGCTTTCCTAGATTTCAGAAGTTCTGCTTTAGATGAAAAAAGTTGCCTGCCAATGTGAAAATGCTTTGACTGTGAACTTTCTGGTACTGATCTGAAGAATCCGTCAACTTCATATTCACTTAACACAATAGCTTTTAGCATTAAATTACAACAGAGATCTGGTTTATATATCTAAAGTTTTCACAAAGTCCCACGTTTAAGTAATAGGTTGACTCTCCATTTGATTAAGATTTACTTTCTAGGGATTATGGAGAACTAACCGCCAACCAAGACACCTGTCAAGACAAAATGTTGCCATTCTTCAACAAAATCTCATTTCAAAACAAGTTTACCTTTCTTAGCTAATTAACCTATTATTTTTCATGACTACAGATGTATAGTAAATTTAAAGGCCATTAATCTTCAATGTGCATTTTATTGTTTTTCTTAGAGAAACCTGAACTTTCCTGGGGGTAATTCAGTCCCCAAATTAAAACAGAAGTCAACAGGCAAAACATTATTTAACAAAGAAATATTAGTCAATGATACAGAAGCACACAGCAATTAAGAGCAAGAAAGTCAGAGAAGAAATGTGCTTGGATTTCAGTTTCAACCATGTAAGTAAGCGCTGAATATTTAGAAGGGATCTGCTTAGAAACCCTGGGATATTCTACGTGTAATCACCCTCAAGTCCAAAAGCAGGGCACTGGGGCAACTAGGTTCATCATCCACTCTCAAATTCAAAGAGCTTAAAATATTAACCCCAATCCTCTAATAGTGTTCCATCTAGAAAAATACAACTCACGGTCACATGTAATTTTATTTGGCGCTTCGTAAATGCATTCACATCGCCTTAAGAAAGAGGGAACACCCCTTATCTTGCAGTCCAAAAGGCTTCAAAGACAGGGTAGAGGATTATTAACAAACACGTCACAAATATTAAATCCACACACTAACATAAGCTTGACTGTTAGTTACTATTGCAGTGGTTTACATCATTAGTATTTTCAGGACACTAAAACATGAATCAGATACTTGTCATCCAATGGGAAAGTGTAAATAGGAGCTGTTACAGAGCTTCTTTCAAGCTTCATGTGATGTTCAGATACACTCTGAGGGTACATGCATCTTATGCCAGGGAGAGTAGAAAACCTGAGTGGTATAGAGTACTTTTGTAAACCCCCCTTTTTTCTAAAGTAGAGTCCCAGGAGACTACCTTTTGGGGCTATCTTAGAGTTAAAGGTAGCAAGGAGGGTTACTGAAGTGATTTTTTCCCCTGATTCAAAGGGTCAGATGTACGGCATGAAATCATTAACACAGCAGTTAGATTCCATTTTGTTATTCCTATAAAAACAGGCATCTGTTTGATTCATTGCTCTATCCTCTTGGCCAGAACAATTAAGTGTCACAAAGAGCCCTTAAAGAAAAACTAGATTAAATTAAGGCTTATTGGGGGTAGGTTTTTCTGGGGTCTAAGAACTCATGTCCACTAAATTTCTTTTACTAAAAAGTAGAGAAAGTAAAAGGGTAAAAAAATCAAAAGGCACACAACTGAAAAACACACAATAAACCTCTAGATGTGTAATGCAAGACATACGTATATGTATCTTTTCTTTAGTCATTTAAGTAATGCCATACCATTATTTGCTTGAAATACCATTTTTCTTTGTCTAGAAAAATTAACAGTTTTGTTCTGGTTTGTTATTACTTTCTGACAAACGTTATCAAAATGGAAAGAAAAGGCTACCTGGATAAAGAGAATTCAACTTTCATTCCCGGGTTAAAATGCTCTCCATCTCAATGATACCCAGCATAGTTTTGCTTAAAATAAACAAAATATTGTTGGTCCACAAAGAGTATACCAGTCATTTTCACAAACTAGCACCATGGTCAAAAAATTGTGCTAAAGTGAAAATGGAACTTTCCACCAAGCTACTTACCGAGGCTTCAACTTCTGTATATGTAAAATGTGACGATGTGCCTCACTTTCCTGTCTCTATACTGAGGTTAAAATATAAACTATAATTATATTAAAACAACCTTGAACTATCCATTTCTAAAAATTAAACCAGTATAATACAAATCCAAAGACTACTAAATCTAATATTTATATTTATCAACACTGTTGAAAATCTTTCTACTGAACAGTAAGAATTTATAAGACTATTTCTGCAATTACTTACTTATCTATAACCCAATATGCACTAGTGGTGAAGAATCCACCTGCCAATGAAGGAAACTTAAGAGATACAAGCTTTGATCTGGGTCAGCAGACCTTCAATCTGGAAGGGCATTGCAACCCACCGCAGTATTCTTTGCCTGGAGAACCCCATGGACAGAGGAGCCTGGTGAGCAACAGTCCAGGGGGTCACAAAGAGTCAGACACCACTGAAGCAACTTAGCAGGCATGCAACTTATTTTAAAAGTTCTAATTTGGTCAGAGTTTAATTCTGTGGATCAAATATTCTCCACTCAGTATCTATCGGGGGGGGGGGGGGGGGGAGAGAGAGAGAGAGAGAGAGAGAGAGAGAGAGAGAGAGAGAGAGAGAGAGAGAGAGTGTGTGTGTGTGTGTGTGTGTGTGTGTGTGTGTGTGTACACGCGCACTCAGTCATGTCTGACTCTTGGCAACTCCATGGTCTGTAGCCCACCAGGCTTCTCTGTCCATGGTGTTTTTCAGGCAGGAATATAGGAGTGAGTTGCCATTTCCTCATCCAGGGGATGTTCCCAACCCAGGGACCAAGCCTGCTTCTTCCGCACTGGCAGGCAGACTTTTTTTTTTTTATGAAACTTTTAGTATTTTATTCATTTTCATAGTTTTACAGTATTAGTAAAAATAATGGCCATTATAAATAAGCATAAAATGGAAGTTGATGAAAAAATAATCCCAAGTCTTCCTTGACTCCCACCCTCCCACCAAAAACTAACTAGTATACGGCAAATATCCTTTTCACACATTATCTTTAGGCATATATTCACTTTGTAGTGGTGGATGGTTTAGTCGCTAAGTCGTGTCTGACTCTTGTGATCCCACGGACTGTAACCTGGCAGGCAGACTCTTTACCACTGAGCCACCTGGGAAACCCCACGCCTCTCAAAACCCTCACAGGGCCAACGTACCCTTCACTGTCCCTGGCTGACTACAAAACTTCAAGGAAAAGAACCTTGTTCCTGTGTTACCAATGGTAGGAAGATTATACCTTGCATGTTTAAAAAGAAAAAGTAACAGTTTATATTTTTGTATGCTTTACTTCTGGGAAAGGTTCACTTGTTAACCCCATCAATTCTACAAAATAAGGAAAGGATAAAAGAATGAGACTTGTTTTGCAAATAGAAGCAAACAAACAATGACTGCATTGTCAAAAGCCATAGAAGCAATCCTTTGGGTAAAACAAATAAAAAACTCAAACCTAGTCTTTTAAAATATATATACCCAGTAATTAGCTTTCCTGTAAGAAAGAAGATACAAGGAAATACACATGTATCTCTCATCTGTGCAGCAGAAATATAGGAAGGAAGGATAGTGCAAAAACTAGTGAAACTGGATGGAGGCTGGAACACAATGGAAAAAGGTGGAAATAGGAACAGGGCTGCAGTCTCTTGCAAGCTTTAAGTCTCAGCACCGCAGTATGTTTCACACACTAAAAAACTAATGAGTATCAACTACTGCGTGTGTGGGCAACAAGAAGTGAAATACTACAGTGACAAAAGAACCTAACTGTATTACAAAATAATTGCATACTCATACTGAAAGGTGTGAAGAGGAAGAGAACTAATATAAGTATAACTTCTGGAAATAGTTATTTTGACTGTATATCATTGAGCTACTGTACTGTATACAATATTGTACTCTAGTTAGTAAAGATATTTCTCACAGGAGTATAAGATGGCAATTCTGAAACTACTTTATATGGTACTAGGACTGAACAAATAAGTATCAGTAAGGAAGGAGAAAGAGACTGGTGTTAGATTGGTATGGTAAGAAAGGAGGAAGGGATTGGTGTTCGATTGGTATTAGTATAAACTCATGGTTTTGAGTGCATATACAGATGGGTAGATAACAAAATATATATGTGTGTCTAATGTATTTCCTGGCTGTGTTGAGAAGTCTCAGATAGAAGCAATGGCACCAAGTAGCAGTGAGCATAACACGTATCCGGACTGTAGTCTCAAACATCTGGTCTCCAATAAAAAAGAACCAGGGATGGAATAAGTACAATACAAGATGAGTCTGGGATATTTTTGGGTGGACAAAGTGAATACTTAAAATACAAGGGGGGCACCCTGAAAAGACATGGGCACCAATCTGAAAAGAGGTCCCAATGCCAAAAGCTGAGACACTTGGAAGTGAATAATGAACAACGGTAGTACTTAATAATCCATAAAATAAAATTAACAACCATAAAAACATTTCTGAAATAAACTGACTAACCAACTAAATAAACAAATAAATTCTTCCTAGCAGAATTCCAATGAACAAATGTGGAAAACAGAAAATCACCATTTAGTTAACACCACAGGAATGACCACTGCAGTAATTTCTGCAGGTAAAATCTACCAATGGATGATACAACTGTGGATTAAAATATAATAAGCAACAGAAAAATGCACAGCGCCCCTCCATGACATAGTCGTTAATTATAAAGGAAAAAATACTAATTTACTGGTATGTTATCACCTTAACCAAGTGAAAAAGCTATCACCACTATCATGTACCCCTAATATGGTACACTGAGAAGGGGACAGTATCACTTTTATGATATTAGTACAGGGGAAAAAAAAGAAGGCATAACCTTTAATGGGAAAACATCTGGTGACTCCAATCTAAGCAACATTACACAAAATAACTTACCGGCACAGTTGTGTCAAGGTCATGAAAGACAAAAACTGAGGTGTTCTCACACACTGGCTGAGATGTAACCACTATACGGAATATGGGGTTTTGGACCAATTGGGGGATGGGGGCGCACACACATGCACGCATAAGTGAGAAAATGAGTGAAAGGGGAATAAAATCTGTAGTCTGTATGAATGTTAATTCCTGGTTTTGACACTGAACAATGGCTATGCAAGCTGTTAACACGAGGAGAAGTTGGGCGAAGAAACAGCATGCAGGGACCCTGTACTGCTTCTGCAACTTTTCTGTAAGTCTAAACTCAACTTCATTCATATACATACCTATTTGTTTTCCTTAGATTAAATAAAAAACAAGACATGGGGAAAATTTTAAAAATGAAAGAAATAAAAAGTGGTCTTGGAATTCAGAAGGAAAAATTAATTTTGGTATTGGGAGAAATAGAAAAAGGGAAGGAATCATTAAGATGGAGGTCTGACCTAGGCTCTAAAGATACAAAAGATTATGAAAAAACAATGGCTTCATCTTCACTACAAAATTAAAGAGGTAATTCAGACAGCATTTTCAACATCTTTGTAAGTTACATTTCCAGTTACCTTAGTTGTACAAGGCATCAGAGCCGCACGGTCTCCTCATTTCCAGTAAGGTTGCATAATGTTGTACCTGCTCTGGCTGCGCTGTCTTGAGAGTTCAAAGCTGCTTTTAAAATTTTAAAGTCGGCTACACAACTGCATGAGGGACACTGTGCTGCCCTTTCAGGAATTCAGAGTTTAAGTTATAAAAGGCGATACAGTCACCCTCCTTCAGCCACTGTAAAGATCCTTATTACAGAGAATAAACTGTGCTGAAGATATACCCCAAATTCTCACGCATTTCCCCCTTTCTGTCTTTTATACTTACCAATTTATCATTCCCATGATCTGTCTTCACCTCAGAACTAAGTGGAAGAAGTAAGTCTGTTGTTGTGTGCTCTGGGGGAGGCGCCTCTCCAAGAACTATCAACCCCTGCAGGGCAGAGAGAAAAACAGCTTAAGTGGTGTAAGTTACAAATTTAATTGGAGTTAATATCAAGAGTTAGGGGCAGGGGATTGATTTATCAGAGGCCCCTCCTTTATCCTGTGGTTTTGAAACAAAACAGACCACTAACACAGCTTTGCTCTCCCAAGAGTGACTTCAACAAAAGCCTAGCAGTAGCCATGAGTAAGGCCTAAGACTCAAACCCAAGCTTCCCCTTTCTTCCAAATGAATGTTCGAACCGACAAGGCTTGTAGTATCTTTCCAGATCTGGAGTCTTTTTGAGAATATGGTATCTTATCCTATATCACCAACCAGACTATACCATATTAACAGCAGCAATGCAGTTTTTCTAGTTAACTTGATCACACATGTGGCTAAAGGATGACAGAACTAGAAGTACTACAATGAGGAGCTAAACCAACTCTATTTGAGCAACCACACCCACTGGGTGACACAGAGGTGTAACAGTCTCTACAGTAAGTATATGAGAAACCAAAAACCTACCGAGTTGTTCCAAACACACATTTCTCACATGCATAAGTATCACTCTAGATTAGGTTATTGCTCCACAATTAAGTTCAGATTTTACATTCATCCCAGATAATAATAAATATAAAAAGAAATTTTAAATGATCCCATAAATCCTTTCCATAGCTGGGATGGGCCCAGCTTGGTTTTAAAGGCAGAAGTTATTTGGTTGGTGTAAAAGTAATTGCTGTTTTTGGAATTGTTGAACTTTGCCATTTGATACTGGAAAACATTCTTAAAATGAATGTGGTTACATTATACATCATTTTAATGTGCATTTCTCGCTTTATGTTTTCTTGCTAATGACTTATTACTTGCTGTTTATTTTATATTTATTTTAGGCTATAGAAATGATTTTAGGTAAAAAGCAAATTCAAGGGACTTTCTTATTCAAGTTCAAAATGGGTTGTAAAGCAGCAAAGACAACTTGCAACATCAGCAACGGGATTTGGCCCAGGAACTACTAATGAAAGTACAATGCAGTGATGGTTCAAGAAGTTTTGCAAAGGAAAGCTTTGAAGATGAGGAGCACAGTGGTCGGTCATTGGAAGGTGACAACGACCGACTGAGAGGATCATCGCACCTGATCCTCTTAGGACTATATGAGAAGTTGCCAAAGAACTCAACATCGACCATTCTACAGTTGTTCAGCATTTGAAGGAAACTGGAAAGTCTTGTAAGTGGGTGTCTCATGAGCTAAGTGAAAATTTTTAAAAAATCGTTTTTGAAATGTCACCTTTTCTTATTCTACGCAACAAAAAAACATTTCTTGATTGGATTGTGATGTGTGACAAAAAGTGGGTTTTATATGACAACCAGTGATGACCAGTTCAGTGGCTAGACCAAGAAGCAGCTCCAAAGCACTTCCCAAAGCCAAACTTGCACCAAAAAAAGGTCATGGTCACTGTTTGGTGGTCTGCTGCCCAAATGATCCACTACGCTTTCTGAATCCCGGTGAAACCATTACATCTGAGAAGTATGCTCGGCAAATTGAAGAGATGCATGAAAACTGCAATGCCTGAAGCTAGCACTGGTCAACAGACTGGGCCCAATTGTACACTGCACAACCAACGCTTCAGAAGTTGAATGAAACGGGCTACAAAGTTTTGCCTCATCTGCCATATTTACCACGTGACCTCCTGCCAACCAAGTACCACTTCTTCAAGCATCTCAACAAATTTTTGCAGGGAAAACGCTTCTACAACCAGCAGGAGGCAGAAAATACTTTCCAAGAGTTCACTGAATCCCAAAACTAGGATTTTTACATTACAGAAATAAACTTATTTCTCGTTGGCAAAAATGTGTTGATTGTAATGGTTCCTATTTTGAGTAATAAAGATGTGTTTGAGCCTAGTTATAATGATTTAAAATTCATGGTTTGAAACCCACAATTACCTTTGTACCAACCAAACAGCTTACTTTGAAAAACAAACAAAACAACACAAATGAATCTTCCATGAACGCACGTAGAGGCAGGCAAAATCAGGTATGGCACTGTTAACACAAAGACTGGATTGCAAGAGCCCAGGCTTTGTGTCTTTGGTTCTCTAGTTGAGAAAACAAGGAGATCTGACTGATTAAGAGGCTCTAAGTGGGAAGTTTGCATTAGAATTACTTGGAGGAAACCCTACTAAACTATAGCTGTCCAGATCCAACATCAAATCAACTAAGAGTCTCTGGGGTAAGGAGCAGGTTATTCTGTTTTTAAAAAGCTTCCCTGTAAGTCCTAGCGCAAGCTCTGAACTGAAAAATACTAGTCTCAATCATTTGACTCAGCATCAGAATCTCCTAGAGAACATCCTAAAACATAGATTTTAGGGCCTAAAGATTTTGACTGTATCAAGTGGAGCTCCTCAGGTCATTATGACATAGGCTCTTGTGAGCCAATGAACCAGATGATCCTGTCCCTGGGGTTCTTCCTAATGCAAAAGTCTCTATGAAATAGATGTAAAGGCAATGGTGAGAGTTGGAGGGACTGGGTGTTGGTTAGTTTATAAAGAACAATGGAATTTTACCTCAGCTTGAAAGGAAAACAGAACCCCCAGTCCCCATCTCCAGTAAGAGAAACAACAGTTCCCTATTCTGGAATAAGACTATACCTAGCCTATACAGAATATGTGGTACAGACTCCTCAGAAAGAGGGCGAGATTATTAATAAAGCAAGAAATATTGGCCCTAGCCTTCAGAATGGGGTTTCTCTGGTTAAAAACTTCTCCTGCAAAATATTTTCTTGTTTTAATCACAAGCATAAAATAGACTTCACAAACTTTACCATTTCAAAGTAAAAACTGTTTGTAAAAAAAAAAAAAAAGCAATATTTTATTTTGCACAACATTCCCTTCTCAAAATACAGCATTCAACATCTTTGCTGCTTAAAAGCCCAAACCACCTCCCCATTTCCTATATAAAGCTAGCCCAAACTCATCTTGGTATTCAAAGTCCTCCATAATCTGTCCCCGCCTTATTTAGCTATCTCCAGCTACCTTCACAGTTGGACACTAATCACATTATCTCCTAGAAAATGTCTGAATGTATACGAAGTTGTTGGTGTTGAAAGGTGGGGGTTATTACAAAGTAGTAATACCCATTCACTACCTGTTCTTATGTCTTTATTCATGCCGATTTCTGCCTTTTTCTTACATTTATCTATCCAAAATGCCATGTATCCTTTCAAAGAGCCTGTCAAAACCAAGTCTTACCTCCTTCCAAGAAAATGTCCCTAGTTAACCAAATCCCTTCCTTATTTTCTTTATCCACACTGCCAGGCTTTTTAAAGCTTCATGATTTTATTTTTACATCCTGTATATTTAAATCTCATTTCTGGAGCAGAACCTTAGGCCAAATTATCTATTTCATTTATTGCTGCCTCAATTCTCTGCTTAAATGTTAACTAATTGGTAAGATCTTTGAAGACTTAGATAAAATACAAATATTTTTGTATCTCCCATATTCCCTAGCAGAGTTATACATCAAGAAAGAAAATGTACAATAAGTTTTTTTTGAGTTAAGTGAGAAAATATTAAATTATTAATTAAAGCTAGGAGCCTAAATGAATCTATTAGATATAAAGTTACACCATAAATTTTTCTTAGGTGAGAAGGTAAGTCAAGATAAAACAGACAATATTTTTCAAAGGGAAATTCTTTTCCCTTAAACTACCCAATCATTTCCAAAAAGCATCTGAGAGACTACAAAGACATCCTCCTGTGAAAGCTTTAAAAATCCTAGAAGGGACCATTTATTCTCCATCAAATTCTAGAGACCCAGGGAGGATGCAGGTTGAAGGTCATGTCAATAGGCCAAGGCAAGGCAGAACTAGGGATACAAGCTGGGTTAGTTAGATCCAGCAGAGACATTACTTTGCCAACAAAGGTCTGTCTAGTCAAAGCTATGGTTTTTCCAGTAGTCATGTACGGATGTGAGAACTGGACCATAAAGAAGGCTGAGTGCTAAGGAATTGATGCTTTTGATTTGTGGTGTTGGAGAAGACTCTTGAGAGTCCTTGGACTGTGAGGAGATCAAACCAGCCAATCCTAAAGGAAAATCAGTCCTGAATATTCACTGGAAGGACTGATGATGAAGTTTCAATACTTTGGCCACCTGATACGAAGAGTCAACTCATTAAAAACGACCCTGATGTTGGGCAAGATTGAAGACAGGAAGAGAAGGGGATGACAAGAGGATAAGATGGTTGGATGGCATCACTGACTCAATGGACCTGCGTCTGAATAAGCTCTGAGAGATGGTGAAGGACAGGGAAGCCTGGCATGCTGTAGTCCATGAGGTCCCAAAGAGTCGGACATGACTGAGTGACTGAACAACAAAGTTAGAACCAGTTACTCTTTGTTTTTGCTTTCATTCATTCAAATCAAGCCATCATTTCTCCATTCACCAACATTTTTTAGGTGCTGGGGGTACAGGATAAAAGACATATCCTTCTCCCCATGCCCACCCCTGCCCAAACTCATCTCTCAAGGTGCTTAGAATTCTAATAGTGGGACAAAGACAATCAACAATATATGAGTAAGTAAAATTTACATAGCCTACTGGTGGTGTTTAGTCGCCAAGTCCTGACTCTTGTGACCCCAGGGACTGTATGTAGCCTGCCCACAGGATTTCTCAGACAAAAATACTGGAGCAGGTTGCCACTTCCTTCCTGAGAAGGAAATGGCATTCTTCCCCATCTAGGGATCAAACATGCATCTCCTACATTTGCAGGGAGATTCCTTACCAATGAGCCACCAGGGAAGCCGATTCACATAGCCTATTAGAAAGTGTTAAAATGCTAAAAAAAAACTAAAGAATAGTGAGAGAATTAAAAAGTGGCAATAGGCTCTCTTTCGTATTAGGCAGTCTGGGTAAAATGCCCTGAAAAAGCGACTATTTGAAAGAGAAGAAACAAACTTTGGGAATATCTGGAGGAAGAGCAAATGCAACAGTTTCAAGGCTGGAGTCAGCTTTATAAGTTTTAGGACTGTAAGGAATTTTGTATGCCTGAAGTAAAATCAAAGAGTGGAGTTTGAGTTTAGCTTAAGTTAGAAGAGTAAGTGGGGGTGGGGTGGTGCAGGGCCTTCAGAGTATTTCAGCTTTTATATTCTGATGGTAAATCACTGGAGTTTCAACCAGAAGTGGGAAATGATCTGACTTACAGTTTAAAAGGATCAATTTGCTACTCTGTTGACACAAAGATTAGTGGAGAGGAAACAGAGAAGCAGAAAGAACAACTGCTTAGACCAAAGTGACTGGATTTCAGATATATATATTTGAAGACAGAATCAATCAGTTATGCAAATATGATTCCTGGGATGGGATGGAAGGGAGTCAGAGACTCATTCAAGGTTTCCAGCCTCTGCCACAACAATAGAGCTCCTATCTGTTGAGAAATCTTTTCAATGCACGTTAGTTTTAATCAAATCTACTTCTGTAAATATGTATTCAAGTGCTATGCTGATGTAGATACCATTCATATATGCATTCTTTGTCCGACCACCAAATCTATGATACGTTTATTATAGCATACAAAACCAACTGTTACATCTTTACACTGTACCTCAAACCAAAAAGGATAAAAGCAACTAAAAGGAAGATGGGTAAATAAAAAGCATACAAATAGCTAGAATCTTTTCATTCAGTGAAATAAATGAATAAATGAGATAAATAATGAAATAAATTTCATTCAGACATTTATTGAATGTCTACAATGTGTTGGGTGGTGTGAAACCCTAAGAATAAGAAAATAAATAAAATACATTTCATTCATAATGGAGTTTACCTTCATCTACCTCAGACAGACAGGCAGGCAAAGTATTACATGGACAGTGCTCTAACAGAAGTTTATAGAAGGTGGCGTGAGAGCTGAAAAGTGGTGGAATCCAAGAGAGACGGACCGAAACAAGGTCTACATGATTATTTAAGTTTTCCTAAAACAGACTTAATACAGTTAATAGTCATGAAAGGAAAGGTCGCTGTGAGCGAAGAAAAATCCATAGGGTTCCAACTCCACACCTCTCATGGCAACCTGAAGCTGGGATTCCCTAGCATTCAGGGTTTACACTGGGTAAACATTACATGGCTGTGGCATCAGCCATGAGTGGCAATAACCTCAAGACCACTGCACTCTAAGGCCAAGGTGAAAAGTCCAGGAGAGTCTCCCCACCCTTTACTACCACTCCCTAAGTCAGAATCAGGACCATGCCTCGATCATTCAGACCTACAGAACTCCTATACAGGACAAAAGAAATTGGGAAGGCTCATGGTAGTATGCAGTCCTAACAGATCCTTGCAACTTATTCCTCTGTGGAAATACAAGTCTATCCTACATCCTAAATTTAAAAATAGTGGGGCGGTGGGGGTGGGGGGGCGCCGGGAGGAAGTAAAATTGAAAAAGAAAGAAATGGTAGCAGAAACTGTACTAAGCCTGATTACAAAACAGGGCAAAAGCAAGCAAACAAAAAGGAAAGAAAAGAAAAAACTAATTTGTATAGAAAAAACCCCCACAAAACCAAAACACCTCTTCATCTGTAAAACAAAATTAAGGTGCAATTTCACATACTTATTTTCCTGCCCATCTTAGATAGATCAGTGGGTACACTGTAGACAGCTCCACAAGATTGTCTTGGGCTATGTAAAGATCATCCTGGGCTATGTAGGCAAGACACGGCTAGCCACAAGGCCTTAGAACTCCATTAAGATGGACTGCAACTATTTTACATCAATTCTGAAGACAAGTATTCCAGGTTATTCCCATTCAGCAGCTTATCTATCATAAGTTTCATAGTTCTTCCACCTCTCATTCCCAATTAACACTTTCAGCCTTAGCAAGGCTGTGGAATCTGACAGATCAGTCAAAACAAAAGTTAAAAAAAGATAATATTTTGTACTAGATATGAATGTTGAAGATTGTGTGTTAAGAGAAAGAAGTCTCCCTTACCAATAAAATCTTCTTGGTCCCTTGTGTGTTGACCTTCTTCAATAAATATGCTTAAGAGACATGATGAAAAGGATTCCACAGCAGAATGCATTAGACAGGAAATACTTTGGGGTCAGATAAATTTAGAGCCCTGAGTTCAAATTTAGCTCTGTTTCTCACAAGCCTGTAAGCTGTTGCTTTCTGCGTTATGTAACACACATGAATGTACTTGTATATAGTATGCACTCATGGTACAGATGCTATTTTCCTTTCTCATTCTAATATATGGGAGTATCTTTTTTAAAAATAAAAGCTGATTGAATGTGCAAGTTAAGACATAACAGTATGAAGAAGAGCTCCTAGTAACGGTACCCACTCTCCAAAGAGCAGCAGGAATCACTATTCTCAAACAGACTAATAATTACCAGCCTGTAAGAGAAAATTGATACTCATCCAGTAGTTCTCAAATACTTTCTTTTCTGGAATAGGTCACGTTAAGGAAATTAACATGCTAAAGAGTTAATCCAAAAAAGAAAATCTTACCTGCCAGTTCCCCATCCAAAGACAAACTATAACTGTACAGCTGACCACCAAACCTAGATTTCATGAAAATGCCTGTACAACTCTGGCTAACTTTGGAGAATGGGAAAGGAAAACACCAATCTCTTTACTAGAACACAGGAGTTTTAAAAAATCTCCCATTTAAGTAAATTATAAAACAGTCAAGCATTTAAGGCAAGTGCTAATTTGAACGACAGTCAGAATCTCAAATCTCAGCTCGGCACTCATTTAGCTGTATGACCATGAACTTGATCTCTTTGACCCTTTATCTTTAAAATTGTGAATAACAGCAAAATGTTTAGTACAATGTTCAGCACATAGTAAATGTTCAAAGCCTTCTGTCACTATAGTGATACATGAAAATCAGACACAAGTTAATTATCTTTGGGGAAAATTCTAGTGCTTGCCCCCCAAAATCTGTCACCTAGAACCTATGAATGTGACCTGATTTGGAAACAGGGTCTTTGCAAACATCATCAAGCTAAAATGAAGATAGAGGAACAAAGAACTGTTTAGTATGGGCCCTAAATCCCAACTTGATCGGTTTCCTTGTAAGAGGGAAATTTGGAGACACACTGAGAGAGAAGACGGAGGAAGAAATTGGAGTGATGCAGCTATAAACAAGAGGAATACCAAAGACTGCCAGCAACCACCAGAAGCTTATGAAAAGCCAAGGACATTTTTTCTCTCAGATCTTCAAAAGGAGCAGAGTCCTGCCTACATCTTGATTTAATTCTAGCCTCCAGAACTCTGAGAAAATAAATGTCTGTTGTTTTAAATTTACCATCCAATTTGTGCAACCTTGTATGGCAGCCCCAGGAAACGAATACATTTGTTTCCAAAAGACATCATATAAATATTTAATAAAGCTGTAATTTTTCCTGATATATTATTTCGATTATTGTTCTACTTTTATTCTTCCTGTAAGAATTTTTAAGACTTGTATTCATACTGCAGACAACAAAAAAAAAAGTACTATAATCTAGAATGTCTTTGTTATAAACCATGAAACTAAGGCTAATATGTGTTTAGTGACTTTTCTTCCCAAGGTTAGGACAGCTAAGTCAGAACTAGAATCAAAAATGGTATACCAAGTCCAGGTCTGGTGTAGTAACATTATGCCCTGAATGATTAAAAAACCCATGGATAATCAATATATACACAAAACTTCAAATCAATCACTTTCCAGATATTCAGAGATAGCTAAGACTTTTGATATAGTTTGAGGGCAAAAGGAGAAGGGGGCAACAGATGATGAGATGGTTGGATAGCATCACTGACTCAATGGACACAAATTTGAGCTCTGGGAAGCCAAGCATGCTGCAGTCCATGGGAATGCAAAGAGTTGGACACGACTTAGCAACTGAACAACAATAAGAAGACTTTCGATAATTTCACAAAACTGCTGTCATTACTACTGAGTTATGAGCTAAAGAATAAAGCAGGAACCAAAAGTGAGAATCTTCTCACACAGGTAGTGAGATTGTAAACTGAGGCACACTGCCAAAGTACTTCTCTGAAATATGCATCAAAAACAGAAGTATCCGTGCTATGACTCTGGTAAAGATACTTACTTAAAAAAAAAAAAAAGATACTTACTATGGCAACAAAGGTCCGTCTAGTCAAGGTTAGGGTTTTTCCAGTAGTCATGTATTGGTGTGAGAGTTGGACTATAAAGAAAGCTGAGCACTGAAGAATTGATGCTTTTGAACTGTGGTGAGACAGTTTAAGAAGACTCTTGAGAGTCCCTTGGACTGCAAGGAGATCCAACCAGTCCATCCTAAAGGGAATCAGTCCTGAATATTCATTGAAAGGACTGATGCTGAAACTCCAATACTTTGGCCACCTGATGTGAAGAACTGACTCATTTGAAAAGACCCTGAAGCTGGGAAAGATTGAGGGTAGGAGGAGAAGGGGATGACAGAGGATGAAATGGTTAGATGGCATCACTGACCCGATGGACATGAGTTTGAGTAGGCGCCGGGAGTTGGTGATGGAGCCTAATTGTATACAAATATAATAGATACAGCAACAAATATGACTGACTACTATTCTAATAATCTCAGTTATTACTAAGAGACTCCAGTTCTCAAATACGAAAATTCTCAATTATTGGCTATCAAAGTCTTGACACAGACACTGATGAGGTGTCCCTAACTGAGCAAGAATGTTTTTCTCTTCAGGATAGGCATATTCAGCCATCTCCTAGACATTTTTTTTTAATCATCATTCCAGCTGATATTCTTCAAATCTCACTTAATTTTCTTTGTGAAAAAGAGCTAAGGAAAGCATAATTTTACCATCCTCTGTGAATATTTTTAGGCTTAATTCCTCATTTGCTCTAATTTTTAAAGTTAGTCAGGATTTACCTATCCTAGGGGAACCCATTTTTATTATTATTATTATTTAAAAAAAGGTTAAATCCTCTGGACTTTGCCCTCAATTATATTATGTTCCAATGAACTTTTGGAGAATTACATGTAACTCTATCTGGGGAAGAAGCTCAAAGAACACTCCAGTATAATGTTTGGAATAAAAACTTATATAAT
The DNA here is from genome assembly GCF_029407905.1 of Bubalus kerabau. NCBI lineage: Eukaryota > Metazoa > Chordata > Mammalia > Artiodactyla > Bovidae > Bubalus > Bubalus kerabau. The sequence goes on along the minus strand of NC_073627.1, from coordinate 18,137,776 downwards.
ATATTAGGGAGGCTGCAGAACTTTTACTTCAAACCCTCACTCTTCTGTTCATCTTGGCAGTTAGTCACCCTTTAACTTTTGGCCTACTAATTAATTTAATGCATGCAGTTCACAATTGCAGTATAAAGCAGTTTTCTTAAGACTCTGACCAGCACTAAGGCGGGACAAAAAAGTGTCATGACGCTTATTTTTAGGAGCAGAAGATGCTTCATCTAGACCCACATGTTCAGTCCGGGAGTTCACTGCATCAAGCTAATACCAAAAGAACCTTGCAAGAAATTCAGCACCACGAAAGGAAGATTTTTATTTGTCCCTGAGTTGCCACTAAGGAGAACAGTGCTGGTACACAGGAGCCACTCAACTATTTGCTGAATGGATTTCTTTTCCATGTACATCGATCCCCCAGTCAAACCCCAAATAAGCAGAGGACATTTTTATAACTTGATTTTTCAGGAGAAAAATTATACAAACATCACTGTTAAAGACAAAAGCGATATGGTAGGAGTCAATCCACCACAAGTAGAACAAGGAAAAAATGAAATCACCAGAGTCTAATCTTGCCTGAATTATCTTTCAGAAAAAAATCCATTTTTCCTCAAGAAAGCAATGGAAGCTAAGCAGCAAAACAGAAACACATTTTAGTTTAAAAAAAGAAAAAAAAGACGAAAACCCTCAGTCATCACTTTTTCATATATATAACAATTATGCAGGTATGGTCAATGGCTTACCTTAAATCGTATCCACCTTCCTTTTAATTGTTCCCTGTTAGCCCAGATAAACAAACTGTTTTGTTCTAAACCCACATTCTAATCTAACATTATATTCTAACAGTGCTGTCTGCATTATGCTAAGTAACACCAGGCTCTTAAACAAATTAAACAGCTATATCAGATCATATTAAATCATTCTCTTTGACATAGTTAAGAGTTATTGAAGGATGGGGAACAGGGGATAATGATAGTTTTTAGCTGGGCTGAAAAAGACCAGACACTTATCCCTTACCTTATTAGCACGTATCTGTTTGTAAATATCTGTTTGCTGCCGAATTCGATATTCCAAGTCAGAAACATGAGCCTGAAGCCAGTTCCAGCGGCTGACAATAGCTGCTCGGTCTGCAGCCCATCTCCATTCTGACCTGCGCCTCCTAAAAGGAAATAAACTGAGTGAAATCCAAGAGTAGCAGTAACATTTATGCTAAATGGGAGTGGGAAGGTTTTAACGTCTAAATGCCCTTATACAAACCAACTTGAGTGTCAAGAAAAACTCAAGACTATGTGTATATATGTCACAGGCCACGTGGATAATAAAACTCTTCACATATAAATACATCCCAAATTAACTAGCTGAAACTGCCTTCCAAGTATCCTGATCTGGCGGCAAACAATTTTTGTGAATTTTTAAAATTTCTCAAGAGACAGAAATATTTTCTACTTCAAGACATATAAAGATTACAGATCTACACAGAAAATCCAAGACACCACCAATTATAAAACTAACTAAGGCTTCAGCAAAGTTGTGGAGTAAAGATCAACATACCCAAATTAACAGTGTTTCCAAAAGTCAACAAGTAGAAAATACTCACTTTTTTAAAAAGCACTATTTACAACACTAACAATTGCTAACTTTATATACCAAATATCTTTGCATAAAATGTAATAAAACCAAGAGACCTACTTAAATGGTGAGAGATTTTTTAAGATAACAATTTTCATATCTACTTACAGAGTCAAATAAGCTCCAATCAAATTCCCCATAGGGCTTTTTGTTTTTTTTGTTTCTTTCTTTGACTGGCCACATGGCTTGTGGGATTTTAGTTCAGCAACCAGGGGTTGACTTTGGGCCCTTGGCAGGGAGAGTGCAAAGTCCTAACCACTGGATTACCAAGGAATTATCCCCCTCTCCTGGGGTTTTTAATGGAAGCTTACAAACATTCATTCAAAAATTCACATTAGAAGAAAAAAAAAAAAAAAAAAAAGACCAGCACTAGAGAAATTCTAAAGCAAGTATGATGAACATTCACACTGCAGATGTAAGATAAGCTATGATGATTAAGGCAGTCTAGAAAGACAAAAAGACAGTGGGACAGAATACAGAACTCCTAAACTTAGAACTGGATACATGTAAGAGATGGGCAGTCAGAGCCGTGAGAAAGACTGAATTATTCAATAAATGGCATTGAAATGCCAGGTCTTTACATGAAAAAAGTAAAATTATATCATAAAGAAACTTCCTTTCTTCTCTTTAAAAAAATTGAGCTAACTTTCAACAAACTGCAAAATATTTAATAAAGTTAAAGGCAAGCAACTGGTTGGCAGAAGATATCTGCAACATACAAAACTAAAAATAAAATGAAAGAATATATAACAGAACTCCAACAAAGAGGTTTAAGAAGACAATCTAACAGAAGATGAATATATTAAAAATTCACATAAGAGAAATCCCAATGGCCAATAAATACATAAAAATATGCCATGTCTTATTAGATTTTGGTTAAAGTATTAGAAACATTAAGATGTCATTTCAAACCCAGATTGGAAAACCCAAATGTTGGTAGATGTGGAAAACAGTAATTCACATACGGCCAACAACAATAAAAACTAGCACCACCATTTTTAAAGAGTAATCTGGAAATATTTGGCTAGGTGGAAAATGTGTATACTCAGCCAGTGTGAAATTCTACTTCTGACAATATAACCTGCACATCTGCATAAAGAAATAGGTTCACTGCAATAGTTTGTAACAACTAAAAATTAGTTATAATTTAATTTACATATGGAAACAAACTAATTTACTCCTTTAAGGGATTTTTCTATAGTAACAGAAACTAATTAACTAGAGCTATCTGTATCAACCTGACTGTATCTCAGAAGACAATGCTGAATGGAAAAATATAAATATAAAAACTAATAATAAAATAAGTACTTTTATAGATACATATAAGTAGTTAAGGAATTTAATGGAATATTGTTTATCAATTTAATTATAACTATATGTATTAACACAACTAAATCTCAACAATGTGGAACGGAAAAACTATATAAAAACTAAACAAAACAAACAAAACCCAAGCAAACAAACATCAAAAAGCAACTAAAAGATCCCTCATACCGCAAGGAAGACTGAAGATCCTGAGTGCCCCAATTAGACTGGCACAGCCCAATCCCACCCCCCAACCAAGAAAAAAGATGAAGGATAAGACACAATTATAAGACTTGTTACCAATACATAAGTAGTAAATGCATAAAAACATGTACAGTGTTGATAAACAACAAATTCAGGATCAGGGTCCTCCTTAGCCTTGGGAAGGGGAAAAGTAAGTTAGATTTTAGCTGTATCTGTTACGTAAGGTTCAACTTCTCTTTAAAAACTAAAAGTCTGATAGAAAACAGCAACTTTAATATGAGAGGAAGTACCTGGCATCTGGTATACTCTGTAACCAAAATATTTTATGATCTTCCACAAAATTCTATTTCAAGAAAGTAGTAGTCATACTGCCCTTAGTCCCACCTCCATACTCATTACCAAAACATTTTAAGTGACTGTAAGTGAAGTTTAACACAGTCCACTGGTAGAGTGAAATAGGCATTTTACAGTTCCCTAATCTTGATGGAATAAGCACAAGATCTAGAGATTCTTTCTTCTCTAGTACAACTATCTGGTTCAATGTTGGCTGCAGGTCTAGTTCTAGCCCAAATTCAGAAAAAGAACCTCAAGACATCGAGTGCAACCTCTGGATCATTCTTGCACTATAAAAATGCTCCCCCTTCACTAAAAGAAGTAAAACTAGTCAATCCTCATGTCCTATTTCCAGCTTTCACTACTCTTCAAGGTTCATAACCTTCCTATCTTGTAAAATCTCTTGGTTTCACAGGTTCATTCCTGAAGCTGCCACAGTACCAATCCCCATCATCCACCACCACTGGGATACTCCAGGTAACCACCTCAGCTACCACTCCTAACATGAACCACATAATACTATTCTTAAATAAAATCTCCTCAAATCTTATTTCTTCCTGTCACTTTTATGTGTAAGAAACCAGTTTTAATCTGCTTCTTTACAAATCCTAAGTCTTCAAGAAAACAAAGTAGCTGCTAAGTCGCGTCAGTCATGTCCGACTCTGTGCGGCCCCATAGACGGAAGCCCACCAGGCTCCCCCCCATCCCTGGGATTCTCCAGGCAAGAACACTGGAGTGGGTTGCCATTTCCTTCTCCAATGCATGAAAGTGAAAAGTGAAAGTAAAGTCCCTCAGTCATGTCCGACTCCTAGCAGCCCCATGGACTATAGCCCACCAGGCTCCTCCGTCCATGGGATTTTCCAGGCGAGAGTACTGGAGTGGGGTGCCATTGCCTTCTCTGAAACAAAGTAGGAGGGGAGTCAAATACCATAAAAGGCAGCATTTCCAAGGCAAAAAGTGATTAGCAAAATTAACAAAACATCCACTTAATGACAGGTTTATTCTCAGACAAATGTGTTTTAACAACTGACAGTGGCTAGCCCAAGTAATACTCTAACGTTGAAAACCAAAGCGGGGAAAGATGATTTCTTGGCTAATTTACAGCATTTCTTCCTTAGTCACCCTTGGTGGACAAATAATCCTGGCAGTCTCGCCCAGGGATCCTGAACTCAGCTCAGAAGCCTTCTCACCAAAGTGTTCCAACAGCAAGCACTCTGAATTGGCAGGAAAGAGGAAATTTATTATTTCTGAATTTTGACACATCTTAAACAAAAGAATTTTTTTTTCCTTTTCTTTCTAGTTTGAGGTCAAGGAAAAAGAAGGAAATGAAAACACTTTAACTATGTGAAAACTTAAAAATACAAAAGGAAAAGAAAATTCCTTAAAACATTTCAGTTCCTAAGAACTCTGGTGGATAAACACTTTTTTCCCCAAATATTAAGGAACAGCCCCTTTCAATTTTCTTATTGTCAAAATGAACAACCTGATAAATATTATTCTAAATACTAGTGCAAAACCTAATTCCTGGTTTGTTGTTTTTTTTTTTTTTTTTTTTGGAAGCCTGACTAATAAGCTAATTAAAGACAGGCAGTGTTAAGGGAGGACCACAATCCCCAATTATGAACATGTTTAAATTCTACAAATACATTTGTCATATGACAGTTTCTAACCAGATAAAATATTCAGTAGGAAGTTGTCATGTTGTAATTAATGAACAATGGAAAACCCCACCTTAAGTGTCCAAAAAGTATCTTGTGTTAAAAATACCAGCAACATGGCCAGAAATCTGAATTGTTAACAAAGGTGGGAGGTGTAAAGTTAGCAAGCCTGAGGTGAGCTGTGAAGATGTTACGACACTCCAATGGCAAATCTGAACTCAAAACAGGGTAAGAATAACAGCTTCAAGCACAGAGTTTATGTATTTTGTTCCTTTACAAAAACAACATGCTATAGAAATTCAGTTTATCAGAGGCAGAGGTAGATTTCGTCCCTAATATTCAAAATGTAAATTATTACTCTTAATAATTTACAGCTCAAAATGAGAGACAGTGATTTAAAAGCAGGGTCATGCTTTAAAAATAACATGTCACTAAGACTGCAGAGTGATACTTATGTAAATATAATGATGAACTGGTTTCTACTGTTGTCATTATCAGTAATGAAGGAAAAAAATGTGGATTCCAACCCTGAGAAGTCTTTTAACTCTTTCCTATTGCTTACTCTGTGCTAACAATTAGTAAAATAATTGCCTTGTTTTTGTGCAGGACTCGAGGATGCCTTCTAAGGTGTTGTTTTCTGTGAACTTTTATCTCACTTTGTACCAAAATACTTTGTCTACATGTACTGGACTACCACCTGAGTGGGAAGTCATTTTAACTAATATTTTGTTCCTTGCTTTTATTAAACATTTTACTGGTAAATTTCCTTTGCCTACATATGTGGGATAAAGATCCATTAAACTTTTACACAATGAATTGCTTTTTGGGGGGTCCCTAAACATGGAAAGATACAATACCCGTAACTGCTTCTCTAATATTACATGACTAGTAAACTGCAACACTGCCAGCTATGTTACCAGTATTTATTTGTATAATAGTGTATAATCTATAGATTTATTTTTTAGCTATGTGAACCTATATGGCTTTAACAGTTTTTGGTTTTTTTTTTAAACAGGGTTAGAGTATTACCACATATTGAGAACTTCAGATGCTCTGTGGGATCTAACAATAATTATTTACTTGAACAAAAAAATCATTTCCTCTAAGAAAGCTCTGGTATTTGTAAACACTTGAAAGCTAAATAGTGGAAAGTACTAGAAAATTTAGAGTTCAAGTTACATGTTGGTCAACAGAGAAAACAAGAAAGGGATTAATTTTTGTTTTTAATTCTCTAAAATCCTCTTGAATGATAATGTTAATGTCATATTTTATTAGTAGAGGACAAACAGATCAATATGGGGACTCTGATGTAAGAAGATTCATAGGATTACAAAAAGTTAGACATGACTGAGCGACAAGACAAGAAATTTAAGAACTAAGTTTATCCACTGAATCTTCAAAAGTGTTAATGATAAAACCTTTTTTTAACTGCACCTTAAGAATAACTTACCGTAGTTCTACCACTAAGAAAAGCAACACGGAAAGCAATTTCTACTCACACAGAGAAAAGGCTGCCAGCTGTAAAAGAGATTACTAACACAGCTCTTTGCAACTGATAAAGCCCCATCTTCACTGCCTACAGTGCTGCCACAGACAGCAGTGGCAGATACTGCACTTCCTTTCTTCTCAAAGGAAAACTGCAGTAAAAGCTGATTTATCGAAAAGTAATACTAAAGTTAGGCACTGAACCATGTCAAACACCTGACTTAGCTAAGTCACCTAGTTCTAGTCCAGGATGGGAAATCTTTAAGTCCAGCAGAACAGTGCTGGTGGATTATACTTTTCCCTGACCTGGAAATGTAACAAAATCCAAGTAAAATGATTATCCACAGCAAGTTACACAGTACCATGTTCTACCAAAAACTATTCAACAGTTATGTGCTACTTCCAGAAGTGCAAAATTTCTGAAACACTGACATTCTGAAGTCTCTAGGTTCTTTAGATGACTTATAAAACCAATAAAACAGACTACGTGAAATTGAGATCATCATCGAACATCAGAGCACACAGCTGCTAGATTCACAGTATCCAGGGTAAGGCTTAGGGTCAATACAGGAAAGAACAGAAAATCTTAACATTACTAAGAGTAGCATAAAAAAATGTGTATACAAGTATTAACTACCAAGCTCAGGAGCAATGTGAAAAGAACAGAAGGAAGAGCAGGAAGATAGGTTTAAGCCAAGTCCTCACTTTTATTTACTTTGTATGATCCTAGACATGGGTAAATTGACCTCTAGGAATAATAGCAACGTCAGCCTCACAGGATGTGGTATTCACAAAATGATATAATCTTAACTGTAAAGTACAACATGTATATCAGAAAAGAACAATTATTAAATAAACATAAACTTTGGATTTTAATTCCATATCATAAAAGGTACAAAAGAGGACAAGAGATAAAATCTCTTAAGAGGCATACATAATCAGGAAATAGGTGTTTTCAATTAGCAACAGAATTCTCAGAGTGTCTTGAGTGTTGGGCTTCAAAGACACCTAAAGCAGTTCTACTCTAAATATAAAATCCATAGTAGTTCACTAAAACTGACACTGTATTCAGTCAGAACTTCAATGACATTATCCCCGTGGCCACAAATTTACAGAGATGAGGGAAATAAAGTTGGGGGGGGGGGGGTAGGGAAGGAGAACCAAACTGTCTAGTGTCAAATATCCCACATTTTAGCTATAAAACTCATAGATGAGAATGGGTTAAGACACTGTGGCTGTCACTCTACGTTATATCAGCTTTCTAGAGCTGTTTTGCAGCAATAGGAAATCAACATTCCAGAGCCAACTCATCCTGGTAAAATTCGGGGTTGAATGGGGAAGACAAATGTTAATAATTAATCATGCAAAACGTGAGATAAGAGATAATAACTGTGACATCAGATTTAGACTGGGGATCTAGAAAATTTCTCTGTGGTATGAACAACCTGAGCGCCAAAGAGTAAGTTAGGACTTGAACAAGCAAACTTGCTGAGGTAACGGGTAGAGGTTATGGAGAGATACAGAAGATTGTGAATGAGGGTTGTGGTATGTCTTAGGAAGAAGAAACAACTTGTATACAGGTAATGGAGCTGGAGCTCTTGACAGTGAAGGAGAAAACGGCACTGGAGTTGACACTGGATCTCTGCAGGTAGGGTCAAATCCCATAGGACCCTAATCCAGGTTAATATTATGAAACAGTGTAAGCAATCCTGACCTTGGTCCATATTCTTTATCTTGGAACTCTTATTTTAAATGAAAAGCATTTTAATACTAGCTAAGGGATAATGAACTCCCATTTAACCATCAACTAGCTTAAACTATCAACTCTTGGCCAATCTTACCACATCCAAAACATCTATCCCTCCTCCTTACAGACTGATTTTGAAGCCAATTCTCATGATCAGATCATTACATCTGGCATATGTTTTTATCTGTGTCTCCAAAAGGTAAATTCACTTTACATATATACTTTTATATTTAAAAAAAAAAATTCCTTAATGTCAAATATCTAGTAGTTATTCAAATTTCCTGGATCATCTCAACTGGTCAGCCCAAATCAAAGTCAAGTAAGATCCACACACTGTGTTTGGTTAAAACACCTCAAATTTTAAGTTTTCCTCCCCGCCCCCCCCCCCAATTTATTTGTGGAAGAAACAGAGCTATCTGTCCTTTAGAATTTCCCATATTTGTGAATTCTGCTAATTGTACTCTTGTCACAAAGCCCACACCTTTAAACTTTGTAAACTGACACCTCTAAACAACCTTTAGTTTATTTTTTATTATTCTGCAGATCAGCAGATACATTATTTGTACATTCAATTTTTTCATTTTTAAGACTGAGATATATGCTTAAAAAAAACCACACCCAACCTTTAAAGAATTATATAAGGTACTTCAAACTGCTCTCAATGCCCATCTGTCGGACTCTTTATTACACATGGTAACATATACATAATATATAACCTGCCAGGCACAATAAAAGAAAGAAACATAATAATTCTCCAACAGACTCTCAGCAGTCCTCAGGCCACTGTGTTTGTTCTATGTAAGACTACAACCAGGAAATATCTATTAACATCTTTTATTCCGAAAAACCACCTCCCTCTTGGAGTCTTTCCTGCTGATTTGTATCTCACAATTCATTACTTTGCATTCTTCAAGCTTAGTGTGGTCCCCTTATTTTGTTACTTATGTATTCTATATTTCCAAGTCAGGCCTTATATATGATTGATCTTCAACTAGATTATCCATGCCTTTCTACAGGCACTACTTACTGTATGCTTTAGCTGCTCATCAGTCTTCAATGTTATCTGCATCTATGTATTTAATTTATGAATAAGGAATTCTCAGGAAATACAAAAAAATGAGACTTATTTCGGCTCTGCTTTATTTTCAAACTCAAAAACATCTAAATTAAGTCTGAAAGACCTGAATGCCTTAGACACACTTAACTGTTCTAATGGAGAACGCCTTACGAACGATGGAAATGGTTTACAGTTCTTTGTGGCCGGTCGAGAACTGGACATTGAACTGGAAGATGAAGATTCAGAACAAAACACTGGCTTAGTTACTGTGCCTTTTTTAGAGTGTAGGAATCTGCTATGTTTCTGGAAGAAAGGAAAATGACAAAGTAAGTACTGAAAAGATCTCAGCTATTAAAATAACTGCTAATCCAGAATGGCTCCTCCAGAGTGAACCAATCAAGTTTCTGTCTACTATTCTGCCTAGAGAATCCATCGCTTTATAAAAGTGATTTCCATTTTAGAATCTTTTAATAATCAAACTGAGGCTAGAATATTCAAATTCTGTATGTAATACTAATTTCTCCTATGAAAATTCTAAATAGTTAAATAATCCCATTCACTCAAAAGCCATACATTAAAGTGTAAGAATATTAATAGTAAATTGCTATTATTTGATCTAGCTCACTCACCAAAGCAAGAGACTGACTAGGATCACACCTTACAACCTGAAGTACCTATTACAAGCAGCATGGGACTCAGAAGCTTCTCATAAACATCACACTACTCCCCGGCTTGGGTTCCTTAAAGGAGAGTCAACAGTACAGAGTTTGGACAAGGAAGCAGCAGGGGAGGGAGGGTATCAGCATGTTATTCCACAGGGAGAACTTGTTTCTGGCCATCTCTAGAATGATCAAAAACTCTTATAGAGAAACGTTTTCTTCTCACTTTAAAAATAAAATACAGTTTATTGGGAAGAGCATAGTGTTTAGAGTCAGCTGAACACTAAATTCCAAATTCGAGGCCTGCCACTGACACTGAGCCAGCTGTTGAAAAGATGAAAAGAACAAAAGCTCTTATCAGTGTTCAAGCTTTGTGTTCCATCATATGCATGAAGTGTGTAAGAACATACTTTTGAAAATATTACTCAGAGCTACTGAGGTTTAGGAATAAATGATACATCTTCAAGAAAATGAAGTTGAATCAAAAATCAATTTGTTAGTTAACTTTCCAGTTTTTAAAAGTAAGTATTAATAGAAGAACTTCTGGTCCAGGCAATATGCTTTAGACTCTTCTTCCAGCTCATCCCTGCTAAACACAACTATAAACCCTGGAAATAATGCAAAAGGCAATCTAAGAAAAACTCTGGAAAGACTGAAAAGAGGAAGGTGGATTAGTGACGTCAGGACTAGAATAATAACATAGTGACAAGGGCATGTAAAAACTTACATTCAACAAAAAGGGGCCCAGATAGGTTCATTCTTCTGGCGGGTGGAAGGGGAGTACCACTCAGGATGGCAGGCCAGCCCTGCAGCAAGCTCACAGTAAGAGGCCAGGGGAAGCATTATCCTATTTCTCACTTACCTTTTTGCAACAAATATTCACTGTGTCTAATCTCTCTCTCCCCATTACCATTCTCTCTTAAATCCAAGCTCTCACCCCAGCTACTGCACTAAAATAGCTAGTAAAGGTCACCAACATCTCCACTGTGCTAAACCCAACTTCCAATTCTCAGCCTTTATCATCATTACCCTATCAGCAGTCTAAAACAGGTGATCACTTGCTCCTCCTCAAATTCCTTTCTTCACTTGTCTTTCAAAACAAGAATTACCCTGGTTTTTCTCTTGCCTTTTTAAAAAATTCCTTCTAAGACTCCAACTGCCCACACCTATAAATCTTGTTTTCTACACTCACTTCCTAGGTGATCTTAGCCAGTCTCATAGCTTTAAGTAGTATCATCTGTGTTTCTGATCCTCAAGTTCTTATCTTTTAGCCAAGACTGCCCCTCCCTCCAGATTCCAGATTCTGACACCCACCTGTTTTCACCACCTCCCTCTGAATCTCTAAGAAACATCTCAAAATGAACTGTATTGAAAACCCATCCCAACCCCTGCCACTTTCCCATAACTTACAAGGAAGTATGATCCTTGTCCTTCCAACAGATAAAAACCAATGTAACTTTAGAGTGAAGCTAACCCCTTTCTCCTTTGGTGCCAGATCTCAGAAACCACTCTGTCAAGTCTCTTTTGCCAGAGGGAGACATGAAATTATAGTCCACACTGTTATTCTAAACCCACACAGACCAGGAAAAATAAAGCTATATTACAAAGCTATATTCTTAATAACAACTATACACAACCTGAATGGATGCTCACAGAGAGTCCTGTGAATGTTCTGGATGCTTTTACACACAGTAAAACAGAATTCGCACATCATCTCCACATTACCATGCTCTTTCATACCATTTACTAATAGTTAGAATCTTGAATTATATGATACAAGATATTGTATCTCTAAGTTTTCTTGGCATCTTTTGAACATTTTTCCCTATGAACTTGAAAATTATTCTGTCAAAGTTCTTGTTTACTATATAGTATATAAACATACTCTCCACCCCACCTCCCACAAAACCTTTATGAAAGCATTTTAATGACCTAGTGAGCTCCCTCAGAGATCAAACTAGCTTGCAGTGCAGAATGACTGAAGACACAGAGACACGTCCTCGGAACAACTGGGCGACAAAAGCAAGTGGTGATCTGCATCACACTGCCAACGAATGCCTAGCATTGTGGCAAGTGTTCAGGAAGTGGTGGCTGCTGCTACTCTCACTTACTACCATACCCAGCTGAACTAACTCAGCTACTGTTAAGGCACTCCGTGCCCTTCCATCCAATGACAAATACTTGTTTTGGTAAATGTGTATTCCTTAAACACCCTTGAGAAACAGGAACCTGAGACCAAATGTCTTTTGTTTTAATCGAGTTCCAACATGCTTGGCAGGGTATGTAATGAGAGCTGGAGGGTGATGAGGGAGATGGGCTTCACAGGTCAATTATTCTGTAGTGGTCCCTTTCACTATAAATAAATAAATAAAAGTGATGAAGATACACTTATTCACAAATTCAAGATCACTGAGAAGTAACCACAGTAATTATTCCCAACTCATTAAGAACCAGTCCCTGGGACTTTGTGGGTGGTCCAGTAGCTAAGACTCCATGCTCCCAATGCAGGGTGCCTGGGTGTGATCCCTGGTCAGGGAACTAAATCCCACATGCCACAACTAAGAGTTTGCACACTGCAATAAACGTTGAAGACACCACATGCCACAAACTAAGACCTAGCACAGCCAAATATAAACAAAATAAATAAAATTTAAAATGTCAATTCGAGTTGAGTTTGGGAAACCTTGCTCTATAAGGCAGACCTTAAAACTACTGCTCAGTTCTCTTACTTATAAAACTTGTGAGCTGGACTAAAACAAAAACAAAAACTTACAAGGTGCTTTCTTTATAAGATATGATGAACTTTATAAGATGTGATGTACTTACACCTATGACCATTGGAGTAAGTACACATCCTGTATGTACAGCTGTAATTTATACTAGGGGGAAGAGGATATTATTTATAACTAGATAGGTATCTGAAAGGCTCAATTCACTCCAGATGCTGCAACAAAATTCTTTCCCTTAGTTACAAGACTCATTCATATAGACTTTGTAAGTCCTGGGATGTTGACCAAACAATGATGCCAAGTTTAAATCTAAATCATCCTCTCAAAACATGTCCCAAATTTTAAAACTGAAAGAAACCATAGTATCTCTAAACATCTCAATTTTTAAATGGTCAAAATGAGACCCAAAAGAGTAAATGACATTCCCAGTCAGAAGTCAATTCAGTCATTCAAGATCTTAGAGCAAATGTCAGGAAAAGATGCTCATATGAATACAGTACACCAACATGAGCTAAGACTTAACTTTCTGATTTTAAAAATTACTTTGGCTTCTGTAACTGGGTACAGGTAACAGTGATGCAAATGCTGTCTTTTAAAAATTTAACACCTATTTTATGGATTCAGAAATAAGACTACCTGATCAGTGCTACCATATTTGACATTTTACATAAAATTAAGCCTGATGATTTATTCTTAGAAATAAGCAAAACCATATAAATAAAAGGAAAACATACACCAATCATCTAAATAGCAACATGTTTAAAAAAAAAAGGGAAAAAAGGAAAGAATTTCACTATTAAAGGAAATCAAGCCCCCAATCTATTCTATACGCATGGCCCTCAAGTCTCCTCACTTGATTGATCACTAAGGTCCTTATAGCTCCAAAATTCTACCCGTTTGCTCCTAAGTGACACACTATAAACAAACAGGAGACTCAACATCTTGCTCAGTTTTTAGTTATGTTCCTACAAACAAGGTACCCACTAGTCACTAATGCACTGAAACTGACAGACAACGGAGTGATTTAAGTAACTAAATTCCCCAAACTAGGCTTAATCCCAGTAAAGTTAGTCAAACAATTGCTTCAGCATTTCAACAAAAATGTCAATTTCTTTCCAGATCACACATCACACAAGAAAGATTCCGTCCAGATAAGGTTTGGAACAAGTTTCTTTCCAGTCTATCCTTCTGATTTACGCACCCTCTAAAGATCTGACTAGGTAAAGGTTCATCTCTCTGAAACTGCTCCAGTTTTTCTTTTACAACACTCAGCTGTTTTTATACATAAGACAAGCATAATTATTTTGAAGAACAAAAGGTTAAAACTGTTTTTCTTTCTCTTCTGCTGCATTAGAGCAAACAGTATAAAGCTACACAGTTCAACAGCACTACTCCCCCTACCAACAATCATACAGCTCCTAAAAGCTAAACAGAAATCATAGGAAAAATACACACTCTAGAGATGAAAATAATGTTCCAGGTGTATCACATGGCAGCACGCATGTACAGCTTTTCAGAACTACATGTAAATTCAAACTAAAGACAAAAACTTCACTGTGACATGATAAAAGAGAAAGTTCATTTGTACAACAATCTCACTCCCACCAAAAAGTGTGTTTGAACAATCCAAACAGCTCTAGGAAAGTCAATAAATACCATCTTTGTGAAGGACAGAAGTGCTAAGGCAACTACAAAATAAGCACATGCAACTTTTAATGTTTCCCCAGAGACAGGGTCAAGGAGAAGGCAATGGCACCCCACTCCACTACTCTTGCCTGGAAAATCCCATGGACGGAGGAGCCTGGAAGGCTGCAGTCCATGGGGTCGCTAAGAGTCGGACACGACTGAGCAACTTCACTTTCACTTTTCACTTTCATGCATTGGAGAAGGAAATGGCAACCCACTCCAGTGTTCTTGCCTGGAGAATCCCAGGGACAGCGGAGCCTGGTGGGCTGCCGTCTATGGGGTCGTACAGAGTCCGACATGATTGAAATGACTTAGCAGATAGGGTCATCATAGAGGGTGACTGTAAAATGCTTAAGCTGCTCACAGACACCTGTTGAATGCCACCTGACTGCTGCAGAGTGAGTTACCCACCTCACTCCTAGGGGTAGTTTTCAACAAGATGAATTGAGAGGGAGCCTGGAGGGTTGAAAAATATAATAGAAACAGTTTGACGCAGCTCACATTTTGTGATTAGTTTGAAACTCACATCACTAATCACAGAGTCACAGAAGAAAAGAAAGACTCCAGGAACTAAGTCTCTTAATGAAAATGATAAAGTGAATGATCTGCTAAGACTTATGAAAGATTAAAAACAAGACCCCCAACTTCCAACTACATACACTAGACCCCCAATGACACACACAACTTTCTTCCACACAAAATTAAAACATTCAGTAATTCAGATTCTGCTAGAAATAGCCAGTTACATGTATTCCGCAAAGGATAAACATTGATAAAAATAATCTATTAAAACTATTAGATTCTTTCCTATAAAGGCACAAAACATTTAAAGCAGATCAAGAATAGTAACCCAATTGTTTCATCCTGCAACTTCTCTGTTCAGCCTCCATCAGTGGCCCCCTTCACTTCTAAGTACAATGCAATCTCAAGGCCTTCATTAGTAGTCCTCCAACAACTTCGGTTCAACTCTCCAAAAGAATTCAAAAATTTTTCTAACAGCAAGTAAAAGTTCCATCATTTTTCCTCTTTCATAGCTTGGTACTGGGGAACTGCTTTATACACATAACAAAACTCTACAGGCCTACAGCTACTAGGGGCTTTCTAGGTGGCTCAGGGGTAAAGAATCCACCTGCCAATGTAGGAGATGCTGGAGACTCGTGTTTGATCCCTGGGTTGGAAAGATTCCCACTCCAGTATTCTTGCCTGGAGAAACTCATGGACACAGGAGCCTGGCGGGCTGCATTTCATGGGATCGCATAGTCGGATGTGACTGAGCACACAGCCAGGTACACAGCTTCTAGACGAGTGCTTGAAATGTTTTTTAAGCAGCAAAACAATCAATAGTAATCTGTAATAATATTTAAAATTACATTTTTAAAAACTATAAACTGGTACATCTAGCTCTGGAATAAACTGTTATTATGGTGGTTTTAAAATACAGTTGCAAATTCTTTGACACTCCTCCCATTAGAAGATGGGGTTCTGTCTCTTCCCTCTGAACCTGAGAGGGTTTGTGACCACTTCAGGCAATAGAATATGAGGGAAGTGATGCTAGGTGACTTCCCAGGACAGTTTTAAATGAACAGGAAGCTTCCACCCTTGTTTGCGAAACAAAGATACACCATGTAAGAGGTCTGACCCCCCTGAGGCTGTCACACTAGAGAGACCAAAGCCACCCAGGCATCCCTAACAGGGTGCCACACATGTGAGTGAAGGAACCATCTTGGAAATGATTCTCTAGTCCCAGGTATTTTGGCCCCCAGCCTTGTGTCTTGTCAAACTGAAGCCCCACACATTATGTATCAGAAACAGGCCATTCCAACTGTGTTCTGAATTCTGAGCCAGAGAATCTACAAAAATAAAATAAACACTGTTTCATGCCATTCGGTCTGAGGTGGCTTGTTAGGTAGCAATAACAGAAAACAGTCATTATCCAATAAAGTTGAACATCTGCATACTTTCAGTTCAGTTCAGTCGCTCAGTCGTGTCCGACTCTGCGACCCCATGAATCACAGCACGCCAGGCCTCCCTGTCCATCACCAACTCCCGGAGTTCACTCAAATTCATGTCCATCGAGTCGGTGATGCCATCCAGCCATCTCATCCTTTGTCATCCCCTTTTCCTCCTGCCCCCAGTCCCTCCCAGCATCAGGGTCTTTTCCAATGAGTCAACTCTTCACATGAGGTGGCCAAAGTACTGGAGTTTCAGCTTTAGCATCATTCCTTCCAAAGAAATCCCAGGGCTGATCTCCTTCAGAATGGACTGGTTGGATCTCCTTGCAGTCCAAGGGACTCTCAAGAGTCTTCTCCAAAACCACAGTTCAAAAGCATCAATTCTTCAGTGCTCAGCCTTCTTCACAGTCCAACTCTCACATCCATACACGACCACTGGAAAAACCATAGCCTTGATCAGACGGACCTTTGTTGGCAAAGTAATGTCTCTGCTTTTGAATATGCTATCTAGGTTGGTCATAACTTTCCTTCCAAGGAGTAAGCGTCTTTTAATTTCATAGCTGCAGTCACCATCTGCAGTGATTTTGGAGCCCCCCAAAATAAAGTCTGACACTGTTTCCACTGTTTCCCCATCTATTTCCCATGAAGTGATGGGACCAGGTGCCATGATCTTCGTTTTCTGAATGTTGAGCTTGCAGCCAACTTTGTCACTCTCCTCTTTCACTTTCGTCAAGAGGCTTTTAGTTCCTCTTCATTTTCTGCCATAAAGGTGGTGTCATGCGCATATCTGAGTTTATTGATATTTCTCCCGGCAATCTTGATTCCAGCTTGTGCTTCTTCCAGCCCAACGTTTCTCATGATGCACTCTGCATATAAGTTAAATAAGCAGGGTGACAATATACAGCCTTGCAGTACTCCTTTTCCTATTTACCACCTAGCAATTCTAATTCATGGATACACAACTGTCCCCTCACCCAACCCTCAGCACATATATAGCAGGAGGCATGTTCAAGAATGTTCAGAGTAATAGCATTAGACATATTTATAAAATAAGATAACCCGAGGGAAAACCAAATGCACACCAAGAGAAGAATGGATAAATCACAGTATTATTTGCTCAGTGGAGTAGTGAAAATGAATGAACTACAGCTATATGGAAAAAAATCACAGATTTTTAAATGTTAGTAACATAATGTTGAAAATCCCAATAAGACAACTTATACTCTCTTTTGTAAAGTTTAAAGACAAGCAAAAGTAACACAGGGATCCCTGGGGAAGCTTTAAAGGCTGTGTGCCCATGTTTTACAACTATCTTAGCATTTCTGCCCCTCCAACAAAGGTTCTATTCAGTCAGTGTTAGTCATTCAGTCGTGTCCAACTCTTTGCAACTCCATGGACTGTAACCCACCAGGCTCTCTGTCCATGGAATTCTCCAGGTAAGAAATCTGGAGTAGGTTGCATTTCCTCTTCCAACGGATCTCCCTGACTCAGGGATTGAAGCCAGGTCTCCTGTACTGGCAGCAAGTGGATTCTTTAGCACCTGAGCCACCAGGGAAGCCCTACTGTAACTGTCAACTGTCCTCTCTACAATATTTCAGGCAAACAGGAATGACTTGGGCAGTAGTGTCACAGGTGTACGTTATTTTTAAACTAAAGTCAAGCAGACAGTAACAACAGTGTCCTGAGTTCAGAAATCCAATTAAAAAGAAACACACACATACAAATGCATACACATATGGGAGTACAAAAAGTGGAAGGATATGTTGTATGATAAGAGTATCCACATTACCACAGCATTAAGAAAAATTCTTTTTCCAGTTTTAGACAGTAAATGATTACTGAAATTCAACCTGCACTCCAACAACTTCCTCTTAAAAACTCATGAAAATTAGACTTTTAAAGTTTCACAGAGCTAGAAACTAAGAATACTGGCTAATCCCTGGATAGATATTTCTAAAAACCAAAGCTTAGAAGGATTAATTCAAAAAAAGTAGGAACATAAAAGGAAAGCTAAGTTTCTATTTCCAATCTCTATATCATATACAGAATTTCTAATAATCAAAGATAGTGAGTGAATTTATTGCCAATCCCTTCCAAACTTAAAAAATAAAAAGTTCATTTCTTTACCACGTTACAAATTTCAAATAATGAAATGAAAAGCTAGATGAAAGTGGATAGAAAATTGAATTTGATATCAAAGGATATTTAGTTGGCAATGAGAAGAAGTTAAAGCTGCTAAAATGATGGAAAATGGTATTCAATGTCTAGCAAGGAAAGGAGTATTACACCAGGTTAATCAAGAAGCAACACTACTCAAAAAGGTAGGGTGACATAACCAAACAGAACACCCCTCCTCAGCCCACACATCTGAATACCATCAGGAAATCGGCCGGAGGCTGCACCCAGTAACTCTTATAAAGCTATAAGAAGGAATTCAAAGGCAACAAGGTGGACACGGCAAGAAATCATCCCTCGAGCTGTTTACCTGCAAGCACCTTTTCTCCCAGACAATATTGTCTATCTTAAAGTCCCTTAGAGAGTCAATGCTCTGTAGTGACTTATATGGGGACAGAATCTAAAAGGGGTGGAGATATGTATATGCTTAACTGATTCGCTTTGCTGTACAGCACAAACGCATTATAAATCAACTACTCCAATTTTAAAAAATCCCTGAGGAAAAAAAAAACAGGGAAACAGTTGGAAGTAGAGTTCGCGATAAAATAAAGGCTACAAAATTGGCCAGATACAAAATAAGTGTTCCCAAACTAAAATTCTCACATCCTTCCAAAAATCTGTTTTTGATAGTCCCCTCCTCTTCTGTTAAAAAAAAAAAAAAAAGAAAGAAAGAAAAGTTTCTTCCAGTATCTCAAGCTGAAAAACTTGTTATCCTCAATTCCTCTCTTTCTCTCACAACCATGTCTAATCCATGAGAAATTTTTTTGGCTCAACCTTCAAAATACACCTCATCTCAGACCACTTCAACCATGCAACCATCATCTCTCACCTGGAAATGGCATCAGCCTCCTGAGTGGTTCTCATGCCTTGAACCTATTTTAACCTGGGGTCAAAGCTCCTAATAGGCTTACGAATTCTCATCCTCCATTCTCTGACTTATATGGATGTTGTCTTGGAACACTTTCTTTTCCCAGTTATCCTTGGGCAATGCTTCTGTATTCTCGTGGGGTCATCTTATCGAAGAAGCCCACTCTGACCAACACAAAATAGTAAAGCTGCTGCTGCTACCCTCTCCTTGACCTTGCTTTCTTTCCACAGCACTTACCACTTGATATATGTTTATTCATTTATTGATTGCCTCAGTTCTTCAAGCAATGTCAGTTCCCTGTTTTATTCACTAATGTATCACAAGGAATTTTTGTTTTATTCACTAATGTAGTCCTGCAAACTAAATACAGTAAGTCCCCTACACACAAACCTTCAAGTGGCAAACTTTGAAAGATGCAGAAATGTGTTTGTATGTCCCATCACATAAGTTAGTTCATGTGTCTAGCATATGTTGTCCCGTGTCATCTAACAAGAAAAAAAGAGCTAATACCCATACATCACTGGATCATTTTTTCAAGATAGTACATAGAACTGAATCCAGCAAGGAACCACCAGAACCTGTGCCATCAACATCAGGCGTGAGTGACATTGCCGCTTGCCCTGTCTCCTACTGCCAACGATCCTTCAGCTCTACCATCGCCCACCTCCTCTCTCTCCTCCAGTCAGTAACTCTTCCCGCCTGTTCACTCGATGCCAGCCCCTGGTGGCCAGTTGTTGTATTGTACTACTGTACTTTTTAAGGCACTCTAACATTAAAAATGCTTTGTTTCACTGCTTTTTATGTATTATTTGTTTGACAAGAACTATAAACCTATTAGAACACGATTCTATACAGTCAGTTGTGTTAATTGGGTACCTAAGCCAACTTTGTTGGACTTATGAACTGGACTATGAACATGCTCTTGGAATGGAATGCCTTTGTATGCAGGGGTCTTAACTGTAGTCTCCTCACAGGCAGTTAAGCCTTCAATAAATGTATGCTAAATGAACGAACACTGGTGATGGTGGGGGTGAGGAAGGGAGTATCTTATCCACAGTGGTTCACAGTAGCCTGTGAACAACTGGGAAGGCAGCCACAAATTTTTAATGAAGGTTATTAGTTTATAAATTTGATCTAATTCCAATGAAAATCCCAATGGGATTTTTTGAGAGAATTTGACAAGATTGATGGATTTGACTACAACAAATTCAAAACTTCTACAATTCAAGAAACATACAAATTAAAAGGCAAACAGAAAGCTAGGGAAACCAATTTGCACTTATGAATCAATTCAAAAGGACACATAAGCAAATGACCATGGAAGATTTATTTATATAAAATACAAATGGGGGCAAAATGTATTTATATAAAAATACAAATGGCCAATAAATACAAAGCAAGGGTTAAATTACATTAGTAAATAAAAGCAAAATTTGAAGGATGCCCCTTGACTGGTCAAATTTTAAGTCATGGGGGAAAAAAAAAAGGTACCTAAAGTCTGCTAGGTTTCATGAAAACACTGCTGATGAAACAGCAGTTTCATTCTAGAGAACAATATAACCTTTATCAAAAATCTTAAAAAACTGTCCTTATCCCATGACTAAAAAAATTTCCACATCAGAAATTTAATCTAAAATAATGACCTGTGAAATGAAGCAAGTTTTACACACAACAAAACTCCCACATAAGAGATCACAAACTAAGGTCACATTCCTGAAGTTGGTTTTATTTGCTTATAGTTGAATTTTCTTTGACCTTCATAAGGGTATCAAAATTTTTTCAACTCGTTGCCAGCACTTTAAAATCTATTAAATACAAAGATGAGATCCACCAGTGGTCTCTTAACGACCATTGCCTAAACAGTAGCTGATCCCTTTAGCTGTGGCACATGACTCTCAGTTCAAAATTTTCCCCATCCGGAAGGTGTGGTTCATTTATATTATACGCTCAGCTCTTCTTATGCTACCTGAGTTGGAAACTGCACTAGAAGTCAAATAGGGTCCTGCCCCCAGAGTTTCTGATTCAGTAGGTCTGGGGGGGGGTGGGGTGGGGGGTGGTTCCAGAATTTACATTTCTAACAAGTTCCAATGTGATGCTAATACTACTGGTCCAAAGATGACACTTTGAGACACTTAAGACTGATGAAGCTTCCTCAAAGAGGCCGGAGAGGGGTCCCGGGAATTACACAACTGCAGGATACCTGAAAAATATTGAGGATTCCATTAAAGGGGTTGGGCTGAGGGTGCTAAGAAAAGCCGATGGATCAGAAGCCAATAGTCACAGCAGATATCATAGCACTGACTTCCCCCCATTATCACAGAAAACCATTGCCCTACAATAAATTTAGGAATAAGCCTGGCTTGCTGCGCTTCATGGGGTCGCAAAGAGTCGGACACGACTGAACTGAACTGAATCCTAGATTAAATCCTCAGTCTTATTCTTTTAAATTCTGCATTCTTCCTCGTGAGTTTTATCTATTCTCAAAGTTTTAAGGACCTCTTCTACACCTTATGTATGAGTTGCAAATAAAAACTGCTGTAAAAGATACTTTACCACGCCAATATTTCATGATCAACAAATGTGTTTTTACCAGCTCTAGTATTTTCTCCTGAAATTGCTTTCTTCAGCTGGAAACTATATATAGTAACTAACATTTGTAGAATGTTTCCTTTGTTCTGGGCATCGCTACACACTTTACATGAATTTCATCATTTAATCACTATAACAACCCTCAGAGACAGCACCCACTCTCCCCATACTGCAGATGGAGAATCTGAGGCACCGAGGGATTAGGTCATTTGCCCAGAAAGGAAAAAGCAAGATGTACATCTGACTCCACAGCCATTAATTTTAATCACTTCACTACAGTGCCTCTATCCTCACTGCCTGTCAAAGACAAGCTTAGTAAACAGGGAATTCAATTCAAGGTGTTTACCTACCTATCTCTTCGGCCCATTTTTCTCCTGTTTCCACATAGAGATAAGAACTTTATTTAAAACAGTCTAACACATATGAAGAACTTTCTTTATTTATGAGGGAGGAGGAGGAGGGATGAAAGTGGAAAACTTCAAGGAGAAACTATGTTCACCCTTTAAAGTATTTCTCCCATTCTGAAAAAAAGTGTAAGGCCACAAGCTTTGACACCAGAGCATTCAAACATAAAATGCCTCATCCATGAAGCATTTAAAAATTTTAGAAGAATCTTTTTAAACTTACATCATGTTTTATGTCAGTTATATTTCAATAAAGCTGGGGAGAAAAAAAAAAAAAAAAGAAGAATACTTCAACTGTGAAAGTAAAAGTTGCTCAGTTGTGTCCGACTCTTTGCAACCCCGTGGATTATAAAGTCCATGGAATTCTCCAGGCCAGAATACTGGACTAGGTAGGTAGCCTTTCCCTTCTCCAGGTGATCTTCCCAACCCAGGGATCGAACCCAGGCCTCCCGCATTGCACATTCTTTGCCAGCTGAGCCACCAGGGAAGCCCCACTTCAACTGTGGAGGCATATATAACGAAATTTGAATAATCAAGCAGGTTTCCCTCTAAGGTCAGGGGAAGGCTTCAGCTCTTGAAACAAAGTTTTAGAGACCCTGTACAAACCTCTCATTTGAAAAGAAAGAACTGCAGGCTGTTTGTTAACAGAGAAATTATCTGTCTTTTAGCCTGAATGAAAGTAGCACAAGTTTCTGAAGTCTATTTATATAAACCATACAGTTCCATACAACAAATAGTCTACCATCATGATTCTGAACAGTCATATCTAGTCAGATGCCATCAGTTATCCTTAAAGGCAATCTAACAGATATGTATCTTAAATAGACCAAATGTGAGAGAGACAACACTTTAGAAGAGCAAAGGTGAAACTAGACTACTAGATTCTAATCTTGGCTCCAATAGTTACATGTGACCCTGGGCAAGTCCACTGGCGACCCCAACCCCCTACACTGAGTCACAGTTTCTGTAAGAAACTACCTAACATCAAATAATTGATAAAATAATTTAACAAGACTGTATGTTTATAAGGCACGACATGTACAATAGCATTATACTTAATCCTATCTTTATAATATTTATTTTTATCATTATTACTTACAATTAATTATCTTTATCATCATTCCTTATTTATTTCTATTCCTTATCCTATCATCTAACGTGTTAAGCGTTAAATAGGCAATCGGCAACCCACTCCAGTATTCTTGCCTGGAGAATCCCAGGGACGGAGGAGCCTGGTGGGCTTCCATCTATGGGGTCGCACAGAGTCGGACATGACTGATGCGACTTAGCAGCAGCAGTTCCCTCTCACTACTAAAGCTACACTGCTATCACAAAGACAAAGATGCATTTAGCCATTAGTGCTTAAAGGTAAACAAGTATTCACACTGTGAAACAGAACATTTCCTACCGTATTCATAACAAAAGTGCTGTATTATTAAGTGGTTGCAAAATGGAAGAGGGAGGATCTCCTATCAAATATAAGGATGCTTAGAAACAGTGACTCAATCCATCCTGATAAGCAACTTATTTATTAAGTATCAAGCTTCAATGTGAATCACGTACTTCTCCTAAATCTAGAAATCTAGATCCCAAATACATCTGCCTATACAGGGTACCGCCCAAGGACCAGGAGGGTGGGAGTGAGAGTGGGGAGGGCAGAACCATACAGCATCATACATATAACAGTAACACATCTGGTTACTCTCTATTCTCTGCAAGAGAGCTACATTCAAAGGAAACCTCTTATAAAAATGGGACAGAATAAGGTAATCCTCCTGCTGAGTAACACAATAAAACCAAGTTTTACATAGGAAAAGATATAAGTTAAAGAACATAATTGACTTGTAATAACTTAAATGGGAAAAGAATTTGAAAAACAGATACATGTACATATGTATAACAGAATCATTTTGTTGTACACCTGAAACTAACATAACACTATTAATCAACTCCAATATAAAACAAAAATTAGACAATGTACTTGAACTAATCATTTCAGTTTTGCAGATCAACTTGTGTGGCTGTGTTCAGGAGCATCAGATTTTATTATCACTATTGTCCATTTCAGTTCAGTTCCGAGGCTTTAAAATCCCAAAGAACAGAAAGAGATGCATATACTACATGGCAGTATTAGTAATATTAAAAAGTGTTCCACTTACTGAAAACTAAAGGGCCAGGTACTTGACGTACACCACTTTTTAATCTTGATTACAACTTGTATTCCAAGGCTAATCGAGTCTGAGCAATTTTGACAAAATCACACAACTAATCAGTGTCCACAGAAATTCAAACTCAGGTTGAACGGAAAAGTCTGTGTTCTAAAATACACCTCAATAAAGCTGTTTTCAAAAAATGCTTTTTTTCCAGTAGACCACAGGCTTTTCTTAGTTAAAACTGAAATCCTTAACAACATATAAAGTACACTGGGTTCTGAACAATAGCAAGGAGTCTTATCAGAATATTTTGGCAAAATAAAGGTAATGGGGTTTAAAATCTGAAAATATTCACCAATAAGAACTGTAAGTTTTTTGCCCAACTTCAAATTAAATGAGTTTTAGGACTCAGGTTCCCACAGTCCTTTTCTCCATGACATCTGAACACCCTAAAAATGCATACATAAATAGCCTGGGTATTTATTTCCTTTGACAAATGGGAAAAAGTAATATGAAAATGTTTCTGGTTATACTACTCAACCAAAAAACTGCCCACCAATATGGACTCTCTTTCAAAAATTGGTCATTAACCAATCTCTAAGCAACAATACATTCAACTGGATTATCAAGCTATTAAGAGAAAAGAGAGAGAAGCCACAGGAAATTCAAGAGGTAATTTAAAATTGGCTCTCATCAGACTCACAGACTGGGTCTAATCAGAGGCCAGGTGATACAGTGGAATTACGGTAGCCAGAAATAACCATACTTAATGAAATGTCTTTTACAGAACACCACCCCTTTCCCCATCAGAGTTCAAAGGTTATTTTCACTCCTCACAGTTATATTAAGGATAAGAAGGCCAGTCACAGCTCAGAGTAGACACATTTTCTAAACAGGAATTCAGCTCTGTAATTTCTTCAGTATCTTTCTTTCCCAATGATGGGAACATAAAATTTCATGCATAAATCAAATTGAAAGAAAATAGAAAATTAAAATGAACTGTAAAATCTATGCTCATCATCTGCAAAACAATTATAAATAATAAATAGGAAGAAAAATTAAAATGTAAATTATCCACTACAAGGCATTTCCCAATTCAGTTACCAGTTCAAATACATGATAAAAGAACTGAGAGCTGGCTTCACAGTTCACCCTCAACTAACCATGAGTTTAAAACACCACCACAATGTCTGCATCAAAGATGGGGGGAAAGAAGAGAAGCCCTTCCCTAATTCTTAACAAGGACCAAAAAGGTGCCGCTTGATCTGGCTCTGCCCACATCATCATCTCCAAGAATCATTCTCCAAACCTCTCCTGGCTCTTTTACGCTCTGGCCACACCGGCAGAGACTAAAGGAGCATTCCCTGGCAGTCCTTCTCACAGACCTATTTGTCTTTTGCTATACTCATAATTTAAAAATACTCAGTTGATTCAAAGATTTTTTTTTAATGATTATATTTCAAGATACTTGTGTTACAGTGGTGAATCCCTAACAGGAGGAAATTTACATTTCAGAGGAAGAGAAAGACAATAAGCTCGTAAGCAAAGGGTGTGGGTGTGGGTATGTGCGCGTATTAAAATGTTATTTGTGATGTTAAGTTGCCCTTTTACAGCTGGTGGTCAACAATATTTCTTTTAAAAGTGGCAGAGACCTCAACAGGATGAAGAAGCAAACTCAGCTGACAGGAAATCTGCAGAAAAGCTTTCAGGAAGAGGGAGCAGTAAAATGTACAGGCAAGAACACATTTAACATTAAGAGTAAGCAGACCAGTGTGGTCGCAGCACAGAAAACCAAGGGAAACATGATACCAAGGTGGTATACAAAAGCAGACCCTAGATCCAGCAGGGCCTTGGAGTCCACAATAAGGAGTTTGACTTTTAGTCTAAGTGTGTCATGAAGCCTTTCAACAAATTTGAGCAGGGGCACAAGGTATTACTTACATTTTTAAGCTCACTCTCTTGCTGTTGTATGAACATACTATAGGAGATCAAGAACAGAAGGAGACAAATTAGGAGGCTTCTAAGGATGTTCAGTCAAAAGGCTGGTGATAGCATTTGAAATGGGGAGCCGGTATTCAGACTCAGAATCTAATCTGAAAGTGGAGCCAGCAAGATTTGCCAGTGTAATAGAATATGGATATGAAAGAGAAAAATTTGACACCTGTGTCTCCCCCTGAGACTGTACCTGACTGCAGTGAAAGCAGGGGCCACACACAACTCATTCAGGTCCTCAAGACACAGGGGCAGTTAAGTGCGTTCTATTTGAATGAATTAATGAACAGCTTGTTACATTTTTCAAAAGAATAAAAATACAGGCATTTACTTTGGCTGTCAAATACTGGTAGGGTGTCAGGCAAAGAAATTTAACACCTTAGGGAGAGAAAGGTGAGTTAAAAGATATCCAAATAAAAGAAACCATAGTTCAATGAACTTGCAAACTCACCTCAAAGTACCACCTGTCTGAAAATGGAAACACACACATATGGCTCATTTAGGAAAATAAATTACAATATCGGAGGAGTACTTTTTTTGTGTGAACTGCAAGACTGGCTGTATACTATCTGACAAGATAATTTAAATTGACAGACTTGCTTCACTAAGTAGAATTAGATGTCCCTGGAGTCCTGTGATATCAGGAATCTGGTAAACCAGTCATAAATCAGTGTTGAATTTTTTTTTTTTTAAAAAAAAAAACAAAGACAAAACAAGTTTAGCAAGCAAAGTCTCTTAAAGAGGAGACAGACGCACTCCAGATCAATTAAATCAAAATTTAACTGGGGGGAGGGCCTGGAACTTTTCCTTAAATGTTTCCCAGGTGATTCCATTCAGCAGCCAAAGTTCCAAACCACCAACCCATAGCAATAAAGATTAAAGTAGAGGGATTTAAACAAAAACTCTTAAAAGAAACTCAACATTTTCTGAGTCAACAAAGTTGAGCCCTCATATTAAGTGATAGATCATAGTGAGCATTTTTGGAGGACAGATAAAGGACTTGTCTTGAAATAAAAAGATTCATTAGACAGAACAGAAACACAAACCCTGGTTAACCCCAATCACATTCTTTCCCAAGGCTTGCATTTTTTAATTATAACATTATCACTGCAGCAAAACTAGAGTCAATTCAAGATGTCTTCTTCCTGTAACGCTGCTTTAAATCTCTACAGAACAGCAGTTACTGCTGCATAGCTAAATGCATTTCAGCTGAAGAAACTAGGTAGAAAAAAGAAAGTAACACCCCAGCTTGTCCCTCCCATATCCCCTCATCAACAACTAACTGAGCAGACTCTGTGGATACATTGTACTATTATATGAAGACAGCACAGTGAAATTTCTGGTCTTCAACTACAAACCAAATACGTTTAAGAAATTCTGTAGCGCACAAGAGTACAACAAAATCTTAGTACACAGACTCCCACCCTCCTGAATGCATGAAGGCTGCGATAATTTCCCAGTTGTACACTCCAACTCTGTCCTAGCTTTAAAGCATAAGCAGGTCTTATCATTATAGGTGTTCAAATATCAGAGAAATGCTACATCTCTATCTATGATCGATGACAAAAGATACAGGGATAAAAGAGAAGGGAAATTTAGCCTGGTTTTTACACATGATTTAGACCCTTCTAGAATTAATTCACAGTTCATACTGACAGGTGGACAGGACTACAAATAAAATATGGAAAGCAATTTAAGGCATAGTTTTCAGCTAAAAGGATCTAAACAGCTTTTTCTAAACATTCAGTTCCTGGAAATCTGAAATCAGAACACAGGGCTTTTCATTTCAGATTTCTGTTTCATGTTCAGCTAACTGATTAAGTATTTTACTCAATAAAATTATTTACTGTAGTCTTTTATTTTAATCATGTAAATGCAGCAAAAGAGTAAGGAATCTGAATGCCACAATGTGAATACTCAAAATCAACTGGTACATCCCATGCATTAAACCTGAATGCCTATATATATCTTTCAAAATGATTGTAATGACGACCCTCCATTGTCATTTGAACCATTACAATGTGAACTGCATTCTGCTGGGCACTATACAATAATCAAAAGACATGGTCCACAGCCTCAAGAAAGTCTGTAAAATTGAGGAGATAAGGTTGATAAGCAATATAACAATAAACACATAATATAAGAGCTTAAATTCAGGCAGTAAAAACTAAGTATGAATAGCAGTTCCCAGACTGGAGTCTCAGACATAGCAACCAAAAAACATGTTGGTAAGCCAAACAAAGAAATAGAAATAGGGAAAGAAGACAAATAGAGAAAGCAAGGGAATTTCAGAAAATCATCTACCTCCATTTCACTGCCTACACTAAAGTCTTTGACTGTGTGGACCATTAAGAAACTTTAGAAAACTCTAATATTAAAGAGATGGGAATACTAGACCATCTTACCTGTCTCCTGAGAGTCAAGTAGCAACAGTTGTTAGAACACTGTATGGAACAACTGACTGGTTCAGGATTGAGAAAGGAATATGACAAGGCTGTTTACGGTCACCTTGTTTATTTAATTTATATGCAGGGCACATCATGCAAAATGCCACCTCATCCATTCTGCAGGCTGGATCAGTTACAAGCTGGAATCAAGGTTGCCAGGAGAAATAACAACAACCTCAGATACGTGGACAATACCACTCTAATGGCAGAAAGTGAAGAGGAACTAAAGAGCCTCTTTGTGAGGGTGAAGGAGGAGAGAAAAAAAGCCAGCTTAAAACTCAATATTAAAAAAACTAAGATGATGGCATCCAGTCCCATCACTTCATGGCAAACAGAAAGGGGAAAGGTGGAAGCAGTGACAGATTGCCTCTTCTTGGGTTCCAAAATCACTGCAGATGGTGACAGCAGCCATGAAATTAGAAGACAATTGCTTCTTGGCAGAAAAGCTATAACAAACCTAGACAGTGTTAAAAAGCAAAGACATTACTTTGCCAACAAAGGTCCATACAGTCAAGGTTATGGTCTTTCCAGTAGTCATGTACGGATGTGAGAGCTGGACAATAAAGGCAAAGCGCAGAAGAATTGATGCTTTTGAACTGTGGTGTTGGAGAAGACTCTTGAGAGTCCCTTGGAAAGCAAGGAGATCAAACCAGTCAATCAATCTTAAAGGAAATCAACCCTGAATACTATTTGGAAGCATTGATGTTGAAGCTCCAATACTTTGGCCACCTAATGCAAACAGCTGACTCATTAGAAAAGACCCTGATGCTGGGAAAGACTGAAGGCAGAAGGAGAAGAAGGCAACAGAGGATGATGGCTGGATGGCATCACCGATTCAATGGACATGAACTTGGGCAAACTCCAGGAGATGGTGAGGGACAGGGAAGTCTAGCATGCTGCAGGCCATGGGGTGGCAGCGTCAAGACAAGACTTGGGAGACTGAACAACAAGCAAAAAAAGCCAAATAAGAAGTGAAACTGTATGTGGGACCCCTAAATATGTAAGAAGCCAAGGTTGGAAGCCACTCCTTTGGTCAAGAGAGATAGATCTGTGTCTGTGAGAACAGATCAGAGTAGTCTTAACTTTGCTATTTACTATGTGAATGGCATTTCATTATAGTGGTCTGATCTGAGGCAAAGGTGGACTCCTAGAGTTTATAACATACTGTGTATGGTAGGGGGCAGAGTGGGAACGTGAAGTGGGAGTGTGATTAGAGGATGTTGATCACAGAGGCAAGAGAAATCAAGAACTGCATTTTAAGCACATTAAGTGTCAAGTACTTACAAGACAGACGATTGCATGTGAACCTCAACTTCACAAAAAGAGCTGTGCTGAAGATATAAATTTGGAATTGTTGGAATATGGATGATACTCAAAGGACAGGACTAAAGATCACTAATGAAGAATATAGATGGGGGTGGTGGGGGTGCTAAAAACTAAACCAAGACGAACTTGTACCATTCAAAGGGCAGGGAGAAAAGCCACAAATCTGCAAGGCAGCATGTGAGGGCGGGGGTGGGGTGGGTGGAGGAACAGATGTTCAAAGTGCTGTCTTCTGATATTTAAATAAATTCTAGCTGATCCCCCTTTATGGTCTGGGTCTACTCAATCTTCTTCTCTCCTGAAAATCAAGTATCAGTTGGACCTAATTTCTACTCTGTCCCACATATGCAGTCTTTATCTCATTCTTCCACGTCTCTTTCAACAAGAATACTTTTTAAAAAGGAAAGGAGTGGGGGGTGGTGGCCAGCAAAAGCACTTTTATCTTTTAGAGAAAAATTGTGAAATGTTTACAGATAAAATAATGTGCTGTATAGAACTGATTTTGGAATAACTGAAGGATATTGTGTGTGCACGCTGGTAATGGGGTTGTGGGGGTGGGGTCTAGACAAAAAGCAGAATAGCTATGAGTTGATGTACTGTTCTCTCGACTTGTATGTAAGCTTGCATTTTCTACAATAAAACATAAGAGGGAGAGGGAAGGGGGGCTGGCAAACACCAGACCAAGAGAAACCTCTCGATTTTATCCAGAGTAATGACAACTACAACCAAAATCCACAGGGTTGACCCAGACATTCCAGAAGATTAGAGGCACACTTTTGGACTTTAAAGGTATAAGATTTTTTCCCTAACTATATATTTTTATTCAAAAAGTCTCAAAGACTCTTGCTTAAGTCAGGCACAAATTTATCAAAGCAGTGACTCAACAATTCTCAAAAGAGCTTGGGCTACCTAGTCTTCACTGAACACTTTCATTTCTTAAGACATCTAATTTAATTCAAGTGAACTACTTCAGTGAACTTGGTGAACTTACTTGAGTTCACCATTGAGAATCTCCTGCATCAGCTTGGGACTACAGAAACATCTACACTTAACTGAGTAGGGATCAAATGCTCTTACGCTAGTTTTTTTTTTTTAAATCACTTATCACACTCATCACACATACACTCCGTGAGATGCACTCGGTTCAACAGCTGTTAACCAGTGAGAAGCTGGGCACTGCCTGCTCTCTCCTGGTCATAATCCTATTCTGTAAGGATACTGTATTTGAGAAAATAATAATCCATAGTAATCTTCACATTCTTTATAAAGCCATTACTTTCTTCTAAACGCAGTATAGGCTGGTGTACCTTTTCTCGCAAGCTTTCTTTTCCAGAATATGAGTTATTTTTAACTGATCGTCAAGTTCAGGTTAATTTTATTTTACATACACACATACATGTTCACATCCCGCTAAACTCAAAATTTTCCACAGAAATGCTGAGGACTGAAATGACCGATGTAAAGCAGAAATTTGGCAATATCAGCACTTATATTTAAACCGAGATAGATCCTCAATGATAAAGCACATAACCATAAATGCACTAAATAAGACTGGTTGCCCAGGGGACAATCCGTCATTTCTTAACCAAATTCACAGAACTTTCTCATTGCCCACCCACTGAAGATCTCTGATTTGGGAAGAACCAAAAAGGGAAGGGGAATCTTTTATTAAATTTACATGGTATCTTTTCTCCCAGAATTTGAAATTAAAGAAAACCAAAAGGTCAAAGTACTAATGATCTAGAAAACAACACACAAGTGCAATCTAACTGCTATTATGGACCAAATTACAGAAGAGTACAGTAGTCCCAGAATCAGTATAAATTTAAAAACAAACCAAAATGTTTAAGGTAGAGTTTGTTGTGATTACTTTTATTTTCTAGACTATTGGCAGTTGACCCCCAAAGAGTATGAAACTTAAATTATTAACTATAATATCACAATTCAATTATTTCCACATTAAAATACTCCTAAACACTTGTTACTTGCATATTAAGTCACCTCAGTTGTGTCCAACTCTTTGGGACCCTATGGACTGCAGCCCACCAGGCTCCTCTGTCCATGGGGATTCTCCAAGCAAGAATACTGGAGTGCGTTGCCATGCCCTCCTCCAGGAGATCTTCCCGAGCCAGGGATCAAAGCCACATCTCTTCCATCTCCTGCATTTGCAGGCAGGTTCTTGGCCACTAGCACCACCTGGGAAGCCCCCTTACACTGAATAGAAAGTAGATGTTACACAGTCAAGTGTCAACCCCTTATGAAAGACTGTACTTCGGGACTGATGGATACACACTATCGTTACTATGTACAAAATAAGTAACGAATGAGTACCTACTGTATAGCACAGGGAACACTACAATGCTCTGTAGTGTCCTATATATGAAGAAAACCCAAAAAGAGGGGATATATGTATACATATAGCATATAGCTGATTCATTTTGCTGTACAGCAGAAACTAACACAACATTGTGAAGCAACTATACTCCAATAAATTTTGTTTCTAATTTTTTAATAAAATAAACACAACACTGCTTACCTCTGGGCTTATGTTGATACTTACTCCCTCGGCCTACTTCTGTCCCCTGCATCTGCTTCTTCCCCTTTTTACTCTACTTACTTATTCTCTTACCAACCCCTCCTTCTCTACTATCTGACGGTCAAAATAATATTTCATGTTAAAGCATTCTCTGAAATATTTCCAGACATTTCAAATATCCTCTCCTCCATTCTTTAAACCTTTAGAAGTTTATTACATATTTTAGAGTGTATGCTTATTTCTGCCCTCTATTTATCAGAAAGAACTTACATATCTGATTTCACATCCTTAGTCTAACATGTTATCCTCAGAACCCAGCAAAAATCCTTGTAAAAAGAAAGCACTCAATATTTATAGAGGGGTGTGTGGGAATTCACCTCCCTAGATACAAACAACTGTCAGAAAAGTTTTCAGTGAGCACTTAAAACAATTTGATAATGTGGCTTCATCCTACTGTTTTGAATGTAAGAATGATTCATCCTTCAGTGGGAAAAAAAAAATCCCAACGAAAAGGTAGCTGAAGTGTGTTATAATAGCTCCCTAGCCTCTAGGTGCCCTTAGAAGTGAATATGGCTAGCTAACTGCAGCTGAGGTGAAACGATCTGCCTTAGGTACAGCAAGCCATCCAGGAAAAGAATTCACATTTCCTGACTTCTGACTTGACTTCAGGAGAACACTGCTCCCACACATGCAAAGTAAATACTAGTCTTCAGTTCCCTAAACCAAGAGCAAGCCAGGTTGTTTGGATGTATTATTTGTCTAAAGATTCAAAGATCTTTAAAAATACAAAATTCCATACAAAAACGAGGCAGTATTTTTCACTTGCTGCAAAAGCTTCAGCTGACAGCAAGAACTGGAGATCGAGGATCATGACAGTAAGCTACCAACATACAAAGTTAGAACTCACAATAGCAGAAATACACACCTCCCACAAATTTAACCTCTCAACAGGAATCCTGGATAGAATTCACTAAACTTATTCACATTCAACTGTCTGTAGTGGCTCAAGAATCAATTCTAAAGACTTCAGAAATAAAGTATTACCATTACAAGTTTCTAACATGCTATGAAGTCTTAAGTTTTCAGTAGAAACTCATTTCAGCAAAAGAGAAAGCTAAAACAAAAAAAAGGAAAAGAAAATTACATGTCTTTCTTAACTGCCCTATTCCCAAACTCAGAGCAATACTTGTAACATCAAAGGAATGTAATATTCACTAAATAAATGAAAGAAAAACCCCTCTTGATCTTTATTAAACTCACATTATTCCCATTATTTTTCTGTCCTCGTACAGCATTTGACCAAATTTTCTGAATCGAGTTTAAAATGTTTCATTTGCAGAGAAATGTATAATGCCTAACATGCTTTGGGTACCATGACAAATACAACACTTGCTGTCATCAAAAGTCCTAGTTCCCTCAAGTCACTTTACAATTTCCATTATTAATCTTTTTTCTTTAATATCTATTTCTCCATCAGAAGTCCTCCCACCATTATATCACTCATCTACCTGTAAGCACATGCTTATCCAAACATTCAATGAATTGCTTACTCATGTACTAGTCAGCACAGAGAAACACAGAGAAAACCTATGCTTTGGAGTAACACAACCCTGATTCTAGTTCATGCTCTTAACCAACTACTAAGCCGTGTGACAGCATAAGTCACTTGTTATGTCTGGTACTCATTTTTCTATCTGTGGAAATGTGAAGAATTAATATGTATACAAAAGCATAGTGTCAATGATAGGCACTAAGTGAGCGTTGGTTTCCTTCCCTCTTCTGTAATAGCACCCTCTGACTTTGGAAACTATCACTCCAGGAAAAGAAAGCATTCTTTGAAAACACTGTCCTAAAAACACCCCAAAATACTAAAATTAAACAAAGCACCTTTGGCCCCAGTCTAAAAACTGCCACATCAATTTAAGTACATCAGCATAATGAAGAGAGATGAGAATTATCTAATACTTTTGTAATTTAATAACAAAGAAGAAAGTGCCACTTTACAGCCATCAAATTTTTAAACAAGTACGTTTCCATCTTAAAATTATATTCATTTCTATTTTTAAAACATACTATGGGGAAAGAATAGCCCTTTTAATTAGTAATGCCATGACAATATGCAGAAGAATGAATGTGGACCACTATCTCACTCCACATACAAAATTAACCCAAAGTGGGTCATAAGCTGGAATGTAAGAGCTTAAACTATAAAACTCCTAGAATAAAACATAGGAATAAATTCTTTGTGACCTCGGGTTAATTTAAGCAACAGTGTCATATGCTGTGACACAAAAGGCAAAAAGGAACAAAAGAAAAAAAAAAAAGATAAAATGGACTGTAACAAAATTTAAAACTTTTGTGCACTGGACATATCAAGGAAGTGCAAACAATCCATGGACGGGAAGAAAATATCTGCAAGTCAAATATCTGACAAGAGATTTGTATCCAGAATATATAAAACACTTACAATTCAACAATTAACAAATAATCTACTCCAAAATGGGCAAAGGATCTGAATAAACATTTTTCCAAAGAAGATATCTAAGTGATAAGTACCTGAGATACACAGGTGAATCAACATCATTAGTCACTAGGGAAATGTAAATCAAACCAGTGATACCACTCCACAGCCATTAACGTGGCTATAATTAAAAAGACAATTAAAAAAAGTGGACAAAGATGAGGAGCAACTGGAGCCCTCAACCACTGCTGATGAGAATGTAAAATGG
The DNA here is from genome assembly GCF_029407905.1 of Bubalus kerabau. NCBI lineage: Eukaryota > Metazoa > Chordata > Mammalia > Artiodactyla > Bovidae > Bubalus > Bubalus kerabau. The sequence continues at coordinate 18,102,131 of NC_073627.1, read as the reverse complement.
TGCAGTATCTTTGAAACACAATTTGTTGGTTCCTCAAAAAATTAAACATAGAGCTACCAAACGACCCAGCAAGCCTACTCCTAAGGTACACACCTGAGAACTAAAAATATATCTACACAAAAACTTGTACATGAATGGTTACAGAATTATTCATAATAACCAAAAAGGTGGAACTGACCAAAGTTCATCAACAGATGAATGAATAAACAAAATGTGGCACAGCCATACAATGGGATTTGTCCATAAAAAAGAATGAAGCATCGACAGATGTTATATCATGTATAAACCTTGAAAATATTGCAATAAATGAAAAAAGTTGGATGCTGATGATTATACATTGTATGATTCCATTTATATGAAATGTCTAGCACAGGGAAATCCATAGATAGATCAGTGGCTATAAGGGGCTGGTGAACAGAGCAAGAGGAGAAGCAAGTGACTATATCGATGGTAACGGGGTTTCTTTGGGGGATGATGAAAATGTTCTAAAATTAGACACTGATGGTAGCTGCACAATTTTGCGAACACATTAACAATCACTGAATTGTATACATTTCAAACATAAATCTTATGGTGTATTAATTATATCTAAATTTTAAAAAAATAATTAAAAATCCTTACTAGAATCTTTCAGCTTATAAAAAGGATGATTCTACAAAGACATTTAAAATAATTGCAAATGACAGTATATTAACGCATATATATGGAATTTAGAAAGATGGTAACGATGACCCTATATGCGAGACAACAAGAGACACAAGATGTGTAGAACAGTCTTTTGGACTCTGTGGGAGAAGGCGAGGGTGGGATGATTTGAGAGAATAGCACTGAAACATGTATATTATCATGTGTGAAACAGATCGCCAGTCCAGGTTCAATGCACGAGACAGGGTGCTCAGGGCCGGAGCACTGGGATGACCCTGAGGGATGGGAAGGGGAGGGAGGTGGGAGGGGAGTTCAGAATGAGGAACACATGTACACCCATGTCTGATTCATGTCGATATATGGCAAAAACCACTACAATACTGTAAAGTAATTAGCGTCCAATTAAAAAAAAAATAATTAAAAAAATAAAATAATTGCAAATGAAGCATATTTTAACTTGTTTTACAATTTAACTGTGGTAAAACACAACATAAAATGTACCATCTAAACTATGTAAGTGTACAGGTCAACGGTGTGAAGCATATCCACATTGTTGTGCGACCACTGCCACCACCCATTTCCAGAACTCTCTTCATCTTGCAACCGAAACCTCTGTATTCCTAATTCCTCCTTCCCTCCACATCCTGGCAAACATCATTCCACTCTGTATTATCTATGAATTTGACTACTCTAGATCCTTGTATAAGTGGAATCATACAGTATACTTTTTTGTGTATTTTATATATTTCATTCAGCATAATGTTCTCAAGATCCATTCATGTTGTAACACGTCAGAATTACCTTCCTTATAATAAACAGTAAGGACCTACTGTACAGCACAGGGAAATACACTCAATGTTCTGTAATAATGTAAATGGAAAGGTATTTTAAAAAGAATGTATGTAATTGAATCACTTTGCTATACACCTGAAACTAACACAACACTGTTAATCAACTACACTCTGATAGAACAGAATAACCTTCCTTTTTAAGGCTGAATAACATTCCCTTTTATGGCCATGCTTTGTTTTGTTTATCCATCTGTTGGAGGACATTTGAGTTGCTTTCACTGACTTAGAAATTCTTATGTGATCAATATCTGGAGTAAATCAACTTGTTAGAGAAAATTATCAATAATTAAGTTAATATTTGCAACTCTGTTAGCATACTAAAAGCTAATAAACTATATACTTTAAATGAATGAATCAGATAATATATGGATTATAATTCAATAAAGCAGTTAAAACCGTGAAAGCTCTTTCTCATGAACATGTAAAAATAGTAGGTGTTAGCTGCCCAGCCACACAAGAATCAGTGTGAAGTATTTCCACTGCCAATACATTGGAAACATCTGCTACCGTTTTATATTTCCTCTAGTCAATATTCTGAACTGGATTAGGAATGAAAATATTTAACAAATGATTTTGCCAGAGATTCCATTAAGTAAGGTCCATTCAGGTGACAGAAATCATCTCAAACTTAATCTTCCTTCATTAACTGTAACAGTAAATTGTTCTGACAGTCTAAAATTATTTTTGTAGTTTAAGAGAAATAAAGAACAACAGTCTTCACACTAGCAATGAAAGTAACCTACAAAGTCATAATCATCCATTAACTATATACCCTATCTGACTCCTTTCCTTCTGAATTTCATATTCCTAAATAATTCAGAGGAAAGAAATAACATTCTTTCTTTGCTTTAAATCAATGGCTCTCAAACCTTGGTCTCGGTATCAGAATTACCTGGAGGGCTTACTTGTGGAAGTACAGACTGTTAAGGCCTCAACCCCATAGGGCTAATTAAGGAGGTGTGGTCTGAGAATTTGTATTTCTAAATTAAATGAAGGATTTCCCCAGGAACTTAAATTCCTGAGTCTTGCTCATTCTGCTCATCTGTGGATCACATTTTGGGAGTCACTGTTCGAAGGTTTTTTTTTTGTTTTTGGTTTTTTTTTTTTTTTTGGTCTTGTTTAGTCTTACAAGTTTAAAGGCAAATTTAAAGGTCTGGATTAAATTGAAAATATCTGTATTGTATTATGGCACTTTAGTGAATATTTGGGGTGGAGAGTAAAAGGATGAAATATAAAGATTTTGCCTGTGTTTTCTTTGTTATTAAAATTTTTTGTTTAGAATTAAATCATGCAGCTCAGTACATGGTTGAAAAGAAACTTAACTTAGTCTTTGAGAATTTCTAACTTTGATTGTAACTTTGAAAGAAATAGTTCTCATTAGTATCCATCCTATAAAAAGGTCTTATACATAGTAACAATTGATACAAACAGTTCTCACTAGCGAAGTATTTCAAAGAAAATCAAAGAGGAATGCAGAGGGGCCTAACATCAAGGGACATTGGCAATTTTAGTTTGGGATAAAGTAGCTTATTATTTTGAGTGTTACCACAATGAACTGAATACAGTTGGCCCTTCGTATTCCGGGGTTCCACATCCTGGGAATCAACCAACTTGGAATACAAAAGGCTGACTGTACTACCCCACTTTATGTAACGGCCTTGAGTATCTATGAATCTTGCTATCTGCAAGGTGAGGAGACTCATGCTCCAGGAACCATCCCCAGCCCCTCGGCCATACTGAAAGCAAGCTGTATTTGCCAAATGGTTTTTTAACTGTCTTCAGCCTCTCTTTTCTCTAATAAGTGCATATACATCTGTAAGTCTTCATCTTAAAACATCAATTCCATTATGTCAGAACCCTGAGTGCAATGTCTCTATTGCTTAAAGAAAGCACCCTAAACTCTCTTTCCCACGCTTTTTCAACCCTTCACAATTGCTACAATCCAGGTGTTTGAAGCAAGCTCTGCGCTGCCCTCCCTCAATTCAATGATGGCCAGCTCTGCAAACCAGCAATTAACATTACCGTGCCATGCCAAGGAGCAATGCCACAGGTCCCTAACAACACATATTTGGATTAGGAAAGAGAAAATACAGTTCCACACCATAAGAACATTTTCATTTACTGTTAAACTAAGCTAAGTCAAGCAGGTAGGTTATTAGGCATGAGGTATGAAAGAGACATGGTGCAGTTTCTGGTCACATTCCGATTCCCGGTAGCTGGTTAAGCATGCCCTTGATTAAAACCTATCCTCCGTCACGATGGGAATCTAAGCCAGTTCAACCTTCAAATTACAAATCTACCTCTCAAGACCAACAGGTCTTAAAGTAGGAGACAGCCACATTTGAATTCAGACATTGTCCTGTGGAACAGGGTCCAAACTGAAGCTTTGCCACTACTGGACTCACTTCACAGAAGCCTAGATTTAGAGACAAGAAAGCAGCTGAAGTGCCCTCCTCTTACCTCAAAGCTGTTTTCACATCTAAACTGAGCTCACCGGAGGGAGGAAGGAGGGGATATATAAGGGCCTCAGGTAAAGAGTATGTCCATGCAATATCCAGAGTTCATAAAAGGTTTTTGTTGCACTAAGTTCAAAACATCCCATTGAGCTAATGTGGAAATACTGGGTGCAAAATGAGAAAAAAATTTTCAGCTTTAGAGTCTCAAATAATGGAATACAACCACAACCGTGGCTCTTTACTATTAGGGCTTTTGCTGTTGTTTTTTCTCCCCCCGCCCCCCCAGCTGTGCTGCAAGGTATGCCAGTTCTTAGTTACCTGACCAGGGACTGAACCCATGCCTCCTGCAATGAAAAGCACGGAGTCTTAACCACTGAACTACCAGGGACTCCCTGTTGTTTTTTAAACTACAATGGGAATTCCCTGGTGGTCCAGTGGTTAGGACTCCCTGCACTCACCCACAAACTGGGTGGCCAAAAAATTTAAGTCTGTTAAAAAAAAAAAAAAAACTACATGAAGTATCAAAAAAACGTTAAGCTCTAACAGTCAAACATCGCCTTCCAACCTTCCCAGACCCCTTTATGGACTATGACCTCCCAACTTAATTAAAATCTGAAGTGAATGCAAACTCTTCAGACCACCAAGCAGGTCATCACAACTTCACTCTCTCCTAGAAAGACGATGATAATAACCAGTTAAAGAAAAAGTAAACAATTACAAACACATCATACTAAAGCAGAGTCTCCATTTTAGACTTCATAGATAATCTATGTTTCTTCAGTTGGGATCAAAAGCCATCTGTACAAAGACAAAATGGGGAAGACCATGTGTGAGAAAAACAAATGTTTAAAGTTGACAGCAGGCTAGATTAAGATTGTTGAAGTAGCTGAATCTGCTAATAAAAGTATTGTTATCAGAACATGGCTTAGTGATAGGACCACCAGACACTGCAATACTAATCAAGCCACAAGCAAGTTGTCTCACAAAGAGATTCAAACAGACACAGAGAGAAGTAACAAGGATAGTCCATCTGATCAAAAAACGGTTAAAAGAAAGGTATATTTAGACAGAAAAGCTCATGACATTCATTAAATGAAATTATCCAGGTTAAAAAGTATTTTTTAAAAAAAATATCATAAGCCGATCCGTCCACAGGTAAACAGTGCCTTTCAAATGCTCCAGGAGCTATCATGAGAAGACACTATATGAGGGAAGGAGAAGGAACAAAATTAACATCAACATAGATGATGCAGAAGAAATTTTTTCTTCCAATGATGTGTAAAAGCATTCCCTGTTGTCCAAGAAAGTGATGATGTCTTCATTCAAACCAAGTATAGATATCCTTTTTCAGAGACTTACTATAAAGGGACATATGAGTAAGATTCCTAGTCTGTCACAAACAAGCTGTGAGACCAGAGTAAATTTGTCTAGAACTCAGTTTCTCTATTTATGAAATTAAGAAGGCAGCCCAAGAACCATCTAAAGAATTAAAACTCACAGCAAAATTCCATGATTCTAAGATCATTACTTTTGTAAAGAAAAACAAAACAATTTGCATTACAGCACATGGATTGCCTAGATTTCATTTTCATGCCACAGAACTATCACCCCAAGAAAACAGTGGCAGTATCTTAATATGTATGCATAAACTTTACCAAAAGGAATCATTCATAAAAATCTTATTGTAAGAGAAATGCAACATTAGGGCCTACTACATGGTAGGCAGTGATTTTTACTTCTATTATCTTATTCAACATTTTAAAGATGTGCAGTTACTATTATCTCTTTTGCAGCATTCAGAAGAATTTAAACCACCATGACAGCTTTACTTTAAAATATTATTTATCCTGCCATTATTCTTTCAACCTACTGGAGAGAAAGACAGGAGGAGGCAGGCACATATACAATTATAAAGTGTTTATCAAAAATGAATCATTTCCTAATATTACTTGCATTTATTTCTAGACTTTTAAAGCAGGTAAGAAACCAGATAAAAAGATGGAAATTTTTTTTTCATATTTAGTGTTTTCTATTTGCCAGCAATAAAAATAATGAGATCCTACTGAGAAAAGCATTTTTAAAAAGTACAAAATGCTCAAAAAAACTTTTATAAGGCTAAATGAATATAAAGAAACAACCCATATTTTGGATGGAAAGATATTTTTTCAAATTAACATGTGGATTTAATGCAACTTCAATAGTTACAAAGAAAAGTAATATAAGAATAAGTAGTTTTGAGTCATTAGTTCTCTCTTTGGGAAACGTGGCAGGGAGGACTTAGGTAGATCCTCATAGCATGGAACAAAAAATGTTTTGATGGCTAGTTTCTAAAAAATAAAACCACTAGAAAAATCTAGAAGAAAACAGTAAAAATTCTCCTATTAATATTGGAGGGATAAAGGATATCTATTATTTTAGGTTGAGGAAGAAAGCTCAAAAGATCAATAGACAAAAAATTTAACTATATAGAAATTATAGCTTATCCAGGTTTGACTTCCAGTATAATCAACAAAGGTTAATAGCTTCGCTACGAAGAGTCACAAAAATGGATATGACTTTTTGCAAAGATTAAAACATGAGAATATCCAACCTCACTAAAAACTTTTAAATGCAAATTTAAGTTGTTATTTTTCACTCATAAGTTTAGCAAACATTAAATGATCCTTCTCCCTGCTAATTGGAATATGGTTAAACAACTTGATATACTGCCGGTATAAATGAATACAACTGAAAAAATCTCTTTGGAAAGCAAATTAACAAGATACATTAATACCTGTGTCTTTTGAATTGTTCAAACTCATAAGATTCTGAGAACCTAATAATATTAATACAAAAAGAGCTTTTATGCATAGCAAACACCAGATAAGTCCATCAACAGAATAGTAAAGCAAGAATGTAGTAAAAGGAATTATTTTACATCTTCCTTATTCAATCAAGTGGATATCCAAAAACCACACACTGATAAAAATCCAACTCTGTACGTAACTGCAAAACCAAATATATGCATATAGCTGTAATATACCCAAATCAAAAAGTCCTTAAATACCACGAGACAAACTAAAAATATGGGGCCTTCAGATGAAATGGGAGGGAAAATGAAAGAGTAGGGTGAGAATATTCATTTAATAGCCAAATACCATATTATGTGCTCACACATTAAAATTCTCAAAGAAATTCTCTGAGGTTATTGTCTTTCCAGAAGAAATGTGCATACTTGAAGGTCCACAGTGATTCAATGTTCTGCTCAGCACCAGAGGTAGTAAAATCATCAAGTTGAAACTTGAAGTCTATCTGATTCCAAATCACATGCGCTCTACACTACCCCGATGAAGGCAGTATTTTCTACAGGGGCATCACACGGACCAGGTAACCTAGTTTTGTAAACACTTCTGTTTTACCTTTCTGTGGTTCTTTGCTTTTTATAAAGAATTTTTATTCCTTTGTCATGGGGGGCGGGGGTAATATTAAAATTACAGAACATTCATTTTGGAGAAAAAGTTTACTTTCCAAGTCCTTTCAAAATCCCTTTTACTCACAATAGCAGGTGTAGATTGTACAATTCTAGATTTTCCATGGTGTGCCAAAACTCTAGGGACAATCAAGAAATGTTTGTTGAATGAATAAATGGGCAAACGCCAATCTAGAACAGAACAAGAAATTCCAGATTTCCACCTCAGCATGAGGTCTACAACAAACTTCTGAAATACCAGAAGACTACTAACTACATATTCAAATTTAAATCAAAGACAAGTTGAACCAACTCTGACAATTTCTATGGCTATCTAAATGAGCTCACTACAAAAATACATACTCAGACTCAGCAATCTATTTATGAAAATAAAAAGCACATACAGACAAGTTCTGGTGAACCTTTATAAACAGCCATGATTACAGGTATAGGTTGCCAAGTAAATAACCCATATATGACAATTTGTTTATGAGGAACACCATCTAGAAAAAGCTCCCTTAAAATATGGCCAGGGGAATACTACACAGCAAAAAATTCCAAGAAAGAAATTAAGACCCTTTTAGTGCACCTAACTTTCTATGTGAAAAGAGAATATCAAGCCCCCTAAGCCAAATTTATTACTGATTTGTCTTTTCCCACACAAGATGAATGGTACTTCTTCTAACTCCCTAGATTACTGAAAATTATTTGGATGGAAGTAAATGACGTATCAAGATAACTACTAAAGTTCAACAGAAGCTGCACGCTCTGAATTGGGTTTCCAATTCTAAGGTCAAATTCTATTCAGTGGTAAAAACTATTTGGCTAAAAATAGATCTTTTAGGACATCATCTCATCCAAAGACCTACTTCTCAAAGTCTGCTTTAAACCCACTCTATACAAAGAGAAGGCCCAAGCAGCGATTCTGCATGAAAATAAAGGTCTTTCGTAACACGACTCAAGAGCACTGGTGAACTCAAGAGTCCACAATGACGTAGCTGTTATGTTCCAACTCACCCTGTATCGCCCCATCTCATTATTTCAAATACAGACACCACCCCCTGGCTTTTCCTATTTCATAAGATTCTTAGGAAAACAAATCTACTGATTTATGCAACACATTTTCTATTTCTACTTAACCATTTGATAATGTAATATCTGGATATAGTTCTAAATTCCCCAAACCTCTGTCATCAGGAATTTAAAAAATATTGTAGCTACCCAGGAGAGTTAACTTTATGACGAACACAACTGTGCTATGCTCAAACTCAGCCTTAGTTCTCAGGGAGAAGCAACTATTTAGGTCTCAATTTCCATGCAATAAATAGCTCCACAAGATTTTTTTTTTAAACGGAAGAGCACAAATTGTCAGGTTAGTACAGCTTAAAAAACCCTTTCAGTTATGAACTATAAAATCAAACTACAAAACTTACCTAGAGTGTGTCTAAAATAACATAATAAGCTGTAAGTGAAATGATGAGCATGGAGGTGCTCCATCCTTATTATCTTCTCAAAGTCTTTTGTTCTTCATTTTAGCCAGCTAAAAGCATCTCCTAAAGAGATAATTAGTGTACCTCCACAGAACCCCTCAGTAAGCACTCGCTATTATGAGACTAAGTTGTGAATAGCACTAAAATAAATGCTTCATTCATCCACAAGCTTCTGAAAATACCACTACCTCATATTTGAATAGGCTTTCAGTTTTCACAGGAACTTTCACATACTCTTTTGATCAAAACAACAAAAAACAAGGCATGCCATCAATCTATGTATGGTCTCTATTGTACAGATAGGGACTGATTAAGAAAGGGTATATGGCATAACCAAGGTCAAATAACTGGTCAAGTTGTACAGTCTTGACAATGCAGCGTTCTTTCCTCTATATTGAATCTAAAGTGCAAAGTTGAAAAATATCACAGAAATTTGACAGGCCTAAGATTTTTACATCTAGATAACGTTTCTTCTTTTAAAAACATGAAAGATCCGATCAACTAAGTAATGTACTGCTTCAAATTAGGATGACCTGGAAAAGCCACAATATTTGGATGCAAAAACATGATCCAACTGAAAATTAAATATGCTCAAAATGCAACAGAGAAGAAAACAATATATTTCATACATACTTAAAAATTCTAAATTTGTTTTAAAGAGAGGAGGGGAAAATCCTCAGCTGGTAAGATACTACATAATCATATTATCTCCTGCTTGACTAAATTAACAAATATTTCAAAATGTTTACAAAAAGCAAAATCCTGAGTCTGTATGGGAAAAGGGGTTAAAGCAGTTGTTTCCCACATGAAGCAATATCCAGTAACAGAAGTCTGGACATATGGCAGCGTTTTCTCCAAGTCTGATGAAAGGATCACAAATGTTAGAACCACCTATGGGGCAAATCCCTGACAGAGGCCCAGGAACACGTTCTTTGCTGTTGCTGTTCTTTGAAGTGCTGGGGCGACTCTAATGAACATAAAATTTAAGAACTACCAGAGTACAAGCTGAGGGCAAGTTTAGGGTAACAACAGCCTTGCCCTTAGTAGATGTATAACTTAACTGTCTTCCTGGAGCCTGGTTTTCTCACTGCCACAATAGGAATGATAGGGACACATCATCCCACCTCAGAAGAAAGTTCTAAAGCATTAAAGATGGCTTATAGAAAGTACTTAGCACATGGTTTTGATACACAGTAAGTGATAAATAGCAGTAACTGAAAAACGTCATGTATTTATAAATATTTAACACTTTTGAGATGAGCAAATAGTGTAACAAGTTCTATACATGGCTATGCCATTACACTCCTTTCCTTACAACTCCCCAAAGAAAGCAGCATTTCAAAAATGAGAGGCACTCACGTGACCTCCAGAGAATTAGGGGGAGAGGGGAGCACAGTAAATAAACATCCTTTCCCTGAAGGTCTAAGGATAGCTGGAGAGTTTTGTCACATTTTAAGGATTAGAATTTAAACGTTAGATACAATTTGTTTTATGGTCACAAGTATGACCACCACCTTGTCAGACCTTGAGAAAAACCCACTCCTAATCATAAACAGGGAGGAAATATTTACCACATGTGGGAAAAATTCGCACTTCCCAATATTACATCTCTAAAGCATATTTAACATAAGGTCTTTTTAAAGAACAAAACATAACTTACAATTAAAAGCCTATTCTATCCCGAAATATCACTCTCAAGTCACTTTTAAAAAATGTTGATTCCTTCCTCTTCCTAGACTCTTAAATCTAAGCAATTGCCATATTCAATAAATTCTTCTCTCTCCTCCTTCTACTAGGCCTACTGCAACGTGGCCCTCATTTCATTTGTCATGAAGGCACAGAGTTAGATCCTAGCTATAACAACAATGCTGAATAGGATTTCTGCCTCCACCTCTATAATCCAGGAGCTGGCAGACTTCTGTATAGGGCCAGATAGTAAAAACGTCAGACTTTGCAGAATATAAAGTCTCTGTTTCAATTACTCAATTCTGCCACTGTGTAACCAAAGTAGCCATAGATGGTATACAAATGAAGAAGCATGACTGTGTTCCAATAAAACTTTATTTATAAAAACTAACCTCAAGCCACTACAAGCTAATTTGCTGACCCATATTAATCCAACCAACTAACATCAACTTCTACCACAGACCATGTGATTGATCAAGATGTCCCTTTTCTCACAAATACTCCTTGGCCTAATACACAAATGCTTCTGAATAGGTGTAATCTTCCTTACCTATAGTTGTATTTCCTTTCCCCCACCCTATACTACAACTGGCTTCCCTGGTGGTTCAGAGGGTAAAGTGTCTGCCTGCAATGCAGGAGACCTGGGTTCGATCCCTGGGTCAGGAAGATCCCCTGGAGAAGGAAATGGCAACCCACTCCAGTATTCTTGCCTGGAGAATCCCACGGACAGAGAAGCCTGGTAGACTCCAGTCCATGGGATCGCCAAGAGTTGGACACGACTGAACGACTTCACTTCACTTCACCCTATACTACAAACAAATTGATTTCCACCTTCCCTGATGTGGCTCCTTACATGCCCCCAATTCCAAGCTTTTGCTAATCCTGTACGCAGAATCTTCCTCCTTTTGCTCTCTCCCTCTAGAACCCCTAACACCCTCCTTTGTTCTCCCCACCCCAATCTAGATCTAAATCCTATCTATCCTCCCAAATGTCCTCTTCCATGTACCAAGAAACTCTTCCTCAGCAGAACTTCCATGGCACTTTATACCTTTTCTGACAGTGATTGCTTTGTATCTTATACAACATGATTTATGTAATACCTTAGCTCTGCTAAGCCTGTGGATCTATTATTTATGACTCATGTCTGCACCTCCCATAGTACTGAATACTTTACACTCAACAAATATAAGAAATTATTACTATTTCAAGAAAATATCTCTACAATTAAAATCTTTCACATAACACAGTGTTTTTAAGGTAATACGCCTAAGGCCCTCTTGTTCTGTATTAATAAACAAAAACTCATGACACTGGCTCAACAGATGATGCCTTCAAAAATCACCCTCTATCTCATTACTCAGAAGGCAGCATGATAAAGTGCAGAGTCAAAAAGGCCCGGATTCAAATTCTGGTTCTGCCACTGTCGTTGAGTCTGTTTCTTCCTTTGTAACACACAGGCATACCTCATTTAATTGACTTTCACAGATTTTGTGTTTTTACAAATTGAAGGTCCTGTGGCAACCCTGCTGCTACTGATAAGTCGCTTCAGTCGTGTCGGACTCTGTGTGATCCCATAGACGGCAGCCCACCAGGCTCTTCCGTCCCTGGGATTCTCCAGGCAAGAACACTGGAGTGGGGTTGCCATTTCCTTCTCCAACGCATGCTTCAGTAGTGTCTGACTCTATGCAACCCTACGGACAGCAGCCCACCAGGCTCCTCTGTCCACAGGATTCTCTAGGCAAGAATTCTGGAGTGGGTTGCCATTTCCTTCTCCAAAGTTGACATTTACCAGTATCATTTATTCACTTGTGTTTCTCTGTCACATTTTGGTAATTCCCACAATCCTTCAAACTTTTCATTACTTCTGCATTTTTAATGGTGATCTGTAATCAGTGATCTTTGATGCTACTATTGCAAAAAAGATTACAACTCCCTGAAGGCTTAGATTATGGTTAACATTTTTTTAACAATAAAGTATTTTTCAATTAAAGTATGTACATTTTTTAGGCATAATGCTATTGCACATTTAATAGACTACAATAGCATACACTTTTATGTACAATAGGAAAACAAAAAATTCATGTGACTCACTTTATTGTGATATTCACTTTATTGTAGTGGTCTGGAACCAAACCTGAAATATCTCAAAGGGATTCCACATGTACCTACGGAGTCTGGGAATGACTATGAGCACATAGCAGGCACCCAGTAAATTAATATGCATTAGAACTTTGATGTAAATTTACAAGCACTTGTCTAAGTTAACTGCAAGGTCCCTTGTAGTCTGTCGGCAAAAACTGTTGAACATAATCTGTGCTGAGCAATATGAATATAAAGAAGACATGGGTGGTCCCTTATCAAAAAAATTCAGCCTGGTTCAGATTCTTTTCCAAATAAGTAGCACAACACATTGAGTGCTAACCTTCCACTAAATTCAAAATAACTGAAAGCTGAAGATTATTTCAAAATTATTTTAGGCATGAAGTTAAACATTAACAATAGTGTTGCTGCTGCTAAGTCGCTTCAGTAGTGTCTGACTCTGTGCGACCCCATGGACTGCAGCCCACCAGGCTCCCCCGTCCCTGGGATTCTCCAGGCAAGAACACTGGACTGGGTTGCCATTTCCTTCTTCAATGCATGAAAGTAAGAAGTGAAAATGAAGTCGCTAAGTCGTGTCCGACTCTTAGTGACCCCATGGATTGCAGCCCACCAGGCTCTTCCATCCATGGGATTTTCCAGGCAAGAGTACTGGAGTGGGGTGCCATTGCATTCTCCGAACAATAGTGTTATAATCAAGTTAAGTTCATGTCAAATTGAAATTACAATGTCAAGCTTCTTCCAAGAGCCTACAGGGCCTCTGATTTTATCTCCTGACACTCATCCTACACCTGGATAACCATACGTACTCCTGCCACCTGGCTTTCCTACTTAAAATTCACCAAGCCTAGCTCAGTCCCACCTTGGGGGCCTTTGTACTTGTTCACTGGGAACACTATTCTTCAAGATCGTCATAGGACTACCCCTCTCACTTCATTTAGATCTCAGAGATGCCTTCCCCACCACTCTATTTAAAATAGCCACCTCCCTCAGCCAACTATCACTTTCAATCTCCCTATACTGCTGTTATTTCTCATTTTAGCAACAGTTAAGTGACCTTGGATCATTTACTCATCACCTTCCTTCCACATTAGGATAAAATCTCTTGGAAACAGAAATTTTATATTGGCAGCTATATCCCAAGCAACTACAAGAGAGCCTGGAAAATACTGAGTACCTGATATACATTTGTTATTTGTTAAATGAATGACATGTTTATGAGTGATGATATATATTCCTTCATCATTACAAATTACCTAACTTCTTACATTCAACTGGCTCCAATTAAATCTAGCAAGTAAAGGCTACTTCTAGGACAGGGTTTCTTAATTTGAGGCTTCCAGAAGTCATTATACCCATTTTTCTGGAAAGAATGTCTATAGTTTGTTTTGTTTTGTTTTTTAAAGGGTCCCTAAATCACAAAAACATCCTAGAAGCAGAGACTCACAACTTTGGTTACACCACAGAATCTCCTGGAGAATTTTGAAAATACAGATGCCTAAATTTCATCCTAGAGATTGTTTTACTTGGTCTGGAGTACAACCTTAACATCAGGATTTTTTTTTTTTTAGTTACCCAGGTGATTATAGTATATAGCAAAAGTCGAGAATCATGCCCACCTTGGAAGGAAAATATGTTAAATAGATCAGACTTCTTAATAATCACTTATACATGGAAAGAAATAAAATTTTAAAGCTAAGAATAAAGAATTAGCATCTTTTGGCAAACAGACCAATATACAAGTGCCTAAGTAATTCTATACGACAAACATTTTAAAGATTTTATGTCTACCTCTACTTAAATACTCATTTGATACTGGTATTTTAGAACTTACTCCCAGATCACAATCATTTTTCATTTAAAACACTCCCATTTCATACAAAAGTTCAGTTGTTAATAATTTACTAGATTACAAATGGACAGAGGAGCCTGGTAGGCTGCAGTCCATGGGGTCACACAGAGTCGGACACGACTGAGCGACTTCACTTTCACGCACTGGAGAAGGAAATGGCAACCCACTCCAGTGTTCTTGCCTGGAGAATCCCAGGGACGGGGAAGCCTGGTGGGCTGCTGTCTATGGGGTCGCACAGAGTCGGACACGACTCAAGTGACTTAGCAGCAGTAGCAGATTACAAAATCTAAACACACCAAGAGAACAACAAAATACTCTTCAAAGACCAATCGGGCTACATTACGACTATGAAGTCTTTGGTAGTTCTATTGCTAAAAACTTCCTGGAAGCAATGTATGTCACCAATTAAAGTCCTCAGCCTCAACTATTATACAGAATGACAGAGGGTTTAGTGAAACTAATACTGACAACACACACAAAAGGAGAAAGAGGGGGGATTTCAGAAATTTATTTAGATCATGCCAAAAAGGATTTGAAAAGAGCAGGTGTCAGAATGACACAGGTGGTGGGTCTTTTTTTTTTGTAAGTCCAGCAAACAAACATCATGTAATGAGCCAATTCATGTTACCAATCTAGAGTATCATCGGTTATTGGTTTTTACATTCTCACCCAAGTAGCCCCCTTTAAAAAAGTGATTGGCAGGGTAAGAGACCAAAGCAGCAAAATGCTAAATATTTGTTTAAAAACAAACTAAATCCAGAGATGCTAAAGTCCCCTGTGATAAATCATTTTTAAATGTTAGGATACTTAGAACCTCTAAGGAACTCATGCCACCTACCCATCTGTCTGGACTCTGGACTGTTATAGAGATATTTGCTGACACAGAAGCACCAGGCCATGAGCCCACCTGACACAGAACAACAGAAACTTAAAGCAAGCTTTTAAATCTACAAGAGCTTTGGGAAAGAAAGTCGGACTCCTAACTAGGAAGTCTTCCTGGCTTACTACTTGGTCATACTGCAATTTTATCCTAAGCATTACTCACTTTCCTTGTCAAGTAAGTGAAGTAAATTTAATGAGAAAGTTCAAACAAAGAGACACATGCAGGCACACAACTCGCCAGCCCATTTTAGTTGAGACTGGAGAGCGATGGAGCTTGAAATGTATAGGAAACATGAATAAATGTAAAGCTATCAGACATGGAAAGTTCCTCTTTAAATTTCTTTTCTACAAAGATAGGCACAGGGACAGCTTTAGTTTGCAAAGTCATTTTACTCTACATAAAACAGTGTTCCCTTATTATTAACTTTCTCTTTTATCATGAGCCTATGCAAATAAATGTTCTGGGATTAACAAGCAAATAGATAAATGAAGACACAGAAACACATTCCCAAAATGTGGGCTGGAAATGAAACAAAGCAGCACAGGATATGAACTGAACTCCACTGGCTATTTACAAAAAGTTTTCATATACACGAGTCTCACTTGACAGGAAAAGAACATTCGTAATAGAGAAGGACAAGACTACATGAAATGGCTATCTGGAAACACAGGAGTTGAAGACCTCATGAAACATCAAGAGACCAGGTTGTTTATTCAGTAGTAGGTTAGCAACCCAGAAAGCTTGCAATCCACTCACTCCTCTTAATACTAATACAAGAAAAAAGAAAATTATCAGTGCTAAGGAGAGAAGCTAAGAAAATTGGATCCAAAAGGAACGATAAGGTGGGGAGAAACCCAGCCCCAGGAATTATCTGCCCAAGTCAGCAAAGGTCAGAGGACAAAAAAGGCTGACCAGTAAAACAGAATGTTTCATGAACTTAAACGTCAGATGACTCAACAGGCAAAGGCTTTAAAGAGAGAACTCTCTCTTTAGCAACTGCTTCAAATGCCATATTTATCTTACGGCCAGATATTACTGCATCATCTGTCCCCTCTAAATCAGATGCAGCATTTTGAAATCAGCCCCAATAGATCTTTCTGTGTTGTTGGGTGTTGTCATTATAGACATGCCTGAACTGGCTAAGTCTGCTCCTGCCCCTAAAAAGGGCTCTAAAAAAGCTGTGACCAAGGCCCAGAAGAAGGACGGCAAGAAGCGCAAGCGCAGCCGCAAGGAGAGCTACTCCGTGTACGTGTACAAGGTGCTGAAGCAAGTCCATCCGGACACCGGCATCTCATCCAAGGCCATGGGCATCATGAACTCCTTCGTCAACGACATTTTTGAGCGCATCACTGGCGAGGCATCGAGCCTGGCGCATTACAACAAGTACTTGACTATCACATCCAGGGAGATCCAGACCGCCGGGCGCTTGATGCTACCTGGGGAGCTGGCCAAGCACGCCGTGTCCGAGGGCACTAAGGTTGTCACCAAGTATACCAGCTCCAAGTAAATATAATATGCCTAGCTGGTGTTAACGGAGAAGGAAGGCAATGGCATCCCACTCCAGTACTCTTGCCTGGAAAATCCCATGGACGGAGGGCCTGGTGGGCTGTAGTCCATGGGGTCACTAAGAGTTGGACACGACTGAGCGACTTCACTTTCACTACCCTTAACTCTGAAGTAGAGGGGAATGAGGCTAACTGGACAAAAGGATATCCTGTTGTTGTTGTTTTTTTTTTGGGGGGGGAGGAAGGTATAAAATAGTGAAGAGGAAGAGAAAAGTAGGGGAAAAAACGGGGGTGGGGGGGGATTGAAAGAACAAAGCGATGGTTCACAACCTACCTCAACTGAGAAAGTCTGACTGGCATAATATATCCATGTTTGAATCAAAGGCAACTGGAAATGGGGGAGGGGAGCTAACTGATTCTGATTCTTAGGTACACATTCCTCCTGACTGTCCTTAGAGAACTTCTCCTTTAAAGGTACAGTCTGACTCATCAGTGTCCATCTTCACTGCAAAACCTTAAACACTACCCAAATACAGATAAAGTTATATTCTCTTCTTAGGGCTGGTGACAAAGAAATATGAGGGTGGGATGACGGAAAGGAGTAAATGGTAAGGGAAGGAAATCAGTCAAGCTATAAGTATTATATGGTTTCTAAGATGCCTTCTCAAGAGTTTACCTCAATTTTAGTTTTTTCATTGATAAGTAGACACAACTGGAGAATGTTATATAAAGTGAAATAAAGGGCATTCTTCACATTCAGGAATGACATTAGTGCCCTTTCCTCTCCAAGGAGACATAAGGAAGACTAACCCAGAGGTTCTCCGCCAAGGGTGATTTTGTACCCCCAGGACACATGTGGCAATGCCGTTATTTGGTCATCACAGCAGGTGGGGAGAGTGGCTTTTGGTAGGTAGAGACCAGAGATGCTGTTAAACATCCTACAATGGACAGGGCAGCCCCTCACAATAAAGAGCTATCTGGCTCAAAATAGCAATAGGGTGAATGATGGGAAACACCTAAACAGACTCATATCTGGAAAAACCACACAAATAGGAGGGAAAGAGAGTCTGTAGTTCCTACAGTCTGTAAGAAGCCTATTTAGAAGGCAGTTTAAAAACAATCCTATCTTATGCCAGCTATTACTCAAATTACAAATGTCAGGGGAAAGAAAAAACATGTAAATGCCAGAAAAAATCTTTTGTCTTCTCAAGTATTTAAAAATGTAGGTAAAGTATCACTGAGAACCTATTATATTCATTTTTCTAAATAACAGTATTAACAGTCAAACTTGATGATAAACCAGAACACTCGTTTATCAATGACAACAGACTAAAGAGACCAACTCTTAGAAAGCAGGGGGGCGGGGGGGGGGGGGCTAGAGGGGGGGTAGGGGGAGTATCCATCTAAATGATATCCCTTGGTCACAGAACCCAATTTAAAAGAAAGAACACGATGTACAAAAGGACTCGCTACACAGAAAAACTCACCATAGTGTTAGACAATGGATACACACTCAAAATCTAAATATCAGTACTATTATTTATGTGCCAGGCACTGAAATAAGACATAAGATAGAAGAAATAATGTATGTAAAAAGCCCAAGAAAAACCCCATTAGGTAAGTGTTACTTTAATAAGTTTGACATTACAGAAGAAACTAAGGTGCAACAATCACAGGGCTGCTGCTGCTGCTAAGTCGCTTCAGTTGTGTCCGACTCCGTGCGACCCCATAGACGGCAGCCCACCAGGCTCCCCGGTCCCTGGGATTCTCCAGGCAGGAACACTGGAGTGGGCTGCCACTGCCTTCTCCAATCACAGGGTTAGCAGTCAGAAATACTACAGCTCTCTAAAGCTTCCTTCACCCACAGTGCGATGCCGAACGCAATGAAAACCTGAGGTAAATACAACTTTGATGGAGAGGTATGAATCTAGTAAAAATAATCATGACTACTTATTTATATCCAGAAGTTTACATTTAAACTCAAACTAATATATACTTTTCAAATACCCATAAAAGGATTAACGGCAGACCCTGTAATGGGTCTCAAATTCAAAAATCAGAAAGCACACGGGCCACATTCTTTAACACAATGCAACAAAACTAGGAAAAAAAAAATTTAAAGGGCTGCATTAAAAAAAAAAAAAGACTGGAAAATTGAACACATCTTTCTAAATAATTACACTGAAGAGAAACTAAAATTGCTCTATTTTACAAAATAATAATAAAGCTGTGACAAACCAAACTCTCAGAATTTAGCCAAAGAACTAACTCAGAGAAAATGTTAGAGACTTAAATGCTAATTTAAGAAAATAAGGCAGAATGAAAATAAATGACCTAAAACTTAAGCTCTTTTAGAATCCAAAGAAAGAAGTGAATGTAAAAACAAAAGGAAATAGAAGAGCTTACTGATAAACCAGAAAACTGGATGCAAAAAGAAGAAAAAAATAGATCTGAGTTAAAGCAATACAAATAATAATCTATGGGAAGATTTTAAGACATTACTAGGCAGAATTTCATACCAACAAATTGAAAATTTAGGCAAAATGAGTGATTTTCAGGGAAAATATACAGCTAAAATTTGGTCTTGAAAGAGATTAAAAAGCTTCCGTAAACGAACAACCACAGAAGAAATTTAAAATATAAGCAAAGACCTATCCGTAAGTATAACAGCCAACTAATTCAAGATATTTAACAGTCAAGTTCTATCAAAAAACATTAGTGAGTGAACAGATCATCCTTGTCAAAGGATCTGACAGCGTGAAAAAGTAAACTATATGTCATTCCAAGTTACAAATGTGGAGGGAAAGCAAGCCCCCTCTTCAAACAAACAAATCATAATACTTAATGAATCCCATTTGACATATGCTAAAATAATAATCCAGGTCATCCAGATAGTCAATAACTGATAATATTTGGCCTCAAACATTCCCAGCTGGAATATATACTCAAGAGACAGCATAGATTTTTGTCTTTTTGGTTCACTGCTCTATCTCAGGGCTTTGAAGAGCCCCTGGCAAATACTAGGCACACAATAAACATTTGCTAAATGAATTCAAGGGTCAGTCAACATCAGGAAATCATTTAAAAGCTCTAAAAGAAAAATATATATTTATATATATATAAAACTACTGCCACAGATACTAAAGAGGCATTGGTAGTATTTAATAGTTGTAACAAAAATCCTTACTGCATTGAAAAATATATATTTATATATATATAAAACTACTGCCACAGATACTAAAGAGGCATTGGTAGTATTTAATAGTTGTAACAAAAATCCTTATTGCATTAGAAATTAAAAGAACCTAACAAAAGAGAATTATCACAAACCCATAGCACAAATCACATACACTCAATGACAAAACATAAATTCTCTAATAATAAAGTCGGGACGCAGAAAAAAAAGTCCCTATACCTCCAGTACTACCCAACCATGTACTGGAGGGGTCTAGTTTATGCAACTGGACAAGAAAAAGAAACACAAAATAACTTGAAAAGAGAAAACAAAAATGTCATCATCGAGCTTCTAAGTGACTACTCACCTAGTAAAATCAAATAGAAAGAACTGAAAGAATTGCTAAAAGGAGTAATTCTGTAAGGTAGCCAGACAAAGAAACAAAATCTAACATATATAAGGAGTTTGCCCACCTAACCAACAAGAAATAAGCTCATGCCTAACAGCATTAAAATCCCTAAAGTACATAGAAATAAACACAACTGAAAACTTGCAAGACCTATAGAAAGCAAAGTATAAATTTTAACTCTAGACATGAAGTACTTCATAGAGAAAAATATCACAACTTTAGGAGACTTAATGTTGCCAAGATGTCATATCTCCAAATTAACGTACAGTCACAATCCACCTGGCAACATGATTTAAAGGAAGTTGATAAACTGATGTAAAATTCATATGGAAGAAGATGATAAACATGGATAGTGCCCTCACAAATACATGTAATTTGTGTGGTTATTCCATCATATATTTAAACCTATGGCAAATAATGTATATTATAGATAGTATGCAGAATAACACTGTGTCACGTAAGCCTTTGGTAATTCAGTGTGATACTAATACAGGTACTGACACTGGACACAGAAAACAGAAGACAACACGCTAACAGACATTTATATGAATTTAGTTTACAATCACAGCAGGATTTCTAAAAGAATGGTTTTACTCAATATACTGGTTAGGGACAACTTGTTATTCATGGTGGGGCTGGGAGTGGTGGTGGTAAAGGGGTTCAAGTCTTACTTCAAACCACACACAAAAAAGAGCTGCATAGACAACAGACTGGTGGTTGCCAGAGGCAGGTGGTGGGGGTTTAAGTAAACTGGATAAAAGGAATCAAAAGGTACAAGTTTCTAGTTATAAAATAAGTTATGGGGGTGTAATGTACAGCACTGGCAACTATAGTTATTAATACTGTATTACACATTTGAAAATTGCTAAGACAGTAAATCTTAAAAGTTCTCATTACAAGAAACAAAACTGTGTAACTATGGAGATAGATGTTAACCAGACTTACTGTGGTGATCATTTCACAACACCTACAAATTGAATCATATTCTACACCTTAAACTATATAATGTATACCAGTGCACGCATGGACTGTAGCCCACCAGGCTCCTCTGCCCATGGAATTTTCCAGGCAAGAATATTAGAGTGGGTTGCCATTTCTTCCTTCAGGGGATCTTCCTGACCAGGGAGCAAAGCTGTGTTTCTGTCTCTCCTGCATTGGCAGACATATTCTTTACCACTGCGCCACCTGCCTTGATTTTTAAAATTTTAATAAAAAAAACTTTAAGAGATAAACATAAAAGCTAAACACAGATGCTCCTCTTAGGGAAACTCTTCTCCAACAAAAGACCTTTCATTTCGAATAATTTCATTTCTTTCCCTCCCGAAACACTGACAATCTCTTCTTGCCTCTGTGAGTTACATCAATATTCAGCCAATTTTCAAGGGTCAAAATCCAGTCACTTCATCAAGTTTCCTAAAGTGTGTAATCAGTGAAGTATGTTAGATTTGGAGTAAGAACTCTAGCAGAACCCTGACTCTTGTCCTAATAATCTTTAGCACAGTCATTTGATCTCTTTTTCCCTAGGTATCTTATTTGTAGATAACAAATCTGTGCTCCTCTCCAAAGTCTCTGTTTCATTAATCTTGCATCTGGACCTTTCTTTTCATTCCATATTCATAACCCTGGTTCAGAAGACTTACAGCTAGGCTACTGGCTTTTAAGTCTTGCCCTATACTACACCTCCACATCCACTCTCAAAGACACCTTTATGAGAGCACTTTAATCATGCCTTTCATTCTACGTTAGTGATTCTCCACTGTTCTTAGGATAAAATCAAAATGTACTAGTTTGGTATTCAAAAGCTATGCGACCCCAGCTTTCTCTTCCAACCTCATTTTCTGCTTCTTGAACCTTTTATCTCTGGCAGACAGCTCTCTTCCTTGTTACCCAACACAACTTCCTCCATCTTAAGGCTCCTCATCCTTGAACCTGAAACATCCTATTTCCTCTTGGAAACCTAAGTGCCCATTCTTGATCCAAACTAAAACTTCATTTCTTCTCAGGTCTTCTGACCACCTTACTTATTATAAGCCCAGAGTGATCTCCCTCCTTTCTCCTACATTTTAGCATTTAGTGCCAGTTCCGTGTATCTAGTCCTGAGCAAACACTGTGTAATTCTAACACTTCCTCTTCTACTTAAACATGGGAGGGTGGGGGCAGTCGGTCACGTAAATTATTTCTTGAAGACAGAAATCAAGTTCCTAATTCTACTTCAGTACTTGTTCTTCTATCAGAGAAGTATTTCCTTGCCCTTTGGGGATAAGGTTTATCTTGATGATACACAATACTGAAAGGCCATTCTCCAAATAACTAAAAGTTAACTTGAGATTTTTTATATTTAATTATCCTTTGCTCAGAGAATTCTGGTTCTCCTTTTCTGGAACTGCCACAGGGACATTTAGGACACTTCTGTTGTCGAGATGACTGACATAACTTGTTTCTACTCAGATGATCAACTCTGGTTAACTCTTCTGATCACTACTGAAGGCCTCTCTTAAAGGACTATAAACTGTAGCTCCTTGAAGGCTGGCCTACTATGAAACATCCAAGGGCAGTACTATTTTTTTTTATCGTTCCATTAAGTCTGTCAGCCAATCTTACTGTTCATGGATGAAATTAAGTAAATTTATCTCATCTGGGAAGGTCATCACACTATTTAGGGAAAACCATGGAATTATAAACAATCTAACACTGCTGCAGACATTAATGCCTCTATTTATATGTCACCATCTTGAATGCACACTTCTCAACTCTTGGGTCTGAGACCTACTTATTAACAGTAAGAGCAAATCAAGAGAATTTTCATTTGAGAGAACAATTAGCACACCAAACTTGCTGCAAAGACAAAGTTAGCCTTTCCACTTGAAGCAAACTGAGTCTGAAGCAAGCCTCATTCTGTTTTCACTTTTACAAAGAGAAGATTGGCCTGTCTTCAGCCTTGTGAATAAAGATCTTACAAAATTCACTAGACACAGGGTGTGCTCAAAGAATACTTGCGGAAAAATACGCTGGGGAAGTGCCAATTTACAAAGAAAAACATTTTCACCCAGTTGGAAATCTAGAGAAATGGGTTACAGCAACCCAGCTGAAAACTCTAAAGATCTGCAGAAAAATATCCCTGATCTTTTCATTCTAAGTAAAACTCTATGAAAAGCAACTAAATTAATCAATGAAGGATTCAACTACTTTAAATTTTATGCATCTAAAGAACAGTAATCGAAATTCTGCCTGTGATATGTGGCCGTGTGAAAAGGCAACAAGTCTATCTCTTCTATACAAACAAATTTTACAATCTGTAATAGTTTTTAAACAATTGTTTCTGAGAAAGAAACAGGGACAAGAGAACTTTTTATTGTTTTGTTTATTTTAGGGGACAAGAAATCGATGTTTTTCATTAGGCATATTTATTTTCAAAGCGTACACTCCAAAAACAGCTTTATTAAGTGAAAAGGACACCTTCCTATTAAAGGCCCTTTGTCTTCATTCTCACTATACACCCCCATCCTCAGGGTCTAATACTTTGTAAACTTACTTTCAGATTTCTTCACTGCCACAAGTGGAACATACACACAAAACCAATAATGAAACAGCTACACACAGGTGCACACACTGGTAACAGGTTGCCTCGCGACAGAAACAAGTGCGCAGACTGCTGCAGCTCCACCATGAACTCTCTGACGGGACCCAGTGTGGGGACGCCCTAAGGAAACGCAGGCTACACAGAGGGTCGCCTGGACGGTCAGCATAACCTTGGAAAGCAGGGCATCTGGCCAACAGTGATAAGGGCCTCTCCCGTCCCTGCCTGGGTCTCCTCACAAAACAAAAAGGAACATTTTCCAAAAAGGTATAATGGAGATTTTACATGTGAGGAACTTAAGCCATGAAGATTAAAAGACAAAACTAAAACTAACAATTCTCATAATAGTCCAAAATTCTCTCTATGGTGTTATTCCCTCTTTAGTACTAATCCCACAAATGCTAATAAAAATACTAACTCCTAGTTCACCCTCCAGGTTGTCTGGTGATAATCAAATAAGGAATCAAATGTTAATGATAAACCTTATATTCAGACACAGAAATGACAAATTTTGTATAAGTGGGCTGAAAACCAATCACGATATTCTTCCATTGCAACTTCGTAGCTTTTAAGTTCTTACAGTAGCCAGATTTACCAGAGATTTCTTGAGGAAAATACTTTCATAAACACTACGTACATGCTTACAATTCATCTATCAGTTTTTGTTAAGCACAGGGAAGACTGAGGGAAAAAGAACATAAAATACCTTCATATCTTAAAAGATTTATTTTTCCAGCAATTGGGGAAAAATAAGAGGATTTTTCCACATTAGTGAAAATATAAATCATCCCTATAAAATATCAAAAATGTTTACTTTACCCTTTGATGGGAAAAGGTTGTGAAACAGGCACTGCCCTAGGTTATTTATTAGAGTAGAGGGAAACTATGTGACCTCCCCCATCATCCCCCATGGGCCATGCCGTGGCCATCAGTGTAACATGCTGTCAGAGAGGCATCTGAAGAGCTACGTCCCTTCAGGTTGCTCCGTTTCTTCAAACAGAATCATCTTTCTGCTCCGGCCAAATCAGTTCCAGGAGAAAAATTCAACAGTAAGGGAGCAGTAAGGAAGAACTAGCTTTTATCATCTCCATGAGCTCATCTTTAGTCTTGGGTCTCAACTAAAAATGAGGGTGTCACATTCATCATCATGTTATTATTATTTACCAAATGTAAACCACCTAGCAGATAGAAGGTGGGATCAATACA
Source organism: Bubalus kerabau (assembly GCF_029407905.1). NCBI lineage: Eukaryota > Metazoa > Chordata > Mammalia > Artiodactyla > Bovidae > Bubalus > Bubalus kerabau. Next base: position 18,076,851 of record NC_073627.1, on the reverse strand, counting down.
TATTCTCGTTTCCTTCCTTTTCTTTTTCTAGACACACCACGCGACCTGTGGGATCTTATTTCCCTAACCAGGGACTGAACACAGGCCACTGCAGTGAAAGCACCTAGTCCTAACCACTGGACAACCAGGGGATTCCTTCCTTTAAAAAAAAAAACAAAAAAACACAACATTCCAGCCACTTCTAGGTGATGTCCCACCCAAACCATCCAACTCCTATTCCACAAAAGAAATGAATAACAGGATTGTAGGTTAAGAGATATATTTGGTATGCCTTTCCTCAAAATACATCATCAAATTACTTAATATCACTTAAATTTCTTGAATATAAAGTGCCATATCTTATATGATGTTTGGTAAATCTCTAATGCTCGAAATTCTCCAAGCCAGGCTTCAACAATACATGAAGCGTGAACTTCCAGATGTTCAAGCTGGTTTTTAAAAAGGCAGAGGAACAAGAGATCAAATCGCCAACATCCCCTGGATGATCGAAAAAGCAAGAGAGTTCCAGAAAAACATCTATTTCTGCTTTATTGACTATGCCAAAGCCTTTGACTGTGTGGATCACAATAAACTGTGGAAAATTCTGAAAGAGATGGGAATACCAGACCACCTGACCTGCCTCTTGAGAAACCTGTAGGCAGGTCAGGAAGCAACAGTTAGAACTGGACATGGAACAACAGACCGGTTCCAAATAGGAAAAGGAGTACATCAAGGCTGCATATTGTCACCCTGCTTATTTAACTTATATGCAGAGTACATCATGAGAAACGCTGGGCTGGAAGAAGCACAAGCTGGAATCAAGACTGCCGGGAGAAATATCAATAAACTCAGATATGCAGATGACACCACCTTTATGGCAGAAAGTGAAGAGGAACTAAAAAGCCTCTTGATGAAAGTGAAAGAGGAGAGTGAAAAAGTTGGCTGCAAGCTCAACATTCAGAAAACGAAGATCATGGCATCCGGTCCCATCACTTCATGGGAAATAGACGGGGAAACAGTGTCAGACTTTATTTTGGGGGGCTCCAAAATCACTGCAGATGGTGACTGCAGCCATGAAATTAAAAGACGCTTGCTCCTTGGAAGGAAAGTTATGTCCAACTTAGATAGCATATTCAAAAGCAGAGACATTACTTTGCCAACAAAGGTCCATCTAGTCAAGGCTATGGTTTTTCCAGTGGTCATGTATGGATGTGAGAGTTGGACTGTGAAGAAAGCTGAGCGCTGAAGAATTGATGTTTTTGAACTGTGGTGTTGGAGGAGACTCTTGAGAGTCCCTTGGACTGCAAGGAGATCCAACCAGTCCATCCTAAAGGAGATCAGTCCTGGGTGTTCTTTGGAAGGAATGATGCTAAAGCTGAAATTCCAGTACTTTGGCCACCTCATGTGAAGAGCTGACTCATTGGGAAAGACCCTGATGCTGGGAGGGATTGGGGGCAGGAGGAGAAGGGGACGACAGAGGATGAGATGGCTGGATGGCATCACTGACTCGATGGACATGAATTTGAGTGAACTTCGGGAGTTGGTGATGACAGGGAGGCCTGGCGTGCTGTGATTCATGGGGTCGCAGAGTCGGACACGACTGAGCGACTGAACTGAACTGAAAGTATGCAGATGAACTGAACTGAAAGTATGCAGATGTTCAACTTAATTGGATAATGACTGTTTTCTGTTATTGCTACCTAACAAGCCACCTCAGACCGAATGGCATGAAACAGTGTTTATCTTATTCTTATAGATTCTCTGGCTCAGAATTCAGAACACAGTTGGAATGGCCTGTTTCTGATACATAATGTGTGGGGCTTCAGTTTGACAAGACACAAGGCTGGGGGCCAAAATACCTGGGACTAGAGAATCATTTCCAAGATGGTTCCTTCACTCACATGTGTGGCACCCTGTTAGGGATGCCTGGGTGGCTTTGGTCTCTCTAGTGTGACAGCCTCAGGGGGGTCAGACCTCTTACATGGTGTATCTTTGTTTCGCAAACAAGGGTGGAAGCTTCCTGTTCATTTAAAACTGTCCTGGGAAGTCACCTAGCATCACTTCCCTCATATTCTATTGCCTGAAGTGGTCACAAACCCTCTCAGGTTCAGAGGGAAGAGACAGAACCCCATCTTCTAATGGGAGGAGTGTCAAAGAATTTGCAACTGTATTTTAAAACCACCATAATAACAGTTTATTCCAGAGCTAGATGTACCAGTTTATAGTTTTAAAAAATGTAACTTTAAATATTATTACAGATTACTATTGATTGTTTTGCTGCTTAAAAAACATTTCAAGCACTTGTCTAGAAGCTGTGTGCCTACCTGTGTGCTCAGTCACATCCGACTATGCGATCCCATGAAATGCAGCCCGCCAGGCTCCTGTGTCCATGGGACACAGATGAAACTCCAATACTTAGGCCACCTCATGCCAAGAGTTGACTCACTGGAAAAGACCCTGATGCTGGGAGGGATTGGGGGCAGGAGAAGGGGACAACAGAGGACGAGATGGCTGAATTGCATCGCTGACTCAATGGATATGAGTTTGGGTCAAGTCCGGGAGTTGGTGATGGACAGGGAGACCTGGCGTGCTGCGATTCATGGGGTAGCAAAGAGTCGGACACGACTGAGCGACTGAACTGAAATCTCTTTTCATCAATGAAATCCGAAGGACACTTTGTTTTGTTCATGCCCAGGCTGTGGGTAAACAGCCTAGATTAATACAGTCGGCCCTCTTTAACTGTGGGTTTACCACCTAAGGTTGGTTGAATCTGCAAGGTACGAAGGGCTGACTGTAGTAGGTCATTTTATATAAGGGACCTGAGCACCCTCGGGGTTTTGGTATCTGCAGGGCTCCTGGAATCAACCCCCTGGGGACACTGAAGGACAACTGTATCCTGATTTCTTATCAGCTATGTGACATTAAGCAAGTTACTTAAACTTTTCATTCTTCAGTATGAGTCTGTAAAACTAAGATAATATCACGGAGGACTAAATACATTAATGCATGTAAAGAACTTCTAACACTACCTACCTCAAAGCATTCCACAAGTGTAGGTTATTATTTTTTTCCCTATCAGTATGTCTCAAACTATGCTGTCTGATTAGGCAAAGTTGGTTTAAAAAGTTTCCCAGCTCAACCAAATCACTTCAGTCAAAATATTCCTGGGGTCTGGGTTTCAGATTAGTATCAAATACAAACACAAATGTAAAATACAAATATAAAATCAAACCGTTGGGCAGACTACCCTGGGGGTCCAGTGGTTAAGACTCTGAGCTCCCAATGCAGGGAGTGCGGGTTCAATCCCTGGTTAGGGAACTAGTATCCCACGTGTCTCAAGGCATGACCGAAAATATATTTTTAAAAAGTTATTCCTACAGGAACTTCCTTGAAAGTCCAGTGGTTAAGACTCTACATGCTCTCATTACAGGAGGTACAGGTTCAATCCCTGGTCGAGGAGTTGAAATCCAGCATGCCACACAGAGAGGCCAAAAAATAAAAATTAAAATTAAATCAAATAAGTTAAAGGTACCACAAAGCCTTAATTAATGAGAATCAAAATTATTAAGATTTACTCTTTGTATTTGTTATATACTGAATCCCTTGGTTCAAACAGCATAATTTTTCCAGATACAAAACTGAAAACAGGAAAAAGAGAATGAACTGGAGTCATAAAAGGAGATGACCTTAGGCATAGATTTCTGCCTAGCTTGGAAAATATCGAAGTCCCTCGGTATGCCAGGACAACTGGTTCCAGACTCTTCTCCCCACCCCTTACCAAAATCTTCAGATGCTCAAGTCTGCAGATATAAAATGGGGTCGTATTTGTATACAATCTATGTACATCGTTCTGTATACTTTAAATCATCTCTGCTGCTGCTGCTGCTAAGTCGCTTCAGTCGTGTCCGACTCTGTGCGACCCCAGAGACGGCAGCCCACCAGGCTCCCCCGTCCCTGGGATTCTCCAGGCAAGAACACTGGAGTGGGTTGCCATTTCCTTCTCCAATGCATGAAAGGGAAAAGTCAAAGTGAAGTCGCTCAGTCGTGCCCGACTCTTCGCGACCCCATGGACTGCAGCCCACCAGGCTCCTCCATCCATGGGAGTTTCCAGGCAAGAGTACTGGAGCGGGGTGCTATCGCCGTCTCTGTTAAATCATCTCTAGATTACTTAAAATACCTAACACAATGCTAATGCTATATAAAAAGTTGCCAGAGAACTGCAAATTAAAATTCTGCTTTTTTAAGTTTCTGGAATTTTTCCCCACAAATGTCTTCAGTTGGTTGAACCCACCAATGTGGAACCTGCAGATCCAGAGGGCTGACTATAACTTAATCCATGTTGGTCTTTGCTCAGGGAGAGGATAGAGAAACTAATTAAAGTACTATTCATGTGAAATATAACGTGACTCCAAGCTTTTTCTCTTCTAGTAAAACAATTTTACCTAACTGATGGAATTCAACAAGGTGCTCTGCAAATGACACTAAAACCTCTGGGAATGCCCAAGAGCCAAAAATGTTTAAATAAAAATTAGTAAAGGTGTACTGCCATTTAGTAACATCCTCCCATGTGCTCCTTCTCCATTCCAACAGTTCCATCCAATCCAGTTACACCTGTCAAAAATCTAGCAATCACCCATAATTACTTTCGCGCTCTCTCAACCTCCATTCATTGCATCCACTCAATCACAAGTCCTAGTCACCCTACCTCCAAAATATGCAGTGCTCTCATTCTTCCCTCCAAAGGCTGAGTCCCCATTGTCTCACCGAGCTTACCACATGGTCTAACTATTTCCCAAAGTCCACATCCACTCTCCTCTTACAAACAGTAAGAGAGAATCTTGAAAAAAAAAAAAAAAAAAAAAAACAATGATAAACTGTGAACGGTGTCACAATAGAATTTTAAACCAGAGATCACCTACAAGCCTATCCATATGACCAAGCCTCTAGCAACCTCTCTGGTCTCATTTCTCATTACTCTCCTCACACTTTGCACTGTTATCAAAAGTATTAAGCACCCCCTATTCCCAAAGCTTTAGCACAGTCTGTTTTCTCTGTTACACATCTCCTCTCTTCTTCACCACCAATTCCTTCTCATCATTCAGGTCTCAAGTTACATGCAACTTGACTTCAAGATACTTGCTAGGACATCCCCACCCATCTTAATTAGATGTTCCTAACATGCACCATCTCAGCATTCCAAACTTTGCTTCTATGGCACCCACAACCACTATAAATATACCATTAACTATATGATCACTTGCTTAAATATTTAATTAATCACTCTTTCTAACCAGTTTACCCACGAGGACAGGGCAGCGATTGTGTTTCTCTTACTCACCACTATATATCCCTAGGAGCTCAGGACAGAGTAGGCGTTCAGTACCTCTAATAAACAAATTAATCAATTCCCAAAGTCTCCAAGGTAAGGCTTCAAGACCTCTCTGCATAGCTCAGTCCCTCCTCCTCTGTTTATACAGGACTGTTTGGAAGGCCATTTCCTAATTTTTAACAGTTGCTGGAACTTATAAGGAATACAGAAACCTTCATTTTTAAGACCCTAGTAAAGAACTTGGATCCTCATGAGCTATAAGGGTTATTCTACAAGTCGTGTTCTCATAGTCACCAAAGCTTGAAACTTCAATTATCTATGATGATCCCTCCCTGTTTTACCCATACAGCCTGTTATTAATCCCATTAAATCCATTTCTGCACCATCCTCTGGAATCTTCTCTTTTCCTTTTTACACTACAATTATTACACCCAACCTGTACTACTAGATCTCTAAAATGTCTCCACTCTAGCCACCAAAAAGCCATTCAGCCTTTGTCCTCTGATTATGCCATGCATTCCTCCTGTACTGACCTACCTCATTAGGCCATAACCAAAAGACAACCTTCTATCAAAATCCTAGCCAGCCTTCAAGGCTCATTTCTACTATCCTTTGTTTCCAGTTCCATCAACCAGTTGTGATCTCTTCTTATTTCATTTCTATCATCCAACATTTACTACGTATTAGTACATGCCACAGAGAAGGCAATGGCACCCCACTCCAGTACTCTTGCCTGGAAAATCCCCCGGACGGAGGAGCCGGGTAGGATGCAGTCCATGGGGTCGCGAAGAGTCGGACACGATTGAGCAACTTCACTTTCACTTTTCCCTTTCATGCACTGGAGAAGGAAATGGCAACCCACTCCAGTGTTCTTGCCTGGAGAATCCCAGGGACGGGGGAGCCTGGTGGGCTGCCGTCTATGGGGTCGCACAGAGTCGGACACGACTGAAGTGACTTAGCATAGCATAGCATAGTACATGCCAGGCCGGAGAAGGCAATGGCACCCCACTCCAGTACCCTTGCCTAGAAAATCCCATGGACAGAGGAGCCTGGAAGGCTGCAGTTCATGGGGTTGCGAAGAGTCGGACACGACTGAGCGACTTCACTTTCACACACTGGAGAAGGACATGGCAACCCACTCCAGTATTCTTGCCTGGAGAATCCCAGGGGAGCCTGGTGGGCTGCCGTCTATGGGGTCGCAGAGTCGGACATGACTGAAGTGACTTAGCAGCAGCAGCAGTACATGCCAGGCACTGTTCTAAGTATTCATCTTTATCTCCCATGTCTCCAATACACATCAAAATTATATACTTTTTGTGCACAGAAATTCAGTTTATTTACCTGTGACATCTCTGATGTCTTACATGTTTGTTCACAAGTACCTACATATGACCACTTTAAAAGAAAATAGTTGATCCTTAAACAACACAGGTTTAAACTGTGCACATTCACTTAGATGCAGATTTTTTTCAACAGTTACTATGATCTGTGGTTGGTTGAATCCAGATACAGAGGAAGAGGCTGGGCATCACTAACCCCAGTGTTGTTCAAGGGTCAAATGTACATCACTCAATTTTACAGAATGAAAACACCAATCCGAAGGCAACAGGAAATATCTGGAGCATCTAGATCTGCAGCAAATGAGTAGACCCCAAATTCTTGCTGCCTAACTTCCTGCCTTCAGAATCACACAAGAAGCACCAAGAATAATTTTCAGTACCTACGTAACTTCTGAGAAAAAAAGGGGGCAGGGGGAGAAGGAGAAAACACACAAGTTCCTATTTCAGCCACTGGATGTCATATGCATGCTAGCAGAAAAACCTGGGGCATTCAATCAGTGATTAGATTAGAACAAGGTGTTTGGCAAGTCAAAGTTCACTTGGCTCCAAAGTAACTTCTCTAAGAACATAATAGACTTATTCCCACATATGTATCACACCCAGTAAGATATACAATAACCATTTTAATGGATTATGGGGTGGTAAGGGCTGGGGGGACATAAGGTAAAAGAATCAAAGCTCTAAGTCAAAGTCAAGAAAGCCATGTTGTTTCAAGGTATTCCAGTGACTCACAAGGAACTTTGCCTCAGATTCCCCAAATGCAAAAGAGGATGATGAGAAAAGCTCCACTGATGTTAAAGATAGAGTTGTCACAATTCAGAGCAGTTTAAGCCTTGGAGATCAATTTTCTCATTTTTATTAGGAAAGTGGTAACAAAGCTAGTCTACGGTAAAGAAGGGTTAGATGTTAGGCTTCCAGCTGATAGATCTCTCACTCCCATCACTCTGTGAGAGAAGGAACATGAAAATAAGGACAAATCAAGTTGACTGCCATCCTTGGCAACATCATCTGTGCATACTTAACAAATTCAAGCAGAACTACAACACAAAGCATTCCATAGTACTTAAAAAGCAAAACCTACGAACAGGCTAGTAATTTATGATACCGTGAAGTCTTCATAAACTCCAAAAGGATGAAATTCCTCAGAAATAAAGCAAAGTCACTACAATCAAGACAATCCAAAATTCAAATAATTTAGTTCACTGAACTGATCAGAACAGACTTCAGGAAGCTATCACACAAATGAAATAAAGTTTAGAATAAATTAAACAAACAACAAAAAACCCATGAAAATAAAACAAGAACAGGGAGAACAAAATGAAGCCAAGAATGAGGCTTTAAAAAAAAAGGTAGAACAGTAAGAACCCACAAGCTGTTGATCTAAAAACACATTTAATATCTGGAAAAAATTTTTTTCTTCACAAGTACTTACTACAAAAGTTTGTAAGTACAAGGGTAAGAAAATGAAAACTAAATTGAGAAAAATTAAGTATGGGTCCAGGAATTCAGAACAAAATAGCAATACAAAACTTAGATATGAAAAGGAGAAATACAAAGAAAAACTACAGTGAAGAAGAGTGGGAGCACAAGCGCACACTCAGCAGTTCTATGATAAACACATGAGGTGACTAAATGCTTTTATTCCTACTTCCACAATTAAGAACCAAACACTGAGGTATTTATTGAAACATACAGCTTCCTTTCTAGTCCCTCATTCAAGATGATGATGCTTTTAACAAGAATGAAATAATGCCATTTGCAGCAATGTGGACAGACCTAGAGACTATTCATATTAAGTGAAGTCAGATGAGAAAGACAAATACCATATATCATTTATTTGTGGGATCTTAAAATAAGATATGAAATTTATTTAACGAAACTCAACTGTATAGAAAACAAACTTATGATTCCAAAGGGAGAAGGATAAATTACGAGTCTGCAATTAGCAGATACAACTACTACATATAAAACAGATTAAAAAAAAAAGTCCTACTGTTGTATAGCACAAGGAACTAGATTCAATATCCTATAATCATCCATAATGGAAAATATATGAAAAAAAACCCATATGTATAACATATAACATTATGAATAATGGAATATGTACGTACAATGGAATCATTTTGGTGTATACTAGAAATTAACACATTATAAATCAAAGAATTTATACTTCAATAAAAAGAATTTAAGATGATGTTTCGATTCCTGCTCATTCCACAGTGATGTTACTAAACAATAATATAGGTCAAACCCAACGTAATGCAGAATTTCCAAAGAAGTAGGTTCATGTACCAAGACAGGAAGATAAACACATAAAACATTTCAGATGATCTTCTAAAAAGCTTAAAACAAAAAGGTCTAACAATTTTAAACTAAACATAAAATCAGTTAACCAGAAAAAATTAAATCAAGGAAAAAGAAAATAATTTCTCTTCTGCTGTCTCATCCAGCTGTATTAGAATTCACTAATTGTAAAAACAAAACAAAACAAAACAATGATAAACATGTAATTCTTGACAATATATAAAACCAATCATTCTGCTACTGGACAGCATGTGCCTAGGACTTACAATGAATTACAGATTTTTTCTTTTATTAAAAAAGGAAAAACACAAATGAATTCTTGGTGAAAGCTTGTAATTTTCAGAGAATCATCATCCACTTGTAATTTAAGCAACATCACTTAAAAACAATTCAAATCTTCTCTACTAAATATTTACATTATGGCCACCAGACTAATCTAGTGACTTTATCTCTGACAGTACTTCAACAAGGGAGTGCAATACTAGACAGGCTGTTCAAAGAGGTAAAAAGTTGAAATTCACCAGCTGGGTCAAGCCCCTGAAGACTTAACTAACTTCTTTTTTTTATTTTTTTTTAACTAACTTCTTATTCTAGGACTCAAGAATTATAAATGCAGTTATGAGATTTGGGAGGGACTTTTAATCACAAAGAAAGGTTTCTCTGCATCCCAAGAACTTCTTTTTCTTTTTTAATCAAAGCACTGTCTCCACTTTCACTGGACAGTTGTTGAAAACCTTTAAAATACTCAGGTGGTCAACAAAGACCCTGGCTAAATACCAACCTTGGGAGTCAATCTGGTGAGCTTGCTTAAAACAAAAAGTTAAAAGTATTTGCACTTTATTGGTGGCTTTAAATTCATATATATCATAATTTGCAAAAAGCACATTTACTTGACAGTACTGTTAGCACCCAAATCGTCCTTACTTTAATACGATCTGAAGCATGGAAATTCAACTTTTAAAAGCGTTATTAAACTGATCCCAAGAAGTTTCCTAAAATAATCCCTTGGCTGTCTTTTTAATTTACATCCTTCCAATCAACAAACCACTGTGAGAAGAATGCCCAAACCTAAGCAGGTGGACTAAGAGGTCTTTTGAAGTCAACAGACTACTACATGATGTAAAAAAAGTTCTCTCATAGGCATTCTGATTTCACTGGGTTGGAATGTTACCCACAACATTACCAAAACTAAGAAATGTTGCCAATACAATGTCTCTCAAGAACATTAAGCTTATAGATTCTAGATTTTTTTCTTCAAACACACAAAATAAGTACAGGAAACTTCAAAGGCTTCAACTACACTATCTTTACACAAAATCACTCAAACAGAATACTCAACTGTTGACAAGGTTTCTTAAAACTGCCGTTTATGTAGCAAAGTCAGTGGGGATAATGCCACAAATATTGGCAAGCTGACTGAAGCTACTAATCCATTTAAGGAAAGGTAACTATGTTACAGCAATGCTCTGAAATTTATTTGCTTTAGACCTGAATATAGAAGTGGACTCTTGAGCACACTAAGCTTACAAGTGATAATGGCACTTGATCTACAAGGGAAAAAATTCAGCACGATTATCCAGATTTTTTTCACTCAAAACAGAAACATAAACCCAAATTTCATACTCAGATACAGTGTTATCCATGTTTATAACAAACTGGAGGGGAAAAAAAAGGAAATCTACTTATGCTTAGAAGCATAGCTGTCTCAATAAAGTCTCCCGTGAAAACCTTAAGTCACCTTTTTATTACAGGCAAGGGACAATCAACTATTCCAACATAGCCACCTACTTCAGTCTTCTCTAGCAATCCAAACTTTACAACATTCCCACCCAAAGAGGATCTACTAGTTAACTCTTCTGCCCTCTTTTCCAACTACTCTTGTTTCCCTCTCTCATGAAGTCTAGATAAATGCAGATCTATGTTTAAGGAGATATACTGTACTTTCTTATCTTAGAACTAAATGTAGGACCAGGAGGTAAACCATGCATGTCTCTACCAGGTCCATGTAAAGTGCCACAAAGAGCTTATGGAGAATTTTCCTCAACCCAACACATTTTGAAAATCCAGTAAGAATTTATCCCAAATATGTCAATATATTTAACTTAGTTGAAAGAAAATAAAACCCAAACCTGATCAAGGTTTCTTTTAGGAAGAGAATCAGGTTGTGACAGAATATCATGCTTGGAGACAACCTACAAAATACTCTGAAGCACTTCCTGATTATAAGTCCTTATTTTTTTTAATAAGGAAATCGCAAATGTCAAAATTGAAAACCAGGTACATTCTCTGCTAAAAGCTCAATTAAAAGCAGCCATAAATTCCAGAGAACTTAACTAGGTCAACTAAACTTTTGCCCCACTTACTAGAAACAATCTGAAGTCAAGCCTCAGAAACTTACAAAACATCCTACATATGGTTTCAAAAGAAATCTAATTAATCACTGTGAAAGAAGAATGGGTAGTTTTACAAACTAGAAGTCTTCTAGTTTTCTCTTAATAAGATTTCCATGGGAAATTAGCAGCTTTTACCCTACAGCAACACAAAACCAAAAATACCTTCCATTTCTTCACTAGCAGGTATATATGTACCCCCCCCCCCCACCTAAAATTAGGAAAAAGACAAAACAGATTCTAGGCACCCATCATACCAAGAAGTCCTATCTTCCCATAATGGGAATTCACCAAGTCTTTCTCCATAATGAAAACGACATTATGCGTGGTTCTACTCACAGGGGTACGTGGCGCTGCTCAGGGTCAGCTCTGGCCAGTTCTTCCTCTTCGATATCAGACTCTCCTCCTGAACTACTGTCTGTGATGTCGGAATCAAACGCTCGTTCACTGCACCTCAAGTTAGCTATACCACTGGCTGTAAATCTCTCCAATTCTTCTGAAATCGAGTCACTTTTCAGGAAGTTGCTAAGTCCCTCTGAAGCAGCGGTCTCACTGGCAGCTTTTCTCAATGCAGCTTCGGCCTTTCGAGTCAGCATCAACTGGCTCCGGGGCCTCAAGGATTCCAAGTTTGGCAGCTTGCTTAAAGTTTTCTCTAAAAATCCACCCAGCTGATGCTGTATGTGTCTCTCCACCTGCTTGGCTTGCACAACCTGTAAGCGCTTCTGTAACCTGCGGGCCCGGCTCTCAATGTCAGCCTGCCGCCGTAGTAAAGCTGTTATCCTGGTGTCAGAATCTAAAGCACTGAAAAGGATGGAAGACAGGGGAGGCTTTTTACCCTCTAACTTGACACCCCCTACGTTAGAACTGGAGTCTGTGTCAGGTGATAACCTACTGCTTCCTTGAAGTGCCGGCTGTTCCATGGAATTTACAGAAGATTTGTTTGCAGTGCTATTATTGCTAAATACAGTTGTATGTTCTACATCAAGGCTTCTATGTGGAAGAGTGCAATTGGTCATACCCCCTTTCAAGTCCCCAGACTCAGATGCCACCACTTCACCCCCCTGAAGAGAAGATGAAGTGAGAGCCCGTTTTCCCCCATTAAGGGGACTGGAATTGTCATGATCAGAATGTGTTGAACTTTTAGTCAATTTCTTTGCCAATCCATTTACAGGTGCTTGTGGCAGAGTTGTCTGACCACTTGTATTCATGGTTCTAAGATTTTCTAAGGAAAACTCCAAAACTGGCTGTCTTCCCAACAGCTCAGCTCGGAGTTCATAGGACTGAGATAAGAGAGGGTGAGATTTGAGAACTGTCTGCTTGCTGAAGACACCGTGCAACTTCAGTGATTCCTTTGAGGGAACAGATGTTACATCGGAGCAGAGATAAGATGCCACCAGTGGTTGCAGCTTTCCCAAGTCTTCCTTGGTAGGATTATTTCGGAAGTCTAGACTGGGATCCTCTGCAGCAATGGCTTTTCTTTTGGTTCCGTTGGCAGCAATAAGGATGTTGGCGTTGCCGTTATTCTCGGCACTGCCAGGGGACAAAGTGGAGGATGGGGGAGCCAGTTTGAACCGGATATGGTGTGTTTCAGCTGCTGCGTCAGTGAGAGCGGGCGCCATCGCAGCCATTCAGCACAGAGAGACAGGAAGTCCAGCCTCTCCCGGTGCAGAGGCCAGCTCCACAGCCCCTTACCGCCTCCCCAGAGAACAGACTAGAAGAGAAAGAAGAAAAGAAAGTTAGAAATACAAACACATTAGAAAACAACACACATGTTTTTAATACAAACATTATGGAGGCTGTTAACCAAACTCTGTCTTCAAGAAAACACTCAAACCAAAAGGGGAGGGTGTTGGGGCGGGGCCACAACTCTACAAAAGAAAGAATTCCATCCTTCCTTTTTAGTCATTTGTTACCATACACTGAAAGTAGTCACAGACTATTAAAGTCAAATCATCTGCATTTAAAAGAAAAACAGCTTTAAAACTTCTTGAAATTAGTGAATTTAAAGCAAATGTATCAAACTAAACACCAGGAATCGAACAGAAAAGAATTAGTAAGAACTCCTCATTCCCTACCCAAAGTCTGTATGCCAAATGTCTGTACATTTCTGGCCAAAGGATCCAATGTTTGTCAGCTTCCCACTTCTCTGTAAGATAGATCATACTAAAAGTTTTACTGTGTATCACACCTGTAATGCCAGCTTATTTCATCAATTTTCTTTTTTTTCCACCGTTCTCAGTATGGCCCACCTCTCAAATTAATTGCCCAATCAATGTGTCTCTTTTCTTCACAACTTCTTGAAAGAATAGTTATAAATAGCTGCCTCTGCCCTTCTCACTCTTCTGCAATCTGCCTTCTACTCCTACGGCTCTGGCAAAGGTCACAAGCAATCTCATTATCAAATCCCATGCTCAAGTCTCAGTCCCCATTCTATCTGACTTCTCTGAAGCATGAGGTAGTGCTGACCACCCCACTCTTCTGGAAATTCTTCTTTCCCGATGTCCTTGACAGCAAGGTCCCTTCTGCCCTCTTCTCTCTCAACTCACTTCCCTGGCAACAATCTTGATAGCAATGTGTAAGTCCTCTGGTCGCTCAGAAAAACACCTTCAGCTGCACTAATCAACATCCTCACCTCTATGTACCTCAAGCCCCCTGAAGCTCAAAACTGAATTTCTTTTTACTTCTCACCCAGTTTTATCATCTCAGGAAATTGCTTTCACCGAGTAACCCCAGCTAAAAACCTCAGCAGTGTGCCTCTTCTTCATCCCTTTTGATTTATCTGGTCTGAGAGTAAAAGGAAATCTATGTAAAGAACTAAGCCAGCAGGTACGATAGTGTGGCCTACAAACTTCTTGAGAGCTCAAAGACCATTTCAGAGGTCCACAAGATCAAACTTTTCATAATAATATTAAACATTATTTGCCTTTTTCCACAGCGTTGACGTTTGCGATAAGGATGCCAAGACAAGTCTGAGCAAAACTGCTGGTACCTTAGCAAAAATCAAAGCAGAGGTACCTAACTGTACTAAGAGCCTCTGGTCACTGTATTCTTTACTCATTTAGTTAAAAAAAATAAAACTTTTTTAAAAGGGTTATTATAATGAACTTTGATATCCTTGATGAAATACAGAAATTAGGAACTTTATTAAATCTCCACTCAAGTCTTCAGTGCATGTGTATACGTGTATCTAAATATTCTGTGCAATGGAAGGGAAAGTACACATAGAGCACTTCTACTGCTTTAAGAAAACTGAGTTATAAGTTGAACTAGAAGCTTCTTCCATGTACCACTATTTTTACTTGGCAGAACAACTGACAAACTACGATTATACAGACTTGAATATTGAGCAGACATTTTCTTGCAAATGAACAAAGTGAACCTGTCACTTCAAGGAAACCCAATATGAGGTTTGTTGCTAATGATAAAAATCGAGTTTTTATGCAAAAATAAGTATTTTGAAAATGTGTATCCACCATCATAAACTTGGAACATTTCCCCAATACTTAGTCATTTCTGATTAAACAGACTACTGCTGATATTAGTGAATGAGAACTGGATACCACATAATGAAATGTGTCAACCTTTGGAAGAGCTGCATAACTCTGTTAGTGATCAAATGACCAATGCTCCTTAGAAACTCGTGCATGGGTAAAAGTAAGTGTTAAGACAGACCAAATGGATTAATCTGACAGAGTATGAAAAGCTCACCGATACGGCTTTAAATTCCACAGTGCAGCTAACCTTTATGAACGACTACTTGTCAAGTGTGGGCAGTGTCAAAGGATACGCACACTTGTCTCTTTTCCAAACTACACATTTGTATGAGGTCAGATTTTCTGTACATACTTCCAAAACAACATTATCACAACAGAATGAATGCAGAAGGAGATATGAGAACCCAGCTGTTTTCTATTAAGCCAAACATTAGAAAGACTTGCAAAAATGTAAAATAATGCCATTACCACTTAATTTTTGTTGTTCTGATAAAAAGTATTATCCATAATATGTAATAGGTTGATTATTTTTAAATGAATTACTAATTTTTTTTTTCCTTTAATGTGTGGCCGTACAGCCCAGCTTGTAGGATCATAGTTCCCCCACCAGGGATTGAACCCATGCCCTAGGCAGTGAAAGCAGAGTCCTAATCACCTGATCGCCAGAAGTCCCAGTAAATAATTATTCTTTAAATTTCTTGAAGTTTCTAATCAACTATTGATAATAACCCACCAAAGTTCTTTGTGGTTTTCGACATTTTTTAAAAGTGAAAAGGGGTCTTGAAACCAAAAAGTTTGTGCATCACTGAACTAAAAGCAACCTCCTCCTCTCTCAAAAAAATGAGGGCAACTTCCAGTTTAGTCAAACATTTTATCTTTAGATAAAAATCAACACAGGATAGTCAGCCATGTAGTAAGACTCTTTACAGTATGACAATTCAAATCATTAATAATCAAATTACTTAAGTAAATGACTGAGAAAAGTGTTAGTTGTTCAGTCATGTCCAACTCTTTGAGACTCATGGACTGTAGCCCACCAGGCTCCTCTGTCCATGGGATTCTCCAGGCAAGAATACTGCAGTGGATTGCTATTCCCTTCTCTAGGGGATTTTCCTAACCCAGGGATCGAACCTCAGTCTCCTGTACTGCAGGCAGATTCTTCATTGTCTGAGCTACCAATACACTTACAGGTCAAACATGTCTACCGCTCTATGTAATTGCCAAAATTTTCTCACTCTAAGCTTATAATGCCTTTAACAAACATCCTATATTCATTAAACTAGACCTTCTGAGGATTAGAGTTTCATCCTTATGGACTTGCTGGCATACAGCATTCTGTGTAACTAACTGTTCTATGTCCACTTTTCCTACTTTTGATTTTAAATTTAAAAGTAATTTCTAATGTAATTTAAAAAATAGCTGTATTATTACATGGATTCAATTGGCAGATGAACCAATGCAATAAGCTCTTTATTCAAAATACCTTGAGTCAATTTAATAATGGGAAAAGCATTTTCTACCATAAACAAAAACCACTATCTGATCTTCCAATCAACTCAATATCCTCTTTCAAACTGATAACAATATACAGTTGGTACTAGCCATGCAAATGGCCACCCACTCCAATACTACTGCCTGGAGAATCCCATGGACACAGGAGCCGGCAGGCTACAGTCCACAGGGGTGCAAAGAGTCGGACATGACTGAAGCGACTTAGCACTAGCCGTGCAAGGAGGCACATTATCACTGTCAGATGGTTAATACGACGAGTGAGAGGAGTAGATGGAGCCTACTGCCCCAAAGCACTACAGTCTGCCTCAGCAATGGCAGGAAGCAGCCTCCCTCTGGGACCCAAGCAAGGACACAGATGTTACACAGCTTCCACAAAACGTATGGAAAACCCATGCTCACCCAGCACACATAAAAAGTGGGTTGTAACTAACATCACACCACAGAAGGTGCTTAAGCAATCAACATTCCAAAGTTATTTCAGAATTATTTCTTTAAAATCTGCAACTAAAAGAAAAAATCTGCTGACTCAAATCCCACCTCTTTCAATATTTCTCTGACCCTCTGAAAGCACATCTGAGAACTTGACATTAATCATATACGCCTCAAAGGCAAATGTATTTTGCTCAAACTCCCTCCTTGGTCTCAAAATCTCCATGGAGTGCAATGAAAAGAGCAGTTACTAAACAATTTGTCTCAATAAACAGGGAAGGGGAAAAGTGACGTCTTCAGAAGAAATTCCATTCCTAACTCTGAAATCTTTATCTTTCTATATCAAAACTGCAAAAAAAATATACTGGACTCTACACCCGCCTCCCTTCATTGACTTGAAATGCTGTGCCGAGATGCAGTATCACTCCCCAACCCCACCATGCATAGGTAAGAGGAGCAGGTACAGGTTCACATCTGGCACCACCCATATTTAAATCAGTTAACTATTTTGCTCTCTCAACTTCATCTGCAAATAACAGAGCTGACCTCAGAAGGCTGCAGAAAGGATTACATAAAATACTTTCAATTACTTAACTTAGTGCCTGGCACAAGAGCCCATTATTTGCACTATTACTATAACCTATGGAAAAAAAGCAAATATTACTAAAACGAAAAACTGTTGAGTAGAAAAAAAGGTGTTAAAAAATAAAATGTATACTGTGACCTCATTTCAGTTTTAAAAAGGAGGTGGTAAGATTTTGTTTTTTTATTTTCTGGCTTATGTAATGTCTCCACCATAAACACAAATTGCTTGTATAATACAAGGGAAGAAGGCAAAAATAATGTAAATTCTTAAAGAGTCAAAAAAATGTGAATAAGGCAAAATATCACAAAAATGTTCTTAAATTTAACATAATGAGCAAAATGTTGATGGAAACAATTCCCATCCCACTTAAATCCCAAAAACGTTGTAGTGACTTAACAATTTAGAGCAGAGAGAAACTGTCAAATTTGAGTGTTACAAAAACAGCAGAACAGCTTTTGATAAATCACCCTTCTCCAAAGAATACAAAGCATTAAACGCTATAAGTAACTTATTTATCCTCATTACAAGCTAAGTGGTAGATTTCTGGCTGTGATTTTAATTTCCAATTCACTGGTGGGGACAGATAGTAAAGTTACATCGTACATTCAGAATAAAGAAACCTAAAATATTCCAACTTTTAGTTCATCTAATAAACCACAATCTGACCAAAAAAAAAAAAAAAAAGATGGACCTAATGCACCTGCAGCCACTGACAAACCATGATTCAGCAGTAAGCTTAACAGACAAAAGAAGGGCTATCTTATCAAGGTCCTTTAAAAGGCTATGAAAATTTGAACTAACTAATTAACAGTGTCCATCCCAGTCCCAAGGAAGTATTTTGGGGGCTGGAAGATGTCAAATGGGTTCAGCAGGCAAACACAGTTAGGAAAAACTTCCCTGATGAGATTCACAATGCACTTCATTATACTGCTGCTGCTGCTGCTGCTGCTGCTGCTAAGTCGCTTCAGCCGTGTCTGACTCTGCGACCCCATAGAAGGCAGCCCACCAGGCTCCCTCGTCCCTGGGATTCTCCAGGCAAGAACACTGGACTGGGTTGCCATTTCCTTCTCCAATGCATGAAAGTGAAAAGTGAAAGGGAAATCCCTCAGTCGTGTCCGACTCCTAGCGACCCCATGGACTGCAGCCCACCAGGCTCCTCCATCCATGGGATTTTCCAGGCAAGAGTACTGGAGTGGGGTGCCATTGCCTTCTCCTCGTTATACTGAATACTGCTCAAGTATTCGCACCTTTAACAAATAAACATCTTTTTTCATTATATTAATATTGTGCAGAACACTGTTCTGAGAGATTTAAGTTAGAATAAAGTTCAAATACATGACCTCTAAGGCCCCTTCCTGTATGTATGATTATTATAAACAGCAATATAGATTCAAGAACAAACTTCCACCTAACACTAGTAACACTTTGGAAGCCAAAGTATACCCTAGGACAGAGTTTCTCCACCGCAGCACTACTGACTTGTGCCGAGTAAGTTTCTGCTGTGGGGAAGGGGGTCTCTCCTGTGCCTCTGCAGGTGGTTTAGCAGCATCCCTGGCCTAGAGGCCCGCTGCTCCCTCCTAGAAATTATGACAACCAAAAATGCCTTCAGACATGCCAAATGTCCCCAAGGGGGCAAAATCACACCCCCCAATTGAGAGCCACTCTCTAGAGATAGATTCTGTATCTACAGATGTATATACATACATATACATTTCTAAACATAGATTTCCAAAAATCATACATATCTGGCTGCTTCAAATAGTGCAAGTCACAAACTAACTCCACACCTACAAACGCAAGCCACACCTTACTCCCTTGTAAACTCCCAAGACAGGACTCCGGTTACACAAGAATAAACTGGCAGCATCCACCTTGCAACAATGTTGATTAGCTGCCAAGGCCCAAAGGGAAGGGTCTGGACATTTGGGTGGCCAACAACCGCACCTGCACTGAAAACAGAAGCAAAAATCAGATGGGGAAGAAAAACCTGCCCATAATGTGGCTTCTACTAACCTCGTTCCACCATTACCTCATTACTCTGTACAAAGGGAAAAAAGACACAGGAAGGATGGTTAGAGAAGGGTGTGTGAAGTCATCAAAATTTAAGCTGAAGCTTGAAAATTAGCTAAAATTTCATTACGTAAAAGGCGGAGGCAAAAGAAGGTAATGGGGCATTCCAGTGAGAGGAAAAGGTATGGGAAAAGCGGACATCCTGGAGGTTAGACGAAATGATCAACTTGTTTGAATTATAAAGCATATTTTAACAAGAGGAAACACTATAGAAAAAGGTGAAAACGCAGTCTGAAGCCAGATCATTAACGGATAACCTTCAAAAGCCAGTTTTTACTCAGACTTAAAGGCAGCAGAAAATCATTAAAGGTTTTTCATATATGGAGTGACACAAGAACTGTGCTACAGAGAACAGTTGTATAGGATGGATTAAAAGAAAGTAAAAAGTCAAAGGCCAGTGAAGAAGTTATTGCAATAATCTAGACAGGATACAACAAGAACTTACAACTAAGGCGGTCACCACAGCAGAATTGTCAAAGTCTCCTCCAGGCTTCAGAAGCGCCTGAAGTCTGCAGAAAAGCCAAGTAAGTGACACAAATAGGAAAGCTTTTAAGAAACGAGAAGGTTGTCATTTCCCTCATAATTTCACCTTCTTTAAGATAAAACCCTCCCATTTATTTCTCATAAAGCTGTTCAGGTTGGGAGACAGGGGGAACCATTTAGGTTTGGTATATCCTCTCCATTCTTAACAGAATCAATCCAAATCCAGCCCGGGTGCATCAGCTCACACCTAAATGATCTTAACAGCTTCCTGACTGAAGTCTCAGTCCTCTAATCCAGCAGTCCCCAACCTATTGGTCAACAAGTACTGATTTTGTGGAAGACAATTCTTCCACAGACCAGGCATGGGGGAGGGGACAGTTTCGCTATGATTCAAGCACGTTACACTTACTGTGCGCTTTATTTGTGATCTAAGGCTGCTACTGATCTGGCAGGAGCACAGCCCGGAGGTAGGGGCTCCCTCGTCTAATCCATTCCATACGTTTTTATCACTTCACTTCTTTACTCAAGAATAGCTCCTAATACATTTCTCACGAGTCCAAATTCTCCAAGGTGAAACTTAATATCAAAACAAGTGCATCAATTGGCATGGACCTAGAAACCACCCCCAGATTCAACTCATCATTTCTGCCTATGCTGTTTCCTCTAACTGAAGGCCCTTCTACCCTTTAAGCCCAAAACTTAATACTTCAATACACAACATCTCCACAAAAACTTTTCCAGACTATTCAGACTCACATAACTTTCTTCCTGCTTAAATTGTACAATGCACTTAAAGTCACCACTCAATTAAAATTATCTGAATGTTCCCCTAGTTGTCAATTTGTTAACTATATTTCAAGACTGGGAAAGTCCCTTAGTATCTTTCTTTGTGTGATCACTAACTTCACCGAGATAGAGTGCCGAGGACACAGTAAGCACTCACTGACAGGCTTGCAGTAGTCAGAGACCCAGAGGCAGGCTTTTCAAGCATAAGACTGTGCTGAGCAGAGAAAGACGAGGAAATACCAATCAAGAAACTGACACAACTGAAATAATAGGGAAGGATTTGGGAGATGATCCACAGAACAACTTGAATGAAGCAGGTGGTTGGTACACGCACAGCTTCTTGAGAAAGAGAGGGAAAAAGCAGCTTTGTGATCAAGTACCAAAAGTTACATTATGGAACACACTGGAAAGTTTTTCTTTTACAAATGTAGATTTGTTACAGAATACAAAAGGGAGTGGGAGAACGATTTTTTTTCATAAAACAAAGAAATAAGGTGGACCTCACCACCCCAGTTCCTAATACTTTCCTATGCCAACAGGGCAGGGCTTGGCTGGAGAACAGACTGTTATTTATGACTGCTGTTCACTAACATTAATTGACCTTTTACAGTGTCAGTCTCTGTGCTAAGTGTTTTACATCTACATCCTCATTTAATTATCACAATAACAGTAAAAGATGAGTATGTGCTCAGAAGTAGCATGCCCAAGAGCACACCACTACTAAGCTACAGAAGCAGGATTCCAATCCAAACCTCTAAGTGAAAAGTGAAAGTCGCTCAGCCGCGTCTGACTCTTTACCACCCCATGACTATACACACAGTTCATGGAATTCTCTAGCCCAGAATACTGGAGAGGGTAGCCATTCCCTTCTCCAGGGGATCTTCCCATCACAGGAATCAAACCCAGGTCTCACGCATTGCAGGGGGATTCTTTACCAGCCCAGTCACCAGAGAAGCCCAAGAATACCTGAGTGGTTAGCCTATTCCTTCTCCAGCGGATCTTCCCCACCCAGGAATTGAAGATCTCCTGCACTGCAGACAGATTCTTTTACCGTCTGAGCTACCAGGGAAGACCCATGCCTATTTTTTTTAGTTTATTTTTTATTGAAGTATAGTTATTACAATGTTGCATTGGTTTAGTTGCTAAATCATGTCCGACTCTTACAACCCCATGAGCTGTAGCCTGCCAGGCTCCTCTGTCCATGGGATTCTCCAGGCAAGAATACTGGAGTGGATTGCCATGCCCTCCTCCAGGGGATCTTCCCTACCCAGGAACTGAACCCAGGTCTACTGCATTGCAAGCAGACTCTTTACCAACTGAGCCACTGGAAGCCCAGTGCATTATTATATACTATACATAAGGCTAAGTTTAAACTGGAAGGGACTTAACTGCTAGACACAAAGATTTTAAATTTTAGTCTTTAGAGGAAAGTCAATGAGAAATCCAAAAACCATTTTATTAAAATGCCAACAGCATTTAAAGCTCCACACCAAGTGTCTATGAGGATGACATGGACCAGTAAAGACACTCACTGTGATCAGGGAATCCTAAGGGGACCCTCACACAGTTGTGAGAGCTGGACCGTAAAGAAGGCAGAGAGCCAAAGAATTGATGCCTTCGAAATGTGGTGCTGAAGACTCCTGAGAGTCCCTTGGACTATAAGAAGATCAAACCAGTCAATCCTAAGGGACACCAACTCTGAATACTCACTGGAAGGACTGATGCTGAAGCTCCAGTATTATGGTCACCTGAAGTGAAGAGCCAACTCACTGGAAAAGTCCCTGATGCTGGGAAAGACTGAGGGCAGAGGATGAGATGGCTGGACAGCATCACTGATGCAATGGACATGAACAAGTGGCAAACTTCAGGAGATGGTGAGGGACAGGGAGGCCTGGCATGCTGTAGTCCACGGGGTCACAAAGAGTCAGACACAACCGGACAACTGAACACCACCATCACACAGGCTGAGAGTGGGTGCTGGGGTCACAGAAAGCTTCCCGGGGGAAAACATCTTAACTTGAAACCTAAAGGATAGGAAGGGTCCTGCATCGGGCTTCCCTGGTGGCTCAGACAGTAAAGAATCTACCTGCAATGCCAGAGACCTGGGTTCAATCCCTGGGTCAGAAAAATCCCCTGGAGAAGGGAATGGCTACCCACTCCAGTATTCTTGCTTGGAGAATTCCATGGACAGAGGAGTCTGGAGGGCTACAGTCCATGGGTTGCAAAGAGTCAGACACCACTGAGTGGCTAACACTTCCACTTTTAGCATCGCCCATACAGCTACTTCCAACACCTCTGCCCCCAGTATCAATTCCAAAACCAATTCCAGCCCTTCAACATTCCCCGTGTGAATGAACCCTGATCCCAATCTCTGGTTTACAATCTACTATAGATATCTAACTTGAACATACACTAATATCAAACAGGAGTAACAGACTACAGTATAGTCTAATGCTGGAGACGCTAAGAACCACAGCAGTGTCATCAATGCCAAAGATAAGACAGAAATTAGGTGTGAAGGTAAACCTAGATGACAAAGCTCTGTGTTTTGCCTAAAGGGATCAGGGGAGGCTTCCAGAAAGAGATGACATTCTGACTAAATACCAAGGTTAAACAGTGAGGGTTCGATAGATAGAATGATAACCAGTCACTCCATCCTTAATACCACTGCCTTAGTTCAGAATCTCTTAGGCCTTACACTAACCCAGAACAGCAATACTCTCCCAACTGTTCTTTCTTCCTGTCTCAGCAAGCCTTCAACCTAGTGTTCACTACCAAAATGATTACTAAAAGAGGAGAAAACAGGGGAAAAAAGAGAGGGAACATAAATTCAACCATGCTGTGCTCCTGCTTAAAATCCTTCCACTTAAAATCCTAGTGACACTAGGGTAAGGATGAACCCAAACTCCCACACAGCACTCATCTGCCCCCTCTTACACTCAGCCTCATCTTCCACCTGTCCCCAGCCTAGCCACCGCAATCTTATTTATACTTCCAGGTTCTTCCATGCCCTTGCACCTTTGCTTCTCAAATTTTAGCTCAAGATCACATGCTCTTTAAAGTATTTCCCACTCACTCCAGGTAGAGTTAAGAGTCTCATTCCTCTATAGGATCTAATAAGCATCCACATGACATCCTGGTCATAATGGGAAATAAACACCCAATTTTGTCACCCCCACTGACTGTATATTTCTTAAAAGGAAACTTATGGCTTGTTTCCTTTTCCTTGAATCTGCCTGCAATGCAGGAGACCCTGATTTGATTCCTGAGTTGGGAAGATGCGCTGGAGAAGGGATATGCTACCCACTCCAGTCTTCTTGAGCTTCCCTTGTGGCTCCGCTGGTAAAGAATCCACCTGAAATGCGGGAGACCTGGGTTTGATCCCTGGGTTGGGAAGATCCCCTGGAGAAGAGAAATGCTACCCACTCCAGTAATTCCATGGACTGCACAGTCCATGGGGTCGCAAAGAGTCAGACATGACTGAGCAATTTTAACTTAATGGCTTGTTTTATTTCTAACTCTTACAGGTAGCACTATGCCTGACAGACAGTGGACCAATATATATGTTAGTTAACCTGCATATTCTACAGTGAATGCATCGGATGGAGATCCATTATGAAGTTAATGGGGATGTCTGATCATAAAGTGAAAATCTAACAGGAAGCAGGAACCAACTGAACCTAGGACAGACTTTGCCCACCTCAAGTTCTCGTCATTTACACTGCAAGCACATGCACTCAGACTGACCAACTTTTTAAGTATACTTTTAAACTATTAAATTTGGCTACATAAGCCTTTGAAGGCATTATCAAAATTTTAAATGCAACTACTCAAACTTTTACCTAGTAACTGCACTTCTAGGAACCTATTCAACAGAAATACTCTCACAGATACCTAAGAATATATGCACAATTCTTTTACTGAAGAACTGTAATACAAAAAAAGAGAGCAAACTTTAAAAGATACAATAGAATATTATGAAGTTATTAAAAAAAAAAACTTTATGTTGACGTGAAAAATCTCTGATATGTAACTAAGTGGGGGGGGGGGGGGGGGGGGGAGACCAAGCTACAAAACAGGTAAGATCACATTTGTGTTTACTTATCACTGAATTCATTTCCTACCAGTCTAGCTCACAAAAGGCAAAGAAGGAAAAATGGACTTTTATCTCATCTCTAACAACTCTAATAATACAAGTGTTTCTGAAAAAAATTAAAATCGAAGATTTCTCAAAGGGGTCCAAGCAATTCAAAAGCAAATACATTCTTCTTAGGGTGCTGGGGTGAGGGGAAGGTCCCTGACCCAACTCTAGAGATCTCAGTGAAATCGACCCTATCCCTTCAGAATACTGAATTAAAGATTAACTGAAAATACACACACACACATACAAACCCTGAAAAACAGCAATCTAGTATCTTTTGAAATATGGTAAGCTCTTCAAACATCCTCAGTGCTCCATGGTAACATACGAACAGTTTAATGAAACTTTCCTGACAGTTCAACTTATCAGACCAGTATTTCTACAAAGCCTCTATGCTACCAAACAGCAGAAGCTAAACTAATTAGCTTTTCACCTCTATCCCTTCACACCCTCCAGTGGAGGTGCTAATAAGCAGTCACAAAGGCCAAATAGCAAATGAAAGCCTAGATATCAGTTTTTAGCAATTTTTTATTTAATACTCTAACAACAAAATTGTGATTCATCTTTTTTATTCAACACTTCCCCTGCAACTGAACTTAACCAGATCTGACCTTAAGCTGCTCCCTTTTTACAAAGAAATTAAAAGGTGAGAGGCTCCATTAAGTTTGATGCCACTTAAGCAACTTTTTCCAAACAAGGGCAGAATCTGCTGTATTTAAAATTCAGAGTGAGATCTCATTTGGGATTCCTGGTTCAAGTAACAAGAACCAGAGTTTTTGATAACATTTAGATAAAACTGCGCTGAATTTACCTCTGCCTTATTCTTCCCTCACTCTTAAAGCTTGGGGAGAAATTGTAATTTTTAAAAAGTTAGAACTAGAGGGGGAAAAAAGGCAAGTTTACAATCAACAACAATAAAACACAGAGTTAAGTAATTCCGTGGGGGCTAGGGCCTTCCAATGTTAGAATTGTATAGAGCTAGCCGAAAAGCTTAGAAAAGCAAGCCTTACAGAGGGTAAGAACTAACAAGTATTAAGCAGCTGTCAGTTCCCAGACACCACTACCCATGGGAGACAAGAATCTAAAAGGTGTCTACCTTGAAGGGCTTCTTGATGTAATATTTTAAATCTTCATATACAATCTTTAAGTTTCTCTTTCAGACTACTCAAATTTGTTTCTTATCCAGAAATATGAACTGCACTCTCTACTTTGAAGACAGTTTCCTCACACCCTCCATTTTTGCTTTACCTTTATTTGATGAAAGACAACAAAAGCTTACCACACAAACCAAAAAAACACATCTATTTCAGTCTTTTTGGAATCCAGGCTTTTTGATAAATCAAATCTATCGAGTCATTTTCTCCTATACACTCTACCCTACATCCTAAAAGACTGGCAACACACCATAACGTGGGAACAAATGATAACTGAACCAATAACGGTGACCCTTCCATCCATATATACTGATCTTATCCTATGACCCACAATTCTCTCCACAATATGCAAGTAACACCCAAAGACACCACTTTCTGTCTTCTTGTGGCCTTCAAATGTTGGTGACCTCTACCACAGTGGAATATTTGTCTTTTACATTCATACTGTCTTTTTTAACCATTACTGTGATTCACTGAGTTTTGATCTCACATTTTAAGGAATGGCAAGTACTGATAAATCTCGCTTTGTGTCATGAATTATTACATTCTGTCAAGAATATTTCTATGCAACATTTACTATGCCCAGAGGCTAACATGCAATTTATTATGATGAAAACTACAATTTAAACACACATCTTGAGAAGCAACGTGAAGACTCAAAAACCAGTCTTAATATAGATTTCCAAGAAATAGTTAAAAGTCTTATTTTAGGGAAAGGACATGATCCAAGTACTCTTTGCAGGCCAGGTGTTTGGGCCGTTTTATTTGAGACACCTGCACCTATACTTTTTCATAAAGGGATCAAGTAAAAGAGCCCTAATGTAAAACATGCTTCTGGAGACCTAGAACAGTCTAAACAAAAGGCAAAAACTTACTTAAAATAGAAAAAGAAGGCAAAGAAAAGGTGCTTTAAAACTAAGGAAACCACTCAATAGTAAGATTTGCTCTGGCCCAATCAACTGAAGATGAACCATATACTCAGTCTGCACTAGCCCTTCCTTTCCAAATTCAAGGCAATGGAAAGATGCTGAAGGTTAAAAAAAAGAAAAAAATAATAATAATTAAAAAAAAAAAATTCCCTCTTTCTCCAGGAAGGAAATCACTTAATTTCTGTATCTAATGACTTCACCAAGAAGAAAAATAATAACCCCTACTGAACTCCCCTCTCAAGGAAGCTGACAAATATAAGAGGAATAAGCATTACTCTTTAAACACACGATTTTCAATGATTATTTAGAAAATTGAATATGGATTAGTATGTTTCTTCACAGAATTAAAAAAATTGCTTTTCTAGTACTACAACAAGGTAACTAAGCTTTACTTAGAAAAGTTCCTCTAACTAGAACCACTCAATATTAAAGTAACTTCTCAAATCAGCTTCATCAACCAAAATGGCCCCATGTTTACAGATTTCATGAGTTAGGTTGTATCAAACAGAACAAATCTATCAGCTGTTATTCACTTTAAAATACAATTAAAATCTGTGGTAAATCTATAAAATCCAGAGGAGGTACAGACACTGGCTACAATGTAGCATGACTAGAAATGGAAGGGTATTGGCAGTGTTTGAAGAAAAAAGAGAGAGTTGTTTTCCTTTCTTCTCACCTTGATAAAAGTTCAAAAGTGAACTACGGTGTACTCATTTTCTAGCTTCCAGAATTTTCCTCAACAGGATAATGATAAGTCATCTAACAATGAAAGTGTGCTCTGCAGGTTTAACCATAGAAACAACATGTGTAGGCAGGAAGAAAATCATACAAAGATTGAACATCTCACCTGCTGTAAAGCACAAAACTCAAATGCTAAAATTCTGAATAAGGCTTTCAGGAAAGATGCAGGAACACTTCTAAATACTTCACTTAAATGGAGTCACAAAGGTGAAAGGGCCAAAAACCCCACCAAACCTCAAGACTCCTCAATACTTAACTGATCACTCTTTTAACTGCCCACAGACATAAATTAAAAATACTTATTAAATATATACTTAAACATAGCAGTCCTCAGAGACCAATCATTTTCACCATAATACAGATAGTAAGAATCTTTGTCACATCTGTTTCCCTCCAAGTGGTGCACACTTGAAAATTAAAAAATGAACCACCTCAAATCATGAGATCGCTAACAAATATACCAAATATGCTAAAGGTCAAAGCAATTGCAGACTTTGTTGGATAAAACTAGAGGAAATCGAAATCAGAATTCCATGACTGAGGACAGTTATCTCACATTATAATACATTTTTTAAATTCTCAAGGGATGAGCATTTTTACCTTGCCTTATTTTTAGGACTACACATCACACTGCACGTATCACATGACATGATGTAACTGTTAGCAAGGAAAATGGCCCAAAACCATAAAAAAATATACATGCTAGAGGAAACCAATCAATGTACACTTAAAACCACTACATTTCATATTAAGTTTTTGAAATGTTTTTAAACTCAGGACAGATCTTTTTTTCAAATTGAGAAAGTGGTTAGTAACCTCTGTAGAAACAACAGAGAAATGTATTTGTATTTTATATAATAGGAATTTACCCAACTACTAGGAAAACTGACAGGAAGAAACAGGTAATAGAACATTCTTCTAAATCTATAGATTAACACTAAAAATACTCGGGATCAAAACCGCAACAGAAACGTAATGAAATATCTTTAGTTAGAAAACAAATTATTACTCAAAAGTGTTCACTATTGTTATAAGAAAAGAAAAATAGCTTTAAATGACACGCCTGTAGACAACTGAAAATTTCTAAATTGGTCAGACAGTACACTAGAAAAGGAACCAAGTATAGCCTATAGAAGGGGGGAGGGGAAACACACCCACTTAAACCCTTGTAAATAGTGGTTACTTTAAACGACCCAAAAGCAGGGATAATACTACAGGCTATTCTGAGCGATGGAAAACATATTCCAATGTTCTACTTTTCATACTTGAAAGTGCTTTAGGAAAGAAAAGAAGTTCAGTAACAATGTATAACTATATCATGATTATGCAAGGCAAAGATTATGTAATTTTATCGTTTATTTTAAATGTTATCCAACTGTAAAACTAAAAAAACTAAAATGTTTTGATCTTTCTAATGGGGAGGGAGCAAGTTCTTCTGGGCTACAATTTAAAAATATAAACACAGACCCCAAAACAAACAAAAAAACACAATGATTGCTAGCCACGTGACAAAGGAGATGGCAACACCAGGATTGTGAATGGAGGTGAGGAAGGCGAGGCAGGACTAGGAAGGTTTCTCGGAACTTTGAGGACCTCAGGATTTGAGTCTCCCGACCCTTAAGGTAACCAAACGCTAGCCCGACTAGTTGTATTGTTAACGCTCTCAAGTAGTTTATTAATAGGTCACGAAAACTGCTCCAGTGACCTCCAGAATAAAGGGGGGGGGGGGGACCGAGGAGGAGGAAAGAGAGCAATTTAAAGTGGCGCCATCATGTCACCCCTTCTCCCCTGAGGCAATCAATAAGCAATAGTTAAGTAACGTGTTTCTCCTAAAAACCACACGGGGATCCCGACAATGGAAAACAATAGAATTTTTAAGTAAAACATGCGGGTAGGGCTGGTTATCCTATGGAAAACAATCAAATTATTTGCTGAGAATCAAAAGACCGTCAGCCGGAAAACAGGCCCCCCAAACTCACTTAAAAGCAAATAACTGTCTCTTCCTCTTTAGTTAAAAAAAAAAAAAAAAAAACACGTCCGCCTGAAGGAGTCTAGATCGGAAAACGTAAGTGACCTCAATTTACAGGCAACAAAAACAATAAATAAATGAAACAAATAACCATTTCACTAAACAATCAGAGTTGTGATACACACCGTGAAACGCGCAAGATGTGTGTTTCGAGCAGAGAAAGGCCTTTTGCAGTCAAGAGAAGTTCAAGGCGAGAGCGAGAGTTTGTTTGGGTTTTTTGGTTTGTTTTTTTTTTTTTTTTAACCGGAATAAATCGTGCTCTTAAGGCCGCATTTTTAAATAGAACGCCAAAGGAAAAGCTGGCGAACGAGGCGGCAGCTGGTGGGGAAGGGCCCCCGCACACCCCCGCCCTTGGGGCGACTCCCAGCCCCGGACCCGCAGCGGGGAAGCCCGGAGAGGCCATTTAAAGTTCCGGGGATTTTTTCCTGCCCTGCCCTGCCTTTCCAGTTACAACTAACAAAGAGAGGGAGAAATGGGAGCCACAGGGAGAGCGAGGAGAAGGAGAAAGGGCAGCGGGAGGAGGAGGAGGAGAGGAGCAGCAGCACCAGCACCTACCACGTGATGGAAGAGCGTTGCCCGGGCGGATTCAGCCCCACAAAATGGGCGCAGTTTGCAAACAGCCCCCGGCCTGGGCGCCGAGGGCCGGCGGCGGGCGGGGGCGCGCGGCGGCGGCTCCGGCCCGGGCCCGCCGCTCTCCTCCCCCCCGGCGCCCGGAGCCGCCCTGACTTTCCGGGCGGGGGGGCGAGGCGGAGGGGGAGGGGAAGGCGGCGGCGGGGAGCGGCCGCTTTTTCTTCTCTTTCGGGCCCTTTCTCCGGCCTTCCTCGGCTCCGGCGGGGCCTGGGCACGGCCGGGGACCACAGCCCGGCCGGGAGGACTAGCGGGCGGGGGCAAAGGGTGAAGCCGCCCCCCCGCCCCGCACAAACAAGCGCCGCCGTCTGCAGCCCGAACCCGCACCCCGGCCGCCGCCCCCGGACGCCTCTTCCCGGCCGGGGAGCGCGGTCCGGCCGCCCCCCGCACCGCCGCGGCGAGACGAGTCGGCTTCGCTACGGTGCTCGGTTCTCCCGCCGGCTCGGCGAACGGTGGCGGCGGTGGCGGCGGCACTGGGAAAATGGCGGCCGAGCTTCTTTTCCCTCCCCCCCTTTAATCTGAAGCGGAGGGAGAATGGAGCGAGCGAGCGGGCGAGCGCCGGGGACACGGGGAGGAGGGACAGCAGCGCCTCCGCCGGCTGCGGCTGCGGCGGCGAAGGCCCGCTCCGCCCCGGCGCGCCGCCAGGGGGCGCCCGCCGCGCCGCCCCCGCGAGCCGCCAGGAGGCGCGGCCGCCACCGCCTCAGTCATGGCTCCTCGCCGCGGCCGCTGTTTCTGCGCCTCCAGCTGCGGAGGCCGCGGCGCCGGGACCCCGCCGCTCCCAGACATGCGGCTGCGGCACGCGGCACTGCGGCAGGCGGGAGCGGGCCTTCGCTCTGGCCGGGATGAGGCTAACCTGAGGCACTGACGCCGTCACATTCCCTCCGCGCTGGGGCTGGCGGGGCCGCGCGCCGGCTGAGGGGCAAGGAAGGCTGACGCGACAGAGCAAGAGGACGTGAGCCAAGAACTCTTTGTACTGGGTAGTAAATAGGCTTATGTCTTGGGCACCACACTATTCCAGGGCTAAACGTTTGCTAAGTCCGGTGGGGAGCTCCCTGACTGGTGAAGCGCTTCCCGCCGCCCTTTGTCCTAGCAGCCTGCCTCCCTACACTGCAGCACGCCTGGGCACTAGCCCCGGCGCCGCGATCCGCAGCCGGCGGGGTTAAAAAAAAAAAAAAAAAAAAAAAGCGCACGTTCTCATGGCGCAGGCGCGAGCCGGAGCCCGCGCCGGACCAGCCCGGGAAGGGCCAGCCCGGAGCGAGAAGGGGAAGTGATGGCCCACCAGCGCCGCGCCCGCTGGGAACTGTAGTTTTCGCTAAGAAGCACGCGTCTGGTTTTGGGTGTCACGGCTTGGCAGATCTGCCAAAGCAGGCAAATGGCATTACACAATGAGTATTTATGCTTCCTGTCTCCACCAAAAGGAAGTTCAGTGCTATGCTAAAAGTTTAACAAAGAACTCCATAGAGAAACCCAAATCTCAGAACAAAAAGCAAACTTCCACTTGGTTTAAAGTGGTGGCACTTTATAATTTCTCATGACCAGTTTATCAGTACGGTATTTTAGTCCTTTTCCAAAATAGGGCCTTAAAATAACGGAACTTTTTCTAGATTAAAAAAAATGTAGCAATACAATGCAAAGTGTCGCATTTACACAAACTATAAGCCACTACCCTTTAAAGAAAAAGTTGCCAAAAGATGAATCCAGTACTTAGAGACTTAAAGAAACTCTGGTATTCATCAAATATTACTTTAAATGACAGAACAACAACAACAAAAATGTTTCCAACAATTAAATCGTCAAATGCAGCAGATGAGAAAGGTGTGCTCTACTACCAAAAAGGAAGATGAGAAATGCTCAGTACTGTTTTGTGGCTTACCAGAACCAATATCCGGTGGTATGTCACTTCTGTTAGTCAGAAAACAACCTGATAGTTTATCTTCCCACAAAGTTACACTCCAACACCAGCTCCTACAGCATCTACACCTAAATTTCCTTGAGTTCCCATTTGTACCCTTAAAACCACACTCTCAATCATAGTCATGGTTCTTACATACCAAAAGACAGTTGCAGGGTCAAATTACACAAAGAATTTTTTTTAATGTATACATATCTGTATATACCTCCGAAAGAGATCCTAGTCTTGACTTTTTAATTTACAATCCTGGGAGGTGGAGAGGTGGGTTAATTTTTAAAACAATGTATACACACATATCTCTGCATACATAGTAATTCCACAAAATACAGCAAAAGGTGTTAAACACAATTCTAAAACCAATAGATGGCGAACTAGAGCCCTGAGGATTCTGAAATCTAAATGAGCAGAATGAAAAATACCAAATAAGGCATAGCCCTCTGCAGTGTATACTTAAATATTATTTTAAAAGATACCCACCACAATATCATTTTACTGTTGCTTCGATTCTAAAAACTCAAGTATCAGATTTAATTAGGCCTCCAAATAACCAAGCTTATAAAATACATTCTTTTCGATGATTAACAAAAAAGTGGAAATGCTAATTTTTAAACATGTATTTTGGGTAAAAATAAATTCCCACTTTCCCCTTCTCTCATTGCTTAGCCCAAGAATAAGCCTGTTTAAGTGTTTATGACACTTAAAGTCAGTCAGTTTGTCTTACATTTTCTCAAATCAGATGTCTTTCTGCTCAGACACCAATTTTTACAAATAGGGAAAT
Source organism: Bubalus kerabau (assembly GCF_029407905.1). Taxonomy (NCBI): domain Eukaryota; kingdom Metazoa; phylum Chordata; class Mammalia; order Artiodactyla; family Bovidae; genus Bubalus; species Bubalus kerabau. Next base: position 18,043,838 of record NC_073627.1, on the reverse strand, counting down.
TCAAAGGTGAGCCACTACAGACAGAAAAATCTTAGATAAATATATATTTTTTAAAATTTCCCCCCAAAACACAGTGGATGTTAATTAAGACTGATTAAACACACACACATATACTACTCATTTTTCAAATCATTCTTGAAATACTCATTGTGGTTGGCTCTCCTCCAATATCCACTCTATCTCAGTGAAATTAGTTTTAACCCATTCTCTTTACCAGAGATTGGTTGGCAATGGGCAAGAAATGTAATCCTGGCCAATGGGACACGAGTGGAAGCCCACTGGAATACAGGATTGTGAGAAAAGCTGCTTCCATCCTAAAATGAGAGGAGGAAGAAACAGCCCCACTTCAGGTAATGTTGAACATGACACTTCAAACCACTCCAGTCACTTTACATCAACTCGAAGACGCCACCAACATCAAAGAGCGCAGAATGGAGAGTTGGCTAGAACCCTGGTTCTTGGGGACAGCATTAAATGATTATATTGAACAATCCTGACATTTGCAAGACTACTGGACTTCCAGCTACATGAGACCAATGTAACAACAAACATATTACACCAATTTGCACTAGGTTGCCTATACCTAAAGTCAAAAACATAATTATAACTTTCTCATATTTTAGAGTATTTGTATTATAATGCTTTATTTATATTATATTTTACGTAACTTCCCTCTTATATACAACTCCTTACCCATCCATTCTTTATCTATGTGTTATTTCTGCCGTGTAAAAAAGGACCATCCCTCCTCACCACCAATCCTTGTTCATTCCTCTCCTTCAATCCACCTCTAACTTATCTTCCCTTCAAGAAAACAGTAATAAAGGAATCCCCAGACTTCCCTGGTGGTCCAGTGGTTAAGAATCCACCTGCCAATACAGGGGACACAGGTTCAATCCCTGCTTTGCGGAAATTCCGTATGTCATCAAGCAACTAAGCCCATGCACCACAACTACTGAGCCCAAGTGCCCTAGAGCCTGTGCACCGCAAAAACAGAAGCCACTGCAGCAAGAAGCCCGGGCACCACACTGAAGAGTATCTCCCACGTGCCACAATTAGAGAAAGCCACGCAAAGCAACCGAGACCCGGCACAGCCAAAATTAAAATCAATTGTTTTAAAATTCAGTATTTCAAATGGCAAACTAATCTCAAAGGACAAGGGGTTATTTTTTGTACTTAATAAAAAAAAATAAAAAAGCAATTATTAAAACAATTCAGGAGAAAGTCCTAAAGCCTAAACCATCTAGTTTCAAAAGAACAGGGAACCCCCCCCTCCATTTCTGTTATTTGCCATTGCATCCCAGGAACTTAGTCCAGATATCAAAGAAATGAACATATCAAACTATTTAAAATATTAAAATTATATCATGAAAGAAACATCTTTAAACTGAAATTAGTGCATGCTCTCATGTTAATATTCAGCAAGCTAAATATTAAGTAGAAAGCCAAGATAAACTGAACCAAAACTGGGAAATTTAAAGAATTTTGGATATCAAAAGGAATTTGGAAGGCCATCTAGTTCAACCTCCAGATTTTATTATCAGAAAGCCAAGAAAAAATAGCAAAGAGACTGCCCAAAGCCAAAGCTGGAACACAGATTGGAATCCGTGCGTCAGTCTCCAATTCTCCCTTTCCCCACCACATCACCTGCATTCCAGAATTATAGCTTCCCACCGGAAACATGCTACTCACCAACTGGCGAATAAGAAGTGCAAACATGATGCAGGTAAGCCTGAACAATACTGCCAGTTCAGTTTGACAAGTATCAAGATTTGGCCAAAGGTAAGTAAGAGAAAATCCTCACATTAATTACAATGACTATAGACCTCAAAGATTGTTTTCATTAAATGAAGGTCTCAGATAATCCAGAATATCATATACTCTTATGTACTCAGCCCAATAGGAACAAATTTGCAGTAAGATTAAGCAACTTAAGGCATTTGAAAAACCTGTCAGTGACAAAGTATTATAAGAATGCATGCTATTCCTTACTTTCAATCCCATCTAAAAACAAGATAATTTTCTTCCTCATACTAAAGATATAGACTCTGGAATTTACACAAAGATATTATCTTACCATCTCACCACAGAAGTGATCCAATAACTCATTGAGAACAAATACTAATCATAGGCAGCCTCATTATTTAACCATTAGTAATGAGAACAGTGGCTTCCCTGGTGGCTCAGACAGTAAAGAGTCTGCCTTAGTGTGGGAGAGGCAGGTTTGATCCCTCGGTCGAAGCAGGGAACATCCCCTGGAGAAGGAAATGGCAATCCACTCCAGTATTCTTGCCTGGAAAATTCCATGGATGGAGGAGCCCACCAGGCTACAGTCCATGGAGTTGGGAACAGTCCATGGAATGAGAACAGTAACTAAAGTTACAGGTTAACCCTGAACACACTCCTAAATCAGGAAATAATTCATTGGGGGATATTGAGGAAGACAGTACTAAAATGCAAATGTATGCAACTGTATCACTTAAAGAAACAAGTCATGTTCTCCCAAGGCCATCAGCTATGTTAAGACTTAACAAAAGATGGATGGTTTTCTCCTCTGCAGTACCAGATTTCAATGTGGCTACACAAACACTTATTTCTAATACATGCAGTCTAACCAGAACTTGACAAGAATATTTTAATAAAGTTTCTCAAGGAGTTAAACAAAACAAATTACTGATTAAATAAACTGATTAGTTAGGTAAATTATACTTAATTCTAATTATTTGAACTTCAGCAGAGAACATTCTTAAATTCTCAAAGAATTAACCAAAGAAGTTTGTTGACCAAACATAACATAATATATATTTTAATATACTAATTTTGCACATAAGCCAACATCAAATGTAGCAATTTGCCTAGAACCTAACACACTGTATCACATAATAAATGTCAGAATGTGCCCCAAAGTTACCAAGAGATTGCCTGGCTTCTTTTCCAAATGATTCATAAAGGTAAACATGCAGAACTTCAAGGCAGCTGTGAGCAGCCAAGTTGTGGAGGGCCTGATTACAAAGTCAGAAGGAGAAAAAAATATTCAAAGAGAAAAGGGGGCAACGTGTACAAGGCAAAAGACATTTTAAAAAAAAGTTTTTTTAAGTGAGTTGCTGAGTCTAAAGTTAGATGCAACTTCTGGAGTCCTGCTCTGCTGGCACAGCAAACCTAGGGATTACAGAAACAGCACACCACACCTGTTCCCTCCAATAGAGAGGCACACCATTCTTGGAAAGAAACATTACTTTTTAATTCACTGATTCCTGGATGCCTGAACTGGGTTCTCAGGGACAGTGCGGAGCCTACAGCTATGGACTAGGAAGTAACTGAAGCCACTCAATAGGCAGGAGACATATTGCTGGAGTGGTGATTTAATCAAAGACTGTGGTAAAATCAGATATACTCTTGTTAAAATAAACACAATTATATTTATAGAGTGAAATTCTAATTTTTTCAAGACAGAGAATGAGTCCTTCAGAGAGATGCCCTTTTTGTGACAAGCTGCTCTGGACAACCCCAGACCTTGAGAGTATTTTAGAAGCACTGCTTTAGATCATTTATAGATAAATATGAATACCTGAATACAGTCCCCTTATACAGATGATGAAACCTGAAAACATCTAATGTAAAAACTGTTGTGGGTACAAAATTATAAATGAGACCATAAACTACTGAGAAAACATGACAGGAATTCAGGAAATGCTAAAGTCCCGGTTTTATCTCTGTCACTCATTTACTAAGAAATCATATATACTTTTCTTAACAGCAAACTTTTTCATTTCTGAATCAGACAAAAAGAACATAATATTCAGTATTTTCAGCCATATTCCAAATTAATTCTCACAATCAAATTTAGACACATTTATCTAACAAAATTTGTCTCAAACGATCTAGCTCTTAACTTGAACCAGTAGAACAAAAAAAATAAAATAATCAACCTATATCTTTTGTGGTATAAAGAAGAAAATTCAGGACTTCCCTGGTGGCCCAGTGGATAAGACTTCGTGTTCCCAATGCAGGAGGCCTGGGTTCCATCCCTGGTCATGGTACTAGATTCCATATGTCGCGACTAAAGATCAATGACCTGGCTCACTGCACTAAAACCCAGTGCAGCCAAATAAATAATTTTTTTTTTAAAGAAGAAAAAAAATACTTCTGTGTAGAGGAGGGAAAACTCACACGCCCTAGAATCTCCATGGCAACAATATCAAAATGTAATCTTGCTGGTAACATTTAGGCTAGGGCATTCAATTTTTATAACATGACAACAGTAACAGTTGTATTCCTGCCCTGAATAACTTTGATTTTCAATAAAACTAGATATCCCCTTCAAGTCTTATTACTAATTACCAATCATTCATAAACATTTACTGAGTGTCTACTGGATGCTAAACACTGTAATACCTCTGGAAAAAAATACTAAGTCACCATCATAAGCTATGTGCTGGCAAAAAAAAAAAAACAACCCTTCTATTCATTGATATTTTAAATAGTTAATTCAAAGCAAAGAAGTAGTAAGAGATCAACAAAATTTTAGTGCTTTATGCTTTCCATTCAACTCTCTTCTGGCCCTTTTGGGAAGCTTGTATAGACTCCTCCAGGAATGCTAAAATTAGGTGTTATTTATGGCATAACTAGAATGAGGTAACAAAACAAGTACTCCAAAACAAAACTAAAAGAAGAGGTTAAGGGAACCAAGTAGGAGACAAAGATTTAAAGTGACAGACTTACAATCTCTATCCCAAATGTCTCAAGACAGGGAAAAAGGTCAAGAAAAATGAAAATTTGTGATCTAGTCCAATTACACTTAATTGTCCATCTCCCTTTCATTCTCAAATGTTTGCTACTGCCCTATGGGAAGGCTTCTACATTCCTTGTAATTGCCACAAATTCAATAACTCATCATTTCTTAAACATTAGTCAGTATTATTATCTTCATTTAGTAATGAGGGAATTAGAATTTACTGTTGCTAAATGAATGTGCAAAATTAAGCCAAAACTGGACTTGTCTGATGGTCCAGTGGTTAAAAATTCACCTGCCAATGCAGAAGACACAGGTTTGATCCCTGGTCCAGGAAGGCTCCACATGCTGTGAAGCAACTAAGCCCATGAGCCACACTACTGAAGCCCTTGCTTCCCAGCGCTCATGTTCCACAAGAGAAGCCACTCTCAATGAGAAGCCAGAGCATAGCACCTAGAGAGTTGTTAAGACTAGAGAAAGTCCTCTCACAGCAACAAAGACCCAAGTGAAAGTTAAAGTTGCTCAGTCGTGTTCAACTCTTTGCGACCCCATGGCCTATATATTCCACGGAATTTTCCAGGCCAGAATACTGGAGTGGGTAGCCTTTCCCTTCTCCAGGGGATCATTCCAACCCAGGGATCAAACCCAGGTCTCCCACACTACAGGAGGATTCTTTACCAGCAGAACCACAAGGGAAGCCCAAGAATACTGGAATGGGTAGCCTAACCCTTCCCCAGGGGATCTTCCTGACCCAGGAATCGAACCGGGGTCTCCTGCATTGCAAGTGGATTCTTTACCAATTAAGCTACCAGGGACGCCCTAACAGAGACCCAGCACAGTCAAAATTTTTAAAATAAAATTTTTTTAATTAAGGCAAAATTATTTCAAGATAAAGTCAAAACACATCGCAACTAGTTTAATATGGCAGTTATTACCCTGACACCAAAACCAGACAAAGATATCATAAAAAAAAAAAAACTACAGACCAATATCGTTTATGGACATAGATGTAAAACTCAACAAAACACTAGCAAATGAATCCAGCAACATATAAAAAGTACTGTACACCTTTGCTGCTGCTGCTGCTAAGTCGCTTCAGTTGTGTCCAACTCTGTGCGACCCCATAGACGGCAGCCCATCAGGCTCCCCCGTCCCTGGGATTCTCCAGGCAAGAACACTGGAGTGGGTTGCCATTTCCTTCTCCAATGCATGAAAGGGAAAAGTCAAAGTGAAGTCGCTCAGTCGTGCCCGACTCCTAGTGACCCCATGGACTGCAGCCCACCAGGAGCCTCTCTGTCCATGGGATTTTCCAGGCAAGAGTACTGGAGTGGGGTGCCTTTGCTAAGTGTGATTAATTCTAGGAATTCAAGATTGGTTTACTATCTGAAAGTCAATTAATATACTACAATATCCAACACTCTTTCATGATAAAAACACACAGGAATTGAAGGAAACTTTCTTAACCTGAAAAAGTTATCTATGAAAAACCCACAGCCAACATCATATTTAATGGAGAAAGACTGAATATTTTCTCCCTAAAGTCAGGAACAAAACAATGAATATCCGTTCTCACCACTTCTATTCAATATTATACTAGAAATTCTAGCCAGGGCAATTAGGCAAGAAAAAGAAATTAAAAACTTTCAGGTTTCAAAGAAAGAAGTAAAATATTTCTATGTGTATATGACATAATCTTGTTTTTTAAAAACCCCACAAATAAACTATTAGAGCTAAAAAACATACCCATCAATGTTAAAGAATTCAAGATCACTATACAAATAAATATGAATTGTATGTTGATACAATGGCAACAATCTGAAATGAAATTAAGAAAACTCCATATACAATAGCATCAAAAAATATTTAGAAATAAATTTAACAGAAAAAGTATAAAACTTAAAATCTGAAAACTATAAAAATTGTCTCAAAAAGTTAAGGAAGTACTAATTAAATGGAAAGACATCCCATGTTCAGGGACCAGAAGATGTACCCTTGTTAAGATGGCAGTACTCCCTAAATTGATCTACAAATGCAATTCAATTCCAGAATATCTAGAACAATCTTGAAAAGGAAGAATAAAGTTGAAAGACTCACACTTCCTGATTTCAAAACCTAATTCAAAGCTATAGAAATCAAATCAGTGTGGTACTGGCATAAGAACAGACATATAAATTAATGGAATATAAACCAGAAATAAACCCTCACACTTATAGTCAACTGAGTTTTGACATAGGTGACAGAACACTTCAGTGAGAGACAGGGGAGGTAGAAGTTGAGGTTGGATAGTCTTCTTAACAAAAGGTCCTGGGGCAACTGGATATTCACATGCAGAAGTTGGATCCTTATTTCACACAATATACAAAAATTAACTCAAAATGAATCACAGACTTAAATGTAAGAGTTAAAACCATAAAATTCCTAGAAAAAAGAAAAAGTGAATTTTCATTATCTTGTGTTACACAATGATTTTTAGACATGGCACCAAAAGCACAAATGACAATAAAAAATAGATGGACTGAACTTCCTCAAAATTGTAACATTTTGTGCATTAAAGGATCCCACCAAGAAAGTGGAAACAACCCATAAATTAAAGAAAATATTTAAAATTCATTTGTGACAAGGAACTTGTATCCAGAATATATAAAGAACTCCTAGAATTCAACAATAAAAGACAATCCAGTTTAAAAATGGCAAAAACTATAATAGAAACAGACATTTCTCCAAAGATACACAAATGGCTAATAAGCATATGAAAAGACCTTATCATCATTTGCTATCAAAACCATGATGAGATACCACTTCACACCCACTAGCATGACTATAATCAAAACGATAGAACCCTCACACACTGCTGGTGGAAATGTAAAACGGTATAGCTGCTTTGGAAAAGAGTTTGGCTCCTCAAAAAGTAAGAGTGAGTGAGTGAGTGAAGTCGCTCAGTCGTGTCCAACTCTTTGCGACCCCGTCGACTGTAGCCCCCCAGGCTCCTCCGTCCATGGGATTCTCCAGGCAAGAATACTGGAGTGGGTTGCCATTTCCTTAAAGTTACCATATAACCTAGCAATTCTACTCCTAGGTATATTTCCAAGAGAACTGAAAAGAAGTGTCTAAACAAAAACTTGTACAAGAGGACCTCCTTGGTGGTCCAGTGGTTAAGAATCCACTTGCCAGTTCAGGAGATGTGGGTTCAATCCCTGGTCTAGGAAGATCCCACATACTGTGGAGCAATTAAGCTGGTTGCTCCACATGCCACAGGGCAACCAGGTTCTGTGTACGACAACTGTTGAGCCTGCTCGCCACAACTACTGAAGCCTGCACACTCTAGAGCCCACAAGCCCAAACCACTGAAGCCCTCAAGCCCTAGGGCCAGTGCTCTGCAAAAAGAGAAGCCATCACAATGAGAAGCCCACGTACTACCACTGGAGAACAGCCCCTGCTCACTGCAACTAGAGAGCAGCCACAGAGACACAGCAACAAAGCAACAGGGCGCACACAGCAACAAAGACCAGCCAAAAAGAAACAAAAATTTTTAAACTTGTACAAGAATGGCTACAGCAGCATTATTCATAATAGCCTATTATTAAGATGTAAACAATTGAAACGTCTATCACCTAATCACTGCATAAGCAAAATGGGGTATTATCCATATAATGGAATATTATTCAGCCATAAAAGGAATGAAGCGCTGATAGATAAACACAAACGAACCTTGAAAACCTGCTAAGTGAAAGACGCTAGTCACAAAAGAGCCCGTACTGTTTGATTCCATTTGTATGATATGTCCAGACAGGCAAATCATAGAGGCAGAAAGCAGATTAGTGGCTGCCAGGGGCTAAGGGACAAAAGGAAACAGAGACTACTGAGAGGCACAGGGTTTCTTTTAGGGGTGTTCTAAAATTAGTTTGTGGTGATGGATGCACAACTCTGTGAGCACACTAAAAAAATTATATATTTTTAAACAGGTACATTTTATGATATGTGAAATGAATAATCAGTAAAGCTGTTTTAAAAAAAAAAGATTAAGCCAAAATAACAATTTCTAAACAGTTCTGATGTGCACATACACACACAAATTATATATATATATATACACATATGTTAAACTACTTGTAAAAACATCAGGAGAAGATGACAAGCCATAATTTTGCCATTTATTTCCCCCTGAGAGATTACCTCAGAGGACTAATATGCCTTCATGTTAGATCTGCAGCCTTATTGCCAACAGTATATATAAGCAAAAGTTAGGTTCTCATCAAATTCCAGTTATTCTAAAATATTCTATGTAAGAGTGAAATGAGGAAGATACAACAGGTCATAGATAAAAATCAGTCATCTATAGGAATGATACAAACTAGGACATCAGTATGTCAATGAAGAGTTTAAGAATACAAAATCCTATTCCTGGAAGGGTTATCTTCAGGGAGATAGGATTGGAATGTACTATTATTTCAAAAGCTTAAACAAAAGTAGCAGTATTATACTCTGCTCAAAGAATATTATAACAGATGGTTGGCAAGGCTTCTGTAAAAAGGTAGTTCAAAGAGAAAAATCTTGGCGTTGTCATTCCCAGTTCTACCCAGAGTATAAAGTAAAACACCCTGGTCCACAAATACAGGATCTGAGAGGAAGCGTATGTGCTGAACAGGAAAAAAGATGCTGATCAGGCTACGCATTCCAAGCCAGATTGATCATTTTATTTTTGCCCCTATAAATCAATTTTTTTGTTTGTATATGGTCCAATATATTACAGATGTGATTAGAGGAGTCTATCCCCTCGCAATCAACAGACTTGTATAATTAATGCTAGACTGGGATTCAACTTCTAGTTCTAACACCACATAGCTAAGTAACTTTGGACAAGTGACTTCCCTGCTCTCAGTTGCCTCATGTAGAAATCAAGAGAGGGGCTTCTCTGGTGGCTCAATGGTTAAGAATCCACTGCCAATGCAGGAGATGTGGGGGTGATCCCTGATCCAGGAAGATCCCACATGCTGTGGAGTAACTAAGCTTGTGTGCCACAACTGTTGAGTCTGTGCTCTAGAGCCTGGAGCATGACCACTGAGTCCACATGCCCCAACTACTGAAGCCTGTGCACTCTGGAGCCTGTCCTCCCCAACAAAAGAAGCCACGGCAATGAGAGGACTAAGCACCGCAACCAGAGTAGCCCGTGCTCTCCGCAACTAGAGAAAACCCATGCACAGCAACAAAGACCAAGTGCAGCCAAAAATAAATAAATGCATAAAGCAAATATTTAACACAAAGCATAGAGATGGACTGTAAAAATACTTGACTGTAAGAAAGCGAAGCAGTCAGATGCTCAACCAAAATGCTTAAATCCTTAAGTAGCATGGGGGGGAAAAGGGGAGGGAGGTGGGGAGAGAAGAGGAGAATAACTCTGCTCAAAACAGACAACAAAAAAATGAGGAAAAGCAACAAAATATCATAAACTGTATCTAATCAGGAGCACTAAGGCCTATGTAGGCAAAACTAAAATCTTGCAAGAAAATGCAAAGCCACAGAGCAGTGGTTTAAATATATAAAAAGCCAGATGCTGAATAAAGACTGATGGAGCACTTGATAAACGGTATAAACAGTGACAACAGCAAGACAGCTGACAGACCTAACTGTAATTAGTTTCAATACCTACTGAGGAAGAGATGAGGAAGAAATCTATTTCTAAATTACTCTTTAAAGTCCAAAAATCACTGAGAATGAATCAAATTCGTCATTAAACGAACAAGATGCTTCCAAACTAATATATCAGATGTTAGGTAGTCATGGAACCCCAAAGTATTCTCCACATTTTAGAAGTATTCTCTGAGGACTTCCCTGGAGGTTTAACAATTAAGACTGCCTTGCAGGACTTCCCTAGTGGTACAGTGAATTAGAATCTGCTTGTCAATGCAGGGGACATGGGTTTGATCCCTGGTCCGGGAAGATTACACATGCCTGGGAGCAACTAAGCCGGTACACCACATCTGTGGAGCCTGAGTACTGCAACTACTGAAGCCCAAGCACTCTAGAGCCTGTGTTCTGCAACAAGAGAAGCCACTGCCAGGAGAAGCTGCAACAAAGAGCAGCCCCTACCTGCCACAACTAGAGAAAGCCCACATGCACAACAGAAAGCCAGCACAACCAAAAATAAATTTAAAAACAATAAGAAAAGAATCCACCTTGCAATGAAGGGGATGTGGGTTCAATCCCTGGTTGGGGAACTAAGATCCCACACGCTATGGGGCAACTAAGCCTGCACGCCACAACAACTGAGCCCGAGCTCCACAGTTAGAAAAGCCAAATAAAGAAAGTATGTATAGATACACAGATATAGACAGATATAACTCCCATCTACTCAAGAGAAGGGCTCTTGCTGTAAGCTTCAATTCGGTCAAACTGGCAAATCTCTATTAGAGGATGAGATCAGAAGACATATCAGCATAAATAACCTTCCAAGGAAAAGACAAACATGGCTTCTGAAAGATGAAATCACACCACACCAGTCAATCCAAATTCTCTGAGGAGAAAGTACTGAATATAATTTATTTAGGCTTTTACAAGTCTTGGTAAGATTCTAAATAAAAAGCTGTTTTTAAAAAGCCTGAGTGACCACACAGTCGAGAATATTTACCATAGAAGGGGTGTGATTTATGAGACAGACACACCACCTACTGCGCTAAGGAGGCACGTCTAGATTAAGTGAGACACAGAAATTACGGGTGGACCGATGCTGAGGCACTTCCCCATATGAAGTGCAAGCACTGATCTTAGGTAATGTTTTCAAAAGGCTATATTTAACATTTTCATAAATTATATGAAAGACACACAGAGAATTTCCCATTTTGCAGATGGAGTGATGAGCTTCCTGAAAGTGAAATACTACAATAAATTGGAAAAATAAAGGAACTGAGAGGTGGAAAGGATTTGTGTTATCAAATGAGAAACATTTGCAAAAACAAAGATTTATTTTTAGTTGAGAGAATACTCTGCAAGCATGAAAGCTGTCTAAATATCTATCTGCAGGGCTTTCTAGCAGAAGAGAAACTAGAGGTGCTCCAGGCAGTTCCTGTGTAGACAAAATTAGGCCCAGAGTGGAAACTGCAGAGGGACACATTTCAGCTAACATAATGACAAGCTTTCTAAGCTCCAGACCAGAACTAACTGAAAGGGTGATTCTTACTCTGAATTACCTCTAAGAGCCCTCTGAGATACAAGTGGCTAAAATACTACAGGCAGGAAAATGGCAGCTATTAACAGTGCAGCATGAAAAAGTGAAAAGTAAAGCATTTACAGGAAAAAAAATCTAAGTTGTACCTAAAGAATGCATGGCTTCCAGTCAAAAAGGAAATCTTTGAAAAAATTACAGAATGTTGCCTAAAGACAATGGGATTTCTGCATGCAAAGAGGGGTGGGACTGCAAATTCTACAGGCAACAAGGAAAAGACTGTGAATACAACATATTTTCCTATCCTAATAAATCATAATTAAGCTATATCTGAAATGCAATTCTGATTGGTTACCATAAATCTAGAAAAACAAAGCAATGCTGACAAAGATCCAGAGACGTGTATGTAAATGGAATGACTAAGAGACTGAAAGAAATATCACTGCAGATTACATTTTAAAATCAATCATCTTCAGCTGAAAAACATGAAATGAAATCCAAGGGGCACTATGATCAAAAATCAGAAAGTGTACCAATATTAAATACTAATTTATTTACCAAATCTTGGTACCATATATTAGGCTTTTAAACTTGAAAGGTAGATTTTTTTTCCCACAAAAGATGAAAAGAAAATTATGGAATGCTTTATCACCAAGTGGTATTTAGGGATAAGAATACTCAAGAAGATATAAGTTCAGATATATTAAGTCCCTTCTTCTGAGGTCCTACCGGATAGAAATGACATGTGAGGCCTTAAATTTCTGAGGTTAACATTTTCTTTTTATTTTAAACATTTCATTATGATGTTTCAAATGTACACAAAAATAGAGTAGTTTAATGAACTCCATATACCCATCACCCAATGAGGTTAACATCTTCTAAGATAACTGCCTCACCTCAAAACATCCTCTGGTGCCAACTAAGACATGACAATTGGCTGACAGCCCCTAAGAGACTCAGTAAGGCTTGCTGGTATAGTTCTTGTATTCTTTTACCTATATGTGTACAGCTGACCCTTGAACAACACCAGGTTTGAACTGGTCCATTTACACTTGGATTTTTCCCAATCAATACTTACTACACAATGCTCAGCTGAATCCCTGGATGTAGAGCTGCAGATACAGAGGATCTACTCTAAAATTATACGTGTATTTTCTATTGCACGGAGGTCAGCACCCCTAACTCTGCATGGTTCCATGTGTGTAATATATACATATACATTATCTTTTATATATTTAGAATCTGCCTTATATATCTCTATATACTGAATTTTTCATTTATCATATGCTCAATGTTCTTGCCTGGAAAATCCCATGGACAGAGGAGTTTGGCAGGCTACAGTCCATGGGGGTTACAAAAGAGTCGGACACGACTGGGCAAGTGAGCACATACACAACACATAAACATTATAAGATACTGAAAGTTCTTTTAAAATATTGTTTAATGGCTGTATAACAACTCACCCTTAAATATGCCATAATTTACCATTAATCTCACTGCTCATTCAAGTTTATTCCCTATTCTTACTTGTATAAATAATGCTACAATGAATATCTTTGTTCACAAATTTTTCTATCTTTATTTTTCCCCTCTTAAGAGAAACTCCTAGAAGTAGAATTAGCGAATTAAAGGACAGTTTAAGGCTTTTTGATATGTATTGGCAAAATATCTCCCAGAAAACTTGGGCCCAATGCACTTCCATTAGCAGTTTTAGAGACCACCGCCTTACTATTTGATAGGTTAAAAAAAAGTAGTATATTATTTTAATCTGAATTCCCTTGATTATGCATCAGAATAAAAATGTTTCTTATATGCTTCTTGGTCATTTGTATTTCTTCTTTGTGAACTCTAATCATGATCTTTGTCAGAAAGGCTTTTTTACTTTCTTTGGGCCTTAATGAAACTGAAAACCAGCTTAGATGGAGCCACATATCAGTGACTTCAGCTCCCTCTCCTGGCCAAAAAATTACTACCGTGATCCGGTTATTGTTATTCAGTCGCACAGTCATGTTCAACTGCGACCCCATGCAGCATACCATGATCCGGACCTAGATTTAAATACCTGTGTGTATGTGCTCAGTCGCTAAGTCATGTCCAACTGTTCTTCGACCGCATGGACTGTAATCCACCAGGTTCCTCTGTCTATTAAAAGCTTGCCATTTCCTAGGTTGTTGCTACAAACACAATTTATACACGGTAATAAAAGATAAAACATTATGTGTCTAAACCCATACTTAACAGAGATGTGATGGAAAAGGAGAAAGGGAACATCTGATCACTTATATTTAATAATTAACGTCACCAAAAATGTTTAAATTATAATCAGGTCACTGCCAAGTTACTTACTGGATGGAACATTACAAGCCTAAAACTCATTTCTCTATACTTTATTTTCTTTTTAATGGCTGCACTGCGTGGGCACTTAAGGGATCTTCATTCCCTGACCAGGGATTGAACCTGGGGCCATAGCAGTGAAAGCATCAAGTCCTAACCCTGGACTGCCAAAGAAGTCCCTGTAACTTTATTCTAATAATGTAAAACATTCTAGTTGCCAGATGACACTGGGCTGTCAGCACACTGGTTATCTTCCCTTTTTTAAAAGCAAAAATAAGAAAACAAAAACATCTACATGCCCTTCATCATTTAATTAAGGATTAAAACAAACAAACAAAATCCCTCTTTGTAATCCTTATTCCAAAGCTACAAAACTGCTCACACTAAACAGATTGGGTCCTGCAGTTCCAAAGGGTAAGGCCAAGATTCGTGAATGGATGTAGCTAACTCAGCTTCTCCACTGATAACCTCCAAGATGCAATTCACAGGTTGGGCAGTGCAGTGCTCAGACGATGCATTCATTCAACGCACATCTACTAAGTTCCATCACTTTGCCAGCAGTGATGATGACAGACAGGACACAGCCCCTACTCTCAGGGAACTGGAAAACTGGCTGTCTGGAGAAGGCAAAGCCTGGGTACCGTCTATGTCAGTTACTGCTGTTACTACACCTCCCTGTTATTAAAGAATTAAGAAGAGTATGTTTCTAGAACAGGGTAGCACTTTAAAGGGTGGTCATTTTAAACAGTGGCGGCTGTTTGTGTGAAGATTTAGAGGCAAAAGAACAAGGTGTCCAGAAGGAATTGCAAGCAGTTGAGTGCTATTGAGTGCAGAGCTCAGGAAGGAGCAGAGGAGACGACCTGGGCCAAGGGCCTGGGTGCTTGGTTTGAAGTCCACCTCGAAAGCCAAGTAAGCAATGGGGAGGAGACATACAGTTGTATAAGGAGACCATTTAGCTCTGGGGAAAATCCATTTGCAAATCATAGGTATATGGATGTGAGATTCATACAGTGTGAGACATAAACTTTCCTAAGTTTCCCTCAGGAACTACATAGGCTAAGAGGAGAGAAGGCCAAGACAAGGCAAACACTGACTGAAAGAGACAAATGTCTGCACAGAAACTGAGAAGGAACAGCCAGAGGCAACAGCGATGACAGAAAGAGCCAGCATGCAGACCACTTGTACCTCACTGCGTGTCAGGCACTCACCTACATGCTTTTCATGTATTAATTCATTTCCTCTTCACGACAGTCCTGGAAGGTTAAGTGCCATCATTTGTATTATTTTCCCATTTTTCAGATGAGGCAGCTGAGGCACGGAGAGAGGCACAAAGTACGTGCAGAGCTGAAATCTGTCTGAATCTAAAGGACTCACTCCAGAGACCATGCTCTGTATCACGGCTCTACAATGCCTTTCAGAAATGACAAGCAGCAGCAGGAGGACCACCACCACCACAGCCAGGGAGAACAATGGTCCATGGCGTCAAAAACCACAAGGAGGCCTCGGAAAATCAGGACAGAAAGGGATGCCTCCGTAAGGGCAGGTACAGTGGAGCACACCGGAAGAAGCTAGACAAATACTTCACTGGCAATGGGACCAGCAATTGCAGTTTAAGAGTTCTGTGTTTGTAAAAAGTGAGAGACTTGAGTGTGTTTAGAAGCTGATGGACAAGAGCCAACAGGGAATGGGAGGGTAAAAATAGGTTGGGAAAAGGGACAAATGACAGACAGAGGTCTCTATGAGGAGGAAAAAATAGCTCAAGAGACCAGAGAGGTGGCCTAGTATGAGAAGACACAAAGACAGGGATAGTGTGGGCCCAAGAAGGGTCTCTTCCCCAAAGGCTCTGTGGAAAACCGTTTTCTCTGTAAGCAAAGGAGCTGCTTAACTTCTGAAGAACCCTCCACAGTAAGATGCTTTTAGAATTGTAGCATTATATGCTTTGATTCTTTCACTCCTGTTTTCACTCTTATCCAGCTGTCTCATTAAACTATGATCTAGGTGGCAAACAGGTCACAAGATGATTTCGAAGCAAGAGAAAAATCTAGCGAAAACTAAAATCACTAGATTGTTCAGAACCAAAATATAATTCTTTAAAAAGATAGTATTTTTCTATTTCTTCAAGTCAAGTATGTAAGTATATTCTCTGAGCTTCCAGAACTTACGATGGCTACCCTCTTTGTCCTCAATGCCCAGAGCTGCTCTCCTGCTCACGACTTGACTTCTCTCCCCAGCTCTGCCTCAGCATGGTCTGCACTCTCTCTGGTCTAGTCAAACGGCCCTTCCTCCCCCAGTCCCAACAATTACCCAACACTTCCTTTCAGGACAGGTAGATAGGAGAAGGAATTTGGGAACTAGCCTCCGATGACAATTAACAGAGCAATTTCATAGCATGTATTTATCAAAAGCAGTCCCGGACCACTGTAAAAAGCTGAGGAAAGTAATGGACTCTTCCTCCCCATAAAATGCACACAAGCAAAATCACACAATTTGCATTAGATGGTCAAAAAGCTGTCATTTTTCACGTATTTTATCCATAGAATACTTGGCTGGATAAATACTGGAGCAAGATGGCTCACTCTAGACATCATCAAAGGTCTATTCACCTTCCCTGGCAAATAATTTATACAAGTTTAGTTTACTGATATCCTAACCTCCCAGATAAAGAAGGCATTAAAATAGAGGGGAGAGCTGCTGGAGGCTGGAGCAAGGCCAGTAACAGCCGGATACTAAGGTAGGCGATCAAGAAAGTAGATTAATCAGACAAAAGATTATGAAGACTGGCCCAAGAGTATGAAATATATGCACACACTACTCCATGAATAGTTTACCTTACGACCTGCAAAGACACATTCCATCTCAGCACAGTACAGTTAGGATGTACATAGGGAGAATCTTCTGTAATTCTGAATTATTATTTAAAATAAAATTTTGTACAGGGTGCTTTCTTAAGGAGGCAGAAAAGCATGTAGTATCTATTAGAAAATATTTCAAAACTTTCACAGTATTAATATGAGTTTCATGAGACGAAACCATCAAACAAAAGGGTGTAACTGGCCTGCAGAGAAAGATTTTGAAACAAAACAGTAGCCAGACCATCATGTGTCTATACGCTGTTTCAGAAAGGTTGAACTTTACCCTCAAGACAAACAGGAGGGGAATGGAAGCAGAGGGCGGGCCGTATCAACTGAGCCACAGGAGAAACTTCCTCAAGGTCGTGCTCTCTCTGGAATGACCCATACTGTTCACCCCCAAAAGTCAAATGTTGGAGGATAACCATGCCTGTTTCTTCAAATATGGCGTCTGATTGAAGATAAAACATCTCTCTATTCACACAAAGAGGTGTTAATTTGAGACAGGTATCTGGGCCTAATTCTTACGTAGTAAGGAAATCCCAAGGTTTCATCAATTTCCACAAAGGACGAGACATGGAGAGCAGACTGTAATCTTGACCTTAATCTTTCAAATCAGAATTTTACCGACAGCTAAACAAAAAGAATATTACCACCTTCTAAAATGTCAATTTTATATAAATCTAAAGTCTCGGCAACAAAAATCTAGACATTAAAGACAAATAAGATAAACAAAGTCCTACTCTATAGCACAGGCAACTATATATCCAATACCCTGCAGTAAATATTAATTGAAAAAAATCTGAAAGTGATTCAGTTATGTATCACTTTGCTGTACACCAGAAACTAACACAACCTTGTAAATCAACTATACTTCAATAAAAATAAATAAATTTAAAACAAATATATGAGACACCTAAAGAAATAATCTACTTCTTTAAATCATGTGACCAATTTGCACCCAAATTTCATTTCCTATGTATAAGTGTTGGAGGTCTGCTACCTTTGATGAATAACATTAGTCTATGGCGCTGTCAAGGCTAAAGGATACTGTTATGAGTTGAACAGTGTTCCCCAACCCTCAAGAAGATATTTTGGATTCCTAACCCTGCATACCTCAGAATGTGACCATAGTTGGAGAAAGAGTATTTACAGAGATAACAAAGTTAAAATGAGGTGATTAGCATGTGCCCTAATCCAATATGACTGCTGTCCTTTTAAAAAGGAGAATTTTTGAACAAAAGAGATCCATACACAGACAGAACGTTGTGCAAAGACTGGAGTTATATGGCTAAAAGCCAAAGATGTACCAGATGCTAGAGTAAAGGTCTGGAAGACATCCTGCCCAAGGGCCCTCAGATGGAGAATGCCCCTGCCCTCAGGCTTCTAGCCTGCAGAACTGAGAGACAATACATGTCTGTTGTTTAAGCCACTTACTTCATGCCACTTTGTTATGGCAGCCCTAGCAAACAGATGTCATGAAGAAAATTAGCAGCTCATGTTTATTGAGCATATACCAAGTGTTATTCTAAGCACTTCACATCAACAAACTCATTTAGTCGTTACAAAATCCACCCCAGGATCTAGATACTATAATTATACCCTTTTCACAGATGAAGACACCAGGTCTCTATGAGGATAAAAAACTTGCCCAACAGCAGACAGAGCCCCCAGTATGACCACTACCTATAAGGAACTATGATTTATAGTCATTATTTTAATAGCAGCAGCAGTCACTAAGCCAAACACTATGTACTTCACAGATACAATATACACAACAACTGTCTGAAGTCCATGTTCATTTTTGCTTCCAATACAAAGGAGAACCCTGAATCTCCAAGAGATTTTCTTAAAATTTCTTAAAATTGCCCCACATCTCACAACCAAGAATGTGACAGTGAATCTAACTGCCAACTTGAGGAAATAATGAAAATCCTTTTTTACGAACACTTTAAGTGCAAGTGAAAATTTTTAATGTCTGACCTTGCAATTCAATACTAAAATCTAAATCTATAAATTCAAAATCCTTCAAGATCCCAGGAGAAAACAGGCCCTAGATCACAGTATCCCTTGTCTACACATCCCTTCAATTGTTCAAGGGCTGTCTGCTCTCTCATCTGTGATCCCTTGACTTTTCTCTAACTTACAGACACAGGAAAAGAAAAGATGTAAGGACTGAGATACTGCTTTTTAAGTTGTTTTTTTTTTAATTTGTATTTAATTTTTAAATTTTGATACAAACATCAGAAAGTGTGAAGAAATATAATACAGTGAGAAGTCTTCCTCTCACTCTGTCCTCCACCTGCCCAGTTCCTAGACGTAACAGGCAACCAACGTCACCACTTTCTTGTTTACTCTTCTAAAGTGATTTTTAATGCATATACAACAAGCGAATATAAAATTTCTTTTCTCCCTTTTTCAAAAAAAACACACACACACACAAACATATCATACACACTGCTCTGCATCTTGCTTTTATCAACTGTATAACTTGTAGATCTTTACATAGCCTTTTGAATCATTTTAATTGCATCCTTTTGTCTGTCAAGAATACTTTTTCCTCGCATTCATTACAGTTCAGTCTAGTACACAAAGCACCAGCACACAGGCTACCAGCAGTCCCTGAGAGGCACCTGAAATGACTGGCGGTGGACCCATGACGCACCAAAGGCCTTGTGTCTCTTCGCTCCATCTCATCTTCACTTTTCTCCAACTTGCCCAATCCTCCTCCTCCCTGCTCTTCCATTTCACCCATGCCCTAACCCTGACAACTGGACCTGAAAACATCAAATATCACTGATACTGCTTAGTCATGGCTAGCACTGAAAAAGCTGCAGACCCCTGATAGAAAGAGAATGGGATAAATAATTTCCATGGGAACTAATTAACAAGAGTGCCTTCAATTGATGAGTTTTGGGGGGAGTTATATATCCTTTATGTTATTTATGTTTCCTTTGGTGCTTTGGTTGTTAAAAAGGGTAAACATTAGCACTATTTTCTACGAGCCTTGGAACATAAATAAATACACACTGGGGTCTAACGTTTGAGTAATGCCTACAGAACTAGAGTTCATTTTGAAATAAAATAATCAAACAAAGTGTAAGAACCATAGAAAATTAATATTTTGGCTCCAAAGTATATATACATTTTAATTAACCCATTTTTTACTTAAAACTAAGTAACTGCAATCTGAAAACACATCTCAGAAACATTTTAAAGCTATTCACAATTGAAAAAAATAAAGTTCTCTCTCCCTTTTTTATTTCCATCCTGCAAATTCAATGATATCTTGTTTTCCCCCACCAAGAAACTGCCTTTTTCCCCCTGCCCAGCTCAAACACCAGTTTTTAAGGTTTTTTTTAAGTCCTAAAAGGAGGAGGAAAATGTTAACAAAAAATTTGTTCAGACGCAAAAGAGGTCTTCAACTGATCAAAGGACTAAATTAAGGCAGTCACATAACTACATTCTTAAGTAGTTAACAGGTGGTAACTCAGTCTGGAGTACTGACTTCACTCTCTATTCCTATCATGCCAGAGACCTTTGGTGCAACTTCAAGGATTACTATAGAACTTACCCAGGTTCCAAGACTTAGAGGTAAAATGTCATATGTAAAAAAGCAGGCCTCTGTATATCTAATCCATTTTTAGAACCAAAATGACTATGAAGTAAAAATCTAATATATTGATTCCCCAGTTCCTCGGGTTTCTAGTTGTTCTTGAATCACTAAGTTGTGTCCAACTCTTTGTGACTTCAGGGACTATACATAGTCCACCAGGCTCCTCTGTTCATGGAATTTCCCTGTATTCTTATACTGGAGTGGGCTGCCATTTCCTTCTCCAGGGGATCTTCTTTACCCAGAGATGGAACCAGAGTCTCCTGCATCGGCAGGCAGATTCTTTACCGCTGAGCTACCAGTGAAGCCCAGGGAACTAGTACCTGTTGATATCCCCTTGCCTGCTTCCTAAAGATAACAGAGGCCACCGGGTCCTGGCACTAAACACCCAATACCAAAGAGGAATGTTCTGTACAAGGTCCTCCAGTGCCTACAGGTTCAGGACTTCTGGCTGGGTTCCCCACGCAACGCCACCAACTCTACAGGGGGAATGGCTGGAAAAACTGAGTCTCTCTGACTTCCTTTACAGTAATATAGGCACTCCTCAGCCAACAATAGCAGCTGGAACATAAATGAAGATGAGAACTCAGTCTACATTTACCTAAGGATTTCCAGCAATCCAAGTATTTAGTTTACACAAACTGCATTAATACCTGATGTATTCACTGCATTACTTGGGAATTCCACAGGGCAGGTTAACAGACAATAATCTAACTACATTAGTATTGAGCTCTGAAGGAAGCAACCTGTACCATCCAGTGACGCTTGTGGGGGGCTTCCGTTACTCCTCATCTTTCCCCATCCTTCCTCCCATTTCCCTCCCTGTATGTATCTTAAGCTTTATCCTCTGTTTAGTCTTTCTTAATGGAGAGAGTTTCCTGGCCATTTATGTACAAGAAACTGGAAGTAGCCAAAAGAAAGGAGAACTACCACATCACTGAGAGCTTTTTCATGTAAAGATCATGCTCTCACACTGCCCCCAAAGAGGTTTATCTTGTGAGGTGAAACATGGTACCAAGTGCTACCTGTTGAGAAAAATAGTACAAATTCGCATGCAAAGGACTAGGGAATAGCAGGAAAACTCTCCCACAAAGCTATACATATAAGCAAACAGCTCTTAGAATGTTCTAAACATACTAATCCAAGTTTCAGAGTAAATAAATGGCTAGTGACACATCTTCTGTAACACATGAATCAGCTACAGATTTGCAGGAGAGGGACACACCCTAGCACCTATGATAATACTAAAGGACTTGTCTGAAAGTGGACCCGGCTGTCTGATTTGCCAGTCCATCCTACTGAGACTGGAACAGAATTTTACAACTGTGTGGGGTTGTCATAATTTAAAGCTAAAAAAAAACACACATCATTATCATGAAAGTTCATTTGAGAACTTCATTAATATTTTAACACCAATAATTAAGGACAGGAGCAATACAAAGGAGTAACCAATCAGTTCTAGGAGGCAAACACAAGGGAAAGGAAGGTCAGGTAAGACAGTCGAAGAACTGCAAATTCAAAAACTAAAAAAACCTCAATTCTAAAAAAAGTAATAATAAAACGAGACCTTTATAATTTAAAAAAAACCACACATCTTACCTTAAGAGGCATCCAAGTAGCATTCATAGTGTCAGGAGTAGTTCAGGCAATAATACTCAGAAACGAGCAAGAATGGAGTCTTAGTAATTCCCCAGACACCAAGTATGAGCAGGTAGGAAAATTTTTTGTTTCAAAAAGGTATCTGAAAAAGAGAGGACTTTCATTTAGACTAAAAATAATCCAAAAATAAGCATATAGTTTAAACTATCTGGACAGAGATTCAAAGTACTATTTGCCTCACCATCTTAAAAAGATGTAGAAAATAACTGTTCCTTTTGGAAAAGGACAAATGTGTGTGGCGTATGATCTCCACAGGTATGAAGAAATATCTTTTTCCATAAAATTGGATTAAATGTGTAACACATATTTCGGATAATATAAAATTGCTTATTAGAATTATTTCTCAGAAAAATCATTATCCAGGGTTACTTCATAAACACTATTAAAAAGTGATTTTTTATCTGATCACTAAAAAAATGCCCTTGCCACATTTAGTTTTAATAAATTAAACCCTCTCTGATCATTTTGATTGTCCTAAATTTTCTCGAGTTTAAGTTGCAGAGCCCATTCTATGTGGAAAAATAATAGCCATTCTTGACTGAAGTGCTACAAATAAAAGACCCTTCTTTCCTAGAAATCTTTAATAACAGGCCAAACAATTTTGAGCCAAGTTTGTGTGGAGGTAGGATGGATTAAATGACCTCTTGTAGGATTCGTGCTCTCGTCCTAGGCCTGAATGAAAATTCCAGCTTAACCAGTTACTGCTTCGCTTAAAATGGAGGCTTGCCCGATTAGGGACAAAAATAACAGCACTCACCTCTGTAAAATAAATTTTTAAAAATTCAAAGCCTACACTACCCTCATTTTTAAGAAAAATTAAAAATAAAAACCTCTGGAGTGGATTTGTTCCTGCTATGCGTTTGTCACTTCGGCGTCGAAGACTTGGCATCACTTTCCTTACGCTCGTCGGATTTTTTTTTTTTTTTTTGGTGGGGGGAGGGTTGGGGGGAGTTTGACTTCTGACCCAAGTCCGGGGAGGATTTAAGAGCCCCTCCATAATCCCCAACGCAAGAGCTAAGGGGCGAAAAGAAAGGGGAGAGCCCGAGTTCCCACCCCTCCCCCCACCCTGGACCCCAGTCCCAAACCGACCCCCCTTCCCACAGTGAGGCGACTCCTTCTGCCCCAAACCCATTGTTAGGGAGGGGGCGAAAGGGAGAGGGGGCTCAGGGCAGGGCGCCGGCGGCCGTTGCTCCGCTCGCTTCTGGAAGGGGGCGGCCCGCGGGATGCAGCTTCCCTTCCTCTCCGCGTCGGTCCGTCCCACCTCGGCTCGGCCTGGCGCCCCGGGCTGTGCTCGGCGCCCCTGGCCCCGGGCCCGGCCCAGCCCGCCCCCCGAGTGTACCAGGCCCCCGACCCCTCTGCCCGCAGCCCGAGGCCCAGGCCTGCGGGTGGGCGCGGGGCGGGGGTCCCTATGCCCCACACACGCGTCCCCGCTCCCCCAGCCCAGTCGCTTCCAGGGCCCTCGGCGGCGCCCGCTCCCCGGGCCCGTCGGCCCGCCGCCTCCCGGCCCGGCCTCCCCCTCGGGCTCCTGCCGTTGGGGCCGCCTCCCCTTCCCCACCATCACCCCTACCGACTCGTGCCCCCACCCCCCGGGGCACCAGTGCCAACGGCGGCTCCCCCGGCCCCCGGACCTACCTGCACAGCTCAACCAAGCCTAGAAGTGGGGGCGGGGAATCTTCCGCCCTCCTCTATCTCTCATTGGCCCTTCCGGGGGACATAGGGGTCTCTATTGGCTGGCGGCGAATGTCCGTCAGAGTGGTGGGGCGGGACAGAAGGGGAGAGGGATGCTGGTGCCTTGGCGTCTCTGTCTCTGTGTATCTCGCTGTCTCTGTCTCGGAGCTTGGAAATGAGAGACATTTGGATGAGAGGACTGGAAATAGGCCTCAGGTGGCAGGAATAGAAATAGGAATCCTGGCAGAGCTTCCCGCAAGTCTGTCACTCCGAACCCCCTACCTAAGTCCCTTTAGATCCTCTTCCCCATCACCCCCAACCCCGGCCCCTCACCCTTGTAGGTTCTTCATCCAGGAAGCGATGTGAAGAAAACTCGAGGCCGGAAGGCCACAGAGGGAGATTTTATATATGTATATAAAATACACGCATACAAATACTTATATAGAAAGTCAACCAGATATAAGGTCACAAGGGCCTGGAGAGGAAAGGACACACATCTCACAGACAAGGAAGGACTTGAGATATAGCCAAAATAAAGAATAAAAAATCACTCTAAGAGCTGGTAACGTGGTTTCCTTCTGGGAGGGGAGCTGAGGGGATCAGGTGTGAGGAAGACTTATATTTAACTATATATCCTTTTGTATCTTTTGATTTTAAAGATTTCGATTTTTTCCTTTTTTTTTTTTTGAAATTACGTGGCTTAAATTTTAAAATAACTATAAAGTGGCAAAACCAGGGGGACAGTTAAAATGGTGGTCCAGACAAAGAGGGACAGCATGTACATTTGTTGAGGAATTTTAGTTTTTAGTATGTTCATTTCCAGATACCAGGGGTAAAACCAAGTAGAAGCGTTCAGGGACAACTGCAGTTATGGAATTCAGGAGGGGATGGATAATCTGGGGAGATGATAGAGTTCTTCACATAAATATGGCAATCAGTGACATGCTAAAGGATGAACTCCCCATAGAAACAGAAAAAGACATCCACAATAAAGTAAGGAGTGTGAACAGAAACAGAAAGACGGTTGGTAAGATAAGAAAAACAAATGTGAAGAGGTATGAAAGTTAAGGGAGGAAGGGTCTCTGGAACAATAAAACAATAAAACTATGAGAACCTCACAGATGATACGACTCATTTCAGGGACCCTCTTTAGCCTCATGCAGTAAGAATGAGAGCTTGCTATACACCTGAAACTAACAACATTGTAAATCAACTATACTTCAATTTAAAAAAAAATTTTTTTAATTAAAAACCAAGAGTGAAAGCCAAGAGAATACTAAAAACGCAGAGTTCTTAACTTTTTCATACCATGTACCCTTCTCAGAATGTTTTTAAATATATAACAAATATACCCAGAAATTCAAAGGAACAAGTTACACTAAAATACAATTTTCAGAATATTTTTAAAGTATAACATAGTAGTAGTTGTGCTTTATATTAAATCCATTAAATACTAAGATCTAGCGGCGAGCCTAAAGACCACCATAATTCTGAGGTAGTAAATGAATAAAAATAATATTTCAAGATATCCACAAAAACCATCATAAGAAAATACCTGTAATTTCTCCTGGTGACAAGATCACAGGGACTGATAACACTACTTGGTTTGTTATCTCCATTTGTAGTTGAGGGAAATACTAATTTTCTGTTAGACTTTAGCAAAAATAAAGGTACATTACTTTTCCTTATCCAAGTTCATGGATTTCCTAATCTATGACTTCAGGTTAAGGAATCCAATTTGAAAGAAATCATCCCCTCCACACATCCACACAGGGATGTGACCCTGCTTCCCTCTTCTCCACCTCTGTGTCTCTCTTACCCTTCCCCACTTGCTCCAAGCACCCTCTAGTTCCCAGTCCTGCCTGAAGATGTCTGACATCTAAGAATAGGGGTAGTGAACGAGGGTTGCAGGAAAGATATACGTATACTTTGCCTGTCTTCAAAAAAAAAAAAAGAGAGAAAAAGCTCTGAAGTATATTGCGGGTCAAAAAAGATGGGGAAAACGGTATCATTCATTACCAAGAGGAAAAACAAATTATAAAAAGAAAACATCTTTTTATCAATTAAGAAAGAATCTTTGAATTTACTAATATTGTTCAAGTCAACCCTAGAAAACATCTGCAATTATCTATTCGATAATTCTATAAAATGAGGCAAAAAACAGTACCTATCTCCTAGGGGTTTCATGAGGATTAACTTAGTTAATACATATAATGAATTGAAAATAGTGCCTGACACAGGCTAAACACTCAATTTTAAACTATCTTTATTATTATATTTGATGTCTTATTTTCAAGAACATTCCATGAAAATTTCTGGTAAGATTATTTGTATTAATGACTTAATAGCAAATTAAGAGTGATAAGGAGGTTAGCCCCGACTCTTGCTTTTCATTTAAATGCTGCAAAGTTAGAATACTCCACTTTTTCCAGTTACATTTTCATCCCTCTAGGGGGAAATAGCCTCAGTGTCTCTTTAAAGGGATTGTAAACTTGGCAAAAAAGGTCTGGCAACTCATATTACAAAGGGCTAATTTCCATAATGCTGTTTATAAAGACTTCCTACAAATGAATAAATAAAGCCTAACAATCCTTATACACTTCTGGTGGGAGTATAAACTGGTACAGCAACTTTGGAAAAGACTTTGATATAATCTAATAAAAGTTAAGATATACATACTCTATGGGAACAGTTTGACTACTACATGCATATTTAGGAAATACAGAATTTTAAGGGTCAGGATGACTGTACAAGAATATTCATAGCAGTATTGTTCCTCAGTGACCGAGAGAAAAGAAACATCCCAAATGTCTACCAAGCATAAAATGACTAAATTGCAATATATTTGTACAATGAAAACTAATGAATTATGGTTATATTCAACAACATGAATAATTTTTTACAAAGGTAACATTGAACACACAAAAAAGCTAGATGCTATATATATATATAGTATTATTCCATTTATATAGAGTTTAAAAGCAGGCAAAACTAAACTATATTCTTTAGGAATACATAGATAGGAGGTAAAATAAAGAAAAAGGAAATGAACACAAAAGTCAAGGGAGCAAGTAAGGGGCAGAAGGAATTTTGTCTGGGAGTAGGGGGTTGTTTTTCGGGGCTGGCAGTGTTCCTTTTGATCAGGTGATGGGTACACGAGTATTTGCTCTGTAATTATTTATTTAACTGTACTCCCAAACTTATATATTTTTTGGTTTTTTTCTGACTGCATGTTATATTTCACAAAAGAAATGTCAAGAGGGAGGGGCTATATGTATACCTATGGCTGATTCATGTTGATGTTTGGCAGAAACCAACACAGTTCTGTAAAGCAATTATCCTTCAGTTAAAAAAAATTTTTTTTTAATCTTGATAGAAAAAAAATGGATAAAGAATATGACAGAAATTCCACAAAAAGGAAAATAAAAATGGCTCTTAAATAAATGAAAAGATGCTCAATTTTATGAAAAGACATAAAAATTCCACTGAGGTAATCTCTGGCAGTCCAATAGTTAGGACTCCAAGCTTTCACTGCAGGGGCCCAGGTTCAGTCCTTGGTTGGGGAACTAAGATCCCACAAGCCACATGGCATGGCTGAAAAAACAAAACAAAAAAATTCCACTGAGATACACAGATCATGATGATAACGCTAACACATTGTGTTAGCAATGGAGAGGAGAAATACATTTTTTGTACCACTGGAGAAAATATAAGTTGTTCCAATATATATGGAGGGCAATTAGGTAATAGCTATCAAAATTATAAATGCAAACAATCTTTAATTTAGCAATTCCATCCCTAGGAATTCATTCATTCCTCAAATATTTATTGAGCACCTACTATGTATGTGGCAGGCACTGTTTCATGCTCTAGAATTTATCTTCTCCATTCTCTGAAAAGTCTGGGAACATAGGCTGTTTATTATTTTTTAATATTTATTTATTTATTTATTTTTGGACTGCATTTGGATCTTTCATTGCCACGCACAGACTCTCTAACTGTGGGGCGCAGGCTCAGCAGTTGCAGCATGTGGGCTCTCTAGTTGCTCTGTGGCACATGGGATCTTAGTTCCCTGGCCAGTGATCAAACTCACGTCCCCTGCCTTGCATGGAGGGTTCTTAACCACTAGACCACCAGGGAAGACCCAGGGGCTGTTTATTATTACTGTGGAATTACTCATGAGAAAGAAGGCTTGCATCTCAATGAGATAATTAAGATTATGTCAGAGCACATTAAACAAAATGAAAAAAGTATAACAAACATTTCCCTACTTACACATTTTTAGATAATCTGCATATACATGGTTATTGGTCTGTTTTTGAAACACTGTAATAGAAAGATGAGGGGAATAAAACTTAAATGTACATCATTATAGCAGTGGTTGAATAAATTATGATTGGCATCTGCTTCGTCACCAGGGCTATCTTCACGAGCATATGACCTGTGCAATCACACAGGGCCCCACACTCAAAAGGGCCCCATGCTTTGCTGTTGCCTCTTGAAATTCTGAACAATTTCACTTCTGAACTTGAGTTTTGTAGGTGAAGTCTGATGCGGCAATGAAGCCAATGCATAAGCAGAGGAGCTCAGAGCAGTTGGGTGTCACAATTCCTTGTCACCTCACTCACAAATAGCATCTGTGATGTCCCATGAGCATAGAATTCTGGAGAGCTCGTGATATGTGGGACATTCGACCAATGCGTACAAGGTATACAAGATAAGTGTGTTACAGGTATGACTGAATAAGCCTTGAGAGGTGACTGAATAAACCTCGAGAGGCCATGCTTTCCATTTGACCTAGAACTTGCTCTGAAGCCAGAAAGCAGATAGTGGTTTTCTTTTATAAGCTTTTTTTTTGGCCACACATGTGGAATCTTAGTTCCCCAACTAGGGATCAAACCTGCACCCTCTGCAATGAAACTGGACCACCAGGAAGCCCCAACAGTGGTTTCCTAAGAAAACATGGAAGATCAAAGAACCACATCATATCATTTCTTACTTGTGTTACTTCTCCATATTAGCCAATCACTTACGCTAAAAGTGATGACATAGAAGGAAGTGACAGACAAGGCAACCCAGAGTTCCTTTTCCTTTTGCTCCTTCTTTGCCTATCAGGAAGCTGAAAGTTAAGTGTTGGTAGAAGGTGCATGTATCAAGAAGTGAGATCAAAACATCTGAGTTCATTTATCCAGTTTCCCATTGTTCTGATAAGAACAAAATGCAGTGTGCAAGTACAAGCTACAGAATACAAATTGTATAATTTTGGTGATTCAACATCCATGTTAAATGCTCTTTAAAACTGGCATTGCACAATGTAAGATGGTAAATTTCATAATAACAATTTAAATTTTTAAGTTTTCTGTACTTAGATGACATTGAACAGCAAATAAAAAGCAGCATGGCAAGTCAGGGCAGAGACCATGAAAGGTCTACTTTATCTTTTAGTAACTTTAATGGTACTTTCTCCCCTGCTTTCTGAATAAGGGACTCACATTTTCATTTTGCACCAGGCCTCTCAAAATTAGATAGCTTGTCTTCATCATCATTTATGAATTTTGTGACATTGGGCAAGTTATTTAAACACTTAGTGCCTCAGTTTTTCATCTCTGCAAAGTGGGAAGAATAATCATACCTAGCTCATACTATTCTTGAGAGGATTAAATGTGCTAATATAAATAAAACTCCTAGAGTTTAGCTCCTTTATATTTCTGGACTTCCATGGTGGCTCAGATGGTAAATAATTTGCCTGCAATACAGGAGGCCTGGGTTTGATCCCTAGGTCGGGAAGATCCCCTGGAGAAGGGAATGGCTACCTACTCTGGTATTCCTGCTTAGAGAATTCCATGCACATAGGAGCCTAGCGGGCTACAGTCCATGGGGTCACAAAGAGTCAGACACGACTGAGCCACTAACGCTATATATTTAATATTATCATTAGTGCTGTGTTGCTATTATCAAATAGACAATAGAAGAGTATCCAGACATTAAAGAACAAAGAGGAAGTCTTTCATATACTACTGCTGCTGCTGCTGCTAAGTCACTTCACTCGCGTCTGACTCTGAGCGACCCCATAGATGGCAGCCCACCAGGCTCCCCCGTCCCTGGGATTCTCTAGGCAAGAAGACTGAGTGGGTTGCCATTTCCTTCTCCAATGCATGAAAGTGAAAAGTGAAAGGGAAGTCGCTCAGTCGTGTCCAACTCTTAGCGACCCCATGGACTGCAGCCTACCCGGCTCCTCTGTCCATGGGATTTTCCAGGCAAGAGTACTCGAGTGGGGTGCCATTGCCTTCTCCACTTTCATATACTGCTGCTGCTGTTGATAAGTCGCTTCAGTCGCATCCGACTCTGTGCGACCCCATAGACGGCAGCCCACCAGGCTCCCCTGTCCCTGGAATTCTCCCGGCAAGAACACTGGAGTGGGTTGCCATTTCCTTCTCCAATGCATGAAAGTGAAAAGGGAAAATGAAGTCGCTCAGTCGTGTCCAACTCTTCGCGACCCCATGGACTGCAGCCCACCAGGCTCCTCCGTTCATGGGACTTTCCAGGCAAGAGTACTGGAGTGGGTTGCCATTGCCTTCTCCGTTCATATACTACACGTACATAAATATATGACAGTGATCGCCAGAATATAGTAAGTGAAAAAACAAAACAGATAATATGTCAAACAATGTCTCTGACATGCTTTCATTTATTTAAGGAAGGAAAGAAAAAATGTCTTACGTATGTACTTGAAAAGTGAAAATGAAGTCACTGAGTCATGTCCAACTCTTTGCAACCCCATGGACTGTAGCCCACCAGGCTCCTTTGTCCATGGAGTTCTCCAGGCAAGAATACTAGAGTGGGTTGCCATTTCCTTCTCCAGGGTATATTCCCGATCCAGGGACCGAACCCAGGTCTCCTGCATTGCAGGCAAACTCTTTACCATCTGAGCCACATAGGAAGTCACATATGTATTTGCATACACTTAAAACATGTTTCTGGGAGAAGTTGTGACCTCTTAAGTAATACTGGTTGTTTTCAGGGAGGAGAAACAAGCAACTGGAAGATGAGGTGAGAGGGGAATTTTTCTCTCTTCAAACTTTTGAACCATGTCAAAGTTTCTTTTATCAAAAAAAGAAATTAAATATTTTATTTTTTTGAAATTAAATATTTTAAACATCTTCTACATTTTCTTACACAATGCACTGCCAGGCACAGAAGCCTAATTAAATAATTGTTGGCCAAGGATATTTCTTTAACATTTAAAAGGGGTAAGATCAGTTTTAAGTTCTTTTTTCTCAATCAGATGCACAGGTGTCTGATGTGACCATTCCAAAGAAATGACAGTAACTACTGTAGCTAAAGGAAACTTGCACTTGTTTCCATTCATAGACCCCTGTGTGGTACTTTACAGAGAAACTAGAGACAATCTTGGTGATTAGACAGACCAGATGAGGTTAAGGAGCTTGTGTTAGTCCCAGATGGGCTTGGTTGGTGATAGAAAACAGGAGGAGAAGGGGGCAACAGAGGATGAGATGGTTGGATGGCATCATCGACTCAATGGACATGAATTTGAGCAAACTCCGGGAGATAGTGAAGGACCAAGAAGCCCAGCATGCTGCAGTTCATGGGGTCGCAAAGAGTCGGACATGACTTAGTGATGAACAACAATAACCACGAGGCAGGTGCTATACGGGAATGGCAGCCGTGAACAGGAAAGCCGAATTCCATTTACATCACGTAATTACAACACACTGTGATGACATGTAATGGAAGTGTAATGGAAGTTCCTGTGACCATGGGTGCACATGTTAGGAAGGCAAGCAAATTCTGTCCCCCAGATTTTGTTTGTTTGTTTTGGCTATAGCATGTGGGAACTTAGTTCCACAACCAGGGATCGAACCCCTGCCCGCTGCAATGGAAGCTCAGAGTCTCAACCACAGGGCTGCCAGGGAAGTCTCCCCTCCCCCATTTTTACTTATTGCCCCAACAATTGCGGTGAGATCTTATAATAACAACTTGTGTGTTCTAGTCAAAGATGATACACCCAAACCATTTTCCAAAAGACCTGTCCCTTGAGTTTGGGTGACTTGTTTACCTGCACGTATAGGTCTCATGTGCACAGTCAGCCCGTGAAGATTAGGGGTGGGGATATAATTTGGGGCCATGTAACTCACGAACAGTAAGTACCAATAACAGTGGTTTTAGTGTATAAGATCTTAAGCAAATATTTAATGACTCTGTTTCTCAGTTTTCTCAATAATAATACCTACCTCCTAGGGTTGTTGTGAACATTAACCCAGGTAATGTCTTGCACAGAGTAGATGCTCAATAAAGCTGGACTGATGCTATCGTTGTTATTGTTCAGTCCTTAGGACTCTGGCCTTCTGGATTAAAATATGAGAAGAGATGAGATCCTGAGTTGTAAGCACTGCTCTCATATCCATTCATTGGTATTGATTTTCTTCACAATATCACTGTTTATCACTTCCTTTCCTTCCCACTGTCATCAACTTACTTAAGAGATCACTGGGCAGTGACATTCAGGAGGGCTGGCATAAAATGCAGTAGGTATACGTTAACTCTATTTACTCTTAAGTAATAGCACAGGACATTGGTTCTCCCTCATGAATCCCAATAGCTGAATGCTCCCTGCTTTTAGCAATTAGGTTTCTGTCTCTCTCAAACTCAAGCCATTAAGAAAAGAGTTATTGAGCACCTGGCAAGACCCTAAAGATGCGATGATGATTAAGGTGGTGCCTTGGGGCTTTCCTGGTGGCTCATATGGTAAAGTGTCTGCCCGCAATGCAGGAGACCCAGGTTCGATCCCTGGGTTGGGAAGATCCCCTGGAGAAGGAAATGGCAACCCACTGCAGTATTCTTGCCTGGAAAATCCCATGGACAGATGACCCTGGTAGGCTACAGTCCATGGGGTCACAAAGAGTTAGACACGACTGAGCGACTTCACGTTCACTTTGCCTTCGAAGTTTACATGGCAGTGGGGAAGACAGACAAAAACAGACAAAGCCTTACTATGGAATAAAGGCTGAGACAGAGGAAAGCATCTGGGGGAGGTGGGGGAAGGGGGGAAGCGCAGGGGGAGCAAAGCCCACAAGATGAGAGACAGCAACCACTTTCTAGAAATTGATAGTTCAGTATGGCTGAAGCATGGGGTCCAAGAAAGAAAGTCCAAAGACATTAATTAATCTGGAATGGTGGTCTCAAACTTCCATGTCCGTTGAATCAGCTCTTTTTAAAACAGCCTCCTGGGCTCCATCCCCGGAGATTCTGATTTAGTGGATAGGAGTGACCAGTGTGGTCAGTCTGAAGGCCACATTCTGAGAACCACTGATCTGGAGAAGACATGATCAACCTGCAGATAACCAGATAGCCTTGAACATTATACTGAGAGGTGTAGACTTCACCCTTGGATGCATGGAGAGCTTTTTTAAAAAATTTATTTTATTGAAATATAGTTGATTTACAATGTTGTGTTGATTTCTGCTGTACAGCAAAGTGATTCAGTCGCACATATGTGTTTGTGTGTGTGTTCTCAGTCATGTCCAACTCTTGGCAACCCCATGTACTGCAGCCCACCAGGCTCCTCTGTCCGTGGGATTTTCCAGGCAAGAATACTGGAGTGGGTTGCCATTTCCTCCTCCAGGGGATCTTCCTGACCCACAGATCAAAACTGCGTCTCCTGTGTCTACTGCATTGGCAGGAGTATTCTTTACCACTGAGCCACCTGGGAAACCCCATATATATTTACATATATATTTATCATTTATATATAATACATATATTAAAATGAAGATATATAAAAATATATATATATTTACATTCTTTTTCAAAAATATGGAACCTTTTGCAAATTTGCATGTCTTCCTTGTGCAGGAACCCACATGGAGAGCTTTTGAGGAGTTTAAGCTTGCAAGATATACAGTCACATTTCCATTTTTACAAAAATCACTCTGGATGCCATATGAAAAATTGTTCAGAGACGCAAGGCTGGAATCCCAGGAGAACAGTTCAGAGGCTGCTGCAGAAACCTCCTGAGAAATCACAAGGACCTAAAATAAAATAATGTCTTATTTGTCCTGGGTTGTCATTTGACCTGGGTGGCAGAAGCTAATCCATTTGTCTTTAAATGTTTTTAGCTAACATCTCCTGGATAGCTGCTTCCACTTTGGGAGAGTTCTGAGTTAGAGAAATAAAAGCAAGCCCTTTGAGCTAGTCCTTCAGCGAGTCATTGGGCAATCAAAACAGACAACCAAACAAGAGCTACAGATGTAGGAAATAATCTTATGGTTACCGGGGCAGGGGGTGGGGTGAAGGAGGGAGGGATAAATTGCGAGATTGGGATTAACATATACACACTCAGATCAGATCAGATCAGATCAGTCACTCAGTTGTGTCCGACTCTTTGCGACCCCATGAATCACAGCACGCCAGGCCTCCCCGTCCATCACCAACTCCCGGAGTTCACTCAGACTCACGTCCATCGAGTCAGTGATGCCATCCAGCCATCTCATGCTCTGTCATCCCCTTCTCCTCTTGCCCTCAATCCCTCCCAGCATCAGAGTGTTTTCCAATGAGTCAACCCTTCGCATGAGGTGGCCAAAGTACTGGAGTTTCAGCTTTAGCATCATTCCTTCCAAAGAAATCCCAGGGCTGATCTCCTTCAGAATGGACTGGTTGGATCTCCTTGCAGTCCAAGGGACTCTCAAGAGTCTTCTCCAACACCACAGTTCAAAAGCATCAATTCTTCGGCACTCAGCCTTCTTCACAGTCCAACTCTCACATCCATACACGACCACTGGAAAAACCATAGCCTTGACTAGATGAACCTTTGTTGGCCAAGTAATGTCTCTGCTTTTGAATATGCTATCTAGGTTGGTCATAACTTTCCCCTCAAGGAGTAAGCATCTTTTAATTTCATGGCTGCAGTCACCATCTGCAGTGATTTTGGAGCCCCCCAAAATAAAGTCTGACACTGTTTCCACTGTTTCCCCATCTATTTCCCATGAAGTGATGGGACCAGATATATATAAAATAGGTAACTAATAAAGACCTATTACATAGCACAGGGAACTCTATTCAATACCCTATAATGACCTATATGGGAAAAATCTTAAAAAAAAGTGGCTATATGTATAAATATAACTGATTCACTTTGCTGTACAGTAGAAAGTAACACAACACTGTAAATCGACTCTACTACAATAAAAATTAAAAAACAAACAACCACAGTTTATATATATATACACATATATATTTAAATATAATTTTTAAACACCAATTTTCTATTTATCTATTTTTTTGACCTTACAACTCAGCACATAGGTTGTTAGTTCCCTGACCAGGGATAGAACCCACACCCCCTGTAATGGAAGTGTGGAGTCTTTTTTTTAATTGGACTTTAAAAAAAAATTATATAATTGTTTGGTTGTTCCAGGTCCTTACTGTGGCCTGTGGGATCTAGTTCCCTGACCAGGGATCAAACCTGGGCCTCCTGCATTGGGAGTATGGAGTCTTAACCACTGGACCACCAGGGCAGTCCCATACCACAGTTCTTTGGGAAGTTTCATTTTCCTCCCTTTGGTACTAGGAACCTATATTGGGAATGCAAGCTGTTGTTTTCCAGACTAATGCTGAGCTGGAGAGAGAAAGACAGGACTAGAGTAAGTTGAAACACCACAAAACTCTTTTACCAAGATCCCTCTGTTGTTTTCTTGATTACTCACTCCCTTGATTACTGTAAATTTTTAGTTTTCAGAGTTCCAATGAGGTTGAATCTGAAAGTTTCTGCCAGTGTTCACTGCTTTTGTGGAGGATCAAAGTGTTAAAGTTTGCTACTGCCATCTTTGCTGATATTTTGTAGTTTTCAGTGAATAAATCTAACACTTCTTTGGTTAAATTTACTTCCTCAGGTTCGTTGCTGTTGTTTGCTGCTACCATAAATGAAATTTTCTTAATTTCATTTCCAGGTTTTCATTGCTAGTGCATAAAAACAGAATTGATTTTTGTATACGGATCTGATATCCTACCACCTGGCTAAACTCGTTTATTAGTTCTAGCAGTTCTAGGATTTCCTCCATGTCATCTGCAAATAAAGATAATTTTACCTCCTTCTTTCCAAATTGGATGCCTTTTCATTCTCTTTCAGGTCAATTGCCCTGACTGGGAATTCCAGTACAATATAGAATAGAAGTGGTAAGAGTGGGCAGCTTTGTTTTGTACCTGGATTTAGAAGAAAAATGTTTAGTCTTTCACCACGAAGTATGCTGTTAGCTGTGAGTTTTCATTAGCTGCTCCTTATTGAGTTGACAATGTTCTTCTATTCAGATTTTGTTTCATGTATTTATTCTAAAATATTTTACGCATCTAAAATGTTAGTTTAAGAAGAGGTTCAGAGGCCTAGTGAGATAGTCAAAGCATTCCATGGCCCAGTTATTATAAGGCCTCTGCTATTTGGCAACATCTTCCAGGTTTGAGTGACAACTATAGACCAGGCTGATACTTCTCTAGTTTGTCACAGTCCCCACCACCCCCTGAAACATTTAAAAAAATATATTTTTAACATTTTATTTATGTCTTTATTTTTGGCTGTGCTGAGTGCTGCTACTGTCTTTCTCTAGTGGTGGTGTACAGGCGTCTTGTTGTGGGGACTTCTCTTGCTGCAGAGCACCAGCTCTAGAAGTGCGGGCTTTAGTAGCTGCTAAAGTGAGGGCTCAAGATGCAGGCTCAGTGGTTGCCCCGAGGCAGGTGGGATCTTTCTGGATCAGGGATCAAATCTGTGTCTGCTGCATTAGCAGGCAAATTCTTAACCACTGGACCCCAGGAAATTACCCTGGAACATTTTTAATACCTAGGTGCTATGGGTTGAATTGCATCTCTCCAAGATTCATGGTGAAGCCCCAACCCCCATGGTGACTGCATTTGGAAACAGAGTCTCTTTGGAAATAATTAAGGTTAAATGCAGTCATAAAGGTATGTCCCTGATCCCATAGGTTTAGAGTCCTTATAAGAAGAAACACCAGAGGGCACACTCTCTGTCTCTCCCTCTCTTTCTCTTCATTTCCCTTCCCATGCCTTGTGAGGACATAGCAGGAAGGTGCAATCTGCAAGCCAGGGAGAGAGTCCTCACCAGAAACAAAACATATCAGAATCTTGATCTTGGATTTTCCAGCCTCCAGAACTGAGAGTGGGATCTTTCTGGATCAGGGATCGAATCTGTGTCTGCTGCATTAGCAGGCAGATTCTTAACCACTGGACCCCAGGAAATTACCCTGTAACATTTTTAATACCTAGGTGCTAGGTATTAAATAAGAACAAATAAGCTTCTGTTGTGTAAGCCACCCAGCCTATGATATTTGACATGGCAGCCTAAGCAGATTAAGACACTGGGTCTGTATCACTTGATTTTTTGAGGTCTTCTAGTTTGTGACACCACTCCACAACTCCACACAGATTAAATGATCTTAAAGCCAATATCCAAGATTAGTTAGGAAGGAAGCAAACTCAAGATGGGTTTTAAAAAAAATTAATGGGATTTTGCCTCTAGACATGGAAGAACTGAGGAAATGGAAGAAAGCTGGAAGGGGTTAAGGTTCCAAATCAGAGAACTGAATCCTAGAGTGGGACTTTGAGAGATGAAGCAGGTCCACAGCTGGGGAAGCTCCCTTTCTCTGTCGTAGGTGGAGGCTGCTCGAAGGTGATTCAAGTTGGAAAAAAGGGAGGGAAGAAGAGGCATATGTGCTTAAGCTAGCTGGGCTGATGGAAAGAAAGATACAAGTCTATGTGTCCAAACCATAAGATTCGAAGGTGATTCAAGTTGGAAAAAAGGGAGGGAAGAAGAGGCATATGTGCTTACAGCTAGCTGGGCTGATGGAAAGAAAGATACAAGTCTATGTGTCCAAACCATAAGTTAACATGGAGGAATGGCTGGAAGGCTGCTGAATGATGAGTTGAGGTGGAGAACAGGGTCTCCTGGATGGATGGCATGAACTTCAAAAGGAAGAGATTATACATGAAGATGGAGTAGAACAGCAGGGGAAGCTATGAGAATTCTAGCTCCCTCCAGTATTGTCTCCATCCACACAAACATCATAATCTAATAAATAGTGTCCCCTAAAGAAAAGACAATGTCTGTCTTGTTCTTAATTTTTTTTTAGTAAAAAAAAACTTTTTAAAAATACATGGAGTAGAACAGCAGGGGAAGCCGTGAGAATTCTAGCTTCCCTCAGTAGTGTCTCTGACTACATGAACCTCATACTCTAATAAATAGTGTCTTCTAAAGCAAGGACAACTTCTGTCTTATTCTTCTTTATTTTTATTAAAAATAAAAAATAATTTTTTTTGGCTATTGCCACATGGCATGTGGAATCTTAGTTTCCTGACCAGGAATTGAACCTGTGCCCCGCTGCGTTGGAAACTCAGAGCCTTAATCACCAGACCCCCAAGGAACTATCATGTTCTTTTTCGTGTGCTTAACAAAGGTCCATATAGTCAAACATGACTATGGTTTTCCCAGTAGTCGTGTACAGATGTGAGAGCTGGACCATAAAGAAAGCTGCTGCTGTTGCTGCTGCTGCTAAGTCGCTTCAGTCGTGTCCGGCTCTGTGCGACCCCATAGACGGCAGCCCACCAGGCTCCCCTGTCCCTGGGATTCTCCAGGCAAGATCACTGGAGTGGGTTGCCATTTCCTTCTCCAATGCATGAAAGTGAAAAGTGAAGGTGAAGTCGCTCAGTCGTGTCTGATTCTTAGTGACCCCATAGACTGCAGCCTAGCAGGCTCATCCATCCATAGGATTTTCCAGGCAAGAGTACTGGAGTGGGTTGCCATTGCCTTCTCCGAAAGAAAGCTGAGCACCAAAGAATTGATACTTTCTAACTATCATGCTGGAGAACACTCTTGAGAGTCCCTTGGACTGCAAGGAGATGAAAGCAGTCAATCCTAAAGAAAATCAGTCCTGAATAACCATTGGAAGGACTGATGCTGAAGCTCCAATACTTTGGCCACTTGATGTGAAGAGCTGACTCATTGGAAAAGACCCTGATTCTGGGAAACATTGAAGGCAGGAGCAGAAGGAACGACAGAGAATGAGATGGTTGATGGCATCACCGACTTGATGGACATGAGTCTGAGCAAGCTCTGGGAGTTGGTAATGCACAGTGAAGCCTGGTGTGCTGCAGTCCATGGGGTCGTGGGGTCAGACACGACTGAGTGACTGAGAGCAGGACTAATCTAAGAGACTTGGTGGAATTTGCAAGAAGATGTAGTTTTCTAGGAGCTGAACAAGGCAATGTAACAAGGTGGGGTTTATCTCAGCTGAGCTTGACCCAGCTTTGCTTTCTGCTATTGTTGTTCAGTTGCTCAGTCGCGTCCAACTCTTTGCAACTCCATGGATGGCAGCATGCCAGGTTACCCTGTCCTTCACCATCTCCCAGAATTTGCTCAAATTCATGTCCATTGAGTCAGTGATGCTACCCCACCTTGTAAAGATAACGGATACCTCTGACATTGCAGTTGTCTTTTACTTTGGTCTCCTAGGTAACCATGACTTTTATTCTCTCTCACATTCGGCTCTAGGTTAACTCTCTAGATGAACTGTAAGCTGACTAACCTGATTACCCTAATTATCAATTCACCAAAATATTTTAAAAATGAAATATAATTGACTAATAACATTTAAATTAGTAATAATATATTATAAACATATTCACTTTATAAAATTGATGAATTATTAAAACATACTAACTTTATAAAGATATGTGCTATAATTTTCTTTCTCTCCACACACATAAGAAATTTTTTTTTCAGAACTGTTCTGGAACAAATTGCAGATATAATGTCCCTTTACACCTAAATACTTGTTTTTCCTATAAAAAAGCCTATTCTCTTCTATCATAGGAAAGTTATTTTTACCAAAACCAAGAAATTAATACTGACAGCGTTTTTAATCCATTGACCTTATTCAAATTTTGCCATCGTCTCACGAATGTGCTTTACAGGAAAATAATATTGAAAAAAAAAAAAAAAGCAAAAACAAAAAAACCTTCTGGACCAGGATCCAATCCAGCATCACACATTGCCTTTCCTTATCAATTTAGTCTCCATTAATCTAGAAGAATTCTTTAGTCTGTCTTTATCTTTCATAACCTTGACACTTTTGAAGATTACATGTTATTACTATGTACAATGTCCCTTAGAATGAGTTTGTCTGGTATTTCCTTATAATTGCATTCAGGTAATGCATTTTTGGCAGGAATGTCATATCCAGAAATGATGCTGTCAGGAAGCACATCGTATCTACACGTCCCATCACTGATTTTTTTTTTTTGGCTACACTGTGTAGCTTGAGGAATCTTAGTTTCCCCACCAGGAATTGAACCTACTTCCACTGCAGTGAAAGCACATGGTCTTAACCACAGAACTGCCAATGAAGTCCAACTGACTCTAATTTTGATCACATGGTTAAGGTGACATCTGCCAAGATTCTCCACTCTAAAGTTGTTAATTGTGAGGGAAAAGTATTATGTCTAGTGGGCAGGGACTTTGAGACTATGCACATAGCCTGTTTTTCATCAAACTTCTGCCTGTTAGTTTTAGCCTTCATTTATCATTCTGGCCCCAAAGAATCACTACTGTGGTGGTTACCAAGGAGTGATATGCATTGTAACGTTTCTTCCTTTTTGTTTGTAAGATTCATCTATATTTTTGTGTCTAATTCTAGTTTACACCACTTCATTGTTTGAATTATATCATCATTTATTTAAAATTTAATTGGTGATAAGACATTTGGGATGTTTATCAGTCAGTCAGTTCAGTAGCTCAGTCGTGTCTGACTCTTTGTGACCCCATGAACCGCAGCACACCAGGCCTCCCTGTCCATCACCAACTCCCGGAGTTCACTCAGACTCATGTCTATTGAGCCAGTGATGCCATCCAACCATCTCATCCTCTGTCATCCCCTTCTCCTCCTGCCTTCAATCTTCCCCAGCATCAGGGTCTTTTCAAATGAGTCAGCTCTTCGCATCAGGTGGCCAAAGTATTGGAGTTTTAGCTTCAATATCAGTCCCTCCAATCAACATTCAGGACTGATTTCCTTTAGGTTGGATCTCCTTGCAGTCCAAGGGACTCTCAAGAGTCTTCTCCAACACCACAGTTCAAAAGCATCAATTCTTCGGCGCTCAGCTTTCTTTATAGTCCAACTCTCACATCCATACATGACTACTGTAAAAACTATAGCCTTGATGAGACAGACCTTCGTTGGCAAAGTAACGTCTCTGCTGTTTAATATGCTGTCTAGGTTGGTCATAACTCTTCTTCCAAGGAGTAAGCGTCTTTTAATTTCATGGCTGTAGTCATCATCTGCAGTGATTTTGGAGCCCCAAAAAATAAAGTCTGACACTGTTTCTACTGTTTCTCGATCTATTTGCCATGAAGTGATGGGACTGGATGCCATGATCTTTGTTTTCTGAATGTTGAGCTTTAAGCCCACTTTTTCACTCTCCTCTTTCACTTTCATCAAGAGTCCCTTTAGTTCCTCTTCACTTTCTGCCATAAGGGTGGGTCACCTGCATATCTGAGGTTATTGATATTTCTCCCGGCAATCTTGATTCCAGCTTGTGGTTCTTCCAGCCCAGGATTTCTCATAATGTATTTTGCATAGAAGTTAAATAAACACGGTGACAATATACAGCCTTGATGTACTTCTTTTCCTATTTGGAACCAGTCTGTTGTTCCATGTCCAGTTTTAACTGTTGCTTCCTGACCTGCACACAGATTTCTCAAGAGGCAGGTCAGGTGGTCTGGTATTCCCATCTCTTTCAGAATTTTCCACAGTTTGTTGTGATCCACACAGTCAAAGGCTTTGGCATAGTCAATAAAGCAGAAATAGATGTTTTTCTGGAACTCTCTTGCTTTATGTTGGCAATTTGATTTCTGGTTACTCTGCCTTTTCTAAATCCAGCTTGAACAACTGAAGTTCACGGTTCACGTATTGTTGAAGCCTTTCTTAGAGAATTTTGAGCGTTGCTTTACTAGCGTGTGAGATGAGTACAATTGTGTGGTAGTTTGAGCAGTCTTTGGGATTGCCTTTCTTTGGGATTGGAATGAAAACTGACCTTTTCCAGTCCTGCGGCCACTGCTGAGTTTTACAAATTTGTTGACATGTTGAGTGCAGCACTTTCACAGCATCATGTTTCAGGATTTGAAATAGGTCAACTGGAATTCCATCACCTCCACTAGCTTTGTCTGTAGTGATGCTTCCTAAGGCCCACTTGACTTCGTATTCCAGGATGTCTGGGCTCTAGGTGAGTGATCACACCATTTTGATGTTTATGCTTTTAGGCAAGGAGATCCAACCAGTCCATTCTGAAGGAGATCAGCCCTGGGATTTCTTTGGAAGGAATGATGCTAATGCTGAAGCTCCAGTACTTTGGCCACCTCATGCAAAGAGTTGACTCATTGGAAAAGACTCTGATGCTGGGAGGGATTGGGGGCAGGAGGAGAAGGGGATGACAGAGGATGAGATGGCTGGATGGCATCACTGACTCGATGGACGTGAGTCTGAGTGAACTCTGGGAGTTGGTGATGGACAGGGAGGCCCGGCGTGCTGCAATTCATGGGGTCGCAAAAAGTCGGACACGACTGAGCGACTGATCTGATCTGATTTGATAATGGGTCTTCCCTGGTAGTCCAGTGGTTAAGAATCTGCCTGCCACAACTGGAGAAAGCCTGTGCATAGCAACAAAGACCCAGTGCATTCAAAAATAAGTAAGTTCAAAATGTATAATTTACATTTTGTACATAGATCCTGGTACATATCTGTCTAGGACTGTATTGTCAAATATTGTAGCCACTAGCCACATGTAACTGCTGAGTATTTCAAGTGTGGTTCGTCCAAATTGCATTGTGCCATAAGTGCATTGTGCCATACATATCACATTTTAAAGACTTAACATGAAAATAAGTAAAATATTTCATTCATGTTTATGCTGATTATATGTTCACATGATATTTTGGATTTTGTGGTTAAACAAAACATACAAAATCTTACAAGGATGAAAAAGACTTGCTTCATCCAAGAACACTTTCCCTTTCTGGGCCAGTATGCATCCAATGCAGACAATCCAACATGAGGGTGTGAAGTCCTGTCTTCATGCCCCAATTCAGGACCACTATAAAGGTCTACCCAATACAATGCTTATACTTTTAATGTTTATTTCTTACCCTAAAAGTGAACTTGTTTTGAGTTTTTCCTTTTCATTTTGTCAAATTGCAAACATGTTCTTTAAAAAATGTCATAAGCATAATTATCTAAAACTTGTTTCTGAATATATGTACTTTAATATTTATTTTTTAAAAATTATGAAACTGTGATAGCACGCTTACAGGAGACTTGGAAAAAAGGAACAAAAGTACACAGTTACACTATATATTACAATTATTTTTTAAGTAGATGAAATAAGAATTATAGCTGGAGTTTCAATATCAAACTCAAAAATTAATAGAATGGATAGAAAGAAAAGTAAAAGGATATAGCAGACCTGAGCAGCACTATGAACCAATTCCATGTAATTAAGATTTATACAATTTTCACACAACAGCAGGATACAAATTCTACTCAAGTTCCCATAGACTATACACCAGGATGCTTTTTAATACATTTTTGAGAAAGTTTCTAAAAGGTGGAAGATATGTTTTTACCTGGAAATTGAGTAAACAAGGTGTTTGTGCTCTTAAGAAAGCCTATGGAATTATTCACAGGATCTATGCTGATTACGCTAACTCCAGAGCTCCTCTAGTTAATGTTTTGGTACAAATGCCAGATCTCCAGAGAGGTTTCCAGCATTGACCAGATTGTTAGGTGGCCCCAAACTTCTCATGCAGATTGGAGGAAGAAAATTTCATTAGCAAGAGGCCATAGACATATCAGCGAGGAGTCTGCAGTGGCTGAGATAGAGACAGATTGTGTCTT
This sequence comes from Bubalus kerabau, assembly GCF_029407905.1. NCBI lineage: Eukaryota > Metazoa > Chordata > Mammalia > Artiodactyla > Bovidae > Bubalus > Bubalus kerabau. Next base: position 17,999,860 of record NC_073627.1, on the reverse strand, counting down.
CAGATAAGATTATGTGTCCCTGGGCTTCCCTGGTTGCTCAGTGGTGAAGAATTCGTCTGCCAATGCAGGAGACATAGGTACAATCCCTAATCCAGGAAGATCCCACACGCTGCCAAAAATTTAACTCAGATGACCATTGTATCTACTACTGCGGGCAGGAATACCTTAGAAGAAATGGAGTAGCCATCATGGTCAACAAGAGAGTCCGAAATGCAGTACTTGGATGCAATCTCAAAAACGACAGAATGATCTCTGTTCGTTTCTAAGGCAAACCATTCAATATCACAGTAATCCAAGTCTATGGCCCAACCAGTAACTCTGAAGAAGCTGAACTTGAACGGTTCTATGAAGACCGACAAGACCTTTTAGAACTGACACCCAAAAAAGATGTCCTTTTCATTATAGGGGGCTGGAATGCAAAGTAAGAAGTCAAGAAACACCTGGAGTAACAGGCAAATTTGGCCTTGGAATACAGAATGAAGCAGGGCAAAGGCTAACAGAGTTTTGTCAAGAGAACACACTGGTCATAGCAAACACCCTCTTCCAACAACACAAGAGAAGACTCTACACAGGGACATCGCCAGATGGTCAACACGAAAATCAGACTGATTATACTCTTTGCAGCCAAAGTTGGAGAAGCTCTATAGTCAGCAAAAGCAAGACTGGGAGCTGACTATGGCTCAGATAATGAACTCCTTATTGCCAAATTCAGACTTAAATTGAAGAAAGTAGGGAAAGCCACTAGACCATTCAGGTATGACCTAAATCAAATCCCTTATGATTATACGGTGGAAGTGAGAAAAAAGATTTAAGGGACCAGATCTGATAGATAGAGTGCCTGATGAACTATGGACTGAGGTTCATGACATTGTACAGGAGACAGGGATCAAGACCACCCCCATGGAAAAGAAATGCAAAAAAGCAAAATGGCTGTCTGGGGAGGCCTTACAAATAGCTGTGAAGAGACTCGAAGAGCAAAGGGGAAAAGGAACGATATAAGCATCTGAATGCAGAGTTCCAAAGAATAGCAAGAAGAGATAAGAAAGCCTTCTTCAGCGATCAATGCAAAGATTTAGAGGAAAACAACAGAATGAGAAAGACTAGAGATCTCTTCAAGAAAATTAGAGATATCAAGGGAACATTTCATGCAAAGCTGGGCTCGATAAAGGATAGAAATGATATGGACCTAACAAAAGCAGAAGATATTAAGAAGAGGTGGCAAGAATACACAGAACTGTACAAAAAAGATCTTCACGACCAAGATAATCACGATAGTGTGATCACTCATCTACAGCCAGACATCCTGGAATGTGAAGTCAAGTGGACCTTAGAAAGCATCACTACAAGCAAAGCTAGTGGAGGTAATGGAGTTCCAGTTGAGCTATTTCAAATCCTGAAAGATGATGCTGTGAAAGTGCTGCACTCAATATGCCAGCAAATTTGGAAAACTCAGCAGTGGCCACAGGACTGGAAAAGAACAGTTTTCAGTCCTACCTCAAAGAAAGGCAATGCCAAAGACTGCTGAAACTAACTACCGCACAATTGCACTCATCTCACACGCTGGTAATGCTCAAAATTCTCCAAGCCAGGCTTCAGCATTACGTGAACCGTGAACTTCCAGTCGTTCAAGCTGGATTTAGAAAAGGCAGAAGAACCAGAGATCAAATTGCCAACATCTGCTGGGTCATCGAAAAAGCAAGAGAGTTCCAGAAAAACATCTATTTCTGCTTTATTGACTATGCCAAAGCCTTTGACTCTGTGGATCACAATAAACTGTGGAAAATTCTGAAAGAGATGGGAATACCAGACCACCTGACCTGCCTCTTGAGAAACCTATATGCAGGTCAGGAAGCAACAGTTAGAACTGGACATGGAACAACAGACTGGATCCAAATAGGAAAAGGAGTACATCAAGGCTGTATATTGTCACCCTGCTTATTTAACTTATATGCAGAGTACATCATGAGAAATCCTGGGCTGGAAGAACCACAAGCTGGAATCAAGATTGCCGGGAGAAATATCAATAACCTCGGATATGCAGATGACACCACCCTTATGGCAGAAAGTGAAGAGGAACTAAAGGGACTCTTGATGAAAGTGAAAGAGGAGTGAAAATGTTGGCTTAAAGCTCAACACTCAGGAAAGTAAGATCATGGCACTGAAACCATAATCACAGTATTATGACCTCTAGGTTTATCATAACTCTTCTTCCAATGATTGTCTCCATGGTTTTATACGAATTGAAATTGTTATTAAATAGTGGTTACAAGGTGGCACTGGTGGTAAAGAACCCACCTGCCAGTGCAGGAGACATGACGTAGGTTTGATCCCCAGGCCAGGAAGATCCCCTGGAGGAGGGCACAGCAACCCACTCCAGTCTTCTTGCTGGAGAATCCCATGGACAGAGGAGCCTGGCGGGCTACAGTCCATAGGGCTGCAAAGAGTTGGATACACAAGTGACTTAGACCCCACCCACCACCCTCTTGCTCTACAATCACAGGCTTATGGTGATAGCAGGATCCATACAGGAAATCTTCTCTTCTTATAGGTAATTTGAAGTTACAGTATTTTCTTAATAATGAAGGCATGAACCCTGTATAGTTTTGTTTTACTTGATTTTATGGTTATTTTGGGAGATGGACAGATTTGTCATCAGGGAAGAACCATTGTTTTCCAGCCCTAGGAGTCTCAATATACTTTTCTTATCAGACATACATTTTAGCACCCAATCACAATTAAATTGATCAGAAAAAAAGGTTTAATTGTTCAGGGTCACAAAGCAACTAAGGGGCAAAGTCTACACTTCCTAGACATCAGCTCAGTGCTTTTTAAAAATACATGATTAGAAACCTTAACTCTGTATACAGGACAGCAAAAGAGACACTGATGTATAGAACAGTCTCTTGGACTCTGTGGGAGAGGGAGAGGGTGGGATGATTTGGGAGAATGGCATTGAAATATGTATATCATATATGAAACGAGTCGCCAGTCCAGGTTCGATGCACGATACTGGATGCTTGGGGCTTGTGCACTGGGACAACCCAGAGGGATGGTATGGGGAGGGAGGAGGGAGGAGGGTTCAGGATGGGGAACACATGTATACCTGTGGCAGATTCATTCTGATATATGGCAAAACCAATACAATATTGTAAAGTTAAATAAAATTAAAAAAAAAAAAAAAAAAAAGAAACCTTAACTCTACTTCATTGTTTTTCTTTCCTCTGTTACTTACTCATTTTTTATTCCAATTCCAGTGAAGCATTATGCGTTTGGATTTTCTTCTCAAATACAGCTTTTAGCACTAAACTGAAAATTCCATCTTCAGGGTGTTAAATAAAAAGAATGCTTATGTTAGGGGAAATTGGTAATTAAAAAAAGTAAGAATGGAAAGAAAATCGATGATTTAAAATTTTCTATTTTAAAGAAAATTCTAGTTACTCAAGAAAGGGATACAGCTTTCAGTTTCAGTGTGAGAAGTACAGAGACAGGAGATATATATATATATCTCAAAGCCTCATCAAAGGGTTAAACATTTAACAGATTTTAATCTATGGTTAGTAATTAAGTTACCTCTGTAAAACCAGAACTTCTATGATACCAATTTCAAAATGCTAGGGAGGACACTTGACAGTTAACATTAGACATGATCTCAAACTGCCAGAGAAGTCCAAAACTAAATGTTTATTAGATACACTAATGCCAAGTGTCCAGGTCTGCCATTTAATTGCTGAGAGTCTTTTTCTTTTGTAAAATCAAGTAGCACTTACCATATAGGGTTGAGGACTGAAAATATTGTACACAAGGCAAGTAACACAGGACACATGACAAGAACTCACTAAACACAGCTGTTTAGCAAAGTCTGCATTTCTGAACCTTCACAGAATCATTAATTACAGGCTAAAAAAACTAAAGAATACTTCCTACTTAGACTTCTAGTTATCCCTGTCGTACAGACAGCAAATGGCCAGTCCTAGGAAGGCTATGGTCTGAGTCATCCCCTAATCTGCCCAGCACACCTCACTTTGTCTTTTTCCCTACCGCTACCCTTTCTTCAAGTCTGAGCAAAACCCTTTAGTCTTCTATAAGATATCAAGCTAGAGTAAAACTTGCTGTCTATATTCTACTTCTTTCAGATCTTGATATTTAAAATGGATTCTAATTAGAAAAGAGCTTTGTGTCCCTTTTAAAGGAATTTCAGAAATCACACGATTGAGAAATAAGCAGTTGACTTGCAAAGTAGCAGGTGCTGGCAAGGGGCTTTTGTAGTTTGGGAAAAATACATTCTAAAATTACCAATTTTTGTCACAATATTTATTTTGAAACTCCAAATAATACTAAAAAAGGGGTGTGAATTTTAAAATAAATAAATATATATATTAGATGAGAGTATAAGTAAAAAAATAGAGAAGCATTGCCCTAGACTTCTGTGGAACATAATACTAATCTTTCACTATTTTGCTGTGCCTCACTATCAAAATACAGGTGGCACAGCTCTGATATAGCTTTAATGACTTGATTATGAATTGCTTTCAAAAGTAATTTATTTGGATTTTCCATATCCTTTAATGAATTGCAAATATATTAACAGAAAAGACTTTCCCCCCCAAGACTGTACAATTTCTGAAATAAGTCAGGAAAAGCAAAAGAAGACACAAAATTACATTGTTTCAATGCATATATAACACACACATCACACCCACACTTGCATTTTCCCAGGTTTTCACAAAGAAAACAGGTCACCATATTTCTCTTGAAGACCCATACTATACTCTGGCTAAACAGAGACTTGCAAACTTTTTTCTTCAAAAAGAGCATTTTTAATAGACTAAATACTGGTTATCACTGAGTTTTTGTTTAAGGTACAACAGCAGCATGGTTCAAATATTACTTGCAGTTCTTGGAAAAAAATAAAAATTTTAAAGTAATGAAATACAGAAAAAGTAGGACCACCTTTCATTATTTTGAGTACCATTGTTCTCTTGAAAAAATATTTCCAACCTTCTAAAATCCCAGAGTTAAGAACCATTTCCAAGGGGGAAAAATATCTAATGCCACAACATAACTTCTGAACAAGAGTGTGTGTGTGTGTATACACACGTGTGAAAGGCTTAAAGAGAAAAAATGATGTTGAAGTACTTAGTATTTCTGATTTCCTTCAAAATACTTCTGAAATTTGAAGCAATCATTTTGCTTGATTAAAATGCGTATCTTCTTCTGGTTATTTGATCCCCATACTACGCAAAAAAGAAAGAAGAGAAAGCCAGAAACAGTAAATAGGTAGGAAATGCTTCCAACAGCTAAATGACTTTGAAAGTAGAGGTGTGAGGAAAATGCAGTCAGATCAATCCTGGGCTGATTATCGATCAACCAACCATCGCCATGCTGTGCCTTCCACAACTATCCTTTTATTCTTGGTCTCAAAATTAATACCAGAAAAACTTACTTCTGGCACAGGACATAAATTCCTACTACAAAACATAACTAATTATACATCAGCAAATTGTTTTCTGAGCATAGCTTTCTCCAAGCTTTGTAACAAAGAGCTCAGATCAAAGCTTTCTATGAGAACTCTATATTTGATACTGTTATACAGCTGGCTTATGATTTGCCAATTAAAAAAAAATAAAAGAATATAAAATTAAATATTACAGAACTAATGGATAATAAAATGGAATATTTGTTAGAATTCAAGTGCTAGCCTTGGGGAATCTTTAATGATATTCATTTACTCCCAATCTTTCCTTTTCTTATAAATTATTTTTTTAGGCAGCACATAAACAGATTTAGGTAGGAAATTTTGTTAAATACCTCTCTGGCACCCCAATACCCAACCTAACACTCTGACTTGAATTAGTTTATAATGCAATTTAATCCATATTCAAATAAGCAGATTAATAGTAAATGACAGAAAATTACTGAGACTACGGGCTAAAATTTTTTCACATCTTCTGTAATCCACCTTATTTTCACAGCTTGACTAACAAAATACATGTAACCAGTAGATAAGTTTGTCCTTCATCAAATAATCCACAACAATAACTGTAGGCCTGTCATTTGTAAGAAACTATAAATTTGTTATATTCTGACATTGGCACTTAATAAAATGTTAACTAAAGTTTCTCTAAAAATTTCAAACATTACAATAAAGGAGATACACAATTTAAAACTTTAAATCGGTTACTGTGAAATTCCAATAATTCCCATTTTATTATGCATAATTAGATCTTTAAAATTGCGGTCATTCCCCAAAGACATCAATCTATATTACGATAAACTCAAGAGAGAACTTGTCTCCTTCACAAGAGTGGGTGGTTTTTTGTTTTTATTTTTGCAGCTAAACATTTCTAATATTCTAAACCCAATCACTCTCAGTACACGTTTTGGTGACTCACACTACTGGAAATAATCTGAAGCAGAGAGCAGAAAAGAATGGAAATGACCTCACCAAAGGTAACCACACTTTCTTGCACCTTGCTTAAACACTTAAGGAAAGTCAAAGGGATGCTGTCTTGAACAAATATAAATTCAAGGTTATGGTAGGATTCTGATTGTATTAAGGCTTTCACTATCATGATCTCTTAAAGTCTTTCCATTTGGTGTTCTCATTTTGATTCTTCTGGTGAACTTAAATGGTTATTAAGAGCCTTGTTTTGGCTTTTCAGTGGGCAACCCCTCTATCATCTCTGAATGTTAGAGGTGATCCCACAGAGCTCGAAGAGAAGAGGAAAAATATTAAGGACCAATTTTAAAGTTTGTAATACCAAGATAACGATGATCAACACTTTGAGGCAAGATGAATAAATTAAAATTCTTGGTTAGACATTAAAGTATTCTTACCAAGAATAAGTGTACACTGTTATGGAGGGATATTGATTCCTACATATGAGTCCCTATATGCTCATTACATTTGTTTATGGGAGACACTGAAGTTTAAGGTAATTTACATTCCTTGGCAATCAGGTTACTCTGTTATAGGCAATGTCTTTTATTGTTCCATCTGGCACTTGCTTACACCATTCTTGAAGAACCTAGAAATGAAGGTCAGTCACTTTATCAGGAACAGAACCAAGTAAAAACAAATTTTTGGAAAAACGACCAAGAGATTCTGGTTCATCACTATTTTCCATATCTAATGGTTCCTTCAGGATAAAACATAACTCTTCCTTCCATGATAGCTTTCCAACAAAGGGAGATTAAAGAAAAAAAAAAGAAAGAAAAAGAAAGTTTCCCACCCTATCCCCTCTGAACTGTCATTCATACTGGTGAAAGAGCCAGTCTTCTTAGCAGCTAAATATTGCACTGCCTTTCATTCTGTGTAGTCACGGTCCAATGAAAGTGGCACACTCAGGATACAAGCGATGGATGATGACAATGCTGGCTCAAGAGTGAAGACTCAGTATATGGAAGGACAAGAAATATGTCAGCATGAGTCACACATCCAGTTGCAAAGGTCTGATTTCCAGAAGTTAAAATTCATCACTTTCAGCTGCATGAAGTTGTGTATCATCAGCATCCGTCATGCTGCTCTCCTGGGATTCATCTGTTCCCACTTCAAAAATAAAAAAGGTCTACAGTAAGGTATCTGAAAAATATTTTTTTTAGTTCATGAAAATAAGTAAAGAAAACTATTATATTCAGAGAGATAAGACCTTAAACAAAAGCCCTTAAAAATCCTGATATCCTTCAATAAAATGCAATTCAAGTTCCTTATTTTACAGCATGTCTAAGATTATTTTATTGCATTTAACCATTAAGAGTTTTAACTACTAAAACTGTCTCTCTCTAATGAATTCTTATTCCCTAACCAAAGAATTGGGCTCCCAGGTGGCGCTAGTGGTAAAGAACCAGCCTGGGAGACTTAAGAGATGTGGCTTTGGTCTCTGGGTCAGGAAGATCCCCTGGAGGAGGGCACGGCAATCCACTCCAGTATTCTTACCTGGAGGATCCCACGGACAGGGGAGCCTGGCGGGCTACAGTCCATAGTGTCGCAAAGAGTTGGACACGACTGAAGCAATTTAGCACACACTCAACCTAAGAATTAGAACTATTCTCTAAGACATTAAAAAAGACTGACATTCCACCGAACTGTTGACTTCACTTTGGGGATAGTCCCTATTAGTTCACAAAAATATAAAATATGTTTCTGGAACAAAGGCATCTTAGTTTATCTTATCAGAAGTCTCTCAATTTATATTTATCTGCCTTTTAATTAACTGATGTATAGCTGACTTACAATATTATATTAGTTTCAGATGTACAATATTTAGATTTTAGATATGTGAGAGTTACACAGAATTTGAACAGCCACTACTACAAATCTGTCAATACTTTAAAATGTTCACAAATTTATTATTCATTCACTTAGCACTTCCAATGTTTTCAACATAGTCACACCTATCATCTTTTCTCCCCCTACCACATTCCTAGGAAGCAGGTAAGCCAGGCATTAGTTACATAGGTTGAAGCTCAGGTAAAAATTAGCAATGGATTTGTCAAAATCACACAGCAAACTAGATCCAGAACTGAAACTAGTTATCTGGCTCCATATGCACACTGTTGTTTTATTACCCTGTTCAATTTCCCTAAAATTTCATTTGGTGTAAAAAATCTATTGTTTAGAAATAAAATTCTTATGCAAAAGGCAGCTTTCTGAATATTCAAAAAATTTTCCACTTTATTCTGTGCCATAAAGAAGTATCTGTTTCCTCTGATACGGTGTTTCACTAGCTTTCTGGTTTGAATAATCACATATAGACCTAAGTCACATGGATGATACTCACTGATCTGTTCTTCTTGGGTTATTGGCTCCTCATCATCTGGAAGGTAGCGTTTATCAATTGCCTCTTTAATCTGGTTATTGGCTCCTTTAGGATCTAAATCCATAGCCCAAGAGAAATTCATCAGGGCGAGGTGCGTTTGACCTAACTTCTTGTAAACCTAAAAATAAACAGCAGCACTACATTTTTCATTAAGTTATAAGCTTCATCTATAAAATCCTAAACATTTTAAATTTAAATTGGGTTCCTGATTGATGTGTTGTAAGTTCATTCTGAAGAACAGGACATTTTCATCCTATAGAAGAATTCACACCAACTTTTGAGTTCCTTTTAATATATTCAGGTATTATTTTCAGAATCCCTTGCCTGTATCTCTCAGGTAGTGAGCTTCCAACACATCTCACTCTGTTTGGAACAATGACAGTGGACTATAAATTGCTTAATTAGTACTCATTTACACTGATTTTAAATGGAGTTATAGCAACTGTCCCCTGATGGCCCAGTGGTAAAGAATCCACCTGCAATGTAGAAGTCACAGGAGACATGGGTTCGATCCCTGGGTCGAGAAGATTCCCCTGGAGGAGGAAATGGCAACCCACTCCACTATTCTTGTCTGAAAAATCCCATGGACAGAGAAGCCTGGCTAGCTCCAGTCCAAAGGTCACAAAGAGTCAGACACAACTGAGCATGTGGTAACCATACATACAAAGCAACTCTCACCAGTGTCCACCATCCTCAGTTACTTTAACCAATTGGCTTCTGGGGACCCAGTGTGTAAAGTCCTGACTAGTCCTGCCTCAGAAATTCTGCAAGCCATTTTTTTGAACTAAGACAACACCGTGGTATTATTTTTCTTCTTTTGGGAGATGTTTGTGTATTTTATTGATAACTGGAAGCTAACGGTTTTCCTTGAGGTAGTCTCAGTCATGAACTCATAATCAGTCACTGGGCTGCAAGTGCTGATATACTTCCAAAACTACAGAAAGATTACAGGGTGTGTGCTCTTGCTTCTTCATTAGGATATCTATCACCTTCTTAAATGTTAATAAAAACTAAATCCATGATTTATTTCCAGAGTATATAGTTCAGAGATCTAGCTGAATTTGCTCAATAGATGGTGCACAATAAAACATATTTATTTTTCAAAAGTTAGTATTTGTTATGATAGAGTTTAGAACCAGGGCCCCAATCTTTACCTTTCCTATTAAGAAGTAAACGAGGGATTCTTTGGGAACAATTTGTTTCAATTCTTCAAGTTCTTGTAAAGCAGACTGAAAAAAGCAAAGAAAAATACAGTAGCAAAATTTTTACGGTTTTGACTAAGCAAGTGATTTTATTTAATTTCTCAAATCGTCTTAACTAAAGCTTATTAGATCTTAATCAAAGTACTACCTTGCTTCAATAATCCCTGTGAAAATGCAAGAAAAATACTATTACAACAAGAACTAAGAAATGTCAGGAATTCACTCAAATTCACTGAAAACATACACAATTCTTTGTGAAATATGGAGGTGATAACCCTAGCTTTTGTCACAATTTTATTTAAAACAGCTAAATTCAATCACATTGTGTATAAAGATGTTTTAAAAACTAAGTTGCAGAACACTTCTGAAGTTCTGTTAATATACCTTCTCCCTGACACAAGCACTAGCTTTGAATACCAACCTGCTATTTTAACTAATGATGAAGAACCTAGAACTGAGTTAATGATTATCTAGTAATCTCTGACTACTGCTAAGTTTGTCTAGTAATCTTCTGACTACTGCTAAGTTAAGTTTGTCCAGTAATCTTCTGACTACTGCTAAGTTTGTCTAGTAATCTTCTGACTACTGCTGAGTTAAGTTTGTCTAGTAATCTTCTGACTACTGCTAAAGGGGTTCAGGAGATTGAGAAGACAGATAGGAAAATTGTATGTTTATTTAAAAGAAAGATCTGATGATTAAAAATAAAAAACAACTCCCCAAATGAGATATTGTCAATTTTTCACCTAGTAAATAGATAAAAATTAAAAGTTTGATATTACATAAAGTTATCATGAGGGAGGAAAGACAGGTATTCTCATCACTGAGGGCAGAACTGCAAATTGATGCAAACTCTGTGTGAGGACAACTTAACATTATCTATTAAGTTAAAAACTACATGTAAACACCGATTCAGCAATCCATTTGTTAGGAATTTGGCCTAGTTATGTCAACTAACATAATATTTTTCTAATCAGAACAATAAAAAGTCAGTGAGAAGAAAGACACTGCTTAAAGTTTTTGCAAATCTCTGGTTAAGAGAAGACAGCTGGACTCATCTGCTTTTGCATTCAATCTGTTATGTCACGTCAAGTAGCTTTTGGAACACCCCACTGTACACTGGTGAGAAAATGAAAGTGAAAAAGGCAAATAACATCTAAATATTATTATGAAAATAGTTCTCACCTGTGGACTTTCAGGAAAGATTTTTGGTAACCCCCCCAGAAGTGCCCAGACTATACTTTAGAATCACTGCTTTGAATGTATTTTAATCAAGATGTTGTACCCCAAACATCTATACTGCTACACCACAACAGTTTAGAACTAATACATTTTCTATGAAAGCATCACTACGAACAAAGCTAGTGGAGGTGATAGAATTCCAGTTGAGCTATTCCAAATCCTGAAAGATGATGCTGTGAAACTGCTGCACTCAATATGCCGGCAAATTGGAAAACTCAGCAGTGGCCACAGGACTGGAAAAGGTCAGTTTTCATTCCAACCCCAAAGAAAGGCAATGCCAAAGAATGCTCAAACTACCGCACAATTGCACTCATCTCACACGCTAGTAAAGTAATGCTCAAAATTCTCCAAGCCAGGCTTCAGCAATATGTGAACTGTGAACTTCCTGATGTTCAAGCTGGTTTTAGAAAAGGAAGAGGAATCAGAGATCAAATTGCCAACATCCGTTGGATCATGGAAAAAGCAAGAGAGTTCCAGAAAAACATCTATTTCTGCTTTATTGACTATGCCAAAGCCTGTGACTGTGTGGATCACAATAAACTGTGGAAAATTCTGAAAGAGATGGGAATACCAGACCACCTGATCCGCCTCTTGAGAAATCTGTATGCAGGTCAGGAAGCAACAGTTAGAACTGGACATGGAACAACAGACTGGATCCAAATAGGAAAAGGAGTATGTCAAGGCTGTATATTGTCACCCTGCTTATTTAACTTATATGCAGAGTACATCATGAGAAACACTGGACTGGAAGAAACACAAGCTGGAATCAAGACTGCTGGGAGAAATATCAATAACCTCAGATATGCAGATGACACTACCCTTATGGTAGAAAGTGAAGAGGAACCAAAAAGCCTCTTGATGAAAGTGAAAGTGAAGAGTGAAAAAGTTGGCTTAAAGCTCAACATTCAGAAAACGAAGATCATGGCATCCGGTCCCATCACTTCATGGGAAATAGACGGGGAAACAGTGGAAACAGTGTCAGACTTTATTTTTCTGGGCTCCAAAATCACTACAGATGGTGACTGCAGCCAGGAAATTAAAAGATGCTTACTCCTTGGAAGGAAAGTTATGACCAACCTAGACAGCATATTCAAAAGCAGAGACATTACTTTGCCAACAAAGGTTCGTCTAGTCAAGGCTATGGTTTTTCCTGTGGTCATGTATGGATGTGAGAGTTGGACTGTGAAGAAGGATGAGTGCTGAAGAATTGATGCTTTTGAACTGTGGTGTTGGAGAAGACTCTTGAGAGTCCCTTGGACTGCAAGGAGATCCAACCAGTCCATTCTGAAGGAGATCAGCCCTGGGATTTCTTTGGAAGGAATGATGCTAAAGCTGAAACTCTAGTACTTTGGCCACCTCACGCGAAGAGTTGACTCATTGGAAAAGACTCTGATGCTGGGAGGGATTGGGGGCAAGAGGAGAAGGGGATGACAGAGGATGAGATGGCTGGATGGCATCACTGACTCGATGGACCTGAGTCTCAGTGAACTCCGGGAGTTGGTGATGGACAGGGAGGCCTGGCGTGCTGTGATTCATGGGGTCGCAAAGAGTCGGACAGGACTGAGCGACTGATCTGATCTGATCTGATGACTGTAGGTTACAATTGTTATCAAAATTTCATGCATTTATGCTGTACCCCCCTCCCCCCACATAATCTACTTGGAAACTCTGAGAAACAGTTTCTAACACAGACACAGTATAGTATCCAACACAGCAGAAGAGCTCTCTTTTTTGCCCTAGAAGGCTTAAACAACTACATACCGATACTGTACATTAGACAGGGTGGTGTCTAGTAATGATTTTTGCCACAAAGAGATTGACGTGGCCCTCTAACAGTTTGATTTTCATTTCGGAGGCAGGACATTGCAGAAGCAGTCAGTAACTTTTCTTATGCCCCCTTTCTAACCTACACCTAATCATGCATCAAAGTAAACCTGATAATCTGGCTGAGCCCCAAGCTGGTACTCAAAAATGATTATAACCATTCTGGCCTGGACAACGGGTCAGATTAGAACATGGGTTTCTTGAAGCAAGTATAGGCTTGATTTACATGGCATTCCTGGTAGGTGAGACTGCTTATGCCTTTAAGATTAATAAATAAAATCTTTCAACTGAAGAACCTGACCATGTATCAGATTAAATAAAAACTTTAAAAATTTTTGTACAATGAAGCAAAGACAGGAAAACAAATGCTGAATTATAATTATAGTAAGCTTCAAAGAGCGAGTTAAAAATTGTTAAATGTTTATTAGATTTAAAGGACATTGTAAACGGCAGAACAGTAAGATTAGACATGCACTTCTTCATAAAGAAAATCAGAGCAAGACTCCATGGGGTCACAAAGAGTTGGACATGATTGAGTGACTAACTCTCCCTCTAGGGGAGTACTAGATGGTAAGCTATTCAAAGGCAGGAAATATGGTTGCTTCATTTGCCACTATATTCCTAGTGTCTGACATATATTAATAATAGGCATTCAAATAAATACTTATTGAATAATGCACATATATTCATTTATTCTGTTCATATATTTTGGTCTTAATACAATGGTTTAGGTTTTACATTTAAGGTAACTGCCTTTCCCTATAGGAAATCTTTTTAAAGGATAAACTTTTATTCCTAAATATATACACACCCATCCTTCCTGTATTTCATGAAGAAATATAGGCAAAAAAAGAAATAGCTTTTAAAAATGGGGAAATAAACTATTTAAGACAAAAATTCAAGTATAAATAACTTTTAGTTTATTTAAAAAGTGGCAAAACTTAAATAGTACTATGTTGAGGACTGTTAAGATACACACACACACACATATATATATATATATATATCTTACCTTATATTTTTCATTTGCAAATAAAACTGAGGCTCTGTGAAATTTGCATAGAGGGTTCTTAGGATCAATAACAATGGCTTTGTTTAGGGTATCCAAAGCCTTCTCAGATTTTTTCAGTGCATGCTGAACCTACAAGAAATAAAGATCCTATTAATGTTTCCTTTTGGTATTTATGAGGAAAGGTAAAAACCAAATAGTGTGACTCAAAAACAACACAGCTCCCAATTCACCATTACTTTCCATAATGATAATCAGATTCTATCTTTAGAGTAGATATTTGGTTACCTTTAAGCCTAAAAGACAAGAAAAACCTTAGTCTTTCTTCACAAGAAAATCTGTGCTATTTTGTTAGATAATACATTTTAACAGACTTATTATGGTCCTCTAAATATTAGACTTCTCAGAATTTTTCAAGAACCCCTAGGAACTCTGGCTCTGAAACTTACCAACCTTGTTTTACTCAGAACAATTACACTTTTACCTATTTTAGGAATTTGTTTTAAAAATAATTCTTCTGCTTTACATATCTGAAAACCATTGATCTGTAATTCTAGGTAGTAAGTAATTTATTTCAAATAACTTAAAAAAAAAAACAAAAACAAAAGCAAACCCAATCAAGTCTCATTATTTATTCATGTGTACTCATATTGCTATGTTCATTCTTAGATGAATTATATATTAAAAATAAATTTGAACAGGCTCAGAGACATAGAAAAAAAACTGACGGTTACAAAAGGGGAAAGGTGGTTGAAGGAGGGATAAATTAGGAATTTAAGATTAACAGACACAGATGACTATATACAAAATACATGAACAACAAGGACCTACTATATAGCACAAGGAACTATACTCAATATCTCATAATAACCTATAATGGGAAAGAAATCTGAAAATGAATATATATGTATATATAACTGAATCACCTTGCTGAAACTCTGAAACTAACACAACACTGTAAATCAACTATACTCAAAAAAAAAAAAAAAAAACAACAACAGGGAAACTATAGCAGAGAAGTAAGCTTTCCAGGTCTTAGAACCCACAGATTACACAATGCTGGACTATGGCCTTTAAGAAAGCCTGCTTTAAAAATGTTCAACTTCACTAAAAGGTAGCAAGAGATACTCAAGTTTGGTTTAAGTAAAGTGACAGAAAAAAAATCTTTGATATATTTTCCCTATATTTTTGTACAGTATCTAACTGTAAAAGTTACCATGTCAATTCTTAAGAAAATCATTATAAAGAGCTAGAATTCTGCCCCCAAAATGAATAGTGAAATTCCAAACTCATATAATTTTTCTTATACTGTATGTTTGTTCCCACAAAGGTCAAACTTGCAAAGAGAAAGAAAAGAGGGAGGGAAAGAGGGAGAGGGAAGAATGGTGAAAGGACAAGAACAAGAACTTAAAAAAAATGTTCCAAGCTTTCAGAGAAATTAGTAAATAAGATTTTAAAAAACAAACAGACTCGTTCTCTTAGCCTATCAAAGTACAACTTATTATCACATACAGTAAGAAAAATATAAACATAAAATTGACCATTCTCACCACTTTATAAGAATTTTAATTAGTTCTGACATATCTATACCACTCAGAGGCTAAAATACAGGGAATCATTTGCCTTAAATTATTAGTTACTTAATTTAGGAGCTAAATATTAACATGGAAAACTGCTTTCAAAAATATGAAGTATCTCATATTAGTGTTATAATAACCCTATGAGGTAGGCAAGATGGTATTATTTGTCATTCACAAAATAGAAGCTCAGAGAAATTAAGTAACTTGCCCAAGGAATGAGGGTACTCCATGATTTCTCTTTATGCCAAGCAAAAAGGCGGTATTTTTGGCTGTAAAAGAATCCAGGATATTGTTTCAAGAATAACAATAACAAAAACCCCTAATTTTCATTACAGCAATTAAGCCAATAACAAACATTCCAAAAGGGATCAACCGAACAATACTTAGAAAGCTACTTACTACTCCAATGTGGCAAAGCAAAACTGAACTTTGAGGGTTGATGTCAAGTGCTTTCTGGAAATGCATTTCTGCAAGGCTGAATTTTTCTTGCTTGTAATAAATCATTCCTAAACCATACCTGAGAGTTTAAAATAAAATACAATTTTAAGGATGTGAAATGCTAATTTAGTTTAGCTAATAAAAAGGATATGTATGGAATGTGGCATTTTAATAAACCAGTAGAAAAATACTGATGGTCTTAGGGTAGGCAAAATCTAACATGATAAAAAACTGCCCAAGTGTTTTAGACAAGTCATTTTTATAAGTAAAAACAATCCAGTCAATCAATCAATCAATCAAATAAAACTATAACAACTAGAAAAAAAGAAACCACATCCTTAGACCTACCACTACAATCTAGATTTAATAGCTAATTTTTACTGAGCGATTATCATGTGTCTGCCGATAATTTTATTAAATTCTTTGTTTGATTTACCTTATTTAATCCTAGATGGAACCAAGGAGATAGGTATTGCTATCAATCACATTTTAAAATAAAACCAGTCCATTCTAAAGGAGATCAGTCCTGGGTGTTCAAGGACTGATGCTAAAGCTGAAACTCTAATACTTTGGCCATCTCATGCGAAGACTCTGACTCACTGGAAAAGACTCTGATGCTGGGAGGGATTGGGGGCAAGAGGAGAAGGGGACGACAGAGGATGAGATCGCTGGATGGCATCACCGACTCGATGGACATGAGTTTGAGTAAACTCCGGGAGTTGGTGATGGACAGGGAGGCCTGGTGTGCTGCAATTCATGGGGTCGCAGAGTCAGACACGACTGAGCGACTGAACTGAACTGAACTGAAGGGTGGGTAAAGAATCAGCCTGCAATACAAGAGCTCCAAGAGACCTAGGGTTGGTCCCTGGGTTGGGAAGATCCCTTGGAGGAGGAAATGGCAATTCACTCCAGTATTTTTGTCTGGAAAACTCATGGACAGAGGAGCCTGGTGGGCTACATACAGTCCACGGGGTAGTGAAAAGTCAGACATGACTCAGTGACTAAACACACACACAAGTATTCTATTCAGATCCTCCCTCGATGATTCTAGACCTTAAATTCCTAATAATGCTACTCCCAATTATTTGTCCAAATGCATATATATTTTATACTATGATTAAAGTATGCATAGTTCATGGTCTGCTTACCCTCTCCCCACTCACTGTATCAAAAATATGCTCCTATAGCTTTCAAAACTTATAGACTTCAAAATTATAATTTTTAAAGGCTTCACATAGACATCAAAATTACACATTTTAAAGACTATGCAACAGTATATCAAGTTGATATACAGGAATGTTTCCTGAATTTTCAAAACATCAAATACATTGTGACAGATTTAGATTAAGGATCCCTCTTGGTGAAACTAGATAATAATGAAGGGGAATAATCAACAAATGACTAAGAAAAAAGCACAACAGTATACTGTTTATTATTATAATTATGTTAGAGATCAAGAAAAGGTATGAAAAGTTCTGTGCTAATAATGGTGAAAATGGAGATAACTAAAGAAAGACTACTCACCTTGGAGTTGGAAAAATAAATTTGCTTAGTTTAGTTAAATACTTAGTTACCTGAATAACTCAATATTGAAAGTCTTCCCAGTAAAAGCTTGCTAGTCTGAATATACCTCCTTTTCTCTAATTGCAACAATTATTTTTATAACAATTTTGATACAGTAAATTTTGTTAAGAATGCAACTACTGAAATATGGCAGAACAGATAACTACACATTTAAGAAACAACTCAAGTCTTATTAAGAACTGAGCTCTGAAAATATCACAGAGAATTTTATGTGAATGTCGGCAAGCCTGACTGTTCAACTGGTCAGCAGAAGCTAGTACTCATCAGGCCATCTTTCAGGCAATGTAACTACTTAGAAATGAGATAAAATTCATTAAAAAACACATATACAAATCAAAAAATATATTGCAGTAATCTAGTGCTTCATATTTAGAAACTGCTATGATTAACCCAATCATTAATAGATTAACCTTCCTCTTCATCTACTTACGCACAAGTATAAAAAAGTAAAACAGATATTACTTAAACTGGACCATTCTTGATAAACTTAATAAACTAGAACTAATACTTGATAAATCTGCCAAAGAGCAACAACTATGGATAGTTTTCTATGTTTATTTTCTATTATCCAAAAGGTAGCAGAAATTACCTACTGGATAATAGAAAAGAAGAATTATACTGTTATTATAATTAGGATAGAGAACCATTCTCTCTTTTCATCACCATTTTAGTGCTCTAACAAAAAATAACAAATCAAAGTAACAATACCAGATATTAATACTTGCAAAAGTTTAGTAGGAGAAAAAGTAGAAAGTGTTCAATATAAGCATCTGGAATTCTATTGGCATTAGTTAAGAGTTTGTTAAAGGTATAAATTTCACATAAAAAACCACTTAGGTTAGAAGCTACCAACCAGTATGTACCATTCTTCAAATTTATGACAACAAAGAAATAATCTCACAAGAAAAATTACTGGGTATCAGCCCCATTAATAAGACACTGTCTTTGCACTTTGTTAGCACTTACCATGCATTATAATGTCTAGGATTGACTCTGATAGCATTTCGAAAACAAGCTAATGCTTTGTCTAATTCTTCAGTTAACACAAACTCGTGCCCTAATAGAGTATAGGCATAAGCATAATTTGGATCAACCTGGATAGCTCTCTGGAAGAATTTAATTGCAATATCATGTTCCCGCTGCAAACTGAAACAGTTCCCTGCAGCACACCAGGCCTTAAAAAAAAAAAGGAAACAAAAACCAAATGCGTGATTAAAATTCTGATTTATTTTTTTCTAACAAAAGCAATCTATGACTAAAATCAAGACTCAGATCTTACGTAGAACAGAAAGACAACAACTGAAGAACTTTAATTATAGTCAATCCTCATTATTCACGGATTCCATATTTGCAAATCTGTCTATTTTCTAAAATTAACTTGTAAAACCCAAATCAATACTTGCAGTGCTTTAGTGATCATTGGTGGACCCACGTGTGATATGTGTGTGTATATTTCTCCTAGGAGTAATGGCTCAGTATTTGTCAATTTAGTGTTCATGGAAACTATAGACCTAACTACCAGGAATAATGAGAACCGACTCTTAAATTCTAAGTTTAAATATGTTACAAAAGGACCACTAAATATTCTTGGGATGCAAGGAAATAAAACCCTTATAGGATTGAAACATGTAAATAAACTGCTTATGCCTTAAAATGACAGTTAAAATTATTATTTTAATTTAAAACGAGCACTTTAAAATCTCTATTTCTGTTTAATGAACTCTACTCTTGGTGACAACAGCAAGTATAACCAAATCTTGATTAATTCTGAATGAAATATCTGCTTTAAGATTTTTCTATTTATGAATCTGTACCATATATTCTAGGATTTCTCCTTCTCTTGGCCTATAGAGAAGAATGCAAAAATAAGCATGGATGAAACTAAATTAATGATTTGAGTCATTCCCATTTGGTAAAGACAATCGAAAAACAGTTGCAGGGAATTCCCTGGTGATCCAGTGGTTAGGACTCCTCACTGTTACTGTTGACGGCCTGGGTTCAATCCCTGGTTGGGGAACTAAAATCCCGCAAGTCACGCCGATGCAGCAAAAAAAAAAAAAAAAAGAGAAAGAAAAGAAAAACAAACATGAACGAAGTGCTTCAGTTAATTTACCTCTGGTGAATTTTTATCCATATCTGTTAAGTCTTTTGAAAGAACTGAAAGAGCAACATCCTTTTGAAGATGCCAAAGTGTTGTAGAGTAGATCTCCATGCCTTCGACTCTGTAATTCTCAATTCTCCTAACCTCTGAGAATATTCTTTCAGCCTGAAATACAAAAATTAGTAAGAGGAAAACAAGTTGATACAATCTACATATATACTGGGAGAGTGCTGGGCACTATTCTCATAGGACCTAAATGCTGCCTTATTTTACACGTGAATTTTATGTGAATTAGCACCAACACACAGCCAAACTGAGTAAGCTTCTATGGTAGGTCAAATATTGATGCAATCATAGTTATACTTAACCTAGTTTTTATACACAAGTCATGGTAGGAACATAAATTCTGGGGGAAAAAAATTGTTTCCACCAAAAAGAAAGAAGAAAGATCTAGACAAATTTAAAAAGAAGTCAATTATTTTATTCTCAAAAAACATTATTCCAAGTTTTTATAGCAGCTTTATAGAATAACTCTCTGGAAAGGTGAGAGACGAGTGACCTCTGCAATAGAAAACCTATTTTTGTACATTTACAAAACGTAAAGGTACAAAAGGTTAAGTTGAACCCTTTAGGGGAAAAATAGGCTTGGGTGGCTGTCAACCCTATGGCATGCTGAGCACTGAATATTTCCATCCGTGTCGTACCTGCTAGGAACTACAGTCTCTGCCTAATATAAATTCCTTTTTCTTCTGCAGCACTCTCTTGACTTTAGGGTCCCTTCTCAGCTACCATGTCAAAGTTTTTTCCTTGCCACACTCACAGCTTCCAGAACTGTGCTTCTCTCCCCTGAAGTTTGAGACTTTGGGCTATATGAAACCAGTTAGCTCCCCAGTTTATCAATTCGTTAAAAATTCTGAAAGTCAAACTTAGTTTAGAATAAGGAATATCAAGTCTATTTTTAATGAAATGAAGATAACAAGATAAGGAAATAGCATTCATACAACTAGAAAAATAGGAATGCTTAGATATGGCCATAAGAATAGGAATTCTTATGATATGGCCATACATCATCTAGAATTAGCTTAAATTTGTGACTCCCCTGAAATTCCTTAGAAGTTATACAGATAAGTTTTTCAAAACACACACTGGTTACAAGAAAACAGACCTAACCAACTGTCAAGTACAGATTTTAGTAACCTGGTTTAAAATTTTTCAGAATCTATTGTTTCCTCTGAAAAATGATTATGCCACAGACAGAAAGGAAAATTGGAACAAAACAAAAAATTAAGTTGAAACAAAGATTTCCTTTAAATATCTGGGTCTACATCTGCTCTATGATTAGGAGTAACAAAAAAAATTCATGTTAAGAACCCATGAAACAAATAATTTTGAAAAGGCTTGCCAAACCGCACTTCTACCTACGTACCAATTAAAAAAATCACAATCCAGCAATGAAAAAGGCTGTCTACAACTCTTTTTTCTTTATTACTCAAAATTACAAGAATAGGTATCTTCTGGATTTATTCTCCACCTGGAAGAATACTACACCCCTAGAGCTCTGCATGGCTCCTTAAAGGAGCAATAATTATCTTCTTTCTCTGAACATGTTTTTTAAAAAAATAGCACCATACTTCACTGTTCCCCAGTCTCCTTACCATGCTTCACTTTTCCTTCATATGACTTATTGCTATGTGTCCTTGTACATTTATTGGCTTACAATTTCTCTTACTAGAAAGGGGGCTTTCCAGGTTGCACTAGTGGTAAAGAACCTGCTTGCCAACGCAGCAGATATAAGAGACATGGGTTCAATCCCTGGATCAGAAAGATCCCCTAGAGGAGGGCACAGCAACCCACTCCAGTATTCTTGTCTGGAGAATTCCATGGACAGAGGAGTCTGGCAGGCTACAGTCCATAGGGTTGCAAAGAGTCAGACACGACTGAAGCAACTTAGCACATGCACACTTGCTAGAAAGTAAACTCTATAAAGGCAAGCAATTATCTGTCTAGCTATATTACAGTATAGAAGAAAGTCTGGGATATAACATGCACTCAAATACATGCTGAATGTAAAAAGGGCAAACAAGTGATCTTATTATCAACTTTAAATAATTTCTATTAGGTTTCTTAAAGCTTTATTTAAAGGTTTTTCTAATTTAAGTTTAGAGGTGGGGGAGGAAGTGCTTTGAAAGTAGAACTGGGGAATAAATTAGAATTTTCTTTGGCTTTAGGTTAATCATCCTCTCCTTTCCTGATTTAAACAGATAAGCAACAAATATAATTAAAATTAAAATGATAAAATCTTACAATAAGAACATTATATCCTCAATTACTTACAACTTTCTTCATTGTATTAAGTTTATAAAACATACTAAGTACCAAAAATTCATCCCAGTAAGCTCTCTATATAGTAGAAAGAATTTTGATTATAAAGGTCTACTACTACTACTACTAAGTCGCTTAGTCGTGTCCGACTCTTCGTGACCCCATGGATTGCAGCCTACCAGGCTCCTCTGTCCATGGGATTTTCCAGGCAAGAGTACTGTAGTGGGTTGCCATTGCCTTCTCTGTTATAAAGGTCTGCTGCTGCTGCTGCTAAGTCGCTTCAGTCGTGTCCGACTCTGTGCGACCCCACAGACAGTAGCCCACCAGGCTCCCCTGTCCCTGGGATGCTCCAGGCAAGAACACTGGAGTGGGTTGCCATTTCTTTCTCCAATGCATGAAAGTGAAAAGTGAAAGTGAAGTCGCTCAGTCATGTCCGACTCTTCGCGACCCCATGGACTGCAGCCTACCAGGCTCCTCCAACCATGGGACTTTCCAGGCAAGAGTACTGGAGTGGGTTGCCATTGCCTTCTCCATTATAAAGGTCTATTACATGGTAAATACATATTTTCAGATCCAAGTAAGTAGAGTACAAATGTTCCATGTAAGAATTACTTTGGTTCTCTACAAATCTATCTCAAGTAATCCCAAAGAATTCAAATTACCCTTAACACAAGAAAGAACTGAACTGGTAAGTTATTAATATTGACAAAATAAAGACATTACATAATATTGACCCTTTAGATCTAGCCTTCTTAAACATAATTTTAATTAAATTTAAATTATCTCTAGAAAGGCATATGTAACTTTTTAAATACTTACTTGCATGTACTCTGAAAGTTCGAAATAGGCCCTTCCAATTTGGCACAGCACCCAACCAGTATTGTAGTGGTGAGAAGGTAGGTGGCTCAAGATATTAATAGCTTCTTTGCAGTTGTATGAACACAAAGCTAAATAACCTTTTCCCATTTCACGAAGAAGGCTCATCAAACCTTCTGGGAGAAAATAATGTAGTAAACAAAGGGGAAAAAAAAACACAATAAAGCTGCCTGGTTTTCTAGGAAGGCTAATTAAAAAATATTTCATTAAACTTTCCAACACTGGGCTTCCCTGGTGGCCCAGTGGAAAAGAATCTGCCTGCCAATGCAGGAGACACAGGTTCAATAAATATCTGGTCCAGGAAGATCCCACATGCCGCAGAGCGACTAAGCCCGTGCACCACAACTATTGAACCAGAGCTCTGGAGCCTGGGAGCTGCAACAAATAAGCCCACGTGCCCCAACTACTGAAGCCCATGGACCTAAAGCCTGTGCTCCATAACAGGAAATGCCACTGCATTGAGATGAGAAGCCCACGCACCACAACTAGAGAGCAGCCCCTGAGAAAAAGCCCACAGCAGCAATGAAGACCCAGCACAGCCAAAACTAAAAATGAATAAATAATAAAATGAATAAAAAAGAAAAAGAAAAAAAAATGCCAACATCTATCCAGAAAAAAAATGTTTCTTTAATGAACATAAATAAACTTACTTAAAACCAGTGAATAAAATAAAATATAAAGAAGATTTTAAGCTTTTAAAACAGACCTGCTGCTGCTTTCTGTAGATTAAATGCCTGGATCTGAGGTGTAATTGTGGAGATTTTTCCTTCTGAAATGATTGAAGAATCTAATTTTGTGATTTCCAGGCTATCATTTATGTTAGGTTGAGTTATTCCTCCTTTATTAGTTTTACTTTTTGTTTTTCTGTTTGGGATTTTAGGTGGAAACTTCATTTTTAATTTTTTGCTATTCTCCTATAACAAGAAGGAAAATTTCATACTTGTTATACTCATGTATTTTAAACATCTATCTAACCCTTTAAGTATTAGATATAAATAAACATATGGTTTTGACCGATCTATATTTTTCTCAGAAAAAATTTTATAAAAACAAAAGTCTTCAAAGTTACTTAATTTGAAATGCAACAATTCTGAAAATAAATCATATTGACTAACTAGTATTTAAGGTACATTAGCTTTAAGCGTTTCTCTTTATTCAAAGTATATCACTTTCATTTATTAACTAAAAATAAGAAAGTAAGGAGATACAGCAACTACCTAATTGTCTCAGAGCACTGAAATCTGTAAGGTATAAAACTGCTGATCTATATGTCACAATTAAAGACTGTCCATAATATTTGTCAATGGATGAAAAAAATTTACCAAAGGTATAAAACTTTCCAGCTGTCCAAAGAAATGTGCAAAGAAAACAAAAAATTTTCGTTCACTCTTTCCACAATCTTTCCCAATGGACACATGTGACATAACCACAGTATACCATCAAATCCAGGAAACTGGAATTGCTGCAATACTAGCAATTAAAACTATAGATCTTACTTGGATTTCATCAGTTTTCACATGGACCTTTTAAAAAATTTCGGTGTGTACAGTTCTGTGAAATTGTGTTACATGTATGGATTTATTTAATCAACTACCACAATAAAGATTCAGGACTATTCTACCACTACAAAAAGAAATTCCTTTGTTCTACGCTATAAAAGACATATCTTCCCCTCAGTCCTAACTCCTAGTAACCATTGATCTCCTCTCCATCTCTGTAATTTTGTAATTTTAACATTAAAAAAATGTTAAATAGTCTCCTAATGTATTCATTAGAGAATGAGTCATCAATGAACAGAAGTTTCAGAGGAGGAAGTATTAAATAAATGTGACATACAGAAGTTTTTAAATTACCTTGGTTGTAGAGCTGTCACTAGTAAAAAGTCGCGAACTTCTTCGAGGCAGTGCATTTGGGGGAGATGTGATAGTGGGGCTCAATACCTGAGGTGTTGTACTAAAAAAGTTATAAAAGTAGATATTTAAAAAACCTGTTTATGACCATTAACTATTATTTCAAGTTTATTAAAAATATGCATTCAACATGTTTGTATTCTAAAATTGATGAGATCAATCCTTTCCTCACCCTCCTATGAAAACTCATTTAAAGAACTATTCTTGTTACCATAAAATGATATAAATTAAAGCACGGACTTCACTCTATTTAAACTGCTCATTCAAACATAAAACAATCCACATAAAAGTTCTGGGTCAATAAATAGTAAACCTCTATAAACCAATTATCTTTAGTCCTTATTTGGAACTATAGCAAGTTAAGAAAAAAGAAAGCTAGACATAGTCTAAATGTGGGATATTTGCTAAACAAATATTACTAGAACAATTGAGACCTGAGAAGTTATTACCCTGTAAGTTCAAACAGCCACATCAAGGGATTATTCTGCAGAATGAGAGAGGGGAACATGGACAGTAAAAGTATTTGAAGAAATAATGGCCAAAAATTAGCTAAATTTGATGAAACCTTTCAACTAACAGATCCAAGGAGCTCAATGAATTTGAAGCCCAAGAAAGGAGAAAACACACTAGAGCATAATCAAATGGATTAATATCAGTGATAATGAAAAAATCTTAAGAGTCAGAGAAAAGAGACAGATTACATACACAGAAACAAAAATAAGGATGGCAAGAGGTTTCTTATCAGAAACAATGCAGACAAGGAGACAGTAGAGCAATGTAAAGGAAAAAACCTGTCAATTAGAATTCCATACCATGAAAATACCAATCAAAAATAAAAACAAAGGTGAAATTAAAACTTTCTTTTGAACATACAAAGGCTGAAAAAATTCATGGTAATTTTCCTGTAGACCTAGACTACAGGAAATGTTAATCACTCTGTAGAAGTAAAATATATGACAACAGCATAGAGGCTGAGAAGACGAGTATGAAAATATACATTACAAGGTTTATCCTCTAAGTGACATGGTACAGTATTACTTGAAGGTAGACTTTGATAAGTTAAAATATATAAACCCTATATATATTCCTGTATAATTTAAGGATTCCTGTATAATTTAAGAATTTATATAATTCCTGTATAATTACGCTTAAAGCTAATGTACCTTAAATACTAGTTAGTCAATATGATTTATTTTCAGAATTGTTGCATTTCAAATTAAGTAACTTTGAAGACTTTTGTTTTTATAAAATTTTTTCTGAGAAAAATATAGATCAGTCAAAACCATATGTTTATTTATATCTAATACTTAAATTATACAGGAATTAAAATATATAAACCCTAAAACAACCTCTAAAATGACAAGATAAAGAGTAATTGTTAATAAGGCAATGCTATGCTAGTAGAGGTGATGGAATTCCAGTGGAGCTCTTTCAAATCCTGAAAGATGATGCTGTGAAACTGCTGCACTCAATATGCCAGCAAATTTGGAAAACTCAGCAGTGGCCACAGGACAGGAAAAGGTCAGTTTTCATTCCAATCCTAAAGAACGGCAATGCCGAAGAATGCTCAAACTACCGCACAATTGCACTCATCTCACACGCTAGTAAAGTAATGCTCAAAATTCTCCAAGCCAGGCTTCAGCAATATGTGAACCGTGAACTTCCTGATGTTCAAGCTGGTTTTAGAAAAGGCAGAGGAACCAGAGATCAAATTGCCAACATCTGCTGGATCATGGAAAAAGCAAGAGAGTTCCAGAAAAACATCTATTTCTGCTTTATTGACTATGTCAAAGCCTTTGACTGTGTGGACCACAATCAACTGTGGAAAATTCTGAAAGAGATGGGAATACCAGACCACCTGACCTGCCTCTTGAGAAATTTGTATGCAGGTCAGGAAGCAACAGTTAGAACTGGACATGGGACAACAGACTGGTTCCAAATAGGAAAAGGAGTACGTCAAGGCTGTATATTGTCTCCCTGTTTATTTAATTTATATGCAGAGTACATCATGAGAAACGCTGGACTGGAAGAAACACAAGCTGGCATCAAGATGGCCGGGAGAAATATCAATAACCTCAGATATGCAGATGACACTACCCTTATGGCAGAAAGTGAAGAGGAACTCAAAAGCCTCTTGATGAAAGTGAAAGTGGAGAGTGAAAAAGTGGGCTTAAAGCTCAACATTCAGCAAACGAAGATCATGGCATCTGGTCCCATCACTTCATGGCAAGTAGATGGGGAAACAGTGGAAACAGTGTCAGACTTTATTTTTCTGGGCTCCAAAATCACTGCAGATGGTGACTGCAGCCATGAAATTAAAAGACGCTTACTCCTTGGAAGGAAAGTTATGACCAATCTAGATAGCATATTCAAAAGCAGAGACATTACTTTGCCAATAAAGGTCCGTCTAGTCAAGGCTATGGTTTTTCCTGTGGTCATGTATGGATGTGAGAGTTGGACTGTGAAGAAGGCTGAGCGCCGAAGAATTGATGCTTTTGAACTGTGGTGTTGGAGAAGACTCTTGAGAGTCCCTTGGACTGCAAGGAGATCCAACCAGTCCATTCTGAAGGAGATCAGCCCTGGGATTTCTTTGGAAGGAATGATGCTAAAGCTGAAACTCCAGTACTTTGGCCACCTCATGCGAACAGTTGACTCACAGGAAAAGACTCTGATGCTGGGAAGGATTGGGGGCAAGAGGAGAAGGGGACGACAGAGGATGAGATGGCTGGATGGCATCACTGACTCGATGGACGTGAGTCTGAGTGAACTCCAGGTGTTGGTGATGGACAGGGAGGCCTGGCGTGCTGCAATTCATGGGGTCGTGAAGAGTCGGACACGACTGAGCGACTGATCTGATGGGTTGAACTGTGTCTCCCAAAGGGATATGATGAAGTCCTAACCTCCAGTACTGTTAATGTGAACTTTTTGGGAAATATGGTCTTTTGTGGATGTAATTAACTTAAGATGAGGTCATCACGGTGGGCGCTAATTCAATATGACAGATGTCCTAATAAGAAAAAGGAAATTTGAATACAGAGGCACACAGGGAAGATGGCTACGTGGAGACAGGGAAATACTGAGTTGCCTACCACAAAATAAGGAATGCCTGGGGCAACCAGAAGCTGGAAGAGATAAGGATCCTCCCCTAGTGACGGCCCTAGCCAATACCTTGATTTCAGATACAACTGTGAGTGAATACATTTCTGTTGTTTTAAGCCACCCAGCTTGCGGTACTTTGCTAGGGCAGCTGTTGGAAACTAAAACAGGCAATAAAGAAGGTACAGTGGTACACATCAACTATACATCAACTAAGAAAAGAAGATAAAAAGGAATTAGTAATACAAAGAAAGCAAAATTAATGTAATTCATGTGTATTACAGTTAGTACATTTGTTTAAATGAAATGCATAATTCAGTAAATTATGTTTATATATTCTTGAAGACTAACATATATTTGGCCTATTAATGTGCTCTGCAGGAGGCTCAGGCTCCTTCTTATCACTGAGCCCTAGGCAATCATTGCCACCTACCTGAGAGTTGGCATTCATGAGACTTACCAGCCAGGCATTTTAGAAATACTGAGGCCTTTTATATAGTCAAGGTATATGCACATGTGTACCTGTTTTAAGACTTATGGTACATGTTCACTATTTTAGGAGGTAAAGTTGTAGCTTTCTCTTAATATATTAGCTATAATTTACTTTTGAGGCCTTGAATAGGAAAAGAAATCCTATTTAACACCATTTCTGTGTGGAAGTGGATTCATCATTTGAAGATTTATCGGCAGATTCATACTATGAGCTACTTATAGAAATGCATAATAGGGGAAGGGGAAAATAATCTATCTGTACTTGATCACTGGAGAAGGTTACATAAAAAAAAAGAAAATTATTTTGGAGGAGTGCTAAGAATATCTAGTTTAAACAAACTCACGAGGCAATTAGAATAAAAAGGTATTTTAGCTAACTCTTGTCTTGATTTGCATTGTAATACTCAAAAATTAAATTTCCTTTTTCAGTAAGTTGGAAATTACAAATTTAACATATTCAAAATTTACAACAGTCATTCTAGAATTCTTGGAACAGTCAAAACAACCTGCCTAAACTGAAGAACTGTTTCACAACAAGAAAAGCTAAACAATATCAAATAATGAGACCAAATAAATACCTTGTTTGTGGGCCAGAACTTTGTGTCTGTGCAACAAGAACTGGAGTTACCTCTCGACTGTTTCCACTCTGTGAGAAGACAGACTTTGTTCCAGTTTGGCCGATTCTGGCAACAGACTGTAAAACACAAAAAGTCTAAAGTTTGTGAATTATAAATTGCATTGTGAGTGGTAAAAGACATCATGATGTACCCATCTACATTTCCCCAATACAAGACTTCATATTATATATTGTCTGTCATCTGAAAACACAAACTATTAATGTCATTATTGATGTCATTTTAGGTTAATTAATTATTGATATATTAGAATGAACATCATCCTATTTCCTCATATTAAGCTCAATATTTTTACCCTTGTACTATCTTTTCATCTTTCGACTTTAGTTATCAAGGAAAGGTTTAAGATTCCTACAAGCCATTTATTATGTAATTTTCCCAGTTGGGGCTAAGTGCTAAAAAATTTTAAGACAGCTACTATTCTCAAGAGTTATGATCTAATTTAGTATACATAAAAAATAATACAGTAAGATTTTATATCCCTTCTTTGGCACTTAATAAAGACAGTCTTAGAGTAATTCAGATTAGTAGATTAAAAAAAAAATCACTGGGTTATTTTCCAAATTCTAAGAATATTGCATGGAATTAGTATGTCTTTTTGATGTATTCAATCTTCTGGACTGTGCTTGCCCCTTCTCTCTTCTCTAATTTATCACCTTATTTCTATTTATTTTCATCACTTAACTTTTTTATAAAGTGGTCTCTGTGTCAGTAGATATTGAAAAAAAAATTTTACTACCAAATAAATTTCTCCAAAAATTAGTTACTGTGATAGTCACTGTATATAATTCTGAAATTGCACATTATAAATAATCACTAATAATTACATTCTCACCATATATGAAAGCCTTATTTTGGCCTTCTCAACATTTAACATCATGCCCACCTGCCTCCCCCTTCTGAAACTTTGTGTAATTTCTAAAATATTTAGTATAGTATCTTGATTATTTGTTCTACCACTTCATTTTCTGGCCCCTCTTTCTTCCACTGTTTTAAATTAAGTTCCTTAGCAACTCTCTCTTTCTCTAGGAGAGCATGGTCATTTTAACCCTTTAATAATTGTATCTATCACTTGGTCATATTCTTTCCTCTATAACTATCCACTGAATAGTTTCACCTATTTTCTGGCCCTTCCTTATTTAACAAAGAACTATCTGCTGAACTCACTACTTGGTTTGATATTTTTAGTTGATACTGCAGGCAGATCTGGAAGTATAGCTTTTCCAGGAATGTCTTGTAATAGAGTAAAAGAATAGAGGCAGAAGAGGCTTAGACTGGGCAATGAAATCATATACGCGTTCACTACCTAACTTGTCCTTAATTACTCTGACTCATGGTTTTGGCCTACTTCCCCTGGCATGCTAACCACTGTCCTATTATGTCTTCTTATAACTGTAATAAACTAATTTCCACATATATGTCACTCTCATAATAATACAATAGCAGGTAGTTGCCAACTTAAAAAAAATCCAGTTTAAAACACAATCTCCATATTAAATACTTTTAGTCCACGTTTACCACTCTTGGAGTTCCTATTATCACTCATCAAGAAGCTATCATATAAAAAAACTTTGCTAAAGTTCAGGAGTAAAACAGTTAAAACAAAACAAGAAGAAACATGTTTCTGTGAGGGTAAAAGGGCTATCTCAGTCATTCGCATACCAGTATGAGTCATTTAGCTTTCATTTCTTAAATATCCATTATGCACAGCAACAGGCATTTACATATATAACCTAATTTAATTCTCACATAAGATACCCTGCACCACAGATGTATTTTAAATAAACCTCATTTTGGCCTCTACTGCCACAGACAGTAAAAGAACATTATAAAGAGTCACAGTTGCAATGCAGTCTTATTGCAGTATTTACTATAAAGATACTATGAAATATTTTTCATTTTACTACACTTTAACTCCACACCTGAGATCCACCATAAAAATTTTATTATCATAAAGAGCTAGCTTTATGTGAGTCATCTTTTTTCATGTTAATATTAGTACAACTAAAAAACAAATATACTGGTGGGGACAAGCAAAAACCATGGCAGGTATAATTTCCTTTATTTACATTCAAAGTGGTCATCTTAATTTTGTTTTTTAAAAAAAGGAACTTAAAAGTAAAAATCTGAATATGCTTAATTAGCTATATGCCGAAATAAACTACACTTGTGAGTTACAAACTTACGTGGTCAAAAGAGCAACCAGCTTTGTGTCTCCTACTATAACCAGGAGGCTACGATAATGATGACCTTCTTTCACATTTAGATAACTTCTCTAAGGCAACAGTAATTCACTGTATTTTACACGGAAAATACCTTTTTTGAAGGGGCTCCGGTGGGTGGCACGTCAATTACAGAAGATGTATTAGTGTAGTTTTGTAAATAGGATCCATCTCCAGGACTTGGGGTTTCTAATGGCAAAATCCCAAAACTGAGAAGAGGTTGAAATCAAGGTGTCAAAAAGTCATCAAGGCATATATAAAGCAGCAGTATACTTAAATTAGAAGGTCTAAAAGGAAGAGAATGGCAAATCAGTCTTGGGGGCATTGAGGATCTAAGGGGCAGATTAAAAATAAGCTGTGAATATAGACTATTCCACCCACCAAAACTAAAATTAAAAAAAAAAAAATCAAATAAGGAACTAAACTGAGCAGTAACTACAGATCTCAGGAGATTTATTAGAAATAAAAAAGAGTAGCTGTGTAAAAGCTTAGATCCAAATGATCAAATTAGTTCAAATTCTTGGAATTTATGTGATTTAGACACTATTACAGAGAAAATATCCTTAGAGACCAATGAACGCATCTGTGGAATCAATGAGTTTTGTAATCTCATGGTCATACTATTTAAGTAATTTCCTGGCCCTGGGACCCAATTCACAGTCTGTCCTAGCATATCATTTTTTATTTTGATTCTTTGAGAAATGCATCCTCTGGCCTGGGTTCCTGTATTTATACATATATATATATTTCTAAAAAACTTCACAAAACACTTCATATATTGATAGGTGTCAATCCTTTTCCATTTTGGAATATAGCACTTTAACCATTTATCACTGATTATAAGCATCCCAACATTTTAAAAGGTTCACTGCTATTCACTGACACATAGTCATAAACAGAGTATCTTTTAATGCATACAACAGCTGAATAAGGAATGCTTAAGTTTAAAAATTTTCTCCAACACTTAATATGAAATTCTTGTCACAGATACTCTATTTCTATTACTTCATTTTTTGAAAATGGAACAGACTCATTATTGACTTATTAAATATCTCTATTTCCATAATGATTTAGAAGTTGCTGTTCATATTAATTTATATTACTAATATAGGAATTACTCTAAGATCATTTAATATTACAGCACATTTTAAAGTATCTTTTATTTGTCTTACCTTGGGGTTAATGGGCTAAGAGCAGCTGGTCCTCCTAATAAACTTCGACCAGTTTTTGGTTTATTTTGAACCTGTTTAGATAATATAGAAGTTCCTGTCCCAAGAGGGACGGTATCTGGTGAAATTACAGCCGAATCAATATAAGACACTGAAGAATCTGTATTCAACGAGTACTTTGAATTGGAAGATTCTAAATTCAGTCTGTTTAATTCCTGAAACAGAAAATTTCTACCATGTCATTTACAATACATTATTTAGCTCAGATCACTATTTTTCATTTTCACAATATTTTTAACACTAGTGTATAATACACTTACAATTGTGTCCTGGGGTGTTTCTGTAAGAACTGTCTCAGGCTGTCTGTGAGATAAACTATGATTAGATACTAGTGTTGTGCAAGAGTTCGGCAGACAGCTGCTAAAGTTCTGTAAAGATGTTAATTTAAATGTTTGGTCAGGATCTGGCTTTTCACCTGTGAAGGGGGGAAAAAAAAAGTTTGCTTCTGAGGAAATGAAGGTTAAATTAAAAAAAAAAAAAAAAAAAAAGCATAAGCCAGCAAAAATAAAGCCTTATGCAGAGTTTTAAAGTTCTATCTATTTCAGTGAATCAGATTTATCTCCCAAAAGCTCATCCATCAGTGTACTGTAAAAGTGTACACCAAAGATAGAGCTGTACATTTAGGAAATAAGTTAAACCACAATGAAACTGACTTTAAATATAATAAATCACAAGAAAGTACAGATTTCTGTGTTTAAAAGCAGAAAGCAACTAGACCTCATTTTGCTCAGGGTAAGGAATGAGGGTGGAGAGGTGAAACCTTCTAAAAATCAAAATAAAATTTTAAGCACTTAAATGTATATCGACACAACATTTTAAAATGATCCTTCATGCCTCCTAGAGCATATATACTATGACAACTCCCCACCCCATATTATCCATGTCTCTGGGTATTTTACTTATTTCTTTTCTTATCCAGAATGCTATTTTGGCTAACTTTATACTCACAACACAATTCATTCCTTGAGGACACAAGAAAGGCCACGTTATTCCTGAAACATGATTCTACCTTACTTCTTGTTCTCAACTTTAAAAGCCTTTAGCTTTGAAAAATATTTGTCTTGTGGATATATAATTTGTATCATTTTCCAAAAATTAAGCAGGGGGAAAAAAAGGGAAGAAGAAATGGGAGAACCCTCCCCTAACCACCTCTACAAACTTACCTATTTCACATAATGATTCAAAGGGGGACCAGAGGAAAGGATTTAAACTAAGGCTCTTTTGGTAACATTCTGATCCTTTGGCAAGCCGATCTGTCTTGCTGTAAAGACAAACAAATAGATCAGACAAGCTATAAAACCTAAAACATCTATTACAAAGAAAATTTGTTACAGAAAATTAGGTAAATCTTATGTAAGTTCTGTGCCTTCTCTTCTAAATTCTTCCTTAAATGATCAATTTCTCCTTCTTACTATCCTCCAATCTCTATTATTTAGGGTATTTCAAGTCAAAAGTCAGGTGAAAGCAAATAGAACATGAATTGAAAGGCATGTTAACAAAACAAACAAACAATCATTGCTTTCTTAGATACTATAATTGCTTTTCATTTCCTTTTGGACATTACAGTTAATGAGGCGATATGGAGAAGGCGATGGCACCCCACTCCAGTACTCTTGCCTGGAAAATCCCATGGATGGAGGAGCCTGGTGGGCTGCGGTCCATGGGGTCGCGAAGAGTTGGACACGACTGAGCGACTTCCCTTTCACTTTTCACTTTCATGCATTGGAGAAGGAAATGGCAACCTATTCCAGTGTTCTTGCCTGGAGAATCCCAGGGATGGCGGAGCCTGGTGGGCTGCCGTCTCTGGGGTCGCACAGAGTCGGACACGACTGAAGCGACTTAGCAGCAGCAGCAGCAGCATGGGAAACACGCAAATATTTCAGTCTTATTCTTGATTTTAAATATAAATCCCAGTGGTAATTTTGAAAGTGACTTAAATGCTTTAAATATAGCATATTTAAATGAGAAGATATTTTAACAAAGTAAAGGTGGCAGCTCTTAACAAAAAGGAAAATTCATGTTTCTAAATTGTGTGTATAAAGGCTTACATTCAAAACATGGACAACATTCTTAGGACCCTATATACTTGAAACAATCTGGAAATTATGAGAACAGCATTGTGGCCTCCCTAGCTTTTAAATGGGAGAGAAGACGAGATTGAGGGTTAGTAAGACTTGTAGAGCTTTCAGGTTAAAAAATACTACTGACCTGGTTTAAGACTGAAATTCTTCATTATCTAAAGGAAAAAAATTAAGATACAGCAATTTTCCCAAAACCCCGAGGTTTTATAAAGGACCAGATGGCATTGAACTAAACAACCCTCAAATGAAACTATCAGTTAAAACACATAATCTGTTTATGTGCTGTCAGTATACATCAGAGAAATGAAAAAAAGATCCCCTTGGGGAACTATATATTAATGTGCCTTATTTTCAAATTTTGCAAGTGAGTAGAAACTAGAATAAATGATGTAATAAAGACAAGAAAGTACCACTAGTTGAAGCTTATTTAGCTTCCCAGATTTGTCTAATCTGACTCAATAAACACATGGACACAGAAAGAAAGAGGGGAAGGAGACAAACTTTCAGAAAATATAAGTTTTATCAAAGTCTGTATCTAAGGATTGCTTAGATGAAATTTCTTAAAGGGAAAATAACTGTAACAAGAATGATATATTCATTTACCATGTATAGCAGGGTAAAAACAGGAAACAGAGATATAAGAGTATTTTTGGAAAGTAAAAATTAGGAGTGGAAAGCGGACAATGAATGCTTGGGAACTTTTAATATAAGGCCAGAAAAAGAAAAATACAGTGAAAACTCAATGTTTGAAGATTATACCAAAACTAACTTATGTTATACAGCCCCTCACCATGTCTATAACTAAGTATGGTTTGTCTATTTATTTATCTTCCATGTGCTCTCTTACAATTGATTATAAGCTTTCTGAGAATAGCAAACTAGATTTCTCATGATCTGATTAATAGACCATAAAATAAATGTAGAACAAAATGTCTACCAAGAAGAGATTAGATACACACACACATACACACACAAAGATAGATACTGGTATGTATAAATAATATAAAAGTTAATTGGGACAACTCAACACCAGAAAAAAACAACCCAATCAAAAAGTGGGGAAAAGAGCTAAACAGACATTTCTTCAAAGAAGACATACAGATGGCTAACAAACACATGAAAGATGCTCAACATCGCTCATTATTAGAGAAATGCAAATCAAAACTACAGTGAGATATCACCTCACACTGGTCAGAAAGGAGGCCATCATCAAAAAGTCTACAAACAATAAATGCTGGAGAGGGTGTGGAGAAAAGGGACCTCTCTTGCACTGTTGGTGGGAATGTAAATTGATACATTAAATATAATTTAAATTACATTCAATGTAAATTGATACAGCCACTATGGAAGATGGTATGGAGATTCCTTAAAAAACTAGGAATAAAACCACCATGAAGTGAAGTGAAGTGAAGTCGCTCAGTTGTGTCTGACTCTTTGCGACCCTATGGACTGTAGCCTACCAGGCTCCTTGGTCCATGGAATTTTCCAGGCAAGAGTACTGGAGTGGGTTGCCATTTCCTTCTCCAAAACCACCATATGACCCAGCAGTCCCACTCCTAGGCATATACCCTGAGAAAACCAAAATTGAAAAAGACACATTTATCCTATTGTTCACTGCAGCACTATTTACAATAGTTAGAACATGGAGGCAACCTAGATGTCCATTGACAGATAAATGGATAAAGAAGTTGTGGTGTACATACACACAATGGAGTATTACTCAGCCATAAAAAGGAACACTCTTGAGTCAGTTCTCATGAGGTGGATGAACCTAAAGCCTATTATACAGAGTAAATAAGTCAGAAAGATAAATATCGTATACTAATGCATATATACAGAATCTATAAAAATGGTACTGAAGAGTTTATTTGCAGGGCAGCAATGGAGAAAAAGACACAGAGAACAGACTTACGGATATGGGGAGAGGGGAGGAGCAGGTGAGATGTATGGAAAGAGTAACATGGAAACGTAGATTACCATATGTAAAATGGACAGCCAACGGGAATTTGCTGTATGGCTCAGGAAACTCAAACAGGGGCTCTGTATCAAGCTAGAGGGATGGGATGGGGAGGGAGATTAAAAAGAGAGGAGATATATGTATACCTATGGCTGATTCATGTTGAGGTTTGACAGAAAACAAGAAAATTCTGTGAAGCAATTATCCTTCAATTAAAAAAAAATTGGGGAAGGAGCCAGATGTGGAGTTATAGTAGTCACATCTGGGAGACAGACCTATAATTACTCAATAGAGAGATAAAAGGAGGGAAAGATTTAATAAAATTAAGCTGCCTGGAGTGTCCCAATTTTAGGTCAATTTTTTTAAAAACTAAAACTCAGAAAGGAGTTTTCCAAAGGATTGGGGTTGAAAATAGCTATTTAAATGGTACTGGAAGAAACAGGTTAATCTAAGAACTAGACTTAGAATCAGTCATGCCTTAAAGATGCAAGTCTCATGTGCTACTGTAGACAAAGAGACTAATGAAATGTCTATATCAAAGTACTGGAGATAAAAGATAACAAGCTGTAGCTTCAAAACTATAACAAGGAGGTTTCTAAATTACTGAGTGCAACTTTGGTCACAACAGGCATATGATGGTTGAAATGAAAAGCCAGTTTTGGGAGCAGGGTTGTGCCCTATTGGATACCTGACCTTTTAATCTTTATGATAAATAAAAATTATTGTTTCTCTGAAAAAGAGGAAAAACCTTCCTTCATGGTTAGGACTTGATACAAAAGTACCTTCAAAAACTTTTAAACAAATGATCTTGTTTTAAAATAACTAGTAAAAACACCAATACAGTATACTAACACATATACAGAATTTAGAAAGATGGTAACGACAACCCTGTATGCGAGATAGCAAAAGAGACACAGATGTATAGAACAGTCTTTTGGACTCTGTGGGAGAGGGAGGCGGGGATGATTTGGGAGAATGGCATTGAAACATGTATAATAACATATAAGAAGTGAATCACCAGTCCAGGTTTGATGCAGGATACAGGAAGCTTGGGGCTGGTGCACTGGGATGACCCAGAGGGATGGTATAGGGAGGGAGGTGGGAAGGGGGTTCAGGATTGGCAACACATGTACACCCGTGGCAGATTCATGCTGATGTATGGCAAAACCAAATCAATATTGTAAAGTAAAAAAAAAAGAAAAAAGAAAACTAAAAAAATAAAAATAAAACAACTAGTAATATATACAGCATTTCTGTGATTTAATACCTTCCCTTTATTTTATTAAACTTTATTTTGATATAATTTTAGACTCACATAGAAGTTGAAAAAATAGTATAGAATTCCCTACACCCAGCTTCCCTTAATAATAGCTTTCAACGTAACCATAGTACAATTATCAAATCTGGGAAATTGATAGTAGTATAATACAGTAAGGGCTTCCGTGGTAGCTCAGCTGGCACAGAATCCATCTGCAATGCAGGAGACTCCAGTTCAATTCCTGGGGTCGGGAAGATCCCCTGGAAAAGGGATAGGCAAACCACTCCATATCATGCCTGTAGAATCCCCATGGACAGAGGAGCCTGGCTGGCTGCAGTCCATGTGGTTGCAAAGAGTCGGACAAGACTGAGTGACTAAGCACAATAATATGGTAAACTAAACCACAGATTTAATTTGGATTTCAGCAGTTTTTGCGTGCACTTATTTGTTTGTGTATAGTTTTTATGAAGTTTTATCACATGTATATATTTGGGTAAGTACCACTACAATCAGGATATAGAACTGTTCCAAAGTCCCAAACAAATTCCTTTAGCTACCTCTCTACAGCCCCAGTACTCTTGCCCCAACTCTCATGTCTGAGAACCACTGATCTGTCTCTCTCACTGTAACTGTGTCATAACAATAATGTTCTATTAATGCTATCACAGAATATGCAAATTTTTGAAATTGGCCTTTTTTCACTTGCCATAATGCTCTTGAAATCCACCCAAATTATCATGTTTATCAATAGTTTGTTCCTCTTTATCGTTGAGTAGTAGTTCATTCTAGTGCTAGAAACAATTTTCTGATAATTTCAGTCATTCTTACTTACCAATATACATGTCCCAACAATGAAAGAGTAAAGCAAGCTGAATCACCAAACTCAGTAACAATATCATCATGGCTTTTCTGCTTATTAAACACTCCACCAGATAAGATCTGTTCCCCTTCTGCAAGCCTTTAAAACACACATTCAGATTTTTTAAAAAGTCAATATAAAAAGCACAGTGTGTTAAGACATTCTTCATTACCAATGTACCTCTTACTATGGAGATAAAGTAAAAAGTTCATGGTACCTTTAGAATAGCAATAAACATTTATTAAGAATCATTTGGGAGATTGGGAATTTACCATCTTAAAATTTCAGTCTTACCCTTTAAAAACAGAAATAGTTACCTTTAGTCTGTATGTACAAATCTAGTCTGAGCAACATACACATTACTCACATCAAAAGAAATGGAAGACTGTTACGCTGGGGGAAAAATATGAACAGCACTTCATTAACAGATTTGGTGGTCCTTCTTAGTTCTATTATTCCTTGAAGTAGGGATTTGCAAGCAGGTTAAATAAGACTAACATTTTAATTAAAAATTGCATACTTAATGGCCTCAGTTATTTTTAGGTTTACAATTGAAATGTGAATAGCACTTCACCTCTTTTTATCAATTATGTTTTCTTGATATAAAAATTACAAATATTCCCCAAAGGGAAAAAAATTTGCCTGATTTCACTATATATTTTTTAGCAGATCAGAGTTTGTAATGGTTCATGTTTTAAAGTTTTTTCTAAATCATGTGGAAAACTCTCAAGTAAGCTTATATATCCTAAACGTAAAATGTGATATCTAAAGTTTTTTTTTACTATCAGTGGGATTTTTTTTTAAACTATAAATATTTATAAATGGGATAAGAAAGTCTAAGGTAAGAACTGGCTTAAGAAACTGGCAAATTAAATAAATATATTTTAAAGAATTCAACATTAGAATCTTTGGAGTAGAAGTAATTCAATAGCAAATGTCTCAGAAATTTTATATATATATTTTAGCTGTAATTTAAAAGTTTTCAATTAGACAATGGACAAATAAATACTTATCAGACTATGGAGACTTTATGGGGTTTATTTATATCCTTTCAATGTATACCTATCAAGTAAATGGGGTTTGTATCCTATGACTGTATACCTATAAACTAAATATACAGGCTTTACAGTTATCTGTTTAGTCACCTTTACCACTATTCCATTTTTCACAGCACAGAAAAAAGTGTGACTGAACATAACTACCTAAATCTCTAGCTGCCTCCAGATTCAGAATATGGACAGCTGACTTGGTTGAGCTGTCATATGCCAAAGAAGTGTTCTCCTAAATCTGTCCCCTTGCTTAAAAGGAGTAATGGTTCCCCAAAAGAATGATTTTGAAAGGCAAATAACTAATTACACAACTGTCTAGACACAAGGCAGCATTAATCTCAGGTGAACTGGGAAGTTAGGTTTTCAGGCTTATTACAATCATTTTACAAAATCATAGGAATTAGTTACAACTTAGGTTTCTCCAGATTTAAATTCTATTTATACCATACCAATAAAATCTCTCCATAACAAAATACTAGGCAGCAGCATTTCAAAAGTTACTGAAATAGACAAAACTCTACTACCAAGAGGGGAGAAAGGGAGTCAGAGTCTAATCCATCAAAAGAATTTTATCCAGAATTCTACAGTTAAGTAGAACAAAATTAGGTAGAAAAGATTTAGAAACTTACTTGCTGAGATCAACACAACATTTTGCAAGCAGGTATTTACATTGCGGTGTAGTACAACTGTGTCCTTTCAAAAGTCTATATGCTTTATATGCTTTTCCTGAGCGGTAATAACAGGTTGCCAGTAAAAACAAGGCTTCTTCTGAGTGTACTAAGAACAAACATGAAAAAAAAAGGGCCGTTATTCAGTATGTTGAATAGTAATTATTGTTTATCTAGCGATACGTAAACAAGTTTAGCAATAACGAAAAAAATTAGGCATGTTATTCAATACAAAAAACAATTTATTAATTCAAATTTCAATTAAGGAGAAATACTTTCCTGATACAAAAGTTAGTTCCCCAAGTCCTGACTACCTTCTTTCCAGAAGAAAAAAAGGAAATAATACAATGAAGACAACTGTAGTATTCTCTATAAATCCTTAAGAAAATCAAACACAGGCATACAACTGCCCTTAAACAGACTATTAGAAAAGCATCATTTTTATGTAGTATTTTTCTGAGAGATCCTTTGAGAGGACAGAAGTCAAATTTCATGAGAGGGAAACTCAGCATTATAAACCTAATTATCAATCTGAAAATTTCTACATTAAACAAAGACCAAACTGGAAAACAAACAAAACTCACTTATTTCTAATACCAAATACATAGTAGATTATATTCAAGATAATTTAAGATAAAGGAAAAAAAATTCTAAATTGTGAATACCCACACTATATAAACATTGAATTGACTGACTTGACACTTGTCCAGTAACAATAATTAAACTGCTCTTTAATGGCAAGAGCTGAATTATTTATCAACCTCTTTCCTTTTAACATTAGGAAATGCCTGGTTAATGAAATGTAGCATTCTTCTTTATTTACTCTCTCCCAAACTGACCATCACCCCACTTCTATCCTCACAACCTCCCAACCAATTCAGATGAGAGTCTATTTTTTTTTTTTTTCCCTTTTTGGCCACTATGCACAACACGTGGGATCTTAGTTCCCCTACCAGGATCAAACCCTCGCCAACTGTAGTAGAAGCACAGAGTCTTAACCACCAGAGAAGTCCCCAGATGCGAGTCTATAGAGGTAAGGATAGAAAGAGGGAAACTCTTAAGTTCTGTACTTCTAAAAATGGGTTATGTAATAATATCAGGAGACTGAGGGACCATTTAAGCCTGTGATTCCCCAAGTGTGGCCCCCTATACCAGGATCAACATGGAGCTTGTGAGAAATGAAGTTCTTGGGCCCCATCTCAGCTCAGACCCACTAAAATCAGTACTTCTGGGAGTGGGGACCAGCAACCTGTGTGGTAATAGACCCTTCAAGTAATTCTGATGCATGCTAAACTTTGTGAATCACTAAATTTAAAGTACAGATAAACTTGCCACATCTTTCTGGAAAGCTAACTCAAAGATGTGGGATAAAAAAGTAGCTTGAAATTTTCCTTTTATAAAGGTTATTTTTTTTTTTTTTCCTTCCTGTTGTTGTATGCCATATATGCACAAGCAAAAACCAACAGAACTCTACTTCTCTGGTCCATCTTATGATTTTTCACAAAACCCTAGTATAAAAAACAATGTACAGTAAGATGTCATGCAGTAAATGCTAAGAATTTTAGTGTACAGGTGTTAATAGGATCTACAGTGGTATCATTCAGAAGTAAAAAAATGAATGGGGACCTCTATTGCAATGGGAACAAACTGTTAATTTCATTGAACTACAAGTGCTAATTCACATAAGTTAGAAAGTGTGATTTCGTCTAGATTTTGCAAGGGCCTGATTTCTTGTCATCTAATAAATTAAGCATTTAAAAACTAATTATTATACCAAAAAACAATGGCTCTCCAAAGCTAGTTCAACTTTGAGCCATAAAAATGCTTCATCAAATGTTTGTTTTCAAACACTGAGTATATCTAGGTTAATTTTTCACTGGTAAAATTCCATAATAACATAAAGATACCAAATACTGTGTGTATGATTTTAGTGTCATAGTGCAATTACTTTTTGAAGTATGATGACTTAACAACTATGTTTAAGTGAGATTATAGATTGGAGGTTTAATCAAACCTTAAGCTTAATGAAACTATAAGATAGTGAAGTAAACTGAGAATTGGAAGGATCGTGAAATAAATGGACTGAAAGGGGTGGGTTTTTGAAGATTCCCAGAAATAAACTGACAGTCCAAACATAGCTAGTGAACCAGTAGTGAGTGGCTATAATAAATCTAAAAAGGAAAGAGTATTGACAAATAGATTTCATCTGGAACAGTAACTTCAAATGACTGACAGTGGCTGCCTCAAGTGCAAAACTCAGAAAAACTAAGGCTGATCATGGCTTTGCTAGTATAAGTGTGCAAAGATCAAAATAACAGGATCTGGAAATAGCTATAAATGTCTGCATGACATTTATTTGCCATCTTTTATTAAGAGCCTTAATCAAAATATATGATTGGGAATTATATGGTCCATAATACACAGTCGACCCTCTGGAGCTGAGCTCTCCATCTGCAGTTGGTTGCACCTCCAGATGCAGAACCCATGGTTGGCCCTGAGATGACTGTATTCTATAATCAGGAATAAAGTAAACACTGATTCCACAAAGTCACTCTTAATACTGATAAATCAATCATGTATGAGTTAAATCAAGGCACATCCATATGACTAAACACATTTGTCCAAAAAAAACCCTGCATTTTTTCAGAATGCATTGTTAGGTGAAAAAGATGAGTTACAGAACAATACTGAAACTCCTCTTCTTACAAACAGGTTGGGCTTCAAATATAGGGTAGGTCATTTAATATAAGCTCAAAATAATTAAGAGGAGCTTAAGCTTGCATCCTTCAGACACACTGCCATCAAATGGGAAGATGAATTAGCTTCTCAGTGCTTTTAAACCAGGTAGACACCTCTTCTTCATGTTGATTTGTATGTAGCCTTTTCCAAAATGGACCGGTGGTGGTAAGACTTAAATGTTTGTTGAGGTGAGTGCTCTTTATCTAGTCTTGATAAACTCTAAATACCACAGAGAACTCCTTAGAAGTTAGAGTACTGTGCTTGCTGCCCTGTCACAAACACTTAAGTTTTAAGTATTCAAAGAGCATAACACCTACGGAATCATTTATGATTTGTGATACACATTTCATCTTGATTATCTTTCAAGTTCTCACATCACCTACAGACAGTACAGCACATGGATTAGAATAATGACACTAGAGCCAAACTGCTTCTTTAGTTTGGATTTCCATACTATCACTTATTAGCTATGTGACTCAGGGCAAGTTAACTTCTCCCATCCTCAGTTTTTTCATCTGTAAAATAAGGACACAGTGATACCTACCTCTAAGTACTTAGTGCTGTTAGAATTAAATGAGTTAATATGTAAGAACTTTGGATAGTGCCTGATATATAGTAAGAGTTGTATGTGCTATTATTAAATTATTATTATTGACCTTCAAAATTTACAATACCTGACTAGTCATCTGATATTTACATGGGGTAAATTACATACGTAATGTTCAGCCACAAACTCAAGTGATTCTATCTTACCACTTTTTTGCTGACTGATTTCAAATGCCTGGGTGCTATACTTTACATATGATGCAAGATTCATTCTACCCTTTTCAAAGTCATTTCTGTTGTTG
Source organism: Bubalus kerabau (assembly GCF_029407905.1). Taxonomy (NCBI): domain Eukaryota; kingdom Metazoa; phylum Chordata; class Mammalia; order Artiodactyla; family Bovidae; genus Bubalus; species Bubalus kerabau. The sequence continues at coordinate 17,955,823 of NC_073627.1, read as the reverse complement.
AACACTTCATCTATATACACAACTTCAGTATTTTAATACTATTCTGAATTTTTATTTTCCTCATGTGTGTTCACATCCTAAATTTCAGTACTAACTGGTTTTACACTTAAAGATAATGGGGGTTGATATTTTTAAATACTTTGAAAACATGATTGTTGTAAATACACCACAGATAAGAAGGTTGGTGGAAATTTTAAAAGGAAATGGCAATACATAAGGAGAAAGCAGATGGCCAGATCATATAGGACTTTGCAAGCTGTGTAAAGATTTAGGGATAAATTTTTATAGCTATTATACATCTCTAAAGGATTTTACAAGGTAAAGAGAATGGGGTTGATTTGGGAGGGGGGAAATCAAAGCAGCAGGAAAGACTAAACACAGGAAAATTAATAAGAAGGCTTTTCTACTGAGACACAGTGGTGTTTTAGAATAGGGTGGGAACATTATGAATCCAGTTTTGCATGAATTGAGTTTGATATATGTGATATTTATGTGAAACATCTGATTGATGCAATGAAATAGTTGAGCCTTGGATTTAAAAAGATCATTGGGAAGACCAGAGTCTTAGTTCACTAACACATAATGAAAATGAAAACTATAATGATTTACAAAAACAGCATTAGGAGTTCCCTGGTGCCTAGTGGTTAGGATTCTGGGCTTTCAATCCCCGAATGTGGTCTAGGGTTGTGGTCTAGGGTTCAATCCCTAGTTATAGAACTGAGATCCTACAAGTGGCATGGCATGGCCAATAAATAAATAAAAATAAAAGAATATTTTTTAAAAATAGCATCATCTTTTTCATCAGTAATAATTTAACTATGACAGTAAAAGAATAGGCCAATGGGCCAGATATCCTTTTTGTCCCCCCATATGACAAAGTGACTTGAATTTCTAGCGACAAGATATATTTATAAAATTTTCCACTAGTAATGGCCTAAAAATGATACAATATGCCATATTTTTAGTAGTATTTGGACAACTTCCTTCAATGATTACCTTAACATAACTAGAAATAATTTTTTTTAATGTTGCCATTTGCAGTCACATATTTCTGTGAATTTGGGCTCTCACTATAATGGCTAAGACAGAGAAGAGAATCAGATGCTGAATCTTTTACTCTGATTAAGTTCTCTTCAGCTAAGCCAAATTTACGGAAAGCGCTGTACTCAATGCAATTTCTACACCTGGCCCATTAATCATTAAGACAGGTAAAACCTGGTGAACAATGGTCTTAGTTTCTTCATTTCTAAAATGGTAATAGCAATGTCTATTTTATGGAGCTGTTGAAGACTAAATAAAGAATAAGTATTAAGTACTCAGAGTACCTAGTACACAGTAAGAAATCCATAAATACTAGAAGGTACTGTGATTATTATTGAGCTGGAATAGTATCTGCTCCCATTGCACTCCCATTGCACTTCACAGAAATACAGTCAAGAGTAGTTAGGTTTCATATTGAGAGAAACAATGAGCAACTTTCCAAGAGTTAAGCACTGTATAAGAAACAGATAGAAAGTGGATTAAACAGTTTTATGTGGATTAATCTGGAATCCTGCCTCAACTCGATGGGAAAATCCGATCATCTAAATTTGAAACCACTAATTTGCAAACTTTTGGAAACTAACTATAATAACTAGAAACTGCTTAACGTTAACAAACTAAAAAAGAAAAAGTATAAGTCAGGAAAACATGAGGGCTGCTTAGGTATCACTGAAAATATATGTAAGTAGATTGTCCACAATAAACCTTGCTTTTATTTGCAGAGTTGGGCAATCTGTCATATCACCTTCTTTGTAAGGCTCTCACTTTTCTTAATCTTTTCATTTGGACCTAAGACTTCTGCTCCATAGACCTTCCCAACTTTCCTCAAGAATGCCTCTCCTTTCCGAGGACCTGACAGCTCTCTCAAACGGATGCTAGTCCCTCTGGCCCCAGGGCCAGCGTGGCTTCCTCCTTGCTTCTCCCAGCTGTTTATTTCCAAGTACCATCCTTTGCTCTTTTGTGAAATTCCCTGCTGGTGAGATTCATATCTCACTTTTAACTTTTAAGACTTTTAACTCTTGGTTACTAAATTCAAGACATTCTGCTTCATTAATAAAAGAATTCTGCACCTCATTCATAGTCTTCCTCTCCTATGTTATTTCCATACATCTACCAATTCAACTTCATCTGGATTTCCAGTACCTCTCCTAAATCCTCTTATTTATCAATCCCTGTGTTAACTTTCCTTTGTAGTTTACATTTTCTGGTCCACATCTTGTCTATATTCTTTAATGTTCTTATCCCTTGTCCTTTTTTGACACATGTCTGCTGCTGCTAAGCTGCTAGGTCACTTCAGTTGTGTCCGACTCTGTGTGATCCCATAGACGGCAGCCCACCAGGCCCCCCTGTCCCTGGGATTCTCCAGGCAAGAACACTGGAGTGGGTTGCCATTTCCTTCTCCAATGCATGAAAGTGAAAAGTGAAAGTGAAGTCGCTCAGTCGTATCCGACCCTCAGCGACCCCATGGACTGCAGCCTTCCAGGCTCCTCCGTCCATGGGATTTTCAAGGCAAGAGTACTGGAGTGGGGTGCCATGGCCTTCTCCATGGACACATGTCTAGCAAACCCCTAATATCTACCTTCTATGCCTGCAGTTCAGTTACGAAGCACTTTATTAGAGTAAAATCATATAACTGAGCAGAAAGGTTCCATTACTAGTTTCTGCAGACACACAAAAATAAAACTTACCTACAATCATAAAAAAACTTTTGGTAAGTAATCCAATGGGAGGTTATTCAATAAGTGGGAAAATTGAGTTAAACACTGGAGTAAGAAGGCAGCACTGTTTCTAGATAAGACAGTTATAGTATAGTAAGATAATAATACTTCCTAAATTAACTCATAGACTTATATGGTTTCAGGAGAGCACCGATCAAAATATTTGTGAAATTTCAAAACATTAATAAAATACATATGTAAAATGAAAGAATTAAAAAAAGGGTATTCCTACCAAAGAATGAAACAGGGGAAAAAATGATGGAGACAGGCCTTATTAGATGTTAAAAGACAATATAATAAAGTGTTAATAATAAAATAGTATGATATTGAGTTAAAAATAGAAAATCAACTGATGAAAGAGAGGAGAGGTTCTGGGAACAGAGTAGAATGTTTAAAAAAAATTTAACCCAAAACCACATAAAATACCATGTGGGAGGGAAAAAAGCATTTAATAAATAACACTGACTAAATTAAGTAATAACACTATGATACATTTTTTAAAACTTTTTAAATTACCAAGAACTACATATTTTTGAGTTATAGAAAAATGACAATTCTTTCAGCCACTGGAGCAACAGGAGAAAGTTTAAATGATAAAGCTACTAAATAAAATTTAAAAGATTAGATTATAAAAATCAACAGAATTAAGATTAAAAAGCAAACAATCTGGGGCAAATATGCAATAAACAAAGACAGAGTCCACAGAAACAGGAATAAATGTAAAACTAACACTTGAGAAAATACCCAGCATCCTTCAGAATTATAAAAAGGAAGACAAAATACTTCACAATTTTCTAGTAAGCAAAAACACATTATAATGGTAAGTCTGATACTGATAGGGCCATGAAGGAAGTCTTATACTATTGGTGACACAGTGATTATCACAACTCTCTCTGCTGGGTTATCAACCAGGCAAAAGTAATTTGTTGTAGAACTGCTCACGCATATTGACTCATATAGGGCTTTCCTTCTGCCTCAGTGGGTAAAGAATCCACTTGCCAATGCAGGAGACATGGATTCGATCCCTGGGTCAGGAATATCCCCTGGAGAAGGAAATGGTAACCCACTCCAGTATTCTTGCCTGGAAATCCCATGGACAGAGGAGCCCGACAGGCTATACGGTCCATGGAGTCGCAAAAAGAGTCGGACACGACTTAGCGACTAAAGGACAACCACCACCTACTTTGACTTGTAAATTCTATCCTAGAGTACATAACACAAGGAAAATGACAAAGCTGTACATAATTATCTTAGCATTTTTGCTAACGTGCTAAGTCACTTCAGTCGTGCCTGACTCTTTGAGACCCATGGACTATAGCCTGCCAGGCTCCACTGTCCATGGGATTCTTCAGACAAGAGTACTGGAGTGGGCTGCCATTTCTTCCTCCAGGGGATCTTCCTGATCCAGGGATCAGATCCACATCTCTTATGCCACATCTCTTATGTCTCCTGCGTAGGCAGGGAGGTTCTTTACTACTAGTACCACCTGGAAACATCTTAAGAAGATTATAATAATCAATGACACACAAAAAACCCCACTAATACCAGCTGATGTTGAATTTATTACAGTGCCAGAAGGCCGTGCCAAGTGCTTTAAATATATTATTTCATTTTTCAATTCCAAGAGACAATAATTACCTTTATTTTACAGATGAGAAATCTGAAATACTCAAACGTTAAATAGCTTGCCCAAGGTATGCTACAGCATGTTTAATGGTTAGGGTTTGTACTAAGGCTGAAGGCTCAAAATCCATGCTCTAAACCACAGAATATAGACACTAAAAAAAAAAAAAAAGAAAAAATACCTAAAGACTGGAACATGATTAAGTAAACCATAGGGCAAAATCCAAAGCAAGTCTACATAGTTACTAAAAGTAGCATATAAAAAGCTACACAGATACTGGGAAAAAATTTTTATGAACTACTGTCAATCATAAAGATAAAACAAGAGTAATACCCATGGGACTTTCCTGGTGGTCCAGTGGTTAAAACTCTGTGCTTTCAATGCAGGGGGCGCGGTTCCATCCCTGGTTGGGGAACTAAGATCCCACATGCCTTGAGGCAGAGCCAGAAAAAAAAAAAAAAAGTGATACCCAGAATCTTGTTACAGTCCTAAGAAGTGATGAAATTCCATGTATTTTATTCTTTTATGGTTCTTAGAAAGGAAGAGATTACAAACCTTCTGCATAAAGTCGCTCTGCTAGGAAAACTGCATCTCTGTAAGCATAGTGGTTTAGTGCTTGCCATATAGCAGCCTGTAAATAGAGGAAAAAAAACATAAATATACAGTTTCACAGTAACTCTTAGCACAGACCCTTGCATATAATACTCAAATCAACACATCTAATTTAAGTAATAAAACCTCAATATCCACAGTGTAAACTCCGTAACCTATTAGATGAGGCTCTTCACAGTATGGCTCCTAACATTTGAATTTACTCACTTAATTCTCCATGAACTTTTAGACCTCTGTGTCTTTGTATTTCCTTTTCCTTCCCTGGGGAGCGTGGGCTCCTTCATCTACCTACTCTTTTAAACTGCACATCCTTGTAGACCCAGCTTTAATAATATCAACTTCATAAAGCTTTCTAAACTGGAGGCCTCTGTGTGCATGCTAAGCTGCTTCAGTCATGTCTGACTGTGCAACTCTATGGACCATAGCTTGCCAGGCTCCTCTGTCCATGAGATTCTTCAGTAAAGAATACTCCTGGAGTGCCATGCCTTCCTCCAGAAGATCTTCCGGATCCAGGGATTGAACCCGCACCCCTTACATCTCCTTCATTGGCAGGCAGATTCTTTACCACTGGTGCCATCTTGGAAAGCCCATACAAGGTCATATATGTTGGCTAAATATATATGAAATAACTACTGCACTGGTAATTCAATTTAGGTTCATCATGGATTTAAAAGATTTTAAATCTTTTAGTTTGGTTAGTGAATTTAACCATCATTTACAGAACTGTACTTTGGCCACCTCATGCGAAGAGTTAACTCATTGGAAAAGACCCTGCTGCTGGGAGGAATTGGGGGCAGGAGGAGAAGGGGACGACAGAGGATGCGATGGCTGGATGGCATCACTGATTCGATGGACGTGAGTCTGAGTGAACTCTGGGGGTTGGTGATGGACAGGGAGTCCTGGTGTGCTGCGATTCATGGGGCGCAAAGAGTCTGACACGACTGAGTGACTGAACTGAACTGAACTGTACCTAAAGAAAAGTACCTAGGGTCTTATCCCCCTTTTTTCTAGTCCCAGTCTGTAACTGAATCTTTTCTCTAAACTTGTTGTTCCCTAAGTGGTCTTCCTGCCTGCAGGCTGTAATGTAATCCATCTTATCCCAGAAATCCTGAGTTTGGACAGGAGCTCAAATTCATGTTCCATGACTTACTAGCTCTGTGCCTTGGGCAGGTAACAATGTTTCCTAAGTCTTAGTTTCTTCATTTAAAACATAAAGACTCCAATAAAGTACACACTGGTTCCTTGCATATACCTAATAATTAGTCAATAAATTTCAGATGCTGCCATCATCATTTTCATGTCTTCATCCCTGATCAAAATTTCCTAATGATTCCTCCTGGATGGTCCCACAAAGTTTACACAATAAACAGCTACAGAATAAAGTACAAACTCCTTAGTAAACCATTCAAATCCCTTTGGGCCTTCATCATCCCTTTTCAGCTGTTGCTCATCTCTCACCAAAGCTGCCTATGGTCTAGAACCAGAAAAGGCCTCCATCAGTGCCTAAACATCAGCTGTACTTTCACATTTCAAAGTACTGTTTGGGCTGTCCTTTAACTTCTACCTCGTGAAATGTGTCTTCTTCAAAATTCAGCTTACATGGTATCTTCCTTTCACTGATCTATCCCATGCAATATTAATGACTCCATCCTATGAGGTCCCAGAAAATTCTGTCTCTACTTCAAAAAAATATATCAAGCTGTTTATTAGATTTAGTCATATATAGTTTGATAAACTAGGCTGCAACTTCTGTGGGTAAAAGTCAGATTCTCTTTTTCTCTATAATTCCCTGGTTATCCTACTTAAGTGGTTATTTCCCTAATTATCCTAGATAATTGTCTTTAAACATAGTGAATGCTCAATAAATGCTTGTTGAATAAGTGTTTTAAAACTCTGAATCTAATTTCCACTTACTGACCTACAAACTTTTAGTAACCCAATATGGAGGTAAAACATAAAATATTCCTACTATAATTAAATTTACTAACATGATTAAAACATTGTTGGCAATATAAAATAATACAAAGTAACATCTAGTGGTTTCTTCCTTGATACAGGTAAGCAAAACATTATAAAGGAATCAAGAATCTGCTAAGGAGATACAGGTCAGTCCAACTTAGCAGTTGGCATACATCAGATTTGGGGGCAATAATATTTTAGTGGTGTGACCTATAAATACCTGGAAGATAATCAGATTTTTCTGGTTAATAGTAGCCTAGGTCATGTTATATGTAGAGTACATCATGAAAAACGCTGGGCTGGATGAAGCACAAGCTGGAATCAAGATTGCCAGGAGAAATATCAATAACCTCAGATATGCAGATGACACCATCCTTATGGCAGAAAGCAAAGAACTAAAGAGCCTCTTGATGAAAGTGAAAGAGGAGAGTGAAAAAGTTGGCTTAAAACTCAACATTCAAAAAACTAAGACCATGGCATCTGGTCCCATCACTTCATGGCAAATAGACGGGGAAACAAAGGAAACAGTGACAGACTTTATTTTTTGGGGCTCCAAAATTGCTGCAGATGGTGACTGCAGCCATGAAATTAAAAGATGCTTGCTCTTTGGAAGAAAAGTTATGACCAACCTAGACGGTATACTAAAAAGCAGAGACATTACTTTGCCAACAAAGGTCCATCTAGTCAAAGCTATGGTTTTTCAAGCTGAGCGCCGAAGAATTGGTGCCTTTGAACTGTGGTGTTGGAGAAGACTCTTGAGAGTCCTTTGGACTGCAAGGAGATCCAACCAGTCCATCCTAAAGGAAATCAGTCCTGAATATTCATTAGGAGGACTAATGCTGAAGCCGAAACTCTAATACTTTGGCCACCTGATGCGAAGAACTGAGTCATTTGAAAAGACCCTAATGCTGGGAAAGATGGAAGGCGGGAGGAGAAGGGGAAGACAGAGGATGCGATGGTTGGATGGCATCATCGACTCAATGGACACGAGTTTGAACAAACTCCAGGAGTTGGCGATAAACACGGAGGCCTGGTGTGCTGCAGTAGATGGGGTCTCAAAGAGTCGGATGCGACTGAACTGAACTAAGATCGTGTTTCCATACTACTTAGATCGTTTTCCTTATCTTATTCAATATGCCTACCACTTTTTGAAACACAATATTCATCCATTTGGTAAACATTTATTGATCATTTACCTTGCTATATGATCCTGATTGCAGTAAAAAATTAATATTTAACCAATTTGAAAAATCAACTTCTTTGGGTGGGCTGCACAAAGCCTTAACATTTTGAATTTTCAGATCTCTACTGACAATGAGAAATTATGAATAAGTCAGGTATTATTCTATAGGCAAGTATCTGGTCACTGTCATCATGCTTTTGTTTTTTTATCAAACAGTTGGGTAGCTGAGCCTTAGAACAAAAATATGTGGCATTAGCAAGGAGTGAACATAATAAGAATAGGTTTTAAACGTACTACAGAATCACTGCTATCTAATTTACTTTTCTTTTATACTACAACACACCAAAGGTAGTTAAAAGGTATTCAAAAAAACAACAGTTAAAAACATATTTAAATTTAATTTGACTCAATTATTTATTGAATGCTTAATATGATCCCCACACCTCAATCTAAGGCACATAAAAAAGATTCCTCTGACATTAATCTAGACGACTAAGTCAATTCTCTGAGCTTTAGCTTTAATCACCTGTAAAATAAGGATAAAAACACTTACCTCTGAGATAAGCTTAGCACAATGCCTGGTTAAATTCTAAACCCCCTAAAGAACTAATCTGGCCTTTTGGTGTTTTACCAGACCACAGATGACCTAGGGTTCTGGAACTATGCCTATAGGTATCTTTCAAATATACTCATTTAAATTAGGAAACTAATAATAGTGAAAGGAAGAAACTCAATAAACATTTACTTTTAAAGTCAGACCACTTTTTCCCTGGATGACTTTAACAGTGTCTTATTTCGCCCCTCTGAATTCTTTTTTACCCTATGATTCATTTTCTCTTCCTATGAGTTTTTCACAAGTCAGATCTGATCTTTACTTAAAATCCTTCAGTGGCTTCTAACTGTCCTTGGCAATAAAAGACAAGCCACCAAACTGGCAGAGTGCTACAGTCTGTACCTACCTCTTCGGTTCATCTTGTAGCATGTTTTCTCATGCTGTCCCTGTTAGCACGACGACCTGCTTTCAGCTCCTCAAACCTGCCACGTTATCCTTCTGCCACAGGTCCTTTATACACAGTCCATTCTGCCTGGCATACTCCCTCCTTTCCTTCAATCTATGCTAATTCTAGTCATCCTTTGGACTTCCTTCTTTTCCAGGGAAGGTTTTTTATAGGATACCCAGATGAGGTTAGGCATTCTTATACACTCTGATAACACCAAGTACCTTTCCTTTGCAGTATTTCTCACTGTTGTGATTTTACACATATTTAAGAGAGTATATGAGTAATATCTTCCTCACTATAATATAAACTCTAGAAAGGTAGGGACTACATCTGGTTTTGCTCACTGGATACTCCCAAAAGTATATACTTTTTAAGTAGGTGCTTAACTAACGTACAATGAATGAATAAACAAATGATCTTTGACTTTTTGCTGTCCTCCCATTGCTAGCATTTTACACGTTAGTCTTAAATTTCTCTATATTATTATACATCCAATAGTTAAGGATCTCTGGAAACCTTGAAACAAACTCTGTGGTACATAGAACTCTGTTTCTAATACAAATAATTACCACCTAAGTACTCCTTTATAAAATATGGGGATTTCCTAAGAACCTACTGAAAGAACACTGAGAGTAGAAAGAACAGATCCACAATTTGATGTTGGAGACCTGTGTTCAAACTTGTGTTCCAGGACTTCAGCAGTGAGACTTTGGGGAATTATTTAACTTTTCTCAGCCTCAACTTTCTCATCTGAAAAGTGGAACTCTATTTTTGGACTTGTGTAGATTAAATGAAATGATATGGTGCTTCTAGTATATAGACTGGCACACATTAGGTACTTAAAAACCTTTTCCTTTTCCAGCTCTTAAGATTAACAAATTCTACAGGTATAATTGATAGTTTGTATTATATAATGTCTCCCATATATGCCACAATTGTTGATTTTGTAACACACAATTCACAAAAGACCCAATGATTGATTCATCAGCTCTGTCATCGTCATTGCTACTGCTTACCAGGAAAATCTGGCACATAAATACTATGGCCAAAAAGCCCTAGAATTTTTGAGTTTCTTTTTTTTCAAAATTAAAGAAGTGGAAGTATCATATTCAACAGTACTATCCATTTCTGATTTAAAATCAAGTTTTGCTCAGAATAAAATCATTCCTTTATCACCAATTCTTAAGGGGGTCAGAAAGTGATCATGAAGGCAGCCAATAAAAACTTGCACACATCCTGGAAGTGAAACTTGACACATATAGCTCCCATTACACTCTGCTCAAGCATGTGAGTGACAGTATGTATCTTCTGGGGGAATGGAGTGGGGAATAAACTATTCTCTAAAGCATGACAAATTGGTAGCTGATGACAGGCAGGGCTAAGATTAGCGACTACCCGCCGCACCCCCCCAACCCTGCCCCAATTCATCCCTTCCCTTGCTCAACTGCTGGTGTAAACCTGCCCCTAAAAGAATAACACTCAGTGCATCACTTCAGGTGTTCTACAAATTAAAGCCAGATGGAAGAAATGCTGCTAAAGGTTATGAAGCCAAACTGAGCAACACCATCACTGAGCCCCCAAATAAGTTTAAAAGAGAAATTTTGCTGATTAAACTAACAAGTCAGTTCTAGGCCACACTGACTTTTAAAGATAATTAAATCAACACCACAGAAAGTAAATGGCAAAGTTCCTTCTCCTTGTTGCTCTTCTTAAATATGAAATATTATTTTAAATATAAACAAACCTCTGTAAATTGTACAACTAACTCAGACTTAAATATGACCACCTAGATTGTGTCATTCTTGTTTTTTTCAAAAAAGAAAATAGGTGTCTTCTTTTAGACCATTAAAAAAAATGGACAACATAAGAAGGTATGAAGAAAAAAGTCACTTTGGAATTTTCCTACTATACATTAGAGTGTAATTTCTTGAACTCTAATTTACTTCAGGTCTACATCAATGGTTCTCAGTCTGGGCAATTTTGTCTCACAAAGGACATGTAGTAATGTCTAGGGGGGCATTTTGTTTGTCACAAATGGAGTGGGCATATAGCAGGCAGACGGCAAGGACACTACAGAACACAGGACAATATCCCCACAACAAAAAATTAGCTTGCTGAAAACATCAACAGTGCCAAGACTGATAAACCCTGATGTCCACTACTGTGTAACTTGCTAGCCTGTATCCGCCCTAAGTCTTGCCTTGTCCCACCTTCCCAATAGCACCAGATTAATTTTTTCCCAAGCAGTGCTTTCATTATAATTTTTCTGTTCAAAAACCTATAATGGCTATTTTACCAACAAATTAAATCTAAACTCCTCAGCCTGGATGTTAAGTCCCCTTGTAACCTGATTCTACCTCACTAGCAAAACCTTATCTTTTCTGTTCTCAATTCCCATTCTAGACAACGCTATAATTTTTATTGTTTTCTTGTTCCTGAGCACCATTTTCAACTTTGGGCTTTTGCTCATGCCATTCTGTGCCAAGCATATTTCTCCTCTACCAACTCAAACCCTTTTGACTTTCTAAAGCTCTAAGTTCTACTCCTTCCAGAAACCTTTTCCATCTTTCCAGTCCACAAGGATCTCTCTTTACTGAATTTACTATTATCTGTGCAAACATGTACATACTGACTTTTAACATTATTCAGTTCCTCCCGTTAAGCATATTTATCTTCCCAAAAAGACAGGACCCCTCAAAAGATGAGAAGTTATCTATCTACATTTCTACTGGTTGGTTTCACAAATATCTTAATGGTCCTCCTCCAAATTTGTTTTCCCTGCAAAGAATTCTCCATTTATTAAACATTACCCCCAAAATGAAACCTAGGTAGCTGTTCTTCATTTCTTCACAAATGATCAATTTCCATGACGCATTGATTCTACCTCCAAAATATCTCTTGAACTTATCTACCTCTTTCCTATTCCACTGCTACCACTTTAGTATAGGTCACCAATCCCAAAGAAAGGAAATACCAAAGAATGCTCAAACTACCGCACAATTGCATTCATCTCACACACTAGTAAAGTAATGCTCAAAATTCTCCAAGCCAGGCTTCAGCAATATGTGAACCGTGAACTTCCTGATGTTCAAGCTGGTTTTAGAAAAGGCAGAGGAACCAGAGATCAAATTGCCAACATCCACTGGGTCATCAAAAAAGCAAGAGAGTTCCAGAAAAACATCTATTTCTGCTTTACTGACTATGCCAAAGCCTTTGACTGTGTGGATCACAATAAACTGCGGAAAATTCTGAAAGAGATGGGAATACCAGACCACCTGACCTGCCTCTTGAAAAACCTGTATGTAGGTCAGGAAGCAACAGTTAGAACTGGACATGGAACAACAGACTGGTTCCAAATAGGAAAAGGAGTACGTCAAGGCTGTATATTGTCACCCTGCTTATTTAACTTATATGCAGAGTATATCATGAGAAACTCTGGGCTGGAGGAAGCACAAGCTGGAATCAAGATTTCCGGGAGAAATATCAATAACCTCAGATATGCAGATGACACTACCCTTATGGCAGAAAGTGAAGAGGAACTAAAGTGAAAGAGGAGAGTGAAAAAGTTGGCTTAAAGCTCAACATTCAGAAAGCTAAGATCATGGCATCTGGTCCCATCACTTCATGGCAAATAGATGGGGAAAGAGTAGAAAAAGTGACTGACTTTATTTTTCTGGGCTCCAAAATCACTGCAGATGGTGACTGCAGCCATGAAATTAAAAGACGCTTACTCCTTAGAAGGAAAGTTATGGCCAACCTAGACAGCATATTAAAAAGCAGAGACATTACTTTGCTGACAAAGGTCTGTCTAGTCAAGGCTATGGTTTTTCCAGTGGTCATGTATGGATGTGAGAGTTGGACTATAAAGAAAGCAGAGAGCCGAAGAATTGATGCTTTTGAACTGTGGTGTTGGAGAAGACTCTTGAGAGTCCCTTGGACTGCAAGGAGATCCAACCAGTCCATCATAAAGGAGATCAGTCCTGGGTTTTCATTGGAGGGTCTGATGTTGAAGCTGAAACTCCAATACTTTGGCCACCTGATGCGAAGAGCTGACTCATTCGAAAAGACCCTGATGCTGGGAAAGATTGAGGGCAGGAGAAGGGGACGACAGAAGATGAGATGGTTGGATGGTATCACCTACTCAATGGACATGAGTTTGGGTGGTCTCCGGGAGTTGGTGAGGGACAGGGAGGCCAGGCGTGCTGCAGTTCATGGGGTCGCAAAGAGTTGGACACGACTGAGTGACTGAACTGCACTGTCATCTTAAGACTGTATTTATTCTTGCCTTCCTCTTCCCTGACCTTTCACATACAGTAGCCAGAGATCTTAACATCTATATCAGAGTATGTCAACCCCCAGCTGAAAATTCGTCAGTGATTCCCCATTACACTTAGAATGAAAAATGAACTCCTTACAATGGCCTTACATTACTATGCAACTCCAGCCACAATGGCCTTCTTTCGGGTCTTACAATGTCAAGTTGTACTATGTCTCAGGGACTTTGCATATACTGTTTTCTCTGCTTGTAGTTCTTTTCAAATTGTTTTTGTCTCAAACTTTGAACTCAGGTACAATGTTATTTGCTCAAAAGGAACTTTCCTAACATCCTTTTTAGAGAAGGTTTTAGAATGTCTTTTATCTGCGCTTGACACATAGCAGGTGCATAACATTCTTTCCAATTTGATTATTTCATTGAGGCTGCTTCTGAACCTTGATGGTCCAACTGCAAACCTGACTGAAGTCAGGACCCTCTTATTAAGTCTCTCTCCTAACACCCTACTTGGAGTACCATTCTTATCACAATTTATAATTATTAATTTGTGATTATTTGTCTCATGCTTTCTCTATATATAAGCACAAAGGCTGTATCAGGGCACGAGTCCATAAAGGAATTATCACTTATCTGTAATGATTTCCTTCTCTATCTCCCCACTCCAAAGCACATCCTCTCAGTTCAGGTACTATGTAGCACTGTCTTCAAAATACTGTATTGTACCTAAATATGAGAATCTGTTTTCTAAAAGAAAATTTCATAAACAAATGTATTTCAGCTAACCTGAATACATTTTTGAATGAAGACCAAATAGTCAAATGGTATTGATTTATCAATTTAGCTATATATATGTGTGTGTATATATATACACACATTTTTACAATCATAAAATATATTTAGGAATTTCTTTTTTTCTACTCTATTGAATAGAACAATTTATTAAAAAGCCTTTTTTTGGGAGAGTGGTAATCATCTAACACAATTTTCCTGAATAACCATCTTCAATTCTAAGTTATTTGAAAATGGTACCCTTTGAATCTGTGTTAGATGCTGTCCCTGTACTTCTTATCCCAAGCCAAAAGTATTCCTTCACTATCTGTTGCTGCTGCTGCTAAGTGGCTTCAGTCATGTCTGACTCTGTGTGACCCCATAGACAGCAGCCCACCAGGCTCCACCATCCCTGGGATTCTCCAGGCAAGAACACTGGAGTGGGCTGCCATTTCCTTCTCCAGTGCATGAAAGTGAAAAGTGAAAGTGAAGTCACTCAGTCGTGTCCGACTCTTCGAGACCCCATGGACCGCAGTCTTCTAGGCTTCTCTGTCTATGGGATTTCCAGGTAAGAATACTGGAGTGAGTTGCCACTGCCTTCTCCACCTTCACTATCTAATGAGCTCTAAAACAATATTATGTGTAAAAGCAACCAGTTACTATACTACTTATTAAGATGATTTTTCCAAGGCTTTTTTTTTTTTACAACTTCATTCAACACTTCCGTGATGTCTTAACCCCCAGGAATAATTGATAAATCTATATAAAATTGATTTTTTTAAAAATCAATTTCATCAGGTGGATTTTATACACATCCAAATTAGCACTGATTCAAGTCACTTAGGCTAGCAATTATTCCTTCCCAAATAGTTATTTTAAAAATTAAATAAATGACAGAATTTCTGCCTCATAATAGGAGAGATTTTTGAAGACTCAAAGTAATACTTTTTTATAAGAGATAATTTTGAGGAAGTGCTTATATTTAGGCTTACATGGTATATCAAACTGGGTATCCCATGTTTAAGATTTAAGAAAAGAAAAAGCAAAAATCATTTGCTCATCGTTTCTCTCAACTTTTTTCTATGCCTAGTAACAATGGCACCCCACTCCAGTACTCTTGCCTGGAAAAATCCCATGGACGGAAGAGCCTGGTGGGCTGCAGTCCACGGGGTCGCTAAGAGTCAGACACAACTGAGCAGACTTCACTTTCACTTTTCACTTTCATGCGTTGGAGAAGGAAATGGCACCCCACTCCAGTGTTCTTGCCTGGAGAATCCCAGGGGCGGGGGAGCCTGGTGGGCTGCCGTTTATGGGGTCGCACAGAGTCGGAAACGACTGAAGCGACTTAGCAGCACCAGCAGCAATAATACTTCAAACCCTGAGACAACCCTCAAAAGGACACACCTTTCCACCTTACTCTCATTCCTTTAAAAATACAAGCAATCACTTATTATAGTTTAAAAAGCCAACGTTGCTTGTTCTCCTACTGCTCTAGATCCCTTCTTGAATGGCTTCTTATACTAAAAATTACAACCTAAATTCTCACCTAATTATATCCTAAAACTTTTACCACTGTCAGTGGGTTGTGTGTGGGGAGTAGACAAATTTGACTCTTGAGCCTTAAAAATATCTAAATGCATTACTGCTAAGAGTACTTTAATGAAAAACAGAAAACTTGATGTGTTTATCACACAAGGAATATCTTTATCAAGGAATTGGCTACATATTTCTCTCCATGCTTTTATGCAAATTAGGTGGCCCTGGTGATAAAGAACCCGCCTGTCAGGAGGGCAAGGCAGGAGATGTAAGAGACACAGGGTTGATCCTTGGGTGAGGAAGATCCCCTGGAGGAGGGCATGGCAACCCACTCCAGTATTCTTGCCTGGAGAATCCCATGGACAGAGGAGCCTGGCAGGCTACAGTCTACAGGGTCGCAGAGTCAGACATGACTGAAGTGAATTGGCATATATGCATAGGCTATCCATAAGACTAATTTATCATCTTAGAAGCCATATCTATAAGGCAAATGTATCATTAATTGTTAAGACAAAATAACAAAAACATGAAACAGAAATTAAACAACTTGAGTAATCTGCTTATCCATTTTAGAAGGTATAGACAGCGACTTCTAATTTCAACTTAGGTCTCAAAAAAACAACCAAAAACAAAACACATTAAAAAGGGACTCTTTACTAGTAAATTTGGATGGAAAGAAACAGCTTTGAAAGCACCAGTATAATGTACAAACAGAATTGTTTGTAC
Organism: Bubalus kerabau; assembly: GCF_029407905.1. NCBI lineage: Eukaryota > Metazoa > Chordata > Mammalia > Artiodactyla > Bovidae > Bubalus > Bubalus kerabau. Next base: position 17,939,382 of record NC_073627.1, on the reverse strand, counting down.
AATTCTGTACAGAAGACAGAATCCCACACTACACTAATTAAAAAATTAATAGCTGCTATATGTAAACAGCTAGAGAAAGAGCCAACTAGGAGAAATTGGTATTTCATCCTGTGATGGAAAAAATTAAAGAAATATGGAAGGAGTGATGTATTAAAATATTTTACTATTTGATATCACGGGTCTTTAAGAGCAACATGAAGCAATTTCTAAAATCGGTTTGCTTTCAAAATAAAGTGCATGACTCAATGACATCAGTTGATAGAGGTCAACTCTTCTAATCAAGTCAAAGATCATAGGATAGGGTAAAAAGTCTCCCAGACCTGGTCCCTCACCAGGGGACAAAAGATTTAGTTTCTTCAGATGGCAGGAGGGGGAAATGACTTGGCACCGCATCACACCCTTAAAATCCAATAGGGTTTCTTACATGCCAACAGAGCACTGTGCGTCAAAGCAAACCTTGGTGTAGTATGGATGGAAAAATCATGATGTGTCTTTCATTTCCTGAACGCCTTATAAACATGCACAGTAAAACACTCATGATACCCATCACAGGTCATGGAAAAAAACCAATTTGCTGTTTCCAGCCCCTCCCCTTGTATAGGTGCTTGAGCCTCTGCACTGGGCCTTGGGGTTCTTTTCGCAGATTATTGTCCGGAGGGAAACTGAGTGAGCGAGGAAAAGCAACGTGCGCTAGACACAGTTTGTCACCAAAACAGAAATCAGTATTAAAAACCCCGATCCTACCCTCCCTCCACTTTCTTCTAGAAAACAAAAACAAAACCAACACTCGCCCCGCAAACTTGCTCCACCATTATGAAGATCATACAGGCACTGATCAAACGTGCGTCCCAACCATCCTTGGGCAAGAGAGCACCTGGGGCGAGTTTTCGGCCCCTCATCGCTGACCCCGGCCCGGGCCCAGCCCCTGGGCTGACAGGAGGGGCTCGCCCGACATTGGCCCGGAGGGAAAAGGAGGGATTATCGCCGAACTCCGCTCACACCCGGGGAAGAAGTAACGTAGGGCCAGAGGGAACGCGGCTGAGGCTGCGGTCAAGGCCTCGGAACTGACGAGAAGACAGGCAGGAGCCGGCGTGAGGTGAGGCGGGAGAAGCAGCCGGGCCTAGGCCGCAGCAGGCCGCGAAGTGGCCATACGCCGCTTCCCGACCGAGGCTGCGAGCCAAGCCTCAGGGAAGAGGGTTACCATTACCTGGACGGGTTCCTGCAGCACCGTCATCCTGGAGGTTCAGGCCCACTTTCTGCAGTGCCTCAGGCCCCCCCCGTAGCGACTCCGGCCCGGCCAGCCCCGGCTCATTTAAACTCACCAGCGACCGTTACCGGGGGATGGGGGAGGCCGAGCGAGAGCCGAGTACCTCCGAGCGGGACACGGAAAAGCCCGAAGTGGAGAGACGCGCGCGGGAGCCAGACGGAAATGCCCGAAGGAGACCGGAAATACCCGAGGTGAATCGGCAGAGGAGATCACCGTTGCCGGAAGTTGTCGAGGAGTACCGGAGACGACCGAGCGTGATCCAAAGCGTATGTTCCTCTTCTTGGTCACGCTTTCACTCACGCACGCCACGCCCCGTCGGCTCTTGGGTAGGGGCACGCCCAATCGGTAACCAATAGGCTGGGCGTGGTGTGCGGGAGTCGACCGGCAGCGTTACGCGGCCGGGCTTCAATATTGATTTGCCGTTCAAGCTTGCTGGATTAATTGGTGCGCGGTGGATTAAGCAGAGTGTTAAACTCAGGAGTTTGGGGCTGATTTTAATTAATCAAGAGGTATCTGTCTGTTAAGTTTAGGTCGTTTATCCATTCCTGAACTCTTATTCATGCCTCAAAGGGAAATAGGAAATTGGAAAGACTGCCACTATTTAAAGATTCAATTTGACCCCTGTCCTCAGATTACGGTCTGTTTAACGGAAAAGTAATGTAACAAAGAAGGAAAGTTATAACCAACCTAGATAGCATATTGAAAAGCAGAGACATTACTTTGCCAACAAAGGTCCGTCTAGTCCAAGGCTATGGTTTTTCCTGTGGTCATGTATGGATGTGAGAGTTGGACTGTGAAGAGAGCTGAGCGCCGAAGAATTGATGCTTTTGAACTGTGGTGTTGGAGAAGACTCTTGAGAGTCCCTTGGACTGCAAGGAGATCCAACCAGTCCATTCTGAAGATCAGCCTTGGGATTTCTTTGGAGGGAATGATGCTAAAGCTGAAACTCCAGTACTTTGGCCACCTCATGCAAAGAGTTGACTCATTGGAAAAGACTCTGATGCTGGGAAGGATTGGGGGCAGGAGGAGAAGGGGATGACAGAGGATGAGATGGCTGGATGGCATCACTGACTCAATGGACACGAGTTTGAGCAAGCTCCAGGAGTTGATGAACAGGGAAGCTTGGCATGCTGCAGTCCATGGGGTAACAAAAAGTCGAACACAACTGAGGGACTGAACTGAAGATGAGAAAAGTTTTAGATGTAAGCCAGATTTTGAAGGATAGGTAGAATTAGAAGAAAAGAAAGGAGAAAGTGAAAGGGAGCAGAATGAGATCAATCTGGTAAGAGATGTGACATTAACTGCTGCTGCTGCTGCTAAGTCGCTTCAGTTGTGTCCGAGTCTGTGCGACCCCATAGACGGCAGCCCACCAGGCTCTGCCGTCCCTGGGATTCTCCAGGCAAGAACACTGGAGTGGGTTGCCATTTCCTTCTCCAATGCATGAAAGTGAAAAGTCAAAGTGAAGTGATTATTTAGGTCGCCAGATCATGGAAAATCTCAGAAACAGGGCAGAAATGTTTACTCTTGATAGGAGAGGCATTGTGACGTATTGGAAAAAGGGTTGGATTTCAATTTTATCTCTGGCACTATTAGCTTTAGGTCCTTAGGAAAGTCACAGCCTCACTGAACTTGTATTTCTTAAGAGTCAGACACGACTGAGCGACTTCACTTTGACTTTTCCCTTTCATGCATTGGAGAAGGAAATGGCAACCCACTCCAGTGTTCTTGCCTGGAGAATCCCAGGGACGGGGGAGCCTGGTGGGTTGCCGTCTATGGGGTCGCACAGAGTCGGACACGACTGAAGCGACTTAGCAGCAGCAGCAGTATAAAAACAACCATTAAGAGGACGAAATGCATTAATGTATGTGACTGTCTAACACACATAGTGAGTGAGTGAAGTCGCTCAGTCGTGTCCGACTGTTTGCAACCCCATGGACTGTAGCCTACCAGGCTCCTCTGTCCATGGGATTTTCCAAGCAAGAGCACTGGAGTGCGTTGCCATTTCCTTCTCCAACACACATAGGAGGCTCTCAAATTTCCTTCCTATTACCTCTCCCCCTAAAGTGTGTGAACAGGGAACTATTAAAATTTTAGTTTTTGGTAGATGAGAAAAACAGTCTTTGCAATATTTTTAAAATTAAAGTATAGTTGATTTACAATATTGTGTTATTTTCAGGTGTATAGCAAAGGGATTCAGAAATGTATTTTTTCAGATTATTTTTGCACAATAGGTTATGCAAGATACTTTTTATAGTTCCCTGTGCTATATGGTAAATCCTAGTTGCTTATCTATGTCATGTATAGTAGTTTGTATCTATTAACCTCATGTTCTTAGTTTACCTTTCTTTCCTTCCCTTTTCCCTTCCGTATCCAAAAGGTTGAAGAAAACACTTTTTGAAGGTTGACTTCCTAATCAGGGCATTTCTAGGCTAGATGTGGGACTTCAATTTTAAAAGTATTGCAAAGACTGTTTTTCTCAATAGTATATTCCATTTGTGTAGATATTTCTCTTTCTGGTTCTAACATTTTATGTAGATGAAATCAGTTTAGAATGGGTCACTCCCTTCCTTTGGGTGTTGCTGTGAGGGGGGTGGGGCCTGGGTGTTTTGTTTTGTTGACAGAGCTATAGCCTTTACTGGAGGCCATCGCTAGTCACTGCTTGTGTGCTTGTAGCCCCAGAAAGGGTGAGGTGATCTTATGCTGCCCTGTGCCTTGTTCTGTGCGCAGGGTTGGGCTGGGTGAATTAGGGTGGGAATAGTGTCCAGTATGGAGAAGGCAATGGCACCCCACTCCAGTACTCTTGCCTGGAAAATCCCATGAATGGAGGAGCCTGGTAGGCTGCAGTCCATGGGGTCGTGAAGAGTTGGACACGACTGAGCGACTTCACTTTCACTTTTCACTTTCATGCATTGGAGAAGGAAATGGCAACCCACTCCAGTGTTCTTGCCTGGAGAATCCCAGGGACAGGGGAGCCAGGTGGGCTGCCATCTCTGGGGTCGCACAGAGTCAGACACGACTGAAGCGACTTAGCAGCAGCAGCAGTGTCCAGTATGGTAGTCACTAGCTAAAGTTTAGTTAAAATCAAGTAAAATTTAAAATGAAGCTCTTCAGATGCCCTAGCCCCATTCCAGGGACTCAGTAGAGACATGTAGCTAGTGATTCCCATACTGGATAGCACAGGCACAGATTATTACCATCATTGGCTTGATTAGGACTGTAAGATCCAAGATGGCTTCACTCACATGTTTGGGGCCTTGGTGCTGGTTGTTGGCTGAGCTCCTTATTTCTCTTCCATATGACTTCACATCAGTCAGTCGTCTGACCCTAACTTCTTGACTTGGCACCTGGCAACCAAGAAGGCAAAAACAGAAGCTGTGAGGCCCCTTAAGGCCCAGCTCTGTAAGTCAAGCTCCATCACTTCTAGTTGGTCAAATTAAGACACAGAGGCCGACTGGATTCAACTGGAGGAGAAATAAGAGTCCACCTGTAGATGGGAAGAGTGGCAAAGTGACGCTGCAAAGGGCGTGTGCCATGGGAAGGACTGACAGTCTTTGAAAACACGCTCCCAGGTTTGAGATGCCAGATGAGAGAATCTGGTAGGGGAATGGAAAGAAAGTGTGTGTGTGTGTGGGAATTACTCCTAAAATGTGACATAATATTACTCTTAAAATGTGCTGCTTTAACTGACCACAGCACTCCAGATTTAGTCCAGTGAATTCAGAATACAATAGAACTCATGCTTTTATTATCTGGATGACTTCTATTAAAGTGGGCTAAAGTTTTATTTACATAACTCTGATCCTGCTAAGCTTTTGGTCATTTTACACACACACACACACACACACAGCACTTTTTCACACAACAGGCTTCCAAGTCATGTACCTGAGCATTTGATTCTTGTAAACTTCAATGTAGAAACTTACAACACAGGATATATAAAGCTGATTTTTGTGTGTATGAAAATGTGTGTCTAGACTCAGCATTTAGAGATTCTGTGATGTTTGTCATGCTGGCTCATAAGCTTAGAATTTGCCTAAAGTCCCACCTCGCCCCCCCACCCCCATACCCTTTTTTTCTTTTTTCTGAAAAAGAGCATCTCTTTTCTGACCGTTGGTCATGGGCTAACACATCTGTTGTGATTTTGTGCTCATTCACAGCAAGACCACATTGTTTGAAGTTGTGCTTCGATGGACTCTTTTAGAGCATTTTTACTTCCTTTTCTGTTCCTGATTGACCTACTTAAACTTACCATCCAGCAACTACTTGGACATCCTGCCGTCACCCCGATCCACATATATTTAGCTGGCAAGTGGACTTAGATTACAGTAAGCATTATTCCAAACATGATAATTTTTCCTTTTTCTTAGCCTGCCCCTTGTTCTGTTTCATGTACAATCAAATTCGAGGTCAGGGTTTAGGGAACTATTCAAGAGGCTAGACATGGTACCATAGACAAGGTACAGGCCCACTGAGATAACCCAGAGAAAGCTCAGTCTTCTCAGTTCCTTGAGTCCTCCTTATCTGTACCCTTCTTTTGTCCCTGCTGCACACTGCCTCTTATCCTCTTTATATTACCTACTGTGAGGCTCTGCCCCTCTCTTCCCACCCCGCGTATCTTTGCTCCCCCTCGTCATCAAATCAACCCCTTGAGACTTCCCTGGTGGTCCAGGGGCTCAGACTCCGAGCTCCCAATGCAGGGGGCCCTGGCTCAATCCCTGAGCAGGGTATTGGATCCCACATGCTGCAGCTAAGACCCAGCACAACCAAATAAATACATGATAAAAAAATATTTTTTTAAAAAACAATACATACCATGTTGCTGCTGCTAAGTCACTTCAGTCATGTCTGACTCTGTGTGACCCCATAGACGGCAGCCCACCAGGCTCCCCCATCCCTGGGATTCTCCAGGCAAGAACACTGGAGTGGGTTGCCTTTAGTATTGCATTAAAAAACATCATTCCTTTACTTTGGCATCTCTGATCACACAGTTTCCTGGTTTTCTTTCTACTGCTCTGTTTCTTATCAGTTTCCTTTACAGAACTTCTAATATCAGAATGCTTCACGGGTTCAGTTCTAGGCCTTCTCACTCTGTATGTTCTTACAAGGTGAACTTACTCTCATGGTTTCAGGGTTTTTTTTATTGAAAATTGTTCCATAGGCTGTATCTCCAGCCAGGCTCTTCTTAGAACTCCAGGCCTAAATGCCTAGCTGTCAGCTTGATATTTCTGGGTGTCTCACAGGTACTTTGTTCAGGATGGAACTCCTCACTCTTCTATTTTAATTATTATCTGTTGCAGTTTCTCCATTGCCCAAACCTGAAATCACTCTTTTTCTTTAATAACCCTAATGTCTGGTTTCAAAGCCCTACTGACTTTACCTCCTAAATTTACCTTCATGTCTCTTCTGCCTCAAGTCTCACCTACCTCCAAAAACAAGTGTAATCATGTCAGGACTCTCCTCCCTAAGCCTCTCCACTGTTGACCTAAAACAAATAGACTGCCAGTTATTGCTTCAGCATAAAAATGGGTTTATTTGGGACAGTGAAGAAGTGCAGGGTCTGCAACCATGGTGAGCCACATGCAAGTCACTAGCAAAAAAATGGAGAAAGAGAACTCTTTCATGGCAGGGAAAAGGAAGTTGGGAGGGCTATAATAAATAAAAAGTTTACGATTCTTCTTTGGCTGAGTTGTGCCAGTCTCTCATTGCCTCTTGCCAGGACAGAAGAGGAAGTCTTTCTTCTTCCTATTGGACTCTCTTATTGTCTGGGGGTGTGAGAGCTCCCTCTTCTGGTCTCCCAACTCTACTTTAATTGAAGTTTCTGTTGATTAACTTTTTTTTTTTTTTTTTAACATTTATTTGTCTGTACCGGGTCTTAGTTGAGGCACGTGGGGTCTTTGATCTTTGTTGGGGCATGGGGGATCTTTAGTTGAGGCATGCGAACTCTCTTTTTTTTCTTTTTATTTATTTTTAATTGAAGGATAATTACAATATTGTGTTGGTTTCTGCCATACATCAACATGGATCAGCCGTAGGTATACATATGTTCCCTCTCTCATGAGCTTCCCTCCCACCTCCCACCCCATCTCACATCTCTAGGTTGTCACAGAGCCCTGGTGTGAGTTCCCGAAGTCATACAGCAAGTTCCTACTGATTGTCTGTTTTACATATGTTAGTATATGTTTCCAGAGGCATGTGAACTCTTAGCTGCAGCGTGTAGGATCTAGTTCCATGACCAGGGGATCGAACCTGCATCCCTAACATTGGGAGCAAGAAGTCTTAGCCACTGGAACACCAGGGAAGTCCCCTGATTAACTTTTTACATGCCCCAATTCAGGATTTCCCATTGTTCTCAGGATATAGTCCAAAACCTTTAACTAGTCTTAACAGGGCTATGCAAGGTCTAGTCTCTGCTTTCTTATTCAGCCTTATATCACTTGTTTCCCTCTTATACTATATATTCCAGTGAAGGAGATCAGAAAATGCCACTTTGGCATGAAGATTATTCTGAACTGAAAGCAAGGCAACAAATATAGATATTTTTGCCCACCCACCCCCATCTGCCTAAAAGCAGACATAAATTCTCCTTTGTGAAGGTGTTTCCTCTCCCCTCTCCTATAAAAGAAAGAGGAAATCAACCATTATCACTGGAAACAGAGCTGGCACTGAGTTGGTTCTGCACCAAAAAACCTTATTAAAATAACCTTTATCTTCCATTAGTTTCCCCATATATTTCTTTTCTATAATATACCACCCCTACAAGCCCAAACACTATTTCTTTGTCTGGTTACTTCTCCACAAATGTAGAGAATCATGTATGCTAAGATGATAGGTAAGGCCCAGGTTCTAACCACCTCTTCAAGTTATTTATCACTGAATTCTCCTGTGTGTATGCACATTGCGTGTGTAAATAAAATCTTGTTTTTAAAATTCTGGTAATCTGTCTTTTGTCGGTTTAATTTGCAGGGCCCCAGAGACTGAACTTATGAGGATAGAGGGAAAAGTCCCTGCCCTCCCCATCGCCGCCCCCACTGTACTAGCTACATGGAACTTCTTAACCCACTTTCTATTCCCAGAAACATTGTATATATTGCTATCCCTGTCCAGATATTCTAGTTCAACTCTTCACTTGGCTATCTCTACCCATCCTCCAAATTTCACTTCTTTAGTTTTTTTCTGACCTATTGGAATACAGGGATAGTTTGGCTATCCCTGCTTTTCCTTGAGTGCTAACGTACTTGTCATTACTCCTATCACCCTTTACTGTGCTAACTTGTTTAATTGTCCTCTTCCTATCTAACCCATAAGCTTCGTGAGGAAAGAAGCCCTGTTTGCCTATTCCAGGATGTATTCTCCACACTTAGTATAGTATCAGGTACAGGCAAACCTTAGAGACATTGTGAGTTCTAATCCAGACCATCAGATAAAGCAAATATCAGAACAAAACAAGTCACATGAATTTTTAGGGCTCCCAGCATATATAATGAAGAAGGCAATGGCACCCCACTCCAGTACTCTTGCCTGGAAAATCGCATGGACGGAGGAGCCTGGTAGGCTGCAGTCCATGGGGTCACTAAGAGTTGGGCACAACTGAGCGGCTTCACTTTCACTTTTCACTTTCATGCATTGGAGAAGGAAATGGCAACCCACTCCAGTGATCTTGCCTAGAGAATCCCAAGGATGGCGGAGACTGGTGAGCTGCCATCTATGGGGTTGCACAGAGTTGGACACAACTGAAGCGACTTAGCAGCAGCAGCAGCAGTACATATAAAAGTTATAGTATACTATAGACTATTAAATCTGCAATAGTATTATGTTTAAAAATGTACATACCTTAGTTTAAAAATACTTCAGCAAGTAATAGTAGTAACAGCAAAGATCACGGGTCACAGATCACCATGTCTGTGTGTGCTAAGTTGCTTCAGTCGTGTCCGACTCTTTGCAACCCTATGGACTGTAGCCCGCCAGGCTCCTCTGTCCATGGAATTCTCCAGGCAAGAATACTGGAGTGTGTTGCCATGCCTTCTCCAGGGGATCTTCCAACCCAGGGATTGAACCCACATCTCTCACATTGGCAGGGAGATTCTTTACCACTGGTGCCACCTGGAAGCCCCCAGATAGATCACCATAACAAGTATATTAATAATGAAAAATTTGAGCTATTGTGAGAGTTACCAAAAATGTGGCATAAAATGAATAAATGCTGTTGGAAAAATGGTGCCAATAGATTTTCTTGATGCAGGGTTGCCATGAACTTTCAATTAGTAGAAAACACAATATCTGTGAAGTGTAACAAAGCAAAGTGTAATAAAATGAGGTATGTCTGTGTTGTTGTTGTTGCTGTTTAGTCCCTTAGTCATGTCCAACTCTTTTTTGACCCCATGGACTGGAGCTTGCCAGGCTCCTCTGTCCATAGAATTTTCCAGGCAAGAATGCCGGAGTGGGTTGCCATTTCCTACTCCAGGGGATCTTCCCAACTCAAGGATTGAATACGAATCTTATGCATTGGCAGGCGGATTCCTTACCACTGAGTCACCAGGGAAGCCCAGTATGCCTGCAGAAGATGGGTATTCATTTTTTTATTTGTTTAGTGAATAAGTAGAATAAACTCATTCTGTTCATATTATTAATTTTTGTTTATTGATTGGTGTTATGTATGGAATATTTGTGTTTCCCCCACTCCCAATTCATATGTTGAAGCCCTAACCCCTGCTGTGGCTGTGTTTGCAGAGGAGACATCTAAGGTTAATGAGTTCATAAAAGTGGGGCCCTGATCCAATAGGATTAGTGTCCTAATCCTTTTTAAGAAGAGACACCCGAGAGCTCACTCTCTCTCTCTACCACCCTCCTCCCCCTTGTATGTTTATGCACCATGGAAAGGTCTTATGAGGACATAGAAGGCAGCCATCTACTAAGTTAGGAAAAGAGCTCTTACCAGAAACCAGATTTGCTAGCACTTTAATATATATATAGATATGTATATCTATATATATATTTGGCTGCATTTGAGTCTCAGTTTTGGCATGCAGGATCTTCATTGCATCACATGGGATCTTCCGTTGCGGTACACAGACTGTCTAGCTCTGGTACAGGCTCTGGAGCATGTGAGCTCAGTAATTTCCTAGGCTTTAGTTGCTCTGGTAGCTCAGACGATAAAGTGTCTGCCTGCAATGCAGGACACCTGGGTTTGATCCCCGGGTCGGGAAGATCCCCTGGAGAAGGCAATGGCAATCCACTCCAGTACTCTTGCCTGGAAAATTCCATGGATGGAGGAGCCTGGTAGGCTATAGTCCATGGGATCGCAAAGGGACGGACACGACTGAGCGACTTCACTTTCTTTCTTTCTATAGTTCCTTTTGGAGAAGGAAATGGCAACCCACTCCAGTGTTCTTGCCTGAAGAATCCCATGGACAGAGGGGCCTGGTGAGCTACAGTCTATGGGGTTGCAAAGAGTCAGACACGACTAAGCAACTAACACACACACGGAATGACTGTTTCAAGATCGAAAAAGGAGTACGTCAGGGCTGTCTGCTGTCACCCTGTTTGTTTAACTTACACACTGAGCACATGAAAAATGCTGGGCTGGGTGAGTTACAAGCTGGAATCAAGATAGGCAGGAGAAATATCAATGTCAGATATGCAGATGATACGACTCTAATGGCAGAAAGTGAAGAAACAAAGAGAAACTAAAGAACCTCTTGATGAGGATGGAGGAGAACAGTGAAAGAGCCAGCTTAAGGCTAAATATGAAAAAACTAAGATCATGGCAGGCAGCCCCATTACTGCATGGCAAATGGAAGGGGGAGAGATGGAAGTAGTGACAGATTTTCTCTTCTTGGGCTCCAAAATCACTGTGGATGGTGACTGCAGCCATGAAATCAAAAGATGATTGCTTCTTGACAGGAGAGCGATGATAAACCTAGACTGTGTGTTGAAAAGCAGAGACATTACTTTGCTGACAAAAGTTCATATAGTCAAAGCTCTAGTCTTCCCAGTGGTCAAGTACAGTTGTGAGAGCTGGACTATAAAGAAGGCAGAATGCCAAAGAATTGATGCCTTCAAACTGTGGTGCTAGAGAAGACTCCTGAAAGTCCCTTGGACAGCAAGGAGGTCAAACCAGTCAATCTTAAGGGAGATCAACCCTGAATATTCACTGGAAGGACTGATGCTGAAGCTGACGCTCCAGTATTTTGGTCATCTGATGCCAATAGACGACTCATTGAAAAGTCCCTGATGCTGGGAAAGATCAAGAGCAGAAGGATAAGAGGGTGTCAGAGGATGAGATGGCTGGACTGCATCACCCATGCAATGAACATGAACTTAGGCAAACTCTGGGAGATGGTGAGGGACAGGGAGGCCTGGCGTGCTGCAGTCCATGGGGTCGCAAAGAGTTGGACATGACTGGGAGACCGAACAACAACGACAATAAGTTCCATGAAGGCAGGGACTTTGGCTTCTCATGATATCCCCATCACCTAGCAGAGTGCCCTGTACAAATATGAACAGATTTTAAAATATTATAAATCTATAAACATTTTTTTATATCTGATCATTGAATGGCTTGACCACTTAATTTATCTCTTACTGGTCATAATTTGATGCTTTCTTTTTTTTTTTTTGGCTCCACCAAGCGGCACGTGGGATCTTTAGTTCCCCGACCAGTGATCGCACCCCCTGCAGGGGAAGCATAGATTCTTAACCACTGACCCTCCAGGGAAGTCCCATGATGCTTTAAAAAAAAATTTTTTTTTAATGTGGACCGTTTTAAAGTCTTTACTAAGTTTTTTTACAATATTGCTTCTCTGCTTTTTAAGTTTTTTGGGGCGCTGAGGCATGTGGGATCTGAACTTCCTAACTAGGGACTGAACACGCACCCGCTGAGTTGGAAGGCAAAGTCTTAACCACTGAATAGTCAAGGAAGACCCCCTTGATGCCTTTTTGACTCCCCCACTCTGGACATTGGGCTTCCCTGGTGGCTCAGACAGTAAAGAATCCACCTGCAATGCAGGAGACTGGGGTTCGATGCCTGGGTCAGGAAGATCCCCTAGAGAAGAGAATGGCTACCCACTCCAGAATTCTTGCCTGGAGAATTCCATGGACAGAGAAGCCTGGAAGACTACATCCATGGAGTTGCAAAGAGTTGCACACAACTCAGCAACTAACACTTTCCCTTCTCTGATATCCAGATATCCAGGGCCTTGTCCCTCTATATGCTGGCCTTGTCCACATGTTCTTGAGGTATTCAAAGTCAAGGCAGTGTCTGAAGTGTTGAGATTCATCAGAATATGCATCTTGGTTGAGGTAAGCTCTGCAAACTCAAAGGGAAAGCGATAAATGGCAGGCTAATTAACTTGTCTGGAGTGAGGGCTATGTAAGCTTGGTTGAAATGGCGATGCTGGGGACAGTTGATAAGCTCTAGGTTCCAGGCTGATGACTTTAGACTGATAAAATAGACCAAGAGAGCTGCCAGGGGTGACAGAGCTGGGGAATGACCTCATGAAAATGGAATCAGAGAAAGATTATGTTAACAGCTGAGGATTATGTGAATTGGAGAAGAGAGTAGGGGCTGGGGATGCAGCAAAGAGGCTCCTAGGGAGTGTAGGCAACTTCAGTTTCTATTATGGTAGGATCCTAGGTGGTTGATGGAAATGGAAATGGTTCTGAGTTACTCATTTATAGTGAGAAATATTCTTATCTAATTCCTTCTCCTTAGGGCATTAAGATTCTAACCAGAAGGCAGCTTGAGGAGTAAAGACTTTGAACCAAAAGAATGAATTGGATGATCTTACTGGCTATTATCTCCTTTTCCTCAGAAGGGGCATATGTGTCTGACTGCTAGGTGGTATGGTGGTGAAGAATCTGCCTGCCAATGCAGGAGACACAAGTGATGCGGTTCGATCCCTTGGTTGGGAAGATCCCCTGAAGTACGAGATGGCAACCCACTCCAGTATTCATGCCTGAAGAATTTAATGGACAGAGGAGCTTGGTGTGCTACAGTCCATGGGGTCTCAAAGAGTCAGATACGACTGGGCACACATGCTAGACAAAAAACATCTGTATCATTTGGAGAGGACACCAACCAAGTAATAGATTCTTTGTTTCTCCCTTTTCTAAGTTCTAGGGAGGCTTTCATTTTTCTCTAAATAAATTGCACAGCAATGGTTTAAACACAGACTTAATTGATTCCAGTCTTGAGTATACACCATAGTTGTCTTAAGTAGATGTTATTATTGTTTATCTGTTTCTGTGTCACAAATATGTGATTTGGGAGATGGGTGATTAGCTAGGTTTAAAACATACTGAGTTTGAAGTGCTTCTGGTGAGAAATGTCCAATGGTCAATTGAAAATGTGAAGCTTGAACAATTTAGGAAGGAAACTGGGACTTGAGATATTTTTCAGGTAGGATTCTGAGTGGTTTCTTTTGGGGGGTTATGTTACACCTTATGAAACTTAGTGAGGCTATTTATCATTATATTAAAACTGTATTGATTTATACATCTGCATCCTCTATATCAAAAGAAAAGGGGGTGGTGGTGGCAGAGGATGAGATGGTTAGATAAGCATCACTGACTCAATGACATGAATTTGAGCAAACTCCAGGAGACAGTGGAGGACAGAGGAGCTTGGCATGCTGCAGTCCATGAGGTTGCAAAGATTTGGACACGACTTAGCAACTGAGTAACAACAATCCTCTGTACCAGACAGTGAGCTCCCTGGGGTCAGGGATGGCCTCTTACTCATCTTAGTCAAAGTACCTGTCTACTGTGGGTGCTCATTAAGTGTTGAATGAGTGAATAAGAGTAGTCTGGATAAAGGAGATGAAGGAAAAGAGGTTCAGTGACAACTTCAGTGTTGTAAGTACAGCTGAGAAGGCCTCGAGGTATCTAAGACCACAGATCTAGCCACAGACCAGTGGTCGATGAAGCTAGGGAGGAAGTCAGAATTCAAGAAGTAAAAGAAGAAACTGATGTTGGTGTAAAGGGAAACTGAGAAAAGAGAATCATCTTTAGCACTGAAAGCACATGCTGAGAATAAGTGCCTGCTAGGAGTCTGAGTCGCTTCTTCCTTACTTAGAGCCATCCATACTCAGGTGCCAGGCCAGCTCTTCCACTGATGCCTTCTTGCTTCTATGCTTCCCGGAGTAGGGGCAGCAGGCCTCCCCTAAAGGGAATCCCTATCAGCAATTTCAGCTCCTATCGTTGCTACAGAGTAGTGTCCTAGCTTCTTGTCCCGAGTCTGCCATGACTTACAGTGTGACCTTGGGCAAGTCATCCCCTTTCCTCTGGACCTCTAAAGTCCCTTGCAGCTGTCAGGATGTCTGGGAGAACACAGTTCGGATGACTGGTGAGAATTCCAACTTGCCCTTTGCTGCGTTTCTTCTATAAGTCGCCTTGCCAAACACCAGCTGTCCTGGACACTGCTTTTGGTCCTCAGGCTGACTCTCATCCACCTGTTTCTGGGCCCCTCCCGGCGTCCTTCTCCCGCAGTGCAGTTCACAGATGCGCCACTAGGCGGCACTGCTTTGACCTGCACAGAAATTAGCTTCAACCATTGAGGCCGACTATTGAGTAGTGAGGTCAAGCATATGTAGCATTTTCCATCTGAACTAGAATAGCCGAGGAAATGAAGTTTGAGAAAACGATTTAAGTGCTCTGAGAGCCGGTGCTACCGTACTCCTTGAAATTTTGATTTTAGACTCCTTTCTACTTGTTTTCTGCTTTTACCTCAGGTGGCCTGGGCCTTAAGAGCCGCTGAGGCTTCAGGTGACTCATTGCTTTTTTTCTCTTTCCTTGGTGGCAAGGAATCTATACAGAGGACAGGGTTAATCACTCTCCTTGACTTATAGCCTTCTTTCATCAAGGGTTCATATAAGGCCTCTTTGTTTAAAAGATTATTTATTCCCTCTTATCTCATTACCCCTTCCATCTAAACTACACTCAGCATTACAGCGTTAGGCAACCATCAGATATTTTTAATGTGTATTTCTTTTATGCGTGTTCTTGAATAATAGGTAATGCTTCTAGTATTTTAAACTCTTTTATGTATTTTATTTCACCCAGTGTACCCAAAATTGTATCTCAAGATGTAGTCAATATAAAAATTACTAATGAGATATATTACATTCTTTTTTGTCTTCAAAATCCACTGTGTTTTACTCTTACAGTGTACCTCAATTTGGATGCTAAATTTTCATCAGAAATACTTGAACTGTTTTTAGACCATAAAATTCACAGTTGAAAAGTAGATTCATGTACATGAGTTGTTCCAAGCATGCTTTAACATTTTCCAGTAACTGAATCAAATACCAAAAAAAATCACTTTCTTTTAATATCTGCATCCAAATTGACAAAATTGCTTCATTTTAGAATTGATTTAACTTTGAAGCAAAAGCATATATCACTTTCAAAACTATGTCCAAGATAAGTAAATTTACCAACTCTCCTGTCAATCAGTATTATTCACATGAAATTCAAAGAGATATTGCATAAATTGAAAAGCAACTCTGAAAGTGAAAAAGTAAAATGAAAGTGAAGTTGCTCAGTTGTGTCCGACCCTTTGCAACCCTGTGGACTGTAGCCCACCAAGTTCCTCCATCCATGGGATTCTCCAGGCAAGAATACTGGAGTGGGTTGCCATTTCCTTCTCCAGGGGATCTTCCCGACCCAGGGAACGAACCTGGGTCTTCCGCATTGCAGGCACATGCTTTACCCTCTGAGTCACCAGGGAAGCCCAAGATATGTCCAAGATAAGTAAATTTACCAATTTTCCTGTCAATCAGTATTATTCACATGAAATTCAAAGAGATATTGCATAAATTGAAAAGCAACTCTAAGATGTATTAATATCAACATTAAAACTGTCTTGTTTTTGCAGCCAATTTACATAATACTATTGATTACAATGAAAATCTCCCACCTATTTGTGTTATAAAACTTTTCACTAATTTGCACCATGAGAAATTTCAATTTTAGCATAAATTCTCATCTCTGTCTAGTTAATTTGCAAATAAGCATTTTCTTTCTTTGAAGCTTCAATTTAGCTCCTTCATAACCAATATGATATCAGTAAGATTGTATGCACATTTTTTCCCCAATTTTAATTATTTTCTCTACTTCTTTTTTCTTATTGGAGTATAATTGCTTTACAATGTTGTGTTAGTTTTGCTGTTCAACAAAGTGAATCAGATGTATGTATACACATATCCACCTCCTCTTGAGCCTCGTTCCCATCCCAACCCACCCTACCCCATCCCAACCATCGGGACCATCACAGAGCACTGAGCTGAGCTCCCTGTGCTACAAAGAAACTTCCCACTAGCTATCTATTTTACACATGGTAGTGCATATATATATATATATGCATATATTTTTTAATTTATAGAAGTGTTATCATGGCTTATATCTCATTCAGTTTCTCACTTATCACTATGTTTCTTTCGTGTATGCATCTAATCCTTTGCTTCTAACTGCTACACACTCTTTCATGGTGCCTGTGCCTCTTACCCAGGGATTCCCAGTGACGGAGACCCAGACTGCTTCCAAGTCCTGCCACCACAAATCACGGTAAGGTGAATATCCTGTTCATGTCCGTTATAAGCTTATGTGAGGTTTTTTTCGGATGTATACTTAGCTTGATTGCTCTTCTAACCACGAAGCACTACTGCTTCTATCCCTCATATTTCTTAGCTTTTCCATTTCTTTGCCTTTCTTTTCTTCTTCTGGGATATATTCTCTTTCAGTTCCCTAATACATTTCCCAGCTGTGTCCGTTCCACTAATTTTCAGGTCTACTGTGTGCTCAATTTTAGTTATTCATTTTTTATGCCTAACATTGCTTATTTTATTAAAGTTGTTTTCCTTATTTCAACTATTATACTTTTCTATATGTGATATTTCTGTTTGATTCTTCTTTATGTTTTTTCATTCTGGTGTCATATTGGTAATATTTGCCTTTATCTGTTTTGAAAGTGAAAGTGTTAGTCGATCAGTCACGTGTAATTCTTTGTGACCCCGTGGACTGTAGCCCGCCAGGCTCCTCTGACCACAGAACTCTCCAGGCAACACTGGAGAGGAGAATCATTCCCCTCTCCAGGGAATCTTCCTGAACGAGGGATAGAACCTGAGTCTCCTGCATCGCAGGCAGATCCTTTACTGTTTGAACCACCTTTAACATGTTTATTAACCTCCTTTTAAAATCTTGGTCTGTCCTGGTCATCCTTCTATTTAAAGGACAATCTGTCATCAAGTGGGTTGTATCCATCTGAATTAGTTGTTCTCTTCACTTGTCTTGTTATTTTGCCCATGGGTACATAGGTTGCTCTGTTCAACAATGTGTACCAGTGCCATTTAGCTCAGGGGGTGAGGGTCAGGGGTGGATGAGTCCTAGGACTGAGAACCCCAGGCATCAAAACTCCCAAGTCAGTCAGACCCAACCCCACAGAATAACTCCTCATGTCAGACATCACCCTTTGCCCTCCACCTCCCATGGGAGAAGCAACCTTAGGGGGAAGTGCTTCTTAGATTGCAATTCATTTGCTTGGAGAGTTGAGGGGATGCAGAGGGGAAATAACTGTCCAAAGTTCAGTTCCCCCTCCTGTTTTTTATTGGCTCCTCATAAGCACAGTGCATCTTCAATGCCCCAATGGTACCCTTACCAGCACCGCGATCAGTGTTTTTTGTTTGTTTGTTTTACAGAATTTTGTTGGGGAATCATTGACATACAAGAATAGGCACATACATTAATTTGTACAGTTTGATAAATTTTGATATTTGTGTACACTCCCTAAACCAACGGCCAAATCATAATAGTGCATTTATCTATCCATCCACCCTGAAAATTTCCCACAAAGTGATAGGTAGAAGGATAGATTTTAATGCTCCAGGGCACAAAAAGTTCATTGATAACTTTTTTATTTTTAAATATATTGATTTTGAAGTATTTGATACTTAGAATATATGTAATGTTTATGTAAGTTATGAAGCATAAAACCAGTAACCATGAACCCATCTCCCACTTTAAGAATTATAACATAAAATAGCATTGATTTTAAAAAATGTTTTTATTGTAGTAAAAGTCACATAATATAAAACACACTATTTAAAAAAAAATTTATTGGTCTTAGTTGGGGCTCTCGGGCATCTCCCAGGTTGCTATGCGAGGGCTCTGGAGCCTCTCTCTGGTTGCAATGCGAGGGCTCTGGAGCATGTGGGTTCCATAGTTGCCCCAATGAAGATACAATCTTAATTTCTGGACCAGGTATTGAACCCATGTCCCCTGCATTGGAAGGTGGATTCTTAACCACTAGACCACCAGAGAAGTCCTGAAAACATACTATTTTAACCGTATTTAACATATAGTTCAGTGGCACTAAGTACATTCACATTGTTGTGTGAACCAGCAGTTTGAATCCTGAAAGTGATGTCGCATCACTGTCCCAAGAAATTGCAGAGAAGAGTGATGAAAACCTAAGACACATTTTTCTTTCTCTCATTCCACAGCCCTGCCTGGCCGCCTCCTGCCATAAACCAAAGCCACTGCTCACTCGCACCAGTTCAGAGTGGGGTCTCCCTCACCCAAGGAGTATCTCACAATTTTCTTCATTTCTTGGTATTTTCTGTTTATAATTCTTCCACAGTTGACCTTGGTGCACCAGTCACACTGGTTCAATCAAGTTTAAGGATTTTGAGCACTTGCTCTGAGCTAGGCACTGCTCTAGGCATTATCGCCTGTATTAACTCATTTAATCCTCACAGTCACAGGTTATATTAGCAGCCCCATTTTACGGATGGGAAAACTGAAATACAAAGAAGTTAACTAAGGGGACTTCCCTGGTGGTCCAGTGGCTAAGACTCCACGCTCCCAATAGAGGGGCTTGGGTTTGATCCCTGGTCAGGGGACTAGATCCCACATGCACAACTAAGAGTTCTCATGCCACAGCTAAAGATCCTGCATGTTGCAACTTAAAAAAAAATCCCACAGGCTTCAAGAAAGATAGAAGGTCCTATGTGTCGCAACTAACATCTGATACAGCCAAATAAATAAAATAAGTTAACTAGTTGTCTGCTGCTGCTGCTAAGTCATTTTAGTTGAGTCCGACTCTGTGCGACCCCACAGACGGCAGCCCACCAGGCTCCCCCGTCCCTGAGATTCTCCAGGCAAGAACAGTGGAGTGGGTTGCCATTTCCTTCTCCAATGGGTGAAAGTGAAAAGTGAAAGGGAAGTCGCTCAGTCGTGTCCGACTCTTAGCGACCCCATGGAACTTCTGCCTACCGGGCTCCTCCATCCATGGGATTTTCCAGGCAAGAGTATTGGAGTGGGGTGCCATTGCCTTCTCCGAACTAGTTGTCTAATTGGCAAATTAATCAGGACTCTGACCCAGGACTCTAACTCCTGACTGGGTCCTTGCGGCAGAGCCTGGCTTGTCCAGTGCCCTCTATGGGGACAGATAAAAGCAGTGTTGGCCAGGGATTGCCCCATGATGTCCAGCTGATGAGACACTGGCCAGAAGAGAGGAGGGGCTGGTGACAAGAACAAGGCATTAACAGCCAGGCCTGTTGTCAGCAGCGTTTGATCCTGGGCAGGAGGCTCTAACTGATCTCCCTCAGGGCAGGACACAGACGCTGGTGGTCAGAGGCAAAGGAAGGAGGATGTGTGAGTGTGTGTCAGCCCAGCCCAGTTGATCCCGGTGGTCTCTGTCCCACCCTGTGCATTTGTCCAGATTTGACATGTGGTGTAAGCTGATTGGTGCGAACTGTTCTGCGTTTTCCATTTCCTCCTTCTGGTGGCAGCGTGTGAGTGGCTGGACTCACTCTGGCTGGGGACCATGCGATGACTCCCCAGACGCCGTAGTCAGGCTGCCGGTTCTTGCTACCTCTTCTTTCCTTTGCTTTGATTGTTCAACACGTATTGAAGGATAAAACCCCACCATAGGCCCCCTGAAGGGTACTCTCAGGAGTGTGTGTGCGCTCAATGGTGTCTTACTCTTTGGAATCCCATGGACTGTAGCCCGCCAGGCTCTTCTGTCCATGGGGTTCTCCAGGCAAGAATACTGGAGTGGGTTGCTATACCTTCCTCTAAGGGATCTTCCCAAACCAGGGATCGAACCCACATCTCCTCTGTTTCCTGGAAGGTGGATTCTTTAAGCCTTAAGACTGTGAGGCAGAATGAGGACCATAAGAAAGTGGAACCTCTGATCCAGTTCCTGGGGTCTCATGAACTGTGGGCATCACTGAATTTGAGTAATAACAAGGCTAGTGTTGGGTATCTTGACTCCTGATGCGTGTTTCTTCCTGGGAAACCATAGCTCCCCTCTGGTCACCTCTGAAGTGCTAGCCACTTTGTTTTTACCTGGGGTTGCTTAAAGAGAGTCAGAAATTGATTTGAGGAGCATCTCCTTCCCCACTGGGGTTTCAGGTAGGCAGGTTCCTCATCTGAATGTCGCTGACAGGCAGGCTGCCTGGCCCCAGGGAGCTGCTACATGCTTTCTGAGCCACAAATATTTTACTCCATGGGTACCCAAAACGGCTGCCCTTCCCCTCTCCCGTTCCCTTCCACCTCCTTCTTGTTCCTAAACCCACACCTTACAATCTCGTTACCATTGCCACCTTAGTCATCCCTCCCTCCTGTGGGCCCCTATCCTGGCTGTCTTTCTGGGAAACCTGAGAGACCAGAGCCCACCCCTAGCTTCCTCGGCCTCAGAAAGCAAAGTGAAATTGACAACTCTTGTTTCCTCTGTGCCAGAGATGGCTTGTGGTGCCTAACTATTATTTCATACAAATCTCACAACAGCTTGAGAGGAAAATGTTTACTGTTGAGGATCCTGAGGGTGCTGGGCCCAAGATTTAGAAATGGCAAAATCAGGATTCAGACCTGTGCTTGTCTGCCTCCAAAGCCCACGCCTTTTCTGCGTTTCCAGATCCCCCAGCCCAATTCAGCGTTCTCAGCTTTCTAATCTCAGAGCTCTGTTCCCAAGCAGGCTGGACACTTTGCTTTGCTTTAGAATTGAAAGCAATTAAAAAATTTTTTTAAGAATAAATAAAAGAGGAGAAAGAAGAAAAAGAAAGGAAAAGACAGCCTTCCAGCTGCCTGTCTTTTGGCGATCATACTTCTTCCCATAATGATTAGAATAACTTGTTCTTCTATTCAACTGGTTATTTTTAAACTTTTAAACCATTGAACTATATCCTAGGAAATGACTGTGGGGCCTCCAGCATATAAACACACAGGAGTCATACTGATTGAAGTGGCAGGGGTATGTCCCTTACAGCCAGAAGCAAGTTAAGGAAGCCTTACATATCTGTTGACCACTGAAAGCTCCTGATTATCTCTCATTTTAGAGATAAGGAAGCTGGGGCCCAGACGGGGAAGTGGCTGGCAGTCAGGACTAGTAACGTGCGGTTCTTGTAGCTTCTGGCCTGCAGCTTGCTTTCTTTCTTTCTAATAATTTTTATTTATGTATCTGTTTTTGGTTGCACTGGGTCTTTGCTGCTGTGCAGGCTTTCTCTAGTTGCGACAAGCGGGGTGTACTCTTTGTTGTGGTGAGCTGGTTTCTCACTGCGGTGGCTTCTCTTGTTGCGCAGCATGGGCTCTAGAGCTCAGGGACTTCATGGCTCCCGGGATCTAGAGCACAGGCTCAGTAGTTGTGGCTGTGTTGCTCCAGGGCATGTGGGGTCCTCTCAGACCAGGGGTTGAACCTATTCTCCTGAATTGGCAGGCAGACTCCCGTCCTCCACTGTGCCATCAGGGAAGTCCCTGGCCTGCTGCTTTCTACAGTGTGGCTCTCTCTGCACCTCATCCAGCAAGGGAATGTGAGTAGGGTCAGAGAGAGACAGAGAGACTGGGCTTCCTCCTCCCTCCTTCCTCATCACCAACAACCTGAGCTCCCAACACCCTTGGAGGAGGTAGTCAGGGAGAGGACAGCTGGGGAGTACTGAAGGGTGCCAGCAGGTGACAAGGAGTCAGAAGGAAGATAGAAGGCAGAAGCGGTGGGGGGAGGAGAAAAGAGCCAAGGAGCTGCCATGCCAGCCCAGGACAGGACTGGCCTAGGGTTTGGGCCCTGGTCTTGCTCTAGGATCCCTTGGATGAGTCCTGGTCCCCTTTCTTGCCTCAGTATCTTTTTTTTAAAAAAATATGTACTTATCTATTCGGCTGTGTGGGGTCTCAGTGTGGCACAGGGCCTCTCTAGTTGGGGCATCAGGCTCAGTAGTTGTGGCACAGGCTTAGTTGCTTCACAGCACATAGGATCTTAGTTCCCAAGCAGGGATAGAGCCCACATGCCCTGCGTTGCAAGGCAGATTCTTACCCACTGGACCACCAGGGAAGTCCCCTGCCTGTTTTCATTTGAGGCTTCTCTGCTCACTAAGGGAGGGAGCACGTACAGGGTACAAGAGGGGCAGGTAGTGTAGGAGCACCACTGGACACAGGGAGCTGGGAACAGCTGAAGGTCTCATGGTAGCTCTGACGTCTCCTGGGCCTCAGGTTCCTCGGCAAACCAGGTGGGATGAGACAATCTCTAAGGGCCCTTTAGACTCTGATGATGTGGGACCTGGAGCCTATGCTGAGGGAACCCAGAGAATGGGCAGATGTGGACTCTGGAGTACCAGGTGTTAGGTGCTCTAGAAATCTTGTTTTATAGGAAAGGAAACCAGACCTAGAAAGGCTCTGACTCTTCTGCTTCTCTCAGCTTTATTTCTCTTCATCCTCTGAGCTATAGAGCTGTGCAATTCTGTGCAGTGGATAAGCTTTTTTATCATTGTTTTTCTGAGCTTTTTTTTTTTTTTTTAAATAAAAACAGTACATGCTCATAAAAATTTCCATGAATACAGGAAGTGAAAAAACTAAAAAACTGAAAATTGCTGTCATCCTCCTGCCCTTACCCTTCGAGTCCCCAGGGGTGTCTCCTGTTGACAGTTTGGTGTGTATTCTTCCTGACCTTTCTGATGAACCACACACATACGTTTCCCCCACTCTACGGGGTTATAGTATCAATTATTCAAGCACAAGTCTTCCCATGTGGCACAGTGGTAAAGAATCAGCCTGCCAATGCAGGAGACTCTGGTTTAATCCCAGGATCGGGAAGATCCCCTGGAGTAGGAAATGGCAACTCACTCCAATATTCTTGCCTGGGAAATTCCATGGACAGAGGAGCCTGGTAGGCTACAGTCTGGGTTGCAAAGAGTTGGACACAGCTGAGCATTCATGCACTGCATTCAAGCATAAACTTTAGAATCAAGTACATCTTTGTCCTAATCCTAGTTTATAACTCATTAGCTGAATGGCCTTGCTATTTGACTAGTTTTAGTTTCATTCTCCTCATGTACAAAATGGGAGTAATAATAATATCTACCTTATAGGATTGTAGTGAAGATTTAAGGAAATTTTGTATGAATGACAGTTAACTACAAGTGCCTGATACCTAGTAAGCACTGCACGTGCGCGCATACACACACACACACACACACACACACACACACACACACCCAGGGGGCACAGAGTGAGTTACAGGTATAGTAAAAACGAGACTCAAGTTTTCTGACCTCTAGTCTCATTGACTTTTCGCCAAACTGTCTGCTTCTCACTCTGGCCCTGCTGGGCACAATTTACATGCTCCATTTTTGATGAATGAATGAAGCTGTAGGGGGTGAACCCAGGAATCTGAGGTCTGCGGGAGTTCCTGGGGAGCCAGCTCTGAGAGATGGAGGGTTTTGCCCTGTGGATTGGGAGGGTGTGAGGCAGTGCAGGTTGGCTGGACCAGCTGCTCTGGTGCTGCAGGCCGGAGTTGAAACTCAGGGCGGAGCCGAGGCCCCAGAGTGGCTCTCGGCTTAAAGGATCTTGGCTTAAAAGGAATGTGCAGTGGGCTGCCTCTGCTCAGGAGGGGCTAAAAAAAGCCTGGCCCTCCCCTAGGCTTTGTGTGAGGGTTATCAGCTGCTCAAGTCAGCTCATCTCTCTGGCTGGACTCTGGCATTTTTGAGAGGCTCTGTTTCCCTGGCCCCTCTGGGTGTCCACCAATTGACAGGAAGGGGTCAGCCTTCCTGTCCCCGAGGTGGAGGCCGTGGGGAGTGTGAAGTGTGGGGGGAAGGGCTGGGGGAGGGGGCTGGTAGCCCCAAACCTGGTGACAATACACAGTTGTCAGCTGTACCCTGCTGGTGTTTCTTCCTTTTATAGTCAGCAGCAGTTGCTCTCGCTCTCACCCAGCCCCTCTCTGGGGGCTCCTGCCCAGGATAAAAGGGGCAGGAGGCGGCCCAAGCTCCCATCTCATCTCCCTGGCGCTCCACATCTCTTGATTCCTTCCTAGGTCCCACCTCCTCGGAAGAGCCCAACAGGACAACATGCCTCCCAAGAAGCCTGAGCCTAAGAAGGAGGTGGCCAAGCCAGCCACAGCCCTGGCCCCATCTCCTGCCCCACCTCCTGAGCCCCTCAAGGAACCTGCCTTTGACCCCAAGAGTGTAAAGGTGAGTGAGCCTCAGCCACTGGGATGGGGGTGGGGGTGACATTCAGGGTTCTCTTGGCCCCAGAGCTCAGAGATCTGCTTCATGGAGGCTGGACCGGGGTGAGGGCTGAGGTGTCTGCGCCTACGATCATAGTCCCAGGGGTGATGGAGAAGGTGCTGGGGAGCACTCTTTTGGTTGGTAAGCTGTTCTTTTTCCTCAAGAACAGCTTTCTGCCCTGACTGAGGAAGCCCTGCTCTGTTATCCCACATTTGCTCAGTAAAGTTGGAAATGGCAGGGAGGCACAATCAACCAACCACCCAAACTATTTTTCAGGCACCACAGTGAAGAAAAAAGACTGTGTGATATCTTTAAGTGAAAAGACACAGAACAATCACTTCCGGTTTACTGCAGAGTAGGTGATGTCAATAGCGAGGGAGCATGATCTCTGTGTGCTGGGGTCTGGGAAAGGCTTCACTTGCAAAGACCCTTGCAGTGGATGGGTGGTGGGGGCAAGGAGACCCTAGGTAAGGTGAGAAGAGCCAGCTTGCCTCTCCTTTTCCCTACCCAGGTGGACCCCTCCTGCGTGTGAGTTCTAGAATCATTCAGTGTTTCTCTTTCTCCCTCACTTCACAAGAGGTGTTGAGAGTTTTGGAGGTTGCATCGCTTGACAGGCCGTCAGTTGCGGCCCAATGGTCAGGAGGCTGGTGTTTGACCCTCAGCCTGTCTATAGTCTCCTTTCCTCCTCATCTGTGCCCTTACCCTGGGCTCCTGCGTGGAGTATGCAGTGGTCCGGCCCATCCCAGTCTGAGACCCTCTGTCTCAGCAGGTGTGGGGGGGCTGGGCCAGGCTTCCTTGGCTGCCCCAGCCCTGTTCCCTCTCTGCCCCACCCTGCTCCCCTCACACTGCAAGGCTCCTCTCCTTGGAGCTGGTGTAGACCCTGCCTGCTGATTCAGTAATTTTAGGCCTCTCAGCTATCTGGCCCAGCTGCTTAAGGAATGGAACTGGGAGGGGATGAGCCAAGAAAGGAGGGGCTCAGAGCCCCCTGGAGACTCGAGCAGTTTTAAGCATCAGCGCCAGAATGTAAGAGGTCAAGTGGCTACTGGTATGAAAAGCTATTAATAACTGGTTGGGAATGGTGGGCCCTTGGGGATCTCAGCCTCAGGGCAGAGCTGGGCGGTTGGTGAGGAATCATATCAAAATTACAGCTCGGGGCCTGGTTCTATGACAAAGAGGCCAGGAAACTAGCCCCCAGAACTCTAACTGGATGACACTTGTTGGCTCTCCCAGGGTTCTTCCAAGTTCCCACAGCCCTGGGGGACCTGCCACCATGCCCAGAACCATAGGGTTAACCTATGGTCATTCCAGCAAGGGAGGACTTAAGCAGACCTGGCTTGGCCAAGAGATGGAGGCAGTTGCCCCACCCCTGGGCTTGGTTATGGTACACTCTGGGGAAACTGAGGCAAAGGAAAAGACCTTGAAAGTGCCTGAAGCTTTTCTAGGTCATACGCCACTCCCTCTGTGAGCATAGCCTAGCAAGAAAAGCTGACTATCTCCCCTTTTAGGAAACCTGTATTTCCGATTAATTCTGATAACGTACTGTTCCTGTGGGTCAACCTAGTCTGGACAAGAGCTGCCTGCTGGTATCAGTGGAGTGCCTTCTCTCTGGCCTATCACTTCCCCTCCAGCACCCACCTTCCCCAATTTCTTGCCTCTGGTTGCAATTGTCTTCTCCACGTCTGGGTCTTCCAGTTCTAGGAGTTGTTGAAGTTGCTTTAAAGTGGAAAAAAAATTAGGTATCTTTCACGAGGTTCATTTCCCCTCTTATACTTACCCAGTTCCTTTGCTTAGAAGGTTCTTTGCTCAAAGACAGAGCAAAAGTATAAATGAAATAAACCAGACAAAGACAAATACTTCGTGGTAGAACATGCCTGTGGAATTTAAATGAAAATAAAAAGTCAAACTGTAGAAACAGAGAGTAGAAAAGTTGTTGCCAGGGGCCAGTCTGAGGCTCTAATGTAAAACATGGTGACTACGATCAGTAATACTGTATTGTATAATTGAAATTTGCTAACAGAGTAGAGGGCTTCCCAGGTAGCACTAGTGATAAAGAACCTACCTGCCAACGCGGGGGACGTGAAAGACACTGGTTTGATCCCTGGCAATCCACTCCAGTGTTCTTGCCTGGAAAATGTCATAGACAGAGGAGTCTGGCGGGCTACAGTTCATGGGGTCACAAGGAGTCAGACGTGACTGAAGTGACTTAGCACAGCACAGTAGAGTAGAACCTAAGTGTTCTCACAAAAATAAAACAGAGAATAAATAAATAAGGTGACACATTATCAGTTAACACATGGGAGGAATTCTTTCACAATGTATACATATATTAAATCATCACAATGTACACTTTCAATATCTTACAATTTTGTCAATTATACCTCAATAAAGTAGAAAAAATTAAAAAAAAGATAAAGCAAAAGTAAACTTAAGTCCAATGTGTGTGGTTATGACTATATATTCTGATGTTATGTTTTTATATTAATATTTCTTACATGTTTACTCCTGGGACTTAAAGCATTGCAAAGTAAGGCAAGTGGCACCGTTCCTCAGAGGGTTCATTCAAGGCATCCTTTACCCCACTTAGGGGGTTTCTTTAGCTTTCTGGCCACCGTCACCTACACCTCTGGCAAAGTCCATCCTGGGCATGGCCAGTTCCTTTCCCAACACAGTGTAACCTTTTTCCCGCTCTCCTAGCTCATTTTGGCCACCTTCAGGGGTTCTCATTAGTGAGGCTGGCTTCAGATGGGCCCAGAGCAGCAGAACCAGAACTAGGAAGAAGAAGATGCTTCAGGATTGGTCTCCACCACCAGTGGAGGGCGGATTTGAGGGGGTGGTGGTGGGTAAAGACCATGAAGTAACACGCGAGATGCTAAATTAAAATGATGACTCATGCTTGTTCATTGTCATTCATTTTCAGAGCTTTCCACCTTCTGCTTTTATACTCAGATTTGAATTGAGGCGAGGAAAATCCAAAATTTACTCTTTCTTGCAACAAATAGTTTTTGATTACCTACTCTGTGTCAGGTTTTTTCTTTCAAATTCCCTGCCCAGTGGGGACCCTGGTTTTAAGGAGCCACGGTACACATAAAAGCATGACTGGAAAACAGGAAGCATCCAGGGCTGCCCACACTAGGCTTCCCTGCAGGGTGCCTGGGAGGGATGTGTGCTGAAGGAGGGGCTGGAGTGGAAGGGGGTGAGGGAAGGCTTCCTTGAAGGAGGTAGATTGAAAGTCAGTGTCAAGTAGAAAGGGGAGAAACCATTTACAGCGGCTAGGATGGAATTTACATTTGACCCAAAGGAATTATAATAAGGAGTTGTGTGGGCTCCAGAGTTATTCAGAGCACTTCTCTTTCCCTCTCACTTGGAGCCATCACTTCACAAGTGGTGTCGAGAGAGCTTTGGAGGCTGCAGTATTTGATAGGCTGTCAGTTGTGGCTTGGTCATCAGGAGGCCAGTGTTTGACTCTCAGCCCATAATCTCCTTCCCTCCTCATCTGGGTCTATGGCAGGTGACCCAGCATCCCCGGAAGCTGTTTCTGCTTCTCACTGGAAGCCGTTAGCAGTCCCAGCCCTCATTCCTCTGTGTTTCTCTCCACAGATAGACTTCACTGCTGACCAGATTGAAGGTGAGTACTAATAACTCCAACACCCCCTCCACACCCTCTCTGTTGTGCCTCCTGGGGAAGGGGTGGTCATGAGCACCATAATAGTAATCATCAGTGTCACTGTCTTCACCATCATCGCTATCGTCACCATCACCACCACCACCACCATCATCACCACCATCACCATCATCATCACCATCATTTCATCACCATCATCACTATCGTCACCATCACCACCATCACCATCATCGTCACCATCACCACCACCACCACCATCATCACCACCATCACCATCATCACCACCATCACCATCACCACCACCACCATCATCACCACCATCACCATCATCATCACCATCATTTCATCACCATCATCACTATCGTCACCATCACCACCATCACCATCATCACCACCATCACCATCATCACCACCACCATCATCACCACCATCACCATCACCATCATTTCATCACCATCATCACTATCGTCACCATCACCACCATCACCATCACCATCACCACCACCACCATCATCACCATCATCACCACCACCACCACCACCATCGCCATCATTTCATCACCATCATCACTATCGTCACCATCACCACCACCAGCATCATCACCACTAGCATCACCATCATCACCACCATCACCACCATCACCATCACCATCACCATCACCACTAGCATCACCACCATCACCACCACCAGCATCATCACCACCACCACCACCACCATCACCATCACCATCACCACTAGCATCACCACCATCACCACCACCAGCATCATCACCACCACCACCACCATCATCACCACTAGCATCACCATCATCACCACCACCACCATCACCATCGCCATCATTTCATCACCATCATCACTATCGTTACCATCACCACCACCAGCATCATCACCACTAGCATCACCATCATCACCACCATCACCACCATCACCATCACCACTAGCATCACCACCATCACCACCACCAGCATCATCACCACCACCACCATCACCACCATCACCATCATCACCACCACCACCACCACCATCATCACCACTAGCATCAACATCATCACCACCATCACCATCACCATCATTTCATCACCATCATCAGTGCAAACCTGTGTTTGAGTCAGGGTACACAAAGGCATGACGGGAAACAGTTATGCAAAATAGCAAGTATAGGGAATTCCCTGGTGGCCTCATGGTTAGGATTCTGGGCTTTCACTGTCAGGGTTCAATCCCTTGTCAGGGAACCGAGATCCCCAGTGTGGCCGAAAAAACAATCCAAAAAACAAACAAAAACGCCACCACAAACAAACAAACAAAAACGAAACAGCAAGTATGGGTTTGCTCTTTTTTGACTGTTCTTACTTAAGCACTTTACATGGGTTAATTTATTTAATTCTTACCACAACCCTATGAGGTAGGGACTATCACCACCCCACTTTACAGGTGATAAAACCAAGGCACAAAGAGGTTGGGTGGTCTGCTCAGTCTCACACAGATAGTTGGTGGTAGAGCCAGGATTCCAACTAAGGCAATCTGATTCCAGGCTTGAGTTCTGAACAGCTCTGCCAGACAGCCTGGAACATAACAGAAGCAGAGCAAAAAAAGTTTTTTTTTCTTTTCTCTACACTAAAATCCAAGATATTTAAAAGCCGTCATTTCTGTTCCTGTTATTGAAAAGCCCTCCTTAGGCTACCAGCTCTCTCCCTCTGCATCATGAAGTCTGCCAAGACGCTCAACCCCCTAATGGTGGCAGGCCCAGCAGTGTCTTGGGGGGACCCTAGTCCACCTGTGGTCTCCATCAACTCTTCTCTATCTTTGATGAAGACAATTTGTTTTCTCAATGTTATATAAATATTATTAAGTGTAGCTTCTAGGCAAGCCCCTCAGCCCTTCTTTTGTAGGATTCTGGTGTTTTGAGAATGAAATATTTCATCATGTGATGTCTACTTTAGAGCCTCACACTCACTGCAATTTATCCCTCTGTTTCCCCCATCAAATCACTCTTGGACAGAAAATCATATGAACTGGAAGGGACCTTGATTTTAAGCACTGGCTATATTTGAAAAATTAAACTAACACAAGCACATTATAAAAATTAGTATACTACTTAAAAATAAGTAATGAAAATAAAAATATTTTCCCCTTGCTTTCCTTTCATGCTGATCTGCTCTCCCCAAAACAATCATTGTTAACAGGTCTACGTATCCCTTGATAAAAATATATCATGTTATACCAGTACGTATGTAAGTATGTGTAAAGTTTACACAGATTGAGTCCTAAGGTACATACTGTCCTGCATCTTTCATTTAATATACATTTGGGTTCAACAATATATAACACAGTATATATTATTTAATAATCTATTTAAATGTTTTTTTATATTTAACACAAAAATAGTTCTACCTCATTCTTTTAAAACATTGTATAGATTCTCACACGTTGATGTACTTTTTAATCCAATTAGCTCATATTCCTAGACCTTCAGATTATCCCCAGCTGGGGGAAAAGTCATTATGCTTTCCCCAGGAGACTTTCCTAGCAATGAGTCAAAGGATATGTGCATTTTATTTTTTTTATTCTTAAAAATTAATTAATTGGGCTGCCTTGGGTCTCTTGGGCACGCATAGTCTTCACCATGTGATGCAGGAGCTTATGTGACAGAGTCTCCAGCTGTGGAAAGTGGGCTTAGCTGCTCCTTGGCATACAGGATCTTGGGGCTTCCCAGATGGTGCTAATGGTAAAGAATTCGCCTGCCAACGTGAGACACATAAGAGATGCTGGTTGGATCCCTGGGTCGGGAAGATTCCCCTGGAGAAGGAAATGGCAGCTCACTCCAGTATTCTTGCCTGGAGAATCCCGTGGACAGGGAAGCCTGGTGGGCTACAGTTCACAGGGTGGCAGAGTCGGACACGACTGAGTGACTAAGCACACACATATGGGATCTTAGTTTCCTGACCAGGGATGGAACCGGCGTCCTGCATTGCAAGGCGGATTCTTAACCACTGGGCCACTAGGGAGGTGTCAAGTCTATGTGCATTTAAAATTGTAATAGTTATTGTCAAGTTTTCCCTCCCAAAAAGCCAGTTACTCACAAAAGGGTCATGATGATGGCAGATGCATTTTGAATCTAGTGAACTAAATCTGACTCCATTTTTGTATTATTCTGTTGACAATCACTTTCTGTCAATAGTCTGGAGTGCTGTGAAATTCTTAAAATTAATTTTAATGCATTTTAGTTACATATTATGGACTTCCCAGGTGGCTCAGTGGTAAAGAATCTGCTTGCCAATGTAGGAGACGCGGGTTCAATCCCTGGGTCAGGAAGATCCCTGGAAATGGAAATGGCATCCCACTCCAGTAATCTTGCCTGGGAAATCCCATGAACAGAGGAGTCTGGCAGGCTACAGTCCATGGGGTTGCAAAAGAGTCAGAAATGACTTAGCAACTAAACAGTAATAGCAAGCTAAATTTATACTCATTGTAAATACAAACACAGTGGTATGCAGGAAGACTAGAAAATCAATGATAAAAAATTTTCATTTCCCAAGTGAGAATCCTGGTCAAAGCCAACTGGGACAGCTGGCTGCCTCTTTTCTCCATGCAGATTTTCAGGGCTGAGACTTGGCTGGTTCCGCTTTCATCCCTCTGACTTCAAAGGCATTGTTCCTTAGGTTGGATTAGAATTGTTGCTGTTTTGATTTTGCTCCCATCTCTTCCTTTGCTCCTTGGTCAAGCTGAAGATGATTTTCTTCTGTTTTGCTGGAAGAACATGATTTGGAACCAGGAGACTTGGCTATTAGCCCTAAATCTGCCACTAGTGGCCCTGAGACTCAGGGCAAGTCACTTCTTTAAACCTGAATTTTCTCTTCTGCAAAGTGAAGGTATTCGATTCTCTTCAATTCAAAAATTCTGTGATTCTTTTCAGCATTCTCTAGATAACCTCCATCTATTTGAGATAGTCATCAAATCCTTTCTTAGCTTTGTAATCTCTGGGTGGTATAGCCCCAAATTCTTTTACATTTTTTTTTTTCTCATAGGAGCTAGTTTCTAACTCCTGACTTCCTTCTCTGGTCCCTCTCCAGATTTCCATATCCCTTTGGAAAGGGATCATCAGCATTGCTCATTGCTCTAGCAGGCAGCTCGCTACTATAGAACTTTGAGAAAAAGTTTCTTCAGAGACCATGCGTGTCATCTCTCATATACGTTGAGATCACTGGGCTGGTTTTCCCCCTAGTTGCCATCCTAGACTTCAGTGTCGGATTTTTATGTGTGCGCCAGCCTTCCCAGCAGGCAGGAACATTCACTGGGACAACAGGCCACTTCCTCCTCCTCTCTCCTCACTTGTTTTCCTTAATAGTTGGGTGGAAGTCACATCTGCAGTGGCCTATAAATGAGGATAGTAATACCTATAGTATAAAGTTTTTGTAAATATAGATGGGGTAATTCGTGCAAAGTTATCAACTCAGAAGCTGGCCCATGACAAGTGCTCAAACCATAGGTCGTCATCCTTATTCTTGTTCAATCTTCCTGTTAAATATCATCCTTTTATGTGGAGACTGCATCTTTAAGTTTGCCCTCGCTCTTCTGAATGAGTTAGGAGATCCGAAAGCCTGAGTGCAGATTCAACTACTGTATTTATCAGACAATGAATTTGTGCCAGAAGCCAAGCTAATAGCTTTACATGTTAAGAATTTAATTCTAACAAAGCTGTGAGGTCAGTGCCATTCCTTTTGACAGAGGAGGAAACCAAGGTCTAGTGAGGTTATGTGGCTTGGCTAAGATCACAAAGTCAAGTGTTAAAATTGGGATTAAAGTCAGTGAGAGATTACTAACGGTATTGTTGGGGAACTGACAGAGTTAAGATTTTTTTACATGCGCTACTGTATTTTATTTGAATGTAATTTAAGGACCCTATGAGGTAGGTGCCATTTATAAAAGAAGAGGTTTATAGAGGTTAAATATTTACTTGCCCGAGGTCACATAGCTAGTAAGCAATGGAAATGGAATTTGAGCTCAATTATTCAGTAATTTGAAAGACATGCGGTTTTATCTCTTTGCAATTCATACAAAGCCTAATAAAGAGTGGCAGGTAAACGTCTTGGGGAACCTGTTTTGATCTGTGGAATGATTTGTAAATAATCCATATGCCGCCTCTAAGGAAGTAAGTGTTTCTAAAGTACTTAGAGGGGATTAAAAGCAGCTTTTCTCCTAAGTAGTTCACACATTCTTCTCAGGTTTATATTGTTAATCCACTTTGTAAACCGCTTCTTCATGGGTAGCACAAGGGTACTTCAATGCCATATCCAGTCCAAATTATCCCCGGTAATGAGCTGGTTGAACCCAAATTGATGAGGAATTAGGTTGTTTGCAAAGGGCCCAAGAGTGCCTTCATTCAGCCTGGCGCCCTGGACTCCTGCACTGGTATCTTCTGGGAGTCTGGCTTCAGAACTAGGAATATAATAATAACCTCTTGCCTGCTTCCCTGGTGGCACTGGTGGTAAAGAATCCACCTGCCAATGCAGGAGATGCAAGAGACGTGGGTTTGATCCCTGGATTGGGAAGATCCCCCAGAGAAGGGCATGGCAACCCACTCCAGTATTCTTGACTGGGAAATCCCACAGACAGAGGAGACTGTCCATGGGGTTGCAAATAATTGAATGTGATTGACCCCACATGCGCGTGCGCACACGCGCACACACACTGTTAGCTAAGTCACTTACCATGTGCTAGACACCACGCTTGGGGGGGCTTTGTCATCCCCCCTGCAGCCCCAACAGGTGCACACTGTCATTCCACCTTAGAGCTGAGAGACAGAGGGCCCACGGAAGTTGGGAGTTTGCCCGAGGCCACCTGTGGGTCAGTGGCAGAGCTGGGGTGGGTTGACTATCCAACCTTGCCACCTTGTCCAGCCTGAGAGCTCCCTTTCAGCCTGGGACAGGCATTACTGTTATTGGCTGACTTCTGAACGGGTCTTATCACTTTGCAAAGCGGCTCCACACACTGCTCCCTCCTTTGGCACTCAACTGGGAGGGTCAGGTGAGGACTGACTCTTGGTGTGTTTGCTTAAGGAAACTGAGACCCAGCCCAGCTTATTCCACATTGGTTGGCAGAGCCAGGAGGGGAACCCAGGAGTCCTGACTCCTGAGCCAGTGCTCTTTTTACTTCCCTGCTTTTTTTTCACTGTCAGGCACCTCACCTGCAGGGGGAAAGATGAGCGGATGGGAAGGGTAGAGGCAGGGGAGACGTCAAATGATGTGACAAGTGGTTGTTGGAAGAGATCCCAGGCCCAATGCTGGAACAGGTCATGGGGGCTCCAGGACAGTGCTTTAGTTGTCAAAGATGGGGTGGGCATGGGTTCCAGGGAGGGGCTGGCATGCTGGCTGTAGAGAAATATTTTATCAACTCCATTGGCCTGCTCTTCAACGAGGGTAGAAGCTGATCAGCCCCTAGTCACTGCCTTCGCTTGGCCCCAGGGGGCTGCAGTCAGTCTTTTCTCTGCAGAGTTCAAAGAGGCCTTTTCGTTGTTTGACCGGACCCCGACCGGAGAGCTGAAGATCGCCTATGGGCAGTGTGGGGACGTGCTGCGAGCCCTGGGCCAGAACCCCACCAATGCCGAGGTGCTGCGTGTCCTGGGCAAGCCCAAGCCGGAAGGTCAGCCTCCCCTCTCCACCCCTGGGGCTCTCTCCCTTCAAGACCAACATGCTCTCCCCAGGTTACCTGCCTCCCATTGCTAGAATTACCCGGAAACATCTGGCTCTTGGTCAGTCCTCAAAAGAGTGTGACCTGGGCTTGTTCTCATTTTCTCTGTGAGAGTGGGAGCTCCCGGGGAGCAGGCATGACTTTCTACTGCTTCAGGGCCTGGGACACGGGACGGGGGGCTGGGAGGGAAATTGGGAACTGACCACCGCCCCCGCCTCCACCAGAAATTGTGGATGAGATGTTACAGCACCGAGATGTCCCGTGACCACCATGAGTTGTATCACAGATAATGTGTTTCTGATAATACAGCACTGAGATTGCAAATTATTCATTTAATATAAAAAATTAGAGCAGACTCAGGCTCAGCTCTACAATGATGCCTGTTTCACTGGTTTGCATTAGATAGGTTTGGTGAATGAGCGTTTAGAAAGTGGTACAAGGGGTCCCATTTGTGAATGTCATCTGTCACTGTGGCAGTCAGGCTAACAGCTGCCCTAACACATGAGTCCTTCTGAGGGGCCGGGGCTGGGCAGACCTGGGCAGGAGCCCTTAGCCAGGGTGGATCGTTTCTAGAGATTTCCAAGGCCCTATATTGGGGCCTTCCTGCCCTCTTCCTTGGTTCTGGGTTCTTCCCTTCCTACTCTTGCTGTGGAAGAAAAGGTGAAGGATGTGGGTCAGAAAGGACCAGAGGACCAGGAGCCCGCCTATGTCAGCAGAGCTTCTCAGAGGGCAAAAGATATTTGGGTCTTTCCATTGTGGGAGGTTTCTGGGTTATAAAAGAAAGCAATGTCAGCCTTGGGATACTTAAAAATGGTTTTACCTCTATGAAAGTAAAGTTTTTTTTTTGTTTGTTTGTTTTTTAACTTTGGTAAATATTCAAGAGTTTTTAGTCCAGGTTTCTCGTCTTTTTCCTACTGTTCAGTAGGAATTCTTTAAATAATTATTGCAATCTGTAGTTTAATAACAGAAATTGTCTTTTGCCAATTTCTTTTTGCAGTATATAGCTTGTCAAAAACATAAAAGTAAATGAAAACTTTTAACACACCACAATGTGGGAGAAAGGTGCTAGTCATTATTGATTCAGGCTTGCTCCAGGCAGTGGGGACTAGTGAGGGGACCCAAATTTGGAGTTGTACAAAGTTTTCTTTTTGCAGTCTTGTCAGTTTACCCTTGAGACTGGGAGTCTGTCACGTGTCCGAAGTCTAAGTTGTGAATGTGAGAACTTGGGGCTGCTCACCTCCCTGCCCCACTGGCCGCCTGGAGTTCAGAGGTCAGGGTGGAGTCACAGGTCCCGGGTCCTTTCACTGAGAAGAGTGCCCAGAGCCAGCTCTTGCTGGGCTCCCAGGGCTTCGTGCCTTCCAGGATTCCTGACTGGGGGCCCCACCCAGAAGTGACGGCAGCTGAGCTGCAGGCTAGCCTGGCAGAGCCGGACGAGACCCCTCCTGAGCCTCTGCTCCGCGAGCTCATGTCGAATTCCTTTCCTTATGGGTCCCCGCCGGAAGAGATGAATTCCAAGATGCTGGACTTTGAGACCTTCCTGCCCATCCTGCAGCACATCTCCCGAAACAAGGAGCAGGGCACCTATGAGGACTTCGTGGAGGGGCTGCGCGTGTTCGACAAGGAGAGCAACGGCACGGTCATGGGCGCTGAGCTTCGCCACGTCCTTGCCACCCTGGGTACGTATGCCCGCCAGGCAGGGGCGGAGCCCAAAGGAGAGGAACAGAGGATGAGAAGCATCTGAGTGGTGTATGTTGGGCTGACGTGGGGCTCCCTGCATCCTGAGTCTCATGTTCTGGTCCAAGCCCGTCTCCCTGGGTTCTGTAGGTACCATCGTCCCCAATTGGGTTTGCTCAGCAGGGTTGGAAGCAGAGGAGAGCAGGCTGGCAGACCAGGGGTGAGGCCTGAGAGGTGGGACCCAGGGCCCCTGTCCTTGTCTTTGCCTCTGTTGCTAGGGCCTTGGTCTGCTCACCCACTGGTGGCTGTAGGCAGAGGGAGAGACCTTGGGGGCTAGGAAGGGTCTTAAGAACTTGACTCCACCTTTCAGAGCCTTGGGGGAGGTTTGGTTTGACCACTTCCTTGATCCAGGAAGTCCTGGGCCATCAGACTCAAGGGGATGTTTGGGTTTGGCCGGTCCCCCTTTGCCCATCTGTCATTAGTGCCCACGTCTCCCACCCCAGGGGAGAGGATGAGTGAGGCTGAAGTGGAGCAGCTGTTAGCAGGCCAGGAGGATGCCAATGGATGCATCAATTACGAAGGTACCAGCTCATTTCGCACTTCCTCGGGCAGCCAGGGATGGGGTGGGGTGGGTACAATTCCGGCCAGGAGAGGCTGCAGGACAGAACAGATGCAGGAGTGGAGGATATGTGTGCCCCGTGGTCTTTGGTGAGCTCCCAGTGGACACTGTTCTTTTCCCTCCTGGGAGTGAACATCACTGCGTAATGGAAGGAGCATGGATTTTGGAGATAGCTCTGTGATATACCAGCTGGGTGATCTTAAGCAAGTCGCTTACCTCCTCTTAACATTGGTTTTCTCATCTGAGCAATGGGGTGATGCTGGCCCCTTTCCCAGGGTTGCAGGGATTGGCAGAGATAATGTAGCTCATTTCATCCATGTCTGGTATCAGCACAGAGAGTGCACACAGAGCAGCGGTTAGTTCCCTTCCTTTCTTCCACCTTCTCCCCATCAACCCCAAACAGGAAAAGGAATCATAGTCTGAAGAAAGGGTGGTGGGAAGGTTTGCGGTCGGGTGGTATAAACCAGGGAGGAGGGGTTTAAGGGGCCGAGAGGGGCCATGTGATGTGGCTGTTTTCCGTCTTCTTTCCCAGCCTTTGTCAAGCACATCATGTCTGGGTGAAGCAGACCCCTCCAGGGTGAGTGCAGCCCACCCCCCTGGGGGTGCCCAGAGCCACACCACATGCCCTAGAGCCCTTCTCTTCCGGTTTGACCCCCTCGAGGACACTGCAGAAGACAGAGAGCAGTCCGGCCCCACCCATCGCCCTGCATTCTTAATGCTCCCGTCACCTCCTCTTCATCCCATTCTGCCCTTCCCCTGCCCTCCTTGGTCTTTGCACCCAATCTTGACCCACCAGTCACATCCTCCTGCCTCTTCCGGGGTCTCTCAAGGCCAGACGAATCGCTCAGATGGGGCTTCCTCTGTGGGCTTCTGGCTGTGAGGAGCCAGGTTGCAGGTGGAAGAGAATGTCCCGGGCCTAGGGCCTTGACCCTGATCCTCTTCACCCCCTTCCCTGAGCCCCTCCGGCCTTGGTGCCGGCTGGTGGGGGTGGGGTCATCATCAGGAGCTGGGGTGTGGAGGGGGAGGTAGAACCCTTTCCATCTCACGCTCTCTTTCAGGTGCCTGGCTCGGGGCCTTAGTCCAGGTGAGTTACCAAGAGGCCCAGAGTGACTGAGCTGGAGCTGGAGTCCTGGACTTTCCACTGCATGGCAGCCTGGGGACTTCAAGGGCCCACAGTTCTCCCCATAAATAAACAGCTTCAGCAAGGCTGGGCCGAGGTCCCAACCAGCCTCTGAGTTGTTTTTTAAAGCCAATTAATTTGTTGAGTTGGGTTTTTGTGAGTGTGTGTGATAATGTCACCTGAGGCCTCATGCATATTCCTCAGAAGAATGAGCAATATCTGGGAGCTGGGGGACATGGGCCGGGGCCCAGGGAGCTAGAAACAGGAGGGTCACACCGTGAGCAGAGAGTTTTGGAAGGGTCTTCAGTCTGAGGAGCTGTTATCAGGAGGAGCTTCATTTCCTTCCAAGGCTCTCACTCTCTACCTTAGGTCTGTCCAGGTGACAAGCAGAAAGAGGGCCACTAGGAGCCCTGGGGATACCAAGGGATCCTCAAATGGTCCTTGCTCCCTCCTCTTCTTTTAAAAAAAAATTGTGGTAAAATGCGCATAACATAACGGGACTTCCCTAGTGGCTCAGATGGTAAAGAATCTGCCTGCAATAGAGGAGACCCAGATTCAATCCCTGGGTTGGGAAGATCCCCTGGAGAAGGAAATGGCAACCCACTCCAGTATTCTTGCAGCACATAATATAAAATTTTCCATCTTAACAGTTTTTAAGTGTTCAGTTCCGCAGTGTTAAGTGTGTTCACATTGGTGTGTAGCAAGTTTCCAGAACTTTTTCATCTTATAAAACTGAAACTCTATATCCATTAAACAATAAATCCCCATTTTCCCCTCTCTCCAATCCCTGGCGACCACCATTCTACTTCCTGGATCTATGAATTTGACTACTCTAGATAGCTCATATGAGTGGAGTCATAGTGTATTTGTCTTTTTGTGACTGGTTTATTTCACTTCACGTAATGTCTTCAAGGTTCATTTGTGTTGTAGTAAGTGTCAGAATTCCCTTCTTTTTTTTTTTTTTATTTTTTTTTAAAATTTTATTTTATTTTTAAACTTTACATAACTGTATTAGTTTTGCCAAATATCAAAATGAATCCGCCACAGGTATACATGTGTTCCCCATCCTGAACCCTCCTCCCTCCTCCCTCCCCATTCCATCCCTCTGGGTCGTCCCAGTGCACCAGCCCCAAGCATCCAGTATCGTGCATCGAACCTGGACTGGCAACTCGTTTCATACATGATATTTTACATGTTTCAATGCCATTCTCCCAAATCTTCCCACCCTCTCCCTCTCTCACAGAGTCCATAAGACTGTTCTATACATCAGTGTCTCTTTTGCTGTCTCGTACACAGGGTTATTGTTACCATCTTTCTAAATTCCATATATATGCATTAGTATACTGTATTGGTGTTTTTCTTCCTGGCTTACTTCACTATGTATAATAGGCTCCAGTTTCATCCACCTCATTAGAACTGATTCAAATGTATTCTTTTTAATGGCTGAATAATACTCCATTGTGTATATGTACCACAGCTTTCTTATCCATTCATCTGCTGATGGACATCTAGGTTGCTTCCATGTCCTGGCTATTATAAACAGTGCTGCGATGAACATTGGGGTACATGTGTCTCTTTCCCTTCTGGTTTCCTCAGTGTGTATGCCCAGCAGTGGGATTGCTGGATCATAAGGCAGGTCTATTTCCAGTTTTTTAAGGAATCTCCACACTGTTCTCCATAGTGGCTGTACTAGTTTGCATTCCCACCAATAGTGTAAGAGGGTTCCCTTTTCTCCACACCCTCTCCAGCATTTATTACTTGTAGACTTTTGGATCGCAGCCATTCTGACTGGTGTGAAATGGTACCTCATAGTGGTTTTGATTTGCATTTCTCTGATAATGAGTGATGTTGAGCATCTTTTCATGTGTTTGTTAGCCATCTGTATGTCTTCTTTGGAGAAATGTCTATTTAGTTCTTTGGCCCATTTTTTGATTGGGTCATTTATTTTTCTGGAGTTGAGCTGTAGGAGTTGCTTGTATAGTCTCGAGATTAGTTGTTTGTCAGTTGCTTCATTTGCTATTATCTTCTCCCATTCTGAAGGCTGTCTTTTCACCTTGCTAATAGTTTCCTTTGATGTGCAGAAGCTTTTAAGGTTAATTAGGTCCCATTTGTTTATTTTTGCTTTTATTTCCAATATTCTGGGAGGTGGGTCATAGAGGATCCTGCTGTGATGTATATCAGAGAGTGTTTTGCCTATGTTCTCCTCTAGGAGTTTTATAGTTTCTGGTCTTACGTTTAGATCTTTAATCCATTTTGAGTTTATTTTTGTGTATGGTGTTAGAAAGTGTTCTAGTTTCATTCTTTTACAAGTGGTTGACCAGATTTCCCAGCACCACTTGTTAAAGAGATTGTCTTTAATCCATTGTATATTCTTGCCTCCTTTGTCAAAGATAAGGTGTCCATATGTGCGAGGATTTATCTCTGGGCTTTCTATTTTGTTCCATTGATCTATATTTCTGTCTTTGTGCCAGTACCATGCTGTCTTGATAACTGTGGCTTTGTAGTAGAGCCTGAAGTCAGGTAGGTTGCTTCCTCCAGTTCCATTCTTCTTTCTCAAGATCGCTTTGGCTATTCGAGGTTTTTTGTATTTCCATACAAATTGTGAAATTATTTGTTCTAGCTCTGTGAAGAATGCTGTTGGTAGCTTGATAGGGATTGCATTGAATCTATAGATTGCTTTGGGTAGTATACTCATTTTCACTACATTGATTCTTCCAATCCATGAACATGGTATATTTCTCCATCTGTTAGTGTCCTCTTTGATTTCTTTCACCAGTGTTTTATAGTTTTCTATATATAGGTCTTTAGTTTCTTTAGGTAGATATATTCCTAAGTATTTTATTCTTTCCGTTGCAATGGTGAATGGAATTGTTTCCTTAATTTCTCTTTCTGTTTTCTCATTATTAGTGTATAGGAATGCAAGAGATTTCTGTGTGTTGATTTTATATCCTGCAACTTTACTATAGTCATTGATTAGTTCTAGTAATTTTCAGAATTCCCTTCTTTTTTAAGGAGGAATAGTGTTCCGCTGTATGTGTGCAGGTACCACATTTTGTTTATGGTTCTTGTAACTTTTGATCACGCCACATGGCATATGGGATCCTGGTTCCCTGACTAGGGATCTAACTTGCACCTCTCCCCTGCATTGGAAACTCAGAGTCTTAATCATTGGGCCACCACGGAAATCCCAGTCCTTGTATCTTCATATGGGCCCTTTAGGTGTCTCTTCCCCTGAGAGCAAGGCCCCTGATGCCTGATTCAGCCCTGCTTGTTCTGGGCATCTCACTGACTCCCTGGCCACATCCAGGACTCCATACAGGACTCTGCATCAGGGAGAGCATCAAGGCTTCAGAGGGAGCACAGACCTCAGGCTGGGTAGGCAGGGGTGTGGCAGGAGGCAGCTGGGAAAAGGAGAGACAAGAAACCAGAGATTGAGAAGGGGACAGACCAGGTCATGAAATGAGAGACACACATATGAGCAGAACCCCCTGGATGGGGGTCCCCACATCCCTGAGAGCCCCCAAGGTGGATTAGACCCTCCTCCTCTCACAGCCTTTCTGCTGCCCTCTCAAGGCATCCAGCTGCAGAACTTTGTGAAACACCCTTTATAAATCCAGCCAAGGCTGAGAGTCCATGAGCCCAAAAGGGAAGTTGTCATGGGAAGCTGAGAACCATGAGCCCAAACTCAGCCTCCTCAGAATTTAAAGTCTGGTTGGGAAGATGAGACCAAGGCCCATGTGTATCTTTTCTTCTGTGAGGAAGGGGCTCCAGTGATGGGAGAGCCCTGTTGAATCATAAAACTCGAGATCTTTATGTAGTTGTGATAGGGGTCATTGACTCCAGCGGTTTTCAAACGTGGTTGTAGCTCCATAGCCTTTTAAAAAATTGTTTATTTATTTATTTGGCTGTGCTGGGTAGTAGTTGTGGCTATTACCATTCGTGGGCTCTTAGCTGAGGCATATAGGATCTAATTCTCAGACCAGGAATTGAACCCAGGCCCCTTACATTGGGAGCAGAGTCTTAAACCACTGAACCAGCAGGGAAGTCTTGGCTCCATAGCCTTTTACTCAAACTAAATTCTGTGCAGAAGCCAGTGCATGAACCGAATGGAGCAGAGATTCTCCAGCTGAGGAGTGAGGGATGGATGCCTGTGTCTTGAGCCTCTACCTGGGCTCCTCAGAGCACAACCAGAAGACCACTGACTGAGTCAGACCTGCTAATTGCAAAAGTAAGGCAATGGCTCCTTAGAAGAGACTTGACTCACCCAAGGTCACAGCTAATGACCCATGAACCCAGGTCCCCAGAATCCCCAATTTTCCCATTTTTCGACACACATCAATCGGCCTTTGAAATTTTTTTCAAGTTAGGCTCTTGGGAGCTTCTCTCTTGTATTATCCCTACCATTATGCTTGATCATTTTTGGCCTTACTTATTTCTCCTTTTAGTATTTTATTGCTGGATAATCTCAGATTCCCAACCAGTGATTGAACCCGGGCCATGGCAGCGAAATCCTGGAATCCTAGCCACTAGGCCACCAGGGAACACCCCATCATTTCTCCTTTTTATTAAGATTTTTATGTGAATCATTTTTAAAATCTTTATTGAATTTGTTACAATACTGCTTCTGTTTTATGTTTTGGCTTTTTGGCCATGAGACATGTGGGGTTTTAGCTCCCCAACCAGGGATCAAACCCACATGCCCTGCATTGGAAGGTGAAGTCTTAACCACTGGACTGCCAGGGAAGTCCCTATTTCTCCTTTTTAAGAGTCACTCTCCCCGACTTGAAATGCCGGCATTCCTCCTCAGTGTTGGGGCCTTGTCGGGTTTTCCTCGCTCCCTTTTCCTTTCTTCCCTCCCACTTTCCCTTCCTCCCTTTCTTTCTCCATGAAGTATTTATTATCCACTGTAAACATTTAGGAGGAATTGGGGCCAAGCTCCCAATGATTAAAAACTGAAAGTGTTTTCCCCTCCAAAGTCGATTATTGTGCAGTTAAGCAAGGATGTAAGCATCCAGCGACTAACCACAGAATGACCACCACACAGCACGACACCAGCAGAACAACTTCTTCCATGTCACACACACTGTGATTTCCAAGGGCCCTGCACCAAGAGGAAGTGAGATGTGACTGGGATGATCTTTCTTAATGGGCTTTAAGTGAGACCTTAGTGGAAAAGATGACACAAGGCTGGTACTCAGGTTCAGGGAGGAAAAGGGCAGGAAAGGGGGTCACAGACTTATCTGACAGACACTTACTGAGTGCCGGCTGTGTGTATGGCACTGGCTTGGGCCTTGAGGATACACTGAACTGGGCAGACACAGAGCTCCTGCCCTCATGGAGCTTACAATCCAGTGGGAAGACAGACATTAAATAGTTGTGATCATGTGACAGATAACAGCCAACACTTATTGAATACAATATCAGTTATGATTATCTTTGGCTGTGGGTTACGGAGACTAAAAGACAGTGGCTTAAAAGACACGAAAAGTACATTTTCCCCTCCCACTGAAGTGTTGGCTGTCCAGCTGTTCTGCACAAAGTCCTTGGACCCAGACTCCTTTTATCTTGTGACATTGCACTGTGACCTCTACTCACAGTCCTGATGGCTGTTTTGGATCAGCCACCTCGGCTCCTGAGGGAATAGTTCTGGAAGCATTTCCTACTTGGTGAACCTCCTCAGGAACTGGTATGGCTCACCAGGCTCTTTATGGTATTCGGCTTACTCATTCGAAGACACCAGAACCCTTGTGCTCCTAGTCATCTTTTCCCTGCCCTA
The DNA here is from genome assembly GCF_029407905.1 of Bubalus kerabau. Lineage (NCBI taxonomy): Eukaryota > Metazoa > Chordata > Mammalia > Artiodactyla > Bovidae > Bubalus > Bubalus kerabau. Next base: position 17,895,134 of record NC_073627.1, on the reverse strand, counting down.
GCCTCCTCCTCAGCTTTTTTGGTGGCTCAGATGGTAAAGGATCCACCTGCAATGCAGGAGACCCAGGTTCAGTCCCTGGATTGGGAAGATCCTTGGTGAAAGGAATGGCGATCCACTCCAGTATTCTTGCCTGGAGAATCTCGTGGGAGAGCCTAGCAGGCTGTAGTCCATGGGCTTGCATGACTAAGCACACACACACAGCTTCCTCCTGGCCAGCCCATCAGTAAGGCTCAGCACTCGTCCCATCTGGGAAGACGTATGGGTAAAACTGACCCATCTGCAAGATTTTCTTTGAATGGACTGACTTCCAATACTTCAAACCGGGACTCAGACCACATCTTGGTCTGCTTGGGTTGCTAGGACAAAACACTACAGACTGAGTGGCTTCAATAACAGACACTGATTTCTCACAGACTTGGAGGCTTGGAGTCTGAGATCAAAGTGCAAGCATGATTGCGTTCTGGTAAGGCCTCTTTCTGGCTTCCAGGTGGCTAATTTCCTGCTGAATCCTAATGGAGAGAAAAAAGGGGAGAGGGAAAGAGAGCAAGCAAGCAAGAGAGAGTCAGCTGCTGCTGCTGCTAAGACGGCAGCCCACCAGGTTCCCCCGTCCCTGGGATTCTCCAGGCAAGAACACTGGAGTGGGCTGCCATTTCCTTCTCCAGTGCATGAAAGTGAAAAGTGAAAGTGAATTTGCTCAGTCGTGTCAGACTCCTAGCAGCCCCATGGACTGCAGCCCACCAGGCTCCTCCGTCCATGGGATTTTCCAGGCAAGAGTACTGGAGTGGGGTGCCATTGCCTTCTCCCAGAGAGAGTCAGAGAGACAGACTAATCCCCTTATGAGGGCTCCAGTCTCATGACTTCACCAAAACATAATTGCCAAAGGTTTTTACCTCCAAGTACCATCACACTGGAGACTAGGGGCTTTACCATATGAATTCTGGGGACACAATTCAGTCCCACGGCAGACCATGTAACTTACAGGAACAGGACTGCGCCCCCTGTGGTTCCTTCTCTCACCCTGCGGGCTGGCTGACCGTGGACTTGAGAGGGGGGCACCCCAGGAGGATGAATAAGGGTGGGTGGAGGAAGGAAGGGGTGTCCCAGCTCTTGGGTGGACTGAAGGAAGGCTCCAGCCTGGAGCTAGACGTGGCACCATCCTGACAGGGCGATGGCAAGTGATGGACATGGGAAAATCGCTTTTGTGGAGCACGGAGGATGACTGAATGTACCCATAGGCTGGGCATCGTGCCTCCCAGAGATTGGTACAGGAAACATGGCCCCCAGTGCAACTACCTTCCCACCCTAAACCCTGGAGACAGATGCTGAGGAGAAAGTTTTATGCTTCAGGTCAGAGAGGTTGGGGAGTTTCCTTTAAAGTTCCCATTGCCGGAGGGAATGAGCCGAGGCAAGGGTAGGGAGGAGACTTAATGCTCTTTTCACTCAGTTGCTTTCCTCTGCAGCGTTTATTAATAGAAAAGTGCCATAAGGTATTTGGCTTGTGGCGCAATACCCACATCACACCACTAGATGGCACAATTGCAGCAGCCATGCTTCCAAAGAACACCCAAAGTGAGAATTACAGGAAAACTGATTCCCACCCTGGGCTGGAAGGAACCCTCAGAAATCACTTAGTCCATCTCTATGTTTTAAGAAAAATGGAGGTTTTACTCATTTTCAAAGACTCACAACTATTAGTGAGCTTCCTTCAGGACCCTCTCAAAGGTTTTGCAGCAGAGAGGGGGCAGAGAGAGGACTCTGTTTTGGACACGTGGAAACCTGGCATCTAGACCAGTTTGGCTCCTAACACACATACACACTCGGCTTCTGATCCACAGGTTGCAAAATAAGGAAGTCAGTTAGATCATCTTTAATGTCCTTTTCAGCTCTCTGATTCAGGTCATTTGGAATGCACCCAACTACTTGCTATACTCAACTCAGAATGATCTCTGTTCATTTCTAAGACAAACCATTCAATATCACGGTAATCCAAGTCTATGCCCTGACCAGTAATGCTGAAGAAGCTGAAGTTGAACAGTTCTATGAAAACCTACAAGACTTTCTAGAACTAACATCCCCAAAAGATGTCCTTTTCATTATAGGGGACTGGAATGCAAACGTAGGAAGTCAAGAAACACCTGGAGTAACAGGCAAATTTGGCCTTGGAGTACAAAATGAAGCAGGGCAAAGGCTAATAGAGTTCTGCCAAGAGAATGCACTAGTCATAGCAAACACCTTCTTCCAACAACACAAGAGAAGACTCTGCACATGGAAATCACCAGATGGTCAACATCAAAATCAGATTGATTATATTCTTTGCAGCCAAAGATGGAGAAGCTCTATACAGTCTGCAAAAACAAGACCGGGAGCTGACTGTGGCTCAGATCATGAACTCCTTATTGCCAAATTCAGGCTGAAATTGAAGAAAGTGGAGAAAACCACTAGACCATTCAGGTATGACCTAAATCAAATCCCTTATGACTATACAGTGGAAGAGAGAAATAGATTTAAGGGACTAGATCTGACAGACAGAGTGCCTGATGAACTATGGACGGAGGTTTGTGACATTGTATAGGAGATGGGAATCAAGACCATCCCCAAGAAAAAGAAATGCAAAAAAGCAAAATGGCTGTCTGAGGAGGCCTTACAAATAGCTGTGAAGAGAAGGGAAGCGAAAAGCAAAGGAGAAAAGGAAAGATATAAACATCTGAATGCAGAGTTCCAAAGAATAGAAAGCCATCTCAGTGATCAATGCAAAGGGATAGAGGAAAACAACAGAATGGGAAAGACTAGAGATCTCTTCAAGATAATTAGAGATACCAAGGGAACACTTCATGCAAAGATGTGCTCAATAAAGGACAGAAATGGTAGGGACCTAACAGAAGCAGAAGATATTAAGAAGAGGTGGCAAGAATACACAGAACTGTACAAAAAAGATCTTCACAACCCAGATAATCACAATGGTGTGATCATTCACCTCGAGCCAGACATCCTGGAATGTGAAGTCAAGTGGGCCTTAGGAAGCATCACTATGAACAAAGCTACTGGAGGTGATGGAATTCCAGTTGAGCTATTTCAAATCCTGAAAGATGATGCTGTGAAAGTGCCGCACTCAACATGCCAGCAAATTTGGAAAACTCAGCAGTGGCCACAGGACTGGAAAAGGTCAGTTTTCATTCCAATCCCAAAGAAAGGCAATGCCAAAGAATGCTCAAACTACCGCACAATTGCACTCATCTCACACGCTAGTAAAGTAATGCTCAAAATTCTCCAAGCCAGGCTTCAGCAATACGTGAACCGTGAACTTTCTGATGTTCAAGCTGGTTTTAGAAAAGGCAGAGGAACCAGACATCAAATTGCCAACATCTGCTGGATCATGGAAAAAGCAAGAGAGTTCCAGAAAAACATCTATTTCTGCTTTATTGACTATACCAAAGCCTTTGACTGTGTGGATCACAATAAACTGTGGAAAATTCTGAAAGAGATGGGAATACCAGACCACCTGACCTGCTTCTTGAGAAACCTGTGTGTAGGTCAGGAAGTAACAGTTAGAACTGGACATGGAACAACAGACTGGTTCCAAATAGGAAAAGAAATATGTCAAGGCTGTATATTGTCACCCTGCTTATTTAACTTATATGCAGAGTACATCATGAAAAACGCTGGGCTGGAGGAAGCACAGGCTGGAATCAAGATTCCAGGGAGAAATATCAATAACCTCAGATATGCAGATGACACTACCCTTATGGCAGAGAGTGAAGAAGAACTAAAGAGCCTCTTGATGAAAGTGAAAGAGGAGAGTGAAAAAGTTGGCTTGAAGCTCAACATTCAGAAAACGAAGATCATGGCATGTGGTCCCATCACTTCATGGCAAATAGATGGGGAAACAGTGAAAACAGTGGCTGACTATATTTTTTGGGCTCCAAAATCACTGCAGATGGTGACTACAGCCATGAAATTAAAAGATGCTTACTCCTTGGAAGGAAAGTTATGACCAACCTAGACAGCATATTAAAAAGCAGAGACATTACTTTGTCAATAAAGGTCCGTCTAGTCAAGGCTATGGTTTTTCCAGTGGTCATGTATGGATGTGAGAGTTGGGCTATAAAGAAAGCTGAGCACTGAAGAATTGATGCTTTTGAACTGTGGTGTTGGAGAAGACTCTTGAGAGTCCCTTGAACTACAAGGAGATCCAACCAGTCCACCCTAAAGGAAATCAGTCCTGGGTGTTCATTGGTAGCACTAATTTTGAAGCTGAAACTCCAATACTTTGGCCACCAGATGCAAAGAGCTGACTCATTTGAAAAGACCCTGATGCTGGGAAAGATTGAAAGCCGGAGGAGAAGGGGACGACAGAGGATGAGATGGTTGGATGGCATCACCAACTCAATGGACATGGGTTTGGGTGGACTCTGGGAGTTGGTGATGGACAGGGAGGCCTGGCGTTCTGCGGTTCATGGGGTCGCAAAGAGTCGGAAATGATTGAGTGACTGAACTGAACTGATTCCGACTCTAGATCAACTCTAGTCTTGTTTTATTTTCACCCTCACTGTGTATATGTGTTTAGGACCTGAAGTGGCAGAAAGCATTCATTCAAAATAACTGCAGAGTCCACAGCTCCAGGTGCTTTGGAAGTCACCTTCCAAAAAGGTGGTTCCAAAAGCAAAGTCACTCATAGTCTTTCACTCCATGAGTTTATACCCTACTGAAGTAAGAATGATCTACAGGTGAAAAGTTATAAGACAAAAATAGAAGAAAGGACACCAGGCAGTATGTATCTAGGGACTGAGGGAGGTATGGTATCATAGCACTTGGATCTCAGGGAATGGCCAGGGAGGGCGTCATGGGGGAGGTGTGGCGAGCTTGGATGGGATATAAATAGAGAAGGGTCTGGAGAGTGGGATTCCTGACAGGATGCCTTCATTTTTGCCAGCTATAATCACGCGCATATGTGCTCAGTCGCTCAGCTGTGTCAACTCTTTGCTACCCTATGGACTGTAGCCCACCAGGCTCCTCTGTCCATGGGATTCTCCAGGCAAGAATACTGGAGTGGGTTGCCATGCTCTCCTCTAGGGGATCTTCCCAACCCAGGGATCAAACCTGAGTCTTGCATCTCCTGAATTGGCAGGCGGATTCTTTACCACGGTACCACCTGGGAATACCACAGTCGCTGCCTTTTAGGATTTGCATAAAAAGAAATAAAGAAGGATAAAGGAAGGGTGAGAAAAATAACTGGAGAATGGGGTAAGAGGCAGGGAGAAGGAAGAAAGGCTGAGAAAGGGGGGAAGGGTGAGCAGGGATCACACTGGCATGAGGTGCAGCTATTCAGAGATGGAGAAGCAAAGTTAAACAAATCTAAAACTAAGCTGGGAAAGTACTCATTCTTTTCTCCCCTGATCTTTTAGAGTTATAGAATTATAAGTTTTCAGGGTTAGAAGAGATCTCTAATCCAAACCCTTCCATAAAAGCCCTGTAAAAGTTGTCCAGTGTTCACTTGGATACCTACTATGACGGGAGACTTGCTACCACCCACGATAGCCCACTCCATTTGGGAAAAACTCTGATTCATATTCTCTTTAGTAGGAATCTGACATTTACATCCCTGAAATTTCCATCCACAGTTAGTGGATTTGTCTTCCAAAGTGACCTAGAAAAGACCTAGAACCATTCCCAGTGATAGAAGTTGGCATTTCCTCTTTCTCAGCTTGGCATCTCCCAGCTGGTGCTTGTTCCACACTGAGATTCTCAAAACTATTTCATGCGGGCAGTTGCCGTCTAATGTGTTCTATCCTGGGGTTCAGTTCCCTCTTAGCAGTTCAGTTTGCCACTTCAGAGCTGGAAATTAATCTTCTTGACAGAAAAGATGGAACTGAGGTCAAACAGAGGTTGGTGAACTCTGCTGATGTCACTCGTGTAGCCCGAGGACGGTGACCTTTCTGTAGTTCTTGCTCAGAGGCTTAGTGTAGCAGGTTTTTGTTAATTTTGACATTACAAAGATTTCAGGGACTTCCCTGATGACCCCGTGGTAAAGAATCCACCCAGCAATGCAGGAGACACGGGTTCAATCCCTGGTATGGGAAAATCGCACATGCTGCAGAGCAACTATGCCGCTGGGCCACAGCTACTGAGCCAGGGCTCTAGAGCCTGGGAGCCACAACTCCTGAAGTCCGTGTGCCCTAGAGCCCACGTTCCACAACAAGAGAAGCCACCGCAGCGAGAAACTCACGCACTGCAGCTAGAGAGTAGCCCCTGCTTGGCGCAACTAGAGAAAAACACTGGCAGGGACAAAGACCCAGCAGAGCCAGAAGAAGAGAATTCAGTTCACTCGGGACTTCTGGCTTCTTGGCCTTGTGGCCGCAGCCCCATGTGACAACTTTATGTTCATAAGAAGCCCTTGGCTGCCCCTCCTTCCATCTATTCTGGACAAGAACCCCGGAGAATTCTCTGTCCTCAGCTCCACCAGCCTCTTGAGAGCCCCTTTCCCACCTGTTTCCTTACTGAGTTGTTCATAGTTCTCCTTTGAAGACAGTCCATTCCTCTGGTGATAGGAACAGAGATTCTGTTTGTTAAGCTGTTAATGTGACATATTTTTTCATCTTAATGACATTTATTATTTTCTAATTTTACAAGCAATACATGTTCATTTCAGACAACTAGAAATACGTAAAAAGAATAAAGTGAAAAATAACCATCACCCATAATCTCCAACCCTCAGAGAAACCACCATTAGTATTTCAATGTGTTTATTTCCAGTCTCTCTCTCTCTCTATATATATATATATAGATATAGATAGATAGATATAGATACAGATGTGTGTGTGTGTATGTATCCAGTGTCTGTCTGTCTATCATCGAGATATAATTGACTTACAACACTGTGTTAAGGAAAAGAGATTCTTTATCATAAAAGACACTTGTGAGCACATTTACACTCTCTTTCCGAGAACTTATACTTTTCATCACATTTCCAAAGAGGTCAGAGACCCAAAAAAGGCTAGGAACTGCCATTGGGGAGCCTTTGTGGGATTCGGTTTATCTTTCCTCTGAATGTTTTGATATTGCATCTGCTTTGGGCAGCCTTCTTTCAGGCTACCACAAGCTCTAAAATAGCACATCTCTTTCTCTCAGGACCTGCTTCACTTCCTCCTCTCCCCCAGCCATTCCTTGGGTCACACTTGGGTTTACAGAGACAGTTCCACCTTTTACTTTTACTTTCTCTGTGGCCCCACTTTTTGCTGAGTTAGCATTCCTACTACACCTCTCTGAGTCTTGCTCCAGACCCTGCTGAACCCCGGTGAGTGTCCACCACTTCCCATCCTCCCCTCCACCCCGCAGCTGGTGCCTCGGGTTCACAGGCTTATTGCGTCCCTATGATCCCTTCGGTTCCACTCTCCTTAATCAGGCTCCGATGGCCTCTGCTGGACTTTTTCCTTCAGACAGGTGTGTTCCCTGTGTTGTGAATCTTCTTGATGGTCAACACTCATGTACCTGCTCTCCTAGCGGTTTTATTTTTCCTAGAACAGAGTCCATTGTTGAATGGAGATGATTCCCATCTCACAAATCTATGGTCCCACCCAAGACAGTGTGTGCACTTCCTAAAAATCTTCACCATTTTACATTTACATAAATCTCATAAGATGTTAGTTATTAGGGGCTGATGTGTTATTTCATAACGAAGGGCCGTGGTCGGTGTAAGGACAGGCTGAGGAGGGTGTCCTGAGTGTCTCAGTTTGTCTTTGTGCAGGGCGAGGTTTGGGCCTGGGCATTTGAGGACTTGAAACAGTGCATCTGGCCATGCTGGTCTCAGGGATCCCTCCGTTCCCGGCCCTTGGGCTTCAAAGGAAATTTAAAAAACAATCATGATATCCCTACCCTTTCTCCCACTCCATCCCACCCACACTTCAGCTCTCATTGCAGCCCTTCTGTGCCCTACATGTTGAGGAGCAGCCAGAGGTTAAAGATCCAGCCTTGAAAAGCTTGGTTACCAGCTGGAATGTGGAGAGTGCTCTTGTGCCGTTAGTTTCATAATTATTTATTTAATGCACTTTATTACTGGTACTGCAAGTTTTTGTTTTTAGAATTTAATTTTTGTGATATTTTGCCAGTGTCTAGATTCTGATAACGGCAGCTAGAGTTTTGCCAGGCCTCTGAGGTTTAGAAAATTGAACAGGACCTGGTCGTTGCACTCAGAGCTGGTAGGTAAGTTAAGACGTAGTTTTGTGCCTGTGCTCAGTCGCGTCTGACTCTCTGAGGCCCTATGGACTGGAGCCTGCTAGTCTCCTCTGTCCATGGGGTTTTCCAGACAAGAATACTGGAGTGTGTAGCTAAGACATATATGGTGCACAAACAGAAAAACATCAAGTGGAAGGCAAAGGCTGTAAGATAGATACTAACCAAGAAGTGGGGGGATTTTAAAGGGAAAAACAGCATTATTTCCAGTTAGGACATCAGAGAAGGCTCTTTGGAGGAGGAGAGGCTGGCACAGGAACTGAAGAGGATGCGGCGACTTGATGCGAGCCCTTAGAAGAGAGCCGTGGTTAAGAGTATAGTCTCAGGGTCAGGATGGGTCTACACGCATGAACTGTGTGACCCTGGGCAAGGTTTTCAACCTCTCCAAGCCTCAATTTACTAGTTTATAAAATGGGGATAACAGTAGTACTGACCTCATTTGGTTATTACAAGGATCCAGTGAGTTGATCAATATAAAGCAGTTAAAACCGCATTTGTATATGTATAACGGATTCAATTTGCTGTACACCTGAAACTAACACAGCATTGTAAATCAACTATATTCCAATAAATTAAAAAGAAAAAATCTAAAAAACCCACCCAAAACAAAACAGCATATGCAACCTGGTAAGAACGCAGTTATTAACTCTATAGGCAGAGGGGTATTCTAGGCAGCACATACAGTTCTAGCCAAAGAAGGAAAATGAAAGAACTCTTATTCTTTTGGGAAACCCCCAAATAACAGAAACACCTGGGAAACAAGAGGGAGAGAAACAGCACTCATCAAAATTGTGGTAAAGAACCTGCCTAAGAGGTGTCTTCTGCATTGACAGATGGGTTCTTTACCACGACACCACCTGGGAAGCCCATAATTAAGGTGGACATGTTACTAAATTTATTTTTTGGAGGGGAATTTGGACTTGTTAGGAGTAGTCTTGTGTGATAATCACTCTCATATTTTTTATTTGCTTTTGTTTTACAGCTTGATAAATACAATTAAAAAATTCCTACAGATAAATAGGGAGAGACTTAACGTCACCAGTCCATGTAGCTAATTTCACGTACCTTTGGCAATTTACCATGTGCTTCTCCTCCATCTTCTGCCATGCTGCAATTAGTTTTTGAGTGTCTCTAAGAGTCTTCCCTGGTGGCTCAGAGGTTAAAGCGTCTGCCTGCAAGGCGGGAGACCCGGGTTCAATCCCTGGTTCAGGAAGATCCCCTGGAGAAGGAAATGGCAACCCACTCCAGTATTCTGTCTGGAGAATCCCATGGATGGAGGAGCCTGGTAGGTTACAGTCCACGGGGTTGCAAAGAGTCAGACACGACTGAGCGACTTCACACTCTATTCACTAAGAGTTCTGTCTTCCAGCCTCAAAGGACACTTATGGTCACCTGCCTCAGTGTCCCAAATGTCCATTAATATTTATTTTTTGGCCTTACCCCATAGCACACGGGATCTTAGCTCCCCAAACAAGGATTGAACCTGTGTCTCCTGCATTGGAAGCACAGAGTCTTAACCACTGGACTGCCAGGGAAGTCCCTATGAAGCATTTAGTACAGTGCCTGGCAAATAATAAGCCCTTGATAATTGTTACCTTTGAAGTTGTCATCACTCTGTCATTTTACCTTAATGGATTGCTTGGTAGAGTTCTGAGGCAGTAGGAAATAAAGGTTCATTTTGTGACCTGGGCAAGAAGAAAGCTCTAGAAAACTAGGATGCTCCCAGTCTGAAGGTACTACTTCAAAATCCTCAGCGTACTTAGGGGATGGCTAGAGGGTAGGGTTTCCAAGGAAGAATCAAAGACACAGGGTCAGGAAGACAGATGAGTGGTGGTTACAAGTAAGTATCCACAGATGGGGAACATAGCCCTCAGGGTAATCATGGGTGACTGAGCTCCAGAAGGGAGGAGAAGAGAGCGAGAGAGGAGAGGGAAGGAGGAGGGGGAACCTGGGAGGGCAAGGTGCTCTCCTGCCAGGGGTCCTGGTTGGAGTGCCGTAGGTATGGGCTTTCCCCTTCCACTCCTTCCTCAGACCTTGGGGCTCCCAGGTCCTTACTGAGGGCCTTATTGGGTTGGAAGCAGCCAGAACCTTGGGGAAGTGAGGCACATTGCCGATCATACACCCAGCTCACAGTCAGCCCTCTCTGTGTCATCCTTTCAGGGAAAAGCTGAATCCCGGGGCTCTCTGTCTGGCCTGGAACTTGGTCTAACGCCCAGGTTTTTCCGGTGTAGTTGTCATATCTCAGGAGTCAGGCAGGCATGGCTGGTAACTTCTTGTAATAGTTAAGACAGGAAGTGGTCAGGACCTGGAAATAGAGCAGGGCTAGGGAGTGGGAGGGTAAGGAAAAGGCTTTTTCTGGAGAAAATGTTCTGTGTGCTTTCTTGGGCAGGGAGCACAGAATTCCCAGTCTTGGCCTGGGCTGCAGGGACCCTCGGGGAAACTTCTTTATGGACCTCCCGATTTAATTTCTTCCTTTATTCCAATATGAATTTCTCGCATGAACATAGCAAGGCCCACTTGAAACATTAGAGGGTATCAGGCAACCTATAGCCCCACTTATAGTTGGGGAGACAGTGGGGTGTAGAGTCAGAGGGACCTGCTTTTTCAGTCCCTGCTTTGTCACTTACTACCTAGGCACACTTTTTAAAAAAATAATAATTAACTAGGCTTTACCGGGTCTTAGTTGTGGTATGTGGGATCTAGTTACCTGACCAGGGATTGAACCCAGGACCCCTGCATTGGGGGTGCAGAGTCTTAGCCACTGGACCACCAGGGAAGCCCCCCTAGGTGCTTTTCAGCTAACTATCCCATTTCTCTGAGCCTCTGTTTTTTCACTTGTAAGATCAGGATTCCCATGCCTATTTTGTGCTGATTAAATAAAGTATGAAAAAATTCTTAGCATAGTATTTTGCATATAAAAATTACAAAATAAATGGGAGCTAATATAATAATAATAATAATTGTTCTATCACCCTACTTGACCTCAGTTTCTACTTCTGTAAAATAAGTTATTATGAGGATTAAGGGAGATGATCAATATTTATAGAGAAAGTGGTGTATAAAAAGAAAGATATTTATTTATTTATCAAAGACGTGCTCTCAAATTCTAGTTCTTTTCCTTGGAGGAAAATCATACTTGGGAGAAAGGGCCTGGGTCAGCAGCTTATGACGGTGAGGGGACATGGGGGTGGTGGGGAGAGGCCATTCTCTAGCTGGAGAAGACCTGGGGAGATAACACTCCCTGTTGGGAAGAACTGGGTTGAGGGATTGGGGAGTGGATTCAGGCAGATTTTGGGGGACCCAGTGACTGGGCCCTGTTTCTTGGAGTGATGGTAAGGACCTGTGGATACTGTTGACATTGGGCCTTTCTGAGTCCTCAATTGCCCAGAAGAAGGCCTCCCAGCCTCATGGACTAGGGCTAGACTCTAGGGTTCCCCTATCCCAAAGTGATAGTTCTTAACACATGGGTCACAGACCATTTAAGAAACTAGTGAAACCTAAGGACTATGAGATGGCTGGATGGCATCACTGACTCGGTGGACGTGAGTCTGAGTGAACTCCCGGAGTTGGTGATGGACAGGGAAGCCTGGCGTGCTGCGATTCATGGGGTCACAAAGAGTCGGACACGACTGAGCGACTGAACTGAACTGAACTGAAGGACTATTTCTGTAGACTACACAAACTTTTGGCTATCAGAGGGGGTTCACAGATCTTTTGAAACTCATCCAAGGACTTGTGGTGAAGAAACAATGTCCCTGGCTTCAGAATAGCCCTGATGCTTTGGGTGTTGGCAAGAAGAGTGGTCCATGAACTTGGGAAAATCTGAGACTTGTCCCAGCAACACTGATTATGCTAAAGATCTTCCAGGTGTTGGAATAGGGACAGGGACCTGACCCAGGAGCTACATCAGGGGATGGTCAGTTTGACCAGCAAGGACCTTCCCCATAGCCTGTAACATCCCTCTGCCTCAAGTAATCAGCTCACCTCAACTAGAGCCCAGGAGGCTAGTGACAAGCAGCAACAATGAAGCAGTGGGTATCTTGACTTGCAGAGAAAATTTGGAGAATTCAGCATAGATGAATTGATCCTAAGAGGAAGAAATAGCTCACATTGGTTGAGGATGAGATGGCTAGGTAGCATCACCGACTCAATGCATAGGAACTTGAGCAAACTCTGGGTTAGGACTTGGCACTTTGACTGCAGTGGCCTGGGTTCAATCTCTTGTTGGGGAACTAAGATCCCACAAGCCACATGGCATGGCTGGAAAAAAAAAGTCTGGAGCCCAGTTGCAAGTTTGGATTCACTGAAGCAGGGCCCCAGGGAGGGTGACTGAGAACAGAAAGATACCTGAACAGGAATTTGGGACCAGAAGTCAAGCAGCGGCTCTGTTACTGGAATGAGGCATCGCCCTGGCTTGGGGGTTGGATGGAGTAAGTATCTGGATTGGTCTGAGATGGGGTGTGAGCAGTCATATGATGCCTTCTTGTTCACAGAGCTTGAACCCAGGCTTGGCCAGGTGGTACTTTGTATGATGAGTTGAGATCGAAAGTCCCTGGGCTCTTGTTCTTTTCAGCAGAGAAAGGTCTGGCTTATGTGAGAATGCAAGCCAAGACAGAACTTGACTGTCTTAGGCCCAGTGGGGCTCAAGCTTTGGGAGGGCAGGGCAGTGCTCTTCACTGCAGCATCCTCAGTATGCTGGCACACAGCAGGCGCCTAATACATGCTTGTGAATGAATGTGAAATGCCAAGGCTGAGCTCATCCCTTCACAACTTTAATAAAAATCTAGAGGTACTTTCTCATACAGCTCCCTAGAGCCCAGAAATTCCAAGTTCTACCATCTTTAAGTCAGTGTGAACTCTGAAAACTCATTTCCTTTAAGCCAAAGGAACTGCTCTGTCATCCCTCTCTCTCAATGGACAGAAGAGCCTCTGCCAAATGTGTAGGAGGAGAATATTGTGAACCAATACACTTACTGCACACTGAAGACTCCCTAACCACAGAAACAAATTAAAAAAAAATTATTTATTTATTTGACTGCTGTGGGATCTTTGTTGCAGCATGCAAACCCTTAGTTGTGGCATGCGGGATCTAGTTCCGTGACCAGGGATCGAACCCAGGGCCACGGCTTTGGGAGCACGGAGTCTTAGCCACTGGACCACCAGGGAAGTCCTCAGAGGAATGAATTTGCATTGAATATACCTACAATATCTCAGCAAATAATAACAACAATAAGAACATACTTTTCTGTGTTTTTCAGATTCTAAAGGCTTTCATAGCCCTGATTTCTAGAACTTCATTAACATGTGTGGGTGTTGGGAGTGGAAGTACGGAAAAGGGCTGGGAACAGTTATTTTTTACAGATAAGAAAAATGAGTATAGGGAATTCCCTGGCGGTCCAGTGGTTAGGACTCAGTGCTTCTTGGGCTTTGGTCCATGTGGGCGTGGGTTTGATCCCTCATCAGGGAACTCAGATCCCACAAGCTGAGGAGGAAGGCCAAAAAAAGAAAAAAGAACGAAAGAAAAATGAGTATAGAGAGGATTTGGACTGTTTTTAGATCACTTAATCGGCAAGAGGTGGGGCAAAAATGTGAACCCAGGGACCTTCTGACTCTAAGTACAAAGGGGAAATAAACATGACCTCGAGGAAAGAGATTCAGGAAATGGCCACAGAAGTGTTTCCTCCAACTTAGAGTGGTGACAATGAGCGACTGGATGGAGTGGGGCTTCCCCAGGGGGCTGACTATTGACAGGAGCACAGGGAAAGGGTCCCTATCTTGGTGTCAGCCTGGCCAAGGTCAATCAGGGAACCAGATAACGTGACTCCTGCATCTTAAGTGGATCTTGGGAAAGATCTACCTGCCATGCATTGGATATCCCTCCATGGTCCGATCCATTGTGGAATATGGCACTTGGGAAAATCACGAATAGACACTCAGATCCCCCAACATCACTGCTTGATTAACAATTTTTTTTAACATTAACCATCAAGGGCTGCTAAGAAGGTAAAAAGTAGGAAGAAATTACTTTATTTATTGAGGGTCTACTGAGTAATATAAAGATAAAAAGCTACTGTCCCTGTGTTCAAGGCTCTCACTGTCTACCAGAGAGAGGTGATGGTGGGAGAGGCAGAGATGGAAAATAATCACGGAACTTCTGCTCCTGACTATGACAAAGTGACTGCTATGGAACTCACTCTCCCACAATAGACAAGAATCTATTCAGGCACAATATTTGAGAAACTGCTTTAGATGTTGACTATGGCTAGCAGAGTTATAATTCTTGTGGGAAGGGAAACACATGAGGTGGGAGTTCTACATTTGCCGAGCTTTTTGGCCTGGGGGAGCTTTCTGGAATGCAGTGGGAGAAGGTGGAGCCTAATAAGGGCATGCTGGTCTCACTGAGGTGAAAAAGCATAGATTAGAGTTCAGGGCCTCTGAGGAAGCTGTAATTTATGGCTTTTAGAGAGGGGGAAGCTGAACAGAGGGGTGCCCACAGAAGTCCGCATGGGTGATCTCTATGGTCTTTGGACAAAGGCTGAGCTGCGCGAGCACATAGTGAGACTCTATAAGGCTTAGTGGAGAGCAGCAGAGAGCTGAAGAGAACACTAGAGGTGGCCCATGGCTTAGAGATGGAGTTTTAGCCCAGTCAGAATGAAAAGATCTCACTAAACAACTTGGTGATACAGCTTAGATGATACAGAACGTCCACACCTTAGGAGTAAGGACCATGTTCTACAGACACATACACACGAACACGCTCTCTAAGATTAAGGATAGAATTTGAAATGACCAGCTCTCCCTGAAAAAGAATAAAACCATCCTGTCAAGATAACCTGCCAATAATTTGTCTAATAGAACTAAACTCAGTTCTCCTCGAGGGAAGACAACATAAACTCTGAAATGAACAAGTCACAATGTTCATATATAATCTAATATTACTATACATGTGAAGAAGCAGGAACTTGGGACCCACCATTTTTTTTAAAAGCAATAAAGGTATACAGTTCCTGAGATGAGCTAGAATTAGCAGACTGGAATTTTAGAATACTGGTTATAATCATGTTTAAGGACATAAAGGAAAATATAGACATAATTATTGAAGATATGGGGAATCTCTGCAGAGAAAGTGAAACTGTGAAAGAGAAGCATGGGAAAATTCTAGAACTTAAAACATAATGGGCTTAACAGCATAATAGAGACTGGAAAAGAAAGGGTTGGGAAACTTAAACAGAGATTACTATTTAATCAAAAAGCAAACAACAAAGTGATTTAAAAAACCTGGAGTCTCAGTGACCTGTAGGATAGTTTATTTTAGATGATATCTAAAATATGTGTGGGCTTCTCTGGTGGCTCAGAGGTAAAGAATCTGCCTACGATGCAGGAGGTGCAAGTTTGATCTCTGGGTCAGGATGATCCCCTGGGGAAGGAAATGGCAACCCACTCCAGTCTTCTTGCCTGGGAAATCTCATGGACAGAGGAACCTGGCGGGTTACAGTCCATAGGGTTGCAAAAGAGTCAGACTCGACTTAGTGAGCAAACAACAAGAAAACGTGTAATTGGAGTTTCAGAAGGTAAGGAGACAGAATGGGCAGAAAAAATATCGGAAGACATAATTGCTAAGGAGTTCCTATATTTGGTGAAAAATAAACCACTTACAATGTCTTCCCTGGTAGCTTAGACGGTAAAGCATCTGCCTGCAATGTGGGAGACCTGGGTTTGATCCCTAGGTCAGGAAGATCCCCTGAAGAAGGAAATGGCAACCCAACCCAGTACTCTTGCCTGGAAAATCCCATGGGCGGAGGAGCCTGATAGGCTACTGTCCATGGGGTCACAAAGAGTCAGACACAGCTAAATGATATCTCTTTTTTTCTCTTTCTACATAAGGAGAAGAGGGTGGCAGAGGATGAGATGGTTGGATAGCATTACCAATTCAATGTACGTGAACTTGGGCAAATTCTGAGAGAGAGTGAGGGACAGGGAAGCCTGGCACGCTGCAGCCCATGAGGTCACAAAGAGTCAGACATAACTTAGTGACTGAATGTAACAGCAACAAAAACCATTCAGGAGTCCACCAATCTCGTTGGTAAAGAAGAAAAGCACCTATTCATCTTATAATCAAACTCCTAAAAAAACTGATAAAGAGTTAACTTAAAAGCAGCTAGAAACAAATCTGAGACAATCTGGGCAACAAAATAAGTTATGATAGTTTTGTGTTATAATTCATAGAATAAAATAAATACCCACAAATTCACACTGAATTTTAAAAATGAGAGAGAAGAGAGCAGGTCTTCCTTACTGTGGAATACTAATTAACAGCTATAGAAGGAAAAATGGAAATAAAAAAATCACTATTAACCAAATATCACAGTAACTAATTAATTGCAATCAAGAACTATTGATGGATGCTGAAATTAGTGGGTGAAAGTAGGAAGAGAAACAGGATATTTGCATAAAATTGAAGATTCTTCCCAGAAAATATTGATTACTTACAAAGAGCAAAATCGTTATTTTATAGTGAAGAAACCTGGCAGACATCACCTTCACCATGTGATCAAAGTTAACATCGTAAGCAATAAGATTCATTGTTATGTCAAACACAACTTAATGACTGAACACCTGCCTCCCCCACACACATGCATACACACACACCGCCTGGTATAAGGTAATGACAAAGCACATACTTTTTGTGATATTCTTGCTTAGAAGCTTCAATACACTCATGAGAAAACACCAGACAAACCCAAAGTGAGGGCCGTCCTACACCATGTAGGACTTCTACATGTTGGGCATGTAGAAGTCATGCCCAATTCCTCGTGACCCCGTGGACTGTAGCCCACCAGGCTCCTCTGTCCAAGCGATGCTCCAGGCAAGAATACTACACCATAACTGGCCTAATAATTGACACAAAAATGTCAAGGTGATGAAAGAAAAGAAAGACTGAGAAAAGGTCACAGACTGAAGGAGACTAAGGAAACATGGTAACAATACAATATGGAATCCTGGATTGGATCTTAGAAAAAGGACATTAGTGGAATATTGGCAAAATTCAAATATTGTGTCTAGATTAGTTAATAGTATCATACTGAGCTTCCTGTACAGTTCTTCTGTGTATTCTTGCCACCTCTTCTTAATATCTTCTGCTTCTGTTAGGTCCATACCATTTCTGTCCTTTATTGAGCCCATCTTTGCATGAAATGTTCCCTTGCTATCTCTAATTTTCTTGAAGAGATCTCTAGTCTTTCCCATTCTGTTGTTTTCCTCTATTTGCATTGATTGCTGAGGAAGGCTTTTTTCTCTCTCCTTGCTATTCTTAGAACTCTGCATTCATTTGCTTATATCTTTCTTTTTCTCCTTTGCTTTTCGCTTCTCTTCCTTTCACAGCTATTTGTAAGGCCTCCTCAGACAGCCATTTTGCTTTTTTTGCACTTCTTTTCCATGGGGACAGTCTTGATCCCCGTCTCCTGTACAATGTCACAAACCTCCATCCAAGGTTCATCAGGTACTCTGTCTATCAGATCTAGTCCCTTAAATCTATTTCTCACTTCCACTGTATAATCATAAGGGATTTGATTTAGGTCATACCTGAATGGTCTAGTGGTTTTCCCCACTTTCTTCAATTTAAGTGTAAATTTGGCAATAAGGAGTTCATGTATGGATGTGAGAGTTGGACTGTGAAGAAAGCTGAGCGCCGAAGAATTGATGCTTTTGAACTGTTGTGTTAGAGGAGACTCTTGAGAGTCCCTTGGACTGCAAAGAGATCCAACCAGTCCATCCTAAAGGAGATCGGTCCTGGGTGTTCATTGGAAGGACTGATGCTAAAGCTGAAACTCCAATACTTTGGCCACCTCATGTGAAGAGTTGACTCATTGGAAAAGACCCTGATGCTTGGAGGGATTGGGGGCAGAAGGAGAAGGGGACGACAGAGGATGAGATGGCTGGATGGCATCACCGACTCTATGGCCATGAGTTTGAGTGAACTCTGGGAGATGGTGATGGACAGGGAGGCCTGGCGTGCTGTGACTCATGGGGTCGCAAAGAGTCTGACACGACTGAGCGACTGAACTGAACTGAACTGAGCTTCCTGTGTTCAATAATTACAATATGGTAATACAAAATGCTGACAGCAGGAGAAACTGAGTGAAGATTAAAAGGGAACTGAATATTTTGAAACTCTTCTGTAAATGTAAATGATTAAAAAAAAAAAAAAAACCCAGAGGGAAAAGACAAGGAAACAAGAATATAAATGATGGGAATTCCTTGATAGTCTAGTGGTTAAGACTATGGGCTTTCACTGATGAGGGCCCTGGTTTGATCCCTGGTTGGGGAACTAAAGCAGAAATAGATGTTTTTCTGGAACTCTCTTGCTTTTTCCATGATCCAGCAGATGTTGGCAATTTGGTCTCTGGTTCCTCTGCCTTTTCTAAAACCAGCTTGAACATCAGGAAGTTCACGGTTCACATATTGCTGAAGCCTGGCTTGGAGAATTTTGAGCATTACTTTACTAGTGTGTGAGATGAGTGCAATTGTGTGGTAGTTTGAGCATTCTTTGGCATTGCCTTTCTTTGGGATTGGAATGAAAACTGACCTTTCCCAGTCCTGTGGCCACTGCTGAGTTTTCCAAATTTGCTGGCATATTGAGTGAAGCACTTTCACAGCATCATCTTTCAGGATTTGGAATAGCTCAACTGGAATTCCATCACCTCCACTAGCTTTGTTCGTAGTGATGCTTTCTAAGGCCCACTTGACTTCACATTCCAGGATGTCTGGCTTTAGGTCAGTGATCACACCATCGTGATTATCTGGGTCATGAAGATCTTTTTTGTACAGTTCTTCTGTGTATTCTTGCCATCTCTTCTTAATATCTTCTGCTTCTGTTAGGTCCCTACCATTTTTGTCCTTTATCAAGCCCATCTTTGCATGAAATATTCCTTTGGTATCGCTGATTTTCTTGAAGAGATCTCTAGTCTTTCCCATTCTGTTGTTTTCCTCTATTTCTTTGCATTGATCGCTGAAGAAGGCTTTCTTATCTCTCCTTGCTATTCTTTGGAACTCTGCATTCAGATGTTTATATCTTTCCTTTTCTCCTTTGCTTTTCACTTCTCTTCTTTTCACAGCTATTTGTAAGGCCTCCCAGACAGCCATTTTGCTTTTTTGCATTTCTTTTCCATGGGGACGGTCTTGATCCCCGTCTCCTGTACAATGTCACAAACCTCCGTCCATAGTTCATCAGGCACTCTATCTATCAGATCTAGGCCCTTAAATCTATTTCTCACTTCCACCGTATAATCATAAGGGATTTGATTTAGGTCATACCTGAATGGTCTAGTGGTTTTCCCTACTTTCTTCAATTTAAGTCTGAATTTGGCAATAAGGAGTTCATGGTCTGAGCCACAGTCAGCTCCTGGTCTTGTATTTGCTGACTGTATAGAGCTTCTCCATCTTTGGCTGCAAAGAATATAATCAATCTGATTTCGGTGTTGACCATCTGGTGATGTCCATGTATGGAGTCTTCTCTTGTGTTGTTGGAAGAGGGTGTTTGTTATGACCAGTGCATTTTCTTGGCAAAACTCTATTAGTGTTTGCCCTGCTTCATTCCGTATTCCAAGGCCAAATTTGCCTGTTACTCCAGGTGTTTCTTGACTTCCTACATTTGCATTCCAGTCCCCTATAATGAAAAGGACATCTTTTTTGGATGTTAGTCTAAAAGGTCTTGTAGGTCTTCATAGAACCGTTCAACTTCAGCTTCTTCAGCGTTACTGGTTGGGGCATAGACTTGGATTACTGTGATATTGAATGGTTTGCCTTGGAAACGAACAGAGATCATTCTGTCGTTTTTGAGATTGCATCCAAGTACTGCATTTCGGAATCTTTTGTTCTTTGACTGTGTGGATCACAATAAACTGTGGAAAATTATGAAAGAGATGGGAATACCAGACCACCTGATCTGCCTCTTGAGAAATCTGTATGCAGGTCAGGAAGCAACAGTTAGAACTGGACACAGAACAACAGACTGGTTCCAAATAGGAAAAGGAGTACGTCAAGGCTGTATATTGTCACCCTGTTCATTTAACTTATATGCAGAGTACCTCATGAGAAACGCTGGACTGGAAGAAACACAAGCTGGCATCAAGATGGCCGGGAGAAATATCAATAACCTCAGATATGCAGATGACACCACCCTTATGGCAGAAAGTGAAGAGGAACTCAAAAGCCTCTTGATGAAAGTGAAAGTAGAGATTGAAAAAGTTGGCTTAAAGCTCAACATTCAGAAAACGTAGATGATGGCATCCGGTCCCATCACTTCATGGGAAATAGATGGGGAAACAGTGGAAACAGTGTCAGACTTTATTTTTCTGGGCTCCAAAATCACTGCAGATGGTGACTGCAGCCATGAAATTAAAAGACACTTACTCCTTGGAAGGAAAGTTATGACCAACCTAGATAGCATATTCAAAAGCAGAGACATTACTTTGCCAACAAAGGTCTGTCTAGTCAAGGCTATGGTTTTTCCTGTGGTCATGTATGGATGTGAGAGTTGGACTGTGAAGAAGGCTGAGCGCTGAAGAATTGATGCTTTTGAACTGTGGTGTTGGAGAAGACTCTTGAGAGTCCCTTGGACTGCAAGGAGATCCAACCAGTCCATTCTGAAGGAGATCAGCCCTGGGATTTCTTTGGAAGGAATGATGCTGAAGCTGAAACTCCAGTACTTTGGCCACCTCATGCGAAGAGTTGACTCATTGGAAAAGACTCTGATGCTGGAAGGGATTGGGGGCAGGAGGAGAAGGGGACGCCAGAGGATGAGATGGCTGGATGGCATCACTGACTCGATGGATGTGAGTCTGAGTGAACTCTGGGAGTTTGTGATGGACATGGATTCCTGGCATGCTGGGATTCATGGGGTCACAGAGAGTCAGACACGACTGAGCGACTAATCTGATCTGGCGAACTAAAATTCCACACACCTCATGCTGAAGCCAGAAAAATAAATAAATAAAATAAACGATGGCTGGCTTCTCATCAGAAACAGTGGAGCCAGAAAACAGTGGGACAACATCTACAAAGTACTGAAAGAAAAAATAACCCTATTAACCTAAAAATCTCTATGTAAGAAATATCATTAAAAATGAGAATGGAACAAATGAAAGTTGAGCATTTTGCTTTTCAGTGACAAAGTCATGTCCAACTCTTTGCAACGCCATACACTGTAGCCTACCAGGCCTCCTCTGTCCATGGGATTTCTGGCAAGAATACTGGAGAGGTAGCCATTTTCTTTTTCCGGGGATCCTCCCGACCCAGGAATCGAAACTGGGTCTCTTGAGTCTCCTGCGTTTACAGGTAGATTCTTTACCACTGAGCATATTTGTTGCCTTTAAAGTCTGCTAAGGATAGTTCTTCAGGCTGAAGGGATTGGAAACTTAGACAGTATATTTGCTGGACCGGTGCCCACCCCGAGTGGTTGGTACCAGCAGAGTTAGGCTGGGGAGACACCTAGGTGAATGGGAGATGGTTTTGTTAGGTAGGTAGAATAGGGAAAAGGAGTCCAAAATGGCGGTGGCTAAAAGACAAGGAAGGTCAAAGGAAGGTCCGAGGACCAGAGTGAAGACTTCAGGCAGAACATACAGAACAAACAGCACTCCTGGCTAAGCCCAATTTGCATAGGGCAGGCCCAGGTGGAGGAAAAAACATATAAAAGGAGGAGCCAAAGTGTTTTCTCACGGACTCTCTCTCCCACGGGCGTGCGCTCTTTTCTTTCTCTGTCTCTCTCTCACTCTCCTGCTATCTTCTAAATAAAATAGAGCTGTAACACTGATTTGCCTAAGAGCTGTAGCACGGTTTGTCCAAGACCTGAGAGCTGTGACACGCCGAGGGCTTTAATGTCCGTTGCCCCAAATCTTTGTTGTGACGAGACAAAGAACCGAGGAACATACACTCGCGTGACATATATGGTGCCGTGATTTAACCTGGCTGAAACAACCTCTGCGTGGAAGAGGCCAAGCACAGCAGGAGCCCAGCTCAGCGACGCTCCCGTGCTAGAAGCGGAAGGCGAAGAAACCCAGCGCAGGGGAAGGCCCATCGTGCTGGAAACCGGGACAACAAAAAACGAACTCAGCAGGAAGCTCACGCAGCCCAGTCTCAGGTTCCAGAAGACCTCCGGTTAAGGTAAAAGGTCCTCGCTCCTAAACCGTGCTACAGCTCTTAGGCAAATCAGTGTTACAGCTCTATTTTATTTAGAAAATAGCAGGAGAGTGAGAGAGAGAGAGAGAGAGAGAGAGAGAGAGAAAGAGCGCACGCACGCGGGAGAGAGAGTCTGTGAGAAAGCACTTTGGCTCTTCCTTTTATATGTTTTTTTCCTCCACCTGGGCCTGCCCTATGCAAATTGGGCTTAGCCAGGAGTGCTGTTTGTTCTGTTTGTTCTGCCTGAGGTCTTCACTCTGGTCCTCAGACCTTCCTTTGACCTTCCTTGTCTTTTAGCCACCGCCATTTTGGACTCCTTTTCCCTATTCTACCTACCTAACAGTTTATACATGAGAATGAAGCAAATAAGTAAACATCTAGGCGAAGATGAAACCTGTGTGATCTGGATTTTGATCCAGGGCAATGGCAACACTGTTAAAGTGGCTTCTGACCTAGAGGCCTTCCAGCATTTAGGAATAGTGTATGGAGCTCACGTCAGGAAGCCCAGCGACCCTTTGTGGGTGGCTCCTCCCCTGCCCCCTTGCAAATTACTAATGACACTTCTACTGATGTGTGCTCTTCTTTTTCCTAGTGTTTGAGAAGTCTGAGGAGGAAATGCCTATCTCTGCTGAGGGTGGGGCAGAAGGAAGAGGGGGGATCAGACATGGTTATATGGAAGAGGTGACATCTGAGATGTTCTGTAAGATAAGTGGAATTTTCCAAGTGGAAAAAGGAAGTAAGATCAGTCAGACAGAAAGGCTAGGAGTGTTTGGGAACGTTACATATCTTTTTGAGCTAGGATGGGAGGTGAGGCTGGAGACCTGAGGCAGGGTGTTTCCAGGTATCTTGTGCGTCTCAGGAGAGGGCTTAGGGAAGCCCAAGGATAGCCTGGAAGGCTTTGGAGGAGCCCAATAGCTGGAGAGACTCCAAATCCTGCCTGATGCCTCGGGGCTTTTTCTTTTCTTCGTTTTTAAAAATTTTTGGGCTGCTCTGGGTTACAGCTCTTTGTTGCTGAGTATGGCTATCATAGTATGGGTTATCCCAAGTTGCAGTTTTTGCAAGAGGGGGCTACTCTCTAGTTGCATTGTGTGGGCTTCTCATTGAGGTGGCTTCTCCTGTTGCAGAACCAACGCTCTAGGGCTCCAGGGCTCAGTCATTGCCGGGTACCGGCTTAGCTGCATGTGGGAACTTGGTTCCTGGACCAGAGAACCAGAGAACGAACCCAGGTCCCTTGCAATGGCAAGTGAAAGTGAAAGTCACTCAGTCGTGTCTGACACTCATTCGTGTCCATGGAATGGGGGCTATACGGTCCATGGAATTCTCCAGGCAAGAATACCGGAGTGGGTAGCGTTTCCCTTCTCCAGGGGATCTTCCCAATCCAGGGTTTGAACTCAGGTCTCCCACTTTGCAGGCAGATTCTGTATCAGTTGAACCACCAGGGAAGCCCCTGCATTGGCAAGTGGATTCCTAACCACTGGACCACCAGAGAAGTTCTCAGGCCTTGTTTTGAGTTATCCTTAGAGCTTCCTACTGAGGCAGCCTGCACCAGCCCCTATCTGTGGTGGCCTCCTGCTCACAGTCCCAGCATTGTCCCCTTTGAGCTTCCTGAAGTTTCTAGTTTGTGGAGGACCCAGAGACCCATAAGTAGGAATCCAGGGAGGCAGGAGGCCTTTGAAGAGAATAAGATAAAGCTCCAAAGCCTGTGAGTTTGAGTGCAGTGCAGACTGTCTTGAAAGGTTTATCAGATACTGTGCTTACTCCGTGGAAGCACCTATTTGCAGAGAAAGGTCTTTTATGGGCATTAAGTGCTTACACAAGCTTGCGATGCGCTCTTGTCTTCAAGAGGTTTACTGTTTACTGGAAAACCAAACTAACCCAAGATAAATATTAGTGAATAATAAAGGACTAAACCGGTGCCTGGCACAGAGTAGGCGTTCAGCAGGTTTGTCAATTAAATGAATGAACGTATCAATGACCAAAAGTCAAGGTACAGAGGGCAGGTGCCCGAGGAACTCTAGAGAAAGAAAAGCCGTTTGAGTGTCTCCGAAGAGAGAGACCACAGGCTCCTGGCTTTTCTAAGCATACCAAGTGCCCGATGCGGACCCTGGGGCCAGGATGTCTCCGGAGGATGCGCCCTCGACCTCCCTGGGGTCCCAATCTTGCCTTGCGTACCCGCAAGGCGATCCTCGCGGGCTGAGCCGCAGCGGCAGAGAGGAGCGGCGGTTTCCCACTTCCCGCCCTGCCGTGGAGGGTCCGCAGAAGGGCCGGAGGGGAGGGAGCGCCAGTTCACGGCCCGCCCCGTTGCGTCCCACCCACCGCGTCCCCTCCCCTCCGGCCCCGGGAAAAGCGGCCGCGGGCGCCGCCGCTCGCTGTGGGGTGGGAGGACGCTGCCGAGACAGAGCGCGGCGGCGGGCAGACGAGATGCGAGCGCGGCGGCTCTGGGCAGCGGTGCTGGTGGTGGGGGCGCTGGCGGGCGTCGGCGTCGGAGGTGAGTGGGGCTCCCGCGCGGTGGGGACCCAGGTCTCGGGTGAGCCGCGCCGCGCGTCCTGCCGCGGCCGAGTGTATAGAGCAGACGTTGAGCGGGGAAGTCGGTCGGGTGGGTCCTGCGCCCCTGCGCTCAGAGTGCGCGGGGCCAGGCTGGAGCCGTCGGAGCTGGGAGCTGGGGACCTTCCGGGCTCCACTGCGGCCAGGGCGAGCCACTACCTAGGGGCTGGTCCACCGGGACACCCAACTAACTCTTAAGCCGAGTTAGGCGGCTGTCCCGGGCGATCTCCACGTGAGCGGCGCGGTGGGGCATCTGTGAGCCCGGAGTTCAGTCCCGGCTGCGCGCCTCGCAGGTGGTCCCGGCCGTGCGTAGGCAGAGTGGCTTCCGGAGCCCGGGCGAGCTTCCCGGTGCTGGTCCCCCGCGTTTGCAGAGGGATGCGGTTGTCCCTTCTCAAATGAGAGCGTGTGCGCGCAGACTTACCGGTTACTCGTCATTTCTCTTTCTCTTTGTGTACACTTTATCCCAAGTTTTTGTGTGTTTAGTTTTTACTTGGAGGCTCCCCGCGGGAGCGATTAGGAGGAGGACGAGAGCACTACCTCCTACAGTGTCCTAGGGTGGGGGCAGTAGCCTCCGCTTCCGGGACAAACCCAGCATCCGAACACTCTCCACTGTGGGCCAACAGCCACGCCAGGGGTCCCCGGAGCTGGCTTGGCTCCCTGGCTTTGTCTCTCTTGCTGCCGCACACGCACTATCAGCTGCCAGGGCAGTTGGCATTCGACCTCATTGGTGCTAGGAGGGGCACAGCCCAGGTTGCTGCCCGTGGTCTTTCTGGTACCCGGGTGAACCTCCCAGGGAGAACTCGGTCTCTTGGTCCACTGCGGCGTTTCTCTGCAGAGGACGCACAAGTGTGCATATACCTACTTCTAGTGCAAAGAGTAGTACCTCCCAGCCGTAGGGTTACCAGCTAATTTTTCAGCAGAAACTCTGCAGACCAGAAGGAAGTGGCACAATATGTTTCAAGTGATCAAAGGGGAAAATCTGCAAACAAGAATATTCTACCAGCAAGGCTGTCATTCAGATTCAATGGAAAATCAAAAGCTTTACAGACAAGCAAAAGCTAAAAGAATTCAGTACTACCAAGCCAGCTTTGGGCTTCTCTGATAGCTCGGTTGGTAAAGAATCCATCTGCAATGCAGGAGACCCTGGTTCGATTCCTGGGTCAGGAAGATATGCTAGAGAATGGACAGGCTACCCACTCCCAATTTTCTTGGGCTTCCCTTGTGGCTCAGCTGGTAAAGAATCTGTCTGCAATGTGGGAGACCTGGTTTCCATCCCTGGGTTGGGAAGGTCCCCTGGAGAAGGGAGAGACTACCCACTCCAGTATTCTGGCCTGGAGAATTCCATGGACTGTATAGTCCATGAGGTCGCAAAGAATCGGACAGGACTGAGTGACTTTCAATTTCACATTTTCATGGTAAGACAATTTAGATCCTACAGAAGGTTAAGATTTATTGCTAAATCCGTCAGGAAATACTGGATGACTTCCTTTAAGACTCCTGTATGTATAACAGATTGTCCAGGATAGGGCAACAGTATCTTAAAAAAAACAACACTTTATTGAGGTAGGATCCACATTTTAAAAGCTGTATATATTTAATGTATATGACTTGAATTTTGAGATAAGTATAGACTTATGAGATCATCACCACAATTTATGATCCACAACTTGATGAAGGAGTTACAGATAATACATAGGGGTCTGTTTAAGTTATTGCTGCAGAAGCTTCCCATGTAGTAGATGCTCAAACAAGTCAAGTGATATCTTTAGCCTGCAGTGAGTGGCCTGATGACTATGGCCCAGAATTATGAATCTCCAGCATTCCACCCTGGGAGAGGTTAGAGCCTTGGTTCAGATGCTGTCTGAATGGAGAAGTCTGGAGGCAACTCGGCGTTCTCCTGCAGCAATGCCTGCTTCCGTGAACTTAAAACATTTTTTGCTTTCTTTTCACGTCTACAGTTTTCTGAATTTCTGAATGATTTCTGAATCTAATCATTATGTATTTTTACAGTTTCAGAAGTAAGATAATATGAGATAGAGTCTAGCATGGTGCTTGGCTCAGCTGGTGAAGATGAAGAGTGCATTTGTTATTTTGCTGTCTCTCTCTCCACCCCTTGCTTCTAGTATACTTTTTGTTGATCTGGTTTACACAGTTGTAATGATCTGTATAGGATTCTACTGCGCTGACATACTTAAGTTTACATTAATTATTCTCTTGGGGATCTGTTCACAGGTTCATCATTGTGATTGGAGTGATTCCAGAGTGGTGATGGGCTATGCTGAGCTAGCTAACCCCAGAGAACCATTGAGAGGCAGGGTAGAGTCATATTTAAGAGTATGGGCTCGGGACTTCCCTGGTGGTCCAGTGGCTGACTTTGGGTTCCCATTGCAAGGGGCACAGGTTTGATCCCTGGTCGGGGAACTAGATCCCACATGCTGCAATTAAGAATTCACTTGCCGCCACTAAAGATCCTGCATGCCTCAAGTAAGACCCAGTGCAGCCAAATAAATAAATTAAATTTTCGGTTATATTTCACACCCTCCTTACTCCAGTGTTTATGACTGGGTTGCAGGGATCATCAGATCCCTGGGAGGCAGATACAGGATGAAAGTAGGAGAGCTCTGTTGGAACACAGTGTCGAAGGGACACAGACTAGATGGGGATGTCACAGAAAGGCTGTCCCAGGGTGGGAGAGTCTGGTAAGGGGAGAAGAGAGGTGGTTTGGTGGTAGATTTGAGTTTTGAAATTCATGTGCAAAGATGATCTTTTTAACTTCACTCAAGAAATATTGGGTTTTGTGGCTTCCCCAAATATGGGCCTTTATGCTAACCTAAGACCTACTGAATAACGGTTTGTTTTCTAATTTGATTAGCTCTGAGCTGAGGTGCTGATTTCTCCTCCTCAATTTATAATCTAAAACTCTCCAGCTGAAAGGAACTGTCAGAGCCTGGAGAGACATAGCAGGGGGATTTTTGGCTGGGGAAAGGGACAGCTGTGGTTTGAATGTGTGCGTGCTAAGTCACTTCAGTCATGTCTGACTCTTTGCGACTCTATGGACTGTAGCCCGTCAGACTCCTCTGTCTGTGGAATTCTCCAGGTAAGAATACTGGAGTGGGTTGCCATGCCCTCCTCCAGGGGATCTTCTTGACCCATGGATCAAACCTGCATCTCTTGAGCCTCCTACATTGGCAGGTGAGTTCTTTACCATTAGTACCACTTGGGAGGTCCAGCTATGGTTTAAAGCCAATCAAATGTGGGTTTAATTCTTCTTTTTTTAAACATTTTATTTGTATTGGCGTATGAGGCCTGGCGTGCTGCGATTCATGGGGTCGCAAAGAGTCGGACACGACTGAGCGACTGATCTGATCTGATAGCTGCTTAACAATGTTGTGGTAGTTTCAAATGGACAGCAAAGGGACTCAAATGTATACATGTATCCATTCTCCCCCAAACTCCCCTCTCATCCAGGCTGCCACTAGATGTGGGTGTAGTTCTTAATTTTTCCTCATTATCTGTTTTACCTTGGGCAAGTGACTTAATCTCTTAGGTCCTCTGTTTCCTCCTCTATAGAGTGGAGGAATTAGTACTTCTACAATTGTACCAATTAAATGAAATAAAGGCACAAAATAAGTTTTCAATAAATGTTAACCACTCCTGTCATTATTTTTCTTGTCCATGGTCACTACAGTGTTTTGGAGGTTAGACTGTTAGTACTTCATCCATGCATACAATTCAAGTTCCTAGAATGAGACCCACGCTTCTGTGATAGGGGTGTGCATATGTGCTAAGTCGCTTTGATCGTGTCCGACTCTTTGTGACCCTATGGACTATAGGCTGCCAAGCTCCTCTGTCCATGGAATTCTCCAGGCAAGAATACTGAAATGCATTGCTATGCTCTCCTCCAGGGACTCTTTCTTATTTCAACCCATTCTGCATTGGTATATCTCAGCTGCTCTGACCCAGCAAGAGCTCACAGAAGAGCCCAAGGGGGAGTGAGGGGTCTCACCCCATACATTTGCTTTATCCACAAGAAAACTTTAAGTCCTGTCCCTGGGAAAAGAGGAAAGTAAAATACATTCACAGGATTTGAGAAGAAGGATGCGCCTACTTTGTTCAGTCCTCTATGTGCAGTGGTACATAGGTACAAAATACGTATCTATGGAAAGGCATCTTGAGATATGCCTCACCTTAAGATATCCAATATTTGAATATCTGCATTCATTCATAGACGATCCTCAAATACTCCCTCTGGGCATTCTGGAGGATATTAGAATACAGTCGAGACCATGAGTTCTTTGGGCACTTGGACCCCAACACTCTTGTGCCATTTAGACCTCTGCTCTGAAGGTCCTGGAAACTCAGGGGATCATCTGTGAAGTGTCTGCCTTTGTCCTTGTCTTCTGGGAGAATATGCATGGGAGGGCAACTTTCTCCTTTCCACCTTTCAAAATTGTGAGTGTGAGTGGCAGAGGTCTCCTGGGGACACCATAAATGAGACAGGGAGGCAGGGTGAGGAGGGGGAGTTAGGATATGACTCTGGACTTTCCTAGTAGAAATTCCTCCTCTGCAACTACCCACCCAGCTCAAGATCTCTGGTTATCATTCCTTCCCAGACCCAAGACTCCTTCTGTCCTTTTTGGCAGGAATAGCCAGGAAGCATGCCTGCAGGAACCACAACTCATGAATCAGCAGACAGACAATTAACTGGGGGAATGACTGAGCAGCTTCGGGATCGACCGCTTAGTTTGACCCATCCCCCTCTGCTGCCCACAGAGCTGGCCTGCTGCTTCACTCCTGACCCCTGGCCCTTTCTGAGTGGAGTGGTTATCGTGGCTGATGGAGCTGAGGTCATGAGTGGAAAAGCAAGTGGAAGCAGAGGAATGAGGCTGCCTGTCCTTCTTGGGAGTAAACTGCTGGTGTTTTTCAAATGGGAGACTCTGCAGCAAAGAATTGATAAAATCTGCCTTTCTCTCCATGCACAGTATCACCAGGAACACTCTTTTTTTTTTTTTTTTTTTTTAAAGTTAAGTTTATAGAAGTATAATTTATGTACAGTGAAGTGCGTTCTTTGTAGGTGTTCAGTTCTATGCGTTTGGACAAACACACAGTCAAGTGGGCTTTCCGAACGGCTCAGTGGTAAAGAATCTGCCTGTCAATGCCGGAGACTCAGGAGACCCTGGTTCGATCCCTGGGTCCAGAAGATCCCCTGGAGTAGGAAATGGCAACCCATTCCAGTATTCTTGGCTGGGAAGTCCCAGGGCAGAGGAGCCCGGCAGGTTACACTGCAGGTGTTGCAAAGAGTCTGACACGACTGAGTGACTGATGCGTGCCCCAGAGCAGTAGGGGAGGGTGGTGTCTCCTTCTAGGACTCCTACAGGTTGAGAACAGACCACACTCTCTCCTAGGAGTTTCCTGAGGACTGTGGGAATGGGCTGGACCGAGTTTCTTCTGGAGTTCCCCTTGAGCTTTGGGATTCCAAGAGGTTACCAGGTTTTGACGCTGAAGGTACTCGTTTGTATAGAGCCTGGCATGCTCTGGAGAACCTGCATTTAAATGAATGCAAATCTAGAGACTGAGGCAGAACAGAGGATATGTAAAAATAGCTTTATATATATATATATATATATATATATATATATATAGTTTTTTTTTTTTTTAGCTTATAAAAGTAATTCAACTTTTTGTGGGGGGAAAAAAAGTCAGTGGAATTCCCTGTCCATCCAGTGGTTAGGACTCAGGGCTTTCATGGTCCAGGTTTAATCCCTTGTCAGAGAACTAAGATCCTGCAAACCTCATTCCGTGACCAAAAAATAAATAAAAAAAAAGTCAAGCAGTGCAAATATAGAATAATGTAAAAAATATAAGTGCCTTGTAGTCTTGTCCTTAAAGATAACCACTTAAAAATTTTTTTTTGAATTATAGTTTTTTATTTTTTAAATTATGAAATTATGATAACATATTTACAGGAGACTTGGAAAATAGAACAAGGTTACATATAGTTCCACTGTATATTGCACTTATTTTTTAAGTAGATAAATTAAGATTTTTAGTTGGAATTTCATATCAAACTCTCAAAAATTAATAGAATGAATAAACAGAAGTAGACCTGAAAAGCACTATGAACCAATTCAACATAATTAAGATTTATACAGACAGAAAAAAACAAAATTCTGTAAAGCAATTATCCTTCAATTAAAAAATAAATAAATTTTAAAAATTAAAAAAAAGATTTATAAAATTTTCACACAACAGTGGGGTACAAATTCTAGTCAAGTTCCCATAGACCAGAAACCAGGAGACACTGAAACATATCCAGAGACATAAGATCAGGTACAAACATTTCAGGTCTAAAAGTATTGAAATCATGCATTCTTTTATTATTGTGGAATTATGTTAGAGATCAATATCGAGATATTTGAAGATAGCCAACATATTTTCAAGTGCAGTGTGACATTTACCAAGAGAGATCCTTGACTTAGCTATTGAAAGCTTCAATAAAGTTAGAAGACTAAAGAGACACAGAAGGTGATTGCAGAGAAGAAAGCATTTAAATGAGAAATTAATATCAAAGATACTTGAAACATCCCATGTATTTGGAAATTAAATGCCCACTTTTAAATGATGGGTGTAAGATAACCACTGTTGGCAGTTACTCCAGAATTCTTTCCTATGTATATGGAAATTTTATTTCCATAAATAAATTTTTAAGGAAATATTTTCCCATGTATATTTCCACTGTATATAATTATTTATCTTTATTGTTGTTTCTCAAGCAGAATCATTCACAGTTGCATCATTGTCACTTAATAATATTACCATGGGCATCTTTTTATATCAGTTTATGGCTTTCTATTACTGTTTATTCCAACAGCTGTCAGTCTAGCCCAAAGGCATATTATTATATGGATATATCTGAATTTTCTTAACCAAGTCCCTGTTGGTAGTCATTGGGATCACCCCCAATTATCTGCTACTACAGATAAAGCTGCAGGGGACATCCTTGTTCATTATTATGCACCTTTGTTCAAATGTCTCTAAGGCTGAATTTCTTAAACTAAAATTCCTGAGTCAAAGGACACGAATATTTTAAATTCAAATTTTTATAGCTTTTCCAAATTGTCCTCAAAATGGTGGGACCGATTTGCCTTCCTACCAAGACAGGCTGGCAGCAAGGGCTGGTGCCACCAGATATAGCAGATATGACCACAAGATATGAGCTGGAGGAAGAAAAGTAATGAAACTGAACAGTCAAAGGCCAAGTGAAGTGAAGTGAAAGTCATTCAGTCATGTCCGACTCTTTGTGTCCCCATGGACTATACAGTTCATGGAATCTTCCAGGCTAGAATACTGGAGTGGGTAGCCTTTCCCTTCTCTGGGGGATCTTCCCGACCCAGGGATCGAACCCACATCTCCTGCATTGCAGGCAGATTCTTTACCAGCTGAGCCACCAGAGAAGCTAAGGAGGTCACCAAAAGGGCACTGCTTGGCTGGGCCTCAAACAGAGCTTGGTACAGGCTTGCCTCTTTTCTATATTGAGTGAGTCAGATAGGAGGTGGGTCTTGTGCTGATAAAATTTTCCAGAACTTGAAATGCAGCATTTGAATGAAATGTTAGTTAGTTAGGACATTAGGAAGAAATAGACATGTGTATAAAATTAGAGGGATCTTGGGCCCTGGGATGCTAGGCTTCCTAGAGTATTAGCCTACTGATATTTTCTGCCTGGAAGATACACGTTCAGGGCTGGCTGCACTGTGAAAATCACTAATTTAGTCCTGTTTATTTTATGGAGAAGCAGAAAGGGAGGTCCTGAGAGGCAAAGTGACTTGCTCAAGATCATACAGCTAGCTTGGGGCCATTGGAGGAGTCTAGCCCTGAGGGCTCCTGTCTCCCGGCCAGTGATTCTTCACTGTATCCTGTAGAGACCAAGGGCCCTCTCTCATCTGCCCCTGAGGTGGGTGGGGAATGTGTGGGGACGGGCATTCCTAGTGCAGGAAGTGATTGGCATGAAGGTAAGGAGGAAGGAAACCAACATTTACTGAGCATCCACTAATTTTTTTTTCTATTTTAAAAATTGGAGTATAATTGCTTTACATTGTAGAGTTAGTTTCTGCTATATGACGAAGTGAATCAGCTATGTGTATACATATATTCCTTCCCTCTTGAGCCTCCCTCCCAACCCATCCCGTCCCTTTAGGTCATCATGGAGTGCTGAGCTGAGCTCCTTGTGCCATACAGTGGCTTCCCACTGGCTATCCAATTTACACATGGTAGTGTGGGTCGGGGAGATCCCCTGGAGATGGAAATGCCAACCCGCTCAAGTACTCTTGCCTGGAGAATCCCATGTACAGAGGAGCCTGGTGGGCTACAGTCCATGGGATCGCAAAAGAGATGGACACGACTTAACAACTGAACAACAACGACGGCTAAGTGTGTATATATCAGTGCTACTCTCAATTCATCCTCCCGCTTCCCTGCTGTGTCCACAAGTCTTTTCTCTATGTCTGTGCCTGAGCATCCACTATTGATGGTTCATGTTATCTCATTGAATTGTAATGACTCTTGAAGTAAATATTATGCCCGTATTTGGGAGTGTGGGGGGAAAGGAAGCAGTTGTTGAGGGTCACAGTGCTTGGCTGATGTGGTTGGGTTAGACCTGTTAAACACAAGGGAGCAATGATAAGTTCTTGAACAGGAATGTGACAGAGACTCAGCGTCACTGGACCTGAGAGCACCAGAGAGATTAGGGGATGTGCTTGAGGTCACACAGCCGGTGGAGTGGTTAAAGGTCTCCTGCCTGCTGTCTGCATGCTTCTCTCACCACATCCACTGTTACACAATAATAACCTTCATTGTTTTTGAAATTGGGGTTTAGTTGCTTTACAATGTTGTTTCTGCTGTACAGCAAAGTGAATCAGCTATACAAATACATGTATCTTCTCTTTGTCCCACACACACAAAAAATGCTCATTGTTTTCTCCTCCTGCCCTCAGGGTGTTAGTTTACTAGGGGTCGGGTGTTAATTTTAGATGGCAATTACATGGAAGACAGGACTCTGTCCTTTTTATGCGGTATTCAGCGCATGGCTACCTAATTACACCAGTTGGAGATGATAAGCAGACATGATCTGGCTTCACTTATAAGGACGGGGATTACTGGCTGAAGAAGGGTCAGTGAAAGGGCATGGCCAGTGGTCAACATGTTTGAACTTTGTCCAAAGGGATCCACTTGCTCATGGCAAAATCTTTCCTGTTTTTGGGTCTTGCCCCTCATACCATTGGATCAGCAAATCCTCAGAGTACATCTAGGGTCTAACCACACCATGAACACCACTACCATCCAAATCCAATCCCCTGCCCTCTAATGCCTGGATTACTATTTAAAATTTTTATTTATTTATTTAATTTTGGTTGTGCTGGGTCTTTGCTGCTGCAAGCAGGCTTTCTCTAGTTGCAGCCCTTGGGGGCTACTCTTTGTCGAGATGCATGGCCTTCTCACGGTGGTGGCTTCTCTTGTAGCGGAGCAAAGGCTCTAGGCACATGGGCTCAGTAGTTGTGGCAGTGGGCTTAGTCGTCCTGGGGTATGTGGGATCTTCCTGCATCAGGGATTGAACCTGTGTCCCCAGCATTGGCAGGTGGGTTCTTAACCACTGGAGCACGAGGTAAGTCCTGATGCCTGAATTATTGTAATGCTTCCTAACTGGTCTCTTTCTGGTCTTGCTCCCCTACTGTCTCCCCTCCTTTCAGTGGCCAGGATGATCTTTTTCTGCTCATCTCTGCTCACATTCCACCAGTGGCTTCCCACCACATGGAGAATGACTGCCACACTCCATACCGTGGCTACTGCTTCCCAGTATTATGGTTCCTGACTGCATTTCCAGCCACCTCTCCACCTAGCTCCTTTTCCCTCTCTCTTCCTACTGTTTCTTAAAGAGGCTGAGGTCCATCTAGCTGTTGCGGGTTTTTTCTGGAGTACTTGTCCTCTAGATCTTCCTATGATTCACTCCTTCATGATTTTGAAATATCACTCAGAGAGGCCTTTCTTGACTTTTGAAAAAGAATTATTTATCTATTTAGCTGCATCAGGTCGAGTTGCAGCACTCAGAATCCTCGTTGCATCATGCGGGACTTTTCCTTGTAGTGCCCTGGCTTAGTTTGTTCTGTAGCATGTAGGATCTTTATTTCCAGATCAAGAATTGAACCTGAGTCTCCTGCATTGCCAGGTGGATTCTTAACCACTGGACCATCAGGGAAGTCCCTTGACCACTTGACATCCTCCCCTCACTGATGCTTTATCCTGCTCTATTTTCTTTTTTAAGAATAAATTTATGTACTTTTAATTGAAGGATAATTGCTGTACAATATTGTGTCTGCCTTTGCCACACATCATCATGAGTCAGCCCTAGTCTATTTTCTTAATGCATTTGAGTACTTTTAGCTTGTGTGTGTTTTGGTTTTCTGTTGAGCATGTTTTATTTTCTAAGCTCCACAAGAGTAGGGCGGTTGTTTAGTTCATCAGCGTGTCTCCAGTGCTTAGCAGAGTGCTGGACACAGATAGGTACTCAATGAGTTTTTGTTGGGTAAATGAGTGGGTGAATAAATGGCAATGTCATTGATACATCTTAGTAGAAAAGTATATAAGTCAAGTGACCATTTTTCTGTTATCCATAGGTGGATTAACCATTGCAAAATGTTCAGTCTAGGCTGGCTTTTCTCAATCATGCAAAGTATTTCAGGTCAGTGTTCCTCAAAATCATGTCATATATGCTACGGAAATGCAAACCCATTTTACGTTAGCTTCTTAGGGCTGCTGTAACTGGGTGACTTAAAACAACAGAAGTTTATTCTCTAGAGGCTAGAAATCCGAAATCAGGATGTCAACAGGGCCATGCTCCCTCTGAGACACTGGGATGGACTCTTTCCTGGTATCTTCCTAGCTTTTGGTGGTAGCTGGCAATGCTTGGTGTTCCTCGTCTTCCAGCTATATCACTCCAACCTCTGCCTCTGTCTTCACAGGGTGGTATTCTCTCTATGTCTTCACCTGATGTTTTCTTCTTATAAGGACATCAGTCATATTGGATTAGTGTCCACCCTCATGAGCTCATTTTGATTACATATGCAAAGACCCTATTTCTAAATAAGGTCATAGGCGTAGGTCCTGGGAATTAGGACTTCAATATGTCTTTTGTGAGGATGCAATTCAACCTATAACACATTTTAATATTGGTTAAGACAAATTGTA
Organism: Bubalus kerabau; assembly: GCF_029407905.1. Classification (NCBI taxonomy): domain Eukaryota; kingdom Metazoa; phylum Chordata; class Mammalia; order Artiodactyla; family Bovidae; genus Bubalus; species Bubalus kerabau. The sequence goes on along the minus strand of NC_073627.1, from coordinate 17,858,951 downwards.
CACAAATACCTTCAGATGTTAAGTACCATATTTAATTGTCTCTGATACACTTTAAAAAAAAAATTGGAAACTCTCTGAAGTCAGGATGCTTTCTGTATGGTTGGGCTTCCCAGGTGGCTCAGTGGTAGCGAATCTGTCTGCCAGTGCAGGAGATGCCGGTTCGATGCCTGGGTCAGAAAGATCCCCTGGAGTAGGAAATGGCAACCCACTCTAGTACTCTTGCCTGGGAAATCCCAAGGACAGAGAAGCCTGGTGGGTTACAGTCCATGGGATAGCAAAGAGCTGGACTTGACTGATCCACTAAGCATGCACACACACACCTGTATGGCAATCTGGACTCCCTACTGCTTTGGGTGATGCTTACTGGAGCTTTCTGTTCAGAGCGCTGTGTTACCTTGAACTCCACCTTCCTGTCTTCTTCCCCTTCCTTGGCTCACTGAGCTGCTGTTACATGTAACGAAAGAACCAAAATAAAGTAAACTTTCTTAACAACGTGCTCCAGAGAAACCACTTGTTGCACGCACTGTGCAGTTAGGATATGTTTTGTTCTTGGATGACTCTCTCAGCCAGGTGGCTGCAATGAAAGGTCAGGCACCTCCTGAGTCACCCAGTGTCCCCGTGAACCTGTTTAGGAAATTACCAGTCAAAGGTCACTGGCAGGGCCGGAACGCTTCCCTGGCAGACAGTAGGAGAGACATCTGTAGTGTTTGCAGTGTGGATTGTCCTTTCTTCCCACTGAACACCTCTCCCTTTGACTGAGCCCTCTCAGAGGGCTCACGAGGGTGGCCTGTTCCTGAATGCTGACATCCTGTCTCATTGGACAACATATCCCCAAAATAGCCCTCATTGACGCATTAATAACTTCCACTGGTTCCAACTCCCTTCCTTGTTCCTCTTTTTTTCCCTCTATTTTTCCCACTCTTTGTCTCTCGTCTGGTTCTGTGAATTGATCTGATGCGTCAAACCACAGCCTTCTACTTCTACTTTCCTGGCAACATACTTGGCTCATCTCATCTATCTTTTCTAATTGGCATTCTTTTCTTGACCATCCCTTCTAGACTGGATTTTTGATCACCTGCCTTCTACTGCTTGGGACTCAGGATAAAAACATCAGCAACAAAAACAATAGCGTCAGATAGATAACCAACAAGAACCTGCTGCATAGCACAGGGAACTCTGCTCAGTGTTATGTGGCAGCCTGGATGGGAGGAGAGTTTGGGGGAGAATGGACACATGCATATGTATGACGGAATTCCTTTGCTATCCACCTGAAACTATCACAACATTATTAATCAGCTATACACCAACACAAAATAAACAAAGAAATGGCAACCATAGCAGCAACAGCCTCTATAGGGTGCTTCTGTTTTTGCCAGCTGCTGTGCTCAGAGTGTGACAGAGGTTGGTTCACTTATAACTACCCTGGGAGGAATGGGACCAACCTGACCTTGTTGCCTTGCTCTAGCTAAGCTGTCTGAAGAAATGGGTGGTGGGAGTTGTTAATTCATTTCAGGGACAAAATTCTAATGAAGGTCCCTCATTCTCCAGCAAGGGCTGAACCTGGCCCTCTGGCACTGAGTAAGAAAAGAGGCCTTATGAATGACTGGAAACAGGCCTAAACTCCTTCCACATGTTTGCAGGGGAGGGGTGGCCTCAAAGCAGCAGCTCACTGAATCAGCACAGTCAGGCGCAGGACTTCTGATGAGTCAGTTGCTTTCAGCCACTGCGTTCCAGGGAACCTGCCCTTGGTGGCAGGTCTTGGTGGGGGGCATTCTGGGGAGAAGGGGGAATCATTGCTCTCATGAAATCAACCTGTGATTCATTACACAGAGGATGGGTAAGGGGAACTGGGTAACCATGACTCCCCAGGCATGACTTCCTAAGGAACTACCCCTGGCAGCTCATCTCATTCTCTGGGGTCAGGGACCGCCCATTCACTGGGAGGGGCCTGCTATTGTTTATTCACATCTGGTAAGGCGTTCTTTTGTGGCAACAAGTCAAGGATTCATGGGAAATGCTAATTTGAGAATGAATGGAGGGCTAAATGGATAGACTGGGAAAAGTTTTCAAAAAATAATTTGACGGCGTGCACAACTCCCTTGGTTGGTCCTCTTCTCTCTTCTAACTTGTCCCTCATCTCCCTACTGGAAATCCGTGGTACTTATGTCCAGAATTACTCCCCTGGATGCTGGTTCTCATGAAAACTTCAAAAAGGGATGCCTAAAATAATGCAGGCTATGTTTTTCTCAGAACTCTTCCAATAAGGCAGTAGGGAGTTCACATCTGGCTGAGAAAAGAGCTAAGAGAAGGCCAGGCAGCCTTGGCAGGGAGAGGCCTCCTGGATGCATTGTGGGTTCTGAATACTCTGTCATTCTGACTCTGTCATTCTGACTCTGGCTGCTTTTCTCCCATTAGAGGCAGTACATGGCTGAGGGCTGTCCCGACTCAGAGATGGCCTTGATGCCTTAGGGCCAGACCTGGAACTACTGCTGTAATTTCCACCTTGCAGCCTTTGTATCACACACTTAGGCTGTAGTCAGTCAGAGGCTGGAGTCACAGAGGTTACTCATGAGCTTACAGTGGCATGTGATTTGCAGAATTTTCGAGTTGAGAAAGGCCTTTGAAGTTAGACAGACTCAGGGCTCTGAGGAAACGTGGGGCTTCCAGGAGGCGCTTCAAAGATGCCACATATAATCTAGTGTTTTTCAGAGAACAATGAAAATTTCAATTGTCCAAGGAACTGTATCAACCCATTTGTGAGTTTTGTATCGGAATTCTAGGCATAATTTGGAGAAATGAGCTCAGTTGCTTAAAAAACAAAACAAAACTGACCTAATCCAGAACTTTGCTATTTGCTCTGTTTGTATGTGGGTGCGCTCAGTCATGTCTGACTCTTTGTGACCCCATGGACTGTAGCCCGCCAGGCTCCTCTGTCCACGTGATTCTCCAAGCAAGGATACTGGAGTGGGTTGCCATTTCCTACTCCACGGGATCTACCTGACCCAGGGATGAAACCCACTTTTCCTATGTCTCCTGCATTGGCAGGTGGATTCTTTTACCAGTGAGACACCTACGAAGCTCCATTAAATGACTCATCCAAGACTATATTATTAGTGGGTGACTCAGAACCACAATGTACTGATTGTATGTGTACCTCTTCTGTTAGGTCACTCTGTCCTGAGCTGGATACTGTTGCAGTGTAATTTTTAGAGTTAAAAGTATGATTCTCGTGCAACTATAAAATGAAGTGAAAGTGAAAGCTGCTCAGTTGTATCCGATTCTTTGTGACCCCATGGATTGTAGCCCACCAGGTTCCTCTCTCCATGGAATTCTCCAGACAAGAATACTGGAGTGGATTACCCCTTCTCCAGGGGATCTTCCAGACCAGGGATAGAATCCAGTTCTCCCACATTGCAGGCAGATTTTTTTTACTATCTGAGCCACCAGGGAAGTCCAATAAAATGAACACCTGTCAAAGATTTCATTCAACTTAATGAGAGAACCAGTAAGATGTTGACTAGTTTAAAAGAGAATTCAAGAAAGGGAGTTACAGTCAGTCAGTCAATGGAATGCTGAAATCAGTTGCCCAATAGATTCAAGATTGGTTAATGTTCAACAAAGCAATAAACCTTAACCTCTGGTGGTTATCTTTGCTACTAGAAAGAAATCATTTGCATTGCTGTTGGGTAGGAATCATATACATCATTCTCTTCAAGAATTATATCCATTGTTATTCATTTGCTATAGGCCAACCTCTACTCTTATAGGACTATAAGATATCCTAATCAATAGAGGTCAAACAAAGATACACACCCCTGAAATTATATAACCCCTTAGCATGGTGAGGCCACTGGTCAACCCCTTGCATTACCTTGAAAATTCACCCAGTACTCCCTTTGCCTAGTTCCACATTTTGGATAGTTTCTTTTAACAATATCGTGTATATGTGTGTACGTGTATACATGCACATTTTCTGTCCCCCCGCCCCCCCAGATGTTGAAAGGGAGTTCAGTCATAGTATTATAAAGTGACCTGAGATACCCAGCTCTGTAAGAAGTTCAAGGGACACTGGGGAAACATCCCAATGATGAGGATGATTTCCCCTCAAATATATTTGCTGGTCTTACCAGCTAAGGACAAGGGACCAATTCAGAAAATTGGATAAAGGAATTGTCAGGATAATTAAGTCATATCAGGAAGGGGTCTGGGCTTCCCAGATGGCCTAGTGGTAAAGAACCCACCTGCCAATGCAGGAGACATAAGAGATTTGGGTTTGATCCCTGGGTCAGGAATCAGGAGGGCATGGCAACCCACTCCAGTATTCTCGCCTGGAGAATCCCATGGACATAGGAGCCTGGAGGGCTACAGTCCATGGGGTCACACAGAGTCAGACATGACTGAAGTGATTTAGCACGCACGCACAGGAAGGAAGTCTCCCTCATTCTATTCTTTGCATAATTGTTCCTTGGGATCTGCAGGGGATTTTTTCCAGGCTCCCTTGACCACCAAAATCTGAGGATGCTTAAATCCCTTATAAAAATAGTTTAGTGTTGGCGTATAACACACATACTCTTGTATTCTATAAATCATCCTACGTTCCTTACAGTGTGAATGCTATGTAAATAATTGTAAATCCAATGTAGATAAATAGTTGCTGCCACATGGCAAATTCAAGTTTTGCTTGTTGGCACTTTCTGGAATTTTTTTTTTCTGTATATATTTTGACCCTTGGTTGTTTAAATCTGAGGATGTGGAACCCATGGATGTGGAGGGTTGACTGTACTGGAAAAGGCCTTGCTGGGAGCCCTGGAGGAAGAGAAGGTTTACCTGACTGAGGCCAGGAAGGCTAAGCTGTGGGGAACACGGAGGATGGTGAATGTCTGTGGTTTACTTCCTGGCTGGACTTCTTATGGAATGCTTTTCATCCCTCTGGTTGTCTCTATTCCTCCCTCAACTTTTTCTGCAGCCTTTGACAGTTTGAAGACTGTTCACAGTCTTCAATTGAACTGAGGTAATTTGAAACCAGTTCTCAGAATTCTGATATAATCAGACTTGAGGGGTCTTTACCCTTCCATGTTATTGAAATTCAGTAGCGATTTATTGCGGAGAAGGCAATGGCACCCCACTCCAGTACTCTTGCCTGGAAAATCCCATGGATGGAGAAGCCTGGTGAGCTGCAGTCCGTGGGGTCGCTAAGAGTCGGACACGACTGAGTGACTTCACTTTCACTTTTCACTTTCATGCATTGGAGAAGGAAATGGCAACCCACTCCAGTATTCTTGCCTGGAGAATCCCAGGGATGGGGGAGCCTGGTGGGCTGCCGTCTCTGGGGTCGCACAGAGGTGGACATGACTGAAGCGACTTAGTTGCAGTAGCAGCAGCGGCAGCGATTTATTGAGCATCTACGGCTTTCTAGACACTGCAGATGTAGTGACAAAAAGTCAAGGTCTCTATGATTAAAATCAGAGATTTCTTCAAAAAAGGAATGTTAGGTTCTCTTCTGGTGTTCCAGAAAGTTTCGATCCATCTCTTGTACTTTCTATGTCAATAGTCCTGAGCAAGGAGATTTAACCTTAACAGTGTCATTTTGAATGACATTTTGTAGTGTACACAATGCTTCTCCTTTACTTCAGTGAATTCCTTGTGCAATTCCTGTGAGATAGATATTATCAGCTTCGTGGAGGTTCACCAGGTTGACTGAGGTCATGACATGTCTAGTTAGCAAAGCATTCAGAATTCAAATACAGGCTTTCTAATTCCAAAATTCCATGTTCTTCCAGCTTATATCAGTCAACTTTTTCTAGTATTTCTTTAGTTCTCCCTAAAGCATTCTATGCTTGCATCCCAAGATATATGTATTGGGAAGCTTGAGAAGATTTCAGAAGATTTGCTTTCCCCTCATGGTCCAGTTGGACACTGCTGTGGCTGTCACCCCCAACCCCCATATGTAGGCTGTGTGTTAATATTAGTTCATCCAGGCTCTGAATTCCCTGTGTAGTGGCTATGAATAAATCATTAAAGTAATTACCATGGCTCTGGACCTCAGATTTGTATTTGTACAATACAGGTGTTAAATCAGGTGTTTAACAGTTAAACTGTTAAATCAGTTTCTTTATTAAATCTAATTTTGTGTGTGTGTGTGTGTGTGTTTTAATATTTATTTATTTGGCTGCATCCAGTCTTAGCTGTGGCACCATGAGGTCTTTCGTTGTGGTGTGCTGGCTTCCCTCTAGTTGTGGTATGCAGGCTCTAGAGGGCTTGGGCTCAGTAGTTGTGGTGTGTGGACTTAGTTGCCCTGTGGCATGTGAGATCTTAGTTCCCTTACCAGGGATCAAACCCATTACCCCCTGCATTGGAAGGCAGATTCTTAACCACTGAACCACCAGGGAAGTCCCAATGAAAGCCTTTCCATCAGTTATGATCTGACACTTGCTCCATCACTTGCCATCACCGTAGCCTCATCAGTTAAGAGCAGTGATGAGTTTCTTTTGACTCCTCATTCTCCTTCTTTTTCCCCAAACTATGTTGGGTAAGTGTCTATGGGCTGGTGAAGGTGTATTTGTGTGCATCAGAGAGCTGTAAACTTGGGCATTTGGGAAAGGTGGGCAAGGCTAAGGCAGGCCAGTTACTGTGTCAAGCGAAATTGGATGCTAAAACCTCTGTCTTTCTGTTGCAGGGCCCAACATCTGTGCCACACGAGGTGTGAGCTCCTGCCAGCAATGTCTGGCTGTGAGTCCCACATGTGCCTGGTGCTCAGATGAGGTAAGGAGCAGATATCTGACTTTATTTCTTTCTAGACTTAGCTGCCTTTGTGTAGAAACAGACCCTTGGGGCTATCTCCTCCTTCCTAAGTATACGAGCCCTTGTCCCTTCTGAGCAACACTAGGGAGAAGCCTTCCCATGGATGGATGTTGAAGGGAGCTGTCATGCGCTATCGCTGGGAATGCCGTCCAGTGTCTTGCATGGCCCTGGCCTTAGGCAAGTAGGCTGGACCTCTTGGCCTCCCCTGTGGCCATTTTATCACTTTGCTTGTTTTTGTTGGCGTGTAACACCCCTGGGAGGCTGGGCCCCAGGTCACAAAAAGGGAGGCACAAGGGGGTTATAGGTACAGAGTGGATGCTGGCTTATGAACATTCCAGAATTTTTAAAAGGCAAATGACAGACGGATCTTGCGCTTGCATGTGGGGTTGTTTAGTCAGGGCCTTTTCTCTCCCTTTCCTGTCTGACAATTGGGCCCCGTGGCTTTACTGTCTCCTCTCTCTTTCTCTCCTTCCTTCCTTCTCTTGGGAAGGTGTTCATGAGAGAAGGAGCTGGGCCAATTTGGTGAGGCCGGGAGGGTGACAGGAAAGGGTTAGCTGTGTCTAGGCAGTGGATTTGTTGTGTCTGGGGCCCTGGGGAATGAGTGTGTTTGAGGGGATGGCTGTGTTTGTGGCTAGGATGGGAATTTGGAGCTGGCAAGGCTGGGCGTGTGTGTGGCTGGAGAGGGTCCAGTGATTACAGAGTGTGAGGCTGAGTCATGGGCCTCATCCCCGGCAGGTGGTTACCTGAACTCCTGGCCTGGGTGGGTGTCAGCCGCCTGAGGTGCCCTCTGTCAGGACAGCCTGTCCCCGCGCTCTGTGGCTCTGTGAAGTGCTCTGAACTGAGCCCTGGTTCTCTTTGTCCGGCTCCTCTCCCCCATCTGCTGAGTTTCCTAAAAAGGCAACCTCCCTGGCAGGCTGGTGAGGGGAGGGGGAGCGGGAGCTGCGAGGCGGTGTTTATCAACGAGAGGGAGGCCAGGATGGCCGAGGCCAGCCCAACGCAATGCCTTGGCCTCTGTGCAGTTCAGCACGAGAACGGCTTCCAGAGGCAGCTGCCCAACATCTGGGCCACACTGACTTCTTTTAGCAAATGAAACGTTCCCTGAGGCCAGGAGTTGGGGGTGGGACGTTGAGTGAGTCCTTCCCCTCCACCCCCGAGGGTTCTCCACCCCTCTGGGCTGAACTGGCCCCTCAAGTGTGATGTGGCCTCTCCCTTCTCATTGGCCATATCCTCCTTCCCTTGATCATCATCATATTATTAAGCTTCTTTTACAAGGAAATTGGAATTATGCGGCTGAATCCTCGAAGAAGGGAGAGCCGGATGGGAAGGGTGCTGAATTGGAGGGCGTCTAGCTGGCTGGAGCAGAAGAGTAGTCAGGGGAGAAGCCCTAGGGTCCTCAAAGGATGCTCCTCCCTCTGCCTTCCCCCCTTTGCAACCCAAAGCAAGACAAAAGGGAGAAACTGTGGTTCAGAGGAATCTGGGGGAAAAGAAAACCATTCTTGGAATGTCTGTCACCTCTCTTGATTGGCATAGGGACAAACCAGGTAATAGATATGCTGAGCCCCCACCGGACAAAGCCCTTAGGTCATGTGATTCAGATTTTAGAGAAAAATGTAGAATATTTAATGGTGGCCATGGTGAACTTTGTCCAATCTGAGGTGGGAGGAAGAAAGAAAGAGGGGAAGAAAGGTAGAGGATAGGATCAAAGCTTAATGCAGGACAAGCCTAGGGATGGGGGTGTGGAATCAAAGAGAAGAGAGGTGTGTGTGTGTGAGTGCGTGCGTGCCCAGTCATGTCTGATTCTTTGTGATCCTATGGACTGTAGCCCGCCAGGCTTCTCTGTCCATGGGATTTTCCAGGCAAGGATACCGGAGTGGGTTGCCATTTCTTATTCCAGGTGATCTTCCTGACCCAGGGATCGAACCTGTGTCTCTTGTGTCTCCTGCATTGGCAGGTGGATTCTTTACCACTGTTCCTCTTGGGGTGTATTTCTGGGACCAAAGAATCTGATGAGAGGAGGTAGATGGTCCAAAAAGATATTTTCTGGGAGGATGGAATTTAAACAGGAAAGTGTTTGTTTGTTTGTTTTGAGTGACAAAGTCAGATTTATTGCTCCGGATTGAATCAATGGAGACATGGCCTAGGGAGAGGAAGGTGGAGACAGGAAGTTGGTGAAACACCCTTTTGGCCTTCATCAGCATCCTGGGAAAGCTGGGGGTGGGGTGTGGTATGGAGGCCAAGGGCTTAGTGAATGACTACAACTATCTCTCGAGGAGGGAGGCGGGGAGGCGGGATAGCAGAGGAGGCCAGCATGGGGCAACGTTTGTCAACCAGGGAGAATGGAATCCCGGCCTGTAACTTGAACATGACTGCCATCTTTATTTTTTTCCCTGAGGGCTTCCCCTGCACTGACCAAGTGTAACTGCTGAAAGTGTCTTGGCTGTTGATTTTAAAACCAAAATGAACCATCTGGGCCATTTTGCCTGTGATTTGTTGAATAATCGACCCTGTAAAACCTTCGGCTTCTGCTTCTCCTACCTTGGCTGTTACAGGCAGGGTTGGCAGTGCCTGCAAAAACAACTGGTTGGGCTGAGCTTTCCCTGGTCCTGCCGGACAGCAGCTCTGGGTGTGGATAGCAAGCACTTGGCTGGATCTTAGGAAAACATAGCCAACGTGGATGAGTGCAGACTTTTCGGTCCATCTGCATAGGGTGTGTTCTTGGCGGGGCTGGATGCTGATATGGGTTGGGGTGGTGTGCTGTCTCTGGACTGTGAATCTAGCAGAGAAGTTGGCCTCACACTGAGATTCAGCTTGTGGTCTTGGCCTCGGTGGCATCACGTAGGGAATTAGAACGTTCCAAACTTGCCTGCTGGTAAGAATCACCTTGGGTGCTTGTTAAATATAAGGATGTCCAGGGTGGACCCTGAACCTGTTGCATTAGAATGGATTGTTATTGAATATCAATAACAATAAACTAAAATGCTTTCCTCTTCTGCTCCTTCTTTCTGTTCTCTCCACAGTTCTCTCTGTATGTTCAATTTCTTGTCCTCATCAGATGTCAATCAAGAGAACAATTCATTATTGTTAGTTATTGTTAATTTATTTGGAGGCATTTGTTAGCTCTCTCAGAGAAGGCAATGGCACCCCACTCCAGTACTCTTGCCTGGAAAATCCCATGGACGGAGGAGCCTGGTAGGTTGCAGTCCATGAGGTCGCTAAGAGTTGGACACGACTGAGTGACTTCACTTTGACTTTTCACTTTCATGGATTGGAGAAGGAAATGGCAACCCACTCAGTATTCTTGCCTGGAGACTCCCAGGGACGGGGGAGCCTGGTGGGCTGCCGTCTATGGGGCTGCACAGAGTCGGAGATGACTGAAGCGACTTAGCAACAGCAGCAGCAGTTAGTTCTCTGGGAGAGGGGAAAGTCACATGATATATTGCTCCTTGCCCTCCAAGAAAAAAGTATGCAGTAATAGTAGTAGTGGGGATTTTCCTGGTGGTCTAGTGGCTAAGATAACACGCTCCCAATGCAGGGGCCCGGGTTTGATCCTTGGTCAGGAAACTAGATCCCACATGCTGCAACTGTAGATCTCACATCACGCAAAGAAGTTTGGAGATCCCATTGGCTGCAACTCTGACCCCGCACAGCCAAATCAATAAATATTAAAAAAAATAGTAGTTAAAATGGCAACAGTAGAAAAGAGTTACCTATTTGAATTTATTGTTTCTGTGTGTTAAGTTGCTTTAGTTGTACCCAACTCTGTGGACTGATGCCGAAGCTGAAGCTCCAACATTTTGGCCACCTGATGGGAAGAACTGATTTATTGGAAAAGACCCTGATGCTGGGAAAGATTGAAGTCAGGGAGAGAAGGGGACAACAGAGGATGACATGGTTAGATGGTATCACCGACTCGATGGACGTGAGTTTGAGCAAGCTCCGGGAGTTGGTGATGGACAGGGAAGCCAGATGTGCTGCAGTCCATGGGGTCACAAAGAGTCACACATGACTGAGTGACTGCGCTGAACTGAACTGTGCAAACCTATGGACTGTAGCCTGCTAGGCTCTTCAGTCCAAGGGATTCTCCAGGCAAGAATACTGAAGTTGGTTGCCATGCCCTCCTCTAGGGGATCTTGCTGACCCATGGATTGAACCCGAGTCTCTTCCATCTCCTGCATTGGCAGACAGGTTCTTTACCACTAGCACCACCTGGAAAGCCCTTGTTTATATCCGATCAAAAGGACTTGAGTATATAGTACTTACATTGAGATTTTTACATCTTGAAAGTGTTTCCTGTTCACAGTTTTATTTTATCCCCTGACCAGCCCTGTGAAATAAGTAGAATAATGACAGCTATTCGCACTGTGCTTCCCCAGTTTCTAAAATGGGATTAATGGAGAATGGGACTAACAGCATGTGTCATTCTCCCAGGAGAGGGTGGGAATTCAGCTCATACAGAACGTGGGCTGGAGCCTCCCACCTCTGGGCTCCAGCCCTTTCCCTGGGTCTGGGTTATTTTTGCCCTTTTTGTGTAACATCTGGTTTCACTAGGCACTGGAACTTGACCACTTCTCTCCGCCTCCTTCCAGCTTTCTCTCTGAGTCACCTGCACACATTCCTTCTACCTGCTCAGCCTGGGTTATTAGGACAGGGAATGGAGCCCAAGTGTGTTGAGGTCACTGCCTTGGTATGCTTCTGGGACAGCAAGCTCTCAGGGAGAGGGTGGCCAAGGAGCAGCCCTGTTAGGTTCCTGACCTCTGCTGTCAGCGACCACGGAGGGAGGGGAGGAGACAGTTTTTGTTTCTTAGTGTTTAGATTTCTAAGGAAATTCATAACAAACCAAAAGCACTGTCAGCAAGGCTTAGTACTTCAAACTTTCCTCTACTAAACACTGCCTTGTTACAAAATGGGGGTCAGGAAAGCCCCTCCAAAACATTCTCTCCCTTTACCATGCAGCTTGAAGATACCCGACAGCCTTGCTGTTCTCATCGTTTCCTGGGCTCTCCCTTCCCCCTCTCTCTTTCAGCATCTGTCTTACTCCTGGAAAGGATCAGCAACAGGGCATCTTGGTCCATCCAGTCATTGCCTTTTTTGGAAGGTTTTCTGCCTGAGGCTTTGTGGGCAGCTGGAATCAGAGGTACAGTAGGGAGTTTTGTGAGCAAGAAAGAGACTGCTTCCTGAGAGAGAAGGGTTGGGAGAGACAGGCAGGAGCAGGAAGAATTAGAACACAAAAACGCTAAATGCTCATGAGTTCTCCTCTCTGCCGTTCTGTCCCTGGCTGAGCTAGGGGAGTGGGGCAGGGCTTTCATCTCTCTGAGACTTGGAGGAGCTGTGATGTCCTGTTAGGATCTTTTGAACCAGGAAGGTTAAGTCTCGTGCGCTGTTTCCCATTGCTGATGCTGTTTCTCTTACCCGTGAAACTGAGTAAGAAGGAAGCTCTTTCCGTGTTTTGCCTGGGCTAGGTTGGTGCTTGTGCCATTTGTCTTAGTCTGTTCAGGCTGCTGTAACAAAAATGCCATAGCCACAGTGGCTTAACAATGAACATTTATTTCTGACTATTTTGGAGGCTAGAAAGTCTAAGATTGAGGTATCAGCAAATTCAGCATCTCCTCACTATGTCCTCAAATGGCAAAAGGGGTCAGGGAACTCTTTTTTTTTTTTCCCTTCAATTTTTGGCCTTACCTCTCAGCATGTGAGATCTTAGTTTCCTGAACAGGGATCAAACCTGCATCCCCCTGCTTTGGAAGGTGGAGTCTTAACCACTGGACTGCCTGGGAAGTCCTCCAGGGAGCACTCTGGGGCCTCTTTTATAAGGGCACAATACCTTTCATGAGGGCTCGCCCTCATGATCTATCATCTCCCAAGCCCCCACCTCCTAATACCATCATGTTGGTGGTAAGGGTTTAGTGTATGAATTCTGGGGGGATGCAGAAATTCAGTCTGTAGGACTGTTGGTATTATTCATGGTCCCTTCCATGCGGGGAAGCCCTTCTGCCTATTAGAGGAAGGCTGGGCAGGAGAGTTCAGTTCAGTTCAGTTGCTCAGTCATGTTCGACTCTTTGTGACCCCATGAACCGCAGCACACCAGGCCTCCCTGTCCATCACCAACTCCCAGAGTTTACCCAAACTCATGTCCATTGAGTTGATGATGCAATCCGACCATCTCATCCTCTGTCGTCCCCTTGTCCTCCTGCCCCCAATCCCTCCCAGCATCAGGGTCTTTTCAAATGAGTCAGCTCTCTGCATCAGGTGGCCAAAGTCTTGGAGTTTCAGCTTCAACATCAGTCCTTCCAATGAATACCCAGGACTGATCTCCTTTAGGATGGACTGGTTGGATCTCCTTGCAGTCCAAGGGACTCTCAAGAGTCTTCTCCAACATCACAGTTCAGAAGCATCAATTCTTCAGCACTCAGCTTTCTTTATAGTCCAATTCTCACATCCATACATGACTACTGGAAAAACCACAGCCTTGACTAGATGGACCTTTGTGGACAAAGTAATGTCTCTGCTTTTGAATATGCTATCTAGGTTGGTCATAACTTTCCTTCCAAGGAGTAAGCATCTTTTAATCTCATGGCTACAGTCACCATCTGCAGTGATTTTGGAGCCCCCTCAAAATAAAGTCAGCCACTGTTTCCACTGTTTCCCCTGTTTCCCCGTCTATTTGCCATGAAGTGATGGGACCAGATGCCATGATCTTAGTTTTCTGAATGTTGAGCTTTAAGCCAACTTTTTCACTCTCCTCTTTCACTTTCATCAAGAGGCATTTAAATTCTTCTTCACTTTCTGCCATAAGGGTGGTGTCATCTGCATATCTGAGGTTATTGATATTTCTCCCTGAAATCTTGATTCCAGTTTGTGCTTCCTCCAGCCCAGCGTTTCTCATGATGTACTCTGCATATAAGTTAAATAAGCAGGGTGACAATATACAGCCTTGACGTACTCCTTTTCCTATTTGGAACCAGTCTGTTGTTCCATGTCCAGTTCTGACTGTAGCTTCCTGACCTGCATATAGGTTTCTCAAGAGGCAGGTCAGGTGGTCTGGTATTCCCATCTCTTTCAGAATTTTCCAGTTTGTTGTGATCCACGCAGTCAAAGGCTTTGGCATAATCAATAAAGCAGAAATAGATGTTTTTCTGGAACTCTCTTGCTTTTTTGATGACCCAGCGGATGTTGGCAATTTGATCTCTGGTTCCTCTGCCTTTTATAAAACCAGCTTGAACATCTGGAAGTTCAAGGTTCACGTGTTACTGAAGCCTGGCTTGGAGAATTTTGAGCATTACTTTACTAGCATGTGAGATGAGTGTAATTGTGCAGTAGTTTGAGCATTCTTTGGCATTGCCTTTCTTTGGGATTGGAATGAAAACTGACCTTTCCCAGTCCTGTGGCCACTGCTGAGTTTTCCAAATTTGCTGGCATATTGAGTGCAGCACTTTCACAGCATCCTCTTTCAGGATTTGAAATAGCTCAACTGGAATTCCATCACCTCCACTAGCTTTGTTTGTAGTGATGCTTCCTAAGGCCCACTTGACTTCACATTCCAGGATGTCTGGCTCTAGGTGAGTGATCACACCATCGTGAATATCTGTGTTGTGAAGATCTTTTTTGTACAGTTATTCTGTGTATTCTTGCCACCTCTTCTTAATATCTTCTGCTTCTGTTAGGTCCCTACCATCTCTGCCCTTTATTGAGCTCATCTTTGCATGAAATGTTCCCTTGGTATCTCTAATTATCTGGAAGAGATCTCTAGTCTTTCTCATTCTATTGTTTTCCTCTATTTCTTTGCATTGATCGCTGCGGAAGGCTTTCTTATCTCTCCTTGCTATTCTTTGGAACTCTGCATTCAAATGGGTATATCTTTCCTTTTCTCTTTTGCTTTTCACTTCTCTTCTTTTCACAGCTATTTGTAAGGCCTCCTCAGGCAGGAGAGGGAGAAGGACTTCAAGCATCAGGAGAGGTTTTAGGCTACAGATTCAGGATTTTCTGAATATGGATGGCTCCTTGTGGTTCAGTCTCTCTCCTGGAAACATGGCTTCCAGTCCCCTGAGGGGCCGGGAAGACAGGATGTTACCTATCCATCCCACACCTCCCGTATCCCCATCTAGCATTCTGTTCCCTAATTGCAGCATTCTCAAGTGTGGCTCTTCCCAGGACACTCTCTTCCACAGTCCTGATTCTCTGCCTTGATTCCCACTCTGCATGGAATGTAATACAACTTACCATTTTATCAGGTTAATCACAGTCAGGCCATCTAATCAGCATCTCACTTCTGCCCCTTCTGAGCTCTGCAACTCTGGGAAAATTACCTATTTTCTCCAACCTTTGATTTCTTACTTGTTAAGATTGGGTTCCTCATTTGTGAAACCTCCAAGCCTCAGGTTTGTAATTTGTGAAAAAGCAATAGTTCCAGCATTTAGAACTGTAATCAGAAGGACTGCAATATTCCACGTACAGTGCTTCTTCTAGTGCCTGACATGCAGTGTGTATGTGTGCTAGTCATTTAATCATGTCCGACTCTTTGCGACCCCATGGACTGTAGCCTGGCTGTCCATGGGATTCTCCAGGCAAGAATCCTGGAGTGGGTCGCCATTTCCTTCTCCAGGGGATCTTCCTGTTCCAGGGATCGAACCCAGGTCTCCCGCACTGCTGGCAGATTCTTTACTGTCTGCGCCACCAGGAAAGTTATAGGTCAAAGAGTTTGTGTTGTGTGGTTGTCACTTTAAAATGCACAGTGAAGACCGTCGAGAAGCAAGGCCACTGTTTCTTCTGCAGGGACCACGGTCTGGCTCAGAGGATGTCCCTCCACTCATGAGTGTGCACCCAGCCCTGGACAGCCTCGGGACAAGGGCCTCAGCCCTAGAGGTGGAGGCTGAGGGTGAGCTTGGTGGTGTCTTGGTTCCGTGTGAAAGAGATCAGATTTCACTCATTTTAAGAGGTTAATGACACGCAGTATGTACTCCGTAAATGTTAACAAGAGTTGTTCTGGAATGTCGGTAGGGTTATTCAGCTGCCTTTTGAAAGTGGCTGTGAGACGGGGTGGCTGGGGGTGTGGGGGATTGTTGGACTGAAGGCCTAGATGTTGTGAAATAGGTCTCAGGAGAGGTCTTCTAGCTTTCCAGGCAGTACCCCCACAAGGCTGGCAAGAAGCCCTCGTGGGCTTGTGTCCACACAGTGCTGGCTAGGTTTGCTGAATGTCAGAGGAGGAAGAGACTGAAAGCACCATGTCATCCAAGCCCTCTGACAAGGGTGAATGGGAGAGGAAACTGAGGCTCAGTGGAGTGAAATGACTTATCTGAGGTCACATGGTTGGTTAGTGGCAGACCTAGAATCAAACCCATTTACTGATTTCTAGTGTCTGTTCCGACACAGCGTGTCCCCCTGTTCAGTGCTTGGGTGGAAACATACACAAAGCTCCAGAGGGTGGTGGGGCACATTCCAGGGTGTTTGGAAGGGTGCTCAGCCTGCCCTTTGGCCAGCATGAGGGAGGAAGCTGAAAGTGATAGAACAGGCTCTGGTTAGTGACCTGACATCATGGGATTTTCCCAAGCTTGTGAAGTTTGCTGCTGCTGCTGCTAAGTCGCTTCAGTAGTGTCCGACTCTGTGCGACCCCATAGACAGCAGCCCAGCAGGCTCCGCCGTCCCTGGGATTCTCCAGGCAAGAACACTGGAATGGGTCGCCATTCCCTTCTCCAATGCATGAAAGTGAAAAGTGAAAGTGAAGTTGCTCAGTCGTGTCCGACTCGTCGAGACCCTATGGACTACGGCCTACCAGGCTTTTCTGTCCATGGGATTTTCCAGGCAAGAGTACTGGAGTGGGGTGCCATTGCCTTCTCCCTTGTGAAGTTTATTCATAGTTAATTTATCCAGGAACTGTTTATAGAACATCTTACAATAATAGCTAACATTTATCGTGCACTTACCCTATGGCAGGCGCCGTACCTGTGTTTTACAGGTACTGCCTTATATTGTCCTGTAGAACACCCTTGTGAATATGACGAAGCAAGGCCTGGAGAGTTTAGGTCACTTGCCCTGGTAACTAGCTAGTAAGAGGCAATGCTGAGCTGTGGTCTCAGCTCATCTGTGCTCTTAGCTCCTACTCTCTGTTCTCTCCCTGTATCCTCCCCTATCACCTTGGTGGCCAGCCTCAGATTGGGTGCTGGAAATAGAGGGGAAAGGAGATACACATAATCCCTGCTGTCATGGGTCTCACACTCCAGCAGTGTCTTAACACAGTGGCTTCCAAACTGTTTGGACCCTGACTCACAGAAAGTACATCGTCTTCCTTTCTTTCTTTTTTATTGGAGTATTATTGCTTTACAATGTTGTGTTAGTTTTTGCTGCACAATGAAGTGAATCAGTTATATATATACATATATCCCTTCTCTCTTGGCCTCCCTCCCACCCACCCCTCACTGCTGAGTGCTGAGTTGAGCTTCCTGTGCTTTATGGGTTCCTACCAGCTATCTGTTTTACACATGGTAGTGTATATGTCAATCCTACTCTCCCAATTTGTTCCACCCTCTGCTCCCCCAACTGTGTCAGCATGTCTGTTCTCTATGTTTGCATCTCTATTCCTGCCCTGGAAATTAGTTCATCTGGACCATCTTTCTAGATTCTACATATATGCATTGATATATGATATTTGTTTTTCTCTTACTTCACTCTGTATGACAGGCTCTAGGTCCATCCATATCCCTACAAATGACCCAATTTTGTTTCTTTTTATGTCTGAGTAATATTCCACAGTATATGTATACCATATTTATTATACAATTTATACCCCACTTCCCAATATATAAACCTTTCACAAAATAATATTTACTTTTGCTACATATATACTTTGATACTTTCTATTCTGTTATGTTGTTATTGTTTAGTTGCTAAGTTGTTTCTGACTCTTTTGGGACACAGTGGACTGTAGCCCACCAGGCTCCTCTATCCATGGGATTCCCCAGCAAGAATGCTGGAGTGGGTCACTCTTTCATTCTCCAGGGGATCTTCCTGACCCAGTGATCAAACTCCTGTATTGCAGGCAGATTCTTTACCACTGAGCCACCTGGGAAGCCATTCTATTATGTTGTATTTTACTTAATTAATGGGTGGTTGAAACCTACTATGTTGATTTTTCCAACTCACAGGTAGGTTGCATTTTACAGTTTGAAAAACTGCCCAGTAGGCATCTTATTGTACTGCCCGTCTTCTTACCTGCCAATCCAAGAACAGACACTCACCTAACCTTTCTGATGCCTCAATTTCCCCATTCTGTACAACAGGCCTAGGTACTGTCTTAGGAAGGACCACATGCGTTCATTGATGTTGGTTTAGCTCCTAAGTGCTGGGTAAGCTCTAGGCGGTCGGGAGGTGGCAGAGGCTGCAGGAAGCAAAGAGCCACCATTGGTCTGATCACTGACTTGCCCCTGGACCTCTGTCTTACAGGCGCTGCCTCCAGGCTCGCCCCGCTGTAACCTGAAGGAGAACCTACTGAAGGATAACTGCCACCCGGAGTCCATCGAGTTCCCGATCAGCGAGGCCAGAATCCTGGAGGCCAGGCCCCTCAGTGACAAGGGCACTGGGGACAGCTCCCAGATTACCCAAGTCAGTCCCCAGAGGATTGCCCTCCGTCTACGGCCAGGTAGGGAGCCTGTGGACGTGGCTCACGAGGAAATTGTGGTGGGAAGAGAAGGATGTGGGGGGAGGTGTGAGCAGGAGAATGGAAGAAAATGGAAGGCTTGGGGGCCTGGAGTCCGAAGATCGGAGTTTGAATCTTGACTCTTCCATAGATTAGCTATTTGACCTTGGGAGAGTTAGTTAACCTGGCTAACATTGTAATGTTTAGTTGCTAGGTTGTGTCCCACTCTTTGTGACCCCATGTAGCCCACCAGGCTCCTGCGTCCATGGGATTTTCCAGGCAAGAGTACTGGAGTGGATTGCCATAAAAATGCCTGTTTCTTGTTTTCCTCAATGTCTGTTTTGCCCAGTACATAGCTTTCTCTTGGGGCTCAAATGATATATAAGATGAGGAAGCAGTTTATAAGCCCCCTTTCCATGTGAGATTGAGGCAAGGCCATGTATAGGGGCAGAGAAAATAGGGGCAGGAGACCTTCAGAGGGGTAAGGATTAGGCTAAGAGACAGGCTTTTCGAAGCACTGATATTGACTTTCCAATTAAATCAAGAATTTAAGAAAGAGCGTTTTATGTGCAAGGCATGTGTCGGGTACTGTGCGATTCAGAGAAGAGTGGAACACAGTTCCTCTCTTTACAGAGTCTGGGGTGTAGTAACTGCCAACACTTCTGTGATCCTGGGTGGTAAACCCTTGGCACCCAGGGATGAGACAGATGGGGATTTAGAGACAGTGAAGACTTTTAGAATGGAAAAGAAGAGGTTAAAAATAGGAGAGTTAAAAGATTGAAAGAGTAATAGAATCGCAAGGGGAGAGGAAGAGGAACCAGGGCTTTCAAGTTTGGTTTGCTCAAGAAGTTACTTCAGGGAATTCCCTGGTGGTCCAGTGGTTAGGACTTGTTACTTTTATTGTGGTGGCCTGGGTTTAGTCCCTGGTTAGGGAACTAAGATCCCATAAGCCACATGGCACAGCAAAAAAAAAAAAAAAAAATTTGCTTCATCCTAAATATGTCCAAAGGCTTCCCTGATAGCTCAGCTAGTAAGGAATCCACCTGCAATGCAGGAGACTCCGGTTCCATTCCTGGGTCAGGAAGATCCCCTGGAGAAGGGATAGGCTACCCACTCCAGTATTCATGGGCTTCCCTGGTGGCTTAGATGGTAAAGAATCTGCCTGTAGGAGACCTGGGTTTGATTTCTGGGTTGGGAAGATCCCCTGGAGGAGGACACGGCAACCCACTCAAGTATTCTTGCCTGGAGAATCCCATGGGCAGAGGATCCTGGCAGGCTGTAGTCCATGGGGTGGCAAAGAGTCGGACACCACTGAGTGACTAAGCACAGCGCAGCCCAGAAAATATGTCCAAATCTGCTTAAGTCTTAGAGGAAGAAGAGGAGAAGACTTAATGTCCTTCTGCCTTACAGATGATTCGAAGATTTTCTCCATCCAAGTTCGGCAGGTGGAAGATTACCCTGTGGACATCTACTACTTAATGGACTTGTCTTACTCCATGAAGGATGACCTGCGGAACATCCAGAACCTGGGTACCAAGCTGGCCTCCCAGATGCGTAAGCTCACCAGTAACCTGCGGATTGGCTTCGGGGCCTTTGTGGACAAGCCCGTGTCACCATACATGTATATTTCTCCACCAGAGGCTATCAGAAACCCTTGCTATGAGTAAGTCTCTCCTGTAGAAGCCAGGATAGCATCTCTTCCCATTGCCCCAGATATGCCCAAGTCCTGCTTCTTATTTCTACCTCCAAGTTGGCTTCGTTGGCTGCCTTCTGGCCAAATTGTTTCTCCTCTTTACCAAGGTCTCCCTGTCTGGCAAGCGGGCCGACCCACTTACTGTGTTAATAGATAATAATAAACCAAAATTGTTAATTATAAACAAAGCTATTTGGAGACCTAGAAAGGAAATTCATTAGCTTCCTGGTCTAGGTCACAAATAAATAGTAGACAAGAGAGAATAAAAGAGAAATGAGACCAAATGTAGAGAGAGAACTTTATGGATAAGTAAACAGAGGAATTATGATTTCAGAATGATCGATTCCATTGTTATTGTCCTCCTTATCTAGAAGATGGGCCCTACAGAGTTAAAATGCAAGGAATTAAGTCCTAGAGGAATATAAAAGAGTGGAAGTGATATTTATTGAATCATCTAGCATAAATGGATGTGTCCCTACTTTGAGACTTTGGCTTACAACTAAATGGTTTATTTATTTAATTGGTGGTGAGACTATGCAGGTTCATGGACTATAATTTAAAATAATGGTTATCAAGTCTGTCAGGGTACAGCTTTACTTTTTAGATTTGAGAGTTATGTGGGTTGTAAGTTTACCCAGTAAGGATGTCAACCATGAGTTAAATAAACCAATGGAGTGGGGACAGAAAAAAAAAAAACTGTGTCCTGTTTGACACAGATCTATCAATTTATTGATAGCTCAGAGACATAAAGTTATTGATGAACTTTTGCTTATTTTTATGTTAATGTTACTTTAGAGAAGTGTTGAGTATAAGATGTTAGCAATAGCAACCAAAGCCTCACTCTGATCTGAGAACCTTCCCCATGTTAACTCACTTAAACCTTACAAGTACAAGATGCTTGCTCCTTGGAAGAAAAGCTATGACAAACCTAGACAGTGCATAAAAAAGCAGAGACATTACTTTGCCATCAAAGGTCCGTATAGTCAAAAAAATCTGTATAATCAAAGCTACGGTTTTCCAGTAGTCATGTATGGATGTGAGAGTTGGTCCATAAAGAAGGCTGAGTGCTGAAGAATTGATGCTTTCAAACTGTGGTGTTGGAGAAGACTCTTGAGTCCTTTGGACTGCAAGGAGATCAAACCTGTCAATCCTAAAGGAAATCAGTCCTGAATATTCATTGGAAGGACTGATGCTGAAGCTCCAATACTTTGGTACCTGATGCGAAGAGCTGACTCATTGGAAAAGACCATGATGCTGGGAAAGATTGAAGGCAGGAGGAGAAGGGGACAGCAAGGAATTTGATGGTTGGATGGCATCACTGACTCAATGGGTATGAGTTTGAGCAAGCTCTGGGAGTTGGTGGTGGACAGGGAGGCCTGGTGTGCTGCAGTCCATGGGGCTGCAAAGAGTTGGACACAACTGAGTGACTGAACAACAAGGCTTCACAACAACCCTTACTAGCTATCATGTCCCCATTTGTTTTATATGTTAGGTATAAAGAAGCTTGCCTAGGGGTCCATGACTAGTAAGTCAAGGAACTGGGATTTGAATCAAGGCAGTCTGGTTCCACAGTTCACTCTCTTATCCTTTGAGTTAGGTAGAGGTTAGTTCAATGTGATGCCTAGGTAATTTGAAGGGTTTAGTGTCTAAACTCTCTGGATGTTTCTAGCTTCATACAACTGGACTGGGTATACCACTTTCCACACCTCTCTCCCTCTTTTTCCTCCCACTCCCCAGGCAGTCTTTTCTTCACCCCTATCCCTGGCTACACCACATGGCATGTGGGATCCCTTAGTTCCCTGACCAGGGATTGAACCTGCATTCCCTGTACTGGAAGCACTGGACTGCCAGGGAAGTCCCCCTCCCTGCAATCTTTTCTGTCAGATGTCTGTTTAAATCATCTCCTTCCCTCCCTAGTATGAAGGCTACCTGTTTGCCCATGTTTGGCTACAAACATGTGCTGACACTAACTGACCAGGTGACCCGCTTCAATGAGGAGGTGAAGAAGCAGAATGTGTCACGGAACCGAGATGCCCCAGAGGGTGGTTTTGATGCCATCATGCAGGCTACCGTCTGTGATGTGAGTTTGGAGGGTGTGGAGTGCCAGGTGTGGTTGATGCAGATCAAAATGGGGAGGAAGTAGTTCAACGGTGGGGATTTCTGGGTGAAATACAAGATAGGAACTAAGCAGAGCTTTGTACAGTATGAGCAACATGTTGCTGCTGATAAACAACCTCCGCTTGTATTTGCTCCCTGGCCAGAGCTGATATTTTTTTGAAACTTAGGGGACCCAGATGCTTACTGGGGAGAGCATCTCCCCACCTTCTCTGGAAGTATATCTGAGTCCAGGCTGGGTTCACTTAACCTCAGCAAAGTGGGCAGATGTTCAGGCAAGATTTCTTCTAGCCCAGCCCAGCTCTGCAGATGCAGGTGGGTTTCTGGATGGGCCGTGTGATTCTCATTGAAGAAGTTCTATTTGGAGACGAAGTAGGTGTCTTTCAGCTGCTTGAACTAGTGAGCTCTGAGACTGTTTTTCTAAGAGAACTGAAACTGCTGAGTTGGAAAGCTCCAGCTTGTGTTCCAAGGACTGGGACTGAGGCCATCCTCCAGCCCATGTCTAGCCCTTCAGATTGGGAACTCCTTGGGTCTTTGTTTTGTACCAGTGACGTAGCTAAAGTTGCTGTCTTTCACCTTTTTTTTTTTTTTTTCCAACAGGAGAAGATTGGCTGGAGGAATGATGCCTCCCACTTACTGGTGTTTACCACTGATGCCAAGACCCATATAGCGCTGGATGGAAGGCTGGCAGGCATTGTCCAGCCCAATGATGGGCAGTGTCATGTGGGCAGTGACAACCATTATTCTGCCTCCACCACCATGGTGAGATTCTTTTTTCCACTTATGGTTCCTATTCACTATGGCCAGGACTGCCCTAACTCAGGCAGAGTCTTCGTGTGAATATGAAAATGACAGGCCTTCCTCTGGGCAGGATACAGGGCTCTTTGCAGCCTGTCTTCGTCCAGGGTACAACCTGCATAACTATTAGAGATGGTCCTGGCTGGGGTCAGTGTTACTGCTATCCCCACTGCCTCCAGCACCAGCTGCAGCATCATGGCATCCAGAATGACCCAGAGGACTCTTATATGTTCAGCTGGAAAGCAGGGCCATCCTGTCATTGTGTACAAATTAGCCCCTTCTTGGAGGATCATGCTCTCTGTGGTTATTGGAAGAAGACAGAGGAAAAAGAGACAAAGACTGGCCAGACATGGCGAGCCAGTCCTGTGAGGAAAGGATAAAGAGCTTAGAGTCATTTAGCTGGAATACAAGGGCTAAAGGATGGTTTAGCTGATACATGAGAAGACTTTTTAAAGTTAAAAACTAAAAAAATTGTATTATTTTTTTTTATATGGAAAACCCTTAAAGATATTTTCTTTATTTATTTGGCTGCATTGGGTCTTAGTTGCAGCACTTAGATCTTCGATTTTCATTGCGGCATATGAACTCTTAGTTGCAGCATGTGGGATCTTAGTTCCCTGAGTGGGGATTGAACTCGGGGCCCCTGCATGGAGAGCCTGTTTTCTTAGCCACTGAACCACCAGGGAAGTCCCAAGAAGACTTTTTTTTTAAATTATTTTTTTTTTGAGGTAACGTTGGTTTATAGCATTATGTGTTTCACGGTGTACATCAGTATCTTTCTACTGCATACACTACACCATGCTGACCACCCCAAATTTAGTTTCCATCTGTCACCATACAATTGATCCTCTTTACGCATTTCATCCTCCTCCACCCCTTCCCCTCTGGTAACCACTACTCTGTATGAGAAGACTTCTTAGAAGTTGTTTTCTATGTCCACAGAAGGTAAAACAAAGGAAAGGAGTTTACATGGAAACAGGAGAAATTGCAGTAAACCATAAAGGAAATGTACAGACCTGCAGAATACTGATACTCTGAGTATATAGGGGGAGATGTGAACTCTTCATTTCTTAAAGACAACATAGCAACTACTCCATCTAGGTGGCTTAAATGTACACCTGTGTGAAGGCAGGAACCTGAGTTTCACAATCTCATGAGCTCCCTGAAAGGTCTAGGATTCCAGAGATACGTCGTCAGCACTGCCTTTTTGGCTTGAGTTTTTGATATCAGCCATATGCAGCCTGAGCACTACCAAGCAAGGGGTGAGTCTATAATGACTGACACCTAGTCTCTGCAGGGCCTTGGGGTTTCCCCAGTGTCTCAGCAGTAAAGAACCCACCTGCAATGCAGGAGATGCAGGAGATGTGGGTTCGATCCCTGGATTGGGAAGATCCCTTGCAGGAGAGTATGGCAACCCACTCCAGTATTCTTGCCTGGAGAATTCCATGGATGGAGGAGCCTGGTGGGCTACAGTCCATGGGGTAGCAAAGAATTAGACACAACTGAAGCGACTGAACACATACACACTAGGCATGCCCTTACTGGGGTTGGAGAATGTTAACATGACTATATAATGTCCTGCTCTTAGAGAGTTTTTGGTTTAGTCAAGAAAATATGGTACCAATAACAGAAGGTGCATGATTAATGCTAACTAGGTGAAACATTTGATAAAGGCTTTAGGTATTCAAAAGAAGAAAGCTCATCGTGAATTGGGGTGGTCAAGGAAGGCCTCCTGGAAAAGGTGAGACCTGAGCTGGAGGACCTAAGGAAGGAGGATTAACAAAAAGAAGTCCACTTCAGGTGGGAGAAAGACAGGGTTCCAGATCAGTGGTGAGTGAAAGGGGGAGAGAGGCTGCATGATGACTGGAAAGGAAGGTTGAGATCACCTGGCAGAGTACTGTGAACACCAAGCCAAGGCGTTTGTTAGGAGCCACAAAACAGGAGTAAGCTTCAAAACGACGAGGCCTGGCAGTACCTGGTCCAGGAAGCTGCTCCTTGGTGTGGATGCTTCAAATCTGAGTAGGAAGAAAGAGGTGTTTAGTTTTGATACTACAAGCCTGTATCTCTTCATCTATCCCGAGTTCACGCCTGAGTTTGTGTTTGCTTCTTATTGTCATGGGGTGAAAAAGTTAAAGCCCCACCACTGTCTGGGCCATGGCCCAAATCAACCAAGTCCTAAGGTTTAGAATCCAGGGATGTATGTGAATAGACTTCTTACTTCTTAACTAATCTCCACATCCTCCCTTTTTACAGGATTATCCCTCCTTGGGGCTGATGACTGAGAAGCTATCCCAGAAAAACATCAATTTGATCTTTGCAGTGACTGAAAGCGTAGTCAATCTCTACCAGGTGACCATACCTTCGGGGCTTCCTGGAGTGGGAGTGGGGTCTGTGATGGGTGGACCTATCTCAGGGAACCAACCCAGACTACCTTTGGCCATGGTCTCCAATCAGGAAAGACCTGGGAGCCAATGATTACTTTTGGTGAACCTCTCTCCTCCAACCTTGAACCTAGCAGGATGGGTGTATTGACGTTTGCAGTGGTGGAGGGGAGTAATTTAGTGGGAAGAGGGGTGTGAGAGGTTCTCTGTAATTTTTCTCAGGGCTGAAAAACTGCTAGATATATTCCTGGCAGTGATAAGTGAAATATCCCATCCCTCCCTCAATTTTCGTTTCAAGACCCTCCATCTATTTGGGGAGGGCTTTTGGAGACCACCACCTTTATCAGTCATCCCTAGACATCTTTGTCTTCTTTTCTAGAATTATAGTGAGCTCATCCCAGGGACCACAGTGGGGGTTCTGTCTACTGATTCCAGCAATGTTCTCCAGCTCATTGTGGATGCTTATGGGGTAAGCGTCTTACACTGGGAATGGACCTGCTAAGAGTCCACGGCACTTGGCATTACCCAGGAGGCCTCAGATTTGGGAGTCCTGGCAGCTAGTCCACTATGCAGCCTTGAGTGCCTTCTTATTCTTCCAGAGGCTAGGTGATAGGCAGCACTGGAGGAACGCAGCCTTCTGCAACAGAAATGGCTCAGGAGGGGATGGAGGGAGCCATAGGAACAACAGGGGAACTGCTTAGAGAAGGTGAAATGGAAAGAGACAATGGGGATGATGTTAAGGAGCAGGACCCTGAAACTGGGAGTGGGTACAGACTGAGGGAGAGCTGGGCTCCAACAACAGAGGAAAGAGGGAGCTGAATTATGGGGAAAGGGAGGCTGATGAAAAATTAGGTAGAAAGTGGTACTACCCAAGGCGACCAGTATCAGCACTCCTTTCTTGCAAGTCTGTGAGGTCTGCAGGAGGGCACAGCTGGTTTAGATTTTACCCAGACTCACCTAGACACAAGTGGAGAAAGAGCGAGAGCAGGTCTTGGGCTGGAAGGTTAGTAGGATACAGGCTCCTAGGAATGCTGTGGCAGCTGGCAGGTGGACCTCAGCATTTAGGTGAGGTGAGTCCAGGACCATCTGGTGGTTTTTGCTTGGGATGTAATTGGCCCCTACTTGTATCCTCTCAGCCCGTTTTCGTGCCTTCTTTTGCCCTTTCTTGCTCAGAAAATCCGCTCTAAAGTAGAGCTGGAAGTGCGTGACCTCCCCGAGGAGCTGTCCTTATCCTTCAACGCCACATGTCTCAACAATGAAGTCATCCCAGGCCTGAAGTCTTGTGTTGGACTCAAGATTGGAGACACGGTGAGGTGGGCTGGACAGGGGCTGACGCTGCGGCTCTCACCTTGGCCTGTGCTCCGGAACCTCTGTGGGCACCCACCCCTTCCTTCCCTGTACTTTCTTCCTGAACGTCCTTACAAGTCAGATGGAACGGAGCTGCCAGCCTTTGCCTCCGAGGCTTCTGTTACCTAAACTTTCTCCGTTAAGTAACTTCCCCATCAGGATTTTTTAAAAACTTGCATTTAGGTGACTGTTTATGCACAGCCGATTGCAGACAATATTTCTTGCCTTCAGCCCCTTACCGGTCTCCACCCTCCTCTAAAGTAATGCCTTTCTTTGCTTCACAACGTAACTGGAAATGTCATCTGTAAATATTTATTGAGCCCTGACTTCGTGCCAGGCATTGTCCTAGCTGCTGAAGATTTGGCAGCAAACAGAACAGGTGAAAATACCCAGCATGGAATTTCAGAATGCAAATGTTCATTCTGCCTCCTTAGTCCCTCTGCGGCTTTCCTTCCCTAGTGGTGGTTCTCCTTGGCTTCTGCCTTAGGAGAGAGGGATGGTGAAAGGGGTGGGAAGAAGAGAGGGGCTTATCTATAGTTGTGTCATCCATGTCTGTATCATTTAATGTCTATACCCATCCCTCTTTCTGTCTATACTGTCGGCACGGGTGCACACACCTTAGTAAGAAACGTTGGCCTGAAACATGTTTGATTGCACAAGTGATGAAATGTCATATGGAAATTGAACAGGGACCTCCCTGGTGGTCTAGTGGTTGTCACTCTGTGCTTCCTCTGCAGGGCTCACGGTTTCGATCCCTGGTTGGGGAATTAAGATCTTGCATGCTGCAAGGCAGGACCAAAATAAATAAATAAATAAAAATAAACTATAAAGAAATTGAACAGTAGGCCTTGAGCCTGCGGTTGTCACTACGTGACACTGTATGGGTTAGAGTTACCATTGTTGTTTAGTTGCTGTCATGTCTGATTCTTTTGTGACCCCATTGACTGTAGCCCCGCCAGACTCGTCTGTCCATGGGATTTCCCAGGCCAGAATACTGAAGTGGGTTGTCATTTCCTTCTCCAGGGGATCTTCTCCACCCAGGGACTGAACCCATGTCTCTTGCATCTCCTATATTGGCAGGCAGATTCTTTACCACTGAGCCACCTGGGAAGCCCCAGGGTTACCATACAATGCCACAAAATAGTGCTTTGTGTACCTTGATATTATGTAATCAGCTAGCTTAGTTGGCCAAGGCAGAGTGTTTATAAGATCATAGGTTCTGCTCTGCTTGAACTGGTTTATTTTTTTTTATAAAATACTATCTCGTGATTATAAGTCATGTCTACACCCAGCCAGCAGGTCACAATGCACAACTGTCCCCAGGTTCTTGCTTTGGCTTTGCAGACCCTGGTAGTGGCAAAGCTGAGGAACTTTGGCTTGCGGGGGACAGGACACCCAGTTTGAGTATTCCTGGGCAGGGCAGGGAACAGCTTCTTTCCCTCCAGGGCTGGAGTGTCAACAGGGTCCCCTGTGTCTGAACACGATCTTACTTTCCATCCAGGTGAGCTTCAGCATTGAGGCCAAAGTGCGTGGCTGTCCCCAGAAGAAGGAGAAGTCCTTCACCATCAAGCCTGTGGGCTTCAAAGACAGCCTCACCGTGCAGGTCACTTTCGACTGTGACTGTGCCTGCCAGGCCGAGGCTGAGCCTTTTAGCCACCGCTGCAACAATGGCAATGGGACCTTTGAGTGTGGGGTGTGCCGCTGTGGGCCTGGCTGGCTGGGGTCCCAGTGCGAGTGCTCGGAAGAGGACTACCGCCCCTCGCAGCAGGACGAGTGCAGCCCCCGGGAGGGCCAGCCCATCTGCAGCCAGCGGGGCGAGTGTCTCTGCGGCCAGTGCGTCTGCCACAGCAGTGACTTTGGCAAGATCACGGGCAAGTACTGCGAGTGTGATGACTTCTCCTGTGTCCGCTACAAGGGGGAGATGTGCTCAGGTGAGTGGAACTGCACATGCCTTCCGTCCTGGTACCCACACACACTCACGCATCTGCAGCCTCTGGGAATGGAGGCAGGCTAGGGCTTGAGGTGGGCACAGGGTGGCTCGGGGCAGAGGGAGCCGATGGTGTTCCGCTCCAAGGGCAGAAAACAGAAGCGAGGTTCTCTTTAATTCCCCTCAGCTCCCTCTGTCCTTTCTCGAGGGACACAAGGAAGGAAATGAGTGTCTGATTTCAGGGGGCTTCTCTCTTAAAAGAGGGTGGGAAAGAGTGGGGAAAATTGAAAGTGAAGATAGTTTTTTTCTTTTCTTTCATTTGCCCTTCAGCTCACATTTTAAGTCCCTGGTTTCTACTGTTGGTATATTATTACTTTTTGTACTCTACATCTCTACAGTCCAAAATGGTGGCTATTTAAATTTAAATGGATCAACTTTAATTAAAGCTTAGGTACAAAGTTTAAATCAAATTAAATAAAAAAAATTAGTTTCTGTGTTCCTCAGGAGCCTGTGGCTAGTTGCCCCCATATTGCACAGCACAGATGTTTTTTGGGGGTGCTGCCACAGACAGTCCCAGACTGCAGGCTGGGGATTATGAGTTTGAATCCTCCTACCTGCAGGATACTGAATTGTTGTCTACCTCCTTACAAAATTCAGTAAAATCTTGAGGCCCATGATAATCTCAAGCTGGTTTCTCCTTACCCCATAGCCCACTCCTGGGGTACTTCCCCAGCTAGAAGTCCAACTAAGTTAACCTAATCCTTATCTCCAGACACACTGACAACACTCCCAGAGGCAGTTAGGCAGTCTGAGCTGTTCCTGAGCACTAGGGATACATTTTTGCTGGGCTGTAGTCACTGTGGCTTAATCCCCATTGTGAGAGATAGACTGAAGATATCTGCAGTTTGGTTGGGACCAGTTTGCAGTTGTATTGTGTGGCCAATCGAACAGAGATTATCATTGGCTTCTGGGGTGATCAAACCTATGACCCAGATTGGCTTCACTTGCCCTGGGGTTCTAACCAGCAGAGCTAATCTACCCAGGTGTTCACTTTAACATTGGCCTTTAGGAAAGCTTGATGAGAAAGGTAAACATGTGTCATTCTAAAGCATACCCAAGTAATATAAAAATGGCTTCTATCTATTACCTGTAACATTGTTTACTCAAGTCAACAAAATTTGAGAGACTGGAGAAAAATGATATCAGAGAAAGGGAATACTGTTCCTAGAATGTTAAAATCTTCAATTTGCGGTAATATTTTATAGCATTTGAGACTGATCAAATTAAATATCTTCTTATAACAAAAAATTGATATGAGAGAGATTAGGGGAAAGAGAGATCAGATATGCACGGACACGCAGACACACCCAGCAATTTGAATTCAGGAGTGAGGCAGGAGTTTCGGTTCCTTCTCACATCCGGGATCTAATGCCTGATGATCTGAGGTGGAGCTGATGGGTTAATAATAGAAATAAAGGGCAGAATAAATGGAGTGCTCCTGAATCATCCCCAAACCATCCCCCCCAACCCCAGTCCATGGAAAAATTGTCTTCTGTGAAACACATCCCTGGTGCCAAAACGGTTGGGGACTGCTGCCTTCTAATATTTAATAGTATTTATGTTGTATCCAGGGCTTCCCTGGTGGCTCAGACAGTAAAGAATCCACCTGCAAGGCAGGAGACCTGGATTCGATCCCTGGTTTGGGAAGATCCCCTGGAGGAGGGCATGGCAACAGACTCCAGTATTCTTGCCTGGAGAATCCCATGGACAGAGGAGCCTGGTGGGCTACAGTCCACGGGGTTGCAAAGAGTTGGACACTACTGAGCGACTAAGCACACACACATCATATTCAAGGCACGAAAGGGAATGGTTAAGTTTGACATGGGAGACACATGAGGAAAAGGTTGGGACTGAGGGAAAAAAAGTTCCCCCCAGGAGAGGCTTACACATAGACCACAACGGCACCAGGGTGGGAGGAAGGCCTGCTGCTACTCTATGGGCTGATTGTTCCTGGTCTGATGTGGGACATGTGGGAGGGATCCCAGCCAGAGTGTGTTTCCTTTGGCTGCCCGCCCCACTGAAGCCGCAGAACAAAGCCCCGGGTCAGCAGCCCTTATTCCTGCCTCCCAGCCGCGCAGGAACAGCTCGTCCCCATTGAGCTCCAGCCCATCACACGAGGGAAGCCCAGGCAGCCGCTGCAGCTCTGAGGCCTCCCTCTCCCTTCCTGCCACCGTGTTGGGTGCCCGCCGACCTCAGGTCTGGACCCTCTGGTGCCGTTATCACATCCTCCAGGGACACATGCTCGCTGAACACCTGCTCTGTGCCAGGCCCTCGGTCCATATGGGTACAAAGGGGTCATGTGTGGTTCCTGACTGGGCAGGGCTTATAGCCCAGCTCATCCTTGTCCCTCCCTGCCTAGAGCTGCTGGCCTGGTCTGTTCTTTGCTCAAGCAGGGGCTCGGGAGCGCAATGACTTGGCCATGGTCCCAACCCCTGGCTGTCCCTGTCCCCTCCTCCCCACTGGAGGCATGGTCTTTGTGGTTGCATGGTATCAGCACCCCTCAAATGTCAGGGCGTGCATCCCTGTCCTCAAGGGATTCTTCCCCTGTCACATCAAGGTTTTTTTTCCAGAAACTTTCCTCAAGCAGGATACATTATTGATATATAATCCTAAAGAATGTAGAGGGAAAAAAAGTTTGTCCTTTCCTCCTCCTTGAGAATTCCAGATCCCTGTCTCCTTGGGGACCCCCGGACTTCTTATCAACCTGCCTAGGAATTGACTCTCTCACATGAACGCTGATCAGGCACCCATGTGAGCCAGGTTCTATGCTGTGTGACATAGTGTTGTGGGATAGAGAGGCAGGAATAAGGGACTTCCTTGGTGGTTCAGTTTTTGGATTCCAAACTCCCAATACAGGGCGGCCTGGGTTCGATCCCTGGTCAGGGAACTAGATCTCGCATGCTGCAACTAAGAGTCTTCATGCCGCAGCTATGACCTGGCACAGCCAAAAAAAGAAAAGGAGAGAGAGAAGCATGAACAAGACAGTTTTGTCATAAACTTACCCAAGGAGAATTCACAGCACAAGGCAGAACCTGCCAGATCCCAGAAGTGAAGTGTCCTCAGTGAGTGTTATAGAGACTCACTGAATGTTAGCGAGACTCACTGTGGACAGGGGAGCCCTGGGGGGCTTCATGGAGGAGGTGGGAAGTCAGAGAAAGGGCTGGCCCATAGAGGAGGGCAGCGGAGTGATGTGTCAGCCCAGAAGGTCAAACTGTATGGGGGAGTGGCTGCCTGACCTCTGACCTGAGACCCCTGCTTCTCCCTTTCCTTCCCCTCCCCCACACCTCCCGGGCCACCTTCTTCTCTCCCTTCTTCCTCTTTCTCATGTTTTTTCTTTGTTTCCCACCCTCCTCCCCTGACTTTCCTGTGAACCCCTTTTGCTGGAGGGACGCCAGTCCTGTGACATTACTGCACTTTGGTTTCCTTTTAAAGCTTGACCCTGCCGGGGCCTTGGAGCCAGCCTGCTGGCGCTGGCCTGCCACTATCCACTTCCAGCCTCACTCCCGGGCTGGCCTGCAGGCCGTCTTCTCAAAGATCACTTTGTTTAGCCTCACAAAGGAAACACTATGAGACAAGGGTTTCTGAGGAGACTGAGGCCTCTGAGTGCTGCCAGGCCTCTGTGGGGTCCGCTTTTCCTTATCCAGGAGGCATGGTCAAAAGCTGGGTGTAGTGGACACTGTGGGGGTCCCACTCTGCTGGCTGGCTCACCCACCCCCTGCCGCTGGTAGGGCTGCTGGGAATACCTCACAGTTGTGCCTTCTCTGGAGAATTATTTTCAGCTGACAAGAGCTGGATGGCCCTCAGACCTTGGCTAATGACTGGTGGACAAGGGGTTACACACAAGGCCAGTCCCTTTGCCTCAAGCTTGCTGTGGTGCCAGTCATGCCCATCAGCCTGCCGTGGGATCAAGCTGAGGGGAGTTGTCAGGCTGAGACCACATTCCTGCCAGCTCTTTTTTGATGTGGACCATTTTTAAAGTCTTTATTGACTTTGTTACAGTATTGCTTTTTGGCCAGGAGCATGTGGGATCTTAGCTCCCCAAACAGGGATTGAACCCGCTCTCCTGCTTTGGAAGGCGATATCTTAACCACTGGACCGCCAGGGAAGTCCCCCTGCGAGCATTTGACTCCTGCCCTGTCCTGCTTCCCTCCTTCCCTTCTGCGTCCCCAGGAAATCTCTGGGACAAGAATCCTCACCACAAGTCATGCTTATAGGGAACCCAACCTCAAAATGCAGTCTATCTTCTTTCCTCATCCTTCTACCAACCCAGTATCTCTACTCTCTAGATCAGGGGTCCCTGATCTTTGGGATATAAGGCCTGATGATAGAAATAAAGTGCAGAATAAATGTACCAGGCTTGGATAATCACGAAACCATCCTTCTACCCCAGCCTGTGGAAAAATTGTCTTCCACGAAAACATGATGTCTTCTACTTTTGACCATAGTGCCCAAAAGACTGGGGACAGCTACTCTAGATGCATTAGGTTGGCTGAAAGTTCATTTGGGTTTTTACCATAAGATGATATGGAAAAACCCCAATGAGCTGTTTGGCCAACCCAATATTTGGCAGCTGGGGTAACTGAGGTTATGTTTCCCATCCTTCTTGGGAAACAGACACACACAGTGAAGGTGTGTCTGAGCCTTGAATGCCAGTGTGGTTCCTAGAGGATTATTGCTGGTATCGCTCACCCTTTAGTGGATGATACCAGCCAGAGGGACCTATAGTGGCCAAGAGATATTAATCAGACCCACTGGGTCACTGGGTAGCAGGGGCTCTGCCAGCTCATTGCTATTTGAGCCTGGCTGTGTACCATCCTCTCCTCCACCATCTTGAGGCCCATCTGCTCACACAATGGCTTGGTTTTCAGATCAATTCATGTTACTTCCCCTTTGCTCCCTGCCTTTCCTCTGATTAACAATCAGATTTTTATTATTCATCCACTTCTTCCTGATTCAGAGTCCTGGAGAATGAGTCACCTTTCTGCAGGATTTAGGAGCCAAGTTTTAAAGCCTTGGTAAATGAATATTAGGGGAATATAGTGTTGAGAGTTAATGCCTACATTTAAGCAGTCTCACCCCTACCCTCACCCCATCTCTCTCTCCTGTTCCTATACTCAGGTAGGGAAGCAAATAAGTCTTTCCTAGTAAGGCTGGTGGCTCTTTGCAAACTATGATAATACAATGAACGGCATATGTTGGTGAAGGTTTATGTGTATTTTCTAGGAATTTAACTAGAGGAGGTAAGATCTATGATAGTAGAGATCTTTCCTGTCTTTTTCACTGTTGAGTCCCCAGTGCTCAAGATGTGGTATGAGCTCAGTAAATATTTGTTGAATGAATAGATAAATAAGAAATTGCATTAGTTGTACACCTACTGTGTATCATATTTTATACTAATCACTATTGATGGAAAAATGAATGTAATATGTGCTCCCCCATCAGGGAGCTCACAATACAGAAAGAAACAGATAAGCAAGCAAATGGGTTGAACATCAGGGTTGAAATAAAGGTATCTATAAGTACTGGGAGAGTACATGGGCTGACAGTTGATTTGGCTTGGAGAGGTCAGAAAAAAGTTACAGAGGGGAAGGAACACTGGAGTTGGGCTTTAAAGGATGAGTAGGAGTTCGGTAGTGGTCTCAGGATGAAAGGGCATCTAAGCAGAGGGAACAGCAGGCAGAGAAGCGTGAGGCTATGAGAACAGTGTAGAAGATGGTGAATGGCTCAGTGTGGAGGCAAGAGTGTGGTGATGTGAAGAGAGTGATGAGGGGTAAAGCCCCGAATACCGTCCTGGAGTGGGGGCCTCACTGACTGGTCTACCCCTCGGGCTGTGTGTTTTCAGGCCATGGCCAGTGCAGCTGTGGGGACTGCCTGTGTGACTCCGACTGGACCGGCTACTACTGCAACTGTACCACACGCACGGACACCTGCATGTCCAGCAACGGCTTGCTGTGCAGCGGGCGGGGCAAGTGCGAGTGCGGCAGCTGTGTCTGCATCCAGCCTGGCTCCTATGGGGACACCTGTGAGAAGTGTCCCACCTGCCCTGACGCCTGCACCTTTAAGAAGTGAGTGGGCAGAGACGTGAGCTGGAGAGAGTTGGGTGTCTGGGATGGGGGAGAGGGTCCCCCACACTGTGCAGGTTCTGTCCCTTACTCACCAGAGCTTTAGAGAGAGAGGAGTCTGTTCCAGCAAAGGACCAGCTTTCATCTTTCCATTGCAAACTTGAGGGAAAGCTGGAGATAGAGCCGGGGTGAAGGGGACAGAGTGGTACCAGCTGGACTGCAGTTGGAGAAACCTCTCTTTTAGGCGGGATCCTGAATCCCTGAGTTGGGAGGAAGGCTAAACCAGATAACTCCTGGGGAATGTTCCAGTGCTGAGGTTCTGATTTTGTGAAGGATGTGGGGCTGGAATTATGAAGGCTATTGTGTGAAACAGGAGACATTCACCATTACAAACATCATTCATCTGGGGGCAGAGGAAGCCCCATCAACCCAAGTCCATGGCCCCACTGTTTCTCTTACTACTTTAGCCTGACTGGACTCATGGGTGTGCAACCCACACATTTGTACAGCATCCTGTGCTTAGAAGGGGCTCACATTTTGTTTAATGCTCTGCTACCACTGTTTTTAAATTCTTCCTAATTTAAAGAAAAATTATTTATTTATGGCCGCACTGGGTCTTCATTGCTACGCAAGGGCTTTCTCTACTTGTGGTGAGCAGGGGCTACTCCTTAGTTGCGGCATGTGGGCTTTTCATTGCCGTGTCTTCTCTTGCTGCAGAGCTCAGGCTCTAGGGTGCACGGGCTTTAGCAGTTGCAGCAGGCGGGCTCAGTAGTTGTGGTGCAAGGACTTAGCTGTCTTGTGTTATGTGGGATCTTCCTGGACGGAGGATCGAACCTGTGTCCCCTGCATTGTCAGCAGACTCCCAACCACTGGACCACCAGGGAAGCCCCCTACTAATTTTTGAATAAGGAACTGACATTTTTGTTTTGTGCCAGGCCCCCAAATTATGAGACCGGTTCTGACTTTAGGGCCCCTAGAAGTGGCATAGGGTTTGCCCTCCTGTCACAGGAGGGACATAAAGAAGTTTAATAAAGTTCCTGGAGGCCTCTGCCTACCTAGCCTTACCTATCAGTTAGGAGGGCAGTCCCACCCCTGAACTCCAGATGTGACTTTCTGGGTCCCCCAGGGTTGTCTTACAAATGTTTTTATTTCTGTGTCTGTTTTCTGGGGGTGGGGCAGCTTTCTGGGCGTATGGCAGGCAGAGCCAGACTGTAGCACACTTAGGGGTCTTCCTTCCCTGCCTTCACCCCTGTGTCCCTTCTTTTTTAGGGAGTGTGTGGAATGTAAGAAGTTTAACCGGGGAGCCCTCAACGAGGAAAATACCTGCAGCCGTTATTGTCGTGATGAGATTGAGCCTGTGAAGGAACTTAGTAAGTTCAGCGAGCCATAGAGTTATGCACACCCACGTTCTGGGTTTTTCCAGTTTAACCCCAGAAACTACCCAACTCTCATCTGTAAAATGGAAGAGTAATTCCTACCTCAAAGGTATACTGTGCAGGCCTGATGCACAGGAGGTCCTTCCTAAAAGCTAGCTTCCCTGAGAGTCTTTCTGCATGTCTGCTAATGTGTTCAGCAGTCCCCTCCCCTTTTACTTCCTAGAGCCCATGGGCTCAGCAAAATCCTGCAAAGAACTTTTAAAATATGTGTAAATCTGGAAACCCTAGCTTTACTACCCCAAGGAAAGAAAGATGATGTATCCCATTTTACAGGTGAAGAAACTGAGGCACAGAGTGAAGAAGTAGTTGCTCATGATAATCTTAGTTTAGTAGGCCAGTCAGCATTTACTAAGGGGTTTCCAGGTGGCTCAGTGGTGAAGAATCTGCCTGCCAATGCAGAAGATGCAAGAGACATGGATTCGAGTCCTGGGTTGGGAAGATCCTCTGGAATAAAGAGGAAATGGCAACTCACTCCAGGATTCTTGCCTGGAAAATTCCATGGACAGAGGAGCCTGGTGGGCTTCAGTCCATGGGGCTGCAAAGAGTGGGACACAACTGAACGACTGAACACACAAGTTTACCTCAATGTTAAGCAAGGTCCAGCATACAGGTCTGCAGATATAGAGGGAAACCTTCACCTTTATGGATTTGGAGCCAAAATTATTAATCTGAAGCCCTTTTGGCTCTTGGGAGCCCTTCCTGGCATAAGACAGAAACACGGTGAGGAACAAACTTGCCTGCAGTTATTCTCGTTTGTGCTTCATCTTGATTTAAAAGGAGTTGCTCTTTGCTGCTGTCGCCTATCTGATGTAGTTATCTAGGTCAGTTAGACATTGGGTGATGCTGAGAGATAGCGATCTCACATGAAGGAAGGAAACACATGTTCAGTGGGAGCCACAGGAAGACACAGCTAGCCAGCCAGCTTCAGGGTGGGGGTGCTTTGGGAAAGAGTGAGATCTCTAGATCCTTTGGCTAATGTCTGAAGTGGATCTGGAGTAACAGTGATTTGGGAATTGAATTTGAAGAGGCAGTTTTTCCTCTGGAGGAGACCAGGCTTGCTATGATTAGCTTAGATGGAAGAGGCTGCTGATAGGAGAGATTTTTATCTAGACTAGATGAGTATCACAAGTTAGTCGATAAATACCCCCATCCTCCACCATGATAATCATAAAAATAAATGCTTCTTTGTATGGAATTGTATAACTTATATAAATGACAAAAGTATCTTTTTGTGCACATTATCTTATTCTTCTCCCAATAACCTAGTAAAGTAGAACTTAGCACTATTGTTAACTTCATTTTTGAGGATAAGAAAATTGAATCTCAAGAAAGTTCTCACTTTCACAAAGCAAGTTGGTGGTGAGTTAAGGTTGGAACTAAATCCTGAAATCCTTACTCTTTGCATTGTCCTGTAATACCACTGGTTTACTGAAGGCTCTGTAGGATGTGCTTTGAGACTCATGTCCTAGTCCTGCTCCATCACTCATTTGCTGTGTGACCTTGGTACACTTGCTTCATCTCATCATGTGTCAGATTTATCCATCTGCTAAAGCTGGTGGAGGGCATAGCGAAGCTGGTGGAGGGTAACCCATAGTATCACAGTCAGAATAACAGGTTTTAGAATTGGAAGGGATGAAGCCAACAAGACATGATGAGAGTCAGAGAAAAAGAGATGGCTCTGGGGAGGAACACCAGATAGAAAGCAGAAATGGAAGAAATGTAAGGATTGAGTAAACCAACTATTGGGCATCATTGAGCAAACAGAGAAAGGAAAGAGAGGAAAGGGAACACCACTGTGTGTTAGGTGGTTTATGCAGTTTGATTCTCAACCATCCTTGTGAGTGAAGGTATCTTTTCTGCTATAGAAGAAGAAAGAGATTCGATGCGGTCAGGTAACTTACCCAAGATCACACAGCTGGGAGGTGATAGAGCCAGGCTTTGAATCAGACTGTAATACTGTTATGTCATATCCCTTCCAGAGGAAGAAATAAGAACCAAAAAGTACTTTGTGAGGGACAAAGTACTAATACAGTAGTGAGAGTCATCTAGAAGCAATTGCCAGGCACGACAGCCATCTCTGAGCATATTGCCTAATGTCAGACATAGGGTTTCCTGTCACATGCTTTCCCAGAATTCTCAAGACTGGATTTGGGGGTGGCTCCATCTTTCAGGGATTGACCTGTTTTTCATTCTCCCATCTTTCCTCCTCTCCCAGAGGACACTGGCAAGGATGCTGTGAATTGTACCTACAAGAATGAGGATGACTGTGTTGTCAGATTCCAGTACTATGAAGACTCCAGTGGAAAGTCCATTTTGTATGTGGTGGAAGAGCCAGGTGAGTGAACCCCGAGGGTCCCGACCCTTCCCCAAGGGAGAGTGAGACCAATATTAGACGGTTAGTTCCATCCATCACTCCTCTTAAAAAGAACATCCAGGTGAAACCTGATCTTACAAGGGATAGATCAGGGCTTGTCATCTGAGTGTGGGGTATATAAATAAAGACATTAGCAAGAAAATGACCTGCTAATTGAGGAGATAGAAGAATAAGAAGGTGGGTAAGGAGAGGAAGAGGGTAGGTGTGGAGCTCATCAAGGAACAGATGATAGCCTGGTGTTTTTTGAGGTGACGTTGTAAGGAAGAAGTAAGGAATTTAAATTCTAGCACTTTTCAGCACAGGGCATCTGCTCCACTAAGAGTTAAATGGTTTCCAGGAACAACCTGCTTGCTGCTTCAGAGGAAGGCCTGAGGTTTGAGGTCTTCATCTTACCACTTTACCATGCGATGTGGTGAAGGATTTGAGGCTGCCTCTAACACTGAAAAGTTAATGCTTGCTCTCAGGACCCTCTGGAGGCAGGAGGGCCCATTGTATCACACACACACCCGCCACAGGTTTGTCACCGTCCAGCTCAGTGGATTTGCTTGTTTCCCCTTATTTTCTTTATCTCCTTTCTTTCCCTTAAACAACAGATGAAGGTTTGAATCATTAGACTTTTTTTTTTTTTTCACCATGTGTGTGATCTTAATTCCCTGACCAGGGATCGAACTTGCACCCCCTGCATTGGAAGGCGGAGTCTTAACCACTGGACTGCTGGAGAAGTCCCAATCATTAGACAGTATTTCTGAGTATTTATTATACATCAGGCATGGGCTAGGTGCTGGGGATGTAATAGTAAATAAGGCAGGTGTGGTATTCACAGGCCATGGATGAGAGAGGTATGTAAAACAGTCATGACACTGCAGGGGATAAGGGCTATGGTATGGTGGGGTGGGCATGGGGGATGGGAGGGGTGGGCCAGAACTTTCTGGAATGAAGGAACAATCTCTGAAGGCAGAGGCTAAATCAGTTGGTCACTTGACATTCTTTACAGCTGTAGGAGTTTCTTCAAATCATTCTTTAGACCAGGGGCCAGCGAACTGTTTCTGTAAAGGGCCAGATGTTAAATATTTTAGGGTTTGTGAACCAGATGGTCTCTGCAGTGACTACTCAACTCTGACACAGCAGCAAGAAGGCAGCCGTAGACTGTATGCAAATGAAGGCATCTGAGTGTGTTTACCAAAACAGGTGGCCAGCCGCATTTGGCTCACTGGGCTGTTTGCTGGTCCCTGCTTGAGGGCATTGGTTCTTGAACTTTTGTATGTTCCCTTGTTAAAAAAATCCAGAGTTCTGAACCCTGTCTTACTTCTACAAGCCAATGCCTCTCTGTTCCTTATTAGTGCTCTTGGTAATTGCAACATATTCCCCGATGTTTTGGACATACCACTTCCCAGATGAGCCATTTCAGACCTCCTCCAGCATCCATTCTGATGATTAGATTTGGTACACATCTTCGATTTTCCGAGCAGTTGTGCTTCCCCACCACCCCTGCTTTTTTTACAGTTTTCTTTTGGTGTGGACCATTTTGAAAGTCTTTATTGAATTTGCTACAATATTACTTCTGTTTTATGTTTTGTTTTTTTAGCTACAAGGCATGTGGGATCTTGGCTCCCCGACCAGGCATCGGACTCGCACCCCCCTGCATTGGGTCGCTGTGCTTCCCTTT
This sequence comes from Bubalus kerabau, assembly GCF_029407905.1. NCBI lineage: Eukaryota > Metazoa > Chordata > Mammalia > Artiodactyla > Bovidae > Bubalus > Bubalus kerabau. Next base: position 17,818,665 of record NC_073627.1, on the reverse strand, counting down.
AGACCAGCTAAGTTGTTATATTGCTTCTTTAGGGAATTCCCTGGTGGTCCAGTGGTTAAAATTCTGTGCTTCCACTTCCAGGGGCCCAGGTTCAGTCCCTGGTTGGGAAATTAAGATCCCACAAACCTCAAAGAAAAAAAATTGCTTCTTTAATCTCCTATCTTCTTCAGGTGACTATATGTTACTTGAACACAGGAATTATGTCTGTCTTATCTATTGTTATAATATCTCTTTACCTGGCTCAGTTATTTACAGAGAAGATACTTCATACGCAGTTTTTGAATGAATGCATAGGATGGATTATGCCCAGGAGACAGGCAGACTCAAATACATCTTAATATCTGTTGGGAGAATTTTGGCTGCTTAAAGACAGGAGCGGTTGAAAGTGGGAAAAGGGCTGCATCTATGTCACTGGGGGTGTTGTCCTCCCCATGGGTAGAGGAGAGTATGGGGTCCCCATTTGTGATATTGTTTATCAGTCTCTCCAGGGCTCTCATCCTTTTTAAGGGAGAAGACAAAGGGTATCACCTTAGTTTTATTTTATGACTCAAGGAAACACTGATATGGGGAAGTGGAGAGGAAAGAATCTGGGTATGTACTGGGTTGGCCAAAAAATTCATTCAGGATTTCCCATAGGATGGTATGGAAAAATCCAAATGAACTTTTTGGCCAACCCACTACCTCTGGGGAAGCAGACGTAGGTTAGTTTCAGCATGTCTTTCTCGTACTTTCTCATCCACCTGTGTTAACGGGTTAAATGGATTTTTCCACACCCACCCTATCTATACTTGTGTCCCTTCTCATCTCAAAAATGTAGTGTGCTCTTGCTTTGGGGTTTAACATTACCTCATCTCTTTGTTTGGAGAAGGCAATGGCACCCCACTCCAGTACTCTTGCCTGGAAAATCCCAAGAACGGAGGAGCCTGGTAGGCTGTAGTCCATGGGGTCTCGAAGAGTCGGACACGACTGAGCGACTTCACTTTCACTTTTCCCTTTCATGCATTGGAGAAGGAAATGGCAACCCACTCCAGTGTTCTTGCCTGGAGAATCCCAGGGACGGGGGAGCCTGGTGGGCTGCCATCTATGGGGTTGCAGAGAGTCGGACACTACTGAAGCGACTTAGCAGCAGCAGCAGCAGCAGCATCTCTTTGTTATAACAGTCTGGCTAGTGCTCCTCCTGTAGCACTCACAAAAATCATTTGACCTGGTATTCTGAGACTGAAAACTATTGCCTGGAGTCCTGGGAAACAAAGATGATGATAACCGGGATGGTGGCACATCACTAGTTAACAGAGTGGAGGGTAACTTTTTAGGCTTATGGCCAGTGTAGCCCTTCTTCCACATTCGGAGACAGGTCTCGAGACCTACATTTCTTAGCTTGTTGCCTTGAATTTCAAGTTCTGCCTCTCTTCTCACCCTGGGCTCCAGTCATTTTCAGGGGCTTTGGTTTTGAGTAAGAGGTAGCATCTGGGGCCCGCAGTCTAGGAGGAGATTATTCTCATTTGCTTCCCTACCTCTTGCCCTTGCAGATGTTCTCTTTGAAGGGCTGAGCCACTACGGGGCCCTGAAGAGGGCACCACTAAAGAGTTTGACATTAGCCAAGTGGTCAGGGAATGATCTCCTTTGAGCTGGGCCCTCATTGCTTCCAGATAGGGTTGTCTGATGAAATACAGTATGTCTGCCACTGGACATTTAGGTTGTTCCCATGTCCTGGCTATTGAAAATAGTGCTTCAGTGAGCATTGGGGGACATGTGTCCATTTGAGTTACAGTTTTCTCAGGGAGAAGATATGGTACATATGTACAGTGGAATATTAGTCAGCCACAGAAAGGAATGAAATTGGGTCATTTGTAGAGGTATGGATGGACCTAGAGTCTGTCATACAGAGTGAAGAAAGTCAGAAAGAGAAAAACAAATATTGTATATGAACACATATATGTAGAATCTAGAAAAGTGGTCCAGATGGACCTATTTCCAGGACAGGAATAGAGACTCAGGGACTGGACATGTGGACATGAGGGGGAAGGGGAGGGTGAGGCGAACTGGGAGACTAGGATTGACATATTAATATATACACGACCAGGTGTAAAATGGATAGCTAGTAGGAAGCTTCTGTGTAGCACAGGGAGCTCAGCTTGGTGCTCTGCGATGACCTGAGGGTTGAGATGTGGGTTGTGTGGAAGGGAGGGCCAAGAGGGAGGGGATATATGTATACATATAGTTGATTTCACTTTGTTGTGCAGCAGAAACTAACACAACTTTGTAATTATACTTCAATAAAAAAGTACAATATGTGCTATGCAAGATGTGGTACATACTTAAAAAGTTATTTGTTATTTATCGGAAATTCTAATTTAACTGGACTTCCTGTACTTTTGTTTGTCAATTCTGCTAACCCTCCCCAGTCGTCCCTGACTTTAGGTCATCATCCATCATGGGTCATCATCACTGTGGCTGGAAAGGCACTTCAGAGACCACCTGGTCTTGTATCTGTTTCCAGGAAACCTGCCGTCCACCCCTTTTAGGACAGATAGTTAACAGGTTTAATTTTTCCCCTGAAGATCTGGCTTTCTACCTGTCCTGGCCATACTGACATGTAAAATTGAAGAGATTCCACTTTGAGGTTTGAGGGTCAGCCCTACATGTCTTCCAGAGAATTCATAACTGCTTTTCCCAGAAGAAATGGGACCCTTCATCCCTGGGAACTCAGACATTGGGATCTCATAGCCTCTTTCCAGACATTCCTTTAATTATAGACAGGTTGTAATTTGGTGGGATAGGAAATAGCCAGCTTGGGTTGTGGTGGTGGTTGTTTTTGGGTCATGTGTGGCGAGCATAGTGTGTATGTTTAGAGAAGAAGGTGGGAGACAGTGTGGAAAGTAGGTGTGATATCTCTTTAGACCCATCAATACTCAGATATGCAAACACCTAATTATATAACACCTGAGAAGTTACTGGAGTGAGGTCACTCATCAGACGTCTGTGGTTTATGGGAAATGGAGCTGTTCAGAGCATAGTCAACTTGGCCCTCAGAGGGCTGACGTCGTACCTCTGTTTATGTTGGTTGTTGACTGGGGTTGAACAGGAAGTTGGTTCTCAACAGGGTGAGGATTTTAGATGACTAAATATTTTGGGAAGAAACCCAAAATATTGTCTTGGTTGGCAGACCTCCTAGTTTCAAAGTATGTTAAAAAGGTCATCAGGTTCCCAGCCCACGGGGGTTGTAATATCTGAACTAGGGTAACTAACTCAGATACCCAGCTCAAACTCAAGGAGGAGCTGGGTAAATAAATTAGGGAAAACAGCCTCAGATAACAGGGATACCAGTAATAACGGTAGCTGATATTTATTGAGCTCTGACTCTGTGCTAGGCACTGTTCTGAGTTCCTTAAATATATTTAATTATTCCTTTTTTAAGATTAAAAAAATTTTTGTTTTATTTATGTATTTTGGCTACACTGAGCGGGTCTTCACTGCTGTGCACGGGCTTTCTCCAGCTGCGGCGAGTGGGGGCTGCTCTCCAGTTGCAGTGTTTGGGCTTCTCACTGTGGTGGCTTCTTGCTGAGCACAGGCTCTGGGCGTGCAGGCCCAGTGGTTGTGGTGCGTGCACTTTTTAGTTGCCCACGCGTGTGGAATCTTCTTAGACTTGGGATCAAACTTGTGTTGCCTGCATTGGCAAGTGTATTCTTATCCACTGTACCACCAGAGAAGCCCTTAATTATTCCTTAACTATTACTCATAATACATTTTTGAAATCAGGGCTATTACTGTTAGAGATGGAGAAATGGAAAACAGACAGCCAGAAAGGTGAAATCATTTATCAAAGGTCACGTAGCCAGGATTTACTCCCAGGCAGTCTGGCTCCAGAGTCCACAGGGGCACAGACTCAGTGACAGGTCACACTTCGCCTCTGTTTAGTGCAGAAAAGAAAGAGTGGTTGAGGAGTCTGGCAAGCTAAAAAAAGTGTGTTCTGACTGAAAGGGGCAGCTACTCCTCAGCCCTAGCTGTTTGAAACCCTATAAAAGACTAAGTTCAGTGTTTCTAGATCTTTTGACTTTTTTTTTTCCTGAAGAGAATAATAATCTGAAATTTTAGGGGGAGAATCTCCTGGATTAATGTTGCCAGCAATATCAAACGTTTTCTTTATTTGGCTGCGCCAGGTCTTCACTGCAACCTGTGGGATCTTTAGTTGTGGCTTGCGAACTCCTAGTTGCAGCATATGGGATCTAGTTCCCTGGTTGGGAATCGAACCTGGGCTCCAGCATTGGGAGCCTGGAGCCTTAACCACCACTGAACCACCAGGAAACTCCCCAAATCAAATTTTTAATGAACATTTGTGTGAACTCTCACCAAGTAGGCTAGACTCTACTTGTGAATGACCAGCTAATGACCTTTGATTTAAACCACTCAGGACAGATGATTGCTGCTCTAAGGATTTTAAACCCCTCCTTTTAAAAATTAATACGCTTATTTTGTAAGTTCTGTTTCCTTTGGAGAATGCTCCAGTACTATATTCCTTTGTCGAGAAGATCTTATTTGTAACCAATTCAAATGATTCCCGCTCCATTCCCAACCACCCTGCTCTGTGCTCTCTCCTGATAGAGTGTCCCAAGGGCCCTGACATCCTGGTGGTCTTGCTATCCGTGATGGGGGCTGTTCTGCTCATCGGCCTTGCGACTCTGCTCATCTGGAAGCTCCTCATCACCATCCATGACCGGAAGGAGTTTGCTAAATTTGAAGAAGAGAGAGCCAGAGCCAAATGGGACACTGTAAGAGGCCGGGCTGGGCATTTTCTTAAGTTGTTGCTTCAAGAGTCTGAAGTGGAAGTAGTAGCTGCTTATGTAGGGAAGGCCAGGTTCAGCCGGCATCATAGTTTCCCAATTAGCCTTTTTCTGGAAGTTGGGAAATGGACTAACTCTCCTATTGTCATTATGCTCCCTGGAAACCATCTGATTCTTTCTCTATGACATCAGTGAGTACCAGCTGAGCACAGATAGGGCTCAGCTCTGCCCTGGAAGCAGGGAAAAGAAAACTTACTCTTGGAGTAAGACAAGACAGACTTGAGAATCCTACATTGAGGACATACAGGAGTCTACTATATACTGATGAAGTCGAAAGCATTAAACATAAACAGAAACAAATGATAACAACTAACATTTGCTGAAGATTAACCATGTACCAGGAACTGTCCTAAATGCTTTTTATGTGTTAACTTATCTCCTTCCTGTAATAGCCCTATGTGATAGATAACATTATTATTCCCATTTTATAGATAAAGAAACTGAATATAGAGAAATTTAGCAGCTTCCTTGATTATGGGAGGGAACTAGGTTATGATAGAAATTACTTTTTGTATCAGCCTCTTAAAAGAATGCTCCCTGCAGTTTACCCTGATTGAATTTAATCAAACAAGCTTTTAATTGAGAAATTTCTATATACTTAAGCTTACTCTCCTTTGGCTCATGTTCCACATTTTAACTTTTTCCTGGATTTCCAAGTGAATGACTTCACTGAATATCCGAGGTTAGATTGAAAGTTTGTTCCCATCTGATGGTGACCTCAGGCCTTTGAACTCAAGGATTCCAAGAAGTTGAGATGTTTCTGTTCAGACAGTGTAGAAATCCTGACCCTCTGAGGCACATGAGAATGTGTTGTGTTTCTTGAGGCTACCTACCACTAAGGACTGACCTAGTGGGATTTGTCACTTTTAGAAAATAGTTTGGGAAACCTAGTGAGGGTCTCTTTCCTGATAATGTGACAGTTTGTGGGCAAGGCTTGAGGGATAAGATGAGAACAGATTAAGAATCATTTGAGCAAAAGTGGTCCTCTGCATTCTGACCATCACCTGCTACACCTATTTCTCTGCCTGTGCCCCCTATCACAGTCACAACAAAGAAAAAAAGGCAGGCAAAAGGGAGAGAGAGAGTTCATAAGAGGAGGAGGAAACAGATATTGGCTAAAAGCTAATCTTGAAGGGTTTTGGGATCCCCAAGAGTGATGGGCTGAATTAACCCCTCAGGAATGGTGGAAGGATGGCATGCCATTTTCTCTCTCCTCTTATTTCCTACCCATTCCCTCTGTAAGAGCAAATGTATGAGTATTACAAGCATCACACTGTTCATCGATGGTATGTCAGAGAAGAGTGTTGTGGGTAAACTTCTCAGATAACAAGTAAACCCCCAGGATAGGCAAGAATTGAGGAATTTGCTGTAAGACACTTTTCTGTTCTCTCTGCAGGCCAACAACCCTCTGTATAAAGAGGCCACGTCCACCTTCACCAACATCACCTACAGGGGCACTTAATGAGCCGTCATCCCAGGATCGCTCTCGGACTGTCCCAGGATTGTGGACGTCTCTGCTTTTATGTTTACACGGGGCAATACCTGTGGGGCGGGATTGAGGGCTTGGAGTGGGGTGGGTTGGAAGAATGTGGGTCTGTGTGTGTGTGTGTGATACGTGTGGGGGAGTGTGTAATTTAAAACCTGTGTCCCAGATGAGCAAAGCTCCTCAGTCTTTGTCCTCAGAAGGCCTCCTTCCTTCAGGGAGTTTTCCTGCTTAACCTGAGGGTGACCTACATCGCTGAGCAGGTGTTCTTTATTACCTCAGTGGGAAGCCGACTTTCCTTCTCAGGACAGTCTCTTGAAGAGGAGGGCAGGGCCGAGGACTCTCGTTCCAGAGAGAGGGACCTTGGTTTACCCTGTATTTCTGGTTCTCGGGCCTGACTCTGAGCAGCTCTGGTGGGAGCAGCGGGGTTTGAAGCCTTGTTGTGTAATTCGAGCCTCCGTCTCCTGTCCCTTCCCTCAGGCTGAGGGAGACGTTAGGGGAAAGCTGGACCATCAGGCCTGCCTGTCTTTGCTGTCACCTCAAGCCAGCAGAGTTCTCTACTAAGGGAAGTCCTTGCTGTCTAGTCTTTGCCTGCCTGTCTTTGCTGTCACCTCAAGCCAGCAGAGTTCTCTACTAAGGGAAGTCCTTGCTGTCTAGTCTTTGATCTTTTGGGAGAAAGGCTGGTGGTGGGGGGCGGGGACATGCATGACCTGGGGTTAAGGTGCCCGGGCTCCCCCGTTCATGGTCATAACCCTTCAGATTTGCCTTATTGGCAGCTCCACCTTAGAGGTTCCTTTAGAAGTTGTGTGTCACCCTTAGCCAGCATCACTTCTTTGGCTCCCATCCCATCTTTTCACTGCTTATAGACATTTGCCATGTACTGGGAGGGGCTTCCCAGGTGGCCCAGTGGGTAAGGAATCCACCTGCAATGCAGGAGATGCAGAAGGTGTGGGTTTGATCCCTAGGTCAGGAAGATCCCTTGCAGGGGGGTGTGGCAATCCACTCCAGTATTCTTGCCTGGAGGATCCCATGGACAGAGGAGCCTGGCACCCTATACAGTTCATGGGGTCATGGAGTCAGACACGACTGAGTGACCAAGCATGCACGCTCGCACATATACTGGGAATTTCTCTCATGACCAAAGGCTTTTCCTTCCAGGGAGAGTGCTATGGTTAGAGTCAGAGGTCTGGCCCCACCCTTCAGGCCTTCTGTCCCATGTTCAAGGCACCTCCACACACCCAATTCTGTGCTTGTGTGTGCTACACCCACCCATGGGGCTGAATGCATGTATCTACCTCTTGGGTGTCTTGTGAAGGAATCATTCCCATGGGACTGAGTCTGCTGGGCATAAGTGCCAGGGTGGAAGGATGGGCCAGGTGTATTGGCAAGTGTGCACCATCCTCCTCTGGGCTGGGCAACCTCATTTGAACTCAGTCTTTAATTTGAGAGGCCACAAGTGGAATTTGGTTTTTCTCATTGAGACACCTGAAATCAGGACGAGGCTTGCTGAATCTAAAGGAGCAAAAATATAAACACACTTGCATTATATTTGTAATTTTATTTGATGATGAGGAAGAAAATGATGAAAAGCCATACCGACTTGAGCTGGGTGCAGACACTTCCACTTGGCATCATTCATAAGAAGTCACTACCCCATTGCTGGGTCTGTAAGGGCTCTCTCATTCTGGGAGCCTGCAGGGTTAGACACATGGATATGCTGGACCTCTCCCAAAGAGGAGGAGGAAAATGGGCTGTGCTTTTTTTTTCCCCCCTAGCAAAAGCAGTTGGAGAAGGCAATGGCACCCCACTCCAGTACTTTTGCCTGGAAAATCCCATGGACGGAGGAGCCTGGTAGGCTGCAAGCCATGGGGTCTCTAAGAGTCAGACATGATGACTGAGTGACTTCACTTTCACTTTTCACTTTCATGCATTGGAGAAGGAAATGGCAACCCACTCCAGTGTTCTTGCCTTGAGAATCCCAGGGATGGGGGAGCCTGGTGGGCTGCTGTCTATGGGGTTGCAGAGTTGGACATGACTGAAGCGACTTAGCAGCAGCAAAAGCAGTTGCTCCATTGTTTACATTTGTTCCACATTAACCACCACTACCATTCCCCGAAAAAAAGGGAAGGGCCTATAAAAACAGGGGTCTGATGATCAGAAAATCTAGGTCCTGACCTCAGTGTTGCAGCTAAGGAGCTTTAACCTTAATTAAGGCAAGTCTTCTCCCTGGGGCTGAGTTTTCTAGTTTGAAAAATGATGGATTTGGCCTAGCCAATCTAGGAGGTCTCTGTCAGTATCCACATTCCACAATGCTGGGACTTACTGTGGCATCAAATAGGCAGTCAAGATTCTGTGGGATGTTGATACTGTTTGTTTTTCCATTTGGGAGATCTGGCTCTGGCAAGAGCAGGTGGCATCCCATATCACCTTTCTCAATGAAAAAAGCCTCATTCTACCTTCTCTGAGAACACCCTTTTCCAACTTTTGTTAGCAGTTACATCTCCTGATATAGCACTTAAACTCCACTTAGTTATTATTTCTTTTTTCACTTTGCACATGGTTTAATCCATGTATTGGGGAAGAGGAATCCATAAGAACTAGCTGAAATGTGTGTTCTGTATCCATTCCTAAGAATGGGGCAGATATCTGAGCCCGGTGTCACTCATGGATTACTCCTTCCCGTAGGGAATGGTAATGTTGTAGACGGATAAATGGGAAAGACAATTATAAATCCAGTAAGTTTAGAATCTAATTCTAACTGTTGGCTCCTGAGAAATGACTCCATTGACGTAGCAGTCATTTTCTTTAAATAAGATGTTTTGTATGAAGCAACGGTACCAAAGGAGGAGAAAACTGTACTCTAAGGAGGAAAAAATTAGTAGGAATCTTTCTGAGCTTCTGGAATAAGGCTTACAGGCTTTGAAGATCAGTACATTTGTATGTGGGGAGAAACCATAGCTGTGTTCATGAGCTAGCAGATAGCAGTCAGTTTTGACGTCATGTAGGGGGAAATGGGGTCACACAGAGTCGGACACGACTGAAGCGACTTAGCAACAGCAGCAGCAGGGTGAACCCCTAAATAGTATTTTAGTATCAGAAAACACAGCCCAAAGAAGTTATTTGTTCTGAGCTCTTTTGGAGATATTTTACGTTCAATCTCAGGGTCTGTGGACAAAAATGGGAAACTCTGAACATTCCTGACAAGTTGTCACCTAAGGAGTCAAGTTCTTTACCTCTCAGATATTCCTAGACCATCCATGATTTCAAGATATTTCTCTTTGTTAAGTATTCCTGGTTGACCTAAATGCCTTCCTGACTTCCTAACCACCTCCTCTGTCTGAGTTGTGCAACAGTGAATTAAATGTGCTTTCCAAAAAGAATTGGCCTAAGGCTCCTTAGCGCTTCCTGTGCTGTTATTTCTGTTTCCTTTGGGTGAGTAAAGTGACATTGCCTCACACATGATGATTTTAGAGCAAACATGTTTCCAAATGTAACAGAATGATGATGACTCCAGGAACTGAAGTTAGTTTCCGAATCTAGAGCTTTTGTTTAGACGTGAATCACGTTTTCAAAATGAGTAGGTTTTTACTGGTCTAAGAGAGATTTTTGGTTCTGGGGTTTTTTTGGGGGGATTTTTTTTTTTAATTGGGGATTTCTTAGAACCTTGTATAACTTCAACAGAAGGGACTGTCAATTTAGGTTTTGTTTGCTGGAGGCATAAATTAGTAAAGTAAAGGCTTAATGGCAAATTATTTACAGGACCATGTAAATACCCAACTTTAAGACAATGGATCTCAAAGTGTCAGCCCTAGGACCAGAGGAGATAATCCCTGTGGTAATTCTGTTGCATGGTCAAGTTTGAGAACTAGTGATTTAAGGAATCACATACTTACCTTTTCTGGCTTAGAAAGAAATTTACAGTAAGTCAGCTCTGCTGCTAAAAGATTAAGAACATACCTTGGCTGATAGATTAAGAAAACCAAGTATGTACTCACAGAAAATGAAAGTCTACTTTCAGTCCATTTTCCAAGTTAAATAGTCACTGGCTTGTTCACTCACAGCCACAAATTCCCATGAAAAACTAGAAGAAGTAATAGAATCTCAGAGGGAAAAACAGCTAACAGAATACTTGGCAGGCATCAAAGAAAACCTTTCGTGTACCAAGCTGAAACAAGAAAATACTCTTACACATACCTATGGCTGATCATGTTGATGTATGGCAGAAACAAACAGTATTGTAAAGTAATTATCCCTCAATTAAAAATAAGTAAATTAAAAAATAGAATACTCTTACAGCATTTGTTTATAGGAGACAGGATCAAAATGTTAAATATTATCATACTCTAGGATGTCAGAATAAGACTTTAGAACTTGTAACTTTACTTTTTGCTGTTTAAAATTTACTGAGCACTAAGAGTGTGGCATTGAAATACTTTACAGAACACTTATAATCCTTGCCTTTGAGTTTTACATTCCTTACTTGAAAAAAAAAAAGCACAATGCAGTACATGACATCATTAAAAGATTATGTGAACTCAGACTGAGTCCTTTTATGGTGAAATTTTGTAAGATTCACTGTTTTATTTATGTCATGCTAACTGATGACTAAGTATCTGGGTGAAAATGGAGGACTTTATGTGAAAATGAACTGGGTAGCAATATGTCAAATCATATCTATAAGCCTTGACCTCTGTAGCCTGAATTATTTGATAATAGCCATCTAATGACCACTGGGACCAATCACAAGCAGATTATCTTGGAATTACAATACCCTCATTTTTCACAATGATGTAAGGAAACAATAATATATGCTTTGCGGTAAGCCATTTAATACTTGAAACTAATTTATCTTTAGTTTTGTAATGTATTTCTGGATATATGTTTCCCTAATTTGTTTTAGTTTGATTAATGTGCACAGGAGGCAGTTTTAAATGTTTTGATTGGGGTTGACCATATTGTTAAATAAAATTTTAAAAATCCACTACTGTGGGTATCCAAGAATGGATTGTATGTGAAAGGAAAATTATAGATCAGGAACATGATGGTGTTCCTTGCAGTTCCGAATGTCATAGTGATGTCTCCAGCCTCTTACATAGAGAAAATATTTTTTGTTAAGCTCTATATTTTCTGACAATACATGAAGGAATTAAGAATATAAATATTGGGTTGACCAATATGTTCATTCAGCTTTTTCCATAACATCTTATGGAAAAATCCAAACAAAATTTTTAGCCAACCCAATGTCTAGAGAGCAACATTTAGGAGATTTAAGAGCCCTTAGGCAAAACCACCATTGTAAATGATTCTCTAGGAGTATCCCTGAAAAGAACTTTGAAAGGAAAAAGTTTTACAATTCACTGTGTTTTACCCAATATATCAGTTGGATTTTCTTGTGACTCACACCATTGGCATGATTCTTTAGAGAGGTCAGAGTGATGCCTGTATAAATATCATTTGTTGGCTGATGAAAATACTTTGTTAAGTAATAGGAAAAATGTTGATGGATATATGCTAGACTTTACTTTTCCTGACCCTTACAATCATCCATTGTGACAGAGATTGCTACTTGTGCCCGTTACCTGTTATCACCATTCTCACATTGTATTAGGATTCTTAATTTTTAGTCGGACACATGGTTGCTCACAATAAATACAGCTGGGTGTGCAATGGTCATCTCTTTGGCAGTGAGATGTTAATGAAGGGGGTACACACAACTTTCAGCAAGTGCTATTTAAGGGAGGGAGCGTGCCTTTCTTCTTTTCCTTCTTCCTGCAGGCTGATATGTACAGATGATAGCAAGACTCTAACCAGACATCATGGATCAAGATGTGACCTAGGGATTATATTAGTTATCTATTGTTGCATAACAAATGACCACATGATTTTAGCAGTGTAAAACAACAAACATTATGTTAAAGTTTCTGTGTTCAGGAATTTAAGAACGGCTTAGCTCGGTGGTTCTTGCTCAGAGTCTCTCTTGAGGTTGTAGTCAAGCTGTTGGCCAGAGCTACAGTCAACTGAAGACTCAAAGGGGCTGCAGGATCCATTTCCAAGATGGCTTATTCACATGGCTGTTGGCAGGAGGCATCAGTTCCATACTGGCTATTAACAATAGGACATTTCCATAGGACTGCTTGAGGGTTCACAAGACATGCCATCTGGCTTCTTCGCAAGTGAGTAATCCAAGAGAAAGCATGGAGAAAGCTGCAGTGTCTTTTATTACCCTCTCTTTGTAAATGTCACATAATCACTTCTGCCATACTCTTCATTATAAATAGCTTACTAAATCTAGCCCACGTTCAAGGGGAGGGAAGTAGATGCCACTTCTTTATTTACTTATTTGGCTGCATTGGGTCTTAGTTGCAGTATGTGGCATCCTTGCTGTGTGATGTGGGATCTTTTGTTGTACATGAACTCCAGGTGGTGCTGGTGGTAAAGAACCTGCCCGCTAGTGCTGGAGACATCCCTGGGTTGGGAAGATCCCTGGAAGAGGGCATGGCAGCCCACTGCAGTATTCTTGCCTGGAGAATCCCCATGGACAGAGGAGCCTGGTGGGCTATAGTCCATAGGGTCACAAAGAGTCAGACATGACTGAAGCGACTTAGCACATACAACTCTGTAGTTGCAGTGGCAAGCTTAGTTGCTCCGTGGCATGTGAATTTAGCTTCCCGAAGTCCCTAGATGCCACTTCTTGAACAGAAGAGTACTGTGGTAGACAAAACCATTGCCTATGACCACTCCCACCCCCCAGCCAAAAATATCCTTATCTTAATCTCCAGAACCAGTGAATATGCTACTTTTCATGTGATAAACTTTTAAGGTTCTGGCAGGTGGGTGCAGAGACCTACTTGTCTTGCAGCCACCGAGGTAAGTCTTGTATGTAAGTTCCCTTGCTTATTAAACTTTCCATCTACCAAGGTGGAGTGGTCTGCCTCTCTCTTTGGTCTCTCCCTACCCTTCATGTAAGAGAGCTGGTTTCAGATTTCACCTGGGATGCTCTCAAGGTTGCAAACTAACAAGCATCAGCTCAAGTCCAGAGTCTTAGCCTTTAAATACATCCAGGGGCAGATAGGCTTCTTGGATGAATTCCTTATATACTTGAGTACAATACTTCTCAGTCTGAAGTCCTGTGAACTAAAGAAAAAAGCTATATGCTTCCTTCATACAACAACTAATGTAAAATGGTGGGACAGGTGGGATAACTGCTACAGTCACTCCTGTTCCAACAGGCAGAAAAGAGGAGATGCACACATGTTCATAGCAGTTCTGAAATTCATTCAGGTACAGGTCTGCAGACCCACCTTCAAGGCCTCAGAACAATTCTCCATGGCTCAGTTTTACCCTCTAGGCTGTCAGTTGTTATTGTTCAGTTGCTGTCATGTCCAACTCTCTGCAACCCCATGAACTGCAGCTCACCAGGCTTCCTTGTCCTTCACTATCTCCTGGCATTTGCTCAAACTCATGTTCATTGAGTCAATGGTACCATCCAACCATCTCATCCTCTGTTTCCCCCTTCTCCTTCTGCCCTCAATCTTTCCAGCATCTGGTCTTCTTGACTCCTTGAATCAGGTGGTCAAAGCACTGGAGCTTTATTTTCAGCATCAGCCCTTCCAATGAATATTCAGGGTTGATTTCCTTTCGGATTGACTGGTTTGATCTCCTTGCTGTCCAAGGGACTCTGAAGAGTCTTCTCCAGCACCATTCTTGGGTACTCAGCCTTCTTTATGGTGCAACTCTCACATCTGTACATGACTACTGGAAAAACCATAGCTTTGACTATATATATGAACCTTTGTCAATGAAGTAATCTCTGCTTTTTAATATGCTGTCTAGGTTGGTCATAGCTTTTCTTACAAGGAGCAAGCGTCTTTGAATTTTTGGCTGTAGTCACCATCCACAGTGATTTTTGTCTTGCTTAGTCAACTATTATTCAGGAATTTTCTGTTACTGGCAAAGGAATCTGATCCTAACTAATATATACTTGGTGCTATTTGAAGTCTATGAAACTGACTAATATAGTATCTAACTAGCTCATCAATAGATTAAATGCTAAAAAACCTACAGGTGTTCAAGATTTTTAAAATATTCACAGTCTGTTGATCAGCATACAGACTGAAGCCATTGCAATTCTTACGAATTAGAAATTGAATCTTTATGAATAAGTGGAAAATGGGATGAGTCATTAATAGAGGTGACTGTAAACAATGTGGGTGGTGGGGAAGTAGGGAATGCAGAGTTTACAAAAATAAAAAAGCATGGTCTCAGCACTCAGATTACATATAGACTATTTATAGAGAGAAACTGTATACACTTTAAAAGTACTAAAGAATAATATTCCGTTGTATGTGTATATATATATATATATATATATATATCACATTATCTTTATCCATTCCTCTGCTGATGGACATTTAGGTTGCTTCCATGTCCTGGCTATTGTAACTAGTGCTACAATGGACACTGGGGTGCATGTGTCTTTTGAAATTATGGTGTTCTCTGGGTGTATGCCCAAGAGTGGGACTGCTGGGACATATAGCAGTTTGAACCATAAAATGGAACAAAATTATGCCATTTGCAGAGATGTGGATGGACCTAGTGATTGTCAGAGCAAAGTAAGTCAGAAAAACAAATATATATTAATGCATATATGTGGAAATGAGAAAAATGGTACAGATGAACCTATCTACAAGGCAGAAATAGAAATACAGACGCAGAAGAAAAAAACATATGGACACCAAGGGGGAAAAGGGAGGGTGGGATGAATTGGGAGGTTGGAATTGACATATATACACCACTATTTATAAAACAAATAACTAATGAGAAGCTACTGTATAGCACAGGCAACTCTACTCAATGCTCGTGGTGACGTAAATGGGACGAAAATCCAAAAAAGTGGGGATACATGTATACGTACTATTGACTCATTTTGCAGAAAATAACACAACACTGTACAGAAACTATACTCCAATAAATTTTTTTAAAAAGAAGTACTAAAGAATGCCTATAGAGCAGAGTTTAAGACATAAATGAGTATAGCAGGATCACTGAAGGAATTAATTATGGTAACATACTGACTACTACATACATTTTTGAATTATCATGATCCTGGGAAAACTGAGGCTTAGACAGCATGGGTAATTTGCCCCACTGCATACAGTAAATAAGTAAGACTTGAATTTGGACAAATCTGTCTCTAAAGCCCATGATGTTCACCACATGTAAGTAATGGAAAGCTCAGGTTGGATCAATGTGAACAATTTTACCTACATGTTTGTAAAGAAAGATACTTTAAATCGTGGGTTTTTTGGGTTTTTAAAAACACTCTTTGCTTGAAGGCATTTACAACTAGAGTTTAACAAAACTTAAATATGATTAATTTCATCCAATTGGATTTACACAACGTTTTAGGGACTACCTGAGGAAAGCCAGGAACAGAGGACTAACGCTGCTTGCGTCAATTCTTTCACCAATTATCATTTGCAGCCTGCATAAAAAGTTGATTTTCGTAGAAAAACAAAGTGTCTCTTCCAAAAGCAGGGTAAGTCCTTTGAAGGCAGGCTGGAACAAACTTCAGTAAGGTTGTGGGACAACGGCTTCGAGCCACTGTCCACTAATAAGTAGTAGAAGCAAAGTTGGATGGAACATTTTAGCAGAAAGGGAGGGCTGGAGGTATTCAAAGGATGGATAGAAGATAACATTGAAATGGGACCAGATGGGGTGGGACAGCATACCAGAAAATGAACGGAACTGCCAGAAGAACAGAGAGCGTGCAGGATGGAGGGAGAAATCCAGGCTTTTGGTGTGCAGAGATGAGCCCCGCCACTCTTGTCCAGGCCGCCGAGCCCTGTCCAGGTGAGGTCACAGGCCCTTATGAAGGTCACAGGCCCTTGTGAGGTGGGGCAGACGGGTGTGGCCGTAGCGCTGTCCTGTCCGCGCTAAGGCGGCGGCGATCAGTCGCTCCCTGGAGCCCCGGAGCCCCTGCAAAGTGGCGGCGGCAGTAGCAGCCGAGGTAGCCTGGGTCCCGCGATTGCTCAGCGCGGGCGTCTCAGTGGACAGAGCATCGAGCGCTGTCAGGTGACCCAGGGGCGGGGCCTCGCTGCAAGGGGCCTCGGGAAGGGAGGCGGAGCTAGAGCGTCGTGCTGAGCTAGGGCTGAGGGGTAGAGGGGTCTGTGTGCGGATGGGCAGACAGCTGAGGGAACGAGGGACAGATTGGGGAGCCATAGAGGGTGATGGTGGGACCTTCAGGTGACAGAGGTGGGGAGAGGAGACCTGCTGAGGCGTTGGGAAGGAAGGGCCTCTGAGGCTGAGGGAGAGAAGAGTATCACGTGGTGTGAGGGACCAAGTAGAACAGTTCCAGAGTTGGGCGAGAGTTCCAGAAAGGGCAGTGAGGGACAAGCCGGACAGTCAAGGTGCAGAGTGAGAGGTGACTGGGCTGGAGCCGGCGGCCCCTCAGCAATGGTGGTGGTTCTGGAAGGGTGGCAGTCACTGTGGTGGGGGACTTTTAATGCTTCTTCTCAGACGGTTCGGCCTCCGTTGGAGCACTTGTTTCTGTCTTGCGGGATGATTTTCTTGTCTACTCGTTTGCTTCCTTTATCCCTGCTGCTGCTAAGTTGCTTCAGTCGTGTCCGACTCTGTGCGATCCCATAGACGGCAGCCTAGAGTAGTAAACTAGAGCAGGGCCTGTTAGAATCCTCTACAGCGCTGGGTTCTGCATGAAGTGGATTTTCACTTAATGTTTGTTATAAACAAAGGCAGCTAGTGGGGGAGGTGTTGATACAAGTTTCATGTTAGTAGCAGCAGATGCAGTGACGTGGTTGTAAGATTGTAGTTAATGTGTGTGTGCCGTCAACAAAACGGAAAGAGTGAGCGAGTGAGAGGCGTCTCGTGAGGGGCGGTGTGAAAGGAAAGAGTGGAAGGTACTATGTGAGGGGTTGACATCCTTAGAAGCAGCCAGTTACTCGGTGAAGATGGTGATAATTTACCAAGGGAGAAGGTGCAACGGTGGAAGCGCAATGTCAACCTAAAGGCACGAAACAAAATTAAGCCTTGTTTTGGACTTTCGGAGTCAGAATCTCTTTGTTTTCTGCCTCAGCTCTGCTTCTTGGTTTACTGAGAAGCAATGGAATTATGTAGAACTATCCCTGGACGTTGGTTTCCTGGGTGGCTCAGTGGCAAAGAACCTGCCTGGCGATGCAAGAAATGCGGGTTTGATATCTGGGTGGGCAAGAGCCCCTGGGTCTTTGCTAGTATGTATTTTCTTCTGTACTTTGTGTGGGCAAATCAGTCTCTCTGTGTTAGTTTTATCATGTGTAATTAATAATTAAGAGGCTTTGTTTGGGAAAGGCACTGGCCCACACTGGCTCTGAACAAAAGAGTTGGACACCACGTAGTGGCTAAATAACAACACAATATTCATGACCTTGCGAGTCAGAGATCTGAAGTTTGCTAGTATGTATTTTCTTCTGTACTTTGTATGGGCAAATCAATCTCTCTCTGTGTTAGTTTCATCATGTGTAATTGGTAATTAAGGGGTTAGACTGGAAAGGTTTGTTCATTCTAGCAGTGTTAGGGATTCTGTGATTTCATGTAACATTACCTGCCCCCAAGCCCTTAATCATATGTGTTTCCCCCCCAAATTCCATTAAAATATTTATTTAATTGACAATATTTTACAGAAATAAGAGCAGTTTTTCTTTAATACAGATAGGTATATTTATCTATTCATATATTTATATTTCTCTTTTTACAAAATTGAAGCATATCAAATTGTTTTCCCTAAAACTAGTGCAAAAAGGAATACTAGGAAAGAAATAAATACTGAAATATGTTCATCATTAAGTTATAACCAAGGGCCTTCTGAATCTCAGCAAGGTATATGATTTGGAGAAAGAACATGAGGTTTGGAGCCAGGAGACCTGGCCTGCACTGTTTACTTGCTTTGTGTCATAGGCATGTTTCTCAATAACTCTGAATCTCAGTTCTCCACCTTGAAAACAGGAATGATATTCATTAGTGTTTTGATTTTCTTAGGATGCATACCCAGCAGTGGAATTGCTGTATTGTGTTATATTTTTATGTGGGGAACTTCATATTGTTTTCCATAGTGGCTGTACCAGTTTACAATCCCAGGAACAGTGTACTTGGGTACCCTTTTCTCCACATGCTCACCAACATTTGTTATTTGTAAACTTTGATGATAGTCATTCTGACAGGTATGAGGTGTCTGGGCTAGAATCACTTCTTCCACTCTCCTAAATTACTGTTTTATAATAATGCCACTCTGCAAACCTCCAGCTCACCGTCTCATCTTCATTCTCTGTTGATTACCTTGCTTCCTGTTTCACTAAGAAGACAAAAACAATCAGAGATGATTTCCACAAGCTCCCATAACCAGATCTACTCACCTATTCTACGTGCAATTATGCTCAATTACTCTGCGTTGTCTTGTATTATTATGAATAGTTCTTAGCTAAGGCTAAATCCTCCCTTATGTCCTAAATCCTGTTTCTTTTCTTCTACTTGAGAATATTGTTCCAGTAATTCCCCCCTCCTGTATGATCAGTTTTTGCTTCTCTGCTAGGTTATTTCCATCAGCATATGAACATGCCTTTATTTTTCCCCATCTTAAAACCTCATAGCTGTGCTTACCCCTCAGCTGCTACCTCATTTCTCTTTCCTTTTATAGAATAACTCCTAGAGTTGTCTCATATTTCTGTCCCTCATTCTCTCTTTCAACTCACTCCAAGGATATTATTTCCTTATCATAACACCCAGATGGCTCCTCTTAGGGTAGTTGGTGTCCTCCATGTTACAGGATCTAGTGAATCATTCAGTACTCATCTTACTTGACTTAGTGGCAACATTTGTCACAGCTGATTACTCATTCTTCTTTTGGACTACTTTTTTTCACTTGGCTTTCAGGAACCCAAGACCCACCGGATTTTCTTGTAGAATCCAGAGTGATCCTTTCAGAAAGGACTTTAGGTCATGTTATTTCTCTGGTCAAAATTCTCCTATGGCTTCCTGTCTTCTCAGAGTACAGGCCAAAGTTCCTGCTATAATCCAGGAGCCCTTCATGATCTGCCTCCCTTCCTTCACCACTCTGATCCCCTCTCTCCCCCATTTCTTTCCCCTTTGCAGTGTTTTAGCCTCATGGGTCTTCCTACCATTTCAGAACATTCAAACTCCTTCTGGCTTTGGAGCCTTTGTACTTACTTTTTTCTCTGACTGAAATGCACTTCCCTAAGTTATGCATTGGCTCCCCACTTTAACTCCTTCAGGTGTGTACTCTTTAAGTCTCCTGCTCAGTAAGGTCTTCCTTGGCTATCACATCTGCTCTTTGCAGCTCTTCCCCAACACTGCATTTAATATTCCTCTCACTGTTTTGCATTTTCCCCCTTAGTACTTGTCACAGATAGTATGCTATATATTTTATTGTTTCTCTCCCTGGTTAGAATGTAAGCTCCGTGAGGGCAGTTTTTGTTTTTCTGTTTTGTTCACTGCTGTATCCCCAGAGCCTGGAAGAAAGCCTTGCACATAGAAAGTGTGCAATGTATGTGTGCTGAATTTATGGATGGAGGGATGGAATGGATTGGAGAAAAGGGATACAATGTTTTAAATTTTTCTTGGTTTGCCCTTGCAAGTTCACATATCTGTCATAAGATTCAAAGAGTTGAGAAACAATTGTGTTGTCACAGTTATGGGGAAGAGACTTCCTGTGCTATCTTTTCTCTTAGTTTGGAGAGGGTTATGTGGTATCCAGTTTATACAGCAGATTGAGACCTGCTATCTTTTTGATAATGTGATCAATATGAAACAGTTCTTCCTTTCAAAGTTTATTTGTCATGCTTACTCTGCTTAATTAAGTACCTTGGTGACCTAAGAGTTCTTGGTATGTAAGCTCAGAAGGGACTGAATTCCTTCCTTGCTCCCTCTCTCCTTCCATTTCCTACCTCCCTCCTTCTCTTTCTCCCTTCTTTCACTCTTTCTTTCCTCCTTCCTCCCCTCCCTCTCTTCTTCTCTGCTTCTCTCCTTCCCTCCCTTCTTTCCTACCACCCTTTTTTCTTTCCTTCTTTTCCAATGCCTTTATAGCACTGTTCTTGGTTCTGTGAGAAATAATTCAAAGAATGATGAGATACCAGCCAATTCCTTAGAAATTTAGACTTTAATTGGTGTAAGAGTTATACATATGATAATTAAATAAAAATACAAGGCAAATGATTAATGCAAGTTGAATAATTAAGACAATAAGAATACTGAAGACAGTAAGTGCTATGCTAAGAAATTTAAAGGTGAAGATTGAACTGGTTAGAGAAGTTTTAGAAGAGGTTACGTAGAGTGGTTTGCTGGGGAGACCTATAAAACCTCTAATGTCTTCTGAGATGCATATTTTTAATGTGATTTTATTTTTAACATGCTTTGAACTCCAGGAATTTTGGATATACCACATTCAACAGTAATTATAATTACATATTATAGAAATATTTTAAAATACTGTCTGCTGCTGCTGCTAAGTCGCTTCAATCGTGTCTGACTCTGTGCGACCCCATAGACAGCAGCCCACTAGGCTCCTCTGTCACTGGGATTCTCCAGGCAAGAATACTGGAGTGGGTTGCCATTTCCTTCTCCAATGCATGAAAGTGAAAAGTGAAAGTGAAGTTGCTCAGTTGTGCCCGACCCTCAGCAACCCCATGGACTGCAGCCTACCAGGCTCCTCTGTCCATGGGATTTTCCAGGCAAGAGTACTGGAGTGGGTTGCCATTGCCTTCTCCGAAAATACTATTAGAGTATTAATACTTACAGTTAAACTTTACAGTATGAAAAAGACACTAATATTTGCAACTAACAATGTAATGTAGCTAGCAATGTAATAAACCATGACTCAGATATGAGTATTGGGTTGGTGGCTCAGACAGTAAAGAACCTGCCTGCAATGCAAGAGACCTGGGCTCGAACTCTGAGTCGGGAAGATCCCCTGGATAAGCGAATGGCTACCCACTCAAGTATTTTTGTCCACAGAATTCCATGGACAGAGGAGCCTGGTGGGTTACAGTTCATGGGGTCACAAAGAGTCGGGCATGACTGAGCTACTAACACACTTGGATCAGATATGATTAAAATATGTTGTGAAAAATTTGGGAAATTTCTAAAGTTGGTTATCACATTTACATAGTGTGGAACTGGATAAAACATTTTTTGTTTGCAATAGTATTGTTTTGAGAGTCAGTGTTGTGTGATGCTGAAGACCTCAGGCTGTTAGGCTGCCTGAATTCAAAATCTGATACTACTATTTGTTGGCTGTGGAATCTTGGGCAATTTGATCTAAGTTTTTATTTTCCTCATTTGTAAAATAGAGATAATGGTAATTCTTTGAAAGGTAATCGTGAGGAATAAGTGAAATAATGCAGGTTGAAGTGTTTATCATAATTTCTAATAGACAGTAAATATTAAATAATGTTAGCAATTACTACCTATGTTAATTCTACTTAACTGGGTTTATTTGAATAAATAAATATTATTGAACTTTCTGCTTTTCATGCCATTCAAATTTGGATTTCTCTACTTGATGAAAGTGAAAGAGGAGACTGAAAAATTTGGCTTAAAGCTCAACATTCAGAAAATTAAGATCATGGCATCTGGTCCCATCACTTCATGGGAAATAGATGGGGAAACAGTGGAAACAGTGTCAGACTTTATTTTTGGGGCTCCAAAATCACTGTAGATAGTGATTGCAGCCATGAAATTAAAAGACACTTACTCCTTGGAAGGAAAGTCATGCCCAACCTAGATAGCATATTCAAAAGCAGAGACATTACTTTGCCAACAAAGGTCCATCTAGTCAAGGCTATGGTTTTTCCAGTGGTCATGTATGGATGTGAGAGTTGGACTGTGAAGAAAGCTGAGTGCCGAAGAATTGATGCTTTTGAACTGTGGTGTTGGAGAAGACTCTTGAGAGTCCCTTGGACTGCAAGGAGATCCAACCAGTCCATTCTAAAGGAGATCAGTCCTGGCTGTTCATTGGAAGGACTGATGCTAGCTGAAACTCCAATACTTTGGCCACCTGATGCGAAGAGTTGACTCATTAGAAAAGACCCTGAGGCTGGGAGGGATGGAGGGCAGGAGGAGAAGGGGATGACAGAGGATGAGACTGTGGGATGGCATCACCGACTCGATGGACATGAGTTTGAGTGAACTCTGGGAGTTGGTGATGGACAAGGAGGCCTGGCGTGCTGCAATTCATGGGGTCGCAAAGAGTTGGACACGACTGAGCGACTGAACTGAACCGAGCTCCTCCTTATACCACAAAGTTAAGGGATTGGATGATGATCTGTGATTTATGATATATTATCTGCTTTTTCTAGCTTTTGTATATGTATCTGAGTTAGGAAATGTCTATTAGGTTTTGTGCTATAAGTGAGTATTACATTGGAATAATAGCTTCAGGTAGTTTACTTACATCTCCTAAACAAGGATATGATTTTTTATTTTTCTTTTTTTGGCAGGAAATCATTTTGTGCTACTGTTCATTCATACTTGTTCATCAAGTTCTTTGAGTCTTCAAGGGCAGAATTTACCTCTAAACAGAAAGATGGAAACTAAAGGTCATTTATTTTGCCAGGTATTTTCCAAAACGGTTTGTAAAGATTCCTTCCTTTTATTCCTTAAAAATTTATTTAAATTACTTCACATCTATAATCAGTAAGCAGATTCATAGCAACATAGTCATAGTCATATGCTTAAAAACTGAGGTGACTTTTGAACTGTTTTAGTGGAAATATATTGAACTCTCATCGCAGCAACCCATGTAGTATCAAGAGATCTGAAATGTATGATAAAACTAATTTGGGGGGGGGGGAAGGGACAGACACAATTTTTCTGGAGACCAAAGGATTTAAACCTATGTGAGAGATTGTAAACAATGTAATTAATAACACGGCAGTCTAACCAAAAGCTAAAAGATAATTTAAAACATGGGGCTTCGCTGGTGGCTCAGTGGTAAAGAATCTGCCTGCCAAAGCAGGAGATGCAGATTTGACCCCTGGGTAGGGGAGATCCCCTGGAGCAGGAAATTGCAACCCACTCCAATATTCTTGCCTGGAAGATTCCACAGACAGAGGAGCCTGGTGGGCTACAGTCCACGGAGTCGCAAAAGAGTCAAATGTGACTTAGGCACTAAACAACAGCAACAATTTAAAAGATACCAAGTGTCTCTAGTCTTCTTATCTGTGATTCGGGGGATATTCTAATCTATTGGCCAGTATCATGTCAATAAAAAACCAAATCTGGACTTATTATTGAGAGACTTTGTCCAAAGGGATTATTATAAGGGAGGAAAGAGACTACGAAATAGAAGGAGAGGGGACTAACTGAAATAGGGACCACAAGATCTGCAAGCATCCCAAGGACTAGGCAAAAATTTTCCTTTTTAAGTTTTATTTTATTATTTAAAAATGTTATTGTGTATTGGAGTATAGTTGATTGATGTTCTATTAGTTTCAGGTGTACAACAAAGTGATTAAAAGAATGTTCTTTTATTGAGAGTGTGAACAAGGCTAGGTGCTAGAGGTAAAGAATCCACCTGCCAATGCAGGAGAATCAGGTTTAATCCCTGGGTTGGGAAGGGGATCCCTGGAGAAGGAAATGGCAGCCTTCTCCAGTATTCTTGCCTGGAAAATTACATGGACAGAGGAACCTGGCAGGCTACAGTCCATGGAGTCACAAACAGTTTGACACTACTGAGTGAGCACGAAGAAAGCTAGGAAGAATTGGTTATGGGGAAATGGGATGATAGAGTAGCATGATCAGATAAAGATCAGAGAAAGGGGCCAGCCTGTTCTCTAGAGGGGCTGCCTGCTCACTGGCTCAGGGTGGTGGTGGTGGTGGTGTTCATTCGCTCAGTTGTATCCAACTCTTTGCGACCCCATGGACTGCAGCATGCCAGGCTTCCCTGTCCTTCACCATCTCCCAGAGCTTGTTCAGACTCATGTCCATTGAGTCGGTGATGCCATCCAACCATCTCATCCTCTGTCGAGATGCTTCAGGGTGAGGGTAGGCCAAAATTCAGGGGCTTGGAGGAAGTAGAGAAGCTTAACCAAACCTTGCTTAGTAAGTGTTTTGTCCTGATAAATTTTGGGGGATAAGACAGTTCAGCTAATCATTTATGAGGCAAAGAAAGAAAAATTTGAAGATGTTTGGCCTTGTCATAGGTAAATGAGGGGTAAATGAGGGGTATGTGGTAAGTCTTATCTAAATCATTTGAGGAAGGGTGGTTCTTTGCAGCCAGCTGTTATCCAGAGCACAAAGGAGTGAGGGAATTCTTTTAAACTTCACTGTTTTTTCAGAAGCACAAGGCTCAGGTGAAATTTAACATTGTCAATTGAGAGTCTTAATCTTTTAAATTTATTGTCTTAGTGCATGTACCTATACAGTAATCCAAAATATAATTTCAGAACTTCTTGCTCATTACTGAAGGGTGGATATGTCTAGACTTTTAGGCTCAGATGGTAAAGAATCTGCCTGTAATGTGGGAGACATTACATTCAATCTTTGAGTAGGGAAGATCCCCTGGAGAAGGAAGTGGCAACCCACTCCAGTATTCTTGCCTGGAGAATTCCATGGACAGAGGAGCCTGGTGGGCTACAGGACAGTCCGTGTGGTTGAAAAGAGTCAGACACAACTGAGCGACTAACATTTCACTTTGGCTAATTACTGAGACATGTAATATATACATTGTTGATGGTTCCCTTATAAACTGATTTTGAAGATAAATTCTTAAATATTAAAAATTAACAATATTAAAATATCATACCAGTTTATTTCTTTAAGCTATATAGTTTGTATTTTACAGGTGGTTCACCTTTAACAGTAACGTTTTAGAGATTCTTTTCTTCCTCTGTTAAAGTTTCTACTCACTCTTTCAGTTCATCCGAACTTTGATAACAGATTTTTGTTCCCCTCCATCTTAAAATTTTTTTTTAATTAATTTCTGGCTATGCTGGGTCTTCATTGCTGCCTGAGGGCTTCCCCTAGCTGTGGCGAGCAGGGGCTACTCTCCAGTTGTGGTGTGCAGGTTTCTCGTTACAGTGCTTCTGTTGTGGAGCATGTGCTCTAGGCGCTCAGGCTCGGTGGTTGTAGCACGTGGGCTCGAGTGTGGAGGCTTCAGTAGTTGTGGCACACAGGTTTAGTTGCCCTGTGGCATATGGTATCTTCCCAGACCAGGGATTGAAACCATGTCCCCTGCCCTGGCAGGCAGAACCCATATCCCCACACTGAACCGCCAGGGAAGTGCTAGAATTGTTTCTTGGTGTTGTACATTCTATGGGATTGGACAAATGTGTGATGACATGTAGCCACTATTAAAATGTTATATAGAGTATTAATAGTTTCATTGCCCTAAAATCCTCTGTGCTTTGCCCTATTTATCTCTTCTCCCCCAACCTACTCCCACTAGCAACCACTGATCTTTTCATTGTCCCCAAAGTTTTGCCTTTTCCATAACGTCATATAGTTGGAATCATACAGTTATGTAGCTTTTACAGATTGGCTGCTTTCACTTAGAAGTATACATTTAAGATTCTGCCATGTCTTTTCATGGCTTGCTAGCTCATTTCTTTTTAGCACTGAATAGTATTCCATGATCTGAGTGTACCACAGTTTATCTATCCTTTGATGTACTGAAGAACATCTTAGTTTCTTTTACAAGTTTTGGCCATTATGAACAAAGCTATAAATGTCCATGTTCAGGATTTTGTGTGGATATACGTTTTCACTCCTCAGGGTAAATATGGAAAAGTACAATTGCTGAATTCTATGGTAAGAGTATGTTTAGTTTTGTAAGACACTGTCAAATTGTCTTTCAAAATAGCTATGCCAGTTTACATTCCCACCAGCAATGAATGGGAGTTCCTCTTGCTTCACATTCTTGTCATCACTTGGTATGGTCTATGTTTTTGATTTTGGCCATTCTGATAGATGTGCAGTGGTATCTTGATGTTTCAATTTGTGATTCCCTAATGACGTGATGTTGAACATCTTTTCATGTGCTTGTTTGCCATCTGTATATCTTCTTTGGTGAGGTGTCTGTTAAGAACTTTTGCCTATTTTTTAATTGAGTTATTCTTTTTGTTGTTGAGCTTTAAGAGTTCTTTGTATAGTTTTCAATATACAAAATAAACATACTTTGAATACAGTCCCTTATCAGATATGTCTTTTGCAAATATTTTCTCCCAGCCTATGGCTTGTCCTTTCATCCTCTTGACAGTGTCTTTTGCAAAGCAGAAGTTTTAATTAATGAAGTTAAGTTTAATGGTGCCATAAGAACTAGATTCAGTGAGTGTTAGATATATTCATGAATGCTACACATTTGTAGCTGCATAGTGCACTAAGGAAAGTTGGAATCATTTAGAATATATATCTAATCCAGATTAATGCATTAATTAGCTCTTTTCAACAAAATTCTTTTTGGTAGCACCATTTTGGAGAGAGTATTGACCTAGAGTGAATGATTTGACTCAGAATATCATATTTAATTTATGTATGCAAAGAGAACATGGCTGACAGTGGTTTTTGATTGCTCTCCAGGGGGAAGAAAATAC
This sequence comes from Bubalus kerabau, assembly GCF_029407905.1. Lineage (NCBI taxonomy): Eukaryota > Metazoa > Chordata > Mammalia > Artiodactyla > Bovidae > Bubalus > Bubalus kerabau. The sequence continues at coordinate 17,791,747 of NC_073627.1, read as the reverse complement.
TGATTCATCAGATGATGACTGTAATTCTGTTGCAGCTGACTTATTATCAAGAGATATTGACAGCAAAAAGTACATCAAGTTTTCTAAAACAACAGAGAAGAGAATTTCACCTGAAATTAGGGGTTTGAGCCCAGAACACACAAAAAAGTAAGTTGAACTGTGAACTTACTTAATTTAATTATACTTTTGCCAGTTTAAGAGAACCAAAAATGTAACTCATGTGCTCTTGTAATGTACTAAGTATAGAGGATCATGCATATTGCTGACCATTCTTTTAGGAGCATGGTTTTAATTCCTAATTAACTTCTCATATTTTTCTCACTTCTCTCACAGCCATGTGGAGGCCTATAAGCTATCATAGTTTTCCAGTAATGAGACCATTATCCATATATCTGTTTTCTTTTTTTTACAAAATTGTAATTTATTTAAATATATGGTGTGGTGATTTAATGTATGTATACATTGTGAAATGATTACCCCCATTGAATTAGTTAACACATTCATCACCTCACATACTTATATCATCATCATCATCATTATTATTTTGGTGAGAACAGAAGTTCTGATCTCAGCAAATTTTAGTTATACAGTACAGGATTACTAACTAGTCACCTTGTGACTTTTTAAAAAAAATAATGTATAAGTGACATAGCATTTGTCTTTCTGTTTGACTTATTTCACTTTGCATAATGCCATCAAGGTCCATCCATGTTATTTCCTTCTTTCTCATGGCTAAATGGTATTCCATTGTTTATATTTACCACATCTTCTTTATTTGGAGAAGGAAGTGGCAATCCACTCCAGTACTCTTGCCTGGAGAATTTCAAGGACAGAGGAGTCTGGCGGGCTATAGTCCATGGGATCTCAAAGAGTCGTACATGACTGTGCAACTAACTTTCACTTTCACTTTTCTTTAACTTTTTTTTTCCTTTATTTATTTTTTTAAATTTTATTTTATTTTTAAACTTTACAATATTGTATTGGTTTTGCCAAATATCGAAATGAATCCGCCACAGGTATACATGTGTTCCCCATCCTGAACCCTCCTCCCTCCTCCCTCCCCATACCATCCCTCTGGGTCGTCCCAGTGCACCAGCCCCAAGCATCCAGTATCGTGCATCGAACCTGGACTGGCGACTCGTTCCATATATGATATTATACATATTTCAATGCCATTCTCCCAAATCATCCCACCCTCTCCCACTCCCACAGAGTCCAAAAGACTGTTCTATACATCAGTGTCTGTTTTGCTGTCTCGTACACAGGGTTATTGTTACCATCTTTTTAAATTCTATACATATGCGTTAGTATACTGTATTGGTGTTTTTCTTTCTGGCTTACTTCACTCTGTATAATAGGCTCCAGTTTCATCCACCTCATTAGAACTGATTCAAATGTATTCTTTTTAATGGCTGAGTAATACTCCATTGTGTATATGTACCACAGCTTTCTTATCCATTCATCTGCTGATGGGCATCTAGGTTGCTTCCATGTCCTGGCTATTATAAACAGTATCTTTAACTATTAATCTGTTGACAGACACTTATATAATTTTAATATCTTAGCTATTGTGGATAATACTGCAATGAACATGGGAATGCATATATCTCTTTGAGATCTTGTTTTCATTTCTTTTGGATATATACCCAGAAATAGAATTGTTAGATCATTTTATAGTTCTGTGTTTAATTTTTTTAAAATTTTATTTATTATTTATTTCTGTCTGTACTGGGTCTTTGTTGGTGCATGGGCTTTTCTCTAGTTGCAGTGTGTGGGTTTCTATTTAGAATGGCTTTTCTTGTTGTGGAACATGCATTCTAGAATATGTGGGCTTCAGTAGTTGCAGCACGTGGGCTCAGTGGTTGTGGTTCCCTGGCTCTAGAGCACAGGCTTAATAGTTGTGGCACATGAACTTAATTGCTCTGTGGCATGTGGGATCTTCCTGACCCAGGAATCAAACTCCTGTCTCCAGCATTGGCAGGCAGATTCTTTACTGCTGAGCCACCAGGGAAGCCCTGTGTTTAAATTTTTTTAAGGAACCTCTCCATACTGTTTTCTATAGTGACTGTACCAACTAATATTCCCACCAACAGTGTACAAGGTTCTCATTTATCCACATCCTTGCCAACTCTAGTTATCACCTGTGATGACCATTCTAACAGGTGTGAGGTGATACCTCACAGTGATTTTGATGTTAATTTCCCTGATGATGAGTCCCTCAAGCAAAATAATGAAACCTAAGGAATGGCTTGTGAGAACCTCTGATTTATAGCCAGTTGGTCAGAAGCACAGGTGAAAAAGGGGCCTGCAGTTGATATCTGAGGTAGGGTGGGGCAGTCTTGTGGAACTGAGTCCTTACCCTGTGGAATCTGAAAGTATTTCCAGGTACTTAGTGTCAGGATTGAGTTAACTTATAGGACACTATCTGGTGTCACAGAGAATTGCTTCGTGGGGGCAAATCCCACACACATTTGGGGTCAGATGTGAGTATAATGGTAGTGTGAGAATAAAGGAAAAACAGAAGATTGATTTTTCCCTACATAGTTGTGTATCACATTTATTGATTTTCCTATCTTGAACCATCCTTGTGTCCTGGGAATAAATCCCATTGATCATGGTGTCTCATCTTTTTAATGTACAGTTGAATGTGGTTTACAGATACTTTTTTTGAGAGTTTTTGCATCTGTGTTCATCAGGAATATTAGCCTGATATTCTTTTCTTGTAGTGTCCTTGTTTGGCTTTGACATTGGTAATGCATGCTCCATTGCTTCAGTTGTGTCCTACTCTTTGCAACCCTATGAACTGTAGCCTGCCAGGCTCCTCTGTCCATGGGATTTTCCAAGCAAGAATACTGGAGTGGGTTGTCATGCCTTTCTCCAGGGAATCTTCCCTGACTTAGGGATCGAATCCATGTCTCCAGCTTCTTCTGCATTGCAGATGGATTCTTTACTGCTGAGCCACTGGGGAAGCCCATTGGTAATGCTGTCTTCATAAAATGAGTTTGAAAGTATTCCCCATCTTCAGTTTGAGAAGAATTGGCATTAATTCTTCTTTAAATCTTTCAAAGAATGCACGAGGAACACTAACTGATTCTGGACTTTGTTGAAAGGTTTTTGATTACTGATTTAATATCTTTACTAATAATTGGTATTTTGTACTTCTTCATAATTCAATCTTGGTAAGCTGTATTATTTAGGAATTTATCTATTCCTTCTAGATTATCTAATTTATTGATATATAATTGTTCATAGTAGTTTCTTATGATCTTTACTATTTCTCTGTTATCAGTTGTGATACCTCCTTTTTCGTTTCTTATTTCACTTATTTGAATTTATCTCTCAGCAGCCCTAACCCCATTTTGTTTTTGATGTCACAGTTTACATCTTTTTATATTATATATCTATAAGCAAATTGTTATGGATATAATTATTAATACTTTTGTCGTTTAACATTTATACTAAAATTGTATGTGATTTACCTCCACCATTACAATAGAGGTACACCATTAGACACTGCGGATTTCCCAGGTGGCTCAGTGGTAAAGAATCCACTTGCCAGTGTAGGAGATGCAGGAGACCTGGGTTCAGTCCCTGGGTTGTGAAGATTCCCTGGAGGAGGAAATGGCAACACACTACAGTATTCTTGCCTGGAGCATCCCACGGACAGAGGAGTCTGGTGGGCTACAGTCCATAGGGTTGCAAAGAGTCAGATGTGAATGAGTGACTGAAAGAAGTCAGAAAGTGAAGTCACTCAGTCATGTCTGACTCTTTGTGACCCCATGGACTGTAGCCCACCAGGCTCCTCCACCCATGGGACTTTCCAGGCAAGAGTACTGGAGTGGATTGCCATTTCCTTCTCCAGGGGATCTTCCCAACCCAGGGATCGAACCCGGGTCTCCTGCACTGTAGGCAGATGCTTTACCGTGTGAGCCACCAGGAAAGATGAGTGACTGAGTACATTACAATATTAGAATATTCTGAATTTGACTATATATATATATATATATGTATATTTACCTTTACCAGTAAAATTTATATTTTCATATGTTTTCATGGTACTAATTAGCATACTTTCTTATTAGCTTGCAGAACTCCGTTCAACATTTCTTATAAGGTCAGTCTAGTGGTGATGAACTCCTTCAGCTTCTGTTTGCCTATAAAATTCTTTATCTCTCCTTCAGTTCTGAATACAGCTTTATGGGGTAGAGTATTCTTGTTTTTTTTTTTTTTTCAGCACTTTGAATATATCATCTCTCTCCTTCCTGGCCTGCAAGATTCTTGCTGACAAATTTGCTGATAATTATGTGGGAGTTCCCACTATTCCACTGAGTTAGAGGAAAAAGATGAGACAGTCATTTCTAGGGCACCACAATAAGGGGCTTCCCAGGTGCTGCTAGTGGTAAAGAATCTACCTGCCAATACAGGAGACCTAAGAGATGCAGGTTCAGTCTCTGGGTTAGGATGGTCCCCTGGAGGAGGGCATGGCAACCCACTCCAGTATTTTTGCCTGGAGAATCCCATGGACAGAAAATCCTGGTGGGTTACAGTCCATAGGGTCGCAAAGAGTCAGATGTGACTGAGGTGATCTAGCATGCGTGCGCAGCACACCACAGTAAAGCTTGTTACCTAGGAAGAAATGGAACGTAGTAGGAGTGTTTCTTTGCTTTCTTTCATTAGTATTGTTTAAAATGGTTAATACCTGGGGAGACACAGTGCACCTAAGGAATGCAATATGAAACAAACGTTTTTAGTTATTTGTTATTTATATCAAATCATTCCTAGTCCCTAAAATATTTGAGTTATCCTGTAATTAAAATAACACAGTTATACTTTTAAAAATGATGAAACGTAAAAGGTGATGTAATGAGGTAGAAGTTATAATTATTCTAGCAATATGAAAATCAGTTTCAGTAAGGATATATAGAAGGGGATGGGGGATATAAAGCAGCAGTATGCTGTAGGTTGTGATTAATTCATGTGTCATGAAATCAACTTAAGAGGTAGCTACTAGTAGTTTTCTAAAAAGAAATTAGAATAGAATCGAAGACATTATAGTGCTTTTCATATAATAAGGATAAGTATTCTTTTGTGAAATTGTTTCATTTCTCTCTTTGTATATGGGTGTTACATGTCAATAGAAAATGTATTTTATACTCTGGGACATAGTCAAAGTAAAGTCATTGCCTTGTGAGGGGAGGACTGTGGAGGGGACTGACCACAGGGCATCTTCAGTGGGGATAAGAGCAAGGTAATAGGGCTCTCAGGATAGAAGTTTAGGGATTGGATTTAAAGGGGTATAATGTAAAAAGGGGGCTTCCCACCTGGTGCAGTGTAAAGAATCTGCCTGCCAATGCAGGAGATTCAGGAGACATCAGTTTGATCCCTGGGTCTGGAAGATCCTTTGGAGGAGGAAGTGGCAACCCACTGCAGTATTATTGCCTGGAAAATTGCTTGGACAGAGGAGCCTGATGGGCTGTAGTCCATGGGGTCACAAAGAGTAGGACACAATTGGGTGACTGAGCTTGCTCTCAATGTCAAAAGACCAAGGTACCTACTAAGAAAGGGGAGTAGGCTGCATGATAAAAATTTCCCTTATTTCACAGTTTTGCTTAGTGCTAAGTTTATCTAAAGATGTTGTAGACTCAATCCAGTCATTTTTCTATGTATCACCTAAGTAGCCCTTGCATAGCAGATTACTCTAAAAGGAAGGAATCATTTCTGCTAAAGAGTTTTTAGTTTTACATACAAGGAAGAATAGGTGTTACTTCTAAAGTACTAGATTACAGCTCAATTGGTATGAGTTCTGGGTAGAAACAAGCCAATGAGGTATTGCCATAGTGATTCTCAATTTATTCTCTGTGTTAGAATCTAGTATCTTAAAAAAAAAAAAACAACCTAGTGTCTTTAAAAAATTCCAAATATCAGCTCAGTCTCCAAAATAATTAAATCACAATTTTGGGGGATTGGATGCAGGCATCAGAATTTTTTGAAGCTCTCAAGTGATTCCATTGTGCAGACAAGTTTGGGATCTAGTTTATCTCAGAATCATTCTTAGTCTACAAGATCCCAGAGCACAAAATAATTTTAGGATTGTTCTTGAAATTTAGATCTTCTTTGGATTACTTAAAGCAAAGTATGAAATTTCCAAAAGCTCTCTTTTTTTAAAATTCATTTCAGGGTTATTTTATTGATCTCACTATTATATAGTTTATGGAGTATATATTTGTGTTACAAAAGTTCTTGACAGTTTAATAAGAAGAGGAGGGAAAGAGGCATAAACAGAGAAAACCAAGAAACAAGAAAGCAGAGTAATTGCTAAAAAGTAGTTCAGAATCTAGCTTGGACTTTAAAGTACCATTTCTTATTGAAAGGAACCATTTCTTTGGAGAAATGTATGATAGCAGGTCTAGGAAGGGAAGTGTACAGATAAGCTTGAAGCATCTTGTCTTCCAGAAATGAGGAAACTAACAAAGACTGCTACCAGAGATGGATCAAGAGCCCACTTGAAAAGGCTCTCACCCCTTCTCAACCCACATTAGAAAATTAAAGCATCAATAAGGATAAAATTGCAGGGAATTAAAGTGAATTTAATATATTTAAATTAGTGTGTTCACAATGATATAAAAATCATTTTGTCATTGTTGAAGGTTCAGTTCAGTTCAGTCACTCAGTCATGTCTGACTCTTTGGGACCCCATGGACTGCAGCACGCCAGGCCTCCCTGTCCATCACCAACTCCCAGAGTTTACCCAAACTCATGTCCATTGAGTCACTGATGCCATCCAACCATCTCATCCTCTGTTGTCTCCTTCTCCTCCTGCCAGCATCAGGGTCTTTTCAAATGAGTCCGTTTTTCTCATCAAGTGGCCAAGGTATTGGAGTTTCATCTTCAGCCTTGGTCCTTCCAATGAACACTCAGGACTGATCTCGTTTAGGTTGGATCTCCTTGCAGTCCAAGGGACTCTCAAGAGTCTTCTCCAACACCACAGTTCAAAAGTATCAATTCTTTGGCACTCTGCTTTCTTTATAATCCAACTCTCACATCCATACATGACTACTGGCAAAACTATAGCCTTGACTAGATGGACCTTTGTTGGCAAAGTAATGTCTCTGCTTTTTAATGTTGAAGGTTACAGGTGAGCAAAGTCACTGTTACGGAAAATGATAAGTAAGGGAAAAGCAATGAATGATCTTGCCTTTCTGAACTGTACTAAAGGGTAAGAAAATAGTACGTGAGAGAAAGTTTCTGTTTATGGAAATATTTTAGCTAATGAGTGAAGAAGGAATGATATTAGATTTAGAATGTAACCATTTGCAGTCCCTGATGATTTACTGCAGATAGTTATTAATAAGTAGCTGCTAATATCACAAATAGAGAGTCACTTGGACATTATATGCTTCCTGATGGGAAAATACCATCACCTATATAACCCCTTCCAACTACCCTCAAAAAAGTAGAATGTTAATCACATCAGGTCTTTAAACTCCTACAATCTTGGCAATAAAATCAGCAAAATCTAGACTGTGAAAAATCTATAAGACAACTGGCAATAATGATGATAATGATAATAAAAGACATGGGGGAAGAACCTATTGGTGGAAAAACATCTAAAAGACATGTCATCCAACTGTAATGTGGGGACCTTATTGAATCCTGATGTAAAGTGTTAAAAAATTTTGACACTTATGAGACAATTGGAAATTTGAATACAGGTTCAGATGTATTTGATGATATTAAGACATTGTTGGGGATTTTTGGTTTCATAACTGTGTTTTAAATATGTTTTTAAAAGAAAAAACACCTGGAAGAAATGCATATAAAAATCCTATGGATGAAACAATATGATACTGGAATTTGTTTTAAAGTCATAAGAAATAAGAGCAGGGATAAGAATATAGATGAAATAAGATTGTTCGTTATTGAAGCTGGGTGATGGGTCATTACTGAAACCTGGGGAGATCATCACATTATTCTATCTACTTTTGTCTGTGTTTGAAAATTTCCATAAATAAATGACAAAAGAAGAAGAATCAAGAAAAAAATCAATTCAGGAATTACTCCAATTTTCTGTGCAATTTAGGTATGAAACATCAATATTCCTACTCGGAGAAGAAAAATCCTCTAATTTTTCAGGAGAAAAAAAAGGCAGGAGGAAGAAGAGTTTACAAGTACAATTGCGTACTAAAAGAACTGAGGTAAATAAAGATTTGCAAATATTTTTGCTTTGCTTTCAAGTATTTTCTTTAGCCCTCAAATATTCCATTACATTTTAGTCCAAGTATTGAAATGTCTTAATCTTAAATATTTCTTCTTCTTCCAGCTCCTTTACCCTATTCCTCCTGCATCTTCCCCTCTTTCTTCTCTTCCTCCTTTAAAAATATCAATAGAACATGAAGCCTTTTGAGAAGAATATTAATTTTTCCCCTTCTTTATCCATCAGACCAGTATTTTTGATTAATATGCTCTCTGTTAACGTTTCTGCTGTTGTAGCAATGACTCTGGCATTCCTTGGCATTTGGCAGCATAAATTCAGTCTTGGCCTTCATGTTGTTCTTCATATGGCCTTCTCCCCCTTGTCTGTAGTTCAAAGTTTTCTCTTATAAGTACATCATTGTATATTTCATCTTGAAGTCTTTAACTTGAGATTACACTGTAAAGATGATTTCTGCAGATAAGGTCACATTCACATTTTCCAGGGATTAGGATATAGACATCTCTTGGTGGGGTTATGCGACTTACTACATTCACTGTGTATGATATATTTAAGGATATATGCCTTTGTTTCGATATTTGTTTGCTTCCTGAGGCTGAGAAAATTTGTAAAACTCAGCAGTGGCCACAGGAATTTGGTGATGGAGAGGGAGGCCTGGCATGCTGTGGTCCATGGGGTTGCGAAGAGTCGGACACAACTGAGCGACTGAACTGAATGAACTGAGGATGAGAACACATGTCTTCAACTCTGGAAAATTTGAATCCATTATCTTTAGACTATTTTTCCCCCTCCAATCTCTTTATTTTGTTCTTCTGTATCTTCTATTAGATATATGTTAGATCTTATCATTTTGTTTTCTGTGTTTTTTAACCTTGCTTCATATTTTTGATCTTTTTCTATTTTGTTCTGAGTAATTTCTCCCATCTACTTTGTTTACTTTTCTTTATAATCTGCAATTTAACCTATCTATTGAAATTTTAATGTCTATACATTTTACTTTTTGAAGTTTTATTTAGTTCTTAAATTTTGCCTTATATTATTTGCTTATGTCCCATAATTATTTCAGGATTGATATTTGGTAAATCTGGATATGAAGTCATTGGGGGATTGAAATCTTCTGTTTGTTGTTTTGTTTAATTCTCACTCATTAACTCATATTCCTGTCAGTCTTGTATGGTTTGAGAGTCCTCTCTGGATCCTGCATGGTCTTTAAAAGTCAGTGCTCTAGTGAATTCCTTGGAGGTCCAGTGGTTAGTAATTGGGCTTACACTGCAGTGGGCCTGAGATTCCAATCCCAATTGGGGAACTAAGATCCTGTAACCTGAACAGCGCAGCCAAAAAAAAAAAAAAAAAAAAAGTCAAGGCTCTAGGTTCCTTCCATAGAGCCATGTGAAATTGAAGACACCTAGAATTCAGTTCTTATTTTCTAAAGTGACATTTTTCTATCTACCTAAGCTGTTTACCATTTTTGAACTAGTTTATACATGCAGTCTTATTTTTATCAATGTTTATGGTAGTTTTCTTAACCATAAGAATAATTTAAAGCAAACTTACCTGTAGTATTTAAATAACTGTGTTGATTCTTCACATTACTTTACTTATATAGTCAAAACTTGTATATGTAGCCTAGAGATTGATAGTCTTGTCTTCACTATACCATAGATTTGCCATCTTTTGTAAAACACATTACTATAAATTGACACAGTATTAATTATGAGATGATGTTGCATACTTAAGAAAAATGTGGCTTTGCCAAAGAATATGATGTATTTTATTAATTAAATAGTTTATTTAAAATTTTAGATTTTAAGATTAAATAGTTTATTTAAAATTTTAGATTTTTAAGATTAAATAGTTTATTTAAAGTTTTAGTATTATAAGCTGTAATTTAATTACAAGAGGTAATTTTATATTAGAAGTATAGTTAAGTGAGGAGCCTAGGTATGATTAATTATCTTTTAAGGGGTTTATTGTTCAAGAATGCCAGTTTACCAATGTGATCTGAGACACAGATATGCTTGCATTTGGCTCTAGGTTGCTCCTTTGTCTGTGAAGGAGAAGATGACTAGAAAAGAAAGCTCTTTATGCAAGTTGCCAAGTCAGTGCAGCGTTCACAAGACTCTGTCACCTCTTGATAGATCTTCCTCAGTTATTCGGTATTTAAATCATTGTATTCTTTTTAAATGTTGGATTCGGATTTGGGATTTTTCTACAACATTCATTTCTCCCTTCTACAGAAACTATGCCAAATAGTTTGTGCTAACCAAGACTGCTGTTAGGAAGGATGGTGTGGCACTAAGAGCCCTGCATGTGGAATTGAAAGACTTAGAGTTGAGTCCTGATCAACTTCACATGCTGGTTTAAACTCTTATAGAATTCACTTTGTATTTCTGGGCCTCAGTTTCCACATCTGTGTAAGAATCTTGTACTAGATGGACTCTTAACATTTTTTCCAACACCAACATCCTGTGATTTCCATGTTATGGAATCAGATGAATCATCTTTTTAAGATGTTTTTATCAACAGGTTATGGGATCTGAGATTCTTTGACTGTTTAAAGATATTCTTATATATCTTATAATGTTGTTGTTAAATCATGTCTGACTCTTTTGTGGCCCCATGGACTGTAGCCCACCAAGCTCCTCTGTCCTTGGAATTTCCTAGGGAATAATACTGGATTGGTTTGCCATTTCCTTCTCCAGGAGATCTTCCCCACACAGGGATTGAACTTGCATTTCCTGTGTCACCTGCATTACAGGCAGATTCTTTACCTGCTGAGCCACCTGGGAAATCTTATAATAACTTTCTATAAATTTTGCTGTAAGTTGAATTCAGTTCAGTTCAGTTCAGTTCAGTCGCTCAGTCGTGTCCGACTCTTTGCAACCCCATGAATCGCAGCACACCAGGCCTCCCTGTCCATCACCAACTCCCGGAGTTCACTCAGACTCACGTCCATCAGGTCAGTGATGCCATCCAGCCATCTCATGCTCTGTCGTCCCCTTCTCCTCCTGCCCCCAATCCCTCCCAGCATCAGAGTCTTTTCCAATGAGTCAGCTCTTCACATGAGGTGGCCAAAGTACTGGAGTTTGGGAATAGGAAAAAGTGGACCACAGCCAAGAGATATTATATATTGACTAAGGTAAATCTGCTCCATAGAGATATACCTAAAACAAATACGTGAGAATTCTAGGGTAAAGAATATGTAATAACTGATTATCACTTGGGCAGTTTTTAAAGAAAGGTTCCTATGGAGTGTAAGAGACTGGAGAATTTCAGGCTAAATTTTAATGGCAAAATATTATATATCGCAAAGTGACATAAATGTTTTGTGGGGTTTTTGTTTTATTGCTTTCTGATATGGCTGTTTCTTTGACAGGAAAGATGAAAGACCTTCTAACCTTTACCAGACACTATATGATGAAGTACCTGAAGGACGCTTTTACTCAGAAGAATTAAGTGGTAATAATAGGTTTCAGAATTTTTTGAATAAATTTCCTGATTATATGTTCTGTGTTCTCAAAGAGACAATCTAAGTTTTTTCTTTCCAATTTTGATGGCTTTCTAAAGGGATGTGTTTTTTTTGCTTGATAGTTTTTGTTTTTTTTTTCTTTCAGTATTTTGAGTATATCATCACATTCTCTCCTGGTCTGAAAAGTTTCTGTTGAAAAATTTGCCAGTGGCCTTATGGGATTCTCTTGTCTCTTTTCTCTCCTTGCTTTCAAAGTTCTTTCTTTCTTCTTGACTTTTGACAGTTTAATTATAAAGTGTCTTTGTGTAACCTTATTTGGGTTCAAACTTTTTTGGGATCCTTTAGGCCTCTTGGATTTGATGTCCATTTATCTTCCTAAGTTTGGGATGTTTTCAGCCATTGTTGTTTTAAATATATTTTCTGTTTCTTTCTTTTTGTCTTCTCTTCCTGGAACTCCTGTAATGCAGATATTGTTTCTTCTGATTGTGTCCTATAAGTCCTATAGTATCTCTTTGCTCTTTTTCCCTTTTTTTGCCTGGGTAATTTTAAATGTTCTTTCTTTTAGATTCTTTCTTCTATGTGGTTCAGTTTGTTTTTAAAGCTATTTAATTTTCCCATTCAATTGGCTGTATTTTTCAGTTCTAGGATTTCTTTTTCTTTTCTTTTTTTCTTTTTTTAATATTTTCTGTTTCTTTGTTGAGCTTCTTGTTTTTTGGCTGACACTTAATAGATTTCCATTTCTTTAGGGCCAGTTATTGAAACTTTATTAGTTTTCTTTGGTAGTGTCACATTTATGTAATTTTTCATTATCTTTGATTCCTTATGTTGGCATCTGCATTTGAGTAAGTGACCTCCCTTTCCAGATATTACTGGTTTGCTTTAGCAGAGACAGTTTTTCACCAGTCAGCTTAGTTTCTGTTTCTGGATGTGTTAACTGGCAATGTCCTTGGGAAGGTGGGTCTTGCTATCAGAGTCTATTTTGGGGTTAGGCCACACTGCTCATGTTCTAAGATTGGGAAGGGGATGCACTAGTTGAGAACAGCTGGCTAGAACTTCTGGTTCGTCCCCTAAATGAAGCTATAGGAAAGGTTCTGTGTTGCCTGGGTTCTCTGGTCATTCAGGATTGGGTACTATACTCAGTAGTAGGCAGGGCTATGAATTAACTTCTGAGTTTTGCAGGGCAGTAGAACTGGTCCTAAAGGAATGCACTGCTTATTGTTTAGAAATCCGAATCAGGCTAGACAGCACTGAGTTTCCTAGTTAGATGCCCCAGTTTTGCTCTGTAGACAGGGAAAACCCTGGGCTGGTCTATCTGTTCAACTGTTACTGTAAAGAGGGCTATAGGATGGGTTATACAGCTCCCCATATGCTCTGGTTAAGCCCCCTGGTTTGGCAGGTTAAAGGCTGTGTTCAGCAGTGTGTTGTGACTATGAATTAGGTTCCTTGCTGAGCAAGGTACCATACAGACCCTAAGACCTGCAAGGTTTTTTTGGGTATCAAGTTGGGCAGATATATGCACCAAGTTCCCTGGTCTACTGATCTACCATCCTGTCGCAGACAGGTAGGACCAGCAGTGGGGTTCTCCACTCAAGTGCCATTGTAATTGGAATTGCAAAATGGTGTATACAGATTCTCAGGAGTTATGGTTAGGTTTCTTGGTCAAATTGGACTGGAGCCTTTATTCAGTTTTCGATGGGGCTATAAATTATTTTCCTTCCTGGTTGGGACTGAAGGATAGGTCCCCAGGGCTGGCAAAGCTCTTCATTTGGGAATCAAATCAGACGGATCTCTGCACCAAACTCCCTGGACAGACAAGGCCACCATCTTGGCTTTGCAGATGCAGAGTTGCTGGTTGGGTTTTCTGATCAAATGCCAATGTAATAGAGACTTCAGGGTGGGCTACTGAGATTCCCAGGAGCTCTGTTTAGGATTCCTAGTTAATAGGATTGGAGTTTATATTCAATAGAAGAGGCTCCAAGGCTGATAAGACTCTTGTTTGGGGAGTTAATCAGGTAGATCTGTGTACCCTGGCCAGATGCAGTTGCTGGCTTGTTTCTGCAAGCAGACAGACCCACTAGCCAGGCTGTCTGCTCAAGTACTGCTGGACCAAGTCATTTCCCAGGTGTTCAGGCCAGGCTTCCTGGTCAGGCGGGGCCAGAAGCTCCATTCAGCAGTGCACTGGGCTGTGAATTACTTCCTCTATCTGGGTAAGCAGGAGAACCAGCTCCAAGGCTGGAAAGGCTTTTTGTTTGTGGTCTTGACTCAAGCAGACCTGTGCCCCAAGTTCCCTGGCTAAAGTAGGGCACTGACTTTTTCTGTGGATGATCAGTTCTGCTTGCTGGACTCTACATTCGAGGATTGCTGGGCTGCATAGCTTCCTGGGTGTTTTGGCCAGGCTTTCTGGTCAGGCAGAACCAAGAGCTACAACTCGGCATTTAATGGCGATGTGAATTAGCTCCCTTGTCTAGATGGAGTATTAGAACTGACTCCAAGTAGCTTTCCAGGTATTCTGGTCAGTCTTTCTTGAGAGGCAGGGCCACCTATCTTTAATGTCTTTAAAGACATCTTTAGTGTCCAAGTGGTTGATTAATGTAATACTCATACAATACTTTTTTAAAACTAATTATTTTACTTCAATTTCTCTCACCAACCCTGATGTCCACAATTTGATCATTGTTATAATGTTGAAACCTCAGACTTTAATGTCTTGTTCTCTGTTCACAGTCTCTAATACTTGCAGTTGTTTTTATTTTACAATTTTATTTCATAGACTACCTCATTTGGTGCCCCTGTGAATATGTGATTTCCAACCTGAGCTGCCTTTAGCACCAGTTGGTATTCCCTTTTGCTTTGATCAGATCCCTCTCCTGTTTCTTCCTGTACTTATTTCACATCTTCATTGCTCTCTTCAAATCCTATCACCTAGTCCTTCAGTTCTTAAGAGATGATATTGCTTTTTCATAGAGAGTTAATAAAGACAGTTTGGCAGAATCTTCCTGAACTCCTTGACTATAAACAAAATCCATAGCCTTCTGTATTGTCTCATTGAGAAAGAGTCGCTTTCACAAGACCAATCCTTTCACTTCTCTTTTTTCAATTTTATTTTCTTCTGCTTCCTTAGGGATGATGCTCTGTCAGCTTTATACTCTTTCAGAGAAGCTTATTGAAAGAGCTGTTTTCATTAATTACTGTTTACTTCCTGTTATTGTTCAGTCGCCCAGTTGTGTCTGATTCTTTGCAACCCCGTGGACAGTAGCACGCCAGGCCTCCCTGTCCTTCACCATCTCCCGAAGTTTGCCCAAGTTTATGTCCATGGCATTGGTTATTACTTCATCCAGGCTGAAGTAATGGAACTGGATACCGTAATGTTAGTTTTTTTAATATTTAGTTTTAAACCAACTCTTTCACTCTCCTCCTTCACACTTATCAAGAGGCTCTTTAGTTCCTCTTCATTTTCTGCCATTGAGTGGTATTGTCTGCATATCTGAAGTTGTTGATGTTTCTCCTGTCTATGTTGATTCCAGCTTGTAACTCAACCAGCCCGGCATTTCTCATGATGTACTTAGTGAAAGTGAAGTCGCTCAGTCGTGTCTGACTCTTAGTGACCCCATGGACTACAGTCCACCAGGCCCTCCGTCCATAGGATTTTCCAGGCAAGAGTACTGGAGTGGGGTGTCATTGCCTTCTCTGTTAACAGCGGCTAGGCATATTATATTTACTTGGAGCTGGTATACTTGGTGGCAGCCTTAGTGCCCTCGGACACGGCGTGCTTGGCCAGCTCCCCAGGTAGCAGCAAGCACACGGTAGTCTGGATCTCCCTGGATGTGATAGTCAAGTGCTTGTTGTAATGCACCAGGCACGATGCCTCGCCAGCGATGTGCTCGGAAATGTCGTTGACGAAGGAGTTCATGATTCCCATGGCCTTGGACGAGATGCCAGTGTCCGGATGGACTTGCTTCAGCACCTTGTACACATACACGGAGTAGCTCTCCTTGCGGCTGCGCTTGCGCTTCTTGCCGTCCTTCTTCTGGGCCTTGGTCACAGCTTTTTTAGAGCCCTTTTTAGGGGCAGGAGCAGACTTAGCGGGTTCAGGCATGTCTATAATGACAACACCCAACAACACAGAAAGATCTTGAAATGCCTATGATGTACTTAGCTTATAGTTAAATAAACAGCAGACAGCCCTGTCATAGTCCTTTCTCAGTTTGGAACCAGTTTGTTGTTCCATGTCCATTTCTGACTGTTGCTTCTTGACCCGCATACAGATTTCTCAGGAGACAGATAAGATGGTCTGGTATTCCCATCTCTTTAAGAGCTTTCCACAGTTTGTTATGATCCACATAATCAAAGGCTTTAGCACCGTCAGTGACCAGAGGTAGATATTTTTCTGGAATTCCCTTGCTTTCTCTATGATGCAGCAAGGTGCTGCATGATGCCAAAATGTTGGCAATTTGCTGTCTGGTTCCTCTGCCTTTTCTAAACTCAGCTTGGACATCTGAAAGTTCTTGGTTCATGTAATGCTGAAGCCTAGCATGCAAGATTTTAAGCATGATGTTACTAACCCAGGAGATGAGTGCAAATGTCCAAAGGTTTGAACATTCTTTAGTACTGCTTTAGTATTTACTTCCTACTTCACTGAAATCTGGTTTCTACCTCCAATACTTTGGTGGAACTTCTATTAGTAAAGTCATTAGTGTCTTTTTAAAAGTCTTTTTCTGGTATTTATCACTGTTATCTGTTGCCTCTTTTTCTGAAAACAAGGTGAATTCAACCCACTTTAGTTCAGTAGACATTTTTTGAGAATCTGTTCTGAAGTAGATTCTGGGACTTGAAGAATGAAAAATCTTGCCCTCTATTAGCTGACTGTTTAACTGAAGGATACTGACATGCAAGTAGTCAGAATAGCAAGAGCTTTGACTGATACACACACAAGTTATAAGGCAGCAGAGAAAGGTTTAACATGCTCAGGAAAAGTTGTGGAAGCCTTTGCTTATGTGAGCCTTGCATGAGTTTTCTGGTAGTTTCTGAGAATTCTTTAGAAACTCATAGGTTTAGAGGTCACTGGCTCCAGACATACCTAATTAAGTAACAAGACTGATGTTAAAGCAGAGTTGAAATACAAAGATTTGCTCCTCTGTTTTCTTTAGTGACTGTCCCCCACCTGCCCCTCAGCCCCGACCCCGGAGAGGATGGGGAGAATAAATGATTATTCCCTTGAATTAATTAACTGTTTTGTTATGTGTATTCAGCACTTCAGAAAGCCTGTAAAATTTTTAGTAAAATTCGAGGTGGTAAGATTTATGTGAATGATCTGCCGATGATCCATCGCATCTTGAAGATCTCTATAAGTGACACAGAAATGCGAAAGGCACTGAAGACTATTGATATTGATGGTAAGTTTTTATGTTTTCATTATTAGTTTAGGGGTGTACAGTCATGGACATAAGTTATATGTTGTTTTTGGTTCAGTCACTCAGTCATGTCCAACTCTTCGTGACCCCATGGACTGCAGCACACCAGGCTTCCCTGTCTTTCACCATATCCCCAAGTTTGCTCAAACTCATGTCCATTGAGTCAGTGGTGCCATCCAACCATCTTGTCCTCTGTCATCCCCTTCTCCTTCTGCCTTCAATCTTTCCCAGCCTTAGGGTCTTTTCTAATGAGCCAGCTCTTCGTATCAGGTGGCCAAAGTATTGGAGCTTCAGCATCAGTCCTTCAAGGAATATTCAGGACTGATTTCCTTTAGGATTGACTGGTTTGATCTCTTTGTAGTCCAAGGGACTCTCAAGAGTCTTCTCCAGCACCGCAATTTAAAGGCATAAATTCTTCAGCATTCAGCCTTCTTCTCAACTCTCACATCCATGCATGACTATTGGAAAAACCATAGCTTTGACTATATGGACCTTTGTCAGCAACGTAATGTCTCTGCTTTTTAATACACTGTCTAGGTTTGCCATGGTCAGATTAATTACAAATGATAGAAAAGCTAAACTTTAAAATGTTATAAAAAACATCTGTGCACATTTACAATAATGATATTAAAAAATTGGGCCTCAGATACACATGACTGGATTGATTGATTGCTAGGTTGGGTTATGACATGCTGTCATAAACATTTGATATTTTTAGACTTTTAATTTTTGCTAATTGCCTTAGTATGAAATGGCATGGGATAGGGAAAGTTTCTTAAGGCAAAAAATGTTTGAGATTAATATATTTGATATATTTAATTATATTAAAATTTGTTGCCTGGGTTGGGAAGATCCCCTGGAGTAGGGCATGGCAACTCACTCCAATATTCTTGCTTGGAGAATCCCATGGACAGAGGAGCCTGGTAGGCTACAGTCCATTGGGTTGCAAAGAGTTGGATATGACCGAAGCAACTTTGCATGCATATTTAAAAAGATACCTGAAAGTGAAAAGACAGGTTACAAACTTGGGGATATTTGCAATTCACACAATTGACAAATGATTAGTTTACAAAATGTGTAAAGAATTCATACAAATCGATAACAAATAATGAAATAGAAAAGAGGGCAAAACACATGGACAAGTATTTCACATAAAATATAACACATATAGTCAATAATTATATATGAATAGGTTCAACATCACTCTTGTTTAAAGACAAAAATAAAACCATAAAAATTACACTTTAAGTAGCTAGAGAAATTGGATATGACTGGACTATTGAACAACAACAGAAACCTAGAAAAAAATATATTTTTGCACTCAATGTTTGATACTTGAATCAAAGAAGTAGATAATAGAGAAGGCATTACATTTACAGACCATTCAAAGCTTGTTATTAAGGGATCCACAGGTCATAATAGCCATCATCAAAAAGTGCATAAACAATAAATGCTGGATAAGATGTGGAAAAATGGAACCCTCCTACACCATTGATGGGAATGTAAATTGGTATAACCACTATGGAGAACAGTATGGAGGTTCCTTAAAAACTAAAGAGAGAACTACCACATGACTGCTCTTGTGTATAGACTATGGTATTCTAATGTCAGTTAATTCTAGTTACATTTTTAGTTTGTATTTTTATCTTATATGCTTAGTGAATCTGCTGATAAATTTGCTAATGGAGTTTTTTTCTTTATTTTTCTGAATCATTTCTTATAGTTAATGGAATGCTGGATTTTTCAGATTTCCTTAAGGCTGTGAATGATGTCTGTTACTTGGTCTCTCAGGATCCAGGTAAAAATATTTTCTTCAGAATTATAGAAGAAAATTATTTTTGATAGTAACTGATTTTAGGGTGGGGTGGTTATACGAATTTATGTTTTTTCAGAATTTCTTAACTCCTTTTTGCCCTAGTAGTCCAGGTTGAGAAAAATTAGGATGGGCTATTCTATAAAAGGCACTAAAAAACCTGGATCACTGCCATGGTATCCTAATTTTCTGTCCGCAGTCTCCACTTTTTCCTGTACACAACTACGAGACCAATTTTCTTAAAACACAGTTTTTGTCATGTCATTATCTCAAAAATTTAGCTGCTCTTCTTAGGCCAAACTCTTATGCTTCTGGTCCTCACTTCTTCATAATTTTGCTTGCTGCTCTTCCTTTCTCCATAAATCTTTCCCAGGCAAGAACCCCATGCTCCAGTTCAGTTCAGTCACTTAGTTGTGTCTGACTCTTTGCGACCCCATGGACTTCAGGCTTCCCTGTCCATCACCAACTCCCAGGGCTTACTCAAACTCATGTCCATGGAGTCGGTGATGCCATCCCACAGTCTCATCCTCTGTCATCCCCTTCTCCTCCTGCCTTCAATGTTTCCCAGCACCAGGGTCTTTTCTTATGAACCAGCTCTTCACATCAGGTGGCCGAAGTATTGGAATTTCAGCTTCAGCATCAGTTCTTCCAATGAATATTCATGGCTGATTTCCTTTAGGATGGACTGATTGGATCTCCTTGCAGTCCAAGGGACTCTCAAGAGTCTTCTCCAACACCACAGTTCAAAAGCATCAATTCTTCTGTGCTCAGCTTTCTTTATAGTCCAACTCTCACATCCATACATGCCTATTGGAAAAACCATAGCTTTGACTAGATGGACCTTTGTTGGCAAAGTAATGTCTCTGCTTTTCAATATGCTATCTAGGTTGGTCATAGCTTTCTTCCCAGGAGCAAGCATCTTTTAATTTCATGGCTGTAGTCACCATCTGCAGTGATTCTGGAGCTCAAGAAAATAGTCTCTCACTGTTTCCATTGTTTCCCCATCTATTTCCCATGAAGTGATGGGACCAGATGCCATGATCTTAGTTTTCTGAATGTTGAGCTTTAAGCCAACTTTTTCACTCTCCTTTTTCACTTTCATCAAGAGGCTCTTTAGTTCTTCTTCGCTTTCTGCCATAAGGGTGGTGTCATCTGCATATCTGAGGTTATTGATATTTCCTGGCAATCTTGATTCCAGCTTGTGCTTCATCCAGCCTTGTATTTCTCATGATGTACTCTGCATATAAGTTAAATAAGCAGGGTGATAATATACAGCCTTGACATACTCCTTTCCCGATTTAGAACCAGTCTGTTGTTCCATGTCCAGTTCTAACTGTTGTTTCTTGACCTGCATACAGATTTCTCAGGAGGCAGGTCAGGTGGTCTGGTATTCCAGTCTCTTTTCAGAATCTTCCACAATTTATTGTGATCCCCACAGTCAAAGACTTTGGCATAGTCAATGAAGCAGAAATAGATGTTTTTCTGCAATTCTCTTGCTTTTTTGATGATCCAACACATGTTGGCAATTTGATCTCTGGTTCCTCTGCCTTTTCTAAATCCAGCTTGAACATCTGGAAGTTCACGGTTCACATACTGTTGAAGCCTGGCTTGGAGGATTTTGAGCATTACTTTACTAGCATGTGAGATGAGTGCAATTGTGTGATAGTTTGAACATTTGACATTGCCTTTCTTTGGGATTGGAATGAAAACTGACCTTTTCCAGTCCTGTGGCCACTGCTGAGTTTTCCAAATGTGCTGACATATTGTGTGCAACACTTTAACAGCATTATCTTTTAGGATTTGAAATAGCTTAGCTTAGCTGGAATTTCATCACCTCCACTAGCTTTGTTCATAGTGATGCTTCCTAAGGCCCACTTGACTTCACATTCCAGGATGTCTGGCTCTAGGTCAGTGATCACACCATCATGATTATCTGGGTCGTGAAGATCTTTTTTGTACAGTTCTTCTGTGCATTCTTGCCACCTCTTCTTAATATCTTCTGGTTCTGTTAGGTCGATAACATTTCTGTCCTTTATTGAGCCCATCTTTGCATGAAATGTTCCCTTGGTATCTCTAATGTTCTTGAAGAGATTTCTAGTCTTTCCCATTCTATTGTTTTCCTCTATTTCTTTGCATTGATCACTGTGGAAGGCTTTTTATCTCTTCTCGCTATTCTTTGGAACTCTGCATTCAAATGGGTATATCTTTCCTTTTCTCCTTTGCCTTTAGCTTCTATTCTTTTCTCAGTTATTTGTAAGGCCTCCTCAGACAACCATTTTGCCTTTTTCCCGCAGGCTCCAGTTAATCATAAATCTCCATACCTGCCAATTGCATTCTTACTTCATGCCTTAGTTCATTTTTTCCCCCTTCTGTTGAAGACTCATATCTGTTTTCTTGTCTACCCTTGACAGTTCTTTTCCCATTGCCTGGAATCTGCACGAATTTCTACCTCAAGTTTTCAGATACTGAATTGTCTCCTAATAGCTTTTAACTTGCACTGCATATAAATTGTAAAGAAAATAGTTGAAAGGACTATTCATGTTAATGATAGAAATAGTGCTTCCAAAGGCCTGCAATCTCTAGTGTTCATGATCTAATTTTAGCAGTCCTTTTGTTTTTCCCTTAGGCAAAATCAAGTTTCTGTGCTTATAGAAGATTACATATATTGGGATTATATATATTTATTGTCAGCCAAACTGTATTCTCTTAGAATCAAGGATAAATGAATGTGATAGTCAATATTCCCAAGTAAGCAAACAAGAGACAAGAAAAACTCTTCAGAGTTTACTGATTCATTAATGTAATAAATGTTATTAAATGCCCACCATATGAAGCCATGATTAATATAGACATGGTGCTTGGTTTGCTTTTCCTTTTTTAATTCCTTACTTCCTACTTGGCATTTTGATTAACTCTTGTGGCGATTGGGATTCTCCTTTGTCTCTTTGGTTTTTGACTTACAGCCTTTTCCTGACCACAGATTTATATGTTTGTTTGGACTTCTAGGTACTGCCTACTTGTTGTACCACAGTTAAGAATAGCTTACTTGCTCTCTTACATTCCTTGGTTTTCAATTCCTGGTTTCCTATTTTGACCTTATTTCTGTTTATTGCCACATGTTCTGAGACTAATCAGGAAGTCCCAGGCTTCTTTTTTTCCTTTTAAATCAACATACATAATTCTTGAATGTTATTTTTATAAAAATATCCAAGAAATATTTAAGTGTATAAAGATGTGAAAGACACTCTTTAATTCCTCCTATAATTTAATGTTGACCTTAGAATCCATTTTGTATTCAATTATGAATATATATCTGTGTGTTTTGTAAGATGAGATAAGTTACCAGTTTTTAGGCAGAGGGTTGATTGAACCCAGGTCTCCCACATTACAGGTGGATCCTTTACCAGTTGAGCCACAAGGGAAGCCCTTTGATCTCACAGAAGCTAGTAAAAAGATGAAGCATACATTTAGGAATCAAGACCCTCTAAAAAAGGGAAAAATAGAAATAATCTACTTTAAGAGAAAAGAGTCATGCTATATACATTGTTTTCTAGTATGATTTAAAAAAAATAAGTAATATATCTTGAAAAGTTTTCCATGTCAGTAGATACAGGTCAGCCTTTTATTTTTTTTATTAAAACTTAAAAAAAAATTTATTTATTTTAGCCTTTCATTTTCAAATAGCTACATGGTATCTGAAAATGTAGATATACTGTAATTAACCCTATAATGTTGAATATTTAATTGGTTTTAATGAACTTACTATTGTAAACAATTCCACAATGATTGTAACTTTTCTTATATTTTTATATTATATATTTATTTGATATTATATTTACATATATATGTGTGCATGTGTCTTTATCATACCTTTATAAGGAAAAATGAGTTATAAATTATTAGGTAGAGGAGAGCCAGTGTGTACATTGGGACATGCCTTCAATACCTAGCCAGATAGTTTCTCAACTCTGCCTTAGCCTTCACTTCCTTCCTGTGTATCTCCTCAAGATAAGCCAGTGGTAAGAGTTTGTTGTTGTTCAGTTGCTCAGTCATTTCTGACTCTTTGCTGTTCCATGGACTATATAGCACACCAGGCTTCCCTGTCCTTCACTATCTCCCAGAGTTTGCTCAAACTCATGTTCATTGGAGTCAATGTTGCCATTCAACCATCTCATCCTCTGTCATCCCCTTCTCCTCCTGCCTTCAGTCTTTCCCAGCATTAGGGTCTTTTCCAGTAGGTCAGCTCTTTGCATCAGATGGCCAAAGTACTGGAGCTTCAGCTTCAACATCAGTCCTTCCAGTGAACGTGCTAAGTGCTAAGTCACTTCAGTCGTGTCTGACTCTTTGTGACCCCATGGACTGTAGCCCACCAGGCTCCTCTGTCCATGGGATTCTCCAGGCAAGAACACTGGAGTGGGGTGCCATGCCCTTCTCCACTTCCAGTGAATATTAAGGATTTATTTCCCTTAGGATTGACTGGTTTGATCTTGCTCCTCAAGGGACTTTCAAGAGCCTTTTTCAGCACCAGAGTTCAAAAGCATCAATTCTTCAGTGCTCAGCCTTCTTTCTGGTCCAACTCTCACATCCATGCATGACTACTAGAAAAACCATAGCTTTAACTAGGTAGACCTTTGTTGGCAAAGTGATGTCTCTGCTTTTTAATATTCTGTCTAGGTTTGTCATAGCTTTTCTTCCAAGGAACAAGAGTCTTTTAATTTCATGGCTGCAGTCACTATCTGCAGTGATTTTGGAGCCCAAGAAAATAAACTCTGTCACTGTTTCCATTGTTTCCCCATCTATTTCCCATGAAATGATGGGACTGGACGCCATGATCTTCATTTTTTGAATGCTGAGTTTTAAGTCAGGTTTTTCACTCTCCTCTTACACCTTCATCAAGAGGCTCTTTAGTTCCTCTTCAGTTCTACTGTTAAGGTGGTATCATCTGCATATCTGAGGCTATTGATATTTCTCCTGGCAATGTTGATTCCAGCTTGTGCTTCATCCAGCCCAGCATTTTGCATGATTTACTCTGCATATAAATTAAGTAAGCAAGGTGATAATATACAGCCTTGATATACTCCTTTCCCAATTTTGAACCAGTTTTTCCATGTCTAGTTTGAACTATTGTTTCATGACCTGCATACATTTTTCTCAGGAGAGTTTAGGATGTTCTCAAGTCTTTCCTGAGTATCTGTACAGCCCAACCCTTGTGTGTAGCCATCTAGATTTCTAGGAGTATGTTGGAGATTTTCAAAGCCACCTATGGAAATATCATTTCCCAGATTTTCCTCTTAAGTTTGTTTGTTAGCCTATTGTTTGCTCCGTTTCCATTACTACTGGCAGTTATGATGGTAAACAGTTATCTCTCTTTTTGGTGAATTCTCCCAGGGAAAAATCTGTTTGCACTGGGAAAGCTTTGAGTCAGTTTATATAAGAACAGATTTGAAAGTAGGGTCTTCCAGAGAACCACCAGACAGGTCTAATAACAGCAGTTCTCAGGGAATGGCACTTTGAAGAAGTTCCAACCTCTTTTTTCTCCACTGGATTTTTGATTGCTGGTTTTCATTGCAGTTTTCAACTCTTGGTTTTCAAGGCTCCTGGTAGCCCCTGGGAAGGGAAGGTGGGAATACAGCAAGTTAAAATGCCACAAAGCTCAGTGTTCTTAAGGAGAGTCAGACATTTTTTTTGAAAAAAACATTCCTTGGGTTGTTGTAAGCCTTTGGTTGATTTCCAGAGTGTTGAAAAAGTTGACTTTGACACTTTTGCCAGTGTTCTCATTGTTTTATAGCATAGAGGATTCTCAGAGGTCCTTCCTCTGCTATTTTTTTTTATTGAAGGATAATTACTTTACAGAATTTTTTTGTTTTCTGTCAAACCTCAACATGAATCAGCCATAGGTATACATATATCCCTACCCTTTTGAAACTTCCTCCTATCTCCCTCCCCATCCCACCCCTCTAGGTTGATACAGAGCCCCTGTTTGAGTTTCCTGAGCCATACAGCAAATTCCTGTTGGCTATCTATTTTACATATGCTAATATAAGTTTCCATGTTACTCTTTCCATACATCTCACCCTCTCCTCCTCTCTCCCCATGTCCATAAGTCTGTTCTTTATTTCTGTTTCTCCATTGTTGCCAGTACCATTTTCCTAGATTCTGTATATATACATTAGAATATGGTATTTATCTTTCTCTTTCTGACTCACTTCACCCTGTATAATAGGTTCTAGATTCATCCACCTCATTAGAACGGACTCAAATGCATTCCTTTTTATGGCTGAGTAATATTTCATTGTGTATATGTATCCTAATTTTTTTATCCATTTCATCTGTCAGTGGATATCTAGGTTGCTTCCATGTTCTAGCTATTGTAAATAGTGCTGCAATGAACAATGGGATACATGTGTCTTTCAGTTTTGGTTTCCTCAGGGTATATGTCTAGGAGTGGGATTTCTGGGTTGTATGGTAGTTTTATTCCTACTTTTTTAAGGAATCTCCATACTGTCTTCCATAGTGGCTGTATCAATTTACATTCCCACCAACAGTGCAAGAGTGATCCCTTTTCTCCATACCCTCTTCAGCATTTATTGTTTGTAGACTTTGATGAGGGCCATTCTGACCTGTGTGAGGTGATATCTCATTGTAGTTTTGATTTGCATTTCTCTAATAATGAACAATGTTGAACATCTTTTTATGTGTTTGTTAGCCATCTGTATGTCTTCTTTGGAGAAATGTCTATTTAGGTCTTTTATCCACTTTTTGATTGGGTTGTTTGTTTTTCGGGTATTGTATGAGCTGCTTGTATATTTTGGAAATTAATCCTTTGTCAGTTGTTTCATTTGCTATTATTTTCTTCCATTCTGAGGGTTGTCTTTTCACCTTGCTTATAGTTTCCTTTGCTGTGCAAACGCTTTTAAGTTTAATCAGGTCCTGCTTGTTTACTTTTGCTTTTATTTCCATTACTCTAGGAGGTGGGTCATAGAGGATCTTGCTTTGACTTATGTCATCAAGTGTTCTGCCTTTGTTTTCCTCTAAGAGCTTTATAGTTTCTGGTCTTACATTTAGGTATTTAATCCATTTTGAATTTATCTTTATGTTTGGTATTAGGAAGTGTTTTAATTTCATTATTTTACATGTAATCTGTCCAGTTTTCCCAGCACCATTTATTGAAGAAGCTATCTTTGCCCCATTGTATATTCTTGCCTCCTTTGTCAAAAATAAGGTACCCATAGGTGCATGAGTTTATATCTGGGCTTTCTATCTTGTTCCATTGGTCTATATTTCTGTTTTTGTGCCAGTACCATACTGTCTTGATGACTGTAGCTTTGTAGCATAATCTGAAGTCAGGAAGGTTGATTCCTCCAGCTCCATTCTTCTTTCTCAAGATTGCTTTGGCTATTTGGAGTCTTTTGTGTCTGCATATGAATTGTCAAATTTTTTGTTCTAGTTTTGTGAAAAATGCCATTGGTAATTTGATAGGGATTGCATTAAATCTGTAGATTGTGTTTGGTAGTATAGTCATTTTCACAATATTGACTCTTCTTACCCAGTAACATGGAATATCTCTCCATCTGTTTATGTCATCTTTGATTTCTTTCATTAGTGTCTTACAATTTTCTGTGTGCAGTTCTTTTGTCTCCTTAGGTAGGTTTATTCCTAGATATTAAGTTCTTTTTGTTGCAATGGTGAATAGGATTGATTCCTTAATTTCTTTTTCTGGTTTTTCATTGTTAGTATATAGAAATGCCAGTGATTTCTGTGTACTGATTTTGTATCCTGCAACTTTGCTAAATTCACTGATTAGCTCTAGTAATTTTCTGATACTATCTTTAGGGTTTTCTATGTACAGTATCATGTCATCTGCAAACAGTGAGAGCTTTACTTCTTCTTTTCCAGTCTGGATTCCTTTTATTTCTTTTTCTTCTCTGATTGCTGTAGCTAGGAATTCCAGAACTATGTTGAATAATAGTGGCAGAAGTGGACACCCCTGTCTTGTTCCTGATCTTAGGGGGAATGCTTTCAGTTTTTCACCATTGAGAATAATGTTTGATGTAGGCTTATCATATATGGATGGCCTTTACTATGTTGAGGTTGGTTCCTTCCATGCCCATTTTTTGAAAAGTTTTAATCATAAATGGGTGCTGAATTTTGTCAAAGGCTTTTTCTGCATCTGTTGAGATTATCATACATAGTTTTTATCTTTCAATTTGTTAATATGGTGTGTCACATTGATTGATTTGCATATATTGAAGAATCTTTGCATCCCTGGAATAAACCCAACTTGATCATGGTGTATGAGTTTTCTGATGTGTTACTGAATTCTGTTTGCTAGAATTTTGTTGAGGATTTTTGCATCTATGTGCATCAGTGTTATTGGCCTGTAGTTTTCTTTTTGTGTGTTGTCTTTGTCTGGTTTTGGTATCAGGGTGATGGTTACCCTGATACCTCGTAGAATGAGTTTGGAAGTGTTCCTTCCTCTGCAATTTTTTGAAAGAATTTTAGAAGGATAGGCATTAGCTCTTCTCTAAATGTTTGATAGAATTCTTCTGTGAAGCCATTTGGTCCTGGGCTTTTGTGTTTTGGGAGATTTTTGATCCCAACTTCAATTTCAGTGCTTGTAATTGGGTTGTTCATAATTTCTATTTCTTCCTGGTTTAGTCTTGGAAGATTGAACTTTTCTAAGAACCTGTCCATTTTTTCCAGGTTATCTATTTTATTGCCATATAGTTGTTCATAATAGTCTCTTATAATCCTTTGTATTTCTGCATTGTCTGTTGTAACTTCTCCTTTTTCATTTCTAATTTTGTTGATTTGATTCTTATTTCTTTCTTGATGAGTCTGACTAAAGGTTTGTCAATTTTGTTTATCTTCTCGAAGAACCAGCTTTTAGTTTTATTAATCTGTACTATTGTTTCTTTCATTTCTTTTTCATTTATTTCTGCTTGGATCTTTATGAGTTCTTTTCTTCTACTAATTATGTTTTTTTGTTGTTGTTCTTCTTCTTTTTCCAGTTGTTTTAGGTGTAAAGTTAGGTTGTCTATTCGATGTTTTTCTTGTTTCTTGAAGTACAATTGTGTTGCTATAAACTTCCCTCTTAGAACTGCTTGGGATGCTTGGGGCTAGTGCACTGGGACGACCCAGAGGGATGGTATGGGGAGGGAGGAGGGAGGAGGGTTCAGGATGGGGAACACATGTATACCTGTGGTGGATTCATTTTGATATTTGGCAAAACTAATACAATTTTGTAAAGTTTAAAAATAAAATAAAATTAAAAAAACCCAAAAAACAAAAAAAACTGCATTTGCTGCATCCCATAGGTTTAGAGTTGTGTTTTCATTGTCATTTGTTTCTAGAAATTTTTTGATTTCCCTTTTGATTTTTTCAGTAAACTGTTTGTTATTTAGAAACGTGTTGTTTAATCTCCATGTGTTTGTGTTTCTTACACTTTTTTTTTCTTGTAATTAGCTCATAGCATTGTGGTCATAGAAGATGCTTGATACAATTTCAATTTTCTTAAATTTACTGAGGTTTGATTTGTGACCCAAGATGTCTATCCTAGAGAATGTTCCATGTGCTCTTGAGAAGAAAGTGTATTCTTCTGCATTTGGATGGAATGTCTTGAAGATATCAATGAGATCCATCTCATCTAATGTATCATTTAAGACTTGTGTTTCCTTATTAATTTTCTGTTTTGATGATCTGTCCATTGGTGTGAGTGGGGTGTTTAAGTCTCCTACTATTATTGTGTTACTGTCAGTTTCTCCTTTTATGTCTGTTAGTGTTTGTCTTATGTATTGAGGTGCTTCTATGTTGGATGCATAGATATTTACAATTGTTATGTCTTCCTCCTGGATTGATCCCTTGATCATTAGGTAGTGTCCTTCCTTATCTCTTGTAATCTTCTTTATTTTAAGGTGTATTTTTTTCTGATATGAGGATTGCTACTCCAGCTTTCTTTTGCTTCTCATTTGCATGGAATATATTTTTCCATCCTCTCACTTTCAGTCTATATGTGTCTTAGGTCTGAAGTGGGTTTCTTGTAGACAGCATAGATATTGGTCTTGTTTTTGTATACATTCAGCCAGTCTGTGTCTTTTGGTTGGAGCATTTAATCCATTTACATTTAAAGTAATTATTGATATATATGTTCCTATTGCCATTTTCTTAATTGTTTGGAATTGATTTTGTAGATCTTTTCTTTTCTCCCATTGTATTTCTTGACTATATAAGTCCCTTTAACATTTGTTGTAAAGCCAGTTTGGTGGTACTGAATTCTCTTAACTTTTGCTTGTCTGAAAAGCTTTTTATTTCTCCATCAATTTTGAATGAGATTCTTGCTGGGTACAGTAGTCTTGATTGTTGACTTTTCTCTTTCAGTATTTTAATATATCCTGCCATTCCCTTCTGGCCTGCAGTTTCTGCTGAAAGATCAGCTGTTAAGTGTATGGGGTTTCCCTTTTATGTTACTTGTTGCTACTCCCTTGCTGCTTTTAATATTCTTTCTTTGTGTTTATTTTTTGTTAGTTTGATTAGTATGTGTCTTGGTGTGTTTTTCTTGGGTTTATTCTGTATGGGACTCTTTGTGCCTCTTGGACTTCATTGACTATTTCCTTTTCCATGTTGGGGAAGCTTTCAACTATAATCTCATCAAAAATTTTCTCATACCCTTTTTTTCTCTTCTTCTTCTGGAACCCCTATAATTTGAATGTTGGTGCATTTGATATGGTCCCAGAGGTCTCTGAGACTGTCCTTGGCTCTTTTCATTCTTTTTACTTTATTTTGTTCTTCAGAAGTTATTTCCACCATTTCATCTTCCAGCTCACTGATTCATTCTGCTTCAGATATTCTGCTATTGATTCCTTCCAGAGTATTTTTAATTTCAGTAATTGTGTTGTTTGTCTCTATATGTTTATTGTTTAATTCTTCTAGATCTTTGTTAATTGATTCTTGCAATTTCTCCATTTTGTTTTCAAGGTTTTTGAACATCTTTACTATCATTATTCTGAATTCTTTTTCAGGTAGTGTGCCTATTTCCTCCTCATTTATTTGGACTTCAGTGCTTCTAGTTTGTTCTTTTATTTGTGCCATATTTCTCTACCTTTTCATTATTATTATTATTATTTTAGGTTATTGTGTTTGAGGTCTCCTTTCCCAGGCTTCAAGGGAAGTTGAATTTTTTCCCTGAAGAAGGTTGAATTCTTTCTTCCTTTTGGTTTCTGCACTCCTAAGATTGGTCCTGTGGTTTCTGTGAGCTTCGTATAGGGTGAGATTTGTGCTGAGTTTTTGTTTGTTTGTTTGTTTTTCCTCTGATGGGCAAGTCTAAGTGAGGTGGTAATCCTGTCTGCTGATGATTGGGTTTGTATTTTTGTGTTGTTTGTTGTTTAGATGAGGCGTCCTGCACAGGGTGCTACTGGTGGTTGGGTGATGCCAGGTCTTGTATTCCAGTGGTTTCCTTTGTGTGAGTTCTCACTATTTCATACTCCCTAGGGTTAGTTCTTAGGTAGTCTAGGTCTTGGAGTCAGTGTTCCTACTCCAAAGGCCCAGGGCTTGATCTGTGGTCAGGAATGAAGATTCCACAAATGCATGAGGTGAGATTAAAACAAATATCCCAAAACAAGAAACCAAAGATGAACCCCAGACAAATATCAGTTACAAAATCAGGCAAATAATAACTAAAATAATGGAATATACACATATACATATACACCCATGAGCAAAGTGAAAACAGTCCAACAAAAATAAAGTACAGTAGACTGATCTGGTGAACAAAGGAAATAAAAAATTATATTTACCAGTTAAGAACAAAACTAAAGTACAAATTGGAAAACAAAACTAAAACAAGGTGCCAAGTGGAGAATAAAGCAATGAAAACAAAATGAACAAATATATTGGGAGAAAAGGAAAGAAAGAAAAGAAAGAAATAATAGATATACAAAGTTAAATAGAGGTAGATGAAGAAGATTTATACACATTAAAGATTAACTTCAAGGGGAAAAAACAATAGGGAAGGCAAACAAAGGAGTAAATGTAGAAAAATGTAATAGGTTTTTAAAAAATTAAAATTATAAAAAAGAAAAGAAAAAAAACAGAAGAAGAAAGAAAAAAGGAAAACTCCACAGAACTGCAAAAGCCCAATGTAGAAGCAGAAGTTTATAACAACAATAGAATGTGTGACTGAATATACACATATACATATACACCCATAAGCAAAATCAAAACAGTCCAACAAAAATAAAGTCCAATAGATTGACCTGGCAAACAAAGGAAAACAAAAATTATATCTACCAGAACAAAACTAATTAAAGCACAAACTGGAAAACAAAACTAAAGCAAGGTGCCAATTAGGGAATAAAGCAATGAAAATAAAACTAACAAATATGTTGAGAGGGAAGGAGAGAAAGAAAAGAAAGAAAGAATAGATATGCAAAGTTAAATAGAGGTAGATGAAGAAGATATATATATACATTAAAGAGTAACTGCAAGGGGATAAAACAGTAAGAAAAGCAAACAAAGGAATATATGTAGAAAAAATAAAAATAGGTTTAAAAAATTAAAAATAAAAAAAGAGAAAACAAAAAAAAGGAGGAAAACTCCACAGAACTGCAAAAGCCCAATGTAGAGGCAGAGGTTTATGACAACAATAAAAAATGAGACTGAGAAAAAAAAAGCTCAAAAGCTTAATTGGATTTCTTAGTGCCAATAAAACCAACAACTACAACAGAGGAAGGAAAAAAGGAAAAAAAAAAAAAAAACCACAACAAAATCCACAAGTATCTACAGAAAAAGTAAAAAAAAATAAGAATAATAAATGTTTTTCTTGAGCCACTGCTGTCAAGAGTCCTTTCCCTCGCTGGGCGTCGCAGTCTACCTTACCTCCCTAGGATGCCCTCCAACACTGCTGATCTCTGGACCAGCAGTGGGGGCCCCTCAGATTCTAATCTGGTCCTACTCCTGTGTGTTCTTGCCTCCAGTGTCGACAGCTATCAGAACCAGTGCATTTTTTTTTTAATGGGAGCTCTCAGTGGCCTCTTATATATTCCATTGACACAGAGTCTGCTTAGTTGATCTTGTAGATTTAATCTGCAGCTTGTACAGATGGTGGGAAGGTTTGGGGTCTTATTCCTTAGCCACACTGCCTCTGGGTTTCAACTGTGGTTTTATTTCTACCTCTACATGTGGGTCATCCACTGGGGTTTAGCTCCTGAGGTTACCCTGGAGAGCTTGGGTTTGCTCCCATGAGGGCCAGGTGTGGAAGTGGTGCAACTGCTTGGGTCACAGGGGTTCCGGCAGCAGTAGGTCCTCAGGGGGGTTGGTGGCTAGGGCAGCAGGAAATATAGTGCTCTAGAAGGGTATGGCAACCAGTATTGGCCAATATGCTGCAGTATTCTTGCCTGGAGAACCCCCTCTCTGATAGAGAAGCCTGCCAGGCCACAGTCTACAGGGTCGCAAGAGTCAGACATGACCGAAGCAACCCTGTGTGCATAGACGCAAGACTTTTTTTTTGCCCATGGTAGCTCTGCCCCAGTGAGACTTGAGTGTGAAGGTGGCGCAGCTGCTTGGCTTGCGGGGACCCTGGCGGCACCAAGTGTGCAGGGACACAGACTGCCTCTGCCGCAGGAGTTACGGCCCTATCAGAGTCTTTTTTTTCCAAAGCCTCTTGTAGCTGGTAATCAGAAGGCCTTTTTGGCTAGTCTTTCTCTGTAGCTACCCCCATTCAGACACTTAGAGGGCTCCCTTGCCTGGAGTCCTTCTCTGTTGTTTGGCGTGTCAGGCAAATAGAGGGGCCCCCCTGGCTGGGGTCCTATTCTGTAGATAGGTGTGTCAGGCACTTAAAGGGGCACCCTGGGTGGGGTCCTACTCTGTAGTTCACTGCATTAGGCATTTGATGGGCCAGCCTCTCTATTGTTCAACTGCCAATGCTGGCCTGTGTGGGGAGAGAGGCTATGGTGATGGCTCCACCCGCTACACGTGATTCAGGTGTATTGCGTTGCTTCCATGGTTGCCTCGGTTTCCTTCATTGGCATTTCCCACCACCATCTCCCTCACATCCCCTCAATCTATCTCTCAGAAGTCAATAGCAGCCCTCGCCCTGGGATTGCTCCACAATCCCTAAACTCCAGCTCCCAGCTGCTGCGCCTTCCAGGAGACCAGTGTTCCTGCCTGGGGTGTGTATGGCTGTGGCAAGGACCGTCTGATTCTCATTCCGTTTAGGCTGTCACTGATCAGCTGTTTCACTCTCAGCCTTAAATGTTTCTTCTCTGACTCAGACAGTTGCCCCACTGTAGGGATCAGACCCCTGCTTCAGTTCCCCGACCTGCTGAAGGCAGGTCCAGTCCTGCTAACACTCCTGTTTTTCCCCCTAGATCCTTCATCCTATCGAGTTTTGCATGGTTCTATATATTCTTTTCCACTGGTCAGGTACTCCTGTCGGTTCTCAGCTGGAGTTCTGCATGCACTTCTATGTCTGAAGGTGTATTCCTGATGTATCCTTGGAGAGAGGTGTACTCCACGGTCCACTTACTCCTCCGCCATCTAGTTCTCTTTCCTCTGCTGTTTTTGCTCACTTGACTAATAACTACTTGTTGAATGAATATTGTCAGTTCTTCCTCTTCTACTGTGCTTATCTAGAGACTTGTAGATCATTATGTTTACTATATGCTGAATTCCAGGGAAATCTAGTCTGACTACAAAGTGGTTTGCCCTCTGGAATTATTTGAATTGTGTTTCCTTATCAAGGTAAATTAAGGGATATAGTGGTCTAAGTTACACATAAATACGTTAAATGTAGCATTTGGATACAGATAACTGTTTAGGATCAATGCAAGGAAATAGAGGAAAACAACAGAATGGGAAAGACTAGAGATCTCTTCAAGAAAATTAGAGATACCAAGGGAACATTTCATGCAATATGGGCTCGATAAAGGACAAAAATGGTAGGGACCTAACAGAAGCAGAAGATATTAAGAAGAGGTGGCAAGAATACACAGAAGAACTGTACAAAAAAGATCTTCACAACCCAGATAATCATGATGGTGTGATCACTCACCTAGAGCCAGACATCCTGGAATGTGAGGTCAAGTGGGCTTTGGGAAGCATCACTACGAACAAAGCTAGAGGAGGTGATGGAATTCCAGTTGAGCTATTTCAAATCCTGGAAGATGATGCTGTGAAAGTGCTTCACTCAATATGCCAGCAAATTTGGAAAACTCAGCAGTGGCCACAGGACTGGAAAAGGTCAGTTTTCATTCCAATCCCAAAGAAAGGCAATGCCAAAGAATGCTCAAACTGCCACACAATTGCACTCATCTCACATGCTAGTAAAGTAATGCTCAAAATTCTCCAAGCCAGGCTTTAGCAATACGTGAACCGTGAACTTCCAGATGTTCAAGCTAGTTTTAGAAAAGGCAGAGGAACCAGAGATCAAATCGCCAATATCCGCTGGATCATCAAAAAAGCAAGAGAGTTCCAGAAAACCATCTACTTCTGCTTTATTGACTATGCCAAAGCCTTTGACTGTGTGGATCACAATAAACTGGAAGATTCTGAAAAGAGATGGGAATACCAGACCACCTGACCTGCCTCTTGAGAAACCTGTATGCAGGTCAGGAAGCAACAGTTAGAACTGGACATGGAACAACAGACTGGTTCCAAATAGGAAAAGGAGTACATCAAGGCTGTATATTGTCACCCTGCTTATTTAACTTATATGCAGAGTACATCATGAGAAATGCTGGGCTGGAAGAAGCACAAGCTGGAATCAAGATTGCCGGGAGAAATATCAATAACCTCAGATATGCAGATGACACCACCCTTATGGCAGAAAGTGAAGAGGAACTAAAAAGCCTCTTGATGAAAGTGAAAGAGGAGAGTGAAAAAGTTGGCTTAAAGCTCAACATTCAGAAAACTAAGATCATGGCATCTGGTCCCATCACTTCATGGGAAATAGATGGGGAAACAATGAAAACAGTGTCAGACTTTATTTTTTGGGGCTCCAAAATCACTGTAGATAGTGACTGCAGCTATGAAATTAAAAGACGATTACTCCTTGGAAAGAAAGTTATGACCAACCTAGATAGCATATTCAAAAGCAGAGACATTACTTTGCCAACAAAGGTCTGTCTAGTCAAGGCTATGGTTTTTCCAGTAGTCATGTATGGATGTGAGAGTTGGACTGTGAAGAAAGCTGAGTGCCGAAGAATTGATGCTTTTGAACTGTGGTGTTGGAGAAGACTCTTGAGAGTCCCTTGGACTGCAAGGATATCCAACCAGTCCATCCTAAAGGAGATCAGTCCTGGGTGTTCATTGGAAGGACTGATGCTGAAGCTGAAACTCCAATACTTTGGCCACCTCATGTGAAGAGTTGACTCATTGGAAAAGACCCTGATGCTGGGAGGGATTGGGGGCAGGAGGAGAAGGGGATGACAGAAGATGAGATGGCTGGATGGCATCACTGACTCAATGCACATGAGTTTGAGTGAACTCCGGGAGTTGGTGATGGACAGGGAGGCCTGGCGTGCTGCAATTCATGGGATTGCAAAGAGTCGGACACGACTGAGCAACTGAACTGAACTGTTTAGGTTTTAAGGAAGCCTTCTTTTGGGGCGAAATTCTCTTCATTATTATGTTTACTTTCTTTTAACCATGTTCTTCCCAGTTCACTTTTGATATCAAGGACAGTTAAGAGATTTCTATGGATAAATAGACATTTTAATGGTGGTTAAACCATTGTCAAATTCTGTGTAGTATATACAAAATCTGAAGAAAAATTCTGTATTTACACCATTCTTATCTCTTTTACAATATCTTTCCTAAATTACACTTTAAAGTAATTAATATCTGCCCCCAATTTTGGATCAAGGTGTTTTGCTATTGTAGATTATACCACTGGTAAGAAGTTGTTATAGCTAAAAGTTTTAACTAAGAGGTGCGTATAATATGATGATTAAGAGCAAACATTTTGGATTAGAATTCTGGCTTTTCCATATACTTAAAGTACAATCACAAGGGACTTTCTGAGCTTTAGTTTCCTTATCTGTAATGTAGAGATAATGAAAAATTTTATTTTATAGGCCAATTGTGATAATGGAATTATATAGCCCATAATTTTCAGCACAGTTCCTGGCACATAGACAGCATTCAATAAAAACCAGTTATTATTGATAATATTATTTTAGCAGTATAATAACATAATAGCAAACATTACATTTTAGGCTAAGAATATGGCTAGAATTGGGCAAATGCGTACTTGCAGGTAAATTTTTAGAAATCCTTAAATTTATTTTTCCCAGATCAAATCTGCTCTTCCAGGGAAAGATGTTGATTGTCATCGTACAGTAATTTCTTTGTTTATTGTACTTTTGCAGCATTTCAGAATGCCTTGAAGATTTTTCACAGGATAAAAGGTGGTCGAGTTCCAGTTTCTGAAGTGGATAAAGTGTTGGATAGCATGGATATCTTGGTAGTCCCTGAAACTTTGCAGGAAGTGATAAAATGTGCTGATATCAACAGTGAGTTATTTGAATTGATGTATACGTATTTCTTTCTTGGCTACCAATTTTTCTGTTTCATCCTTTACTTCTCCTTTTCCTACTTGATTCTTGCCCTTTGCCATGACACTGCTTACTGGTGTCTATGATAAAAGGTAGTCTGGAAAAATTAAGTGAGAAATTTCTAATTGTTATATTTTGGTATGTTTGGCAAAAATATAAGAGAAAAATGGAATTTTTTTCTTTTCAATGTTATCTCTCTTTGCCAATAGTCATTTCTTGTCTTTGTGGAGAGATAGTTTCTGTGGTATCAAGAGCATTGACTCCACAAGTTAGGAGAGCTAAATTTCTTAAATTTCCAACTTTGTTTTGTAGCTTTGATTACAAAATCTTCCTGTGCTGTACAATTACATTCTCTTTAAATACTATCTTTAGCATATATTTTATATTAGGTGTTTACATGTGACCAAGAGATGTCCTATAATAATGGATTGATTAGTGATTGATTAATTGATTTATCCATTCATTTAGTGAGTCAGATAGTCATTTAATATCTACTGTGCCTGAAACTGGCAGGTGATAGATACACAGATGAATAAAACATATTTATTGTTCTGAAGGAGCTCACATTCTGATGTAGAAAAGGCGAATAAACTGAAAATTATGATAACATATGTAGCAAATACTATTATAGAGTGTATATATGCATATTGGAAGCACTAGAGAAAGATTATTAGAGGAGGTGATGTCTGAGCTGAATGTTGAAGGATTTGTAGGAGTTAGTTGCAGATGGTGGTAGAGGGTGAAACTTTTTAGACTGAGGGAGCAGTTTGTGTAAATGTGGCAGGAAAATAATGAGACATGGCATCCTTTCTGGTGGGATTCTACTGGATTTTGTCATTTGGTAGTGGTAGCTTTATAGTGGGCCTTTGGTTGGTGAAGTGTAGTCTGGAGGTAGAAGCAGGCTGCATGCAGTTTCAGTAGGTGGTCATTTATGGTGGGCTCTTGGGTAATAGACATGAGTGGAGAGTTATATGTATTGGAATGTGAAGATGTATATAAATAGGAATTTTAAAGACTAATCTCAAGTCATATTATTAAATAGCCTTCAGGGCATGCTCTACCAGGAGCAACAGAAATCATATGTGAAACGACTGCAGTGCCTTGCATTTTGGCTTATGGAATTCTAGTTTGGGCTTCTAGATCACCCTCTTTATTTGGAACCACGGTTTAGACAAATAATACTACTTTCATAGGATTATTGTAGGATACAGATATAAAAATTTATCATTGTTTGGCACCTAGAACAGGCTCAAGAAATGTGAAGCAGAAACCTAAGAATCATCCTTGACAGCTATGTTCTCTATGTTTTCCTTGTGAAATTATTACGAAGTACTATTATTTTAAAATCCTACATATCTCTTAAATCTTTCTGTTTTCCAGTATTACTACATTTTTCCTTAGGACAATGGGAAGTCTACCCATATTCTAACAAGTCTACCCATACCTGGGCTTCCCTGATAGCTCAGTTGGTAAAGAAGCTGCCTGCAATGCAGGAGACCCTGGTTCAATTCCTGGGTCTAGAAGATCCCCTGGAGAAGGGACAGGCTGCCCACTCCAGTATTCTTGGCCTTCCCTTGTGGCTCAGCTGGTAAAGAATCTGCCTGCAACGTGAGAGACCTGGGAGACCTTGATCCCTGGGTTCGGATGCTCTCCTGGAGAAGGGAAAGGCTACCTACTCCAGTATTCTGGCCTGGAATTCCATGGAGTCACAAAGAGTTGGACATGACTGAGCGACTTTCACTTTTCACTTTCACCCATATCTAGTCTTAATCTCCCTTTACACTGTAGCCAGAAAGATCTTTTCAAAAGAAGCATCTGGTCATGTTACCTTCTTTGTATAAAATCTAATAATACCTCTTTAATGGACAAGACTTTGCAAAGTCTGGCCTTTACCTGGATCTTAGTTTTATCTCAGACCACATTCTCCCTTACTGTCTGTGCCTTTTTAGAGTTTCAACCTTATACTGCTCTCCTCCTGTGACAGCCATTACACATATTCTGTTCTTTTCCTGGAATATTCCTCTCCACCTAGTTATTCCTGCTTATATGTGAAA
The DNA here is from genome assembly GCF_029407905.1 of Bubalus kerabau. Taxonomy (NCBI): domain Eukaryota; kingdom Metazoa; phylum Chordata; class Mammalia; order Artiodactyla; family Bovidae; genus Bubalus; species Bubalus kerabau. The sequence continues at coordinate 17,753,239 of NC_073627.1, read as the reverse complement.
AGTGAAAGTGAAAGTTGCTCAGTCATGTCTGACTCTTTGTGACCCCATGGACTATACAGTCCATGAAATCCTCCAGGCCAGAATACTGGATTGGGTAGCCTTTCCCTTCTCCAGGGGATCAACCCAATCCGGGGATTGAACCCAGGTCTCCCACATTGCAGGCAGATTCTTTACCAGCTGAGCCACAAGGGAAGGCCAAGAATACTGGAATTGGGTAACCTATCCCTTCTCCAGCGGATTTTCCTGACCCAGGAATCAAAATGTGGTCTCCTGCATTGCAGGCGGATTCTTTACCAGCTGAGCTATCAGGGAATTATTTATTTATTTTTTAAAAATTTTATTTATTTTTAATTGAAGGATAATTGCTTTATAATATTGTGTTGGTTCCTGCCATACATCAATATGAATCAGCCATAAGTGTACATATGTCTACTCCCTGTGAACGTCTCTCCCACCCCCCACCCCACCCCACCTCTCTAGGTTGTCACAGAGCACAGGTTTGAGCTCCCTGAGTCATACAGCAAATTCCCACTGGCTATCTGTTTTACATGTGGTAATGTTTCCATGCTACTCTCTCCATTTGTCCCACCCTTTCTTTCAACCCATGTCCACAAGTCTGTTCTCTGTGTCTGCATCTCCACCGCTACCCTGCGTATACATTCATCAGTACCATCTTTCTAGATTCCATTTATGTGTGTTAGTATTTGATATTTGTTTTTCTCTTTCTGACTTACTTCATTTTATATAATAGGCTCTAGATTTGTCCATGTCACGTGAGCCAACACAAGTACATTCCTTTTAATAGCTGAGTAATATTCCATTGTGTATATGTACCACAACTTCTTTATCTGTTCATCTCTCGATGAACATCTAGGTTGTTTCCATGTTTTAGCTACTATTGTAAATGATACTGCAATGAACATTGGGATACATATATCTTTTTAAATTATGGTTTCCTCAGAGTCCTTCTTAATACTTTAAATCTAAACTACACTCTGTTTTTTAGAGATGTTTCCCTGACCTCTCTGAGTAGGTCATATTCTCATATTGTACACTTTCACAGGATTGATCTCAGTTGCAATTTATATTTTAAACTGTTTGATTAAGGTTTGTGTATTATTTAAGACTAGTTAAGCACCAGGAGAGCAGATATCGTGTCTACTTTTGCTCAATATTGTATCCTCAGTATGTAACACAGTGAATATGGCAGATATTAACTGCTGAAACAATGTTGAAAGAATTAATAATTCTCACTCCTTATTCCATCTCCCCCAGTCAGGAAGAACAAGATTTCTTCATTTTGTCATACTAATGAAGTCTTATGTTTCAGTGTATACTGAATTACTAATTCATAATTCCAGATATTGTTCAAAGCCCATAATAGCTGGTCCTTTGTTCCTACTTGCACATATTTATGTGGTGTTGTAATTTTAGAATAGGATAGTAGCCGTATTGTGTTCAAAAGGAAATACAGTATCTAAACTAAGGAATTCTTTGTATTACAGGCAATCAAATGGTGGATATTGGGGATATCATATTTACTTTGGATGAACTACAGCAAGAGTATGAGAATATTTGTAAGTGATCTCTTGTTGCTATAGCAAGTTTTGTTTATAAATTATCTTTAAGTACTAATTTATAGATTTTATTATATGAGTTTTGAAAGACTTCTTTAAACTCTACTCTCTTAAATCAGAGAGATAAAAATTTAATATCAGTCAGTTCAGTTCAGTTCAGTCGCTCAGTTGTGTCCGACTCTTTGTGACCCCATGAATCTCAGCATGCCAGGCCTCCCTGTCCATCACCAACTCTCGGATTTCACTCAGACTCACGTCCATCGAGTCAGTGATGCCATCCAGCCATTTCATCTTCTGTCATCCCCTTCTCCTCCTGCCCCCAATCCCTCCCAGCATCAGAGTCTTTTCCAATGAGTCAACTCTTCGCATGAGGTGGCCAAAGTACTGGAGTTTCAGCTTTAGCATCATTCCTTCCAAAGAAATCCCAGGCTGATCTCCTTCAGAATGGACTGGTTGGATCTCCTTGCAGTCCAAGGGACTCTCAAGAGTCTTCTCCAACACCACAGTTCAAAAGCATCAATTCTTTGGCGTTCAGCCTTCTTCACAGTCCAACTCTCACATCCATACATGACCACAGGAAAAACCATAGCCTTGACTAGACGGACCTTTGTTGGCAATGTAATGTCTCTGCTTTTGAATATGCTATCTAGGTTGGTCATAACTTTCCTTCCAAGGAGTAAGCATGTTTTAATTTCATGGCTGCAGTCAAAGTAGTAACACTAAAAAAAAGGGAATATTTAATTTGCAATTTGTGGTCATTCTGATATCCTGACATTGACTGTTTAAAAAACCATAGTATGTTTTTCTCTATCACTCATTGTTTAGTTTTTCTTCATTAAGTGCATTGTTTTTTTTTTCTGTTCAGTTTAGTTGCTTGCTCGTGTCCGATCTTTGCTACCCCATGAACTGCAGTATGGCAGACCTCCCTGTCCATCACCAACTCCTGGAGTCTACCCAAACCCATGTCCATTGTGTTGGTGATGCCATCCAATGGTCTCATCCTCTGTCATCCCCTTCTCCTCCTGCCCTCAATCTTTCCCAGCATCAGGATCTTTTCAGATGAGTCAGCTCTCCACATCAGGTGGCCAAAGTCTTGGAGTTTCAGCTTCAACATCAGTCCCTCCAATGAACACCCAGGACTGATCTCTTTTAGGATGGACTGGTTGGATCTCCTTGCAGTCCAAGGGACTCTCAAGAGTCTTCTCCAATGCCACAGTTCAAAAGCATCAAATACATTGTCATTCTTTACTCTTTGTCTCATTTATCCAAATGTCATTTGATGAAGATTATCTATGTACATAATTTTAAGGATTATATAGCTCTATAAAGCTTGCTAGAAAAAAAAAAGCAGCCTCTTGTCTAATCCTCCTCTCAGCTTCTCCAGAGGCAAAAATTTCAAATGTTTTAGCTGATTACTTGATATTTACCTTCATGACTGAAAATAGCATGTTTATATTGCTACTTGTTAATTTCTAAAATTTTAGGTAGACAAAGTAAACTTCCTACTATTGATGCTGAAAGCTTGGCTTCTCTGCACCCATGCTGGATTGAATCTCAGAAACAGAGTTTTGAGTGAAGTAGAAAAGAAAGCTTTATTGATTTGTCAGGCAAAGGGGAACACAGTGGACTCCTGTCCTGAAAAACTATGTGTCCCAACCCAGGGGAGTTTGGTCAGAGCTTTTATAATAATGGTCCAAGAGTAGGGTCTCTGACAAAATTAGGGTGTGTATAGATGCTTTCAAATTGTGGTGCTGGAGAAGACTCTTGAGAGTTCCTTGGACAGCAAGGAGATCAAACCAGTGAATCCTAAAGGAAATCAGTCCTGAATATTCATTGGACAGACTGATGGTGAAGCTGAAGTTCTAATACTTTGGCCACCTGATGCAAAGAGCCGACTCATTGGAAAACACCCTGATGCTGGCAAAGATTGAGGGCAGGAGGAGAAGGGGATGACAGAGGATGAGATGGTTGGATGGCATCACTGACTCAATGGACATGAGTTTGAGCAAACTCTCAAACTCTCTAAGTCCAGGGAGGCCTGGACTTGGCGACTGAGCAACAAACACCAGCAGGGCTTGCACTCCCTTAACCTTGTCTCAGGTGGTTGGTCTCCTATCTTGATTAGTTTCTATGATCCCTTTAGTCTTGCCTCTGATAGTTACTTGGCTGCTTCTCCCTTGATTGTTGTTGTTCAGTCGCTCAGTCATGTCCAACTCTTTGCAACCCCATGAACTGCAGCATACCAGGCTTCCATGTCCTTCACCATCTCCCAGAGTTTGCTCAAACTCATGTCCATCAGGTCCATGATGCCATCCAACAATCTCATCCTCTGTTGTCCCCTTCTCCTGCCTTCAATCTTTCCCAGAATCAGGGTCTTTTCCAATGAGTCAGTGCTTTGCATCAGGTGACCAAGTACTGGAGCTTCAGCTTCAGCATCAGTTCTTCCAGTGAATATTCAAGGTTGATTTTCTTTAGGATTGACTGGTTGGATCTCCTTGCTGTCCAAGAGACTCTCAAGAGTCTTTTCCAGCATCACAGTTTGAAGGCATCAATTCTTTGGCACTTAGCCTTTTTTATCCCTGGCTCTTACATCTGTACATGATTACTGCAAAAACCATAGCTTAGACTATACAGACCTTTGTCAGCAAAGTAATGTCTCTGCTTTTTAATACACTGTCTAGGTTTCAGGGTAGGTCATGGAGGCTGGAGTTTTGCCTGTGAGAAACCGGGGACACAAGGACTTCCATGCCTGGGGGGCCCACAGAGCCTCATTTGGTTTTACTATTGAAAATAAGAATTTAGTTCTGTTTCATTTTCCCTGTCTACACCACATCCACCTACTCTTCTTGAACCTATTAAGAAGAGATGGGAAGAATACACAGAAGAACTCTGCAAAAAAGATCTTCATAACCCAGATAACCACAAATGGGCAATTATTCATCTAGACCCAGACAGCCTGGAGTGCAAAGTCAAGTGGGCCTTAGGAAGCATCACTACGAACAAAGCTAGTGGAGGTGATGGAATTCCAGTTGAGCTATTTCAAATCCTAAAAGATGATGCTGTTAAAGTGCTGCATTCAATATGCCAGCAAATTTGGAAAACTCAGCAGTGGCCACAGGACAGGAAAAGGTCCGATTTCATTCCAATCCCAAGGAAAGGCAATCCCAAAGAATGCTCAAACTACCTCACAATTGCACTCATCTCACACACTAGCAAAGTAATGCTGAAAATTCTCCAAGCAAGTCTTCAATAGTACGTGAACTGAGAACTTACAGATGTTCAAGCTGGATTTAGAAAAGGCAGAGGAACAAGAGATCAAATTGCCAACATCCATTGGATTATATAAAAAGCAAGAGAATTCCAGAAAAAAACATCTACTTCTGCTTCACTGACTACTCTAAATTCTTTGACTGTGTGGACCACAACAAATTGTGGAAAATTCTTAAAGAGACAGGATTACCAGACTGCCTTACCTACCTCCTGAAAAATCTGTATACAGGTAAAGAAGCAACAGTTAGAACTGGACATGGAACAATAGACTGGTTCTAAATCGGGAAAGGAGTATGTCAAGGCTGTATATTGTCACCCTGCTTATTTAACTTATATGCAGAATACATCATGCAAAGTGCTGGGTTGCATGAACCACAATCTGGAATCAGGACTGCCGGGAGAAATATCAGTAACCTCAGATGTGCAGATGACACCAGGGTTATGACAGAAAGTGAAGAGGAATTAAAAAGCCTCTTGATGAAAGTGAAAGATGACACTGAAAAATTGACTTAAAACTCAACATTCAAAAAATGAAGATCATGGCATTTTGTCCCACCACTTCATGGCAAATAAATGGGGAAACAGTGACAGACTTTATTTTCTTGGGCTCCAAAATCACTGTAGATGGTGACTGCAGCCATGAAATTAAAAGATGCTTGTTCCTTGGAAGAAAAGCTATGACCAACCTAGACAGCATATTAAAAAGCAGAGACATCACTTTGCTGACAATGGTCCATCTAGTTAAAGCTATGGTTTTTCCAGTAGTCATGTATGTATGTGAGAGTTGGACCACGAAGAAAGCTGAGCGCCAAAGAATTGATGCTTTTGAACTGTGCTGTTGAAGAAGACTCTTGAGAGTCCCTTTGACTGCAAGGAGATCCAACCAGTCCATCCTAAAGGAAATCAGTCCTGAATATTCATTGGAAGAACTGATGCTGAAACTGAAGCTCCAGTACTTAATCACCTGATGCAAAGAACTGATTCATTGGAAAAGACCCTGATGCTGGGAAAAATTGAAGGTGGGAGGGGAAGGGGACAACAGAGGATGAGATTGTTGGATGGCATCACAGACTTGATGGTCATGAGTCTGAGAAAGCTCCAGGAGTTGGTGATAGACAGGGAAGCCTGGCATGCTGCAGTCCATGGGATTGCAAAGAGTCGGACAAGACTGAGTGACTGAACTGAACTGAACATTTTATGTGTAGTTATATTCCTGGAATCTCTCTTCATTAACATTCTGAAAGAAGAATTTTCACTTCTTTCCCCGTATCAGATTCTGTACTCATGTTTGATTGGCAGTTTAAGTAGAGAATTCTAGGTTGGAAATACATTTCCTTAGAATTTTTCTGTTTTCCAGTTTTCAGTGTTGCTGTCAAATCCACAATTCTTTTGATTCCTGACTTTTTGTATGTAACTGATTTTTTTCTTTGAAATTTTATAGAATAATTTCTTTACCTTTAGTGTTCTGAAATTTCATGATTATGTGCCTTGAAATAGATTGTTTTGGGAACAATTGTGTTGGGTACAGTATAATGTGATTCTGAGAAATTTAAGCAATTTGTTGATGATTTCCTTTCCTCTCTGAAACATTTATTACTTGGATACTTGACATCCTGGATGGATTCTCCTCTTTTTTTTTTTTTTTAAAAAAAAAACCTTTTTCTCTGTCATTTTTTGGTGAGATGTACTTAACTTTATCTTCCAATGCATGTGTTTAGGCTTTCATTTGTACTTTCAAGATTTCCAAGAATTTTTTTTCCCTTCTGAAAGTATGTTCTTTTAACATCTTCTTGTTACATGGATATTCCTATTGTTCCATGAACATAATATCTTCTGTTGTGCTAAGGATGATGTTTAAAAAATTTTCTTTTTCATTCATAGTGTTTTCTCCAAGTTATTTTTCTCTTATTTGGCCTTCATTTTAGAGGCATTCTCCAAATGTCTGGTGATCTTTGGTTGTCTGCTTATGTTCCAAAAGCTGTTTGGAAACTCTGAGACTGGAAGTGGAACTGGTTGACTATGGACTGAACACTCTAGAGTAGTGGTTCTTAACCAGAAGTGATTTTGGTTATCACTCTCCCACAGGAACATTTGGCAACATGTGGAGATGCTTTTTGGTCATTAAAACATGTGTAACTGGCATTAAGTGATTAGAGGCCAGGGATGCTTTTGTTGACTTAAAAAAAAAAAAAAAGCACAACCTAAAAGTTGAGAATTGTGTTTTATTTGGGGCATTAATGAGGACTTAAGCCTGGGATACAGCCCCTCAGAAAGCTCTGAGGGACTATTCCAAAGAGATAAGGGAGGAGCCAGGATATACAGGAGTTTTTGCAAAACTCCTATAGAATTCATGTAATCAAATATCAAAATATTACTGCTCATTAAAGAAAATCCAGACATCTAAAGTTAATGAGTCTATTGCTTTTCTATGTATGGGAAGATGCAAGAGTCTGGGCTTAATGAAATTATTCCTTTGACATGCACTTTAACTATGTAGAGCCAATATTCTGTTTTTCTCCATCCTGAACCCACTCAGGATGCACCATGGGGGTGGCTGCAGTGGCTGATGGTTTGATGGCCTCAACAGATTTTGTTTACTGATATGGTGGGTGATATTCTTTGTGTGCACTTTTACTCTTTTTTTTTTTTTTGGCTGTGTGACATGTGGGATCCTAGTTCCCTGATCAGCAATCGAACCCATGCCCCCTGCTTTGGAAGTTCAGAGTCTTCCAAAGTCTTCAAAGTCCACTGGACCTTCAGGGAAGTCCCTGCACACATTTCTAGATATCCACTTCTCCCCCTCTTAATAAGGAATTGAAGTGAAGTGAAATTGCTCAGTCGTGTCTGACTCTTTGCAACCCCATCAACTGCAGGCTTCTCCATCCATGGGATTTCCCAGGCAAGAGTGAGGAATCGTGTGTCCCCAGATGCCAATACTGCTGAGGTCAGGGCATCATGCTATAGGCAATCTGGCTGGATTTTTGCCTCGAAGACCCTTGACATCAGCATCTTTAGGGTGTTTTTCCTTTCAAAATTGTCAGTGTTTTCAAAGAAGCAGCTTCTGGTTTCCTTCTTGGAGGCTGTAAGTTATCTTGCCAGAGTTTCAGGTGTTTAATGAGACAAAAGAACTGGAGTTCTCTTTATTCAGTGGTAATTGTCATGTAACCCTCCCTTTTCATTATAATACCCTTACTCTCTTCTATGTTTTGTATTCCCTGACACAGAGACCTTGTGTTTAACCCTCTCTGGTGAATTGTTAGTCTTCTGCTGGAAGGGGAGATCAGTACATGGCCATGAGAAAATATATGGGTGTGTGAAGGTTATCTAGATATCTGATTACTGCTTAAACAGACTTTTAAACAACCCTTTATTTCCAGTTTTACTCTTTCCTTCACTTTCAGAAGTAACTAGATGCCGCTAATTTAGGAGGTTTTGTGTTATGAATTGGGTTGTTGGCTTTTTCCTTCTGGTTTAGAATTCAGCCTTTTCCCATCTACTAAATTCATGCAGTTGTTTCTTTTCCTGTTCTTCTTCTTATGGATTTATGATATTTTAAGAATAATTTTAATGGGATTTTTGAAAGCTGTTCAATTTGCCATCATTACCTGAAAGTTTCAAAGTTTATTTTGAATTCTAATTTTGTCTCTGGTTTTACATTTATTTTTCTTTTCCTGCATAGATATTACTGATAATCACATACCCACTCCCATGCATGATTCTCATCATTTATAATTTTTTATGAATCTTTGCTGATTTTCTATTAGTTCTATTACTGTGAAAGGAGAATAGTATTGAAATATACAATTGTGGATTTGTCTGTTTCTCCCTTCATTTTTTTGGGCTTTGATTCATGCATCTTGAAGCTCTGTTAGTTTCATTCACATTTAGGATAGTTGTATCTTCTTGGCAAACTGGCTCTTTTATCATTATGTAATGTGTATGTAATCAATGGTAATTTTCTTTGCTCTGCAATTTACTTTTTCAAATATTAATAAAACTACTTCAGCTTTCTTTTAATTAGTGTTTACATGTATAGATTTTCTATCCTTTTCTTTTTACCTTCTTATATCATCATATCTGGGCTTCCCAGGTGGCTCAGTGGTAAAGAATCCACCTACCAAGCAGGAGCTGTGAGTTCGATCCCTGGATCGGGAACATCCCCTGGAGAAAAAAATGGCAACCCACTCCAATATCTTTGCTGGAAATCCCATGGATAGAGGAGCCTGGCAGTCTTTAGTCCATGGGGTTGCAAAAGAGTCAGACACGACTTAGTGACTAGCAACAACAACTCTCCTCATATTTCAGGTATTTTGTAAACCACGTAGGGTTGGGTGAACGTGAACGTGAAAGTTGCTCAGTCGTGTCCGACTCTTTGCAACCCCATGGACTATACAATCCATGGAATTCTCCAGGCCAGAATACTGGAATGGGTAGTCTTTGACTTCTCCAGGGAATCTTCCCAACCCAGGGATCGAACCCAGGTCTCCCGCATTGCAAGTGGATTCTTTACCATCTGAGCCACAAGGGAAGTCCAAGAATATTGGAATGGGTAGCCTATCCCTTCTCCAGCAGATCTTCCTGATGCAGGAATTGAGCTGGGGTCTCCTGCATTGTAGGTGGATTCTTTACCAACTGAGCTATCAGAGAAACCCCGTAGAATTGGGTGATGCTTTTAAATTCATTCTTTTAATTCCTGTTTTTTAATTGGAGTGTCTAGGTCATTTTTGTAGAAGGCAATGGCACCCCACTCCAGTACTCTTGCCTGGAAAATCCCATGGATGGAGGAGCCTAGTAGGCTGCAGTCCATGGGGTCGCTAAGAGTCGGACACGACTGAGCGACTTCACTTTCACTTTTCACTTTCATGCATCGGAGAAGGAAATGGCAACCCACTCCAGTGTTCTTGCCTGGAGAATCCCAGGGACGAGGGAGCCTGGTGGGCTGCCGTCTATGGGGTCGCACAGAGTCGGACACGACTGAAGTAGCAGTAGCAGGTCATTTTTACTTAATGTGATTAATCCTTTCAGATATAGGTAACCATGTTATTTCTTTTCTATTTTTTCCTTTCTTTTTCAACCTTTTCTACCTTCTTTTTTGGAAGTTTTTAAAAAATTCTTTAAAAAAATTTACCTATATATTTTTTTCACCATATGTCTGCATTTTTCAGTAATTATTCTAAGGATTATAACATACATATTTAACCTTCAGTTTAGTCAGTCAGTTCAGTCCCTCAGTCATGTCCGACTCTTTGCAACCCCATGGACTGCAGCACGCCAGGCTTCCCTGTCCACCAACTCCTGGAGCTTACTCAAACTCATGTCCATCGAGTCGGTGATGCCATCCAACCATCTCATCCTCTGTTGTCCCCTTCTCCTCCCGTCTTCAATCTTTCCCAGCATCAGGGTCTTTTCCAATGAGTCAGTTCTTTGCATCAGGTGACCAAAGTATTGGAGTTTCAGCTTCAGCATCAGTCCTTCCAATAAATATTCAGGACTGATTTCCTTTAGGATTGACTGGTTGGATCTCCTTGCAGTCCAAGGGACCCTCAAGAGTCTTCTCCAACACCACAGTTCAAAAGCATCAATTCTTCTGTGCTCAGCTTTCTTTATAGTCCAACTCTCACATCCATACTTAACTACTGGGAAAACCATAGTTTTGACTAGATGGACCTTTGTTGGCAAAGTAATGTCTCTGCTTTTTAACTTGCTAAGTTAGTCATTGTTTTTCTTCCAAGAAACAAGCGTCTTTTAATTTCATGGCTGCAATCACCAGCTGCAGTAATTTTGGAGCCCAAGAAAATAAAGTCTGTCACTGTTTCCATTGTTTCCCCATCTATTTGCCATGAAGTGATGGGACTGGATGCCATGATTTTAGTTTTCTGAATGTTGAGTTTTAAGCCAACTTTTTCACTTTCCTCTTTCACTTTCATCAAGAGGCTCTTTAGTTCTTTGCTTTCTGCCATAAGGGTGGTGTCATGTGCATATCTGAGGTTATTGATATTTCTCCCGGCAGTCCTGATTCCAGCTTGTGCTTCATCCAGCCTGGCATTTCACATGATGTACTCTGCATATAAGTTAAATAAGCAGGGTATTTTATTTAACCTTAAAGTATATGAAAATAAATATTTTACCACTTTCAAGTAAAATATAGAAATTTTATCAATGTGTAGGTCTTTTTACCTTCTGATCTTATGTTCTGATTTTATGTATTACAACTACATTCTTGGAAAGCATACCAGATAATATAATGTTTTGCTTTCAATGATTAAACATATTTTAAACTATCAAGAGGAGAGGAATAGTCTTATATTTAACCAAATCTTTGCCATTATATATTTTTCTTCTTTCATATTGACTGCTTACATGTCTTTTGAATATCATGCTTTTAATAATTTTAAAGGATTAAGCTTCTGTATGAAAAACTTCTTTTAATCATTTTTTTAAAAGAGCAGATCTACTAAAAATGAATTAGCTTTATTTTTCTTCATCTGAGAATATCTTTATTTTCTCTACTTTCTGAAGGATATTTTTATTGGATATAGGATTCTGAGTTGACAGTTATTTTCTTTCAACATTTTAAAATGTTGTTCTTTTTACTTTTGACTTCCACAGTTTCTGAAAAGAAATCTGATGTTATCCAAATAATAAAATACACTGTTTTTCTCTGACTGCTTTCAAGATACTTTCTTTTTTCTTTAGTTTTTAGCCATTTGATTATGATGCATTGGGAGTGTGTTTTTTTGAGTTTATCCTTTTGGGGTTCACTGAGCTTCTTGGATCTATCTTGCCAAACTTGCAATCCTCTGTCATTGTAACTTCAAATATTTGTTCTGCACCACATTTTCTCCCGTCTTCTTGAGACTGCAAAGACACAAATGTTAGCCCTCTTTGATGTTGTCACACAGATCCTTGACACTTTGTTAATTTTGTTTTCATTCTTATTTACGTCTACTGTTTAAATTGAATAATTTCAATTAATGTGTCTTCAGTTTCAAAAACTATCCCTCTGACATCTCCATTATGTTGTTGAACCTATCTGATTAATTTTTTTTACTTTAATTATTATATTTTTAAGTTTTAAATTTCCAAATTTGGTTCTTCTTTATATCTTTTGTTTTCTGAGACTTTCTATCCTTCTATTTTGAGTGCTGGTTTTTTTTCACTGTAATTTGGAGCATTTTTAGAATAGATGCTTAGAAGTTTATTTATTTATTTGGCTGTGTTGGGTCTTAGTTGCAGCATGCAAGAACTTCATTGCATCATGCAGGATCTTTCATTGTGGTGCATGGGCTCTCTAATTATGATGCTTAGGCTCAGTAGTTGTGGTGCCTGGGCTTAGTTGCTCTGGTGTATGTGGGATCTTAGTTCTCAGGGATTGAACCTGTGTCCCCTGCATTGCAAGGCAGATTCTTAACCCCTGGACCACCTGGGAGCTCCTTGCTTGAAAGTTTTTATAAGGCAATTTCAATGTCATTTTAACTTGGCCTTGACATCAGTTGCTTGTCTTTTCCCATGACATCAGTTGGTTGTCTTTTCCCATGCAAACTGAGATTTTCTTTGTTCTTCACATGTGAAGTGGTTTTGAATTATATCTTGGACATTTTGAAGATTAAGTTGTGAGACTGTGGGTCTAAAATTCTTTGGAAATTCTTTGGAAAATGTTGAAATCTTGTTTTGGTAGGAATTTGACTCAATTTGGTTTAGGCCACAAATTTCAATTAATTGTCTGTGTTTTTCAGTTTCAATATCAGTTTGTTTTTCATAGCCTTTGCAGTGCTATTCAAATCTGTGTGTCATCCAGAGCCAAAGTGGAACTTGGGTAGTGGTCTATCCTGAAGTTTAGTTCTCAGAGTTATGGTGTATTGTTTAGGGCCAAATTCATGCATGTGCAGATCAGGGGTGAGTGCAGGAGTTTATAAGCAGCTTTATGAGATCATTTTCCTGAGCTACTCCCTCTCCACAATCTATTTAGTACTTTTTAATCTCTGAGAGTTCTCATTTTTGTTTCTCTAGCTGAAAACAGTGATTTACTTAACAACACCCTGCTACACAGTTCTATATCAATGCCCATGTCTAAGGCCAAGTGGCCAAAGGACACAGAGAGAATAAAAACAACTTGCTAATATATTCCTCTACTTTTTTGAATATATAAAATATGCTAATAATTACTGTGTTAATGTATTTGTATGATAGTTTTATGAGCTCTTCCATTTCTGAACCAGTTTCTATCAATTGATTTTTCTGCTCATTGTGGCTTATATTTTCCTATTATTTTGGATGCCTAGTAGTTTTTGATGGGATACTATACATTGTGAAGTTTATGTTATTTGCTGACTTTTGTAGCATTCCTTTAAATAGTGTTGGATTTTGTCCTGATGCAGTTTAGGTAGTTGGAATCAGTTAGGTCCTTTGGAAGCTTGTTTTCTAAAGTTTTTTAAGGGTGATCTCAGAGCAGCTTTTAATGCTAATTTAGCTCCACTACTAAGGTAGCATTCTTCAGATGATTCTACTAGATGTCCCATATATTATAAGATCTTTCTGCTTTGGTTGGTGAGATCATAAATTATTCTTAGGAATTGTTCTACCTATAATTTTCTGGTAATTCTTTCCTTGTTATTAGGTCATGCTCTCTCATGTATGTACAGATCAGTACTCAGCCAAAGTGTCAAGCAGACCCCTTCACTGATCTCCAGAGCTCAGCAGTTCTGTTTTCTCTTTGCTCTCATATTCTAGCCTCTTTGGCCTTCCTAATCTCTTCTCTCTACTCATTCAGACCAGTGGGCTCTACTTAGGTTTTACTTTCCTGTGCTGTGGAAACTGTCCAGACAGTAAGCTAGTGCAGTGGTAGGGCTCAGCTCATTTGTTACCCTTCTTTAAAGGATTACTGTCCTATGCTACCTCTTGTCCAGTGTCTGAAAATTATTCTTTTTCACATATCTTGTCCAGTTTTTTAGTTGCTTAAAGTTGGAGGGTAAAGTTAGTTCCTATTATGGTGTCTTGGCCAATAGCAGAAATGTCAAAGATTTTATTTTTTTACCCTATTCCTTTTTGAGAGGTAGCACTTAGAGGTCAATGTCTTTATCTTCAAGGATTTCTAGACTTTTTATACATAAAACTAATAAAATGTTATATGTCAATTAAAAAATAATAATAATAAAAAAATAATTTTAAGTTTCTAAATTTTTAAAGGAGAAGACAATGGCACCCCACTCCAGTACTGTTGCCTGGGAAATCCTATGGATGGAGGAGCCTGGTAGGCTACAGTCCATGGGGTCGCTAAGAGTCGGACACGACTGAGCGACTTCACTTTCACTTTTCACTTAAAATCCAAACACTTTCCTTCAATTGTTCATTGTAATACACCCTAAGCTAAGAAACTTTTTTTTTCTCTAAATGAAATGTCTTCATAATCAATATTGTATTGCTACTCTATTAGAAGTCTCTTGTTTTCTTTGGTTTTATAGGAACTTGATGCTCTCATGGAATTATTTTGAGGGTCAAGTGTTATAACATTTGATATATTTTTAAATGTGTTATTCAAATGCAAGGTACTATTCTGAGCCATGAGATGGATTTTGTAAATGAAGCCCCAACTGGGATATTAATATTTTTATAAAAACTTTATTTTATGTATGAAGTTACTAACCTCCTGCAAATGCTGCAAATTTTTAAGAGGGTTATTATTTTACTGTCTTACTTTAGGAGAGTATCATTTTATTTATAAAGTGTTCTAACTTTGTAAATATTTAAAAATTTCCCTTTACAACTTCTTCATATTTCTGCACCCTCGTAACTAAGGGATTTGTATCTATATTGGTTTATTAGTCTATTATCTTTCTGAATTGGGAAAGAGTAAGGAATGAGAACCATGTACTTCAGTAGGCTTTTGCTTTAGATTCAGTGTTGCTATGAATAGTGTTGGATGGAAGTATTTAACTATATTAAACCAGTAGATTATATTTAACCTAGTCAACCTTTTGGTCATCAGCTTTATTAGTTATTAACTTCATCTGATGTATTTGAGCAAATGATAATGTCTTGAAAAGTTTTCATGAGGACGTAAGTATTGTTTTTTAAAAGGCTTTACAAATTGTACAGGTAAATGAATTAATGGATGTTTCTTTTGCTTAGCAATTATGGAAGGAACAGCCTTGGATGAAGCTACTTCAAGAAAGTTATCAAATGTGTCAGGATGCTATCCACAATATAGGAAGAAAAGCATTTTATCTTCTGGACTGTCTGAATCATCATTATTCCAAAAGTTAAATACAAAGAGCCTCCAAAATCATAAAATTATGAGTGAGAATGATGACTATGAATTTAAAAGACCAAAAAATATTTTGCAAATAAGAAAATTCCAGGATGAGGTTGATAGCAGTGATATAGAATTCCAGGAACCATATTCAAAGGATGGCATGAACTTTAAGAAAAGTTCAGAGAAAGTTGAAATTCATGACTCAAAGTCTAAACCACAAGACTTGAAGCATGTTTCAGGCCTCAAAAAGTCCCTGGATAAAAGTGATATTTTTAGTATCCCAAAACTTCAGAAGCCAGCTGTGAGAAGGAGCTCTAGTCTTCTAAAACAAGTTTCATCTCAGGAAAAAACTGCAATTAATGCTCTGGGTCAGTATCATATATGTAAGACAACATCTGGGCCCTTTAGTTATTATAGAAATGAGCTGAAGTAAGCAATTATTAGATAGTTGTAGGCATTTCAATTGTCAATACTCTGGATAACCATCACTTTTGGAATTCAGGCCAGGGATACAATACTGTGGTTTTGATAGGAGTTCCTTTCCAGATGCTCCCTTTTTGAGGGGAGCATGAGTTTGAGTGAACTCTGGGAGTTGGTGATGGACAGGGAGGCCTGGCGTGCTGCAATTCATGGGGTTGCAAAGAGTCGGACACAACTGAGCGACTGAACTGAACTGAACTGAACTTGGGCTGAGAAGTTTATTCAGCGATTAATTGGAATCACTCAAGTTCAGAGGATGAGATGGTTGGATGGCATCACTGACTCAATGGACATGAGTTTGAGTAAATTCCAGGAGATGGTGAAGGACAGGGAAGCCGGGTGTGCTGCAGTCCGTGGGGTTGCAGAGAGTCAGACATGACTTAGTAACTGAACAAGTTCCCGAGAAAGTAGAGGGCCTATTTTCCTTTGGAAATGCTTTTTTTTTTGTCATTTATTTAACCAATTATATATGAAGTCTATGTGAAATTTTTGCTCAGAGTTCCATAATTTAAATTTAGGATATCCATAGTACTTCAGATATTCTTTTTTTTTTTTAATTTTAATTGGAAGGTAATTACAATATTGTGATTTTTTGCCATACATTCACATGAATCAGCCATGGGTGTACAGTGTGCTCCCATCCTGAATCCCCCTCCCACGTCCCTCCCTATCCCATCCCTCAGGGTCATCCCAGTGCACTAGCCCTGAGCACCCTGTCTCCTGAATCGAACCTGGACTGGATATCTGTTTCACACATGATAATATACATGTTTCAATGCTATTCTCTCAAATCATCCCACCCTTGCCTTCTCCCAGAGTCCAAAAGTCTGTTCTTTACATCTGTGTCTCTTTTGCTGTCTTGCATATATGGTCATCATTACCATCTTTCTAAATTCCATATATATGCGTTAATATACTGTATTGGTGTTTTTCTTTCTGACTTACTTCGCTCTGTATAATAGGCTCCAGTTTCATCCACCTCATTAGAAGTGATTCAAATGCATTCTTTTTAATAGCTGAGTAATATTCCATTGTGTATATGTACCACAACTTTCTTATCCATTTGTCTGCTGATGGGCATCTAGTTTGCTTCCATGTCCTGGCTATTGTAAACAGTGCTGTGATGAACATTGGGGTATACGTGTCTCTTTCAGTTCTGGTTTCCTCCGTGTGTATGCCCAGCAGTGGGATTGCTGGGTTGTATGGCAGTTCTATTTCCAGATTTTTAAGGAATCTCCACACTGTTCAGGTATTATTTCTTATGGATGTGGGAATATCAAGAGAAAATAATTAATAGTATACATCTCAGATCCCTAAGGCTTTATGATATTCCTCAAAGATGAGCAGTGACTTCCCAACCAGAGTATGTTTTTCTCTTATGTACTACTTATATCATGGAAGTATTGTGTATGTGCATGCATGCTTAGTCACTTCAGTCATGTCCAACTCTTTGCAACACTATGGACCATAATCCACCAGGCTTCTCTGTCCATGGGCTTCTCCAAGGAAGAATGCTGGAGTGGGTTGCCATGTCTTTCTCCAGGGACATATTGTGTAAGGAACCCAATTAAACACTCCTTTCTATAGGCCTCAGCTGGAGTTAATTTATATTTGTTTTATTTCAAGAAATTTACCAGCATTTAAAAATTATATTTTGTACTGAGTGATGTTGTTAAGATGAATGCTTTGTGAATCATTAGTGATTCTTATTCCCTGGTGGCTCAGATGTTAACAAATCTGCCTGCAGTGCCGGAGACCTGGGTTCAATCCCTGGGTCAAAAAGATCCCCTGGAGAAGGGAATGGCAACCCACTCCAGTATTCTTGCTTGGAGAACTCCATGGACAGAGGAGTCTGGTGGGCTACCATCCACAGGGTCGCAAAGAGTTAGACACGATGGAGCGACTAACACACACACATGCATGCTTCTAATAACTCAGTTGAAAAAGGAGTGTGATCTATTAAGGAGGCATAAAGATGTTTATTCTGATTCCTTTACTGATGCACTGCTTTTATGCCATGCCTCATTTCTGTCTCTGAGGTTTTTTGTATTTCATTAAGAATTAAAGCTCTGATTAAAGGAATAATGGAGTAGTAGGCATTTAGCCAGTGGGTAGAACAGGATTGTGGTAGAAAGTGGTTATCTACCTTGCTGGTATCACTAAAATCAAATGATTTCACCTACCACTGTCATACTTAGCATTCTGTATTTGGAAAAAGATAAAATAGTTTATCTCATACAACTTCTCCAAATAAACTGATGATGATTGAGCATCTGTGAAATGTGACTGCCACTTGATTTACATTTAAAAAACATTTAACATTTTTCATTATTAAATAATTTTAAATTCATAAGAGTTACACAGAAATGAAAACATTTCTACATACTCTTCATCTAATGTTCTGACCTATTAATATCTTATATAACCACAGTATAACAAAAAACTGGAAAATTAACACTGATACAACAATATTTACTAACATAGGACCTTATTAAAAATTTGACTGTTTTTCTATGAATGTCCTGTTTCTGATCCAGAATCTCATTCAGAATCACATGTTATACTTAGTTGTCATGTGTCCTAGTCTCCTTCAATCTGGGATGGTTTTTCAATATTTCATGACCTTGATACTTTGGAAGAGCATTGACTAGTTGTTTTGTGTAACATCCCTCATTTTGGGTTTTCTTGTATTTCTTCATGAATAAATTCAGGGTATACATTTTTGCCAGAATACAACAGAGGTGATATTTTTCCCATTTCAGTACATTATATTAGGAAGCTCATTACGGTCAGGTGTGTCTGCTAGAATTTTATAATTTTGAAGGTTGTGAACTGAAAAATGGTAGGTAAAGTGATAGGATGGGAGAGAACTCTCAATTTTTGTCTGAAATCTTGAAATTTAAACATGACACATTGATATTTTGATCTCTTGGACTCCTTCATTATATTTTTTTTTTTTTATTTTTATTTTTTTAAATTTTATTTTATTTTTAAACTTTACATAACTGTATTAGATTTGCCAAATATCAAAATGAATCCGCCACAGGTTTACATGTGTTCCCCATCCTGAACCCTCCTCCCTCCTCCCTCCCCATTCCATCCCTCTGGGTCGTCCCAGTGCACCAGCCCCAAGCATTATATTTTAATCAGAAACAATCTGCAGGGAATTCCTTGGCAGTCCAGTGGTTGGGGCTCTGTGCTTTCACAGCTAAATGTCTGGGTTCAGTCCCTGTTTGGGGAATTAAGATCTACAAGCTGTGTGATATGCCCCCCACACCAAAAAAAGAATCAAACCTCATTGGCTGGGCCACTGGAACAGATTGATCCTCCAAACAAATAGTTTATAAATGTTCATAGAATTTCAAGACATTTTTGTGTTTGAGCTGTAAGAGAAACATTAGGTATAATGTAAGATACAACATAAATATGAAGAGTTTTAAGGTGGTATTAAGTAAGTAAAACTTGATTTCTGATTATAAGAAAAAGACTTTAGCTGCCAATTATTGCTAAGACACATAAATAAATTATGTTGCTGAATAGTCTTCCACATTTTGTATATTTAGGAAATGTCTGTGAAACTATCAAAAAACTCCAAGAAAATTACATAGATGCAGAAGAACTTCAGTCCATTTTGCCTTCACTAGGAATTACTTTATCAGATAAAGAATTCAAGAAGATTGTGACCGACACTGCTAGAAACGGTGAGAGACTGATAACATCAAACTTTTTGAAAAAAAAAATTAGATACTTTTACATGATATTATTAAATGTTGGAGTAAGATCTCTCAACTGGGAATGGAATGGGTCATTATAAAGAAGATTCAGAAAGAACAAACAAAAATTGGAAGTAGTTATATATAAAATAGGTAACTAATAAGGACTAACTGTATAGCACAGAGAACTTCACTCAGTACTCTGTAATGACCTATATGGGAAAATAATCTAAAAAAAAGTGGATATATGTATTACTAATTCATCTTGCTGTAGAGCAAAAACTATTAATAACACAAGGTTGTAAATCAACTATACACCAATATATACATATATTTTAAAATTGAGAGTAGTAAAAAACGATTTCTGGGAAGTTTGATGTAATAGATTGATTTGGAGGGTCTAGGTAGGTCTTTTGTATTTCAGAATTCTTTCTGTAAGGTTCTTCATCACTATTCCTAGCTGTGTCTTCTAGTGTGGGACAGATCCTGGGGAAAGCTTATCTAGTTATAGAAGAGAGGTTCAAGTAGCAAGACTGCGATACCCCAGAGGTTCAAAAGTCTCTCAGTAAATAGCCTAGGGAGTCCACGGAGAAATAATTGGAGATTCTAAAATGTAGAGGGAGTACTGTAGCTAGGAATTTAGGGCTAGTGATACTTAATCAAGGCAAGCAGTTATTAAATAGCATCTAGGAATAAAATAGCATATCTTACTCACCAGCCTAAGTTTAGGGCAGAGTTTGAGTTTCTAAGAAAGATTTTTGTGTTAGAGAAGTTGCTTTATCATTAAGTAAGAATTTTCCACAGCAAAAGTTCAGTTGAAAAGAGGGCATAGGCAACATTTTGGGAAAAGACTGACAGAAATAACATTAGGAGTGAATTATTAGACCCTGAGCAAAACTGTTAGGTAAGGCAAATAAGAAAGAAGGTTTGATTTTTTAAAAAAATCTAAGGAGTAGAGATCAGAGTAAATGGTTACCAGGGGTAAGTGTTGGGGGTGGAACAAAATGGGTAAAAGGGATCAATTGTATGATAACAGGTGGAAACTAAATTTTTGGTAGTGAGCACACTGTAGCATATATTGAGGTAGAAATATACATGCAATGATATAGATGAATATTACCTTAATACAAAATAATTTTAAAAAATCTAAAGGGTAGAAGCCACTAAATTTTTTCAGCCTTTTTTCTGATTATCAGGATTAGTATGAACACTGTGGAAGGTTTGTACCTAAAATAGGTGTTGTTTGGACTAGCTGGATACTGGGGGTAGGGATTGGGGATATGTGGGTCTGTTAGGGCTGGTTAGCATTGTCAAGGTATCAATGGATAGCATATTGGTTGACTGGGTTTTCATAATTATGTGAAATAGACTCATTAGCTTTCTCATGGTCCATCTCTTTGGGCACCTTTCCTTTTTCCTGTATCTATCAAGAACTGAGTACCTAACCCTGTCCTTTGCACTTTATAATAAACATTGAAAAAGCAGGGACGGTGTCTAACTTACTTTTGTGTCCTTGGTGCCTAGCATAGTTCTTGGCACTAATATACTCTCAGTGATTGTTGAAATCAACAGACCTAATTTAGAAAGACTCATCTAGGGAGACAGGCTATGTAGAAGAAATAAGCTGATGATTAAGTGAAGGTAAGTATTTTTTTTTCATAGTTGTATTAAAATGTGAATTTGCCTTTTACACAAAAGTATGGCAGCCTACTCCAGTGTTATTGCCTGGAGAATCCTAGGGACGGGGGAGCCTGGTGGGCTGCTGTCTATGGGGTCGCACAGAGTTGGACATGACTGAAGTGACTTAGCAGCAGCAGCAGCATAATAGAATGTATCATCTCAACTTTTTATTTTACAGAAAATGGAATGGTGAAATTAGATGACTTTGTGAGTGCTGTCTCTAAAGAGCAAAATCTTCCTGAATATGATGGTAGGTAGGACATTTATTTTAAAGTCATTTGAGGAAAGATCAGTTAGGTTGAGGAGAATTAGGTTCAACGAACTGAATTTGCTTATTTATGTACTAATAGTTCCAAAACCCTTGACAAGCCATTGGCAGTTTTTTAAAAACTTTATGTATCAGGGTACTAAGAACTAACTTGCTTACTTTATAGAATTGTTATGTGGATTTTATGAACTGGAGAGTGCTATACCCATGTACAGTAATGGTAATGATAATGAGGAGGTCAAATAGGTAATTAGCTCCATTATTAGCTATTGATGAATGATTTACTTTTTTAAGGAGGAACTTGTTTGAATCAAATACTTTGGTTTATCTTTGTTTTAGAACATTAAAAAAGAAACAGTTCTATTGAGGTAAAATTTACATACATAGAATCTCCCATGCACTGATTTACAAATTTATAGTCACACCACAATCTAGTTTTTTATTATTTGCAATGTTTTAATGTTTTATATAAATAATTAATTTTTTCTGTGAGATTAAAAAGCAATGAAAGTTATGAAGGCATGCTGTTTTATTTCCTTCTGTTTATTCATATGCTTAAAAAGAAGTTAACTTTCTGTCTCTTCCTAAAAGACTTCTCAGATAAGAAAAAGTTAATCCAAAGGAAGAAACTTCCTTTTATACCTAGATGAAGAATCTCATGTTAAAAGCTATATTATCATTTGTCATTTCTGGTTAATATAAGTGCTTAAATCTCTGGATTCCTTCAAGATGCTAGTAGTAAATCGATTTCTTGAATGCTTCACCATACAATCATTCATTCACAAATTCAATCATTCTTTCATTGCTATTTTGTGAAGTAGTGTCTGTCTTGGTCACAGCTGACTCTTTGCTCTGGGTCTTTGTTGTGGTGCACAGGCTTTTTTTAGTTGTGACGAGTGGGCTTTTGTTGTGGCACGTAGGCTTTTTCTAGTTGCAGTGCACGTGGGTTTAGTTGCTCCACAGCATATGGGATCTTAGTTCCCTGACCAGGGATTGAACCTGTATCTCCTGCACTGGAAGGCAGATTCTTAGCCACTGGACCACCAGGCAAGTCTCACCATCTTAGCCATTTTTAAATGTACATTTCAGTAATTTTAGTTTTAAGTGCATTCACATTGTTGTGCAACCAGTTTCCAAAGCTTTTTATCTTACAAAATTGAAACTCTATCAGTTCAGTTCAGTTCAGCTCAGTTGCTCAGTCGTGTCCGACTCTTTGCAACCCCATGGACTGCAGCATGCCAGGCTTCCCTGTCCATCACTATCTCATGGCATTTGCCTCCCTGTTCATCACCAACTCCCAGAGTTTACTCACTCATGTCCATAGAGTCAGTGATGTCATCCAACCATCTCATCCTCTGTTGTCCCCTTCTCCTCCTGCCTTCAGTCTTTCCCAACATCAGGGTCTTTTCAAATCAATCAGTTCTTTGCATCAGGTGGCCAAAGTATTGGAGTTTCAGCTTCAGCATCAGTCCTTTCAATGAATATTCAGGACTGATTTACTTTAGGATGGACTGGTTGGATCTCCTTGCAGTCCAAGGGAATCTCAAGAGTCTTCTCCAACACCACAGTTCAAAAGCATCAATTCTTTGGTGCTCAGCTAGCTTTATAGTCCAACTCTTACATCCATACATGACTACTGGAAAAACCAGAGCTTTTACCAGATGGACCTTTGTTGGCAAAGTAATGTCTCTGCTTTTTAATATGTTGTCTAGGTTGGTCACAACTTTTCTTCCAAGAAACAAGCGTCTTTTAATTTCATGGCTGCAGTGACCATCTGCAGTGATTTTGGAGCACCCCCCCCCAACCCAAATAAAGTCTGTCACTGTTTCCATTGTTTCTCCATCTATTTGCCATGAAGTGATGGGACTGGATGCCATGATCTTCGTTTTCTGAATGTTGAGTTTTAAGCCAACTTTTTCACTCTCCTCTTTCACTTTCATCAAGAGGCTCTGTAGTTCTTCTTCACTTTCTGCCGTAAGAGTGGTAACATCTGCACATCTGAGGTTATTGATATTTCTCCCAGCAATCTTGATTCCAGCTTGTGCTTAATCTGTATACCAGTTATATCTATATACCTATACCAGTTAAATAAAAATTACCCATCCTTGACCCTCCATCTCTGGAAATCATCATTCTACAATACTTTCTGTTTCTGTGAATTTGCTCACTTGAGATACCCTAGTAGAATCATACAGCATTTGTCTTTCTGTGACTGGCTTATTTTGTTTATCATAATGCCCTCAAGATCTGTGTTGTAGCATGTGTCAGAATTTCCATCCTTTTTCATGTTGAATAATATTCCACTGTGGACCTAACAGAAGAAGATATTTTTTTTTCTTTTTTTAAATTTTATTTTATTTTTAAACTTTACATAATTGTATTAGTTTTGCCAAATATCAAAATGAATCCGCCACAGGTATACATGTGTTCCCCATCCTGAACCCTCCTCCCTCCTCCCTCTCCATACCATCCCTCTGGGTCGTCCCAGTGTACCAGCCCCAAGCATCCAGTATCGTGCATCGAACCTGGACTGGCTACTCCTTTCATACATGATATTTTACATGTTTCAATGCCATTCTCCCAAATCTTCCCACCCTCTCCCTCTCCCACAGAGTCCATAAGACTGTTCTATACATCAGTGTCTCTTTTGCTGTCTCGTACACAAGGTTATTGTTACCATCTTTCTAAATTCCATATATATGCGTTAGTATACTGTATTGGTGTTTTTCTTTCTGGCTTACTTCACTCTGTATAATAGGCTCCAGTTTCATCCACCTCATTAGAACTGATTCAAATGTATTCTTTTTAATGGCTGAGTAATACTCCATTGTGTATATGTACCATAGCTTTCTTATCTATTCATCTGAGAAGCAGAAGATATTAAGAAGAGATGGCAAGAATACACAGAAGAACTGTACAAAAAAGATCTTCATGACCCAGATAATCACGATGGTGTGATCACTGACCTAGAGCCAGATATCCTGGAATGTGAAGTCAAGTGGGCCTTAGAAAGCATCACTACGAACAAAGCTAGTGGAGGTGATGGAATTCCAGTTGAGCTATTCCAAATCCTGAAAGATGATGCTGTGAAAGTGCTGCACTCAATATGCCAGCAAATTTGGAAAACTCAGCAGTGGCCACAGGACTGGAAAAGGTCAGTTTTCATTCCAATCCCAAAGAAAGGCAATGCCAAAGAATGCTCAAACTACCGCACAATTGCACTCATCTCACACACTAGTAAAGTAATGCTCAAAATTCTCCAAGCCAGGCTTCAGCAATATGTGAACCATGAACTTCCTGATGTTCAAGCTGGTTTTAGAAAAGGCAGAGGATCCAGAGATCAAATTGCCAACGTCCGCTGGGTCATGGAAAAAGCAAGAGAGTTCCAGAAAAACATCTATTTCTGCTTTATTGACTATGCCAAAGCCTTTGACTGTGGATCACAATAAACTGTGGAAAATTCTTAAAGAGATGGGAATACCAGACCACCTGATCTGCCTCTTGAGAAATTTGTATGCAGGTCAGGAAGCAACAGTTAGAACTGGACATGGAACAACAGACTGGTTCCAAATAGGAAAAGGAGTTCATCAAAGCTGTATATTGTCACCCTGTTTATTTAACTTATACTCAGAGTACATCATGAGAAACACTGGACTGGAAGAAACACAAGCTGGAATAAAGATTGCTGGGAGAAATATCAATAACCTCAGATATGCAGATGACCCCACCCTTATGGCAGAAAGTGAAGAGGAACTAAAAAGCCTCTTGATGAAAGTGAAAGAGGAGAGTGAAAAAGTTGGTTTAAAGCTCAACATTCAGAAAACGAAGATCATGGCATCCAGTCCCACCACTTCATGGGAAATAGATGGGGAAACAGTGGAAACAGTGTCAGACTTTATTTTTCTGGGCTCCAAAATCACTGCAGATGGTGACTACAGCCATGAAATTAAAAGACGCTTGCTCCTTGGAAGGAAAGTTATGACCAACCTAGATAGCATATTCAAAAGCAGAGACATTACTTTGCCAACAAAGATTCATCTAGTCAAGGCTATGGTTTTTCCTGTGGTCATGTATGGATGTGAGAGTTGTACTGTGAAGAAGGCTGAGCGCCGAAGAATTGATGCTTTTGAACTGTGTGTGGTGTTGGAGAAGACTCTTGAGAGTCCCTTAGACTGCAAGGAGATCCAGGCAGTCCATTCTGAAGGAGATCAGCCCTGGGATTTCTTTGGAAGGAATGATGCTAAAGCTGAAACTTCAGTACTTTGGCCACCTCATGCCAAGAGTTGACTCATTGGAAAAGACTCTGATGCTGGGAAGGATTGGGGGCAGGAGGAGAAGGGGACGACAGAGGATGAGATGGCTGGATGGCATCACTGACTCGATGGACGTGAGTCTGAGTGTACTCTGGGAGTTGGTGAGGGACAGGGAGGCCTGGCGTGCTGCAATTCATGGGGTCGCAAAGAGTTGGACATGACTGAGCGACGGATCTGATCTGATCTGATACACCACATTTTGCTTATTCATTTGTCAGTGCACACATGTGTTTCTTCCACCACTTGGCTGTTGTGAATAGTACTGCTATACAGATGGGCATACAGATATCTCTTTAGGCTGCTACTTTGATTCTTTTAGCTATATACCCAGAAGTAGACACAATCCAGTTTGTAACATTTCTATCAGTCCTGAAAATTCTCTCATGCCCATTTTAATTAATCTTCACCCAATCCCTAGACAACCACTAATTTGCTTTCAGGCTCTATGATTGGGCCTTTTTTTTTTTTGACAGTTAATACAAATTAAATCATACAACATGTCTTTCATACTTGGCTTCCTTCATTTTGCATAATGTTTTTAAGGTTAATTCACGTTGCAGTAAGTATCAATAGTTCATTCCTTTTTATGGACAAATTCATATTACAGTTTATAGATATACTCTGTTTTGTTGATGGGTGGCAAGTTCATAGACATTTGACTTTTTCAATTTGTGACTTTTATCAGTAGTAATGAAATTAATATTTGCATACATGTCTTTCTGTGGACATATGCTTTTATTTCTCATGGGTAAATCCCTAGGAGAAAGATTGTTAGTCTGTATAGTAAATTTATGTTTAGGTCTTTAACAAGTTGCCAAACTGTTTTCCAAAGTAGCTATAACATTTTCTTTCTCAACAGCAATGTATAAAGATTCTAGGTTCTTTACACCTTTGTCAATGCTTGGTTTTTTAAAATTTTAACTGTTATAATAAGTGTCTAGTGATATCTTATTTTGCTTTTAATTTTCATTTCCCTAATGGCTAATGATGTTGAGTATTTTTGTATATGCTTGCTAGCCCTTCAGGTGTCTTTGGTGTAATATATATTCAAATATTTTGCCCATTTTTAGAATTCCATTTTGATTTATCTATATTATTTTAGAGTGTATCTCTTTTTGGTGGTTGCTTCAGGTATTTTATATATATATATATATATAAAACTTATCACAGTCTACTGCTGTCATTATTTTACCAGTTCAAATGAAGTATAGAAATATTGTCTATCCTTATGTCCCTTTACCCTCCCCTATGTATGATATAATTGTCTTAAATATATCCTTTACATATATTTAAAAGCATATTGGACAGTTTTATAATTTTTGCCTCAACCATCAAATGTGATTTAAAAATTAAGAGAAGGAAAGCCTACTATATTTACCTATATTTTGGCTTACCACTTTTTATTCTTCCTTCCTGATACTCCAAAGTTCTTTGTTTTATCCTTTTCTTTCTGTTTAAACATCTTCCATTTAACCATTCGTTGGTTTACTGTCAACAGATTCTCTTCATTTTCTTTCATCTGAGAACATCTTGATTTTCCCTTCATTCCTGAAGGATATTTTTTTTCTAAGTATGAATTTGGGGTTGACAGTTCTTTTCTTTCAGCACTTGAAAAATCTGGTGCCACTTCTTTATGGTGTGCCGGGGTCCAGCCCCAGCTGATCCAGGGTATTCGAAGGAGAGACGGCATAGGCGAGGGTCAGGAAACAGCTGCTTAATTACACGTTAATTAAGGATACAAAGAGTAATAGAATGAGGATAGCTCAGTAGGAAAATTCAGTGGAGAAAAGAGGCTGAGTAGCTTGGTTTACGCGGGAGACCAATAAAACTTCAAGACAAGAAGTTTGCACCACTTACGTAGGCCGCAGGCGTCCTTCCGTTCTCCCGAAGGAGAGGAGACACTGAGGCCTCCCTGGTCGGATCTTAGAAGCCCAGGCATAATTAGCAAGCATGGTGGGTTCCGCGCTCCAGATGGAGACTCAGCTAGAATTTGGGAGAGAGAGCGACATGGGGAGACCAAGTTTCGGTGAACAAGGCCCGCACTTTATTTTCCAAAGTAGTTTTTATACCTTAAGTTATGCATAGAGGATAATGGGGGAAGGGGTGGAGTCATGCAAGGACAGCAGTTCCTGGTTCTAATCGAAGCCAGGCTTTCAAACTTATCATATGCAAAAGTTCAGGTGATTGACATCATCTTCTGGCCCGGAGGCCTGTTAACATTTTAAGAAACTTATTTTTCTCTAAAGGTGATTATTCCAAAGTCAGGCACCAGCCTTCCAAAAAGCATTGGACAAAGCTGCATTTTACATTTCTATACACCCATTATATCAATCAATACACTGCCAAGGACACAGTAGGTAGGGAGTATGGAGACTTAGCAGCAAACATTGGCCCAACAAGTGAAAAACCCTTCACCAATACAATTTCTAATCAATCTTTTAACTACTCAAAGGAATCTGTGTTTAGGCAGTTTAGAACATCTCCTGCCTCTCACAGTTGGGAGGCTCTGAACAATCACATGTGGCCGGAAAAACCTATTCAGGCAGGCTAGAGGATTTCCAAAGGAGTTTGTAGGTTAAACACTGTCACACCCAGGAATTATTAACTGGAGCTGTAAGCTAACTCTTTTTTCAGAGAGAGGTAGTGGGGGACAGCCCCCTGTAAAGTCAGAGGTGTAGGTGAAAGCAAAAAGCAGAAAGTAGGCAGACTCTGGTTTGGGAGGTAGATGCTCGAGAATTTCCAGGGGGACTCCTGAGGCTCGATCCCGCCTTTGCGTATGCCGAGCCTCCTTCCTCATGACCTTTGTCATGGGTGGAGCTCCTCACGCTGGCTCCCGGCAGTGATAGAATTCCAGTTGAGCTATTCCAGATCCTGAAAGATGATGCTGTGGAAAGTGCTGCACTCAATATGCAATATGCACTCAATATGCAATATGCCGGCTCCCGGCATCGGTGTCCATGGTTTCTGAGGGAAATTTTCATTAGTTTTTTTTCCCCCCATAGGTAAAGTGTCAGTTTTTAAAAACTACTTAAAAATTTTTTTCTTTGTGTTTAATTATGATGTGTCTTGACATGGATTTCTTTGGCTTTATCCTGTTTGAGTTTCATTTATTTTCTTGGATCTGTAGGTTCATATCTGTTGCTAAAAATTTGGAAATTGTTTAGCCATTATTTCTTTGAGTACCTTTTTAGCCATGCTGTCTCTCTTTTCTTCTGAGACTCTGATTTTACAATACTAGATCATTTTTTTTATACTACCACAGGTCCCTGAGACTCTATTCTTTTTTATTTCAACCCATTTTCTTTGTGTTGTTCATTGAGTGAGTTTGCTATCTTTCAGTTCATTGATTCTTCTCTTCTCTCCACATATTTCATACTGTGATTTTATAACTTATTAATGTTCATATTATTAAAGATTCTGACAATGCTTTTCATATATAACATCTGTGAAATTTTTAGTATTTCATTGGTATGTTAAAACCAAAATTCATCTTACTATTGGTGTTTTCTTTTTGACGTATATTTAATACTTATTTGCACACTGCTTTATTTTCAGTGTTGACTGATGTCATTAAAGCTATTGATGAAATTAAAGATGAAAATATTGATTATGGGGATCTGAACACTTGTCTTCAAAATTTAGGAATTTACCTTTCTAAGCCAGAATTTCAGAAGATCACAGAGTTAACTGAAGTTGGTGGTAAGTGACATATTTTCAGGAAAACTGGGTTGATACATCTGAAAAGAGGATCAGTTTGCTATTCTTTTCTTCAGGGTGATGACTTTACAGTTTTTATTGGAAAAAAAGTCCATTAAAGTTAAGCCAATACAGAAAAGTACAAAAATACTCAAAAGTACAAGACTCTCAAAATCTCATTGTCCAGAAATAAGCAGTCTTAAAAAGCCTCTTAATGAAAGTGAAAGAGGAGAGTGAAAAAGTTGGCTTAAAGCTCAACATTCAGAAAACTAAGATCATGGCATCTGGTCCCATCACTTCATGGGAAATAGATGGGGAAACAGTGGAAGCAGTGTCAGACTTTATTTTGGGGGGCTCCAAAATCACTGCAGATGGTGACTGCAGCCATGAAATTAAAAGATGCCCAGTCCTTGGAAGGAAAGTTATGACCAACCTAGATAGCATATTCAAAAGCAGAGACATTACTTTGCCAACAAAGGTCTGTTTAGTCAAGGCTATGGTTTTTCCTGTGGTCATATATGGATGTAAGAGTTGGACTGTGAAGAAAGCTGAGTGCTGAAGAATTGATGCTTTTGAAGTGTGGTATTGGAGAAGACTCTTGAGAGTCCCTTGGACTGCAAGGATATCCAGCCAGTCCATCCTAAAGGAGATCAGTCCTGGGTGTTCATTGGAAGGACTGATGCTGAAGTTGAAACTCCAGTGTTTTGGCCACCTCATGCGAAGGGTTGACTCATTGGAAAAGACCCTGATGCTGGGAGGGATTGGGGGCAGGAGGAGAAGGGGACGCCAGAGGATGAGATGGCTGGATGGCATCACCGACTCGATGGACATGAGTTTGGGTAAACTCCGGGAGTTGGTGATGCACAGGGAGGCCTGGCATGCTGCAATTCATGGGGTCGCAAAGAGTCTGACACGACTGAGTGACTGAACTGAACTGAACAGTCGTTCAGACATTTTTTCCCCCTAGGTAAAAATGTAAACAAAAAGAAAGTAGTGTTTGTGATTTTACTCTCTGATTGACAGAAGTCAGGACTAAAGGCATGAAGGGGGGCAAAGAATGACTATTTATTACGTCAAAGCCCACAGTTCATAATAAAGGTACCAATTCTTTTAGGTGCCCCTAGAACATAGCAGCAACTTTCCTAAAGAGAAAGGTTGAGAGTGAGGTAAAGGAGTGTATATAGTTATAGATAAAATAATAATGACCATGAGTTGATAATATTTGCATCTAGGGAGTGTACATGGTGTTCATTGCCATTTACTTTCTATTTGAATATATTTACAATTTTTCATAATAAAAAGTAAAAAGAAATAGAGACAAATCTATTATAAGTTATATAAGACCTATGTGGATAAAATGATAAAACTTTTAAAAGACATTACAAATACCTGAATAAATGGTAATATACCCTGTATCATGGATTCAGAGACCCAAGACTGTCAAATCTGATTACTGTTTATCCAAAACAATGCTAATAAAACCCTAACTTTTTTGATGAGCTAATTCTAATATTTGTATGTGTGAGTAAAGGCCAAGAAGAAGAAAAATGTATGTAGTTGTTTGTGTGTGTGTGTGTGTGTGTGTGTGTGTGTATGGTGTTGACTGAGACATGCTTTCTGGATTATCAAGGCTCATTATAAAGCTATAGTAATTTAAACAGTGTGAGAATGGCACAGGGATAGAGAAATTGACCAATAAGACAATAGAAGGAACTTCCAAGTCTATCTACACACATATATGGAAATATATATAATGAGGTGGTAGATCATAAGGGGAAAAAGAAGCACCATTTAATAAATGGTGCTGGAGTAATTAACTCTTCCAACTGAAAAAAAGGAATTGAATCCCTATTTATATGCTATATTCAGTAATACTTTCCAGATGTGAACAGTAAAAGTTTTAGGAAAAAAAGAGGAAAAATTTTCTGACTTAGTGTTAGGAGGGACTTTTCAAAAAAAATACAAAATCACTAAGCAGAAAAGATTGATAAATTCTGCTATATTAGAATGAAGAACTTCTCTTTACTAAAAGATAATACAAATAGGACAAGCAACAAATGGAGTAAAGATTATTTGCAACACATAGCAGCAGATGATTATTTTAGAGTATTTGTAGGGAGCCCCTATAAAATAACCATCTAATAGAAAAAATGTCTATAACAGTCATTTCCAGGTGAACAAACACAAATTTCTAATAATCATATAAAAAGATTTGCAACAGCATGGGCACCCCATTCCAGTACTCTTGCCTGGAAAATCCCATGGATGGAGGAGCCTGGTGGGCTGCATAGGGTCTCACAGAGTGGGACACAACTGAGCGACTTCACTTTCACTTTTCACTTTCATGCATTGGACAAGGAAATGGCTACCCACTCCAGTGTTCTTGCCTGGAGAATCCCAGGGATGGGGGAGCCTGGTGGGCTGCCATCTATGGGGTCACACAGAGTCGGACATGACTGAAGCGACTTAGCAGCAGCAGCAGCAGCAGTAGGAATCAGGGAAATGCAAAATTTAGGTCACAGTGAGATAACTTTTTATATCCACCTACTTGGCAAAAATTAAGATTTCTGTTAATAAAAGTGTTGCTAAATATGGTGAAAGTGGTTTAAAAATCTTTGAAAGGCATTATGTAGTATTTTGTAAAGTTTTCTTATCCCTATGGCTTAGAAAAATTCACTTTCAGCTATAAATCCAAGAAAATCATTTGCACTGATGTACAAGCAGACATGTTCAAGGCAGCATTGATTTTAATGTGTGCCCAGTCACTCAGTCGTGTCTGACTGTTTGTGACATTATGGACTGTATTCCTCTAGGCTCCTCTGTCCATGGAATTCTCTAGGCAAGAATACTGAATGGGTAGCCATTCCCTTCTGGGGATCTTCCCAACCCAGGGATCAAACCTGGGTCTTTCATATTGCAGGCAGATTCTTCACCATCTGAACCACCAGGGAAGACTTTCATAATGAATATATATCTCCAATATTCTTTTTTGTATGTATGTGTATATGCTTAGTTGCTCAGTTGGGTCCAACTCTTTGCGACCCTAGGGACTGTAGCTTGCCAGGCATCTCTGTCCATGGGGATTCTCCAGTCTAGAATACTGGAGTGGGTTGCCGTGCCCTCCTCCAGGGGATCTTCCCAACCTAGGGATCGAACCCAGGTCTCCTGCATTGCAGGTGGATTCTTTACCATCTGAGCTACCAGGGTATCAAATATAATAAAATAAAAGAGCAGAATTTATTGCTTTAGAAAATTTATATGTTCCTGTCAGGGAATGTAAATCTTAACTCTGAATTCCCCCAGAATTTTTCAAGGTCTCACTGCTTTTGTCTCAAAATATTTGGCAAAGAATATAAAGTGATTTGGTGCTTTTTGAAGTAAACTACTCAAGGATATTTAGTCTTGAAAATAGAAAGTATATTGTGCTGTATTTTTTATACTGTATTAGTTTTTTATAGTGTATCAGTGGGGTAAGGAAAGGACTAGGATTATAAAAAACTCACCATATTTATGTAAAACCTTTATATCTGTCCTTGGAAAATTCTTAGAAATGTTTTATTCATTATAATTGGGATATTATGAAGAATTTTTAAGGTATAAAGTGACTATTAAAGTATTTAATTGTTTCAGTAACATACTTGAGTAAAGATATTAGTATGAATGTTAGCCTGATGTAGAAGAAGCCAAGAGTCAAGAGAGCTCTCTTCTAATTCCTGATTTTGTATTATCTGTTGTGAAATCATATCATATATGCATGTTTTTTAAACCTGTATAAATAGTATATTAATTCTTTGCCTATGTATTTACTGAGTTGTTGCAAGGTCAAGTCAAGATAATATAAGTTTAAAGTTAAAAACGTTGTACACTTGTGACTAGGAGGATTTTTGTTAAGTTTTCTTGGTGTTTTCAGGGCTTAGTTTTTGCCTATAAATTGAACTGCTTTCCCCCCTTATACCCATGTATTTTTAGTGGTTAGAATTAGCTGATGGATGTAATTATGTTATCTCCCTGAATATATAACTTATTTTACATAATTTAGTATTTATCACAATAAATCTTCAAGTTAATACTGAAGAAAGTGTGTTCTTTTCCCTTTAGAAACAAAAAAAGTGAATTTTAAACAATTTGTTGATACTATGATGAGTAACACAGAACGCTTCTCTGAACAATTAGGTAAGAATTTGTACTTTTTGTGGACTAAATAGTTTGACAGATTTTAGAAAAATGTAATACACTAAAAGAACTAGGCATCCTGAAGATCATCAGGCAAATAAATAGTTGGCTTACTGCTATGTTTGACCTTAATCATCTCCATTACTGATTCCTAAATCTAGAAGACCTTCTATATGCAAATGAATTGAAAGCTATCATAATCTTACTACTCAACCTCAAACTTCATTATATAGAGCTAGAATCATATATATGAAATCCATATTTTGGGAAGATTTTAAATGTTTTATTACTTTGGGAAAGTGATGCCATCTAGTGATCATAGCTGAGTACTATAATAAAAATTTCTGGTTTCAGCTGTTCATATTTTTTTCATCTTCCAATTTATTTGATAACATTGTTGAGCCATTACTATGTATCAGATTATATATTAAGCTGTGAGAGTGCTAAAGACACTGTTTGAAAATGAAAAAGACAGTCTTTGTCACTAAGAAGCTCACTGTAAAAACATGTAAGGTCATATCAGTTCAGTTCAGTCGCTCAGTCATGTCTGACTCTTTGCGACCCCATGAATTGCAGCATGCCAGGCCTCCCTGTCCATCACCAACTCCTGGAGTCCACCCAAACCCATGTCTGTTGAGTCGGTGATGCCATCCAACCATCTCACCCTCTGTCGTCCCCTTCTCCTCCTGCCCTCAATCTTTCCCAGCATCAGAGTCTTTTCCAATGAGTCAGCTCTTCACATCAGGGGGCCAAAATATTGGAGTTTCAGCTTCAACATCAGTCCTTCCAATGAACACCCAGGACTGATCTCCTTTAGGATGGACTGGTTAGATCTCCTTGCAGTCCAAGGGACTCTCAAGAGTCTTCTCCAACACCACAGTTCAAAAGCATCAATTCTTCAGTGCTCAGCTTTCTTTATAGTCCAACTCTCATATCCATACATGACTACTGGAAAAACTATAGCTCTGACTAGATGGACCTTTGTTGGCAAAGTAATGTCTCTGCTTTTTAATAAGCTGTCTAGGTTGGTCATAATTTTCCTTCCAAGGAGTAAGTGTCTTTTAATTTCATGGCTGCAGTCACCATCTGCAGTGATTTTGGAGCCCAGAAAAATAAAGTCTGCCACTGTTTCCACTGTTTCCCCATCTATTTGCCATGAAGTGATGGGACCGGATGCCATGATCTTAGTTTTCTAAATATTGAGCTTTAAGCCAACTTTTTCACTCTCCTCTTTCACTTTCATCAAGAGGCTTTTTAGTTCCTCTTCACTTTCTGCCATAAGGGTGGTGTCATCTGCATATCTGAGGTTATTGTTATTTCTCCTGGCAATCTTGATTTCAGCTTGTGCGTCTTCCAGCCCAGCGTTTTTCATGATGTACTCTGCATAGAAGTTAAATAAGCAGGGTGACAATATACAGCCTTGACGTACTCCTTTTCCTATTTGGAACCAGTCTATTGTTCGATATCCATTTCTAACTGTTGCTTCCTTACCTGCATACAGATTTCTCAGGAGGCAGGGCAGGTGGTCTGGTATTTTCATCTCTTTCAGAATTTTCCACAGTTTATTGTGATCCACACAGTCAAAAAGGCTTTGGCATAGTCAATAAAGCAGAAATAGATGTTTTCTGGAACTCTCTTGCTTTTTCGATGATCCAGCAGATGTTGGCAATTTGATCTCTGCCTTTTCTAAAACTAGCTTGAACATCTGGAAGCTCATGGTTCACGTATTGCTGAAGCCTGGCTTGGAGAACTTTAAGCATTACTTTACTAGCGTGTGAGATGAGTGCAATTGTGCGGTAGTTTGAGCATTCTTTGGCATTGCCTTTCTTTGGGATTGGAATGAAAACTGACCTTTTCCAGTCCTGTGGCCACTGCTGAGTTTTCCAAATTTGCTGGCATATTGAGTGCAGCACTTTCACAGCATCATCTTTCAGGATTTGGAATAGCTCAACTGGAATTCCGTCACCTCCACTAGCTTTGTTCGTAGTGATGCTTCCTAAGGCCCACTTGACTTCACGTTCCAGGATGTCTGGCTCTAGGTGAATGATCACACCATTGTGATTATCTGGGCCATGAAGATCTTTTTTGTACAGTTCTTCTGTGTATTCTTGCCACCTCTTCTTAATATCTTCTGCTTCTGTTAGGTCCCTACCATTTCTGTCCTTTATTTAGCCCATCTTTGCATGAAATATTCCCTTGGTACCTCTAGTTTTTCCCATTCTATTGTTTTCCTCTGTTTCTTTACATTGATCTCTGAGGAAGGCTTTCTTATTTCTCCTTTCTAGTCTTTGGAACTCTGCATTCAAGTGGGTATATCTTTCCTTTTCCCCTTTGCTTTATGCTTCCCTTCTTTTCACAGCTATTTGTAAGGCCTCCCTAGACAGCCATTTTGCTTTTTTGCATTTCTTTTTCTTGGGGATGGTCTTGATTCCTCTCTCCTGTACAAAGTCACTAACCTCCATCCATAGTTCATCAGGCATTCTGCTATCAGATCTAGTCCTTAAATCTATTTCTTACTTCCACTGTGTAGTCATAAGGGATTTGATTTATGTCACACCTGAATAGTCTAGTGGTTTTCTCCACTTTTTTCAACTTCAGCCTGAATTTGGCAATAAGGAGTTCATGATCTGAGCCACAGTCAGCTCCCGGTCTTGTTTTTGCTAACTGTATAGAGCTTCTCCATCTTAAGGTCATATATGTATATTTTAAATGGAATGAAATTAGTACCTTAAAAATTGGTGCTAAAAGTAGGATTGTGTTATTTTGTGGCATATATTAGGAAATAGTGCACTTTAAATAACAGCCATTTTTACCTTATGTATCAATTTAATTTGTTTTTTATACAAGGAAGCACAATTGGTTAGTTGGGTGAAAGGATTATTTGCTTGTCAGTCACTTTTCCTAGGAATTTCATTTTTAGATTATTTCCTTTCTAATTCTTTTTCTTCAAGTAATTTTAAAATTAAAGTCAATGCCAAGAGAAAATAATTTTAGTAAAACCATTTGAAGCACATTCAGTGACTGGATGTATATTTTTACATTGTGTACTCATTCAGATTTTATGTAAGCCACTTGATTATTCTATGTGGTTGCTGTAGAATTTATTTTAGTTTTTATTCTTTTATCTTGATTTTTATTTGTTTTTTTTTTGTATTTTACAAGATAATGGCTATAACTACCTGTGCTATACAGTGTATCTTTGTTGCTGTCTAGTTTATGCATAGAAGTTTGTATCTCTTAATCCCATACAGCCATTTTGTCCCTTCCCTCTGTTCTTTCCTCTCCTCACTGGTAACCACTAATTTGTTTTCTCTATAGGTGAGTCTGGTTCTGTTTACTGTATATATTCATTTATTTTCTTAGATTCCACATAAAAGTGATATCATACAGTATTTTTCTTTATCTGACTTATTTCACTAAGCATAGTATTCTCTGCTACTGCTGCTGCTAAGTCACTTCAGTCGTGTCCGACTCTGTGTGACCCCATAGACAGCAGCCCCAGGCTCCCCCGTCCCTGGGATTCTCCAGGCAAGAACACTGGAGTGGGTAGCCATTTCCTTCTCCAATGCATGAAAGTGAAAAGTGAAAGTGAAGTCACTCAGT
Source organism: Bubalus kerabau (assembly GCF_029407905.1). NCBI lineage: Eukaryota > Metazoa > Chordata > Mammalia > Artiodactyla > Bovidae > Bubalus > Bubalus kerabau. The sequence goes on along the minus strand of NC_073627.1, from coordinate 17,716,214 downwards.
CATTCCCGACTCTTTGCGACCCCATGGACTGCAGCCTACCAGGCTCCTCTGTCCATGGATTTTCCAGGCAAAAGTACTGGAGTGGGGTGACATTGCCTTTTCCGTCTGTGTCTATGAGTTCTGCTTTTTTAGATTTCACATATAAGTGAGATCTTCTAGTATTTGTCTTTCCCTGTCTGATTTACCTCACTTAATACCCTCAGGGTTGCAAATGGCAGAATTCTCTAGTCGCTGAATAATATTCCATTATATATGTCCCTTCCTCTTTTGTTTTGTTTGCTGGCTGCTTCTTTTCTGGCTGACTTTTAAATGTTAGTGTGATCTCAGATTCCATTCTGAGTCTCATTCTCTAAGGCTTTCCCTGAGTGATCCTACTACTTTAAATAATACCTGTATCCTTTTGACTCCCTATTTATCTCAAACTTAATGTGTATGGAAAAGAATTCTTGTTTTCCAACAAGCTCATTCTTTTCCTAGTCTTTCCTATCTCAGCTACTGACCCTACTCTCCACCCAGCTGCTCAGGTCTCAAACCTAGAAGTTCTTCATGGTCCCAGTCCCCCTAGACTGTCATTCAGTTCATCATTAAATGCTCTCTCAGCTTTATGCTCAAAATACATCCTACGTTTGTTCACTTCTTAGCATCTCCATCGTTTTCACCCTTGTTGATGCCACTGTCATTTTTTCTGTGAACTGCTACCACTGACATTTTTCAAAAACTTCCTAACTGCCTGGTCTTCAGAAAGTTCATGGTCTACATAGCAATAGAATAATCGTTATACTTTTGTAATAAGATAATTTCACTTCCCTGTTAAAACCTTACAAAGGTTTTCTGTTGGAGTTTTAATAAAACAAAATTTCCTTCCATAGTCTGCAGTGGTATCGTGAAGAGGAAATAGTTATCCAGAAAAGGATTTTGTGGGGAGATACAGAGAAAAAGATATTTAATGCATGGTTTTATCAGTTGGACATGTTTGTGAATTCAGGCTATTGTATGGCAAAACCAATACAATATTGTAAAGTTAAAAAATAAAAGAAAATCTATAGTTCAATGAAAGTTATTCTTTATAATGATTATTTAGGGGTGCTTAGTTATTTTTAAGTTTCCTTATATATGGAACTATAAGTTCTTGAAATATTTTACAATCTTCAAAGATATACTTAATTTTATGTTATTTTATTACATTTTAATATTTGGAAGTTGGCAATTAATTTATCTCTATTTGTTATTCTTCTTAACCATAAAAATCTCAATTCATAACTATTCCAGATAATAGTTTGCTGTATTAATTTCTTGAACAAGAATGTTGTAAAACATGTGTTTTATGTACCCTTTAGTATTGCCTGATACTATTGAAAACTTCCACAATCTCAGCAAAGAAAAGATGAGTGCTCCTGATCTGTGTAATACTCTGTCTAATTTGAACAATAATTTAAACAAAGATGAATTCATGACTGCACTGAAATTGGCAACAGCTGATGGTGAGTATTCCAAATACTAAAATGAAAAGATATATGGTTTTATCTTCTGCCAATCTTTATTTATCCTTATATCTTGTATTTGGTTGATATGCCAGGATATACATTTAGGAAATGTAAAGAAAGCTCATATTGTTTGACTGTCCTATAGAAAATAATTAGTATCTAATATATTACTGCTCTACATTGATCAAATATGCATTGACTGTAACCGGATGAGGCCAAACTGAATCCAAGTTTGGCTACTTGTTGCTTGAAAGGCCAATACTCAGGAGAAAAGTATTGGTGGAAATGGAGAAAGTTGCTTTATTCAGGCCAGCAACCTGGAAAGATGGTAGACCAATGTCCTAAGACCATTTCCAAGTTGCCAGTTAGGAGTAAAGGTTTTAATGCCAGTGTGAGGGAGGGACCTACATGGTGCATGAACAGCTTGTGCACAATTCTTGGATTGGTTGGTATTGATTGATTAGTTTAACTTTATCAGCATAACTTTTCAGGTATCATCAACCCTCTGACTTTAACCCATCTGGAGTCTACATGCTTATGGTCAGCAGTTTTCATCTGGTGAAGTCTACTTCCTGTAGGAACAACTTGAGAATGTGTGTTAGACCCTGATCTATTAACAAATCTTTCTGGGAACTGGGAATTCAGTGACTCTGCTGTGTAACTGGTTTGTAGTTTAAATTTGTTACCAGTTTCCTGGCCCAACAGCTAGCTATGCTTTGTTTTTTGTATTTTCACATTTCATAATCATTTACTCTTGAGCCAGCCTTTTGGGACTCTCGGGAGGCCTAAGAGAGTAAAAGCTTTTCTATACGTAAAAGGCAGGTGGAAGATATGTAGGTGGTGGTCTGTCCTGGGAAGACAGAAGGCCTGATAGAGTCCTGCTTGGTTACTTGACTACTTTTAAGTTCCATAATATGTTAATGGAAAATGGAATATCCCAGTGAACACAGGGAGTTAGGAAAACGGTTTATATCCCAGTTTTATTAATACTTCTTGGGATAGTCGTGTTGTTTGGTTGAAACAGGCTTTTATTTAATTTGTTAGGAAAACACATTTGCTGGTGGCTACCACCTGTGCCTCGTTAGGAAATAAAAAAAGATTCACACAAAACAAAAAAAAGTTCACAAAAATACTATAAAAAAAGACAATAGAATAAAATTTAAAAAATAAATACTCCATTATATACTGCTGATATTCTGCATTTAGGAAAGAAAGAATCCATAGCTACATGTGATCATTTCTACTCTCTCATATTCTTAGTACCCTGAAGTTACGAATGTATTTTTATACTCTTTTGTGTGGAATGTTTATGCAGGACTAGCCTAGTAACATAAGCATGCTGTCTGGGGTCTTTATCAAAAATTGTCATCCTCTGTGAGTGTTATTATCCCCCTTTTCTCCTTTAATTGAGGCTGGTAATTTTAGACTTTAATCGTGTGGATTGTTTTATTTATTGGGATATATGAGGTAAGAAGGGTTGATTTAAACAAAAGGGTAATTTTCTGGTAGTAGGGATTTCCTCCCCCCCACCCGCCCCCCCACCCCCGCCCCTCTTTTCCTCTGTGGCAAAGTTTCAGGTTCTTTTGATACAGTGAATGGAAGTTGTGGGCAACATGTGCCAGAGAAAATATCATATAGCATTTATTTTAATCAGACCAATAAAACATTTTATGCATTATGAAAATAACTCAGCTGTCTATAAAACCTCTTACTGTGGTAATAAAGCCGGTCAAATGGTATCCTGCTGCTGCTGCTGCTGCTGCTGCTAAGTCGCTTCAGTCGTGTTGGACTCTGTGCGACCCCATAGACGGCAGCCCACCAGGCTCCCCCGTCCCTGGGATTCTCCAGGCAAGAACACTGGAATGGGTTGCCATTTCCTTCTCCAATGCATGAAAGTGAAAAGTGAAAGTGAAGTCCTATTCATTATTATATACTTGTGAAGCAAAAATGTACTATGTAAAATGTGGATTATTTTACCATCTAAATCTGAATATATACAAGATATTGAAAACTATATGTGGACTTCATCTGTCATACTGTTTCTTCTTTTAACTTTAATCCTTTCATACAAAGTGATTTGGTTCTTATTTTAGTGTACATGGGTGCTCAGTCGCTTCAGTTGTGTCGGACTCTTTTGACCCTGTGGACTGTAGCCTGAGAGGCTTCTCTCCCATGGGATTCTCTAGGCCAAAGTACTGGAGGAGATTGCTGTGCACTTCTCCAGGGGATCTTCTCAGTCCAGGGATTGAACCTGCGTCTAGAAGCTCATGTCTCCTGCATTGGCAGACGTTCTTTACCACTAGTGCCATCTAGGAAGCCCCATTTTATTGCTGTGGTTTGCAAAGTTTTGAAATTCTTTATTTTTGGTTTTTGTTTATATTTGGTGCTGTTAAATCAGTAGAATTCTTTTGTTCCAAATGAAATCTTGTAGAGTACCCCAATGTATAAAAAATAAAAGTTGAGTTCTTATGACCAAAGTAGGTAACATGACCAAGTGAACTGATAAAGCATCTCAACACATCTTTAGAAATATGAGAAAGAACTCAAGAATTATTGTCCTGAAATAATCATTTGACCAGGTTATGTTAAAAAGAAAAAAAAAAAACAGATTTAGGTTCCCTCTACGTGAATTACTTCCTGGCTGTTGATGGTATTCCATATTGACTCCTCAGTATTTTAAAGTATATTTAAAATGAAAAAATTAGTTTTATGATGATTAGAAAAATGCATTGAAAAGTAAAAAAGGTGTGTATCATTTGGAAAATTCAGAAATACTTCCCAAATATCAACTTATATACCTTTTGAGTCCCTCCCTGTTTCTGATGAAAGATCTAAATGAAGAGAGTTGAGGTTGAGCCAAACTATGTCAGGATGATGTGGAAATACTTAAGGGGGATGTGAGAGGCTGAATCCATAGACTAGGAATTATATGGAGGAAATCATTATAGTTTCATAAAGTTTCATAAAGACTTCAGATACTCTCTTCTCTTCTGGTTTCTCCAGCTTTACTTGTTTTAGGTTTTTAAACTTAAACTGAGATGTATTTGTTCTCTTTCTCCTGACTCTGACCTCTGATGGAATTGAAATTAGCTAAATAACTTTTTTCTTTTGGGTTTGACAACCTGATTCAGAACTTGTCTTTGTGATATTGCTATTTTTGTTTATACTTGTTAAAGTTAAGTCTGAATATTTATTTCAGGCTCTAACTTTGAAACCTGGTATTTGTTGTGGTTAACCTTGTGTTGGTGGTTTAGCAAAGAATGAGTGCCAAATTCTAAAATCTCTGTCTACCCACATGTCTTTTCATAGAACATATTTAAATGTACCCAAGGAATCTTTTCTAAAACCTGTGGTTGCTTTTCTGTTTCAGCATATGTAAGAACTTAAGGACCAAATGGAATTATAGGTCACAGAGATTTGTGTCCGTGTAAACAGCCCAACCCTAGATGCAGATTTTGTTAAAGCACCTGCTAGTGTTATTGGCACCTGGTGACCTCAGATGCTCCTTGTTTGTTTGCTTTTTTCCTTTCTTTCTTTTAGAATTCTAAATAGCTGAATTTAGTTGTGTTTGAATATATGTGCTGGATTCAGAGGAATCTCCACTTAGGTGACTGAGCTGCAATGCCTACTGCTTACTTTAAGCTGGTCTTTGAAAGTGAAAAGTGAAGTAGCTCAGTCGTGTCGGACTCTTTGTGACCCTGTAGACTGTAGCCTATCAGGCTCCTCGCTCCATGGGATTCTCTAGGCAAGAATACTGGAGTGGGTTGCCATTTCCTTCCCCAGGGGATCTTCCCGACTCAGGGATCAAACCTGGGTCTCCCACATTGCAGGCAGACGCTTTAACCTCTGAGCCACCAGGGAAGCCCCTTAAAGCTGGTCTTGAGAAGGTCTTTTTGTAACCAGTCTTAGAAAATTTTATTATCTTGCTTTGCTGGTTGATATGAGGCTGGTAGGAGATTATCCAGAGTAACAGAATATAAAATAATCATGGGAAATGGGATACAGAAACTCTTTGTATCCTTTTCTACCCTTTCTCCCCACATCAGAGAGATACCTGACATATTTAAGGCAGAGCTCTTATAGTTAGGGAGATGTAGGGCCCTACTAAGGGGCTTCCCTGGTGGCTCAGAGATAAAGAATCTGCCTACAATGTGGGAGCCATAGGAGACGTGGGTTTGATCCCTAGGTCAGGAAGAACCCATGGAGAAGGGCATGGCAACCCACTCCAGTATTCTTGCCTAGAGAATCCCATGGACGGGCTACAGTTCATAGGGACACAAAGAGTTGCACATGACTGAAGCGACTTAGTATGGCTCAACAGGGCAAAGTGAAAGTGAAGTCGCTCAGTCGTGTCCGACTCTTCGTGACCCCATGGACGGTAGCCTACCATGCTTTTCTGTCCATGGGGTTTTCCAGGCGAGAGTACTAGAGTGGGTTGCCATTTGCTTCCCCAGGGGATCTTCCCGACCCAGGGATCGAACCCGGGTCTCCTGCATTGTAGGCAGATGCTTTACCATCTGCACCACCAGGAAGTCAACAGGGCAGGGTCCTACTAAAAGACAGAAGCTGGAAAAATGCAATAAAGATACATGCTCTTACTAGACAGTATGGTTCCTAAAAATCCAAGTGTTAATTTGAAAGCCAAGGAAAGATAAAAGATAAGACACTGTTGGTTGTAGCTATATGTGTATATATATTTCCAGTTTTATTGTATCAGGTCAGATCAGTCGCTCAGTTGTGTCCGACTCTTTGCGACCCCATGAATCGCAGCACGCCAGGCCTCCCTGTCCATCACCAACTCCCGGGGCTCACCCAGACTCACGTCCATTGAGTCAGTGATGCCATCCAGCCATCTCATCCTCTGTCGTCCCCTTCTCCTCCTGCCCCCAATCCCTCCCAGCATCAGAGTCTTTTCCAATGAGTCAACTCTTCGCATGAGGTGGCCAAAGTACTGGACTTTCAGCTTTAGCATCATTCCTTCCAAAGAAATCCCAGGGCTGATCTCCTTCAGAATGGACTGCCTGGATCTCCTTGAAGTCCAAGGGACTCTCAAGAGTCTTCTCCAACACCACAGTTCAAAAGCATCAATTCTTTGGCGCTCAGCCTTCTTCAGGTCCAACTCTCCCATCCATACATGACCACAGGAAAAACCATAGCCTTGACTAGATGAATCTTTGTTGGTAAAGTAATGTCTCTGCTTTTGAATATGCTATCTAGGTTGGTCATAACTTTCCTTCCAAGGAGTAAGCATCTTTTAATTTCATGGCTGCAGTCACCATCTGCAGTGATTTTGGAGCCCAGAAAAATAAAGTCTGTCACTGTTTCCACTGTTTCCCCATCTATTTGCCATGAAGTGATGGGACCGGATGCCATGATCTTCGTTTTCTGAATGTTGAGCTTTAAGCCAACTTTTTCACTCTCCTCTTTCACTTTCATCAAGAGGCTTTTTAGTTCCTCTTCACTTTCTGCCATAAGGGTGGGGTCATCTGCATATCTGAGGTTATTGATATTTCTCCTGGCAATCTGGGTTCCAGCTTGTATTTCCTCCAGTCCAGCATTTCTCATGATGTACTCTGCATATAAGTTAAATAAACAGGGTGACAATATACAGCCTTGACGTACTCCTTTTCCTATTTGGAACCAGTCTGTTGTTCCATGTCCAGTTCTAACTGTTGCTTCCTGACCTGCATATAGGTTTCTCAAGAGGCAGATCAGGTGGTCTGGTATTGCCATCTCTTTCAGAATTTTCCACAGTTTATTGTGATCCACACAATCAAAGGCTTTGGCATAGTCAATAAAGCAGAAATAGATGTTTTTCTGGAACTCTCTTGCTTTTTCGATGACCCAGCAGATGTTGGCAATTTGATCTCTGGTTCCCCTGCCTTTTCTAAAACCAGCTTGAACATCAGGAAGTTCATGGTTCACATATTGCTGAAGCCTGGCTTGGAGAATTTTGAGCATTACTTTACTAGCGTGTGAGATGAGTGCAATTGTGCGGTAGTTTGAGCATTCTTTGGCATTGCCTTTCTTTGGGATTGGAATGAAAACTGACCTTTTCCAGTCCTGTGGCCACTGCTGAGTTTTCCAAATTTGCTGGCATATTGAGTGCAGCACTTTCACAGCATCATCTTTCAGGATTTGGAATAGCTCAACTGGAATTCCGTCACCTCCACTAGCTTTGTTCGTAGTGATGTTTTCTAAGGCCCACTTGACTTCACATTCCAGGATATCTGGCTCTAGGTCAGTGATCACACCATCATGATTATCTGGGTCGTGAAGCTCTTTTTTGTACAGTTCTTCTGTGTATTCTTGCCACCTCTTCTTAATATCTTCTGCTTCTGTTAGGTCCATACCATTTCTGTCCTTTATCAAGCCCATCTTTGCATGAAATATTCCTTTGGTATCTGATTTTCTTGAAGAGATCCCTAGTCTTTCCCATTCTGTTGTTTTCTTCTATTTCTTTGCATTGATTGCTGAAGAAGGCTTTCTTATTTCTTCTTGCTATTCTTTGGAACTCTGCATTCAGATGTTTATATCTTTCCTTTTCTCCTTTGCTTTTGGCTTCTCTTCTTTTCACAGCTATTTGTAAGGCCTCCCCAGACAGCCATTTTGCTTTTTTCATTTCTTTTCCATAGGGATGGTCTTGATCATAATTGTTTATAAAATGTATACTATTAGGATTGAAAGATGTAGTGGAAGGATTAACAAGATCAAGATAATTAACACATTTACACCCATTACCTCATATATTTAATTTTGTGTGTGTGTGAATGATAAGAATGCTTAACATCTAATCTCAGCAACTTTCAAGTGTAAATTGCCATATTTTCAACTATAATCACCATGTTGTACATTAGATTCTCTGAATTTATTATTCTTTTTCTTTTATTGAACCTCTTTTTCTTATAACTGAAAGTTTGTGCCCTTTGACCTATGCTTCTCCATTTCCCCTTCCCCCAGTCCCTATCTACTTTATGTTTCTATTAAACTGGTTTTGTTTTTTTTAAATTCCACATATAAGTAATACCATACAGTACTTGTCTTTCTCTGTTTGGCTTATTTCGCATAATGAAATGCATAATGCCCTGCAGGCTTATCTATATTGTCACAAATGGCAGAATTTCCTTTTCTTTATGGCTAAATAATAGTCCATCATGTATATATAATTAAAAAAAAGGGGGGATGATTGGATCATGTGGTAGTTCTATATTTAATTTTTTGAGGAACCACTATATTTTAAAAATAATGACTGTACCCGTTTACATTCCAATCAACAGTGTATAAGAGTTCCTTTTCCTCTATATCCTCACAAGTATCTGTTATTTATTTTTGGTAATAGCCACCCTAACAGATGTGAGATGATATCTCGTTGTGGTTTTGATTTGTATTTCCTTGATGATTAGTGATATTAAACACCTTTTCATATACTTTTTGGCCTTTGTAGCTATATATTTAAGCTCTAGGCAAGGTTTTATCTGCTGTCGATACACTTTCTGCTTATACTGTATTCTAGTCTATGATCATAAACTATAGTAATTCTAAATCCTTGAATTAATTTTCCCTGTTTCAGATTCAGAAAACAAAGCGCTTGTCACTTTGACTTTGTAATCTAATACTTATGTATTTTTGTGTAAGAAATAGGTGTAAACATCAATCAGAAATTCTAGCTATAGAACCATCTGAGTTTGGAAAAAGTTTTACATCTGCTACAGTATTTTTATCTTCAAACATTTGAAAGGCTAAAATTAAATTGAGATTTGTCTCTTAGTTTTATTTCTAGTGATATGGATTGCATAGTTTCTCTTGACTATTGGAAATGAAAATCTCAGCCTGATTTCTGCAGCCATAAGGTTTATTCATTCCATAAAATTAATCTTTTGGTCACTCAACAATATACAAAGAAAATATAACTTTTACGAGTACATCAAGTAATTTACATTTTCAAAGATTTCTTTATTGAATCCAACTTTTGCTTCAGTGAGGCTGATTTATTTAAAATGTTTTTCTTACAGAAGGTGACAAAGTACAAATTGAAGAATTTGCAAAAGTGGTAAAGGAAATGCATGATACCTCCAAGTTAGAAGGTAAGTATTGGATTACTTGTGACTATTAAATTTATTTTTATTGAAGGGATGCCTTTGGTTTTGCTTTTTACCTTTTCTAGTTGTGCTAATTTCTGATTAACATATTGACATTGATCTATTTATAGGTAGGCAGAACTTGGTTTTGATTAAAAGTTGACAGGTTTCTTAATGAAAGAAAAAAGGTTTTTTTGTAGAAAGGGACCTGCTTAAACCTATTTTTAACTCTTTTTGTTTTTAGGACTTTATATGTAGAGTCAGCTACTGGCCTTAAAATTTTTCCAGATATGAAAATTGTATATATCATTTTAAGCCTCAGACTTAGGACTCCATCCTGTGTATAGGCTTCTATATTATATAATTTCTCATAAATCTTTTGCTTCTTTAATAGACACTTATCATGTTCCTTTTGCTTCTTTAATAGACACTTATCATGTTTTTGTTAAATATCAGAGAGACCATGTGCAGTTCAGTGGCACAGGTTTTCTATTATTTGACTTCCATTTTGGTTTAAAAGTTAAAGATGTAGGACTGAAACCAATGAAGATAGTGCTTGTGGGGTTTGTGTACTTTCTTGTTTGGAAAATATGTTTAAAACAGTATTACTGGTGATTTATTTGAATAACCATTCAAATGACTATTTGATCAGTGAGCACTCTTGAAAAGAATGACAACTCAGACAAATGTTAGGGAAAACAATGCAGAGTCATTTCTGTGTGCAAAGAAGTACACAATATACTTTATAGATTTTCAATACATAGGCTTTCTTGGCATATGAAATACCCACCACTAGAGCTCTCTGAAGGAGATCAGCCCTGGTATTTCTTTGGAGGGAATGATGCTGAAGCTGAAACTCCAGTACTTTGGCCACCTCATGCGAAGAGTTGACTCATTGGAAAAGACTCTGATGCTGGGAGGGATTGGGGGCAGGAGGAGAAGGGAACAATAGAGGATGAGATGGCTGGATGGCATCACTGACTCGATGGATGTGAGTCTGAGTGAACTCTGGGAGTTGGTGATGGACAGGGAGGCCTGGCGTGCTGCGATTCATGGGGTCGCAAAGAGTCCGACACGACTGAGCGACTTGAACTGAATTGAACTGAACTGAGAGCTCTCTTTTAGGTTAAGAAATGTATTTAATATTTTCTGGTTTACATATAAAAGTATTTTACCTGGGTCATAACATAATTAGCATCAACATAGTATAGTAGTTAATTAGATTAGCTAAGGAATAGGAAACAGGGCATAGTAGTAGAAAAGAGCATGGGCTATGGAGTATGATAAGAGATGGGGGTGTGGTTCTTTGACTTATTAGCTGCCTACTCACTCTAGGCCATTCTGATTTCTTCATCTTTAAAACAAGGATGCTAAAAACATCGTGTTTCTCATACAGTTGCCAGGATCAACTGCAAAAATATATATAAAGCATAGTTATTAGGTACATATTATCTGCTTAGCAAATGATAGTTAACTTTGAAATCAGAGAGCAGAGCTCAGATGGTAAGAAAAAAAATGTTGAAATTAAGCCATTGAGAAAGGAGAACAGGTTAGGCACCTGAATCTTGGGCATGGTCACAGGGACTAGGGAGATGGATTGGAATCTGCAGTCAGTGCAATATAAGACCAATAACTGCAGGGAAGAGTAAACAAGGGCTACCCAAGAAGGAAGGAGTTAGCATAGCAGGCCCTGCATTATAACTGATCAGGCTAGTTCACTGTGTCTCCACTGTCCACTGGAGAAATTGGAGGGGCCTGGAGAGGAGGCATAATGTGCAAAGTTCTGTACTTCCCTTCAACAAAGACACATATAGTCTTAAAGGATTATGGTCAGTGTCTGATCTGGTAGTTTAGGATATTAGGGATGAGACAGGCAATGCTGGGTAATGATGAGGATTAAGAATAGCCATTGGTATGGATGACTGGAAAGAAAGTGAAGGCTTGTTGGCAGTTAAGAAGTCAAGGTGCTCTGAGGTTAGGATCATCCTTATTATCATTGGATGATAATAGGATATAGAGTTGAGGGAAGATCATGATCAATGTGCCAAAATCCTTAGAGACTAGTGACCAGGCTTGAACCTTAAAGGGGAGCGATACATTTTGATTGAAGTTGGACTAAAATAGGCTCAAAATAGGCTCAATAGGCAGCAGAAAACCAGGAGAATGGTGCTTTGTTTCCTGGTGCTATGGTATATGGAACATGGGAGGATGAATAGACTACTCAAGATGATTATGCAAGGAAACAGTATTTTAAAGGAAACCAAATTTTAGTTAAGACAAAGAAGAGCTGATACAGGTTTTTAGGTGTTGGCAAAACTCAAATTGCCATCTGCAGTTGTCTCCTAATAATGTTAGGGGAACAGGAAGTGAGGCAGGATCTAAGACACTAAGAAGCTGTGATTACCATTTGTAGCTAGTTCTTGTTGGTTTTAATAATTATAATAAAAATGACAATTATTTTATTGCTAGTAATAATGAAACTTAATAAACCCTTAGTATATGGTTGGATGGCATCACCGACTCAATGGACATGAGTTTGAGCAAGCTCTGGGAGTTGGTGATGGACAGGGAAGCCTGGCATGCTGTAGTCCATGGGGTCACAGAGAGTCAGACATGACTGAATGACTGAACTGACTGAACTGATATGTCTAACATTGTTTTAAATGTTTTTCATTATATTTTCATATTTAATCTCCATATCAACCTTGTGAGGTAGATACTATTATAATTTCATTTTATATATAAGACAACTGAGATTTATAATGGGGTTAAGTAGTAAAAATTTGCTCAAGGTCACAGAGTTCCACGTCACAAATTCCACGGTCAGGATTTGAATGCAGATCTATCTGACTTAACACTGCCTCCTTTGAAAAGGCTGGATATGAAGCAAAATTCCAGATGCTAGAATACAAGAGTCTTGGTGGAATTGAAGAGAAAAGATGAATGAGCCCTTGTGATACTGTGTTTCATATTTTACAGTTTTCATGATTTTAAAATTTATTTCACCTCAATAAATAAAGTTAATTTTGCTTGCTACTATTAGAACTCCATATGTCTGACTCTTTGCGACCCCATGGACTGTAGCCCACCAGGCTCCTCTTTCCAGGCAAGAATACTGGAGTGGGTCGCCATTCCCTTCTCCAGGGGATCTTCCTGGCCCAGGGATTGAATCCAGGTCACATGCATTGCAGGCAGATTCTTTTACACTGAGCCACCAGGGAAGCCCAATAAAATAACTCTTCTGTGTAACTGTAGTGAAAAATTCAGCTATATGAATCATCTTGGTTATGCCAATTTTATATTAGCACCAGAGAAATGTGATAAAGAACTCTTTGTATATTATACTGGTGGACATAGCATTTCCTGAGGTCTGTATTCTTCACTGAGATTTCTTATTCCTCAATTCAGGATGTGATAATAAACCATGGGTTGCCACTGACAAAAGCCTTTAGTGATGGCTACTGCTTTTAAATTCAGAGGCTAGATCAGTTACTAAGTAATTTCTTTTTATTTCTAGAATCACAGGAGACTGTCTTAGCTGTTAATTTGCCTGAAGATGACATGATACCTGGGAAGAACTTGGAAGGTTTTCTAGGAGATATTGGAATTAAGTCACCTAAAGAAGAGGTAGAGAAAATTCTTCAGTCAGATTTTGTTTCTGGTAAGCATTTAAATACTTCTATCAGGTAGTCCATCCTAAAGGAGATCAGTCCTGGGTGTTCATTGGAAGGACTGATGCTGAAGCTGAAACTCCAATACTCTGGCCACTTCATGCAAAGAATTGACTCATTGGAAAAGACCCTGATGCTGGGACGGATTGGGGGCAGGAGGAGAAGGGGACGACAGAGGATGAGATGGCTGGATGGCATCAGTGACTCAATGGACATGAGTTGGGGTAAACTCCGGGAGTTGGTGATGGACAGGGAGGCCTAGGCGTGCTGTGATTCATGGGATTGCAAAGAGTTGGACATGACTGAGCGGCTGAACTGAATATTTTGTTTTCTGTAGGGCTAGTCTTTATAAGTATTCTTTATAAAGAAAGTGCGAGGTCTTTGTTCAAGTAAATTCAATTCCTTTGTTGAGCAAATATCTGTAGGTATTTGCTTGTTATTTTAAATATTGTCTTTGAAAAAGACTCTTTCTTCATTTGCAGTTATGAGAATAATTTTAACAAGCAGGTTGAAATTTTGTGGAGAGTGGGCTTGTTGTAATCCTCTCTCCTCAGATATATCTTAATTTAGTGACTGAAGAGTAGTTTGAATTCAGAACTTGTGAGTAGAAATCCTAGGTTTGTTGCTTTGGGCAGAGTGAAGTTACTGGACTTTAAAAGTTTCTTGGTGTTTTTAGTTTTTTTGCACAGAGCTCATATATCTACAATCTTATCACAAGGCATTTTGGATGAAAATGAATTCAAAGTATCTGGTAAATAAAACTTTCAAGAATAAATTAAAGCTTTAAAATTTTCAATATAAAAGTGGTATGCTGATTTTGATACTATATACACTTAATTTATTTATTTTTGGCTGAACTGGGTCTTGGTTGCTGTGCCTAGGCTTTTTGTAGTTGCATCGAGCAGGGGCTACCTTCTAGGAGCAGTGTACAGGCTTCTCATTGCAGTCGCTTCTCTTGCTGTAGAGCATGGGCTAAAGGCTCTCAGGCTTCAGTAGTTGTGGTGTGGGGGCTCAGTAGCTGCAGCTGGTGGGCTCTAGTGTGCAGACTCAGTAGTTGTGGTGCATGGGCTTAGTCGTCCCACATCTTGTGGAATCTTCCCAGATCAGGGATCCCCTGCATTGGCAAGTGGATTCTTAACCATTGGACAACCAGAGAAATCTGATGCTGTATTTTTAATATTATTTTGTCCACAAATTCTTTCTTGTGACCTCTCTTTCTTTTCCTTGCAGAAGACAACATGGTGAATGTTAAAGACTATATGAAGACTCTGAGTGACACCCAGAAATTTTCCAATTTTATTGGTAAGATCTTTACGGTAAACTGTTAAAAAGCAACTCAGGACTCATTCAGAGGTCATCTAGTCAAACACTATGTTGGATGCTTAATCTTCTCTGTGGTATCTGTGACAGATGTTTGTTTCATCTATATTTGAGCACTTCCAATTATGGTAAATTTTACTATTTTCTTTTTCATTCAAGAATTGTGCATTTGTGATGGAAAAGACTGGGAAAAAATAAGGTCTTGATCTTTTTCATAGTCAAAATAAGAAAATTATATTATATGCTATAGGCAATATTTTAAATGTTATAAAAATTTTAATGACCAGAAATGTAAGAAATACAAAATGTAGCCTCTGTAATGTCACTGTCTGGAAAACTCCTGTTAATATTTGGTAAATATCCTTTTAGGCTTTTTCCTTTAGATCAATGAATAGTGGTGTATTCCAAATTATTATTTTAAAATTAGATCACTTTGCTCCAGTATTCTTGGGCTTCTCTGGTGGCTCAGATGGTAAAGAATCTGCCTGCAGTGTGGGAGACCTGGGTTCAATCTCGTGCCCATAATATTCCATGTGCATGTGTACTAAGTCGCTTCAGTTGTGTCCAGCTCTTTGCGACCCCATGAACTGTAGCCCACCAGTCTCCCCTGTCTATGGGGATTCTCCAGGCGAGAATACTGGAGTGGGTTGCTATGCCCTCACAAGGGGATCTTCCCTACCCAGGGATTGAACCCAGCTCTCCTGCATTGGTAGGTGGGCTCTTCACTACTTGCATCCCATGGGAAGCCCATAATATTCCATAATTGGCTTTAAAAACTTAACAGCATGTCTTAGATACTGTTCCATGTTTTATTATATTCTATAAGCTACCTCATTCTTTTTTTCTTCTGGTTTTATAGAGATATAATTGATATACAGCACTATGTAAGTTTAAGGTGTATTGCATAGTGATTTAATTTATATACATCAAGTAATTATCACTGTAAGTTTAGTGAACATCTATCTCTCATATAGACACAAAATTAAAGAAATAGAAATAATACTTTTTTTTGTGATGAGAGCTCTTAGGCTCTACTCTCAATAACTTTCATATATAACATACAGCATTAATTATATTTATCATGATGCACATCCCATCCCTAGTGCTTATTAATCTTGTACCTGGAAGTTTGTACCTTTTAACCACCCTCTGTCCTCCATCTCTGGTAACCTCAAATCTGATATCTTTTTCTATGAGTTTGCTTTTATGTATAATTGACCTGCAACACAATGTTAATTCCTATTATGTGACATGGTGATTTGATATTTCTAAACATTTCAAACTGATCACCACAATGATTCTATTATCAAACTGATCACCACAATTACCCTATGTCACCACACAAAGACACTACATAGTTACTATGTTCCACTCACTGTACATTTCATACCCATGACTCATTTCTTTGATAACTGTAAGTTTGCACCTCTTAATTCCCCTCACCTATTTTCTTCTCTTCCCAAAACTTTCCCCTCTGGAAAATACTTATTTGTTCCCTGTATCTAAAAATTTGTTTATATTTTTGTCATTTTTGTTTATTTCTCTCTTTTTTTTTTAGATTTCACATATAATTAAAATCATATAGTTTTGTATTTCTCTGTATGACTTAGTTCATTTGGCATAATACCATTTAGGTCCATCCATATTGCAGCAAATTACAAGGGTTTATTCTTTTTTATGGCTGAATAATATTGCATTGTATGTGTACACCACATCTGCTTTGTCTATTCATATACTGATGGGCACTTAGGGTGCTTCCATATCTTGGATATTATAAATAATGCTCCAGTAAACAAAGGGATGACTATCTCTTTTCTAATTCAAACAAAAAACAAATGTTTTTGTTTTCTTTGGATATATGCCCAGGAGTGGAATTGCTGAGTCATAATGGTAGCACTGTTTTCAGTTTTTTGAGAAACCTCCAACTGTTTTCCATAGTGGTTGCACCAAATTACATACTGACAGTACAGATTTCTCTTTTCTCCACATCTTGCCAAAACTTGTTATTTGTTGTCTTTTTAAAAAAATAATATTTGGTTTTTATTTTTTATTATTTATTTATTTTTTGGCTGTGCTGGGTCTTCGTTGCTGGGGGGGCTTTTCTCTAGTTGCAGCAAGCAGGGGCTACTCTTTGTTGTAGTGCGTTGGCTTCTCATTGTGGTGGCTTCTCGTGTTGCAGAGCACAGGCTCTAGGGCATACAGGCTTCAGCAGTTTCCACATGTGGGCTCAGTAGTTGTGGTTCCTGAGCTATGGAGCACAGGCTCAATATTTGTGGTGCATGGCTTAGTTGCTCCACAGCATCTGGACCAGGGATTGAGCCTGTGTCTCCTGCATTGGATGGATTCTTTACCACTGTGCCACCAGGGAAGCCCCTATTTGTTGTCTTTTTGATAACAGCCATTCTGACAGGTGTGAGGTGATATCTCATTGTGGGTTTGATTTGCATTTCCCTGATGATTAGTGATGTTGAGCATCTTTTCATGTACCTGTTGGTCATCTGTATGTCTTCTGTGGAAAAATATGTATTGATATCCTCTGCTTGTTCTTTAATGTGTTTGCTTATTTTTTTGGCATTGAGTCATACCAGTTCTTTGTATATTTTGGATACCCTTATTGGATACATTAATATTACTTGCAAATATCACTTGACATTCAGTAGGTAGCTTCTTCATTTTGTTGATAGCTTCCTTCACTGTGCAAAAAGATTTTAGTTTAGTTTGAGTTAGTCCCATTTGCTTATTTTTGCTTTCGTTTCCCTTGCCTAAGGAGACATGTCCAAAAAAATATTACAAAGACTTATGTCAAAGAACATCCTGCCTATGTTTTTTCTAGAAGTTTCATGGGTTTGGGTCTTACATTTAAGTATTTAATTCATTTTGAATTTATTTTTTTGCGTCATGTGAAAGGGGAGTCCAGTTTGATTTCTTGCATGTAGCTTCCCAGTTTTCATACCATTTAGTGAAGAAGGTGTCTTTTCCCTATTGTGTATTCTCCCACCTTTGTCATAGATTAATTGCCCACATAAGTGTGGGTTCATTTTTGGGCTCTCTATTATGTTGCATTGAATTGTGTGTCTGTTTTGTACCAGTACCATACTATTTTGATTACTATTACTTTGTAGTATAGTTTAAAATCAGAAATTATGATGTCTCCAGTTTTATTCTTCTTTCTCAGGATGTTTGGCTATTTGAAGGGTCTTTTGTATTTCCACACAAATTTTAGAATTATTTGTTTTAGTTCTGTGAAAAATTCCATTGGTAGTTTGATAAGAATTACACTGAATCTCTTTTTCTCGTTTTGTTATCAGGGCAATGGTGGCTATATAGAATGAGTTTGGTAGAGTTACATCCTCTGAAATATTTTGAAATAGTGATAGGTATTAACTCTTCTCTAACTGTTCAGTAGAATTCACCTGTGAAGCCATCTAATTTTGGACTTTGTTGGGAGTTTTTAAAATTACAGATTCAATTTTTTTAAATTTTCTTTTATTTTTAAACTTTACATAATTGTATTAGTTTTGCCAATTATCAAAATGAATCTGCCACAGGTATACATTACTGGTAATAGGTGTGTTCATATTTTCCATTTCTTCCTCATTCAGTCTTGGGAGATTATAGATTTCTAGAAATGTACACAGTTCTTCTAGGTTGCCAATTTATTGGCATATAATTGTCCATACAGTAAAATCATGATCCTTTATATTGCTGCAGCTTCAGTTGTAACTTCTCCTTTTACATTTCTGATTTTATTGATTTGGGCCTTCTCCCCCATTTTTTTCCCTTGATGAGTTTAGAAATGGAAAGACTGGTATTTATTGGCATTTATTTTGGAATATTATGAATCTGTGAATAGCTAAGACCATTTTGAAAATAGAATAATATGGGTTGCTTTGCATATTAATTACTATTGAATGTGTGTAATGAAGTGTTAGAAGTAGTCCAATGCATCACAGTATAGATATCCCTATTTAGAAAAACTTGACACATGATAGAGATGACATCAAGATCGTGAGGGATAGAGCAGCCTGGAGTGCTGCAGTACGTGGGACTGCAAAAAGTCACACATGACTGGGCGACTGAACAACAACATGGGAAAATTGGCTCACTGTATGGAAGAAAATGAAGTTGGATTACGACTTCATACAATATACAAAAACAATCTTCAAATGAATTAATCTAAAAGGTAATACATTAAAGCTGATGGAGAAAATATTCTGCCTGTGGCTGTGAATAATTTATTATAAATAATATTCCCAAAAGTATAGCCTAAAAAAGATTTGATTATATCATGATTAAGCATTTGTGATAATAAAATGAAGGACTGTAAACAATTACCAGATATGTAATAGGTTGGAAGAAGATAATTACAACTTTTAGGACTAACAAAAGATTAATATCTTGAATATATAAGAAATCCTGCAACTCAGTATTAGAAAGAAAAATATTCATTGGAAAATAAGGATATAAGAAGTCAGTACACAGAAGAAGAAACCCCAGTGGCTAAATATGTATATGAAGAGAGGTGGGAATACTCAAGAATTGCTGTTGGGTAGGTAAAATAGTGTATAGAGAGTCATTCTGCAGAGCAAGCTGGAAATACTTGTCAAATTAAGTATGGATATTTCTTAGGACTTGATAATTATGTCTTAGGTAAATAGTCCAGAGAAGTCTCTTGTAGAGAGATGTACAAGAATGCTCATTGTAACATTGTTTATGGGAGGAAAAATGAAAGTAACTTAGTGTCCATCAGTAGGGGTTTGGTTAAGTAAAATATAGCCTATACAAACAGCAAATCATAAACGATAAATTAGATTTATATTCATACCATAAAAAGATAAAGAAAGAAGAAATACAATAAATTTGTAGCATAAAATACTTCATGTAAGTTAGACTTATTATAATCCCTGTAGGACACCACCATATGTATATACACATACACTTTCAGCTGAACACATAAATCTTCAGTGAAAGATGAGATATAGATTGAAAGAGATTGATATTAAAGTAACAATATTAACAAACTTTAGGAAACAGACATAGTACTTTATATACTAAACACATTCTTCAAGTGCCTATGGAATATTCATGAAAATAGATGATATTTAAGCCACAAAGAAAAATTTGTATGAATTCTAAATATCAGAAGTCATTCAGACCACATAGACTCACCATTCAGTTCAGTTCAGTCACTCAGTCGTGTCCGACTCTTTGCGACCCCACGAACCACAGCATGCCAGGCCTCCCTGTCCATCCAACTCCCGGAGTCTACCCAAACCCATGTCCATCGAGTCGGTGATGCCATCCAACCATCTCATCCTCTGTTGTCCCCTTCTCTTCCTGCCCTCAATCTTTCCCAGCATCAGGGTCTTTCAGATGTGTCAGCTCTTCGCATCAGGTGGCCAAAGTATTGGAGTTTCAGCTTCAACATCAGTCCTTCCAATGAACACCCAGGACTGATCTTCTTTAGATGGACAGGTTGGATCTCCTTGCAGTCCAAGGGTCTCGCAAGAGTCTTCTCCAACACCACAGTTCAAAAGCATCAATTCTTCAGCACTCAGCTTTCTTTATAGTCCAACTCTCATATCCATACATGACCACTGGAAAAACCATAGCCTTGACCAGACGGACCTTTGTTGGCAAAGTAATGTCTCTGCTTTTTAATATGCTGTCTAGGTTGGTCATAACTTTCCTGCCAAGGAGTAAGCGTCTTTTAATTTCATGGCTGCAATCACCATCAGCAGTGATTTTGGAGCCCAGAAAAATAAAGTCAGCCATTGTTTCCACTGTTTCCCCATCTATTTGCCATGAAGTGATGGGACCAGATGCCATGATCTTCGTTTTCTGAATGTTGAGCTTTAAGCCAACTTTTTCACTTTTCTCTTTCATTTTCATCAAGAGGCTCTTTAGTTCTTCTTCACTTTCTGCCATAAGGTGGTGTCATCTGCATATCTGAGGTTATTGTTATTTCTCCCGGCAATGTTGATTCCAGCTTGTACTTCCTCCAGCCCAGCGTTTCTCACGATGTACTCTGCATATAAGTTAAATAAGCAGGGTGACAATATACAGCCTTGATATCCTCCTTTTTTTTGTGGAACCAGTCTGTTGTTCCATGTCCAGTTCTAACTGTTGCTTCCTGATCTGCATACAGGTTTCTCAAGAGGCAGTTCACGTGGTCTGGTATTCTCATCTCTTTCAGAATTTTCCACAGTTTATTGTGATCCACACAGTCAAAGGCTTTGACATAGTCAATAAAGCAGAAATAGATGTTTTTCTGGAACTCTCTTGCTTTTTCCATGATCCAGCGGATGTTGGCAATTTGATCTCTGGTTCCTCTGCCTTTTCTAAAACCAGCTTGAACATCTGGAAGTTCACGGTTCACGTATTGCTGAAGCCTGGCTTGGAGAATTTTGAGCATTACTTTACTAGTGTGTGAGATGAGTGCAATTGTGCAGTAGTTTGAGCATTCTTTGGCATTGCCTTTCTTTGGGATTGGAATGAAAACTGACCTTTTCCTGTCCTGTGGCCACTGCTGAGTTTTCCAAATTTGCTGGCATACTGAGTGCAGCACATTCACAGCATCATCTTTCAGGATTTGAAATAGCTCCACTGGAATTCCATCACATCCACTAGCTTTGTTTGTAGTGATGCTTCCCAAGGCCCACTTGACCTCACATTCCAGGATGTCTGGCTCTAGGTGAGTGATCACACCATCGTGATTATCTGGGTCATGAAGATCTTTTTTGCACAGTTCTTCTGTGTATTCTTGCCACCTCTTCTTAGTATCTTCTGCTTCTGTTAGGTCCATACCATCTCTGTCCTTTATTGAGCCCATCTTTGCATGAAATGTTCCCTTGGTATCTCTAATTTTCTTGAAGAGATCTTTAGCCTTCCCTATTCTGTTGTTTTCCTCTATTTCTTTGCATTGATCTCTGAGGAAGGCTTCCTTATCTCTCCTTGCTATTCTTTGGAACTCTGCATTCAAATGGGTATATCTTTCCTTTTCTCCTTTGCTTTTCACTCCCTTCTCTTCACAGCTATTTGTAAGGTCTCCTCAGACAGCCATTTTGCTTTTTTGCATTTCTTTTTCTTGGGGATGGTCTTGATTCCTGTCTCCTGTACAATGTCACTTACCTCTATCCATAGTTCATCAGGCACTGTGTCTATTACCATTCAGTTCAGTTCAGTTCAGTCACTCAGTCATGTCTGACTCTTTGCGACCCCATGAATCGCAGCACGCCAGGCCTCCCTGTCCATCACCAACTCCCAGAGTTCACTCAGACTCACATCCATCGAGTCAGTGATGCCATCCAGCCATCTCATCCTCTGTCGTCCCCTTCTCCTCCTGCCCCCAATCCCTCCCAGCATCAGAGTCTTTTCCAATGAGTCAACTCTTCACATGAGGTGGCCAAAGTACTGGAGTTTCAGCTTTAGCATCATTCCTTCCAAAGATATTACCATTAGGTAGTAACAAACATTATTTATGAAAGAATATGGAAAATTTTTGCTTTAAAGTCTGAAAACAAATGTTCTAAGTAATACTTTGGTTAAAAAATAAATGTATGTGTGCTCAGTCACATCCAACTCTTTGCAACCCCATGGACATAAACTGCCACACTCCTCTGTCCATGGGATTATCCCAGCAAGAAACTGGAGTGGGCTGCCATTTTCTCCTCCAGAGGATCTTCCTGACCCAGGGATCAAACCCATGTTCTGCATTGGCAGGTAGGTTCTTTACCGTTGAGCCACCTGGGAAGCTCAAAGGTGGCTTTGGGCTAAATAAATTAAAGTAGAAATTTAAAAAATTTTAGAAATGAATGACAGTGAAAACAAAATATATCAAAATACAAAATGTGATAAAAACAGTCTTGCAGGAAATTTTATAGCATTAAATGCTTTTAATAAAAAACAAGAAAATTAAAAATAATTTATCTTAAATGTTCAACCCATGTAGCTAACCAGCAGCATAAACAAAACAGCAAAACAATCACCCTCTCCCTAATATAGTAGTCAGACACTAATGAAACTGAAAATATAAGTTAGCAATATAGAACACACTCATACACAGATTATTCACATAACCAAAACCGTGAATAATACTTTAATAAAATATCAATTTATTAGCATCTTACCAGTATCACTGTTATTCTTTCCAAACACTGGATAAGGAGAAAAAGGGGTTCCCTCCCCCAATTGTAGCATTACTTTTCTTGGGTTCACTTTGCTGTTGTGTTGTTTTTATTGTTTAGCTTCATGGGTTGAACTAAAAAGGTGAAGTACTGCAGTGTTTCTTGTTTTCTAATATAAACATGTAGACCTGTATATACATTTTGTGGAGCTTTCGGTTTGGAGGATATTGCAGACAGAAAAAACCTCAACAGGATTTCTAGAAAGTGAATACATTTTACCCAAATCAAGTTGTTATGTGCTTATTTGAACGGACTAACCAATTAAATGGAGAAGGCAATGGCACCCCACTCCAGTACTCTTGCCTGGAAAATCCCATGGACGGAGGAGCCTAGTAGGCTACAGTCCATGGGGTCGCTAAGAGTCGGACACAACTGAGCAACTTCACTTTCACTTTTCACTTTCATGCATTGGAGAAGGAAATGGCAACCCACTCCAGTGTTCTTGCCTGGAGAATCCCAGGGACGGGGGAGCCTGGTGGGCTGCCATCTATGGGGTCGCACAGAGTCGGACACAACTGAAGTGACTTAGCAGCAACCAACTAAGTATGTTCACATTTTGTCATCTTTCTCTCTAGGAACAGAAGATCCTTGGAACATTGTTAATAGTGTCTCTGATGGGAAAGTTGCAGTTAAAGACTTTTTATCTACCTTGGAGAAACCTTTGAGTAAAGAACAACTTAGAAACTCTGCAACAGATGGTGAGTACTTCAGTTACCTCTCAGGTTTCCTCTTTAGAGTATACCTGTTCACACTGACTAAATTTTTTAAAAAGGAATGAGAATACTGTAAGTTTAGGAAGGTTGTTATGAAACTATATTGATATATTGGTCACTGTGAATTGGAACTTTTTTGGAAAGTATATGGATATTCTTTGTTATTTGGAGAAGACTAACAGAAACAAGTAATCTTGTCCATGTTTTAAAAGCAGATGCTCATTTATTGGGGTGAATGGTCACAATAATACATAAGATAGAACCTTACTCTTCTACTTCCCCAACCTTGAATTCCAGAGATAGGATATTTCTTACAGAAAGAGCTTCACAAACAAGTGTGAATTTGGTGTGGATTTTTCATAAATACCATTTACCAGTCTAAGGAAATTGCCTTATATTCCTTTTTTGCTAAAAAGATTGAATTTATATTTGTTTATTTGGTTTATCATGAATTTTCCAAACAATTCTTATGTATCTCTTAAGGTAGGTCATCTGAGTTTTCTCTTTTAATCTGTTAGTGTGGTGAGTTACAAGAGTTGAATTTTATAATATTAAATGAAACCTGGATTTTTGGATTAAACCCAACTTGGTCATGATATATTATTCTTTTAATTTTTCTAATAAAATAGAAATAGAAAAAATTATTTTTGTAAACTTTGTTTATAATTTATTAATCTCTGTTTATGAGTGAGACTAATGATAGCTTTGTTTTCTTGTACTGGCATTGTCAGGCTTCAATGTCAAATTATCCTTGTAATTTGAAAGTATTCTTTCTTTTTCTAAATCCTAAAATAGCTTATATAACATTGGAATTGCATATTCCTTTGATGTCTAGTGGTATTCACAAAAGAAGCCATCTGAGCCTTATAGTTCTTTTTGGGTAAGTTTTTGATTACTAATTAATCTTTCATATTATATGATTATTAGTTTTTCTTTTATTCTTGAAGTCAATTTTGGTAAATTTTTCCCTAGGAGTTTGTCTTTTTATATAAAAATTTGTTGCTATAATGGTATAAAGTTTTTAACAATAAATTCTTAGTATTTTTGTAGTTATTTATAACATCTACAGTAATACTTCCATTTCATTCTTCATTTTGGTTATTTTTATGTTTTCCTTTTTAAAATCATTTATGCTAGTGGTTTCCCAAAAGAATTGAAAAAAATATTTTTTCTCTTCCTTTGTCGTTTTTGTTCAGTATAACATCTCTGTTGAGCAGTCATATTGGACTCTTTGCAACCCTGTGAACTACAGCACACACAGATGGTAAAGACTCTGCCTTTACCATCTAAAGGTAAAGGTATGCCTTTACCAACTAAACTACCAAAAGAATGCAGAAGACATGGGTTCCACTTCCTAACTCATTTCACAGAGCCAAGATTACCCTGATACCCAAACCGGATAAGACCAGTTCAGTTCAGTCGCTCAGTCGTGTCCGACTCTTTGTGACCCCATGGACTGCAGCACGCCAGGCATCCCTGTCCATCACCAACTCCTGGAACTTGCTCAAACTGATATCCATAGAGTCGGTTATGCCATCCAACAATCTCATCCTCTGTTGTCCCCTTCTCCTCTGGCCGTCAATCTTTCCCAGCATCAGAGTCTTTTCCAATGAGTCAGTCCTTCGCATCAGCAGGTGAAAGTATTGGAGCTTCAGTTTCAGCATCAGTCCTTCCAGTGAATATTCAGGGCTGATTTCCTTTAGGATGGACTAGTTGGATATCCTTGCAGTCCAAGGGACTCTCAAGGGTCTTCTCCAACACCACAGTTCAAAAGCATCAATTCTTTGGCACTCAGCTTTCTTTATGGTGCAACACTTGCATCCATGCATGACTACTGGAAAAACCGTAGCTTTGACTAGACAGACCATTGTTAGCCAAGTAATATCTCTATTTTTTAATATTCTGTCTAGGTTTGTCATAGCTTTTCTTCCAGGGAACAAACGTCTTTTAATTTCATGGCAGAAATCACCATCTGCAGTTATTTCGCAGCCCCCAAAATAAAGTCTGTCACTGTTTCCATTGTCACCCCATCTATTTGCCATGAAGTGATAAGACCAGATGCCATGATCTTAATTCTTTGACTGTTGAGTTTTAAGCCAGCTTTTTCACTCTCCTCTTTCAGTTTCATCAAGAGCTCTTCAGTTTCTCGTCACTTTCTGCCGTAAGGGTAGTGTCATCTGCATATCTGAGGTTATTGATATTTCTCCTGGCAACTTGCTTCCAGCTTGTGATTCATCCAGCCCAGCATTTCACATGATGTACTTTGCATATAAGTTAAATAAGCAGGGTGACAATATACAGCTTTGATGTACTCCTTTCCCAATTTGGAACCAGTCCATTGTTCCTTGTTCGATTCTAACTGTTGCTTCTTGACCTGCATACAGATTTCTTAGGAGGCAAGTCAGGTGGTCTGGTATTCCCATCTCTTTAAGAATTTCCCACAGTTTGTTGTGTACCACACAGAGGCTTTGGCGTAGTCAGTAAAGCAGAAGTAGATGTTTTTCTGGAACTCTCTTGCTTTTCCTATCACCCAACAGATGTTGGCAATTTGATCTCTGGTTTCTCTGCCTTTTCTGAAACTAGCTTGAACATCTGGAAGTTCAAGTTAAGTTGAAGCCTGGCTTGGAGAATTTTGAGCATTACTTTGTCTAGTGTGTGAGATGAGTACAATTGTGCAGTACTTTGAACATTCTTTCATGTTGCCTTTCTTTGGGATTGGAATGACAACTGACCTTGTCCAGTCCTGTGGCCACTGCTGAGTTTTCCAAATTTGCTAATATATTGAGTGCAACACTTTGACAGCATCATCTTTTAGGATTTGAAATAGATCAGCTGGAATTCCATCACCTCCACTAGCTTTGTTCCTAGTGATGCTTCCTAAGGCCCACTTGATTTTGCACTATGTCTGGCTCTAGGTGAGTGATCATATCTTTGTGGTTATCTGGGTCATGAAGATCTTTTTTTGTATTGTTCTTCTATATGTTCTTGCCACCTTTTCTTAATATCTTCTGCTTCTGTTAGGTCCATACCATTTCCTTCTTTTTTTTTGTGCCCATCTTTTCATGAAATGTTCCCTTGGTATCTCTAATTTTCTTAAAGAGATCTCTAGTCTTCCCCATTCTATTGTTTTCCTCTATGTCTTTGCATTGATCACTGAGGAAGGCTTTCTTATCTCTCCTTGCTATTCTTTGGAACTCTGCATTCAGATGGGTATATCTTACCTTTTCCCCTTTGCCTTTAGCATCTCTTCTTTTCTCAGTTATTTGTAAGCCCTCCTTAGACAACCATTTTCCCTTGTTGCACTGAGGAAGGGAATGGCAAACCACTTCAGTGTTCTTGCCTTGAGAACCCCATGAACCATATGAAAAGGCAAAAAACCAGACAAAGATACCACAAAATAGAAAATTATAGTCCAATATCTGTGAGAAATATAAATGCAAAAACCCTCAACCCAATATTAGCAAAATGAATACAACAATATATTAAAAGGATCATTCACCATGACCAAGTGAAATTTATTCCAGGGATTCAAGGATGGTTAAATGTCTGCAAGTCAATCAACATGATACACTACCTTGCATGCTGTGCTGTGCTAAGTCGCTTCAGTCATGTCCGACTCTGTGATCCCATGGACTGTAGCCCGCCAGGCTCCTCTGTCCATGGGATTCTCCAGGCAAGAATACTGGAGTGGGTGCCATGCTCTCCTCCAGGGGATCTTCCCAACCCAGGGATCAAACCTTCATCTCATGTCTCCTGCATTGGTAGGGGTTTTGTTTTGTTTTGTTTTGTTTTTACCACTAGCACCACCTGGGAAAACCTGATACACCACCTTAACGAAGGATAAAAAAATATGTGGGCATCTCAATAGATACAGAAAAAGCATTTGTAAAGTCAGTGATGATTTATGATAATAACTCTTAGTAAAGTGAGCATAGAAGGAATGTGCCTCAACATAATGTTCCCTTGGTATCTCTAATTTTCTTAAAGAGATCTCTAGTCTTTCCCATTCTATTGTGTTCCTTTATTTCTTTGCACTGATAATGAAGGCTATATATGAGAAACCCACAGCTTTTTATCATACTCGATGGTGAAAAACTAAAAACTATTCCTTTAAAATCAGGAATAAGATAATGATGCCACTCTTATTCAACACAGTATTGGAAATCTTAGCTACAGCAATTCAGTTCAGTTCAATTCAGTTGCTCAGTTGTGTCTGACTCTTTGCGGCCCCATGGACTGTAGCATGCCAGGCTTCCCTGTCTATCACCAACTCCTGGAGTTTACTCAAACTCATGTCCATTGAGTCAGTGATGCCATCCAACCATCTCATCCTCTGTCATCCCCTTCTCCTCCCACCTTCAATCTTTCTCAGCATCAGGGTCTTTTCAAATGAATCAGTTCTTCACATCAGGTGGCCAAAGTATTGGATTTTCAGCTTCAGCATCAGTCCTTCCAATGAATATTCAGGTCTGATTTCCTTTAGGATGGACTGGTTGGATCTCCTTGCAGTCCAAGGGACTCTCAAGAGTCTTCTCCAACACCACACTTCAAAAGCATCAATTCTTTGGTGCTCAGCTTTCTTTGTAGTCCAACTCTTACATCCATACATGGACTACTGGAAAAGCCATAGCTTTTACCAGATGGACCTTTGTTGGCAAAGTAATTCTCTGCTTTTTAATATGCTGTCTAGGTTGGTCATAACTTTTCTTACAAGGAGTAAGTGTCTTTTAATTTCATGGCTGCAGTCACCATCTGCAGTGATTTTGGAGCCCAAGATAATAAAGTCTCTCACTGTTTCTATTGTTTCTCCATCTATTTGCCATGAAGTGATGGGACCAGATGCCATGATCTTAGTTTTCTGAATGTTGAGTTTTTTTATTTTATTTTATTTTATTTTTAAACTTTACATAATTGTATTAGTTTTGCCAAATATCAAAATGAATCCGCCACAGGTATACATGAATGTTGAGTTTTAAGCCAACTTTTTCACTCTCCTCTTTCACTTTCATCAAGAGGCTCTTTAGTTCTTCTTTGCTTTCTGTGATAAGAGTGGTATCATTTGCATTTTGATATTTTTCCCGGCAATGTTGATTCCAGCTTGTACTTCATCCAGCCCAGCTTTTCTCATGATGTACTCTGCATATAAGTTAAATAATCAGGACGACAATATACAGCCTTGACATACTCCTTTCCCTATTTGAAATCAGTCTGTTTTTCCATGTCCATTTCTAACTGTTGCTTCTTGAGCTGCATACAGATTTCTCAGGAGGCAGGTCAGGTGGTCTGGTATTCCCATCTCTTTAAGAATTTTCCATAGTTTGTTGTGACCCACACAGTCAAAGGTTTTGCATACTCAAGAAAGCTATAGCAATTAGGCAAGAAATAAATAAAAGGCATCCATATTGGAAAGAAAGAACTAAAACAGTCACTATTTGAGGATGATATGATTTTATATGTAGAAAACCCTACTCTATCAAAAAGCTATTAGAAATAATAAACAAATTGGCAGGGTACAAAACCAATATGAAAAAAGTCTAAAGTTTTCAAACCCAGGAGTCCAACTCTACACAGTGATCTAGTAACATTGGTCACAAACAGAGAAGAACAAAGGAGTAAGAACATATATTGGAGAATGAATAGTTTCCTCTTCAATAAATGCCGTTGGAAAAACTGGGCAGCCACACACACACACACACACACACAAATAAAACTAGACAACTATCTCACACAACAGACAAACATGATTTTAAGTCCTGAAGCTATAAAAACTCCTAGAAACAAACATAGGCAGTTCATTCTTTGAAATGTCTTAGCAATATCTTTTTGGATATTTGTTCCTAGGCAAGAAAAACAAAAGCAAAAATGAACTAATAGGATAACATCAGACTAAAAAGATTCTTCACAGCAAAGGAAACCATCAACAAAACAAAAAGACAACCTACCAAATGGGAGTAGATATTTGCCCATGCTACATCTGATAAAGAGTTAATATCCAAAATATATAAGTAACTTACACAACTCAACAACAATAACAAAAACTGATTTAAAAAATGGGAGAGAAGTCTAATAGACATTTTCCCAAAGAAGACAGACAAATAGCCAAGAGGTACATGAAAAAAATGTTCAGCATCACTAATTTTTAGGAAAATGTAAATCTAAACCTCCCACCTGTTAGAATACCCATTATAAAAAAGACAAGAAATAAAAGGAGTTGGTGAGAAAGTGGTGAAATACTGGTGGTGCAGCCACTGTGGAAAAAAAGTATGAAGATTCCTCAAAAAAATTAATAATGGAACTACTATACGATTCAGCTGTACCACTTATGGGTATTTATTCAAAGTGTATAAAAACTAATTCACAAAGGTATATGCACCCCCTAAGTTCATCAGAACATTATTTAAATCAGCCAAGATATGAAAACAACTCAAATGCACATCAATGGATAAATGGATAAAGAACGTGTGATACACACACACACACACACACTGGAATACTACTCAGCCATAAAAAAGAAAAAATAATGCCATTTTGCAGCAACATGGGTGGACCTTGAGATTATCATACTAAGTGAAGTAAGTCAGAAAGAGAAAGACTAATATCACATGATATCACTTATATTTGGAAGCTAAAAAATAATACAAAATAAACTTATTTACAAAAGTTAAATAAATTCACAGACATAGAAAGCAAGCATGGTTACTGAAGAGGAGGTGGGCGATAAATTAGGAGTTTTAGATTAAAATACGCCCACTGCTATATATAAAATAGATCACCAACAAGGATCTACTGTATAGTATAGGGAACTAAACTCAATATCTTATAATAACCTATAAGGGAAAAGAATGTATAAAAGCAATGTATGTATATATATTGAATAATAGTGGGTTTTTACAAAAATTTTGCAGAAACCAAACTTTTGCCCAACTAGTGATGCTGGGCTTTCCTGTTAGCCCAGCTGGTAAAGAATCTTACTGCAATGCAGGAGATCCCACTTTGATTCCTGGGTCAAGAAGATGCCCTGGAGAAGGGATAGGTTACCCACTCCAGTATTCTTGGGCTTTCCAGGTGGCTCAGATGGTAAAGAATCCACCTGCAATGTGGGAGACCTGGGTTCAGTCCCTGGGTTGGGATAATCCTCTGGAGGAGGGCATGGCATCCCACTCCAGTATTCTTGCCTGGAGAATCCCCATGGACAGAGGAGCCTGGCAGGCTACAGTCCATGGGGTCATAGAGTCGGATACGACTGAGTGACTGAGCACAGCACAGTGATGTTAAATTTTGCTTATTGATTAATTGGCTTCTAAAAGCAAAGCCCATTGATATGTTTTAAAAACTTTTAAACTCAGAACTCCTTCTGTAATACACCTAAGCTATGTGCAAGCTAGGATGTTAACTTTTTATGCAAACTTCATTATCTGTTCTCTGTTCTTCATGTGTTTACAGATTTATATAAAGAGATTACAACTCTTGAAAAGATCAGAAATGATAAGATGCCTATAAATGAACTGAGCTCCCAACTCTTGAGTGCTGGAGTTCCATTAAGCAACAAGGCATTCCAGGAGATTCTGAATGAAACATCTACTGATGGTGAGTTTT
Source organism: Bubalus kerabau (assembly GCF_029407905.1). Lineage (NCBI taxonomy): Eukaryota > Metazoa > Chordata > Mammalia > Artiodactyla > Bovidae > Bubalus > Bubalus kerabau. The sequence goes on along the minus strand of NC_073627.1, from coordinate 17,685,166 downwards.
TTGAAAGAACAGTCTGTACTGTTCTGAGCTTTATGAAACCTTAGTTTTACTGTGTACATGGAATATCTGTTGTGTATGTGTATATTTTAGACAAACTAGTTCTTAGAAATATAATGAGAACATAGGCATATTGAAAACTAATTAAAATTAACTTTTTCTGGAAATATTTTAAAGATATATCTGTTTATTTGGCATCAAATCTGTAAAATGTATATATCAATATTTAATTATTTAAGCTGAATAAGTTAATATAATTAGATTTTCCCCCTTCCTTTGAGAGAACAGATTATGGGTAAAAGTATACAGCATATTAAAAAGCAGAGACATTACTTTGCCAACAAAGGTCCGTCTAGTCAAGGCTATGATTTTTCCAGTAGTCATGTATGGATGTGAGAGTTGGACTATAAAGAAAGCTGAGCACTGAAGAATTGATGCTTTTGAACTGTGTTTTTGGAGAAACTCTTGAGAATCCCTTGGACTACAAGGAGATCCAACCAGTCCATCCTAAAGGAGATCAGTCCTGGGTGTTCATTGGAAGGACTGATGTTGAAGCTGAAACTCCAGTACTTTGGCCACCTGAAGCAAAGAGCTGACTCATTTGAAAAGACCCTGATGCTGGGAAAGACTGAGGGCTGGAGGAGAAGGGACGACAGAGGATGAGATGGTTGGATGGCATCACCGACTCGATGGACATGGGTTTGGGTGGACTCCGGGAGTTGGTGATGGACAGGGAAGCCTGGCGTGCTGTGGTTCATGGGGTCGCAAAGAGTCAGACACGACTGAGTGACTGAACTGACATATTTTAAATTAATTGGTTTTTATCCAACTACTTTTCAGAAATTATAAAATTTGCTCACCCACCTCTCTCTGTTATGATTATTTAATAATTATTAGCATTTACAACTTGCCATTTCATAACCCTTATACTTTACTTTTTAGAAACTGGTGAAGTAAATCTCAAACAAATTTTGGAAACTTTTAACACAAGTAAGCCAGTTTCTGAATTTAAAGGTGAGTCAATAACTCTTTCCTTTTAGATATTTGTCATAGTTTGCATTGTATTTTGTCATTATCATTATTTTTAAGTGTTGTTGTGGGTTATAAATGGCATACAAATCAATTGTATATTTTTATGATTAAAGTGCACAATTTGATAAGTTTTGACATACACATATACTTATGAAACTGTCATCACAATCAGTAATGAGCACATTTAACCCCTAAATTTCCTCATGTCACTTTGTAATCTCTCCTGCCTTTCCATATCCTTCTTTTCCCATCCCCAGGCAAGCACTGGTGTACTTTCTGTCAGTAGAGATTTGTTAGCATACCCAAAGTTTTATACAAATGGAGTACTCATTTTTTAAAAAATTTTATTTATTTATTTATTTTGGCTGCTCTGGGTCTTTGTTGCTGCTTGCAGCCCTTCTCTAGTTGCCGTAAGTAGGGGCTACTCTTTGTTGTGTTTCAAGGGCTTCTCATTGTGGGGGCTTCTCTTGTTGCTGAGTATGAGCTCTGGGGCACGCAGACTTCAGTAGTTGCAGCGTGTGGCTCAGTAATTGCGGTTCCTGGGCTTTAGAGCACAGGTTCAGTAGTTGTGGTGCATGGGCTTACTTGTTCCATAGCATGTAGGATCTTTCTGGGCCAGAGTGATAACCCTTGTCTCCTGTGTTGGCAGGCATATTCTTTACCACGTAGCTATCAGGGAAGACCAATGGTTGTACTTTTTTTTTTTTCCCTGGATTCTTTCACTAAGAATAATTATTTTGAGATTAATTCATGTTGTACCATGTATCAATAGTTATTCTTATTTATGACTAAATTGTACTCCATTTTATAGATATACCATAATTTATTTACTTACCTACTGAAACACATTAGGTTGTTTCCAATTTTTGCCTATTACAAATAAAGTTTCTATTTGTATAAGTTGTTACATAGGCATATGCTTTAATTCTCTTGGGTAATTGCCAATTATTGATTGGATACAAGGTATGTATTTAACTTTTTAAGAAACTGCCAATTTCCAAAGTGTTTACACCATTTTACATTCCCACCAGCAATGTAAGAGAGTTCCACTTCTTCCAGATTTTTGCCAATGCTGGATATAGTCTGTCTTTTAAATTTTAATCATTCTAATAAGTGTACAGCTGTATCCATTGTGGTTTTAGTTTGAATTTCCTTAATGACTAATGCTGGTGAGCATCTTCTCTTGTGCTTATTTTTTAGCTGTGTGTCTTCTTTGGTAAAGTATCTGTTCAGAGCTTTTCCCCACTTTTTAAGTTGGATTTTTAAAAAATGTCTGTGAATATTCTGGGTATAAGTCTAATATATGATGTATACCTAGCAAATGAGTCTTTTGCCTGTCTCTGTATTTTCATTTTCTTAACTGTCTTTAGAAGAGCATTAATTTTGATGAAGTCTAATCAAGTTTTTTCTTTTATGCATTGTGCTTTTGGTTTTATATATATGAAATCTTTGCCTTACCAGAGGTTAAAAAGGCGTTTTGGTATGTTTTAGTCTAAAATTTTATGGGTTTTCGTTTTGCATATTAGGCATATGATCTAGTTTTAGTTAAATTTTGTGTATGAAGTAAAGTTTGAATCAAAGGTCTTTTATTTTTTAAATATGGATATCCATTTGTTCCAGTACCATTGTTGAAAAGACTATACTTTTTCCACTTATTTGTCTTTGTACTTTTATAGAAAATCTCACACACAGACACACACATATATATATACACACAGTTGACCATCAAGCAACACAGATTTGAATGGGTTGGGTCCACTTATACATGGATTATTTTGAATAAATGTGTGCTATAGCAGTATACAATCCAAAGTTGATTGAATTTGCAGATGTAGAACTGTGAATATGGGAGACCAACCATAAAGTTATATGTGGATTTTTGACTGTACAGAGGTCAGTACCTCAAACCTCACATTGTTCAAAAGTCAACTGTATATAAATGTGTGTGTATATGGCTTTCCTGGTGGCTCAGATGGCAAAGGATCTGCCTGCAATGCAGGAGGTCTGAGTTTGATCCCTAGGTCGGGAAGATCCCCTGGAGAAGGGAATGCTTTACCCACTCCAGTATTATTGCCTGGAGAATTCCATGGACAGAGGAGCCTGGCGGGTTACAGTCCATGGGGTTGCAAAGAATCAGATATAACTGAGCAACTAACACGCACACACACACCACAAATATAAACATGTGTGTGTGTGTATATATATATCAGATCAGATCAGATCAGTCGCTCAGTCGTGTCTGACTCTTTGCGACCCCATGAATTGCAGCACGCCAGGCCTCCCTGTCCATCACCAACTCCTGGAGTTCACTGAGACTCACGTCCATTGAGTCAGTGATGCCATCCAGCCATCTCATCCTCTGGCGTCCCCTTCTCCTCCTGCCCCCAATCCCTCCCAGCATCAGAGTCTTTTCCAATGAGTCAACTCTTCGCATGAGGTGGCCAAAGTACTGGAGTTTCAGCTTTAGCATCATTCCTTCCAAAGAAATCCCAGGGCTGATCTCCTTCAGAATGGACTGGTTGGATCTCCTTGCAGTCCAAGGGACTCTCAAGAGTCTTCTCCAACACCACAGTTCAAAAGCATCAATTCTTTGGCGCTCAGCCTTCTTCACGGTCCAACTCTCACATCCATACATGACCACAGGAAAAACCATAGCCTTGACTAGACGAACCTTTGTTGGCAAAGTAATGTCTCTGCTTTTGAATATGCTATCTAGTTTGGTCATAACTTTCCTTCCAAGGAGTAAGCGTCTTTTAATTTCATACACACACATATATATATATATATTCCCAGATTCTCTGTTCGGTTTTATTGGTCTTTTTTCTATCTTTACACTAATAACAACATTGCCTAATTACTATAACTTTCTAATAAACATTGAATTCCATTAGGTTGTATCAGTTCTCCAACTTTTCAAAAGTTGTTTTGGCTACTGTAGGTCTTTTTATATCGCCATACGAATTTTAGAACCAGTTTGTAAATTTCTACAAAAAAGCCTACTGGAATTTATTGGAGAAATTAAGGAGCTCATGAATTATGATTTGTTGGAAATTTTTCTTATCTAATAAATTAATCCTGTAACTTTTTTATGTATTTGTATTTTGCCTCCTTGAAAAATTTTTTTCTATAGTCTCTTAGGAAACTAGGGATTCTGATCCAAATAGTGACTTTGAGTGTATGATGATTTGTATAACTTGGTGATAAAGCAGTTAGGGACATGGGTCTAATCCTGAGGATCCTGTTTAGAGGAGAAAACTCCTAGAGGTTTAGCTAAGACCCAGAGAAGGCAATGGCACCCCACTCCAGTACTCCTGCCTGGAAAATCCCATGGATGGAGGAGCCTGGTAGGCTGCAGTCCATGGCATTGCTAAGAGTCGGACACGACTGGGCGACTTCACTTTCACTTTCATGCCTTGGAGAAGGCAATGGCAAGCCACTCCAGTGTTCTTGCCTGGAGAATCCTAGGGACGGGGGTGCCTGGTGGGCTGCCGTCTATGGGGTTGCACAGAGTCGGACATGACTGAAGTGACTTAGCAGCAGAGGAATGCAGAGTGCTTCAGCTTGAAAGAACCTCTAGCATGTTTATTTTCCTCAGAGAAAAACCCTTTTATCTATTTCCTATAATCTTGAAACTTTTCAGTCTGTATTTCATCTACATTTGTGGCATTTGACCCTTGTATATAGATATCTTTTAGTAAAGGCCATTTCTGCTTTTAGGCAAAATATATTTCTAAAAACACTACTCTCACAGTTTTGGGGTACTTTTAAAAGAGTAAAAGTTATGAGGACTAAGCAAAAAAAAAGGCAGGAAAATATTTTTATTTATTTTTTTTTTGCCTTTTTTTTTTTTCTTTTTTTTTTTTTTTTTTTTTTTTTAATTTTATTTTATTTTTAAACTTTACATAACTGTATTAGATTTGCCAAATATCAAAATGAATCCGCCACAGGTATACATGTGTTCCCCATCCTGAACCCTCCTCCCTCCTCCCTCCCCATACCATCCCTCTGGGTCGTCCCCAGTGCACCAGCCCCAAGCATCCAGTATCGTGCATCGAACCTGGACTGGCAACTCGTTTCATACATGATATTTTACATGTTTCAATGCCATTCTCCCAAATCTTCCCACCCTCTCCCTCTCCCATAGAGTCCATAAGACTGTTCTATACATCAGTGTCTCTTTTGCTGTCTCGTACACAGGGTTATTGTTACCATCTTTCTAAATTCCATATATATGCGTTAGTATACTGTATTGGTGTTTTTCTTCAGGGATAATAGCTTTATATTCTGAAATTTGAATAGTTTCTTAGAGATAAGCTCTGGAATCTCTCTCATTGACCAAAAAAAAAAAAATAATAATTGAACATTTCCTTACAAGATGCAATAATGGCTATATTTAGATTTTTAAAAATTGTTTGTTTTATTCAGCTAAATAAGAAAAACTCAGTCAACTCTTTTTGTATTGAGTCAAAAATAACTGGTTTCTCAGGGAAATTCTCGAAACAAAAGATTGTTTTTGTCTTATTAATTTTGGAATCACAGAGATAAAGTTAATTGAGATACATGTTTGGACAATAGTCTAGAATTTTAGGTACATTATTGTTCAGAAGTTTCCAAAGGATATTAAGTGACTTACAGAATCCCCATTAGCTTTCAGATATACACACTGCCCTCCATACTGTCAGCTCGATGAACTGCAACAGAATTCAAGCTAATGACTTAAAAGATGCTTTAAATGAACTCAGTGTTTCTGTAAAGCCTGAAGAACATCAGATGTTAGAGAAAACCCTTGACATTGATGGTATATATAACAAGTATAAGTTGGTTTTCTGGATAAAATGATATAATTTTTAAAATTTCCCTTCCTTATCTTCCACTCATCACTCCCCAACTCCCCAACAACTTTCTTTTTATTATTCTGATGGGAAAAAAAAAAAAAAAAACAGTCTAACAGAGCAACTCTACCGAGGTCATGAATTTATCTTGATAAAAAAGTCTTTGAATAAAATTAGTAAGGTTTTTTAAAGCCTATATAGCCCCATAAAATACTCTGTGTTGACTCCATCAGGGTATATTTATTTGTTTGTGTGATTTTAGCACGTACAACACTATAGAAATCAGGAAAGGTAAAGTAATTGAGAAGGTTGTGCTGATGTGAAACTGCTTTTGGCCAGGAAAATATTAGAAGAGGACTTTACCCCCTCTGCATGAGGTATTTATGGCATAAGGTTGATTGATGTGAATCCTAAGAGATTTCAGAGAAAACTATATATGATTTTCAATTTTTGGAAATTTTTATGTTTTTAAATTAACTTAAAATCAATTTCTAAAAATATTTTCTTTTTTACATTATTAAATAAGTTTTTGACTTGCTTCATCAGTCAGTATGACTGGGGCTAATGCATGGCACAGCTTCTGGGGCACATTGTCATCTGTGTAAACAGGATTCCTTGGTGTTATACAGTGCGTGACCTGAATGACTAAGTGTGGCAGACTTGATCTTGAGTGCCTATTATATGTAAGGTGTCATGTAATATGTAATCAAACAAATATAAAATATTTATATTTAGGAATCTTTTGGTCTAGCTAGTAAGGCAAGATATAAATAACAAAAGAGTATATTACAATACAGAATATAAAAGTTCAGTGAATGTATAATGTTAATGTGGCAGAATTTGAATAATTGCCAGGGAAATTGATGTGATATTGTGATTTATAATAAGAAATATATATTTAGTCTCTGCCCTCATTTCTGGCACAGAGCTCATAAAACTCTTATAAATTCCTAAGTGATAAGAGCACTAGGAGCATCTTTTGTTCTAATGAGGCAGCTCTGGTGGGGCTCCTGGGTGTGGGCTGAATGGGGGCTGGTTAACCTAAAGACCAAGCCAAGATTAGAAGCTTAGAATTTTCGGCCCATCCCACCCCTGCTCCCAAGATGGAAGAGGGACTGGAAATTGAGTGGATAATTGATTATGCTTTTGTGAGGAAGCCTTACTTGAGATCCTCCCAGATATCACCTTGTATACCTTTTCATCTGGCTGTTCATCTGTATACTTTATCATATCTTTTAATAAACTGGCACACATAGCTAGCTGTTGCCCTGAGTTTTGTGAAGTGCTCTAGCAAATAACTGAGCCCAAGTGGGAGGAGATCATAAGAACACTCAGTTTATAGCCAAGTTGGACAGAAGTTGTGGGTAGCCTGAAGTCCTCCCACATACAGTTGGCATCTGAAGTGGGGGTGGGGTGTCTGGTGGGACTGAACTCTTAACCTATGGGATGTTATTTCTGGTAGATAGTGTCAGAATTGAGTTAAATTATAGGCCTTCCAGCTGGTGTTGTACAGAATTGCTTGGTGTGGGAACTCTTCTGTCATCAAACTGGTGTTAAAAGTATTGTGAGTGTGGTGGTAGTGTGAAAGTAAAGGAGAAACATGTAAAGAAAGACTGAATTTTTCTCATACAGGTGGTACTGTGTTGTGTGAGTTCAGAGGAAAGCTATTTCATTTATTCATTGAAAGTTTATTGAGCACCTATTACTTGCTGGACACTATACATAAAGATTAAAAAAGCTTACAGTATATTGAGATGACAACAAGAACACCAATTGAATACTATGATACTGTACCAGTTAAATACCATATAGGTAAACATTGACTGAGTGTTATGGAAAGCACACACAATATGTACCTAACCCACACAAGGTTGGATAGGGTAGTCAGAAGATTCTTCCCAGAGGAGATGACATTGGAGTTGAGTTTTGAAACATAAGTAGGAAGTAGTCAAGAACTGGGAGTTCATGGAAGGGGACTGGAAGGAGTTAGAAGGAAATGCTGAGAAATCAAAGGAACTCTAAGCAGCCCAGTAGAACTTACAGCAGTGGATCTTTGACTGATTTATATCAGTATTACTTAGGGAATTTGTTAAACCCAGATTCTTTGATTTCATTCTAGATCTCTTGCTTCAGAGATATCTGCATCAGATTCAAGGCACACATGTGTGTATGTGTCTGTTTTTCAATGAACTTTACAGTTCATGATGAAATCATGAAATCAAAGTTTGACCATTGACTTGGTGGTGCATAGTTGTTGGGAGTAAGGTCAAGAGCAGATAAAGAAGGATTTTACTTTTGTTTTTTTTTTTCTGAGCAGAAGAGTTAGAACTTTACCCTGAAGGCTCTAGTGAAAGTTGCTCAGTCGTGTCCGAGTCTTTGCAACCCCATGGACTATACAGTCCGTGGAATTACCCAGGCCAGAATACTGGATGGGTAGCCTTTTCCTTCTCCAGGGGATCTTCCCAACCCAGGGACTGAACCCAGGTCTCCCACATTGCAGTTGGATTTTTTACCAGCTGAGCCACAAGGGAGTCATTGAAAATTCAGCATTGAAAAGTGACATGATTAATTTTGCACTTTGTAACACACATTTTGATAGTGGTGTTGAGAAAGGACTAAAGATTGTGACAACATAGATGGACCTAGACGGTGTTATACTAAGTGAAATAAGTCAGAGGAGGACAAATACCATATGATTTATTTTATATGTGAAATCTAATAAAACAAAGGAACAAATGTAACAAAACCTAAACAGAGTCACAGATACAGAGGGTAAACAGATAGTTGCCAAAGGGGAATGGAGTAGGGGGATGAGAGAAACAGGTGAGGAAGATTAAGAGGTGAAACAGTAATAATGTAATATCTTTGTATGATGACAGATGATAGCCATACTTACCATGGTGACCATTTTGTAATGTAAAGAAATACTGAATCATGTTGTAAGTATCATGTTGTAGGAACTAACACAGTGTTGTATGTCAGTTATACATCTAAAACCCCACAAGTTTATAGAAAAAGAGATCAGATTTGTGTTTACCAGAGGGGGTTTGGGGGAGGGGGAATTGGATGAAAGTGGTCAAAAGGTACAGACTTCTGGTTATAAGATAAATAAGTACTAAGGATGTAATGTACAGCATGATAGATACAATTAACACTGCTGTGTGTTATATATGAAAGTTGTTAACAGAGTAAATCCTAAGATTCCTCATCACAAGGAAAAACATTTATTCTTTAATTTTGTATGTATATGAGATGATGGATGTTCACTAAACTTATGGTAATCATTTCACAATATATGCAAATCAAACCATTATGCTGTACATCTTAAACTTATATAGTGCTGTATGTCAATTATATCTCAAAAAAATGGAATTAAAAAAGGACTAAAGGAGAGTAAGTTTGAAAGTAGGGAGACATATTAAAACTCATAGTTATCCTGGCTAGAAATCATGAGTGTTGAACTAAGGCATTGGCTCAAGGGATGGAAAGAAGGAAACAAATATGATATCTAGGAGGCAGAACATCATTGTTGTTTAAGTTAGGGAAGACAGAAGGAGAGGAATTAGGATGAATAACAGATTTCTGGCTTGGGAGACTTACTTCATGATGATGCTTTCAAATAAGATAGGGAATGTAGGAGGAGAATCAGGTTTTAGTGCAAAAATGAGGATAACATTGTGTCTGAGATGCTCATGGACGTAGAATTGAAGATATGCAGTAGATAGTCTAGGCTAGAAATAGAAGTTTGAGAATCATCAACATGTTGCTAGAAAAAGTTTATAGAGTATAATAATAAGAGAACCAAGGATAGAGGACTGGGACATGCTAATATTTAAGTAATGGTGAAGAAAGAGTGGTTTATTAAGAAGAAGTAAGCAGAATGGTAAGAGGGAGCCCATGAGAAAGCTGTAACCACAAAACAAAGAGAAAAAAAAGTTTCAAGGAGGAAAGTGTTATATGAAACAAAAGAATTAAATGTGTTCATCAGTTTGGCAGTAAATAATTAACTGGTGAACTTGGTAAAAGCAGTTTCAGGAGAAGAGAAAGCCAGATAGCAGCAGTTTGAGGTGTGAATGAGGATATGATAAAATATGAATAAAAACATTTCTTTTCAGGAATTAGGTTGTCAAGAAAAGGAAAGAAAGGAGCAGTAGCTGGAGGGCAATATAGGCTCAAGGGAAGGCTTTCTTGAAAAGGACTTATGATCTGGTTTTGACGTGAATGAGATCTGGTTAAGGACAGAAGGGATATGTTTTTGGACAAAAGTTTACAAAGGTAGAAACTCATAAGCTACTTTGAGGGAACCAGTGTAACTCATTGTGAAAGTCATTTATGTTTCTTGAATTGATCAATTTATCTTTGTACTGTTTTTGTCTTTACAGAAAAGGGTCATGTTTCCTTGAAGTCTGCCCTATTAGCATTGAAGAGCAGTAAGCGTTTTCAAGATTTTAAGGGTAAGAATAACTAGGGAGTTTTATACACATTTCAAACGTAGATAATACTTACCATAATTGTTGAAAAGTGATGAGCCACTTACATAAAATCATAAGTAACACACTACAAAATTAAATGAGTGGTATTTTTCTGGGCTCCAAAATCACTACAGATGGTGACTGCAGCCATGAAATTAAAAGATGCTTACTCCTTGGAAGGAAAGTTATGACCAACCTAGACAGCATATTCAAAAGCAGAGACATTACTTTGCCAACAAAGATTCGTCTAGTCAAGGCTATGGTTTTTCCTGTGGTCATGTATGGATGTGAGAGTTGGACCGTGAAGAAGGCTGAGCGCCGAAGAATTGATGCTTTTGAACTGTGGTGTTGGAGAAGACTCTTGAGAGTCCCTTGGACTGCAAGGAGATCCAACCAGTCCATTCTGAAGGAGATCAGCCCTGGGATTTCTTTGGAAGGAATGATGCTAAAGCTGAAACTCCAGTACTTTGGCCACCTCATGCGAAGAGTTGACTCATTGGAAAAGACTCTGATGCTGGGAGGGATTGGGGGCAGGAGGAGAAGGGGATGACAGAGGATGAGACGGCTGGATGGCATCACTGACTCGATGGACGTGAGTCTTGGTGAACTCCGGGAGTTGGTGATGGACAGGGAGGCCTGGCGTGCTGCGATTCATGGGGTCGCAAAGAGTTGGACATGACTGAGCGACTGATCTGATCTGATACATTTAGTATTTTAGGAGTTCAGATGAAGTTCAAATGTTCACTAGTTTAACTTTTAACATTACTTATAAGCTTATAATTGAAGCAAATAGTATGCCTTCTAACAAGGATGCCAAAAATATGTGACCTTAAAAATTCTTTAATTAGTTTTTTGGTTAGGTAACATGTTCAACAGATCATAAATTAAAAAATATATAAAGATCCAGAGGAGATCAAGATGGTGGAGTAGGAGGATGCTGAGCTCATCTCCCACAAACACATCAAAAATACATCTGCATAGGGAGTAAATCTCACTTAAAGGAAACTGGAGACTGGCAGCAAGACTCTTATACAACTGAGACTGTAGAAAGATCCCCATAAAGTTGGGTAGGAAGGGAAATGAAGTGATCAGGTCAGGACCTGTGCCCCTAGCAAGGGACACAGCGGCGGAGAGGGATTATAAAGGCTCAGAGATACTTGCTAGGGAGTGAGCATTTCAAACCACATATTGGGCACCCCAGCCCTGTGATCTGACGTTAGGAAGACGAGTCCCCTCAGCTGGTTTGAAAACCAGTGTGACTAACAGGCTATTGTTGTTCAGTTGCTAAGTCATTTCTGACTCTTTGTGACCCTATGAACTGCAGCATGCCAGGCTTCCCTGTCCTTCACTATCTCCCAGCGTTTGCTCAAACTCATGTCCATTGAGTCAGTGATGCTGTCTAACCATCTCATCCTCTGCTGCGCCTTTCTCGTCTTGCCCTCAGGCTATCCCAACATGAAGGTCTTTTTCAATGAATCAGCTCTTCACAACAGGTGGCCAAGGTATTGGAGCTTCAGCATCAGTCCTTCCAATGAATATTCAGGGTTGATTTCCTTTAACATTCACTGGTTTGATCTTCTTGCAGTCCAAGGGACTCTCAAGAGTCTTCTCCAGCACCACTATTTGAAAGTATCATTCTTCGGCGTTCAGCCTTCCTTATGGTGCAGTTCTCACATCCATACATGACTACTGGAAAAACCATAACTTTGACTATATGGACCTTTGTTGGCAAAGTGGTGAAGGGCTGTAAGAAACTTAGACCCTGCTTGTGAAAAGCATACACATATTTGCTTATTCCTCGGAACAAGGCAAAGGAAGCAGATTGAAACTGCCTGGGGCTCTGGCTAGTTTCCTGTGACCACTCCAGTGCAAACCCTGGCCCATGCTGAGCACCTTCTCTGGCCCCTCTGACTCTGGTGCAGTTCTGCTCTAGGGAGGGGCTTGCCATTGCTGAGGAGAGTGTACACTTGTGATAGAAGGAGCCAGCACAGCATCTGAATGGGGTGAGGGCAGCAATTATTGGTATTCACAGAGGCAGCAGATTGGGTGGGGTCTGGAGCTCTGACTGAGCATATGAGAAGCTCTGGTTCACACCTGGCTCTGGCTCTAGCCCCTCCATTCCCAGTGGCACCTCACACCAAGGTGATAGCTGCTAGCACATGTTTGGGGAAGACATGACCCTTGCTCACATCTTGTAACTCTTCCACCAAAGCCACATGTGAACTGCATAGTGGCACTTTCATACAAGGACACCCCTTCAAGCCTGAAATAGGTAACTGTTTCACCTAAATTCATAAAGACAGAGAATGTTAAGCAAAATGAGAAGACAGAGAAATTTGTTTCAAACAAAAGAATAAGAATCCCTCCCCTCAAAAAACAAGGTGCTAGGTGCTCAGATACTAAGTCATGTCCCACTCTTTGAGACCGCATGTACTGTAGCCTGCCAGGTTCCTCTCTCCATGAGATTTCCCAGGCAAGAATATTGGAGTGAGGTGCCATTTCCTCCTCCAGGGGATTTTCCAACTCAGGGATCGAACCCTCATCTCTTACATCTCCTGCATTGTCAGACAGATTCTTTACCACCAGCACCACTTGGGAAGCCCCCCTGCCACCAAAACAAAACAACAGACAAAAGATTTATCAGATCAAGTATTCAAGCATTCATATTAAGAATACTATCTGAACTGGGAAAAGAATAATGAACATAGTGGGAATTTTAACAGGGAATTGGAAATTAAAGAACTAGCCAGGGCTGAAGAATATAATACTAGAAATGAAAAACATACTGGAAGGAATTTCCAGCAGACTAGGTGATAGAGAATGCGTAAGTGACCTGGAAGATAAAATAATGGAAACCACCAATTCAGAACAGCAAAAAGAAAACAAAAATTCAACAGTTTAAGGGTCCTTTAGGACAACATCAAGTGTACTAATATTCATATTTTAGGGGTTCTAGAAGAAGAGAGAGAAAGGGATGGAAGATATGTTTGATGAAACTATGACTGAAAAATTCTTGAACCTGAAGAAGGAAGTAGGGAGAACCTTTGCAATTGTGATTTTCCTCTGTTGTTCCTTCTTATTTAAAAAAAAAATTATTTTGACTACTCATGAGCTGCTTAAAAAACATTTGTTTATTTAATTGACTGTGCTAGGACTTAGTTCAGCTTGCTGGGTCCTTTTTTCTAGTTGCAACAGGCAAACTCTTAGTTGGGGCATGTAGGATCTAGTTCCCTAATTATAGATAGAACCCGCACCCCCTGCATTGGGAGCATAGAGTTTTAGCCATTGGACCACCAGGGAAGTCCTGGTTCCTTTTTTATATCTTTAGTTGTGGCAAATCTTTTCTGCTAGTCTTCAGATCATTTTCATAGATGGTTGCTCTATAGTGAAAGTGAAAGTGAAGTCACTCAGTCGTGCCTGACTCTTTGCGACCCCATGAACAGTAGCCTGCACCAAGCTCCTCCATCCATGGGATTTTCCAGGCAAGAGTACTGGAGTGGGTTGCCATTTCCTTCTCCAGGGAATCTTCCTGACCCAGGGATCGAACCCAGGTCTCCTGCATTGTAGACAGATGCTTTACCATCTGAGCCACCAGGGAAGTAATAGTTCTAATTTTGGTGTGTCTGTGGGAGGAGGTAATCTCAGAGTCTTCCTACTCTGCCATGTTGACTACATAAACCCCCTCAAAAATAAACCAATTCTAATAGCATATTAATTACCTATCACCATATTAAGATCATGGCATCTGGTCCCATCACTTCGTGGCAAATAGATGGGAAAACAGTGGAAACAGTGGCTGACTTTATTTTTTGGGGCTCCAAAATCACTGCAGATGGTGACTGCAGCCCTGAAATTAAAAGACGCTTACTCCTTGGAAGGAAATTTATGACCAACCTAGACAGCATATTAAAAAGCAGAGACGTTACTTTGCCAACAAAGGTCCATCTTGTCACTTTTCCACTAGTCATGTATGGATGTGAGAGTTGGACTATAAAGAAAGCTGAGCACCGAAGAATTGGTGCTTTTAAACTGAGGTGTTGGAGAAGACTCTTGAGAGTCCCTTGGACTGCAAGGAGATCCAACCAGTCCATCCTAAAGGAGATCAGTCCTGGGTGTTCATTGGAAGGACTGATGTTGAAGCTGAAATTCCAATACTTTGGCCACCTGATGTGAAGAGCTGACTCATTGGAAAAGACCCTCATGCTGGGAAAGATTGAGGGCAGGAGGATAAGGGGACGACAGAGGATGAGATGGTTGGAAGGCATCACCGACTCAATGGACATGAATTTGGGTAAACTCCGGGAGTTGGTGATGGGCAGGGAGACCTGGCTTGCTGTGGTTCATGGGATCTCAAAGAGTCAGACACGACTGAGCGACTGAACTGAACTGAATTACCATATATACCATACCTACGTTCTCTGCCCTAAGTAAAATAGAGTCAGTATAAGTTTTAATAAAAAATAGGAAAGAGGCAGACTGAGGTGGCAGTAACTGGGAAGCAGCAAAGAGAACATGGCATATAAGGCAAGGATGTGGAAAGAATGGGGAGCAGAAATGGACATACAGAGCTTAATTCTTATGATGAGTTTGCCCATGGACAGAGGAGCCTGGTAGGCTGCAGTCTATGGGGTCGCATAGAGTCAGACACGACTGAGTGACTTCACTTTCACTTTTCACTTTTAATGCATTGGAGAAGGAAATGGCAACCCACTCCAATGTTCTTGCCTGGAGAATCCCAGGGATGGCAGAGCCTGGTGGGCTGCCGTCTATGGGGTCGCACAGAGTCGGACACGACTGGTGACTTAGCAGCAGCAGCAGCCTTGTAATTGATCTTCTGTTTTATGTGTTTGAAATGAGAATTGCCTCAAGAGAGTATTTAAAATGAATGCTATATTATCTTTAAGAAAAAATGCTAGGTATTTAAACTAATTTCTTGAAATATGGTTAAAGTTAATTATTAGAGTTTGTATTTAAACTGAAAATATTTTCTTTTTATAGAGGTTAATAAACTTGCAAATGCCTTAGACAAAGTCACCAATGAAAAAGTTGATGTTGATGATATACAACCTATACTGAGTGGCCTGGGGGTTTATTTTCCAGAGGAAGAATTACAAGAGATACTTTCATCAGTTTCTGTTGATAGTAAGTATTTTCTTTTCTAAGACATTTATTATATATAAAACTTGTGTCTATTTTCACTCATAAATCCACAGAGCTGAGTGGTAAGGAATCAAATATGAGTTCAACAACATTAAAATTTGCCTCTAGGCTTGGGTGAGATTTCGTTCTGGATTATCTTCATATTGAGTTATCCTAGAAAAGTATAATCTTCCTCTCTTCTTCACCTCCCCTCCCCCTTTTTTTTGCCTCCTGAGATTGGAATCATGGCTTATTGGTTAGGAACTGTGAAGTTGTCTTGTGCCCATGAAACAAAGCCCTAAACTTCAGTATGATGATACATTCTACCAGTATGGTTTCCTTACAGTCCTAAACAGGCTATATTGCTGCTTTGGAGTTCTGCCAGTGGAATGTTTAGCTTACATGTACAGCCTTGTAGTGTTCTTTTTCTTCTTAAGTTCCAAGTATATTACTGATAGAAAGCCAAATATTGTGTATTTCCTGTATTAATATATCTTTGCTCATAAGTCTATGTAGTTTTCTTTAAACATTATAGCTCATTTGGTTTATGATACTTATCATTTAGTGGATAAATTATATTCTGTGAAGACATAGGTAGTTATCATTGGATTTGTAATGCTGAAAAATTACAGGAATCTATATAGCATCAGAGAGGAAACGTGAAAACAGTGATCTCAATTGCTTAATGTATGTATAAAATCCATAAAATGTTCATTGGCTCTATAGAAAAAAAGATCACAAGAGTCATCATAATCATGTTCCTTTTTATAATTAGTCTGAGATATGTTTATTAGAATCAGTGTCAGAAAAATATAGGACTAACTTTGGTTTTTGAAGATTTAGTAGGCATGCATATCTTCTTACTTCATACTTTTGTATCTTTGGACCAAAGACCATTCATTCCTTTATGTTTCATTTTCAGATGAAGGAAAAGTGGACTTAAAAGATTTCCTGATTAGGTTGTCACAAACTCCATATTTTACAAAAGGTTCAAGTGAGTGAGAACTTTTTAACAATAATTTTGAGTGGAATTGTTTAGTTTTGATTATATGCATTTATGCAGTTTTATAATGCTGCAAAGCATGTCATATGTATAACAAATGTACTTTGAATGAAGAACCAGTAGGGGATTCTAGTCCTAACCTTTTCTTGACTTATATTTCCTGGAGTTATAGTATATTTTTTCGTCACTCGAAAGGGGTAAATATACAAAATCTATCTGGATGATTCATCCTAGTAGTTGAGTTTGTGATCCAAGATGGCTGCCATCAGTTGGCAATGTCTTGGCCATTTTACTGAAATTCTGGGAAGAAGGTCAATATTCCTTTTTCTTTTTCTATACTATTAAATACTTATTTAATTGAGATTTTATCATGGGAATATTAACTATTGAAACATACAGGGACTTGTTGAAACATACAGGCTTCCTCCATGGTATTTTTTGCATTACTCCACTTCCTAAGACATGAGATAGTGGGTGTAATCTGGTTTTAATGTATTCAGTTAACTGCCATCTCCAACTGATAGAGGTGTCTGTGGGAACTTCTGCATCTCCTTGAAATTTAGGCTAAATAAGCCTCAATTAGTAAATTCACAACTATTTTGGATTCCTTGAGTCTCCTTGCAACAACCCATTTTTTTGAGGTTAATTGAAATGGTTTAATTTCCCTTAGATGCTTTCTAAGGTTGAAACTGAACTAAACTCAAAAGACTTAATTTAAATACCTACAAAATGAAGTTGTTATCCAGAACATAAGTGTTTAGGATATGACCAAAATGGTATGTTTTTTCAGTTGACAAAAGGTTTTGTCCTTAATCTTTGTTTTTCTGAATGGGATCTTTAAAACTCTCCCACATATATGGTTTATAAGAAATTCTCTTATAGGGTTAATGTTTGTGACAGTATTTATCATAGTACAACATTAACATTTTTTTCTTACTTGAATGAATAATTTATACATAATACTTTCAAAAATAAATATTAACATTTTTTGGTATTGATATAGCAGTGCCAATCTTTCCATTGTTGGGGGGATATTTTGGTGTATGTGTTGGCACAGACAGGTATACACTGAATGAAAAAAACTGGGGCCAGTCACATCAAGTTATGACCAGTTTTGCAATTTTTAACAAGAGGATTACTTTTATGATTATTTACCATAGCTTTTTTTGGGGTTTCTCTGGTGGCTCAAATAGTAATGAATCTGCCCACAATGCAGGAGACCTGGGTTCCATCCCTGGGTTGGGAAGATCCCCTAGAGGAGGAAATGGCTACTCACTCCAGTATTCTTGCCTGAAAATTCCCATGGACAGAGGAGCCTGATGGGCTACAGTCTATGGGGTCACAAAGAGTTGGACATGACTGAGCGACTTTCAGTACCTAGCTTTAGTGGAATTATATCATTATTTATGATGTAAATAAGTATATGTTCTGAGTTTTGTGTGTGTGTGATCATCCTTAAGTCTCAAATTTAAACATTTGCAAGAGTCTTGGCTTAGCATGCTAGCTAAACATTCTGCCTGAGAAATCAGATACCCTGCACTTCAGACTTGGCTTCACTTTTAATAACAATGTATGCTTAGACACCCTTCATGCATCACAGCCTTGTTGTGGCAGAGTGACTTGCATAACTCAGTGAAGTTATGAACCATAATATGCAGGGCCACCCAAGACAGATGGATCATAGTGAAGAGTTCTGACAAAACAGTGGCCCACTGAAGGAAGAAATGGCAACCCACTCCAATATTTTTTACTGGAGAACCTCATGAACAGTATGAAAAAGCAAAAAGATATGACACTAGAAGAGTCCCTCAGGTCAGAAGATGTCCAGTATGCTACTGGGGAAAACCAGAAGGCAATTACTAATAGCTCCAGAAAGAATAAAGCACCTGGGCCAAAGCCGAAACAGAACTCAGTTGTGGATGTATCTGGTGGTCAAAGTAAAGTCCGATGCTGTAAAGAACAGTATTGCATAGGAATTTGTAATGTTAGGTCCATGAATCAAGGTAAATTGGATGTGGTCAAGCAGGAGATGGCAAGAATGTACATCAACATCTTAGGAATCAATGAACTAAAATGGACTGGAATGGGTGAATTTATTTCAGATGACCATTACATCTACCACTGTGGACAAGAATCCCATAGAAGAAATGGAGTAGCCCTCATAGTCAACAGAAGAGTCCAAAATCCAATACTTGGGTGCATGCAGCCTCAAAAATGAAAGAATGATCTCAGTTCATTTCCAAGGCAAACCATTGAACATCACAGTAATCCAAGTCTGTGCCCCAACCTCTCATGCCAAAGAAGCTGAAGTTGACTGGTTCTATGAAGATCTACAAGACCTTCTAGAAGTAATACCAAAAAAGATGTCCTTTTCATCATAGGGGACTGAAATGCAAGAATAGGAAGTCAAGAGATATCTGGAGTAACAGGCAAGTTTGGCCTTGGAGTACAAAATGAAGCAGGACAAAGGCTAACAGAGTTTTGTCAAGAGAACACACTGGTCATAGCAAACACCCTCTTTCACCAACACAAGAGACTGCTCTACACATGGACATCACTCGATAGTCAAACTGAAATCAGACTGATTATGTTCTTTGCAGCCAAAGATGGAGAAGCTCTGTATAGTCAGCAAAAACCAGACTGGGAGCTGACTGTGGCTCAAGTCATGAGCTCCTTATTGCAAAATTCAAGCTTAAATTGAATAAAGGAGGGAAAACCACTGCCCATTCAGGTATGACCTAGATCAAATCCCTTATAATTATACAGTGGAAGTGACAAATAGATTCAAGGGATTAGATTTGGTAGACAGAGTGCCTGAAGAACTATTGATGGAGGATTGTAACATTGTACAGGAGGCAGTGATCAAAACCATCCCAAAGAAAAAGAAATGCAAGAAGGCAAAGTGGTTGTCTGAAGAGGCTTTACAAATAGCTGAGAAAAAAGGGAAAAATAAGCCCAAATGAATGCAGAGTTCCAGTGAAGAGCAAGGAGAGATAAGAAGACCTTCCTAAATGAACAATGCAAATAAATAGAGAAAAATAATATAATCAGAAAGACTAGAGATCTCTTCAAGAAAATTGAAGATATTAAGGGAACATTTCATGCAAGGATGGGGACAATGAAAAATAGAAACAGTAAGAATCTAACAGAAGCAGAAGAGGTTAAGAAGAGGTGGCAAGAATACACAGAAGAACTATACAAGAAAGGTCTTAATAACCTGGATAAACATGATGGTGTGGTCACTCACCTAGAGCCAGACAACCTGCAGTGTGAAGTCAAATGGGCCTTAGGAAGCATTACTACAAACAAAGCTAGTGGAGATAATGGAATTCCAGCTAAGCTATTTAAAATCCTAAAAGATGATGCTGTTAAGGTGCTTCACTCAATATGTCAGCAAATTTGGAAAACTCAGTAGTGGCCACAGGTCTGGAAAAGGTCAATTTTCATTTCAATCTCAAAGAAGACCAATTCCAGAAAATGTTCAGACTCATACAATTGTGTTCATTTCACATGCTTGCAAAGTTATGCTTAAAATCCTTCAAGTTAGGCTTTATCAGTATGTGAATTGAGCACTACTAATGTACAAGCTGGGTTTTGAAGAGGCAGAGGAACCAGAGAGCAAATTTCCAACATTTGTTAGATCATGGAGAAAATAAGGGAGTTCCAGAAAAACATCCAACTCTGCTTCATTGACTATGCTAAAACCTTTGACTGTGTGGATCACAATGAACTGTGGGAAATTCCTAAAGAGATGGGAATACCAGACCACCTTACCTGTCTCTTGAGAAACCTGTATGCAGGTAAAGAAGCAACAGTTAGAACCGAACATAGAACAATGAACTGGTTCAAATTGGAAAAGGAGTACATCAAGGCTGTATATTGTCACTCTGCTTGTTTAACTTATATGCAGAGTATATCATGCGAAATGCTGGACTGGATGAATCACAAGCTGGAATCAAGCTTGCCAGGAGAACTATCAACAACCTCAGATATGCAGATGATACTACTCTAATGGCAGAAAGTGAAGAGGAACTAAAGAGCCTCTTGATGAGGGTGAAAGGAGAGAGTGAAAAAGCTGGCTTAGAACTCAACATTTGAAAAACTAAGATCATGGCATCCAGTCCCATCACTTCATGGCAAATAGAAGGGAAAAAGTAGAAACAGTGACAGATTTTATTTTCTTGGGCTCCAAAATCACTGCAGATGGTGACTGCAGCCATGAAATTAAAAGATGCTTGCTCCTTGGAAGAAAAGCTATGACAACCTCAGTTCAGTTCAGTTGCTTAGTCGTGTCCGACTCTGTGTCCCCATGGACTGCAGCACACCAGGCTCCCTGTCCATCACCAATTCCCGGAGTTTACTCAAGCTCATGTCCATTGAGTTGATGATGCTATCCAACCATCTCATCCTCTGTCATCCCCTTCTCCTCCTGCCTTCAATCTTTCCCAGCATCAGGGTCTTTTCAAATGAATCAATTCTTTGTTATCAGGTGACCAAAGTATTGGAGTTTCAGCTTCAGCATCAGTCCATCCAATGAATATTCAGGACTGATTTCCTTTAGGATGGACTTGTTGGATCTCCATGCAGTCCAAGGGACTCTCAAGAGTCTTTTCCAACACCACAGTTCAAAAGCATCAATTCTTTGGCACTCAGCTTTCTTTATAGTTCAACTCTCATGTCCATACGTGACCACTGGAAAAACCATAGCCTTGACTAGACATACCTTTGTTGGCAAAGTAATGTCTCTGCTTTGTAGTATGCTGTGTAGGTTGGTCACAGCTTTTCTCCCAAGGAGCAAATGTCTTTTAATTTCATGGTTGCAATCACCATCTGCAGTAATTTTGGAGCCCCCCAAATAAAGTCTGTCACTGTTTCCATTGTTTCCCCATCTATTTGCCATGAAGTTATGAGACCAGATGCCATGATTTTAGTTTTTTGACTGTTGAGTTTTAAGTGAGCTTTTTCACTCTCCTCTTTCACTTTCATCAAGAGGCTCTTTAGTTCTTCTTTGCTTTCTGCCATAAGGGTGCATATTGATATTTCTCCCAGGAATCATGATTCCTGCTTGTGCTTCATCCAGCCCAGCATTTCTCATGATGTACTCTGCATATAAGTTACATAAGCAGGGTGACAATATACAGCTTTGACATACTCCTTTCTCTATTTGGAGCCAGTCCATTGCTCTGTCTGGTTCTGTCACTTCTTGACCTGCATACAGATTTCTCAGAAGGCAGGTAAGGTGGCTTGGTATTCCCATATCTTGAAGTATTTTCCACAGTTTTCTGTGATCCACACAGTCCAAGGCTTTGGCATAGTCAATAAAGCAGATGTAGATGTTTTTCTGGAACTCTCTTGCTTTTTTTATGATCCAATGGATGTTGGCAAAGCCTTCCTCAGTGATCAATGCAAAGAAATAGAGGAATTACAAACCTAGACAGCATATTAAAAATCAGAGAGACCACTTTGCTGACAAAGCTCTGTATAGTCAAAGCTATGGTTTTCCAGTAATCATGTATGGATGTGAGAGTTAGACCTTAAAGAAGGCTGAGTGCTGAAGAAGTGATGGTGATGCTTTCCAATTGTGGTGCTGGAGAAGACTCTTGAGAGTACTTTGGACTGCAAGGAGCTCAAACCAGTCAATCCTAAGGAAATCAACCTTGAATATTCATTGGAAGGACTGATGCTGAAGCTGAAGCTCCAATACTTTGGTCACCTGATATGAAGAGCCACCTCATTTGAAAAGACCCTGATGCTAGGAAAGACTGAAGGCAAGAGGAGAGGTGGGAGGCAGAGGATGTGATGGTTAGAAAGCTTTACCAATTCCATGGACATGAATTTGAGAAAACTTGGGGAGATAGCGGAGGACAGAGGAGGCTGTCATACTGCTGTCCGTGGGGTCAAAAAAGGTGGACCTGACTTAGCCACTCAAAACAAATGCTTTAGGCTGAATACCTTCTCTAATGCTAGGTATATTTATCTGTTAAGAAAGGAAAATACTAGTACAAATTTTCCAAAGGTTTTTTGGGATTAAATGTGATGGCATATATAAAGGACTGAGCATTATGTCTAGCAAGCTGAGATTTGTAAGTGCTGATAAGTGGCAGTAGTAATGAAGATAATAGCAATAGCAGTAGTAGCAGCAGCAGCTGGTGGTGGACTAGTAATCATTAGTCAGTACCTACTAGTGATATTTGAGTGTTTTTAAAAACATCAAACATTGTATTATTTTTTTTTTTTTACTCTTCATTTTATTTTATTTTTTTTTCTTTTTTTTTAAATTTTATTTTATTTTTAAACTTTACATAACTGTATTAGTTTTGCCAAATATCAAAATGAATCCACCACAGGTATACATGTGTTCCCCATCCTGAACCCTCCTCCCTCCTCCCTCCCCATTCCATCCCTCTGGGTCGTCCCAGTGCACCAGCCCCAAGCATCCAGCATCGTGCACCGAACCTGGACTGGCAACTCATTTCATACATGATATTTTACATGTTTCAATGCCATTCTCCCAAATCTTCCCACCCTCTCCCTCTCCCACAGATTCCATAAGACTGTTCTATACATCAGTGTCTCTTTTGCTGTCTCGTACACAGGGTTATTGTTACCATCTTTCTAAATTCCATATATATGCGTTAGTATACTGTATTGGTGTTTTTCTTTCTGGCTTACTTCACTCTGTATAATAGGCTCCAGTTTCATCCACCTCATTAGAACTGATTCAAATGTATTCTTTTTAATGGCTGAATAATACTCCATTGTGTATATGTACCACAGCTTTCTTATCCATTCATCTGCTGATGGACATCTAGGTTGCTTCCATGTCCTGGCTATTATAAACAGTGCTGCGATGAACATTGGGGTACTCGTGTCTCTTTCCCTTCTGGTTTCCTCAGTGTGTATGCCCAGCAGTGGGATTGCTGGGTCATAAGGCAGGTCTATTTCCAGTTTTTTAAGGAATCTCCACACTGTTCTCCATAGTGGCTGTACTAGTTTGCATTCCCACCAACAGTGTAAGAGGGTTCCCTTTTCTCCACACCCTCTCCAGCATTTAGTACTTGTAGACTTTTGGATCGCAGCCATTCTGACTGGTGTGAAATGGTACCTCATAGTGGTTTTGATTTGCATTTCTCTGATAATGAGTGATGTTGAGCATCTTTTCATGTGTTTGTTAGCCATCTGTATGTCTTCTTTGGAGAAATGTCTATTTAGTTCTTTGGCCCATTTTTTGATTGGGTCATTTATTTTTCTGGAGTTGAGCTGTAGGAGTTGCTTGTATATTCTTGAGATTAGTTGTTTGTCAGTTGCTTCATTTGCTATTATTTTCTCCCATTCTGAAGGCTGTCTTTTCACCTTGCTAATAGTTTCCTTTGATGTGCAGAAGCTTTTAAGGTTAATTAGGTCCCATTTGTTTATTTTTGCTTTTATTTCCAATATTCTGGGAGGTGGGTCATAGAGGATCCTGCTGTGATGTATGTCAGAGAGTGTTTTGCCTATGTTCTCCTCTAGGGGTTTTATAGTTTCTGGTCTTACGTTGAGATCTTTAATCCATTTTGAGTTTATTTTTGTGTATGGTGTTAGAAAGTGTTCTAGTTTCATTCTTTTACAAGTGGTTGACCAGAGTTCCCAGCACCACTTGTTAAAGAGATTGTCTTTAATCCGTTGTATATTCTTGCCTCCTTTGTCAAAGATAAGGTGTCCATATGTGCGTGGATTTATCTCTGGGCTTTCTATTTTGTTCCATTGATCTATATTTCTGTCTTTGTGCCAGTACCATACTGTCTTGATAACTGTGGCTTTGTAGTAGAGCCTGAAGTCAGGCAGGTTGATTCCTCCAGTTCCATTCTTCTTTCTCAAGATCGCTTTGGCTATTCGAGGTTTTTTGTATTTCCATACAAATTGTGAAATTATTTGTTCTAGCTCTGTGAAGAATGCTGTTGGTAGCTTGATAGGGATTGCATTGAATCTATAGATTGCTTTGGGTAGTATACTCATTTTCACTATATTGATTCTTCCAATCCAGGAACATGGTATATTTCTCCATCTGTTAGTGTCCTCTTTGATTTCTTTCACCAGTGTTTTATAGTTTTCTATATATAGGTCTTTAGATTCTTTAGGTAGATATATTCCTAAGTATTTTATTCTTTCCGTTGCAATGGTGAATGGAATTGTTTCCTGAATTTCTCTTTCTGTTTTCTCATTATTAGTGTATAGGAATGCAAGGGATTTCTGGGTGTTGATTTTATATCCTACAACTTTACTATAGTCATTGATTAGTTCTAGTAATTTTCTGGTGGAGTCTTTAGGGTTTTCTATGTAGAGGATCATGTCATCTGCAAACAGTGAGAGCTTTACTTCTTCTTTTCCAGTTTGGATTCCTTTTATTTCTTTTTCTGTTCTGATTGCTGTGGCCAAAACTTCCAAAACTATGTTGAATAGTAATGGTGAAAGTGGGCACCCTTATCTTGTTCCTGACTTTAGAGGAAATGCTTTCAATTTTTCACCATTGAGGATAATGTTTGCTGTGGGTTTGTCATATATAGCTTTGATTATGTTGAGGTATGTTCCTTCTATTCCTGCTTTCTGGAGAGTTTTGATCATAAATGGATGTTGAATTTTGTCAAAGGCTTTCTCTGCATCTATTGAGATAATCATATGGTTTTTATTTTTCAATTTGTTAATATGGTGTATTACATTGATTGATTTGCGGATATTGAAGAATCCTTGCATCCCTGGGATATCACTGATGAACATAGATGCAAAAATCCTTAACAAAATTCTAGCAATCAGAATCCAACAACACATTAAAAAGACCATACACCATGACCAAGTGTATTTTTTTAAATATAGAACTAGAAGGTCCCATGAAAGCTCTGGCCTCCATTAGGAAAAATATGGCCAATCCTGATGACCTAGGTTCCATGATGAAAAATATGGGGGTTCCATTACCCCAAGATGTGATTCAAAGCGCACTGAAGAATGTGACTATCATGGGTAAGTATGTAATATGTTTCTAGGATCTTTTATCTTAGCTGACATGCATCTGTTTGAATTTTTCAAGAGTTGTTAAAGGGCTTATCTGCTTCATGGATTATCCAAGGCTTTTATACCTACCACCCAGTTAGTTTCTAGTTATTTTCAACAGATCATACCAAGGAAGGATCTATAGAGGATGAGTGTGTGTGTGTGTGTGCCTGAATGATATGCATTAATCTGTCTTTCTGATTGAATATATATTCAATATGATTGAATATAGGTATGTATTTAACTATATTTCAAGGTCAAATCCATAAATTATTTTTCAGTATAGCAGTTGTACTATAGTTGCCTACCTCTTATCTCTGGTCATTTATCTTTCCCATGTTCCCTGACATGTATGTTTCTTTCAGATGATGGGATGGTGAATTTAGAAGAGTTTATGGGCAATTTGGTCAATTCAGGATTTTCATCTCCACCTGAAAGTGAGTAAGAATTTTCATTTGAATTGAGGTAGATAATGTGTGTATCATGGATCTCTTGGGAAAACCCCAGATAGGCTTTAGAGATGGTCCTCAGCTGCTTTAAAACTGGCAGAATATTCCAGTGTCATTATTCCACACATGTCATATGTGTAGCGCAACTGAAAAACACCATGAGTTTTAGAAAGAACTAGTTACTTCTGCTGTCTAAGGGCTTCCCTGATGGCTCAGTGGTAAAGAAGCTGCTTGCAATGCAGGAGTTGCCAGAGATACAGGTTTGATCCCTGGGTTGGGAAGATAGCAACCCATTCCAGTACTCTTGCCTGAAAAATCTCATGGACAGAGGAGCCTAGTGGGCTATAGTCCAAAACAGTCACAAAGAGTCAGAGACAACTAAGAGTCTGAGCACAGCACAGTTACCTCTGCTGTCTAGTCTGAGCACTAGAATCTTGACTGCAGTTGTCTTGCACTAAGGGCCTATTTTTTTTAAATATAAATTTATTTATTTTAATTGAAGGCTAATTACTTTAAAATATTGTATTGGTTTTGCCATGCATCAACATGAATCCACCACAGGTGTACACATGTTCCCCATCCTGAACCCGCCTCTCACCTCCCTCCCCGTACCATCCCTCTGGGTCATCCCAGTGCACCAGCCCCAAGCATCCTGTATCATGCATCGAACCTGGACTGGCGATTCGTTTCTTATATGATATTATACATGTTTCAATGCCATTCTCCCAAATCATCCCACCCTCTCCCTCTCCCACAGAGTCCAAAAGACTAGACTCTTTTGCTGTCTCGCATACAGGGTTATCATTACCATCTTCCTAAATTCCATATATATGTGTTAGTATACTGTATTGGTGTTTTTCTTTCTGGTTTACTTCGCTCTGTATAATAGGCTCCAGTTTCATCCACCTCATTAGAAGTGATTCAAATGTATTCTTTTTAATGGCTGAGTAATACTCCATTGTGTATATGTACCACAGCTTTCTTATCCATTCATCTGCTGATGGACATCTAGGTTGCTTCCATGTCCTGGCTATTATAAACAGTGCTGTGATGAACATTGGGGTACACATGTCTCTTTCAATTCTGGTTTCCTCGGTGTGAATGCCCAGCAGTGGGATTGCTGGATCATAAGGCAGTTCTATTTCCAGTTTTTAAAGGAATCTCCACACTGTTCTCCATAGTGGCTGTACTAGTTTGCATTTCCACCAACAGTGCAAGAGGGTTCCCTTTTCTCCACACCCTCTCCAGCATTTATTGCTTGTAGACTTTTGGGTCACAGCCATTCTGACTGGGGTGAAATGGTACCTCATAGTGGTTTTGATTTGCATTTCTCTGATAATGAGTGATGTTGAGCATCTTTTCATGTGTTTGTTAGCCATCTGTATGTCTTCTTTGGAGAAATGTCTATTTAGTTCTTTGGCCCATTTTTTGATTGGGTCGTTTATTTTTCTGGAATTGAGCTGTAGGAGTTGCTTGTATATTTTTGATGTTAGTTGTTTGTCAATTGCTTCATTTGCTATTATTTTCTCCCATTCTGAAGGCTGTCTTTTCACCTTGCTTAGTTTCCTTTGTTGTGCAGAAGCTTTTAATTTTAATTAGGTCCCATTTGTTTATTTTTGCTTTTATTTCCAGTATTCTGGGAGGTGAGTCATAGAGGGTACTGCTGTGATTTATGTCGGAGAGTGTTTTGCCTAAGTTCTCCTCTAGGAGTTTTATAGTTTCTGGTCTTATGTTTAGATCTTTAATCCATTTTGAGTTTATTTTTGTGTATGGTGTTAGAAAGTGTTCTAGTTTCATTCTTTTACAAGTGGCTGACCAGTTTTCCCAGCACCACTTGTTAAAGAGATTGTCTTTTCTCCATTGTATATTCTTGCCTCCTTTGTCAAAGATAAGGTGTCCATAGGTGCATGGATTTATCTCTGGGCTTTCTATTTTGTTCCATTGAATCTATATTTCTGTCTTTGTGCCAGTACCATACTGTCTTGATGACTGTGGCTTTGTAGCAGAGCCTGAAGTCAGGCAGGTTGATTCCTACAGTTCCATTCTTCTTTCTCAAGATTGCTTTGGCTATTGCAGGTTTTTTGTATTTCCATCCAAATTGTGAAATTATTTGTTCTAGCTCTGTGAAAAATACCATTGGTAGCTTGATGGGGATTGCATTGAATCTATAGATTGCTTTGGGTAGTATACTCATTTTCACTATATTGATTCTTCTGATCCATGAACATGGTATATTTCTCCATCTATTAGTGTCCTCTTTTGATTTCTTTCACCAGTGTTTTATAGTTTTCTATATATAGATCTTTAGTTTCTTTAGGTAGATATATTCCTAAGTATTTTATTCTTTATGTTGCAATGGTGAATGGGATTGTTTCCTGAATTTCTCTTTCTATTTTCTCATTATTAGTGTATAGGAATGCAAGGGATTTCTGTGTGTTGATTTTATATCCTGCAACTTTACTATATTCATTGATTACCTCTAGTAATTTTCTGGTGGAGTCTTTAGGGTTTTCTATGTAGAGGATCATGTCATCTACAAACAGTGAGAGTTTTACTTCTTCTTTTCCAATTTGGATTCCTTTTATTTCTTTTTCTGCTCTGATTGCTGTGGCCAAAACTTCCAAAACTATGTTGAATAGTAGTGGTGAAAGTGGGCACCCTTGTGTTGTTCCTGACTTTAGGGGAAATGTTTTCAATTTTTCACCATTGAGGATAATGTTTGCTGTGGGTTTGTCATATATAGCTTTGATTATGTTGAGGTATGTTCCTTCTATTCCTCCTTTCTGGAGAGTTTTTATCATAAATGGATGTTGAATTTTGTCAAAGGCTTTCTCTGCATCTATTGAGATAATCATATGGCTTTTATTTTTTAATTTGTTAATGTGGTGTATTACATTGATTGACTAGCAAATATTGAAGAATCCTTGCATCCCTGGGATAAAGCCCACTTGGTCATGGTGAAATAGTGTCTATATATATATATATATATATATATATATGTATGTATGTATGTATGTAAAG
The DNA here is from genome assembly GCF_029407905.1 of Bubalus kerabau. NCBI lineage: Eukaryota > Metazoa > Chordata > Mammalia > Artiodactyla > Bovidae > Bubalus > Bubalus kerabau. The sequence continues at coordinate 17,656,197 of NC_073627.1, read as the reverse complement.
AGCTTCCCAGGTGGCTCTAGTGGTAAAGAACCTGCCTGCCAATGCAGGAGATGTAAGAAACGTGGGTTCAATCCCTGGGTTGGGAAGACCCCCTGCAGGAGGGCATGGCAACCTGCTCTAGTATTCTTGCCTAGAGAATCCCATGGACAGAGGAGCCTGGCAGGCTACAGTCCATAGGGTCACACAGAGTTGGACATGACTGAAGCAACTTAGTGTGCATGTATGTACAAGAAGTCAATGAGTTGCTGCTCTAATAAAATGGTGGCTCATACTAGCTAAGAATTGTAGTCTTTAATGAGGAATAAATAGGTATAATCACCTGTGATTTATTTTTAATTTGCTCATTTATTTATACAACAAACATTTAGTAAGGACCTTGTATGTGCCAGATAAAGATAAATTCGGTCTGTTCATGCTAGTAAGGAATTTATAGTTTCTTTGGGGACAGGAGACAAGTATGAAGAAAAAATGCAAATTAAAGTTCTAAAAGGTCTACATTTTTGAGAATAAATAGACAACATTTGCTATGAAGGAGGAAATGACAACCAATCCTGGTACTCTTGCTAAGAAAATCCAATGGACAGAGGAGTGTAGCTGGCTATAGTCCATAGGGTTGTAAAAGAGGCAAATGTGAATCAACAACTGAGCACACACACAGATAATACTTGGGAAAGGATGAAAAGATGGAGGGAGGAAGGGAATAATGGTTGCTTTCAGACAACTGAATCTGTTGTGGTAGTTTAGGAAAAAAAGAGCTGATGTAAAGGAGGCAAGGTTGTGTTACAGAGGACCTGGACTTTATCCTACAGGTAATACTGCAGGGGGAGCCACTGCAGTTTTTCTTATTTGAGAGTAGTATCATGTTTTGTTTTCTACTCCCAAAAGTTACTGGGCTAAAGACTATAGAAAATAACTCAAAAGCTATCTTAAATTCTAAAATGTATTTTTTCACATATTGGTCACTTTTTAGGTACCATAAAAATAGCTATATTGTATTCCAGTTGGCTTCCCTCATAGCTCAGTCATTATAGAATTTGCCTGCAATGAAGGAGACAGCGTTTGATTCCTGGATGAGGAAGATCCCCTGGGTATTCCATTTGAGAAAGCAAATAATTTTTGAAAGATTTGCTTTTCATACTGATTTTTTTAACTTCAAATATTATTCCTTTTTGTGACTTCCCATATCAATTATTAATTCTGTTTAAAACTTTGTATCTATCTTACAGCTGATGAAAAGATAAATCAGCTCAAATTGATGGATACTGTGAATACTCTTAAAGGTGAGTGAGTAATAAGAAGACATAAAACTCAAATCTTGAACCTTTGCAATAATATTTTAATGAAGTGTATTAAGGTTTTGTTTATGCATATTCACAATAAAAAATCTTGAAGAATACGAGGGAAGCATAGAGAGGGACAAAAAAATAAAAATCACCCTTAGTTTACAATCAAAGACAAAGATAACCATCTTTTGGTATCAGTTCTGGCAACCCACTCTAGTATTCTTGCCTGGAGAATCCCATGGACTGTAGCCTGCCAGCCTCCTCTGTCCACGGTGTTGCAAAAGTCGGACACGACTTAGCAACTAAACCACCTAAACCACAGTTCAGTTCAGTCGCTCAGTCATGTCTGACTCTTTGCAATCCCATGGACTGCAGCATGCCAGGCCTCCCTGTCCATTACCAACTCCTGAAGCTTGCTCAAACACATGCCCATCAAGTCAGTGATGCCATCCAACCATCTTATCCTCTGTTGTCCCCTTCTCCTCCTGCCTTTAATCTTTCCCAGCATCAGGATCTTTTCTAATGAGTCAGTTCTTTGCAACAGGTGGCCAAAGTATTGGAGCTTCAGCATCAGCATCAGTCCTTCCAATGAATATTCAGGACTGATTTCCTTTAGGATTAACTGGTTTGATCTTGCTATCCAAGGGACTCTCAAGAGTCTTCTCCAGCACCCCAGTTCAAAAGCATCAGTTCTTTGGCACTGAACCTTCTTTTTAGTCCAACTCTCACATCCATACATGACTCCTGGAAAAAATAACTTGCATTGAATTTTTTGGCTTTGACTTTTATTCATATTATTTCACGAATGCTGCTAAGTCGCTTCAGTCATGTCTGACTCTGTGTGACCCCATAGACGGCAGCCCACCAGGCTCCCCCGTCCCTGGGATTCTCCAGGCAAGAACACTGGAGTGGGTTGCCATTTCCTTCTCCAATGCATGAAATTGAAAAGTGAAAGTGAAGTCGCTCAGTCGTGTCCGACTCTGTGTGACCCCATGGACTGCAGCCTACCAGGCTCCTCCATCCATGGGATTTTCCAGACAAGAGTACTGGAGTGGGGTGCCATTACCTTCTCCGATTTCATGAATAGTAAAATGCAAATCGTATTTTATTTATTGATAGATAATTTGCATCTATTAATACTGAATTTTATGGACAGAGAGTCTTTATTATTGTAACAGTGAACAGTTTAAATATTTCTTTATATATATATATGTGTATTTTCTAAATAATATAATTTACTCTGGTTTTCTTAAAGTGGTCATGTTCTTGACCTGCATGGAAACAATGATGCTATAAATCTGCAATAAATAAATTACTTCAGTGAATAAATAACTAGTTAAAAATCTAGAAGAGTGGGATGAAGTAGAAAGAAACAAATCCTGCTCGTAGTATAGGTGGTAACTAGTAGCAAAAATAATTGAATTATTGGGAAGATTTCAAATCTTCTCTGCTCTTTTAGAGATGAATGCAAATCCTTATTGCACAAATGGAAAAACTTTGATGTGTATGAGAATGACTTCTCTCATTGCCAAAGATAATAGCATAGTATTATTGTTCGTATCAAGCATAGGTTTAATTTCAAAATTGTAGTTTTTGTGATTTACATTTATGATATAAAAAATTGTGTCTCTCCGTGGAAATAAGATGTATTTAACAATTTGAATTATGTAACCACACAGACCTGTGTTCAAATACTGGCTCTGCAAGCTACTAGCTGTGCAATTCTAGGCAGGTAACACTTCTCTCAGCCTCAGTCACACCATTTGTGAAACTGAAATATACCTAACATGTTATTTTGAGGATAGACTGAAATGGTGCAAATGTAGCATATAAAAATAATTATTATCTACTTGGTGAAATTTAGTGGGCAGTTACCAACTTTGCATTTTTAAAATTTGGTTTAAGCTTGTCATCACAGGTGTAACTGGTTGTTATAGAAGGATTAATGATATCAGATTTTATTTTGATTTTGTTATTTATTTTATATTAATTTTGGAACAAACATTATTCCACATATTTGTTTTTTACATTGAGACTGAGAAGCACAAAGTACAGAAATAGTGTCCTTATCCCAGACATGATATATGTATGAAATATATATTTATGTATAATATGTATTAAATTTGTTGTTGTTCATTTGCTCAGTTGTGTCTGACTCTTTGTGACCCCATGGACTACAGCAATCCAGGCTTCCCTGTCCTTCACTATCTCCTGGAGTTTGCTCAAACTCATGTTTGTTGAGTCACTGATGCCATCCAACCATTTCATCTTCTGTTGCCCTCTCCTCCTCCTGCTCTCAATCTTTCCCAGCATCAGGGTCTTTTCCAATGAGTTGACTCTTCGCATTAGGTGGTCAAAGCATTGGAGCTTCAGATTCAGCATCAGTCTGTTCAGTGAATATTCAGGGTCAATTTCCTTTAGAATTGACTGGTTTGGTCTCCTTGCTGTCCAAAGGACTCTCAAGAGTCTTCTCCAGCACCACAGTTTGAAAGCATCAATTCTTCAGCACTCAACCTTCTTTATGGTCCAACTTTCACATCCATACATGAGTATGGAAAAACCATAGCTTTGACTATATGGACCTTTGTTGGCAAAGTGATGTCTCTTCTCTGCTTTTTAATATGCTGTCTAGTATCATCATAGCTTTTCTTCCAAGGAGCAAGTGACTTTTAATTTCATGGCTGCAGTCATCATCCACAGTGATTTTGGAGCCCAATGAAGTCTGTCATTGTTTCTTTTTGTTCCCCAGCTATTTGCCATGAAGTGATGGGACTGGATGTCATGATCTTAGTTTTTTGAAAGTTTTTGAAAGTTGAGTTTTAAGTCAGTTTTTTCACTCTCCTCTTTCACCTTCATCATTATGTAAAATAATCCAATATTTATATATACTTTCTTTATTTTTCTGGGCTCCAAAATCACTACAGATGGTGACTGCAGCCATGAAATTAAAAGATGCTTACTCCTTGGAAGGAAAGTTATAACCAACCTAGATAGCATATTCAAAAGCAGAGACATTACTTTGCCAACAAAGGTTCGTCTAGTCAAGGCTATGGTTTTTCCTGTGGTCATGTATGGATGTGAGAGTTGGACCGTGAAGAAGGCTGAGCGCCGAAGAATTGATGCTTTTGAACTGTGGTGTTGGAGAAGACTCTTGAGAGTCCCTTGGACTGCAAGGAGATCCAACCAGTCCATTCTGAAGGAGATCAGCCCTGGGATTTCTTTGGAAGGAATGATGCTAAAGCTGAAACTCCAGTACTTGGGCCACCTCATGCGAAGAGTTGACTCATTGGAAAAGACTCTGATGCTTGGAGGGATTGGGGGCAGGAGGAGAAAGGGACGACAGAGGATGAGATGGCTGGATGGCATCACTGACTCGATGGACGTGAGTCTGAGTGAACTCCAGGAGTTGGTGATGGACAGGGAGGCCTGGTGTGCTGCGATTCATGGGGTCGCAAAGAGTTGGACACGACTGAACGACTGATCTGATCTGATCTGATATAATATATAAATTATATATAATACACAAACATACATATATATAGGTAGTGTGTATATGCATGTTTACAGATGTATGTGAGAGTTTGTGTACATATGTGTGTGTGTGTGTGTATTGTGTATGTTTAATTTATCTCATATTTCTTAAGAAGGGAAAGTTAATACTTCAAAGTTAAGCAATGTTCTGGAGAAGATGGAAGTGGAGCTCACAAATAAGGAATTTCAGAATCTATCAGAACATTTACCAGTTTTTAGTAAGCATTTCTGTCTTTACTGATATTTTCAGAGAAAGTTAAATATTTATATGAGGATTCATTAACTACCTTTATTTTGCCATATTGGAGTTTAAATCTTAATTGCACTTAAACGTTGTCTTCTCTTGTAAGTCTTACTTGTCACCATCAGGCATAAGGAATATCTGAGAATGATTCAGCTGTCAGTGACATGCTTGTGACTTAGCTTAGGAAAAGAAAACAGACAAAGGTAAATAAGAACATAGATGAGTAGAAGTAGAAGAAAAGAGGAGGTCTGAAAGTAAAATAGCAAGAAATGGAGGAGGGGAGAAAAAGGTTAGGCAATTGGAATTTCAGTAGTTCCTGGGCTGCAAATGTGAAGTGAATTGAAGCCACGCAGTCGTGTCCAATTCTTTGTGACCCCGTGGACTATAGACTTCCAGCCTCCTCTGTCTATGGAATTCTCCAGGCAAGAATACTGAAGTGGGTTGCCATTCCCTTCTCTAGGCCAACCCAGGGATTGAACCTTCAGGCAGATTTTTTACCATCTGAGCAGACAGGGTCTGGAAAATGAGGTTAGGCTTAAGGGCCCACGGGTGTGATATGACATTCCATCACTGCAATGTCCTGATTCTGAGTCGAACCTTTATTTTATATTTTTGGAGTATAATATCAGAGTTGATATGTAAAGTACTTTATTGTGAAAGGTGTTTCTTTTTTATAGCTAGTGAAAAGATAGATCTAAATACACTTCTGGATGAAATTAAGGTTCTTACAGATGAGTGCAAAATTCTGACTAGAATAAAAAATCTTAATTCTTATTAATGAGCTGTTCACAATATAGAATCTGCAGTTCTTTTGTTATCTGAATTTTAATAATAGCAGCCATTGCATTCTTTGTACAAGATTTAACTAAGCTGAAGTTTTATGGATGATGTGTTTTGAAGTTGCCACTTTTTGAAAAAAAAAAGTATATTGTCTCCATAGAATTTGATCAATAGAAACTAAACCCAAAATTCAATGAAGAAGGAAAGTTTGCATTTATTAGTCAAAGTCAATGTTTATATTTCTGGCCCCAAGGAGAACTTCTTGTAGAAAATATAGGAGAATAATTTTGTGACCTTAGGAGAGACAGAGATTTCTTAGATGACAGAGTTATAAGCATGAAATTAAAAATTAATGGATATCATCAAAATTAGAAACTTCTCTTTGTGAAAGACACAGTTAAGAAAGTGAAAAGGCAAGATATAGACTGAAAGAAAATATTAGTAAAACATGGATGATAAAGGACTAATATCAAGAATGTCAAGAACTGTTACAACTCAGTAATAAAAGACAAATCAATAAAAGTTGGTTTATCTGTTCAATTTGAACAGATATTTCACACAAGAAAATATTTAAATGGCTAATGACCACAGGAAGGAATATTGAGGATTATTAGTCATCAGAGAAATGCAATTTAAGTCATTATTAGACCACCACACTAAAGATCCATTAGAATAGGAAAAAATTAAAAGATGGACAGTACCAAGCATTGACAAGATTTGGGGCATACAATTTCTAGAGGGTATACTAACCACAGTGGAGATCGTATGTCAGTTTCTCATAAAGTTGAACATAAATTTACCATAAGACCCAGCAACTTCACTCTTAGTTATTTTTCCAGGAGAAATTAATACATATGTATTAAATGTTTGTGCATGAATATTCATAGCAACTTTATTCAGTCCATCAACCCATGTAGGGATAAACAAAGTGGGGTATATTCATAACAATGAAATGCTGCTCAACAAATGAACAATTTACTGATTCAAAATATGCTGGATGAGCCTCCAAAACATTATCTAAATGAAAGAAGACACTCACAAAATAATACCTAGTGTATGATGCTATTCTTTGAAATTCTGGAAAAGTAAATCTAATAACAGAAAGCAACCTGGTGACTGCTTGGGTTTATGTTTTAGAGGGATTGACTTCAAAAAGGATTTATATTTTAGAGGGAGGATAGAAAGAATGAGTGGACTTGAAGTTAGTAAGCCATCATATTACTAATGTAAATGAAAAATGTCCTGTTTATCTCTGTAGCCCTGCTGCTTGGCAGAGTGTCTTCACTGTTGAGTTGTTGAATGAATAAATGAATAAAGAATTATTGTTTTAAAACAATAAATAAATGAAAAGTGTTCTAATTATTCCACTTTGATTTCATTTGGAAAGTCTATTGTGCAAAATTCTAAAACAAATTTTAACCTTCAAAAGTTATTTATTCAATGTTGGAACCTTCCACAGTGCTCATAAATTATAAATATTTATCTTATATTATAGCTGAGAGAAAAATAAATCAGATGAGACCAACAGATACCATGAAGGCTCTTAAAGGTAAGATGAAAAGGCAGCAAAACAGATCCTTTTGCTTTGATTCTTATATGGTTTCCTAGTAATTAGATTGTCACCCTGTATATATTAATTATTTTTATTATTTAGATTTATCAGTTAATATACCATGATAAACTATTTTGTATCTTGCTTTATTGTTCAGTCATTGAATGGTGTCTGACTCTTTACGACCCCATGGATTACAGCACTCCAGGCTTCCCTGTGCTTCACTATAGAATTCCAGTTTTGATAAGTGAGGAGAAAATCAAGCTCTGGATCTAAGCAGCAAAGAGTGAAGTAGAGAACTCAGGATTATCAGCAACGGAGACTTTATTTCTAGATAGTCTGGACAACAAAAGTGAAGTTGCTCAGTCGTGTCTGACTCTTTTTGACCCCATGGACTGTAGCTTATCAGGCTCCTCCATCTGGGATTTTCCAGGCAAGAGTACTGGAGTGAGTTGCCATTTCCTTCTCCAGAGGATCTTCCCAACCCAGGGATCGGACCCGGGTCTCCCGCATTGTAGGCAGACGCTTTACCGTCTGAGCCACCAGGGAAGTTCATAGGAGAAAGGAAATATGAAAAAGAAAAATACATTAGTACAATTTAAAATCTTTTACCTGTGCAATATATTTCAACATGACAGAATGTTGCTTAAAGGGTGAAAAGACTTTGACCTAGCTTTCATATTTTTATGGAGATGGATATTCCTAATCTATAAGGAAAACCAGAAAAGTGCTTCTTTATGAAACTTAAACCATCTCATGAGTTCCATTTCTCTGTGAGTGGAATTTTGCCTTATCTTTAGCTAATAGCAGAGGTGCATCATAGTGAAATCTTAGCTGGTTTTGAAACCTTTCAAAGGTAAGATGGATGATACATTAACTCTCAAATTGTCTCCTAGTATCTTATTTCCTAATCATTTGATAAAGAGTTCTGCTACTCTCCAATATATGGATCCAATATAATTTAAATTATTTTATCCTGGCAGATGTTTTCTATTTTTGGTTTATTTACCTTGGCCATATTGATATGAATTTTAATAAACTTTCCTAAAGAGAGAGAATTTATTGCTTGAGGTTAGTTATGAAATGCAGAACAAGAGAGTAGTCATTCGGTGATTTTGGTGAGCATAGGCAGTGAATCCAATTAGAGTTAAAAAGGGAAACCAACCCTACTTTTGTCACAGAGGTAGTTATTAAAATGTGTCAAGCACCTCTGTATGGCTGACAGACTTCTAAGTATTTTCATATATGTTACTTTATACTCACAGAAGCTCTATGGGACAGGTAGGATCACCTTCACCTCATATACCATAAAACTGGGACTCCCAAGAAGTTGTGTTATTTACCTACATTCCAGTAGGTAATAAATAGTAGAGAACAATATTCAAACCCATGTGTTCTTACTTCAACCATAGTAATTTTCTCATTTCACTAGAACTGCCTATTTCTTTCATAAGAATAATACACTGAAAACTGTATAATATTAAGAATAATGCACTGTTCCTTTTAGAAATTTATGGTGTGTATGTTTATTCCTCCAAAAAGGTTTAAAGGAAGTGAGCTTAATTATAACCATATTGAATGTCTGCATAAATTTATATAGGTTCCAGGGGTCTTGAATATTCCTCTCCTCCCAAAATAATCAATAATACATAGGCAAAATAAATGAAACATTTTAGAATGAGTAAGAATTTTCATATTTATCTCTCTTTCCTTAAGGAGAGATGGTAAATATCAGAGACCTGGACAGCATCCTAGGAAACATGGGCATTGAACTCACCAAAGAAGAACTTGGAGAGCTGAGAAGAAACCTTCCCATTAATGGTAATTCATTTTAGATATAAAGCGCCCCTCAGGAAAGCTTGATCTTGAGGTTTATGTATGAGTATTTCTGAGACCAGATTCATTTTATGATGATAAAAAAGCCTTGCAAAAGTTGTCTAGATTAATTCCAAGATCATCTTTCATATCTGTGAATATGTTCAGGGAGCAAAATTTAAAGGTGGAAAAGGAAATGGAAGACTGAAATTGTACATCCTTTCCACATTTCCCATTCACTTCTGTATTATGACTTAACTCCTTAATTCTGACTATAGCTCTTTAATATTACTGAAACTTCTCTAAAGACATAAGTTGCTTACTATTTGTCAGTTACATTAGACTTTATCCAGTGTGTTTTTATTGGAGCTTTCTACTGTCTTTGATATTGACGATAATTCTGACCTTGAGATTATGTTCTTTTGGCTTCTGTATTATTCCCCGCACCTGAATCTTCCCATTCCTCTTTGATTTTCATTTTACATACTCTTTTTGGATAATCTCATCATTATCCATGGTTTTACCTGTCCCCAACTTGCTTTATGACTTTCACATCTCATTTCTACACAGACTCTCTCCTGGGCTTCAAAATGGTATGTCCAAATGCCTGTTAAACATTTCCTCTTGGATACTGCTTTTTTCCCCTCAACTTAGTTAAAATTGAATTTGCTCTTTTCTGCTCAGTCTTCTAGTCCTGTGTTCTCTCTCATTTGAGTTATCAGTGTCACTGTCTAGTCACCTAAGCTAGATATATGGTATTCATTTTTTTTTATTCTCCAGTGTTTCCAATCTGTCACTTAATCTTGCATTTTACATCTATCAGTTCAGTTCAGTTCAGTCGCTCAGTCATGTCTAACTCTTTCCGACCCCATGAATCGCAGCACGCCAGGCCTCCCTGTCCATCACCAACTCCCAGAGTTCACTCAAACTCATGTCCATCGAGTCAGTGATGCCATCTAGCCATCTCATCCTCTGTCGTCCCCTTCTCCTCCTGCCCCCAATCCCTCCCAGCATCAGAGTCTTTTCCAATGAGTCAACTCTTCGCATGAGGTGGCCAAAGTATTGGAGTTTCAGCTTTAGCATCAGTCCCTCCAATGAACACTCAGGACTGATTTCCTTTAGGATGGACTGGTTGGACCTCCTTGTAGTCCAAGGGACTCTCAAGAGTCTTCTCCAACACCACAGTTCAAAAGCATCAATTCTTCGGCACTCAGCTTTCTTCACAGTCCAACTCTCACATCCATACATGACCACTGGAGAAACCATAGCCAAGTAATGTCTCTGCTTTTGAATATGCTATCTAGGTTGGTCATAACTTTCCTTCCAAGGAGTAAGTGTCTTTTAATTTCATGCCTGCAATCACCATCTGAAGTGATTTTGGAGTCCCAAAAAACAAAGTCTGACACTGTTTCCACTGTTTCCCCATCTACTTCCCATGAAGTGATGGGACCAGATGCCATGATCTTCGTTTTCTGAATGTTGAGCTTTAAGCCAACTTTTTCACTCTCCTCTTTCACTTTCAGCAAGAGGCTTTTTAGTTCCTCTTCACTTTCTGCCATAAGGGTGGTGTCATCTGCATATCTGAGGTTACTGATATTTCTCCCGGCAATCTTGATTCCAGCTTGTGCTTCTTCCAGCCCAGTGTTTCTCATGATGTACTCTGAGTATAAGTTAAATAAGCAGGGTGACAATATACAGCCTTGACGTACTCCTTTTCCTATTTGGAACCAGTCTGTTGTTCCATGTCCATTTCTAACTGTTGCTTCCTGACCTGCATATAGGTTTCTCAAGAGGCAGGTCAGGTGGTCTGGTATTCCCATCTCTTTCAGAATTTTCCACAGTTTATTGTGATCCACATAGTCAAAGGCTTTGGCATAGTCAATAAAGCAGAAATAGATGTTTTTCTGGAACTCTCTTGCTTTTTTGATGAACCAGCAGATGTTGGCAATTTGATTTCTGGTTCCTCTGCCTTTTCTAAAACCAGCTTGAACATCTGGAAGTTCATGTTCACGTATTGCTGAAGCCTGGCTTGGAGAATTTTAAGCATTACTTTACTAGCATGTGAGATGAGTGCAATTGTGCAGTAGTTTGAGCAGTGTTTGGCATTGCCTTTCTTTGGGATTGGAATGAAAACTGACCTTTCCAGTCCTGTGGCCACTGCTGAGTTTTCCAGATTTGCTGGCATATTGAGTGCAGCACTTTCACAGCATCATTCAGGATTTGAAATAGCTCCACTGGAATTCCATCACCTCCACTAGCTTTGTTCATAGTGATGCTTTCTAAGGCCACTTGACTTCACATTCCAGGATGTCTGGCTCTAGGTGAGTGGTCACACCATCGTGATTATCTGGGTCATGAAGCTCTTTTTTGTACAGTTCTGTGTTCTTGCACCTCTTCTTAATATCTTCTGCTTCTGTTAGGTCCATACCATAAACCTAAATTTCAAAAATACCATACATAGATGAATAGATGGATGGTTATGTGACAAACCAAGTATAGTAAAATGTTAATAGTAGAATCTAGGTGGTGAACATTCATTGCACAATTTTTTCAACTTTGCTGTATGTTTACAAATTTTCATAACAAAATGCTGAAAAAATTCCATATTTAATTTCTTCAACGTCTCTCTGTTCTCGCTACCATGGCCATATTTTAGGTCCTTTTTTTTCTGATTTTGCATACTACAGTGGCTTCCAGAATGTAGCCTTCACAGTGATCCATATAAAATGCAAATATAATGATATTATGCCTCAATTTAAAACCATTTATTGGTTTTCAGTAAGGTACTAGGAAATGTCTCAAGTGCCTTCATATGGTAAACAAGTAAGTAACTTCATGATTTGGACCCTGCTTATCTATCTAGTCTGGAAAATCCCATGGACTGTGGAGCCTGGTAGGCTACTGTCCATGGGGCCGCAGAGTCAGACACAACTGAGCGATTTCACTTCACTTTCACTTATCTATCTAGTCTAGTATTTTACCCTCAAACATTGAACTTTTATTCCAGACAGACATATATCATGTTTTTCATCACAATTTTGTTTTGTTAATGCATTCCCCTGGAGAAGGCAATGGCAACCCACTCCAGCACTCTTGCCTGGAAAATCCCATGGACGGAGGGGCCTGGTGGGCTGCAGTCCATGGGGTCGCTAGGAGTCAGACATGACTGAGCGACTTCACTTTCACTTTTCACTTTCATGCATTGGAGAAGGAAATGGCAACCCACTCCAGTGTTCTTGCCTGGAGAATCCCAGGGACGGGGGAGCCTTGTGGGCAGCCGTCTATGGGGTCGCACAGAGTTGGATACGACTGAAGAAACTTAGCAGCAGCAGCAGCAGCAATGCATTCCCCAGTATTCAGAGGGCTTCTCCTTCCCCTTTTTCTGACTAACTCCTCCCCCTTGCATATTAGAGTTTAAAGCCACCTTTTCCAAAAAGCTTTTCCTTAATTGCCCAGGATGTATTAAATACCTCATCTCTGTTTTCACAATCACTGTACATATATTTTTTCATTGTTCTTGCTACACTGTATTGTAATAATATGTTTATATTTATTTGCTATCTGGTAACTTTAATGTGAGCTTTAGGAAAAGAGGTACTATTTACCTTCAGAAAAGGGCTTACCATTCATCTTTCTATAGCCAGTACTTAGCAGAGTACCTGACATATAAATTGGCATTCCATAAAAGTTGATTGAGAGATGGACAAGCAATTCAGTAAATGACTGGATAAATAACTGAGTAAAATGACTAAATGATTCCTAAGGAAAACAAATAACTGCTTTTGGTTAGGTCATGAATATTTACCTCTAGTATATTGTTACCATTTGTCAGCAGCAATTCTGAGTGACAAGAGAGATTGGTTAGGAATAGACTGGAGATAAAAATATGAACTTTTTTTTACCAGCAATCCATGCTTACAATTCATAGCATTACCAGAGTTTAGAATCTTCAGGGAATAAACTTGCATGGCTGGTATTTCCTGTCATGCTTATAAGGAGTTATTTGCCTAGTAAAAGTATATTTTACTCTGGGCTGAACTTTATAGTCCAAGGGTCAAGGGGCAGCTTACTAAGATAGACTCAATCTCTGAAAACTAAGAAGTATGCATTAAAATGAACCCAGTGGATAATGTGAATTTTGGAGTAACAAAATTTAGCTAGCTTCTGGAATATTATTTGCAAATCTTTTTTTATGAATTTGCTTTCAATATCAGTTATGCCTTACTTATTTAATAGCTCAAGGGAAGACTGATCTGAAAACGCTGATGGATACAGTACAAGTTATTACAGGTTAGTGAGATGTTACTATAAATTTAAGATACTAATTCTTGACAGGAAACTTTATTTTTTCTATGACAAGTATTTTGCTGAAGTATGACATGTGTAATTACTATTTTATAAAATCATATTTATCTAGCTTAAGAATTATTGCAAAATGAACTTATCCATGTCACCCTGAATCAAGAAATAAATAGTATCAATAATCCAGAAGATCCCCTATAGCCACTTCCTTCATACTTTCTAGAGGTTATTAAATCCTTTATTCTAGGATCACAGGTTAGTTTCATCTGTATTTGAACTTTATATAGATGGAACTATATGATTTATATTCCACTATATTTATTTCTTTATCTATTTCATTGCCTTCTTTCATTGAGCATTTTATTAAATGTTATTCTCTGAGATTTATCCATGTTGTTGCATGTGGCAGTGGTTTGTACTTTTTATTGCTGGATGTTATAAAATATACTAAATTACAAGCAAGTAGAGACACTTAGAGAAAAAACTTACTTTGGTAGATGAAATGACTTCTAATTAATTCATTGTACCTGAATACAGTTCTGTGTAATATTCCATTGCATAAGTATACCAAAAAAATCTATTTAATATACTCTTAAAGGACATTTCCAGTCTAGAGCAGTTGCAAATAATTTATTATTGCTATTAATATTCTTGTATATACCTCTTGCTGAACACATGTGCACAATTCTGTGGCCAGATACCTAAATGAAATTGCTTTGTCATAAGATAGGATTGTGTATACTTTATTAGATATTGTACATTGATTTTCTTAAGTAGTTGTACCATTTTACATTCCAACCAGCAGTGTATGAGAGTTCCAATTGCTTTACATTCCTGCTAATATTTGATACAGTCTGTCCTTTCCATTTAACTATTCTGGTGGGTACATGGTAATATCCCACTGTGGTTATAATTTGCATTTTCTTAAGGATTAATGATGTTGAGCACCTTTTTCATGTTTATTGGTTAATGCCTTATTCCCATGTTTATTTAGATAACTCCTTTTGTAAAGTTTCTGTTCATATCTGTTGTCTATTTGTCTGCTTTGGATGCCTCTCTTTTAGTTATTAAATTTTTTATGTCCTGCATTTTACCTACAGTTTTTAATGTATTCTGGATACAAATCCACTATAGATTATATAAATTGTAAATGTCTCACTGTATGTATTACATTTTTACTTATATCTTTTGATGAACAGAAGTTTCTATTTTATGTGTAGTTGAATCAATTAATCAATCTTTTGTAGTTAGAGAGTTTAGGGGCGTATTTAAGAAATCCTTGTATGGACCAGGGTCAAACACTTTCCCTATTTTATCTTCTGGGAGCTTCATACTTTTCTTTCACATTTTGTCCTATAATCCTCTCAGAATTGATTTTTCTGTGCGATGGGATAAGGGTCATTATTTGCTTTTTTCTAAATATATACTCAGCACCATTCATTGACAAGATGATCCTTTTCCCCACTGCAATATAAGGCAAACTTTTTCATAAATTAAAGACCACAAAAGTGTTGCTGATTCTGGATTTTTTCTTTGGTCTATTTGTCCTTGCACCAGTCAGTACACTATACACTTGATATAGCTTTAATATGTCTTAATGTCCGAAGTGTAAGTCCTCCAAATTTGCTTTACTTTATAAAGATTGTCTTGGTTATTCTTGGTCACTTGCATGTCTGTATAAATTTTAGAATCAGCTTTTAATTGCCCCTGCAAATCCTGCTAGTGTTTTATTTGCATCTAGATCAATTTACACAGAATTAATATCTATGCAATATTAAGTTTTCTGACTTATGAAAATCAGTGGTGTGCTGGTGAAATGACTCTGAAAAAAACAACACCTGATTTGTAGCATATTTTACTTTCCATAGTGTAAATGGACTATAACCCACCAGGCTTCTCTGTCCATGGGGATTCTCCTGGCAGGAATACTGGAATGGGCTGCCATGCCCTCCTCCAGGGGATCTTCCTAACCCAGGGACTGAACCCAGGTCTTCTGCCTTGGAGGTGGATTCTTTACCATCTGAGCTACCAGGGAAGCCGACTAAGCACATAGTATAAATACTTTCACCCTGGCCAATTTCAAGCTACTATTTAAACACTAGCTCACACAGCATTGTAAAGCAATTTTCCTCTAATTAAAAAATAAATTAAAAATAAATAATACAGCAGTATAGAAAATCAAAAAAAGAAAACTAACTCACAAAATTCCTAAATTTTTAACAGTTGGCCCTTATGAGCCACTTCAAGCTAGTAGTACATCACTGAAAATAGTTCAAGGTAGTAGCACATCACTGAAAATGTTATATTTATTTAGGTCAACTTAATTTCTCTCCTTTGTTAGAGTTATTCCTAGGTGTTTTATAGTTTTTTTTTATGTAATTGAAAGTGATATATATTTTTCTTATTTAATATCCTAGTCGTTGACATATAGAAATGGAGGTGATTTTATCTGTATTTGTGTGTCTGTGTGTTAGTCGGGGTCCAACTCTTTGCAACCCCATGGATTGTAGCCCGCCAGGCTCCTTTGTCCGTGGGATTCTCCAGGCAAGAGTACTGGAGTGGATTGCCATCTCCTTCTCCAATTTGTGCCTGTATATGTGTATGTATCAGAGAAGGCAGTGGCACCCCACTTCAGTACTCTTGCTTGGAAAATCCCACGGATGGAGGAGCCTGGTAGGCTGCAGTCCATGGGGTTGCTAAGAGTCCGGCATGACTGAGTGACTTCACTTTCACTTTTCACTTTCATGCATTGGAGAAGGAAATGGCAACCCACTCCAGTGTTCTTGCCTGGAGAATCCCAGGGACGGGGGTGCCTGGTGGGCTGCCATCTATGGGGTCGCACAGACTTGAACACGACTGAAGTGACTTAGCATAGCATAGCATGTGTGTGTATACATACACATGAGGTTTGCTAATATTTTGTTTAGGGTTTTTGCGAAGTGGAGTTAGAAATTCTCTGGAAAAGTTTGTATTTAATTGTATCATTCACAGATGAAATACTCTAGGACTGGAGATTTTTATGTGGGTAAGATTTTAAATTGCCAGTTTAGTTATCTTAGTAGATATAAGGCTATCAAGATTTTATATTCCTCTTGCATCATTACTAAGTTGTGTTTTTCTAGGACTTTGTCCCTTCTAAATATTCAAATCAGTTATATATTGGTCATAATATACTCTTATTATCTTTTTAACATCTGTAGAATCTGTAGTGATTTCCCCTTTGTCTTTAGAAACATTCACTATTTATATTTTCTCGTCTTTCCTTTGTTAATATTAGTACAGGTATTTATCACTTTTGTAAGTCTTTGCAAAACCCAGGTTTTGGTTGTATTGCTCTTATTTAGAGTTTATTTTCCATTTCAGTAATTCCTTCTCTTTCTTTCTTATTTTTTTTTACTTTTGAGGGGTTTAACTTGTTGTTCTAACTCTTTGAGGTAAAATCTTAGATTATTAATCTTTTCATCTTTTCTACTGTATACATACAAGTTTATAAATTTCCTTCTCAGCACACCTTTACTTTATCCCACAAGTTTTATATGTACTGTTATTATTGTTATTTAATTCAAAATATATTCTAAATTCCAGTGTGATTTTTGACATATGATTTATTTAGAAAAATGTTCTTTAATTTCCAAATGTATGGGAGTTTTCTAATATCTTTTGCCTTTGATTTGTACTTAATTCCATATTGTATACTGCACAGTTATTTGTACCCATCATCTTTATTATTCTAATAATTTAAAATTTTTATAAGCCTTATTGATTGTATGAATTATTACTTTATAACCACCATTATGGGAACGTCTCTTTTGCTAGAGTTAAAGGAATACTGTTCATTCTCTGTATCTGCAATTGACTGCTTATTGTTTAGCAGGTGTCATTATTCCTTATTTTACTTTCACAATTTGAAATTATAATGTTTAAAAAAATCTCATCTTTCTCTACTTCTTTTGTTTTGAAGGAGGAGAAGTTGACCTCAGTGACTTGGATAATGTCATGCAAAATATGGGAATAGAGCCCACACCTAAAGAACACTTGGAGCTAGTGAATTTACTTCCAGTTTATGGTGGGCATTTCAAATATCAGCATAGATTTCAGGAGAGTTAATATTACCTTTAAGAGAGTTAGTATAGTCATCAAAAAAGTTATTCAGTTTTTCAAGCAACAGTTGGCTTTTGAGGAGATAATGATAGCCTTAAAAAGCCATTTTATCCAATACCCCAGGTTTATTATAGATAAATTATAAATTAGAGATAATTAAACATATCCAAATTTTAGAGATAATATATTGACTATTTAAGAATTTATAAATTGTCATTTAAAATATATCAATAGCCCAATCAATTCTAAGTCTTGACATCAGGACTGAGGAACATTGATAGTTATCTTTCATTCCATTCAGATGCCGATAGAAAATAGGAGAAGGAGGGGAGAGATATAAAACTGTACTAGTAGAGGGAAAAAAAGAGAGTCAGAAAAAATATAAAATAAGGAAATGTTTTTGCTTTAGCATCAGTTCAGTTCAATTGCTCAGTCGTGTCCGACTCTTTGCGACCCCATGAACTGCAGCACGTCAGGCCTCCATTACCAACTCCCAGAGTTTACCCAAACTCATGTCCATTGAGTCCATGATGCCATCCAGCCATCTCATCTTCTGTCGTCCCCTTCTCCTGCCCTCAATCTTTCCCAGCATCCGAGTCTTTTCCGATGAGTCAGCTCTTTGCATCAGGTGGCCAAAGTATTGGAGTTTCAGCTTCAACATCAGTCCTTCCAATGAACACCCAGGACTGATCTCCTTTAGGATGGACTGGTTGGATCTCCTTGCAGTCCAAGGGACTCTCAAGAGTCTTCTTCAACACCACAGTTCAAAAGCATCAATTCTTTGGTGCTCAGCTTTCTTTATAGTCCAACTCTCATATACGTAGATGACTACTGGAAAAACCATAGCCTTGACTAGACGGACCTTTGTTGACAAAGTAATGTCTCTGCTTTTGAATATGCTATCTAGGTTGGTCATAACTTTCCTTCCAAGGAGTAAGCATCTTTTAATTTCATGGCTGCAATCACCATCTGCAGTGATTCTGGAGCCCAGAAAAATAGTCAGCCGCTGTTTCCACTGTTTCCCCATCTACTTCCCATGAAGTGATGGGACCAGATGCCATGATCTTCGTTTTCTGAATGTTGAGCTTTAAGCCAACTTTTTCACTCTCCTCTTTCACTTTCAGCAAGAGGCTCTTCAGTTCTTCTTCACTTTCTGCCATAAGGGTGGGGTCATCTGCATATCTGAGGTTATTGATGTTTCTCCCGGCAATCTTGATTTCAGCTTGTGCTTCTTCCAGCCCAGCATTTCTCATGATGTGCTCTGCATATAAGTTAAATAAGCAAGGTGACAATATACAGTCTTGACGTACTCCTTTTCCTATTTGGAACCAGTCTGTTGTTCCATGTCCAGTTCTAACTGTTGCTTCCTGAACTGCATATAAGTTTCTCAGGAGGCAGGTCAGGTGGTCTGGTATTCCCATCTCTTTCAGAATTTTCCACAGTTTATTGCGAGCCGCACAGTCAAAGGCTTTGGCATAGTCAATAAAGCAGAAATAGATGTTTTTCTGGAACTCTCTTGCTTTTTCGATGATCCAGCAGACGTTGGCAATTTGATTTCTGGTTCCTCTGCCCTTTCTTAAACCAGCTTAAACGCCTGGAAGTTCACGGTTCACGTATTGCTGAAGCCTGGCTTGGAGAATTTTGAGCATTACTTTACTAGCATGTGAGATGAGTGCAATTGTGCAGTAGTTTGAACATTCTTTGGCATTGCCTTTCTTTGGGATTGGAATGAAAACTGACCTTTTCCAGTCCTGTGGCCACTACTGAGTTTTCCAAATTTTTGCTTTAGCATAGTAGGTATTAATAATTTTCTCAGGTGCCAAAGAATTGATAGATTTACCATATTAAGAATTTTTCTTACATTTTGTTTTATCATTTCTAGAAGATAAATTTTAGGAGCAAATTATTTTTTGCTCCAATTATTATTAATAATAAATTAATTATTATTATTTATTATTAGGTAAATTTTAGGAGCAAATTATTTTATGGTCTATATTTCTGTACTTGGATATTTAGTATTGCTTTAGTATATCTAGTTCTTTTTCCTATGACCTAAATTATGTTATTTTCTTACAGCTACATCTGATGGAAAAATATATAAGAATAGGTTGTTGAACTGTGTGAAAGCTACAAAAGGTGGGTGAGATACAAATTGAAAATTCAGATGGAGACTGTTGTGTGTCACTCTTGTCTTTTCCTTGTCATTAAATATTGCTTGCTGTCATTCATATATATGTGTGTATATATATTTCCATAATTACTTTTAATACATATATATGTGTTTTGTGCCAGTCTGAGCCTATCAATAACCAGTGCTGTGGTTGGATTGGCCCTTGTGATTATTGTTACAATTGCCAGATACCCTTGAATATAAATCATCAGGAAACTTTGGAAAAACAAAGGCTTATTACTTACATGACCAGGAAATTACTCAGTACATCTGGGGTCATATAGTGAGGTTGCAAGGAGAGAGAGAGTGTGCATGAGCCTGGAGTTCCACTTTTATTAAGGCTGAGGGTGGGAGCCTAGGGTTTTGTGTTCTCACTCTTTACTGGTGAATTTAGAACATAAGAGTGGAAGTTTAAAGATAATAAGTGGTTCAAATGATTGGAATCTAAATCAACCAAGATCTCTAAAACAAAGGCGCTTCAGTGCTGTGAGGTGTGTGACAGTCAATGTATTCATTCGAGATAACCATCTTTGATGCAAGTGCACTTGAATTATAAAAAGAAGAAAAAAAAACACTGTCAGGATTTACACTACTGTTCATATTGATTAAATAATCTCCTGTTTTATTTTAAAGAGATGTTCTAATAATTTAGGTTTGCCTCAATTTTGGCTGTGGATATATTAAAATTTAAGGCTATTATATATTGAGATGTGCTTCCCTGGTAGCTTAGTTGGTAAAGAATCCACCTGCAATACAGGAGACCCTGGTTCAATTCCTGGGTTGGGAAGATCCTCTGGAGAAGGTATAGGTTACCCACTCCAATAGTCTTGGGCTTCCCTGGTGGCTCAGATGGTAAAAGAATCCACTTGCAATGCAAGAGACCTGGGTTCAATCCCTGTGTTGATTCCCTGGAAGAGAGCATGGCAACCCACTCCATTATCCTTGCCTGGAGAATCTCAATGGACAGAGGAGCCTGGAGGGCTACAGTCCATGGGGTCGCAAAGAGTCAGACATGACTGAGCGACTAAGCATAGCATGTAGTGAAATACAGTGACCAAACTGAACATAGTTACTTGTGTAAATGTTTATATTAAAAACTGTTATTTTTTTTTTCTGCTAAAATTAACCTGAGTGTTCTTTCAATCTGTTTTCACAAAAAGCAGATTGTGTAATATAAATTAATAGATTAGTTTTAGTTCATTAATGACCTTCTTTAAACCTTAAATGTCCTTGACCTCTATTTTATGATGAAATTAATAACCATAGTACATAGGCATTAATATTTATTATATTCTGAGTTTTATATCAATTTCCTTACATCTTTCTCTTTTTAAGGATTACAAGTTGATGTTCAGGATCTTGATGCTATTCTTGGAAACATGGCAGTCAAACTCACAGGTGACAAACCTACTGACCTAACTCCATATATACCAGTTGATGGTAAGTGCCTTAGATATCACTGTGCCCTAGTAAGAATCTGGGGTTTGGGGCTGATATTTTTGATAGTACTTATTTGGCTTAAATAAGATATTAAAATTTCCCAAAGAAAGGTAATGCCAAAGAATGCTCAAACTACCGCACAATTGAACTCATCTCACATGCTAATAAAGTAATGCTCAAAATTCTCAAAGCCAGGCTTCAACAGTATGTGAACCATGAACTTCCAGATGTTCAAGCTGGATTTAGAAAAGGCAGAGAAACCAGAAATCAAATTGCCAACATCTGTTGCATCATCGAAAAAGCAAGAGAGTTCCAAAAAACATTATTTCTGCTTTATTGGCTATGCCAAAGCCTTTGACTGTGTGGATCACAATAAACTATGGAAAATTCTGAAAGAGATAGGAATACCAGACCACCTGACCTGCCTCTCGAGAAACCTATATGCAGTTCAGGAAGCAACAGTTAGAACTGGACATGGAACAACAGACTGGTTCCAAATAGGAAAAGGAGTACGTCAAGGCTGTACATTGTCACCCTGCTTATTTAACTTATATGCAGAGTACATCATGAGAAATGTTGGGCTGGAAGAAGCACAAGCTGGAATCAAGATTGCCGGGAGAAATATCAATAACCTCAGATATGCAGATAACACCACCCTTATGGCAGAAAGTGAAGAAGAACTAAAGAGCCTCTTGATCAAAGTGAAAGAGGAGTGAAAAAGTTGGCTTAAAGCTCAACATTCAGAAAACTAAGATCATGGCATCTGGTCCCATCACTTCATGGGAAATAGATGGGGAAGCAGTGGAAACAGTGACAGACTTTATTTTGGGGGGCTCCAAAATCACTGCAGATGGTGATTGCAGCCATGAAATTAAAAGATGCTTGCTCTTTGGAAGAAAAGCTATGACCAACCTATACAGCATACTAAAAAGCAGACGTTACTTTGCCAACAAAGGTCCATCTAGTCAAAGCTATGGTTTTTCCAGTAGTCACGTATGGATGTGAGATTTAGACTATAAAGAAAACTGAGTGCTGAAGAATTGATGGTTTTGAACTGTGGTGTTGAAGAAGACTCTTGAGAGTCCCTTGGACTGCAAGGAGATCCAACAAGTCCTGAATATTCATTCAGGAAATCAGTCCTGGCTATTCATTGGAAGGACTCATGCTGAAGCTAAAACTCCAATACCTGATGCAAAGAACTGACTCATTTGAAAAGGCCCTGATGCTGGGAAAGATTAAAGGCAGGAGCAGAAGGGGATGACAGAGGATGAGATGGTTGGATGGCATCACCGAGTCAATGGACATGAGTTTGAGTAAACTCTGGGAGTTGGTAATGGACAGGGAGGCCTGGCGTGCTGCAGTCCATGGGGTTGCAAGGAGTCAGACATGACTGAGTGACTGAAATGACTGATTGACTGATATTAAAATTGGTACTTTTGTTTTTACCATTTATTCATTCAATAAATATTACTAAGCATCACATATTGGATGTTCTGCTAAGTGCTAGAGATACAATAGCAAGTAAAAACAACCATAGTCCTTGACCTAAGCAGCTTAATATCTACTATATCACAATTCTTCATGTACTAGTAGACGCTGAATTAGAAGTAGAGAATTCAGACAATACTGCAAAGCTACAGTAATCAAAGCAGTGTGGTATTGGCACAGAAACAAACATGTGAATCAATGGAACAAAATAAAGAGCCCAGAAATCCGTACACCTACAGTCAAATAATCTTTGACAAAGGACACAAGAATATATAATGGGAGAAAGATAGTCTCTTCAGTAAAATGTGTTTGGAAAGTTGGACAACTGCTTGTAAACCAATGAAGTCAGCACACACCCTCTCACCATACACGATAATTAACTCAAAATGACTTAAAGACTTAAATATAAGACATGACACCATAAAAGACCAGAAGAGAACATAGGCAAAAAATTCTCTGACATGAATGTACCCATGTTTCCCTGTATCAGTCTCCCAAGGCAATAGAAATAAAAATGAAAATAAACAAATGGGATCTAATCAAACTTACAAGCTCTTGCACAGCAAAGTAAACAATAAACAAAAAGACAACCTACAGAATGGGAGAAAATATTTGCAAATGATGTGATTGACAATGGCTTAATTTCCAAAATATAACAATAGCTCATATAACTCAATAGCAAAGAAATAGGCAACCCAATAAAAAAAAATGGGCAGAAGACCTAAAGAGATATTTCTCAAAAGAAGACATACACATGGTCAACAGGCACATGAAAAGATGCTCAACATTGCTAATTATTAGAGAATTGTGAATCAAAACCTCAGTGAGGTACCACCTCACACCAGTCAGAATGGCTATCATTAAAAGTCTACAAATAACAAATGCTGGAGAGGTTGTGGAGAAAAGGGAACCCTCCTACACTGTTGGTAGGAATGTAAGTTTGTGTCACCACTGTGGAAAATAGTATGCAGGTTCCTCAGCAAACTAAAAATAAAATTACCATATGATCTATCAATCCCACTCCTGGGCATATTTCCAGACAAGCTTTAATTCAAAAAGATATGGGCATCCCTGTGTTCATAGCAGCACTATTTACAATAGCCAAGATATGGCTGTATAGCTTGGAAAATATATTCAACATCCTGTAATAAGCCACAATGAAAAAGAATATGAAATATATATATATATACACACACATATATATATTATTACTGACTGACTTTGCTTTACAGCAGTAATGAACACAACATTGATATTCAACTATACTTCAATAAAAAATAAATTTAAACAAAGAGGAAGGGGTTCCATGGTGGCTTAGTGGTAAAGAATTTGCCTGTCAATATGTGAGACACAGATTCTATCCCTGGTCTGAGAAGATCCCACATGCCACGTGGCAACTAAGCCCATGTGGCACAATTTCTGAACCTGTGCTCTAGAGCCGGGAAGCTGCAGCTACCGAAGTTCTGTGCCCTAGAGCTGGCGCACCACAGTGAAGAGTAGCTCCTGCTCACCGCAGCTAAAGAAATCCCACGACAGCAATGAAGACCCAGCACAGATAAAATAATTAATTAATTTAAAGGAAAGAGGAAGATGCTACTAACAAGCTAAGAACTGAATTCTTTCCACTAAATTATAATTAAATGCTCTTTCCACATTATGATTGTATGGGCTTTTAAAATCTATTACTCCCATACTCCTTAAAAAAGTATAAATGCCTAGAGTTAGATACTGAAATACTAGAACTTTTAGCAATAAAACGTCACTGTACTTTGCTGTTTCCAAAGTCATTATCTGGACTTCTTGCCAATAATTAGCATATCTTCTCTTATATGATGGGAAAGCTGAATTCTAGTTCAACACAGCAAATGGTGAAGAAAAGTTTTGGTAAAATTAGAGTTGAACTCATAATAAAGCAAGTACTTGCTAATAAAGCTTATTTTATATCAGCAATCTATATCATCCTAATTTACTACAAAGTTATTCTCATAATTGCTTGTTTTGTTGCCTTGATTATCATTCAGAGATTATACTAGAATTAACAAGAAAGTCTTTATCTGAAGTGCCAATGGCCTATTTGTTAGGTCAGGTACCTGTTTATCCTGCAGTTGATTGTAATGCTGCAAAGACAGTCTTTTTTAAAAATATAAATTTATTTATTTTAATTGGAGGTTAATTACTTTACAATATTGTATTGGTTTTGCCATACAGCAACATGAATCCACCACAGGTATACACGTGTTCCCCATCCTGAACCCACCTCCCTCCTCCCTCCCCGTACCATCCCTCTGGGTCGTCTCAGTGCACCAGCCCCAAGCATCCAGTATCATGCATCAAACCTGGACTGGCGATTCGTTTCATATATGATATTATACATTATATCAAATCATGGCACCATTCACAATAATACCATAAGTCTCCATTTCTTTTGCTTTGAAGGAGAGGTTGTCAATGACATGAAAGAAGTTCCTGGAAATATGGGAGTAGAACTCAAAGAAAAGAAACATGAGTTGGTGAACAATGTGCCAATTAATGGTAAGAATTTCTGTAACTATTCTGCTTCCTATCTAGGTGAAAGACAAAAACTGTCCAAAAAACCTTTAGAAGGCAATATTGTTTTATCTTAAGAAGAAATACCAACTCTGTCATCTCATTTTTAGTTTGGGAATCATTGTGGTACTTTATGAAAGCAGCCACATGGGGCTTTTAGAAATATATTGGGGGCATGTTTGGTTGTCACAGGTGATTTTAAGATTGGGTAATATTAGTATTAAATTACTGAGCACTTCCCAGGTGGCACAGTGGTAAAGAATCTGTCTGCCAATGCAGGAGATGCAAGAGACGTGGGTTTGATCCCTGGGTCAGGAAGATCCCCTGGAGAGGGGCATGGCTATCCACTCCAGTATTCTTGTCTGGAGAATCCCATGGACAGAGGAGTTTGGCGGACTGCAGTCCATAGAGTCCCAAAGAGTTGGACACGACTGAGCACGCACGCATGAGTGCCAGGGATACTAAGTCCTCTACAATTAATGGGACTTTTCAACACACTGAAGAATTGTTCCACAGATAATACCAATAGCATGTCCAGTAATTGAGAAACTCTGGACCCTAACTTGACTCGTATTTCCATACTTTTTTACTATTATAGTACCATCATTATTATCTTAGTAATATAAGCTGGAATCCTGAGAGTTAACCTTCACTCAACTCTTAACTCATTGTATTACAAATGAGTACCATTCATCTATAAAATGTGAGCTTCTTTTGCCAGAGACCATACCTGGATCTTGATTTTGCATCTTTATCCCTCCCTCATCTTAGTACCTTTCACATATTATAATAAATATTTAATGAAAGAATTAGAATAAATAAAAAAAGTTTCTATTCAATGTGAGAGAAAAACAAAAAGAGTGCTAGTGGCTGGTACTTACAGTAGCCTATTGACAGATGCCTCAACCATTTGCTTACAATTATACTCTTCATACCAATTATTAATACCACAGTGCTGTCAGAGTTACCCACACAGAGTTAACTGTCTTCTATTCTTGTAAGAAATACTTGATTTACTTGCATTTAGGAGCCCATGTTCTCAGGGAAGCTTATAATCCATTGCAGTCTATTCAGTTCTCAATGACATAAATGGAAAAACAATTTTATATACAAAATATAACGTTTTTTTACTTTCTTTTAGTTTATTTTCTGTCATCTCCTCATTCTACCCTCTTGTCCTTCTAATGTGAGCCAGTGGGTGTCCCTTTTGAGATTATAATTTACTTTATTGTGACTAACTACAATTATATTATAGTTAGTAGAGTTATCAAAGGACTTTGTGAATACCCAGATTACCCCAAAAAGAAATCTCATGCCCCTTAGCTGTCACCCTACAAGCCCTATGTAATTACTCATCTATATTCTGTCTCTGTAGATTTGCCTTACCATTTCAAATAAATGGTATAATCTATGGGTTTTGTGACTAGCTTATTTCACTTAGTATGTACAGGTTTATCTGTATTGTATGTATCAGTTAATTCATTCTTATTTTTTGCCTTTTTTTCAATATTTTTATTGTGATAAAATACACATAACATAAAATTTACTATCTTAATCATTTTAAAGTATACAGTTCAGTGATATTAAGTCCATTGATATTATTGTACAACCATTCAATTCAGTCAGTCATGTCCGACTCTTTGCGACCCCATGGACTGCAGCACGCCAAGCCTCCCTGTCCATCACCAACTCCCGGAGTTTACTCAAACTCATGTCCATTGAGTCAGTGATGCCATCCAACCATCTCATCCTCTGTCATCTCCTTCTCCTCCTGCCTTCAATCTTTCCCAGCATCAGTTCAGTTCAGTTCAGTTCAGTCACTCAGTCGTGTCCGACTCTTTGCTACCCCATGAATCTCAGCACGCCAGGCCTCCCTGTCCATCACCAACTCCCGGAGTTGACTCAAACTCATGTCCATCGAGTCGGTGATGCCATCCAGCCATCTCATCCTCTGTCGTCCCCTTCTCCTCCTGCCCTCAATCCCTCCCAGCATCAGGGTCTTTTCAAATGAGTCAGCTCTTCACATCAGGTGGCCAAAGTATTGGAGTTTCAGCTTTAGCATCAGTCCTTCCAATGAACACCCAGGACTGATCTTTAGAATGGACTGGTTGGATCTCCTTGCAGTCCAAGAGACTCTCAAGAATCTTTTCCAACACCACAGTTCAAAAGCATCAATTCTTCGGCATTCAGGTTTCTTCACAGTCCAACTCTCACATCCATACATGACCACTGGAAAAACCATAGTTTTGACTAGATGGACCTTTGTTGGCAAAGTAACGTCTCTGCTTTTGAATATGCTATCTAGGTTGATCATAACTTTCCTTCCAAGGAGTAAGCGTCTTTTAATTTCAACCATTACCATCATCCATCTCCAGAATTCTTTTCATTTTGCAAACTGAAACTTTATATTCATTAAACAAAAGCTCCCCACTGCCCCTTATCCCCAGCCCCTAGCAGCCACCATTCTGTTTCTGTCCCTATGACTTTCTATCCCTCTAATTTCATATAAGTGGAATGACTGATTTATTTCACGTGGCATAATGTCCTCAAAGTTCACCTATGTTATAGCATATGTTCGAATTTCCTGCCTTTTAAGCCTCAGTAATATTCCACTGTAGGTGTATCCCACATTCTGCTTATCCATTCCTCCATCAGTGAACGCTGGGTTGCTTCCACATCTAGTTGTTTATATTGCTGCTATGAACATGAGTATGCTGCTTCATTCCTTTTTGTTGGCAAATAATATTCCATTGTATGGATATATATTTTCTTTATCTGCTTATCAGTTGATAGGCATTTGGGTTCTTTCCACCTTTGGGGCATAATAAGCATTTCCAAAAATACACAAAAGTAGTAATAGAATAATATAATTATTCTTTCTCACATGTTCCTGTCACCAACAAGTATGAAGATTTTGTTACACTTGTTTCATTTTTGTTTTTATTTTTCTGACTGAAATAGTTCAAAACAAGTTCCAACATCATTTTGTTCTTACATACTTCAATATGCATCTCTTAAAAATACAGACCATTTTTTACATTACTTCAATGCCATTATATAATTTAATTTAAAATTTTCTTATCTCTAATATTTTTACAGTTGTTAATAGTTTATTTAAGTCAAACACCAAAGTTTACATCCTGTATCTATTAAGACACTTGAATATCATGGAATATAAAGCTGATCCTCCTTCCTCCCCCTCTTTTACTAAAGCTCTAATTTATTGAAGAAACTGTATCTGTTGCCAGTTATCTTGTAGAATATCCCATTTACTAAATTTGTTTTCTCATCTGTCTTGTTCCTCTAGCCCTTGTATTCTCTATAACTAGAAGTCAGCTCTAAGGGTTTAATTATTTTCAATTTTAACTTTTTTTTGACAAGAATACTTCATATGTGATACTGTACATTTTACATTGATTTCTATCAGGAAATAGAGATCTATTTTATCTTTTTGAAAATAGCTATACAATTGTCACAAAGACTTGGACCTGACTTAGTAACTGAACAACAACAACAAACAGTTGTCACAAATTGCTTATTTAAAGTTCTATCTTCATTCCCTATAATGTGAGATGCCATCTTAACTGTATACTTAGTTTCTATATGTACTTGCTTGTTTTGGGAATTCATATTTTGTCCTATTGGTCTGATTATTCATACACTAATACTAAATTGTTTTGAATACGACAGCTTTATCATGTTTTAATATAGGTTGGTCTAACCCTAGGCCCTCATTCCCCTCCCCTAGACACATAAGTATATGGCTTCCCCCAGGTCTGGCTGTTCTTAATGGGAATGTCTTTCTGTGTGACTTTTATTAGTAGGATATTTGTCTATTTTTTTAAAATCTTCCATTTTTTGTGTAATATATTCCCAAGTGAGGAGATTATTGATTTCTTAGGGTTTGGAAATCACTTATGTGGTCAGAGTACTTATTGCATGTACTTGCTTATTATCGTGCCTAGTCAAAAACCCCAACATGAAGAAATACAAAGGTATATGGTGCACCATTATTTCTTATTTTCTTTAGTACAGAAATACCAACTATCCTTTCAAATTTAGATTGAACATCAAAATCTTCCACATTCAATATGGACTGGCATTATTCTGAGTCAAGATTAGATCATGTGATGATGATGCTGTGCCCAATTTGTTGTAGTTTGGGCCTCCATGGGTATAAATGATGCCATACATGCCTCAGTAGGTGTGCACAGTAAGAGTGCCCCATGAACATTGTGAGCGATTCATTAAGAAGCTCCAGGAAAAAGAGGAAGTGCCTCTTCCTGGCACTATGCTTACCTGCCTAGCTTCCTGTTTTTCATGAGACTTTGGACTAGTAATTCCTTACTCTCTTTCAGCTCTTCGTTGCTTTCAAAATGATGCTTGTTATATTTTATTCAAGATTTTAGTTGTTTTAAGCAGTAAGATGGGTCTGAATAACATAGTCATCCAAATGAATGGGAACAGCTTGCTGGTCAATTTTTGTTAGGAGTTAAGGTATCAAATCTGGGAGTTCAGAAAAGAAAAATAAACTTTACTCATTTTCATTTATTTTACCATTTGCTGTAAATAATGAAGAACCTGCTTAACCATTTTGAATATATCAATTCTAATTCAAATACCCTTATTGACCCCCTTGGTATATATATGAACAGACCTTATTAAATCTTGGCCTTCTTGATAAGGTGGATGAAGAAGTTGTTGTTCAGTTGCTAAATCATCCAACTCTTGTAACCCCATGAACTGTAGCACACCAGGCTTCCCTGTCCTTCACCATCTCCTGGAGTTTGCTCAAACTCATGTCCATTGAGTCAGTGATGCCAGCCAACCACCTCGTCTTCTGTTATCCCCTTCTCTTCCTGCCTTCAATCTTTCCCAGCATCAGGTCTTTTCTAATGAGTTGACTCTTTGCATCAGGTAGCCAAAGTATTGGAGCTTCAGCTTCAGCATCAGTCCTTCCAATGACTATTCAGGGTTGATATCCTTTAGGATTGACTGGTTTGATCTCCTTGCTGTCCAAGGGACTCTCAAGAGTCTTCTCCAGCACCACAATTCAAAAGCGTCAATTCTTCAACACGTAGCCTTCTTTATGGTCCAGCTCTCACATTTGTACATGACTAGTGGAAAAACCATAGCTTTGACTATACAGACAAAGCTGTAATCATAATGCACAGAAAGTAACATCAATGGTCACACTGTAGAACCAATAAGTTTTTTGTACATGCTTTTCTTTTTCACAAGATAAGATTATTGATGTCAATAAAGTGGCTACTCTTGCAAAACATGGGGATGAACTTTACAGAAAAAGAAATTAGTAATCTGACACACAATCTACCAGGTGATGGTAAGTATTTAAGACATATTTGAATTGTTCAGGGTGTCTGGAGAATATGGGCTTCTATAAAAGTAATCTCTGAAAACTCTTACTTGACATTGAGACAGAAGACGGTAAAGATGACTCAAGACAGAAAGTAAACATGTTGATGTTGGACAAAAAGCAACAAAATTCTGTAAAGCAATTATACTTCAATTAAAAAATAAACTTTTAAAAAAAATTATTATTGTTATTATTATTTTTACTTCACAACATTGTATTGGTTTTGCCATACATCAACATGCATCCGCCACGGGTAAGAAAGTAAACATGTTTTGTCCCTTGATATTTTCAGCAATTCTGATTCAGTTCATGGCCAGTGCCACTATTAGACTTGGATAGAACTAGAGAAAGACAGCACTGTGGGGGGAAGGGAATGGTATACATTCCCTTTAACACAAGAATTTTTTTTAATAGAAAAGACAGCTTAGCCAAATGTGGGAAATTGATTTATGTCAATGTATGGCAAAACCACTACAATACTGTAAAGTAATTAGCCTCCAATTAAAATAAATAAATTTATATAAAAAAATAAGAAGTTAGACCATGCCAAAAAAATAAAAATAGTTTTTTAAAAAAGAGTTCTATCACCACCATTATTTCCAGGGACTTTAGGACAACAGAATAAAGGAGAAGTGATAAGTGTGGGACTTATTTCCTATACCACATGAGAAGGGCAGAGTCTTCCAGATACCCCAAGGGAAAGGACCATGAAGAATTCAAGCTGTCATGCAAGGAATGCAAGAATGCTCAGCCACTCATGCTTTTGCTTACATCCTTATATTCCTGAACCAGATTCTGTGGTCCAAGGACTATGTTCCCAGACTTCTAATCTCCCTCAATGGGCTGGAGACAAACTCTAAAGAGCAGTAAATTTCACATTAGGGCTAAATTAATTCATAAACTAAATAAACAAAAGTTAAAGATATAAACCTGAGATCACTCCAGTGAGGCTAAGTGTTTGAAACATTTCCTGACTATTTTACAACCTTAATTGAATTAATACTTGCTTATCTTATTAAGATGCATTTAATTGCATCATTGTGTAGGACAGAACTGTTCCCTAAAATATTTTTTTGTTTCATTCTATAATTTTTATCACTTTCAATCTACCAGAAAGAATATGCAGGTGATCTTCATTGTCTTATTTTCTTTGCGTGGGACAATGTATCCATTAGGAAAAGTGGGGCTAGATGTGGAGCTATCAATTATCATAATAGAAAAATATTTTTTTAGCTTAAGAGACCTATCTGAGATTATAATGGTACTTTTAAAAATATTGCTGTAATAAAATTATCCAGAATTATGAAAGAAAAAATATATAGCCATTATTTGGGACTGTCATCTAGTCTTGCCATTGATTGCTGTTCCTTGTTTTGAAATAATAATTCAAGATCAACAAAGACAATGAAAAGGGCTTCCCTGGTGGTTCAGACAGTAAAGAATCTGCCTGCAATGTGGGAGACCTGGCTTCATTCTCTGGGTTGGGAAGATCCCTTGGAGTAGGAAATGGCAACCCACTCCAGTATTCTTGCCTGGAAAATTCCATGGACATAAGAGCCTGGTGAACTGCAGTCCATAGCGTCTTAAGAGTTGGACATAACCGAGCAACTAAACCACCAATGAAAAGGGGGATTCCCAGGTGATGCTATGACCAACCTAGATAGCATATTAAAAGGCGGACATTATTTTGCCAACAAAGGTATGTCTAGTCAAAGCTATGATTTTTCCAGTAGTCATGTATGGATGTGAGAGTTAGACTATAAAGTAAGCTGAGCACTGAAGAATTGATGCTTTTAACTATGGTGTTGGAGATGACTCTTGAGAGTCCCTTGGACTGCAAGGAGATTAAACCAGTCAGTCCTAAAGAAAATAAGTCCTGAATATTCATTGGAAGGACTGATGCTGAAGCTGAAGCTCCAATATTTTGGCCACCTGATGCGAAGAACTGACTCATTGGAAAAGACCCTGATGCTGGGAAAGATTGAAGGCAGGAGAAGGGGACAATAGAGGATGAGATGATTGGATGGCATCACCGACTCGATGGACGTGAGTTTGAGCAAGCTCCGGGAGTTGGTGATGGACAGGGAAACCTGGCAGGGTGCAGTCTATGAGTCGGACACGACTGAGTCATTGAACTGACTAACTGACAGCCTTCTTTATGTAAATATTTATTTACAACATTGTTAATATGTACTAAATGCCACTGAATTGTTCACTTCAAAATGGTTAATTTTATGTTATGTGAATTTCACCTCAAAAAAATTGCAGTGAGAGTCTACTTATACTTTTAAAGTTACCTCATAATTTTGACTTATTATAATATATTAATTAATTAGCTAGTTAATTAATTAGATCCCTGGCATCAAAGCTCATTCCTATTCCTTATGATGTATAATTAAATCCTAGAGTCTATCTTTTCATGGGCTATTTATAGTACAGTCTTCTACCCAATTTAAAGTTTAAAAGAAAATATTTTAATTATGATTTTTTTCTATTGATTACTTGATGCTTTTAGATAATAATCACATAAGTACATTTCTTGTTTTCAAAACCATATATAATAATGGTAAAGCATACATAGTCAGATGACAATTCCCGTGCAAAATATTTTTGATATTTTAAACTCATTTTTTTTTCATGTATTACTCCTATATGTTTTCCTAAGGAGGAAAGTTTAAGGCCAATAACCTAGACACCATCCTTGAACACCCGGGAATCGAGCTCACAGAAGAGGAACATGAAGATGTGAAAGAACACCTGCCACTTAGTGGTGAGTATTGTAAATGCTACTGTACCATAGGGGAGAGTTTATGCACCTGTATGAGATTTTCTATAATAGTTTTACATGGTATTAAAACAGCATTTGATCTCTGGTTACTCTGCCTTTTCTAAACCCAGCTTATACATCTGTGCATTGCTAGATGAAAGCAATGCACAGGGCAAGGTATGTGGAATGGGGCACAGAGCTTCTGTGCCCTCTCTGCCCTCCGGGTACTTCCACGTGTTTACCAACTTGGAAGCTCTCCAAACTACCTCAGCTAGATTTTTATGGAGGCTTCATTATGTAGGCATTATGGATGAGGTCCTTGCCCATAGGTGATTAACTCAACCTCCAGTGCCCCTTTTCTTCCCCGAGTTTCAAGAATAGGACTGAAAGTTCCAATCACGTGGTTTGTTCTTCCAGCAACTAGCCCCGTATATTGTGGTTATCATCCAGGGGCTTTCCAAAAGCACCTCATTAGCATACCATAAACTCAGGTGTGGTTGGAAGGGGCTTTTTAAGAATAATGGAAGACATTCTTTTCACCTTTAGTGATCTGAAGCTATTTTAGGAACTGAGGACGAAAGACCAAATATTATAACAAAGGATGTTCCCATCACTTTTATCACTGAGGAAATTACAAGGGTTTTAGGAGCTGGCTCGTACAGAGGTGAAGACAAAACATATACTTCTTATATCATGAATCATAATGTCACATCTTTTAGTTCAGGAAATAAGAACATGTTCCTATTGGCAGAAGTATGTGACTTATTTTCTCTAATTCTGTAAATGGTCTAGAAGTTATGCCATAATCTTTAAAAGCTAATTATATAGACTATTCCCCAAAAAAGGCTCAAGGGAAAAAAAAATTCTAATTCCACCTTCATTACTGACACTTTTTGTACAACTAAATGTACTTCATTGTGCGTCAATATCTATAACATACAGTAATTCATTGCTTTTTGTCACATTCCAAGTTTATTAAATTTTGCTTATTTTCCTCTCTTTTTCCCAAGGAGGGGTCGTTGATGTCAGTAAACTGGACACTGTTTTGCAAAACATGGGAATGAAGCTTATAGGAACAGAAAGTAAAGACTTACTAGAGAATCTGCCTGTTGATGGTGAGTGCTTACATTTTTTGCACTGTTGAAATAACCTGAGATGTGAGTATCTATAAAATCACTTCTGGAAAAAATCTTACGTGCCATTAACATTTATAAAAGCTTAGAAATGAATTAAAAAGAGAAAATAAGAAAATATTTTTTCTCATCATTTTATTAACATAAGCCAACAACTCCTTTAATTTTGGTTCTAAAGGAATCATGAAAATGAAGACAGAACTGTTATTAGAACTATAAAAAGTGAGGCAAGATAAAAGCAATTGAGGGAAAAGTTGCATGAAAAACAGTCTGGAAATAGGTTAATGCAAAAATATAGAAAAGAGTAGGTCAGAGGTGAGAGAGTATTGACATGTGGGACATGTTCCATAACTGCATGGTAATGCTTACTCCCTTTCTCAGTAATGGACCATCAGACATTCTGGTCATTATGTATGAAATGCTTCATTATTTCCCTATTTCCATAAAATCCACATTCCTACACCAGACTCCATGATCCAAGGACTGTATTCTTAGGTTTACCCCCTTTATGATCTAGAAATAAACTCTTAAATACAGTTAAAACTGAATTAGGGCTGAAGTGCCTTGGATCAATGAAAATATTACACTAAGTAAAAGAAGTCAATCATAAGACATCACATATTGTATGATTCATCTATCTGAGATGTCTATTATTGGTAAACCTATAGAGACAGAGAATAGACAATATTTCCTGGTACTGGGGATGGTAGAGAGGGATGGACTAGGCTTAATGGATATTAGGTTTAGGGTTACAAAAATGTTTTAGATTGTAGTGATGATTGCTCAGGTCTCTACAACTATACATATTTAAATTGACCATAATATGTGAAAAATATTCACACCTGTTCAATAAATCTGGTAAAAAATTAATAATGGCCTACTTGAGTTTTTAAATAGAGGAGAAAAAAATTCCTCTCAGCCTAGATTTAGTATCACTGTGGACAATTCATACTTCCTTCTGACCACTTTCTTTTATTCATAGGTGATCAGTAAAAACTGCTAAATTATTGGGAACATTTTAAAATTATGTTATTATCTCTGATCTATTATTGAGTTTCTCAACAACGTGAGCTTAAAGCTCAACATTCAGGAAACTAAGATCATGGCATCTGGTCCCATCACTACATGGTAAATAGATGGGGAAACAGTGGCTGACTTTATTTTTCTGGGCTCCAAAATCACTGCAGATGGTGATTGCAGACATGAAATTAAAAGACGCTTGCTCCTTGGAAGGAAAGTTATGACCAACCTAGACAGTATATTAAAAAGCAGAGACATTACTTTGCCAACAAAGGTCTGTCTAGTCAAGGCTATGGTTTTTCCAGTAGTCATGTATGGATGTGAGAGTTGGACTATACAGAAAGCTGAGTGCTGAAGAATTGATGCTTTTGAACTGTGGTGTTGGAGAAGACTCTTGAGAGTCCCTTGGACTGTAAGGAGATCCAACCAGTCCATCCTAAAGGAGATCAGTTCTGGGTGTTCGTTGGAAGGACTGAAACTGAAGCTAAAACTCCAATACTTTGGCCACCTGATGAGAAGAGTTGACTCATTAGAAAAGACCCTGATGCTGGGAAAGATTGAATGCAGGAGGAGAAGTGGACGACAGAGGATGGTTGGATGGCATCACCAATGCAATGGACATGAGTTTGAGTAGGCTCCAGGAGTTGGTGATGAACAGGGAAGCCTGGCGTGCTGCAGTCCATTGGGTTGCAAAGAGTTGGGCATAACTGAGCGACTGAACTGAACTGATATGGATATATTGCATTCTGCCCTTGCATGTTCTCAAATTGTTACCTTCTGAGCCACCAGGGAAGACCCTGA
This sequence comes from Bubalus kerabau, assembly GCF_029407905.1. Taxonomy (NCBI): domain Eukaryota; kingdom Metazoa; phylum Chordata; class Mammalia; order Artiodactyla; family Bovidae; genus Bubalus; species Bubalus kerabau. The sequence continues at coordinate 17,619,846 of NC_073627.1, read as the reverse complement.
TTCTTCATAGGCATGAATATTTCATTATTTGAAATCATTAGCTATAGGCCATATAACTCTCAAATATCTATATTCTCATCTCTTCAAAGGAAAAAAGGTTGATGTCAATGACCTTCCAAATCTTCTTAGGAACATGGGAATTGAGCTGGCTGATAAGGAATGCTCAGAGCTGAAGAAAATCCTATCAATTGATGGTGAGTCACATGGTTGCCAGTCAGGCCTAATTGTGTGGCCTTTTTAAGAAGTTATAAAACTTCCCTATGAAATTTCCTCTAGAAATTTCTGAACTTTAGAAAAAAAAAATTCTAAGCTGTGTAGAAACCATATAACTGTCAATTAAATTTACTTTTTAAGTCATTAAACCTTGTGGCTATGAGTAAAGCAATTAATATTGTGTGTGTGTGTGCTTAGTCATGTTCGACTCTGTGACCCCATGACTGTAACCCACCAGGCTCCTCTGTCCATGGGATTTTCCAGGCAAAAATACTGGGGCCAGTTGCCATGTCCTACTGCAGAGGTTCTTCCCAACCCAGAGATCGAACCCACATCTGTTGCATCTCCTGCACTGGCAGGCAGATTCTTTACCACCTGCACAACCTTTACCACTGGAAGCCCTGACTTAATATTACTTATACTTAATTATAAAACCTAATTATAAACAAGGAAAGAAAGGAAAATGAGAAGAGTGAAAGACTAGTAGAAGGAAGAGGAAGAAGTCAGAGAAAAAAAAATGGTGATCTAGTGGTTAAGAATCCGTCTTACAATGCAGTGGGCACAAGTTTGATTCCTGGTCAGGAAACTAAGATTCTCACGTGCCACAGAACAACTGAGTCAGCGTGCCACAACTAGGAGGTCCATGCACTTCAACAAGGATCCCACAGGTTGGCAACTAAGATCTGAAACAACCAAATAAATAAGTACATATTTAAAAAATGGGGAACAACAATATAGCAGAGTGGTTGAGAGCAAAATACCCTGTGTCTGAATGCCTAGATTCAAATCCTAGCTCCACTACTTATCTTCTGTGTTATCTTAGACAAGTTTCTTCTAAACCTCAGTGTGTCAATTTCCTCATTTATAAAAAGAGGATAAAAATGATAGAGCACTTTGAAATGTGCTTCGTATAAGGTAAAATTTCAGTAACAGTTACCTATTGTGCTGTTACTGTGGCCGTGATTCTGATGGGGGTGGTGGTGGCAGTGAGGGTGTAATGGTGGCAGTGAGGACCATGCCTCGGCACAGCCCACACTCACAGTCGCTTTGAGTAACACAGATCATAGGGACGTGCCACCTTTCTAAAAGTTGTTATTTCTACCTTCATTTTTAAAATTTCTAGTTAAAATAACATTTTAAGGAAAATTATGAAAAATATATTTATAGAATTATGAAATACAAAATACTCTTTTATGAATGACCATACAATTTTCATTCTGACATGAATTTGCCTTTTCTTGTAGCTATTGGACAGGTGTTTCAAAATAGGGTTTTGGATGAAGTAAAGTCTCTCAAAGGTAAGAATATACCTCTTAAATTCTTGAGTCTATAACATTATACTGTGAATATTATTGATTCATTACTTATACATCCCTAAATATCTTTATTTTATCAGATAATATTCTTTATTATATTTTTGCATCTAGCAGGTGAAAAAAAAACATTTCAAATTTACTTATATATAGCAAGTTAGTTATTTTAGAAATTTGCCACAAATAACCTGAGAGTTTATGTGATAAAAATAACCTGTTACTTCAGAAATCTATGAGATTAGTTGCTTCAGCTCTAGTTTAAAAATCGTTAAGAAATTTTATGGTATGTTCTCTTACTCCCTCAAGCCCAACTTTAAAAAGAGAAATTTTATTTATAACTCTGCTACTTACTTTTTCAGTCATGAATATGATTTATTTTTATTACTGCTTTTCCATTACATTTCTGAGGTAATAATGGCTATTGGAAAAATAATTCATGGATAGAGTTATATTTTTAATGTTTTGAAGTCATTTAATTTGCCTCATTTTAATTTACTCTCTTTTTCTAAGGCGGGATGATTAATGTCAATGATCTGAACAAAGTTGTTGGAAACATGGGAATTAAGCTCACAGAAAAAGAACATGAAGATCTGATAGCTAATCTGCCAGTTGATGGTGAGCATGAAATATATAATATACTCTAACATCTCTGAGCTCCAAAGGGTTATGTCCAAGTATCTGCTAAATATTTCTATTTAGATGTCCCAGGCTAAAAAGAAATTCATTATATTTTGATTGAGTAGATTCTTACCTCCACGTTCTCTACATCTCCCATAAAACTGGGTCATTCTTCACTCTAACTTTCCCTTAATCCCTGTTCCAGTTAAATTCTATTTACCATCCTAAATATTTCTTTACTCTGCTTTCTTTACTCCTGACTATCTGTTACCACTGCCCCTATAAACTGGTATTTATGGCCCCAACTTTCTACCTCATCAACATTTGACATTGTCAGGTGTAGTAGTTTTTAACATGGTTAATATGAAATTGTATCGTGTTGTTTTAAACTGCATTCGTAGATTGCCAGTGAGGTTATCATCTCATACCTTTACTGATCATTCAACCTTCCTTTTCTGTAAATTGCCTTTTCATATATTTTGCCTAAATCTATTGGGTAATTTGCATTTTTCTAATTAACTTGTAGTTGTTCTTTATGTACTCTGTGCATGTGTGCTAAGTCACTTCAGTCGTACCTGACTGTCTGCAACCCTATGGACTATAGCCTGCCAGGCTCCTCTGTCCATGGGATTCTCCAGGCCAGAATACTGGAGTGAGTTGTCATGCCTTCCTTCCGGGGATCTTCCCGACCCAGGGATCAAACCCACGTCTCTTACGTCTCCTGCATTGGCAAGTGGGTTCTTTACCACTATCGCCACCTGGGAAGCCCACATACTATATGCTAATATGTATGCTAGCAGGATATAGCATCTCACTCTGTATGCTAATCATTTTTACGTTTTATATACAAGAAATCAAAAGCATCAATTCTTTGGCACTCAGAATTGATACTTTTGAACTGTGGTGTTGGAGAAGACTCTTGAGAGTCCCTCGGACAGCAAAGAGATCCAACCAGTCCCTCCTAAAGGAAATCAGTCCTGATTATTCATTGGAAGGACTGATGTTGAAGCTGAAACTCCAATACTTTGGCCACCTGATGCAAAGTACTGACTCGTTGGAAAAGACCCTGATGCTGGGAAAGATTGAAGGCAGGAGGAGAAGGATCGACAGAGGATGAGATGGTTGGATGGCATCACCAACTCAATGGACATGAGTCTGAGCAAACTCCAGGAGTTGGTGATGGACAGGGAGGCCTGGCATGTCCATTTGGTCACAAAGAGTCGGACATGACTGAGCGACTGAACTGACACAAGAAATATCTGTCTCTTACTTAGCATTTTGCTTAGATTATCACCTTTCATTGAACAGAAGTTCTTAATTTTAATAGAATTAAATTTGTCACTATCTTCCTTTATAATTTGTTTTCTATTTAGAAAATTCTTCCTTATCATCAGATCTTTCCTATTGTTTTTATCCTATTTCTTTTTAATTGATAAGAAATTTTTTTTGTTTATTTTTGTGTGTGAGTTAAGAGATCTAATATTTTTCTGTATTAATGGCCAGTATTTCATTAGCCCTTTTCCTACTGATTTGTAATATTTACTATCATGTATGTTAGAGTGAGTTTCTAAGTTTCTATACTGTTTCATTGACCTGTTTTTCCCTCTATCAATATACTATACTACCTTAATAATAAGACTTTACATTAGTATATCTTGAAATTGAGTACTGTAGGTACCCCTTCTTGAGATGTGTTTTATATATATATAAATACATATATATATAAAAGCCTTTGACTTTTATAAAAGCCTTTGACTGTGTGGATCACAATAAACTGTGGCAAATTCTGAAAGAGATGGGAATACCAGACCACCTGACCTGCCTCTTGAGAAATCTGTATGCAGGTCAGGAAGCAACAGTTAGAACTGGACATGGAACAACAGACTGGTTCCAAATAGGAAAAGGAGTATGTCAAGGCTGTATATTGTCACCCTGCTTATTTAACTTATATGCAGAGTACATCATGAGAAACACTGGACTGGAAGAAACACAAGCTGGAATCAAGATTGCTGGGAGAAATATCAATAACCTCAGATATGCAGATGACACCACCCTTATGGCAGAAAGTGAAGAGGAACTCAAAAGCCTCTTGATGAAAGTGAAAGAAGAGAGTGAAAAAGTTGGCTTAAAGCTCAACATTCAGAAAACGAAGATCATGGCATCCAGTCCCATCACTTCATGGGAAATAGATGGGGAAACAGTGGAAACAGTGTCAGACTTTATTTTTTGGGGCTCCAAAATCACTGCAGATGGTGACTGCAGCCATGAAATTAAAAGACGCTTACTCCTTGGAAGGAAAGTTATGACCAACCTAGATAGCATATTCAAAAGCAGAGACATTACTTTGCCAACAAAGATCCGTCTAGTCAAGGCTATGTTTTTTCCTGTGGTCATGTATGGATGTGAGAGTTGGACTGTGAAGAAGGCTGAGCGCTGAAGAATTGATGCTTTTGAACTGTGGTGTTGGAGAAGACTCTTGAGAGTCCCTTGGACTGCAAGGAGATCCAACCAGTCCATTCTGAAGGAGATCAGCCCTGGGATTTCTTTGGAAGGAATGATGCTGAAGCTGAAACTCCAGTACTTTGGCCACCTCATGCGAAGAGTTGACTCATTGGAAAAGACTCTGATGCTGGGAGGGATTGGGGGAAGGAGGAGAAAAGGGCGACAGAGGATGAGATGGCTGGATGGCATCACTGACTCAATGGACGTGAGTCTGAGTGAACTCTGGGAGTTGGTAATGGACAGGGAGGCCTGGCGTGCTGTGATTCATGGGGTCACAAAGAGTCGGACACGACTGAGCGACTGAACTGAAATACATATATATACATATAAATGTGTTTTATATATAATATAAATATAGATGTGTTTTATATATATATATATATATATATATACACTCAGTATTACTCAGCCATGATAGACAAGGAAATAATGCCATTTGCAGCAGCATGGCAAGATTAGAGATTATCATGCTAAGTGAAGTATGTCAGATGGAGAAAGACAAATATCATATGATATCACTTACATATAGAATCTTTTGAAATGATACAAATGAACTTATTTACAAAACAGAAACAGAGTCACAGACTTAGAAAACAAAGTTGGTTACCAGAGAGGAAAGCAGCAGGATAAATTAGGAGGTTGGAGTTAACCTACACACACTACTATATATAAAATAGTCAAAAGGACCTACTGTATAGCACAGGAAGCTCTTCTCAATACTCTGTAATATCCTATATGGGAAAAGGATCTGAAAAAGAATAAATATATGTATAAGTAAATCACGTTGCTGTGCACTTGAAACTAACACAACATTGTGAATCAACGATACTCTAATATAAAATAAAATTTTTAAAAGTACCCTTTCTTGTTCCTCAAAATTATGTTAGTTATTTTGTAATTCTTAGTCTTCCATGAATTTTATAAACTGTTTCTAAAATCTATGATTAATACCATTTGGATTTTAATTGAATATGTATTAAAATTAGTATTGTGGTATTTGCAGACTCTTGTTGATTTTCCGATGTTAATCTAGTTTCCCACAACCTTACAAAGATAGTTAAAATCAATTATTTCTTTTTCTTGTTAAATTTAATTTGTTAGGAATTGCAGCCCAATTTGAATACTAGAGGTAAAACAGGCTTTCTTGTCTTTTTGTGGTTTTAATGGACAAACTTCTGAAGTTTCACCATTGAATAACGGTGTCTACTTTTACATTTGTTTGTTTTATTGAGGTGAAATTCACATATTCATATAACATAAAATTAGCTGCTATGAAATAGATAATTCAGTGGTATTTAGTACATTCACAATATTGTACAATCACCAATTCCAGAACATTTTTGTCTTCTTTTTAAGAATCTCCGTTATTTTAAGCCATTACTTTACACTAATCCCACCTTTGGTATTAGAGTAATATTGGCCTCATAGAATGAATTAGAAATTATTTCCTCCTCTTCTATTTTTTTGGAAGAGTTTAGAAAAATTGGTATTAATTCTTCTTTAAATGTTAGTAGAATTCACCAATGAAACCAACTGGTCCCAGGCTTTTTTTTTGGTTGAGAAGTTTTTAATTGCTGATTCAATCTCTTTACTTGTAAAAAGGCTGTTAAAGGTCTATTTCTATTTCTTCTGGAGTCAATTTTGGTAATTTATGTTTCTAGGAATATATCCTTTTCATCTAGTCTATCTAATTTGTTGGCATGTACTTATTCATAGTATTCTCACATAATCCTTTTTATTTCTCTGAGGTCTGTAGTATGTCCCCACTTTCATTATTTATTTTAGTATATTGCATCTTTTTCCTTAATCAATTTAGCTAAAGATTTGTCAGTTTTATTGATCTTTTCAAAGAGTCAACTTTTCATTTTCTTGATTCTCCTGATTTTTCTGACTTCTATTTCATCTCTCTCTACACTCTAATTTATTATTCCCTTCTTTCTACTAGCTTTGAATCTAGTTTGACATAATCCACTTCCAGGGCTTATGAAGTGCCCAGTCTTGCCTGAGGTATATGGCCACATAGAGGAAGGTTACCAAATTAGAGTTCTGATAGCAGAAAGAATAGTAAGTAGTTATGGCTGATTGTTAGACAACAAGCAATGTCTGCCACATACCTGCAAAGCCTACTATGTGGCCTAATTCTTATTAACAATTCTTAACATATTTAATAAATGAATTAATCAGTAGACAAAAAATAATGAGGAAGAAAATTTCCTGTGGTGGGAAATGGTAGAAAGCTTTAACACTTGTCTCAAATGTATGCTAAGTTGCTTCAGTAGTGTCCAATTCTGTGCGACCCTATGGACTGTAGCCTGCCAGGCTCCTCTGTCCATGGGATTCTCCAGGCGAGAATACTGGAATGGGTTGCCATTTCCTTCTCCATGGGATCTTTCTGACCCAAAAATCGAACTCACATCTCTATGTCTCCTGGATTGGCAGGCAGGTTCTTTACCACTAGTGCCACCTGGGAAGCGTGTCTCACATGTATAGGAATCAAGTATTTACAGCAAGTCATGGTGATTGAAAATATTGGAGAAAAAGAAATTTAGCAAAGAATGAAAGATGAAAAGTATAGACCCTTTTCCATTTGTGGTGACCACTGATGGAGCTTTATGGCTGGCATAAATCATATCTTGATCTCCTTATGCAGGAGTGTATAGCTTCATATAAACTAGAGAATCCTTGTAATCTAGGAAACAGTTGGTTCTTAATTTTATTGGGTGAATTATTGAAATCTAGTAAATTATAAATTAATATACATTTATAAAATACAATAAAATAAAAATAGTTGGTTTTGACTAGGAGCTATAAACAAGTATTTTATACCTTTTTCCTGAATCTCAATCATTTGTATTAACTGCACCTTTTCTAATAGCTAATGGAAAGATTGTTCTCAATAAGCTAATGGATGGAGTAAAAAATGTTATAGGTGAGTGACAAATACTCTAAATCTAAGAAAATAAATTATTGTACTAAATTATATTTAATGATTTTTTATCATAGCATTGTCATAACTGTTTCATCATCATTGTTGATTTAGACATTTTTCCTTTTTATTAATGAGTGGTATTTATCAAATTTTCCAGAGTTGGTTGGACTGTAGATAATCTATATTTTAATAACAGTGCTTCGGTGCAGTCTTTTGATAAGAAGTATCTTATTCTATGAACCATTTGTCAACAACATATTTCATATGAGTTTATAATTATCACATATTAGTCTAGATGACCAAAGTATAGGTGTAGATGAAGCACTGTAGATGAAGCGAAGCTTCAACTTATATAGGTAATCATGTAAAGACCAACACAAATTTCATTCAATAACTAAAGATCAAACATCTAAAATATTCTAATTTATTGTGGTACTTTATATCCCTACATTCTACTGTATACTATATTATCCTGTCCACATGATTAGGAGATAATACTTTTCACATATGTTTGTGATGAAGCTTTGCTCTTGATTCAATAACTGAAGTCAGTGCTACATAGGGAAATATTTATTTTTATATTTTAAATCTTTAAGTAATTTTTAAAATTCTTACATTTTATACTCATTATTTGTAGGGGAAGACATTGATATCTCTGACACAGAAGGTGTTCTGGAAAACATGAGGATACAATTTTCAGATAAGGAATGCTTGGAGTTATTGAAAAAGTTATCAGCTGATGGTAAGCATTTCAAATATCACTGTAACAGTAGTTCCCAAGAGGGGACAGTTTTGCTCCCAAAGAAACATTTGACAGTGTCTGGAAACGTTTTAGGTTGTCACAACTTGGTGGGGGAGGAGGAAATGTCACTGGCATCTGGTGGATAGAAGACATCTAGTGCATAGGACAGGCCCGTACAGCAAAGAATTATCCAAAATGTTAGCAGTGCTTTTGTGAAGAAACTTTGCAGTAAAACCTTTAAGAAAACTTAGATTTGTGTGTTTAAGAATGTCTATTCCATTTGAGACTTGAAGAAAAAGTTTGTCAAAAATTAAGAAATCTTAATTGTATAACTTAGTTCTTCATTTGAAAATCAAGAAACATACCATTATCATGAATAAGTGCTGAGAAATACCTGCCATTACTCTTAATTCTACTGGAATACTTAAGAGAGAAAATTGAAGAAAAAGGAAGTGTGGATGTTCAGTCATTCTGTTGTGTCCAACTCTTCATGACTCCATGAACTGTAGCCAGCCTGGCTTCCCTGTCCTTCACTATCTCCTGGAGTTTTCTCAAGCTCTTGTCCATTGAGTCGATGATGCCTTCCAACCATCTCATCCTCTGTCACATCCTTCCCCTCTTGTCCTCAATCTTTCCCAGCATCAGGGTCTTTTCCAATGAGTTGGCTCTTCACATCAGGTGGCCAAAGTATTGGAACTTCAGCATCAGCCCTTTCGATGAATAGTCAGGGTTGATTTCATTTAGGATTGACTGGTTTGATCTCATTGCTGTTCAAGGGATTCTCAAGAGTCTTCCCCTGCACCACAATTCAAAAACATCAATTCTGCAGTGTTCAACATTGTCTATGTCCAACTCTCACACCTGTACATGACTACTGGAAACACCAAAGATTTGACTCTTTAGACTTTTGTCAGCAAAATGATGTCTCTGCTTTTTAATATGCTATTGAGGTTTGTCATAGCTTTTCTTCCCAAGGAGCATGTGTCTTTTAATTTCATGGCTGCAGTCACTGTCCTCAGTGATTTTGGAGCCCAAGAAAATAAAATCTTCCTCTGTTTCCATTTTTTTCCCATCTATTTGCCATGAAGTGATGGGACCGGATGCCATGATCTTAGTTTTCTGAATGTTGAGTTTTAAGCCAGCTTTTTCACTTTCCTCAAGAGGCTCTTTAGTTCTCTTCACTTTCTGCCCTAAGGGTGGTGTCATCTGCATATGTGAGGTTATTGATATTTCTCCCTGCAATCTTGATTCTAGCTTGAGCTTCATCCAGTCCAGCATTTCTTATGATGTACTCTGCATAGAAGTTAAATAAGCAGGGTGACAATATACAGCCTTGAGGTACTCCTTTCCCAGTTTGGAGCCAGTCAGTTGTTCCATGTCTGGTTATAACTGTTGCTTCTTGACCTGCATACAGGTTTCTCAGGAGGCAGATAAAGTGGTATGGTATTCCCATCTGTTTAAGAATTTCCCACAGTTCGTTGAGATCCACACAGTCAAAGGGCTTAGTGTAGTCAATGAATCAGAAGTAGATGTTTTTCTGGAATTCTCTTGCTTTTTCTGTGATCCAACAGATGTTGGCAATTTATCTCTGGTTCCTCTTCCTTTTCTAAATCTAGCTTGAGCATCTGGAAGTTCTTGGTTCATGTACTAGTGAAACCTGGCATGGAGAATTTTGAGCATTACTTTGTTACATGTGAGATGAGTGCAATTGTACAACAGTTTGAACATTCTTTGGCATTACCTTTCTTTGGGACTAGAATGAAGACTGACCTTTTCCAGGTCTGTGGCCACTGCTGAGTTTTCCAAATTTGCTGGCATATTGAGAGCAGCACTTTAACAGCATCATCTTTTAGGATTTGAAATAGCTCAACTGGAATTCTGTCACCTCCACTAGCTTTGTTCATAGTGATGCTTCCTAAGGCCCACTTGACTTCACACTCCAGGATATCTGGCTTTAGTTGAATGACCACACAATCATGTTTATCTGGATTATTAAGACCTTTCTTGTATAGTTCTTTTGTGTATTCTTGCCACCTCTTCTTAATCTCTTCTGCTTTTGTTAGGTCCTTACTATTTTGTCCTTTATCATCCCCATCATTGCATGAAATGTTCTCTTGATACCTCCAGTTTTCTTGAAGAGATCTCTAGTCTTTCCCATTCTATTGTTTTCCTCTATTTCTTTGCACTAATCACTGAGGAAGGCTTTCTTATCTCTCCTTGTTATTCTTTGGAACTCTGCATTCAGATTAATATATCTTTCCCTTTCTTCTTTGCCTTTCACTTCTCTTCTTTTCTCAGCTATTTGTAAGGCCTCCTCAGACAACCATTTTGCCTTCTTTCATTTCTTTTTCTTTGGGGATAATTTTGGGCACTGTCTCCTATACATACAAACCTCTGTCCATAGTTCTTCAGGCACTTTGTCTATTAGATCTAATCCTTTGAATCTAGTTGTCACTTCTACTGTATAATCATAAGGGATTTGATTTAAGTCATACCTGAGTGGCCTAGTGGTTTTCCTTACTTTCTTCAATTTAAGTCTGTATATTGCAGTAAGGAGTTCATGATCTGAGCCACAGCCAGCTCCCAGTCTTGTTTTTGCTGACTGTATAGAGCTTCTCCATCTTTGGCGACAAAAAATATAATCAATCTGATTTCAGTATTGACCATCTGGTGACGTCCATGTGCAGAGTCGTCTCTTGTATTGTTGGAAGAGGGTGTTTGCTATGACCGGTGTGTTCTCTTGACAAAAATTGGTTGGCATTTGTCCTGTTTCATTTTGTACTCCAAGGCCAAACTTGCCTGTTACTCCAGGTATCTCTTGACTTCCTATTTTTTGCATTCCAGTCCCCTATGGAATGTCATCTTTTTTTGGAGTTAATTCTAGAAAGTCTTATATATCTTCATGGAACCATTGAATTTCAGCTTCTTTGGCATTAGAGGTTGGGGCATAGACTTAGATTACTGTGATGTTGAATAGTTGGCCTTGGAAACAAACCAAGATCATTTTGTTGTTTTTGAGATTGCACCCAAGTACTGCGTTTCAAACTCTTTTGTTGACTATGAAGGCTACTCCATTTCTTCTAAAGGATTCTTGCCCACAGTAGTAGATATAATGTTCATCTGAATTAAATTCTCCCACTCCGGTCCATTTTAGTTTACTGATTCCTAAAATGTCAGTGGTCACTCTTGCCATCTCTTGTTTGACCAATCCAATATACCTTGATTAAGGGACCTGACATTCCAGGTTTCTATGGAATATTGTTCTTGACAGCATCAGGCTTTACTTTCATTGGACATCGTTTCTGGGCATCATTTCTGCTTTGACTCAGCCTCTTCATTCTTTCTGGAGCAATTTTTCTGCTCTTCCTCTGGAGCATATTGGACAACTACCAGACTGGGGGGCTCATCTTTCAGTATCATATCTTTTGGCCTTTTCATACTGCTCATGGGTTTCTCAAGGCAAGAATGCTGAAGCAGTTTGCCATTCCCTTCTCCAGAAATCCAAATGAGAAAAGTAAAAGGAGGGATTAAAAGACTGCATGTTTTGGCATGGTAGAATAATAATAATAATACTGGCTTTACAATTCAAAGAGAATATGATCACTTTTGTTTGGGGAGGGGAGGGCTGTACCACATGGCATGTGGGACTTTGATCAGGGCTTAAACCCATGTTCCCTACTTTCGAAGCACAGAATCTTAACCACTGGACCACCAGGAAAGTCCCCAAATGATCAGACTTTCAAAGTTTTTTTTAGTTTGTAATGTTTTTATAATTTGATATATATGGAAAAATTTTAAAGCCATCATTCTAAAATGATTTTAAAACCATCTTGGTGACTGATTTCTCTTTTTCCTGAATTATGTGTTTTTTTACAGCTGATGGGAAAATCTATCAGAATAGATTACTGGAAGGTATAAAGACTCTTAGAGATAGGAGAGTCATAATGAAAAAAGCAGATGAGTGCTCTGTAATTTACCATTTTTTTGTTGTAGTATAAAACACGTAAGATAAAATTTCTATTTCAGTAACATTAAGTATACAACCTTTTGTAACCATTACCACCATGCATAACCAGAAACTTTTCATCACCCCAAACAGAAATGCTATCAAAAAGTCCATTAAGAAATAATTTCCCATTCCCCTCTCCTCTGCCCTGAGTAACCACTACTCTACTTTCTATCTCTATGAATTTGCCTATTTTATGTACCTTATGTAAGTAAGTATCATTTAATTTTGTTTTTTTTTTTTTTTTTCAAGAAAAATCCATATTCCTTTGGAATTTCCCAAACTTTGGCAGGGCTTGGAAAAATCAAAATCTGAATCTGTACCGTAAAAAAATAAAAGATTTCTTTTATTCATAAAATTTGATCAACAGTAAAGCCAACCAGTCTGAAAATTTAGTCAGCAATAACAACCACCACCCCTTAGTTGAACAGAAGAATTGACTGGATTGTCTAGTTTTGTGTTTGTTTGTTTGTTTGTTTCTTTTTTATTTTATTTTATTTTCAAACTTTACAACATTGTATTAGTTTTGCCAAACATCAAAATGAATCCACCACAGGCACACCTGGATTGTCTAGTTTTGTCAGATTTTTAAATTACTATATTTTGCTGTCATCCCTGTCTCTTTCTAAGGAGGGAAAATTGATGTCGGTAAATTGGACACAGTTCTGGAAAACATGGGGATGAATCTCACAGAAAAGGAACTTAAAGATCTGACACGGAGCCTGCAAACTGATGGTGAGCAACAAATGGTGAACATTCGGAGTTCAAATAGCAGAGTAGTTAAAGGCACAGATGCTAGAACCAGACTGACTGCGTTTGAATTCTAACTCTTAAGGTTTAAAATTATGGCATCTTAATGTTTTTCTGTCTCAGTTTCTTCATATATGAAAGAAGTACATTAATAGCACATCCTTAATAGAATTTTGTGAGGATTAAATTGAACCAGTGCCTGGTATTATACATAATGTGCCCAATAAAGTCACTTATTACTATGATAAATATTAGTTATAATCATTTCTATTATTATTAAGCACCTCTGAAAGCTTGTGAGATTATAGACCTCTTCAAAATGCTTACTTGACATCAAGCTGCTTAGAAAAACTTTGAAAACCCAATATGGACGTAAGAACAAACATTTTCTCTTGACTTTTACATTAATTTATGTTAATGTTTTCTTTTGCATGATGAAGTCTACACATTGCTGAGAATGTCAACAGGATTACTGAAGGACCATTAGGGAGACAGGAAAAAAGAGAAAAAGTGGGGAGAGGTTGCAGAGGGCAAGGCTTGTGACAATAGGATATAACAAAATTAAAAGAGTAAAATTGAAAAAAAACAAGGGAGAAACAAAGAAAGCCTACTGAGCATAATGATTAAAATTTCACCCCAAATTGCATCAGATTGCAGAGATATCGTCCCCCAGCTATTTAAAATAGAAGCACAAAGATGGTGTCACTTTTTTTGTCCCCTTAGAGAGTCTCATCACAGAGCAAAGTTGTCTATAATTTGGGCCACCCTGTGAACATGGTCTTCCTCCTTTAGAAGGCTATCAAGGTTCCTATATGATGTTGCCAGACTCCATTATCCAGGAGCTGATGCTGAACTTCAGTTCCCTCTTGGAAACCTGGAAACAAGCTCTGATTTTAGTGTAACTAATCACAGAGCAATTCCCTCCTAGAAGGACAAGATCTAGAATATGTGAACTTTAGAAGATTCCAGTAAGGCTAAGAAATACCTCACCACTGGACAAATCCATTTTCCCCATCTTAATCAGATGCCATTTAGTAGGAATTTTGTCATTTCTTTACATTTTTCAGAGATAAGTTCTTGTGTTTTTTTTAAGTTAATTTATTGATTTATTTTAATTGGAGGCTAATTACTTTACAGTATTGTAGTGGTTTTTGCCATGCATTGACATGAATAAGCCATGGGTGTACATGTGTCCTCCATCCTGAACCTCCCTCCCAACTCCCTCCCCATCCCATCCCTCAGAGTTGTCCCAGTGCATCGGCTATGAAAGCCCTGTTTCATGCATCGAACTTGGACTGGTGATTTATTTCACATATGGTAATATACATGTTTCAATGCTATTCTTTCAAATCATCTCACCCTCGCCTTTTCCCACAGAGTCCAAAAGTCTGTTCTTTACATCTGTGTCTCTTTTGCTGTCTCAAATATAGGATCATCTTTACCATCTTTCTAAATTCCATATATATGTGTTAATATACTGGTTTGGTGTTTTTCTTTCTGACTTACTTCACTCTGTATAATAGGCTCCAGTTTCATCCACTTCATTAGAACTGATTCAAATGCATTCTTTTTAATAGCTGAGTAATATTCCATTGTGTATAAGTACCACAACTTTCTTATCTACTTGTCTGCTGATGGGCATCTAGGTTGCTTTCATGCCCTAGCTATTGTAAACAGTGCTGCGATGAACATTAGGGTACACGTGTCTCTTTCAATTCTGATTTCCTTGGTGTGTATGCCCAGCAGTGGGATTGCTGGGTCATATGGCAGTTCTATTTGAGTTTTTTAAGGAATCTCCACACTGTTCTCCATAGTGGCTGTACTAGTCTGCATTTCCACCAACAGTGTGAGAGGGTTCCCTTTTCTCCCCACCCTCTTCAGCATTTATTGTTTGTAGACATTTTGATAGCAGCCATTCTGATCATCGTGAGATGGTACCTCATTATGGTTTTGATTTGCATTTTTCTGATAATAAGTGATGTTGAGCATCTTTTCATGTGTTTGTTAGCCATCTGTATGTCTTCTTTGGAGAAATGTCTGTTTAGTTCTTTGGCCTATTTTTTGATTGGGTCATTTATTTTTCTGGAATTGAGTTGCATGAGCTGCTTGTATATTTTTGAGATTATTTCTTTGTCAGTTGCTTCATTTGCTATTATTTTCTCCCATTCTGAAGGCTGTCTTTTCACCTTGCTTATAGTTTCCTTCATTGTGCAAAAGTTCTTAAGTTTAATTAGGTCCCATTTGCTTATTTTTTGCTTTTATTTCCATTACTCTGGGAAGTGGGTCATAGAGAATCCTGCTGTGATTATGTCAGAGAGTGTTTTGACTATGTTTTCCTCTAGGAGTTTTATGGTTTCTGGTCTTACATTTAGATCTTTAATCCATTTTGAGTTTATTTTTGTGTATGGAACTTATATGCAGAGTACATCATGAGAAATGCTGGGCTGGAGGAAGCACAAGCTGGAATCAAGATTTCCGGGAGAAATATCAATAACCTCAGATATGCAGATGACCCCACCCTTATGGCAGAAAGTGAAGAAGAACTAAAGAGCCTCTTGATGAAAGTGAAAGAGGAGAGTGAAAAAGTTGGCTTAAAGCTCAACATTCAGAAAACGAAGATCATGGCATCTGGTCCCATCCCTTCATGGCAAATAGATGGGAAAACAGTGAAAACAGTGGCTGACTTTATTTTTCTGGGCTCCAAAATCACTGCAGACAGAGATTGCAGCCATGAAATTGAAAGACATTTATTCCTTGGAAGGAAAGTCATGACCAACCTAGACAGCATATTAAAAAGCAGAGACATTACTTTGTCCACAAAGGTCCATCTAGTCAAGGCTATGGTTTTTCCAGTGGTCATGTATGGATGTGAGAGTTGGACTATAAAGAAAGCTGAGCACTGAAGAATTGATGCTTTTGAACTGTGGTGTTGGAGAAGACTCTTGAGAATCCCTTGGACTGCAAGGAGATCCAACCAGTCCATCCTAAAGGAGATCATCCCTGGGTGTTCATTGGAAGGACTGATGTTGAAGCTGAAACTCCAGTACTTTGGCCACCTCATGCAAAGAGCTGACTCATTTGAAAAGACCCTGATGCTGGGAAAGATTGAGGGCAGAAGGGGAAGGGGACAACAGAAGATGAGATGGTTAGATGGCATCACCGACCCAATGGACATGGGTTTGGGTAGACTCCGGGAGTTGGTGATGGACAGGGAGGCCTGGCATGCTGCAGTTCATGGTGTTGGAGAGAGTCAGACATGACTGAGTGACTGACCTGAACTGAACT
The DNA here is from genome assembly GCF_029407905.1 of Bubalus kerabau. Taxonomy (NCBI): domain Eukaryota; kingdom Metazoa; phylum Chordata; class Mammalia; order Artiodactyla; family Bovidae; genus Bubalus; species Bubalus kerabau. Next base: position 17,603,488 of record NC_073627.1, on the reverse strand, counting down.
GAACTGATGGTGTTAGAAAGTGTTCTAGTTTCATTCTTTTACAAGTGGTTGACCAGTTTTCCCAGCACCACTTGTTAAAGAGATTGTCTTTTCTCCATTGTATATTCTTGCCTCCTTTGTCAAAGACAAGGTGTTCATAGGTGCATGGATTTATATCTGGGCTTTCTATTTTGTTCCATTAATCTATATTTCTGTCTTTGTGCCAGTACTGTACTGTCTTGATGACTGTAGCTTTGTAGTATAGTCTGAAGTCAGGCAGGTTGATTCCTTCAGTTCCATTTTTCTTTCTCAAGATTGCTTTGGCTATTGCAGGTTTTTTGTATTTCCATACAAATTGTGAAATTATTTGTTCTAGTTCTCTGAAAAATACCGTTGGTAGCTTGATAGGAATTGCATTGAATCTATAGATTGCTTTGGGTAGTATATTCATTTTCTCTATATTGATTCTTCTGATCCATGAACATGGTTTATTTCTCCATCTATTTGTGTCATCTTTGATTCCTTTCATCATTGTTTTATAGTTTTCTATATATAGGTCTCTCGCTTCTTTAGGTTGGAGAAGGCAATGGCACCCCACTCCAGTGCTCTTGCCTGGAAAATCCCATGGATGGAGGAGCCTGGTGGGTTGCGGTCCATGGGGCCGCTAAGAGTCAGACACGACTGAGCGACTTCACTTTGACTTTTCACTTTCATGCATTGGAGAAGGAAATGGCAACCCACTCCAGTGTTCTTGCCTAGAGAGTCCTAGGGATGGGGGAGCCTGATGGGCTGCCGTCTATGGGGTTGCACAGAGTCGGACACGACTGAGGTGACTTAGCAGCTTCTTTAGGTAGATTTATTCCTAAGCATTTTATTATTTTCATTGCAATGGTGAATGGAATTGTTTCCTTAATTTCTGTTTTCTCATTGTTAGTGTATAGGAATGCAAGGGATTTCTGTGTGTTAATTTTATATCCTGCAACTTTACTATATTCATTAATTAGCTCTAGTAATTTTATGGTGCTGTCTTTAGGGTTTTCTACGTAGAGGATCATATCATCTGCAAACAGTGAGAGTTTTACTTCTTCTTTTCCAATCTGGATTCCTTTTATTTCTTTTTCTTCTCTGATTGCTGTGGCTAAAACTTCCAAAACTATGTTGAATAGTAGTGGTGAGAGTGGGCACCTTTGTCTTGTTCCTGATTTTAGGGGAAATGCTTTCAATTTTTCACCACTGAGGATAATGTTTTCTGTGGGTTTATCATATATGGCTTTTATTATGTTGAGATATGTTCATTCTATGCCTGCTTTCTGGAGGTTTTTTATCATATATTGATGTAGAATTTTGTCAAAGACTTTCTCTGCATCTATTGAGATAATCATATGGTTTTTATCTTTCAGTTTGTTAATATGTTGTATCACATTGCTTGATTTGTGAAAACTGAAGAATCCTTGCATCCCTGGGATAAAGCCCATGATATATGATCTTTATAATATGTTGTTGGATTCTGTTTGGTAGAATTTTGTTAAGGATTTTTTCATCTATGTTCATCAGTGATATTGACCTGTAGTTTTCTTTTTTTGTGGCATCTTTGTCTGGTTTTGGTATTAGGGTGATGCTGGCCTTATAGAATGAGTTTGGAAGTTTACCTTCCTCTGCAATTTTCTGGAAGAGTTGGAGTAGGATAGGTGTTAGCTCTTCTCTAATTTTTTTGGTAGAATTCACCTGTGAAGCCATCTGGTCCTGGGCTTTTGTTTGTGGAAGATTTCTTATTACAATTTCTATTTCCATGCTTGTGATGGGTCTGTTAAGATTATCTAGTTCTTCCTGGTTCAGTTTTGGAAGGTTATACTTCCAAAGAAGTATAAGAATTTCTCCATTTCTTCCAAGTTGTCCATTTTATTGGTATATAGTTGCTGATAGTAGTCTCTTATGATCCTTTGTATTTCTGTGTTGTCTGTTGTGATTTCTCCATTTTCATTTCTAATTTTATTGATTTGATTCTTCTCCCTTTGTTTCTTGATGAGTCGGGCTAATCATTTGTCTATTTTATTTATCTCCTCAAAGAACCAGCTTTTAGCTTTTGTTGATTTTTGCTGTAGTCTCCTTTGTTTCTTTTTCATTTATTTCTGCCCTAATTTTTAAGATTTCTTTCCTTCTACTAACCCTGGGATTCTTCATTTCTTCTTTTTCTAGTTGCTTTAGGTGTAAAGTTAGGTAATTTATTTGATTTTTCTTTTGCTTCTTGAGGTAAGCTTGTATTCCTATGAACCTTCCCCTTAGCACTGTTTTACTGAATCCCATAGGTTTTGGGTTGTCGTTTTCATTTTCATTCATTTCTATGCATATTTTTATTTCTTTTTTGATTTCTTCTGTGATTTGTTGGTTATTCAGAAGTGTGTTGTTTAGCATCCATATATTTGTATGCTTTTAAGACCTTTTTCTTTAGCTCAGAATGCCCATCTGAAATTATAATGGATTTTTTATTATGTTTAATAGTTGTATTTTCTCAATAGTGTAATATATAATTCAAATTTTAATTTTTGCTGTTAGTCAACAGGTAAATATTTGGAAAATAAAAGCACAAGAATGTTTCACTGTTTTCCTCTTTCTCAATACTTAATATAATTGAGATTCTGATTTAGTGAACTTATTTTGTCTCTCTAATGTTTCTATTTGAATGTCCTTTTAATAACTGATGAAATAGATCATTGAATATCTATTATATACAAAGGTTGTAATTAACAATTGTGTAGGTATTAAGTCAGTTATAACTTGCACATGTAATTCCAGTCAATGAATTTTTTTGGCTTAATTATAATAGTGAATAAATAATGAGTATGTGTCAACTTTATACGAGTAGAAAATTTCCAAACATAAAACAGTAAAATATGGTATACATCACCTTTTTAATTTTGACCCAGTAACCTAACTAAATAATGGAGAATTTTCCAATATCTAAATGCTTAAAAGCAGCTAAAGTAAATGGGGCTTCTTTTGCATATAATTCTTTTATGCTGAAAGTTTTAATATCTTAAAAAAATGTCAGTGTCACATTGTTAATATAGTTACATATGTGAAATGTAAAACATTTTTCTTATTTTATACCAATGAAAGGGAGAAATAAAATTCTATAGCAAGTGATAAGTACTAAATTTTTTTTGTTCACTTTCTCATCTTTTGTGTTATGTGTGTGTGTGTGTGTGTGTATAGATATATATAGATATATAGATATATAGATAGATAGATGTAACATGTGTGTTTTCTTGCAGTTGATGGGAAAGTTGATATGAAAAAGGTAATGGATGAAGTGAAAGCCTTCACAGGTTAGTGGTAAATTACTAATAAACTGAACATCTTAGGGTTTGACAATTTTTATGTTTCTATCATGTTTTCCTGCTATCCTGCCACTAGATCCAATGGAAAGTTTTATCTTGTTGCATAAATTTAAGTTAGGAAAAAAGGAAGCAAAAATAAAGCAATACAAAATATACCTACAGGACTAAATCTATATAAGAAATCCTACACTGTAGAGATTTCCTTCCTAATAAAACATTTAGGAATGAAATTCTAGGCAGGCACAATAAATGGCACTGTGAATTCTTGAATAATTGTAAATGAGTCAACAATTGCTTTATTAACAAAGTCATGTAACACTTTCTTATAAGATTATTTTTAATCTTACCTAATAAGCTATCTAGGTGGATTAACTGAACAGTAATATAAATAAATTTATTTTTTCTCATAATTTAAAAAGAACCTTTGTCTGTTAGTATTGAAGAAACAATTAAGAGTTCTGATTTCCCCCAAGACTATATAGATGGGGACTTCATTGTGCTTTTTGCTATTCAACCTCAAACTTGGAATCATCATTAATAAGTATAATTATTTCTAACTTTTTAAAGGTGAAAATATCAATAACGTGGAAAATGTGCTGAGTGATATGGGAATTGAACTTCCAGAAACAGAATATGCAAAGCTGATGAAAGCACTGCCAGTTAGTGGTAAGCCTAAAAACTGCTGCTGAAACCTTCCTTTGAACAACTAGACCTTGTAAGCCTGGGAGGGAAGTTATAAAGCTTTAGAATTTAATGCCTAAGGATTTAAAATTTAAACTCTGGGTTATTTCTAAAAGTCCACCACCCAGATTGAGGGCTATTGTACAAAATAAATGGCTTGTCCACATCAAAAATGTGAAAATCATGATGGAAAAAGAATGAGGAATTGTCCCCGATTAAGGAATAAAGAAACATGAGAAATTGATTCTTAGTTGCTATATATTGACATTAATGGAACAACTAGTAAAATTTGAGTAAACTCTGTAGATTAGTTAGGTGTGCTGTATCAATCTTAATCTTCTAATTGTGCTGTCACTACGTAGGAGAATTATATACATGTATATGTGTATATATATATATATATATTTTTTTTAAAGATAATGCACACTAAAGTACTTAGTGGTTAAGGGCATTGTACCTGCAAATTCACTTGCAAACATTCAGGAAAAAATAATATGCACCTTCAGAAAGGATGATACAGTAAATATAGTTAAATGTTAACATTTGAAAAATCTGGGTAAAGACTATATGAGAATTCTTTGTACTATTTTTGTTACTTTCTGACTCTGACAGTGTCATGTAGATTTTGGTTTAAGAATCACTGAAATTTCCTGTGAAAATTGCCATGATAAGCAATGATTTTATTCATTCACTTGTCTTATTTTTTAGATTCCACAATAAGTAAAAATATACAGTATTTATCATTCTGTGTGACTTACTTCATGAAGTGTAATACTCTCCAGCTTCAAAACAAAGAGCATGGCAAAATGTCCTCATAAAACTTTTTAAAATTTCCCCTGTATTGATAATTATTTCCCTAGTCTCATTCAGTATCAATCTTAATCTTCTAATTAATGCACACTGTGTTTAGTGTGCATTATCTTAAATATATATGTATGTACACACATATATATACACATATACATGCATATAATTCTCTTACATAGTCACAGCACAATTAGAAGATTAAGTTTGATACTGGTCAATCTCAGTCTGATTTACTGTATTTATGCTTTATCTTTTTCTCAGTTATACTTCCTAGCAATTAATCTGTGTTATTGTTTCCTACCCCACAAACAACCCAATTCTTAGACTTATTTGTTGTTTACTATTTGTTTAATGTATTAATTTCTGCTATAATTTTTGTCAGTTCCTTTTTCTGTCTTTGGAACATTTTCATTCTCTATTATTCTTGAAGTTGAATGATTGACTGTTTTCATTTTTGTTGCTTTAGCCTTATTTCATGGGATCAGATATATAGTTCTTGTTATCATCATTGTTAATTAGCTTACAGTTTCATTTTTCCTCTTGACCCAAATGTTGCTGCCAAAATAATTTTGATATGTTTAGATGGTTGGATTTTTTGACTTCTAGTATTTTAACTTTATTTAAACATAATATTAAAACTTTAGAAAAGTTTTAAGAAGAGTACAAAAAACTCCCTCCTACCCTTTACCCAGGTTCACAATTCGTTTACAATTTGCCCATTAGCTTTATCATTTATTCATACTTTCTCTCTCTATCCATACTCCTCTCTCCAATAAATACACACACGTACATACATTCTTTTTTCCTGAATCAACTGCAGAAATATTAACACTCAACATCCAGAAATAATAAATTGACAAGACTTAATACTTCTGCATGAGATAAAAAGCAAATACCAACCTTGGAAATTATTTGCAACAAGTATAACAAAGAGATAATTAAGAACTTTTTAAAGATCTTTTTTTAAATAAAAAGACCACCTAATATGAAAATGGACTTTTGACAATGGACATAAACATGCATGTATAAATGGGCATGAAACACTTTTTTAAAGAACCTGATCATGTATATTCAGCATGGTAGGATTCTACAAAAAAATGGCTTTGTGGGACAAAGTGTGAATAGTTTTTTATTTTTAAAGATTTTAGTATTTCTTAATGTTATTACTACTTCAAGGTAAAACAGATAAAAGTATTCTAGGACAAATTATTATTATTCTTAAATATAAGAAATAAATTCTATTTTTGTGAATTCCATTATCAGTTTCCCTGTATCATAATCCAAACCCCCTTTTTTAACAGGTGATGGAAAGGTGCATAAAAATAGAACACTAAAGGGTGTGACATCTTTCAGAAGTAAGAATTGTAATGTATTGATTTTTTTGTCTGATATCTTCAGTCTTTTCATAAGATTTTGAATCCTTTATCCTTTTTATATTTTTATTCATTATTTTTGCTTCTTTCAATGTATTTTCATTTTACACAGAAATGATGTGTATACTTTTATCTTCATAGGAAATACCATACATGGAATTTTTCTAGTATTGCTCCCAGGTAAATAATTGGTATGTAATTTTGCAAAGAAAAATTGAAGTGGAAGATTAACATCACCACTGAATTTAGAAAAGTTGTTCAGCAACAATGACAGCCAATTTTGGAGTCTGATCCAAAAAAATAAATAAAACTACTTTGTACAGTAAATCAGGACTACTGGGAGTAATGGATGAGGATTCTCCAGGTCCAGTTACCATTCGGCCCAATAACCTTCTTGAGAACGTCTTCTCTATGTAGACTTGTCACCAGTATAGGTTTTAAGGAAATGTGTTCCATGTTCTTGTACCTATTGACTTTCTCTATACTCTTGGAAAAGTCAAATGGAAGCTATCGTCTTCTTATCAGAAATGGCAATAACAATACAAATATGCAAATTTTATTTTTTGTTGTCTCTTTATTATAATACTTATACATACTCATGAAAGACATTTAAAGACAAATGTGTTTTTCATGTTTTAGATCATTCAGTGGCTTTCATGTTACTTTTCTGTCTTTCTTAAGGGGGAAAAGTTGACATCAGCAACTTGAGACCACTTCTAGAAAAAATGGATATCAAACTCACTGAAAAAGAATTTGAACAGCTAAATGAAAATCTACCTGTTGATGGTATGAATAGTAAGTAGCATTGTCAGTCTCCAAAGGGAGTTTTCTCCATGTCTTACAGCTGAGAATTTCTAAAACTTGATTTAGTTGGTAATAACATAAAAGTTTAAAATCTTAAGGTACCCTAAACTTAAAAGAAAAAAAAAAGCTACAAATGCCAACTATTGTTACTGTCATTCACCATTGTTTTAAGGATTCCAGCTACTTCAATGAGGAAATGGGATGAAACAATACTGAGAAAGAGACAATATTACGTTTTGTTTCAGATGATAGGATTGTGTCTCTAAGAAACACAGAACACAAACTAAAAGAAATCTATTATAATTACTGAGTCTTATACATGCGAAGTCGCTTCAGGCGTGTCCAACTCTTTGCAACTCCATGGACTGTAGCCTGCTGGGCTCCTCTGTCCTTGGGATTCTCCAGACAAAGATACTGAAGTGGGTTACCATTTCCTCATCCAGGGGATCTTCCCGACCCAGGGATCGAACCCATGTCTCTTATGTCTCCTGCTTTGGCAGGCGGCTTCTTTACCACTGGTACCATCTGGGAAGCCCTATTGTGTCTTAGATAAGCCATTTTGGTTCAGGTAACTAAATACAAGATAAATATGCAAACCTCAGTGGCTTTCCCAAAGCTTACAATGACCAAATAGGAAAAGTACTTGATTTATAACTTCAACAAAACCCATGAACTATCTAAGAATGCATTTTACAAGAAATAGGATCTGTATAGAGTAAAATCTTAATAAGGAACATAAAAAGTTAATTCGTGTTCTTGAATGGTAAACTAACACTCAGGTTCAGATTGTTAAATCAGACTGACATAAATCAGAGATCTTACTTAGTGTCAAGCTTCACCAAATGATGTCTAGGATAAAAGCATTATTAAAAAAAAAAATAGAGGTCTGAAATGTCAAGGGAAACTCCATAGTTTCTTTCTTCCCATGTTGGACATGTTGTTCTGGTTGAGAATAAATGAAGTCTCTATAAATCACCTCACACAGTAGGAGCATTTAAATTATGAAGCATCTCCAGAAAGTTGTATAGTCTTTGTGACATTATTCAGGGAACCGTGCCTTACAGCTCATGGGTGCTATTTGCTACAGATTAATTCTTAGCCAAAGATATACTGCTAAGGGCATTTCAAGCATAAAGACTCTTCCTTATCATTAGCCAGAGAACCAACTGACAAAGATATTAAACTGGATCACCTTCCTTCTTTTCTTTTCACTGAGGATATCCCCTCAATGATGGAAAATAATGGATTATAAACCACTGCTCTGAGATGGAAAATGTCTCAAGATTTACTGAAATAAAGATATCAATTATTCTAAAATTATATATACACATTTATATTTTGTGTGTGTATATATTTCTATATTATATACCTATATTTTTATATAAAATCCCAATGGGGTTTTTTATCAAAGTATAGTTGATTCACAATATTATGTTAGTTTAAGATATACAACATAGTGATTCAACATTTCGATAGATTATACTCCATTTAAATTTATCATAAAATATTGGCTATAATCCCTGTGATGTACATTATATCTTTATAGCTTTGTTATTTTACACCTAATAGTTTTGTCTCTTAATCCCCTTCCTCTCTCTTGTCCTGCCCTCCCACCCCTCCCCACTGGTAACAGTTTGTTCTCTGTATCTGTGAATCTGTTTCTGTTTTGTTGTATTAACGTGTTTGTTATATTTTTTAGATACTGCATTTAAGTAAAAACATACAGTATTTGTCTGTCTCACTCTGACTTCACTAAGAATAATACCATCCCATCCATCCATATTATTGCAAATGGCAGAACTTCATTCTTTTTTATGGTTGATCAATATTCCATTGTGTGTGTTGTGTATGTATATATATGTGTGTGTATATACATACACATACACAACATATCTTCTTTTTTTTTAATTAGGCTACTGATTTTATTCAGGGGTCCCTAGTTTTTCCATTAATGTCTTTTATCTGCTGAAGTCCTATGTTGCATTTAGTCATCATGTCTTCTTCATCCTCTTCAATCTGACAAATTTTTAATCTTTCATGACTTTGACAATTTTGAAAAGTACTGGTCATATATCTTATAGAAAATCCCTCAGTTTGAAGTTGATGTTTTCTCAAAATTATACCAGGGAATATAAATTTTCAAAAATAACACCACAAAGATGGAGTGTTATTCTTGTAGCATCATATTAAGGTTCATGATATGAAAATGACTTATCACTGCACACTACATCTTCTTTATCCATTCATCTGTTGATGGAAACGTAGATTGCTTTCATATCTTGGCTATTGCAAATAATGCTGCTATGAACATCGGGGTGCATGCAGTTTTTCTAATTAGTGTCTTCTGCAGGTATATACTTAGAAGTGGAATTGCTGAATTATGTAATAGTTAACATTGTTAAGAATATCCATACTACTCAAAGCAATCTACAAATTTAATGTAATCCCTATCAAAGTACCCATGACAATTTTCACAGAACTAGAGCAAAAATTTCTAAAATTCATATGGAACCACAAAACACCTCAAATACCAAAAGCAATTTTGAGGGAAAAGAACAAAGCGGGAGCTATCACAATCCCTGACTTCACACTATACCATAAAGCTAGAGTGATCAAAACAGTATGGTGTATTGGCATGAAAACAGACACATAGATCTATGGAACAGAATAGAGAACCAGAAATAAATCCATACGCATATAATTAATTAATCTACCACAAAGGAGATAAAGATATACAATGGAGGAAAGATAGTCTCTTCAATAAGTGATGTTAGGAAAACTGGACAGATACATGTAAAAGAATTAAGTTAGGACATTTTCTCCCACCATGTATCAAAATAAACTCAAAATGAATTATGACCTACAAGTAAGACTGAAAACCATAAAACTCCTGAAAGAAAACATCTTAAGTAGTGCATTCTTTGATATGTCTTAATAATATTTTTTTGAATCAGTCTCTTCAGGCAAGGAAAATAAAAGCAAAAATAAACAAATGGAACCTAATCAAAGTTAGGCACTTTTACACAGCAAAAGGAAAACATCAACAAAACAAAAGGGCATTCTACTGAATGAGAGAAGACATTTGCAAATAATATATCTGATAAGAGGTTAATATCCACATTTGTATAAAGAACTCATACAACTCAATTAAAAAAAAACTCGATTAAAAACAAACAGAAGACCTGAATAGACATTTTTCCAAAGAAGACATGCAGATGGCCAAAAACACACGTAAAGCTGCTCAACATTGCTAGGCATCAGGGAAATGCAAATCAAAACCACAAAGAGATATCGCTTCACACCTATCAGAATGGCTATCATCAAAAACACAGCAAACAATAAATAGAACTTCCCTGGCAATCAGTGGGTAAGACCCCATGCTTCCACTACAAGGGTCATGAGTTTGATTCCTGATCAGGGAACTAAGATCTGCATGCCGCATGGCATGACTGGGAAAAAAAAAAAAAAAGTTAAAATAAGTACTGATGAGAATGTGGAGAAAAGGAAGACCTAGAACACTGTTGTTGAGAACGTAAATTGGTGCAGCCACTTTGGAAAATAATATGAAAGCAGAAGTCTTCCAGTCATATCTGACTCTTTGCTACCCCATGAAATTCTCCAGGTCAGATTACTGGAGTGGGTAGCCTATCCCTTCTCCAGGGGATCTTCCCAACCCAGGAATCGAGCCGGGGTCTTCTGCATTGCAGGTGCATTCTTTACCAGCTGAGCTACTAGGGAAAACATGGAAAATAATATGAGGATTCCTCAAAATACTAAAAATAGAACTACCATATGATCCAATAGAGTTTTATTATAAGAACTTTTAAAATGATTTTCAAGAACAAATGGAAGAATAAATGCCCAACTATATCCAAGAAGTCAAGAGAAAGAAAACTAGAAAGATTTGCCTTATCAGATATTAGCAGTTACTATAAAACTACCATAACCAAAACTAAATTTCACTGGCAAGTAATAGATAAATATGTAGACTTTAAATAGACTACTAAACAGTTTTAAAATAAATCTAGTATAATGGATAACATGATGTTTATTAAAGAATGATTTTTAAATAGTACTTGCCATCTAAAAAATATAGAAGTCCCCTTATCTTACAATATAAGCAGGAAAAAAACCACTTTGTGTGATTTGACACTCTCAATGTAAAATACGATATTAGGAAAAATTAGGAGAATATTTTAAAATATTGGTTTGAGGGAGACTTTCTTAATCAAGACAGGTTGCCCAGAAGCAGAAAGAGAAAAATAGGTGTATTTGGTAATGAACCAGAGAAGTAAAGGAATAAGTAAATTTTAGAGTTATTAAAAAACCTATAAATTTTTTTAAATTAAAATATTCCCCAAAAATATGAAAAAGGGATTAAGGGACAAAGTAGTATTGGAAAGGAAATAAATTGTTGTATTTTGTAACAACTGATAGACATTCTATAGTATTGATTATTCAGGAAATACAGGAACAATCATATCATTTAGAATTATGAAGCAAAAAACCAGAACTGAAAAAAAATAGCAAAAAGTGGTTACTGTTGAGGGGCAGAACCCAAGAGTAAGAGATTGGGTAAGGATGAAATGTAGATGTTTTGTGTATTTTGTATCTATACATTGATTTTTATCTCTTTCTTATTTCCAATTTTATTGAGATATAGTTGACATATAGCATCCTGTAAGTTTAAATATAGTGATTTTATGTACATGTGTATTGCAAAATGATTACCACAACAAGCTTAGTTAACATATATCACCTATAACAACTCTTAAGATCTACTTAGGAACTTGTAAAGTATATAACACAGTATTGTTAACTGTAGTCATCATGCTGTACATTATATCCCCAGAAATTATTTATCTTTTAACTGAAAGTTTATACCTTTTGACCACTTTCATCCATTTCCCCAACCCCTACTGCCGGTAACCACCAATCTGTTCTCTGTTTCTATGAACTGTTTTTTAGATTCCACATATAAGTGAGATCATAAGTGTTTACCTTTCTCTGTCTGACTGATTTCACTTAGCATAATGCTCTCAAAGTCCATCTATATTGTTGCAAATGGCAAATTTTTTCTTTTTATGGCTGAATAATAACCCATTGTGTATCTCTCTGGGTGTGTATGTGTATTTTTATTACCCATTCATTTTTTGATGGATGCTTAGACTGTTTTCCATACCTTTGCTATTGTAAATTATGCTATAATGAACATGGGAATACAGAAGTCTCTTCAAGATAGTGATTTTTTTCATGCAAATATATATCCAAAAGTGCAATTGCTGGATAATATAATATCACAGTTTTATTTTTCATTATTTTGAGAAATATCCATATTCTTTTCTTGTAGTGGCTGCACCAATTTACACTTTCACTAACGATGTATAAGTGTTCTTTTTCTCCACATCCTCATCAGTATTTGCTATCTCTTTTTCATGATGGCCACTCTAACAGGTGTGAAATGACATCTCGTTGTGGTTTTGATATGCATTTCTCTGATGATTAGTGATCAGATCAGATCAGATCAGTCGCTCAGTTGTGTCTGACTCTTTGCGACCCCATGAATCACAGCATGCCAGGCCTCCCTGTCCATCACCAACTCCCAGAGTTCACTCAGACTCACGTCCATCGAGTCAGTGATGCCATCCAGCCATCTCATCCTCTGTCGTCCCCTTCTCCTCCTGCCCCCAATCCCTCCCAGCATCAGAGTCTTTTCCAATGAATCAACTCTTCTCATGAGGGGGCCAAAGTACTGGCGTTTCAGCTTTAGCATCATTCCTTCCAAAGAAATCCCAGGGCTGATCTCCTTCAGAATGGACTGGTTGGATCTCCTTGCAGTCCAAGGGACTCTCAAGAGTCTTCTCCAACACCACAGTTCAAAAGCATCAATTCTTCGGCGCTCAGCCTTCTTCACAGTCCAACTCTCACATCCATACATGACCACAGGAAAAACCATAGCCTTGACTAGATGAACCTTTGTTGGCAAAGTAATGTCTCTGCTTTTGAATATGCTATCTAGGTTGGTCATAACTTTCCTTCCAAGGAGTAAGCGTCTTTTAATTTCATGGCTGTAGTCACCATCTGCAGTGATTTTGGAGCCCAGAAAAATAAAGTCTGCCACTGTTTCCACTGTTTCCCCATCTATTTCCCATGAAGTGATGGGACCGGATGCCATGATCTTCGTTTTCTGAATGTTGAGCTTTAAGCCAACTTTTTCACTCTCCTCTTTCACTTTCATCAAGAGGCTTTTGAGTTTCTCTTCACTTTCTGCCATAAGGGTGGTGTCATCTGCATATCTGAGGTTATTGATATTTCTCCCGGCAATCTTGATTCCAGCTTGTGTTTCTTCCAGTCCAGCGTTTCTCATGATGTACTCTGCATATAAGTTAAATAAACAGGGTGACAATATACAGCCTTGATGTACTCCTTTTCCTATTTGGAACCAGTCTGTTGTTCCATGTCCAGTTCTAACTGTTGCTTCCTGACCTGCATACAGATTTCTCAAGAGGCAGATCAGGTGGTCTGGTATTCCCATCTCTTTCAGAATTTTCCACAGTTTATTGTGATCCACACAGTCAAAGGCTTTGGCATAGTCAAGAAAGCAGAAATAGATGTTTTTCTGGAACTCTCTTGCTTTTTCCATGATCCAGTGGATGTTGGCAAGTTGATCTCTGGTTCCTCTTCCTTTTCTAAAACCAGCTTGAACATCAGGAAGTTCACGGTTCACATATTGCTGAAGCCTGGCTTGGAGAATTTTGAGCATCACTTTACTAGCGTGTGAGATGAGTGCAATTGATGATTAGTGATACTGAGCACCTTTTCATGTACCTGTTAGCCATATGAATATCACCTTTGGAAAAAATGTTCAGGTCCTTTACCCACTTTTAAATATATTATTTGATTTCTTTGCTATTGAGGCTTATTAGTTCTTTACATATTTTGATTATTAACCTCTTATCAGGCTTATGGTTTGTAAATATTTTCTTCCATTTCCTAGGTTGCCTTCTTGCTTTGTTGATTGTTTCTTTTGTGTTGCAGAAGCTTTCTAGTTTGATATAATCCCACTTACTTATTTTTATGCTGTTTCTCAGGCTTTAAGGGTCTTATGTTTAAAATTATTGCCAATATTGATGAGATTTTTCTCTGTGTTTTCCTTGGGAGTTTTATGGTTTCAGGTCGTACATTTATTTACATCTGTATTCCATTTTGAGCTTGATTTTGTGAGTGATATGAGGTCTAGTTTCATTCTTTTCCATGTGAATATCCAGTTTTCCCAGCACTGTTTAATAGAGGGACTATCTTTTATCCATTGAGTATTCTTGGTTCCTTTGTCAAATATTAGTTGTCCATATATATTTACATGGGTTTATATCTGGGCTTTTGATCCTCTTTGATTTGGTCTAAGCATGTGTTTCTATGCCAGTGCAATACTGTTTTGATTATTATAGCTTTGTTACATAGTTGGAAATCAGGTCATGTGATGCCTCCAGCTTTGTTCTTCTTTCTCAGGATGCTTTAGCTATTGATGATCTTTTGTGGTTCCAAATGAATTTTAGGATTTTGTTTTATGCATTTGTAAAATGACATTGGAACTTTGGTAGAGATTGCATTGAATCTCTAGATGACTTTGGGTAGTATGGAAATTCTGACATTATTAATTCTTCTAATCCATGAATGTATGATGTCTCCATTTATTTCTGTCTCCTCTAAATTTATTCCTAAGTATTTTATTGTTTGTGTTGCTGTTATCAATGGAGTTGCCTTCTTTATTTCTTTTTCCAGTAATTCATTGTTAGTGTATAGGAACACTACTGCTTTTCATATGTTGATTTTTGTATTCTGCATCTTTAGTGAATTTGTTTATAAAAATTAACATTTTTAGCAGAGTCTTCAGGATTATATATATATATATATATAATTATTCATAGAGACAACTTTTTTCTTTCTGATTCTGATGCCTTTTTTTTTTTCCTTGCCTATTTGCTCTGCCTAAGACTTTCAGTACTATGTTGAATAGAACTGATGAGAGTGGCCACCCTTGTTTTATTCCTGATCTTAGAGGAAAAACTTTCAGTCTTTCACCACTGAATATGATTTAACTATGGGCTTGTCATATATAACCTTTATTATATTAAGTTCCTTCTATGCCAGGTTTATTGACTGTTTCTACTATGAATGAGTGCTGAATTTTGTGAAATACTTTCTCTGCATCTATTGAGACAATAATGTGATTTTTATTTCTTATTCTGTTAATGTTGTGTTTATTGCCTTGCATATGTTGAACCAACCTTGCATATGAGGGATGAATGCCACTTGATCATGGTATATAATTCCTTTAGTGTTGAATTTGGTTTGTTGGAATTCTGTTGAAAAATTTTGCATCTATATTCATTAGGTACATTACCCTATAGTTTTCTCTTCTTGTAGTACCCTTATATAGCTTTTATATCAGGGCAATGTTAACCTCATAAAATGAGTTTTGGAATGTTCACATCTCCATTTTTTAATAAGATTTGGAGAAGGATTGGTGTTAATACTTTTTTTTAAATGTTTGGTCAAATTTGCCAGGGAAACCACTGGCCTAGGGCTTTTCTTGGGAGGATTTTGATTCCTGACTCAGTATCCTTTCTTGTTTTGGTCTGTTCAGATTTTCTGTTTCTTCATGTTTCTATCTTAGTAGGTTGTATGTTTCTAGGAATTTATCCATTTCTCTTAAACTGTCCAATTTTTTGGCTACACTCAGGTGGCATTTTAAGTCAGTCTTTAGATTTGACTGTGCAATTTCCCTGGTGTTCTTGTTATGCTTCCTGATCAGATGGGTCCAGAAGCTATATACAGCCCTAGTCCGGACCTTGAATTGGCTTCCCATCCTGGGTCTGGGGCTGTAGGTAGGTTCCATCACTGGTACAACTCATTGACTGGGTGCTCAAATCAGGTAGGACTGCTCATCAGTCTTCCTGGCCAGACAGTGTCACCAGTTCAGCTCTGCACGTGGCAGAGCTACTGTTGGGCTTTCTGCTTGGGCACTGCTGCAGGCAGGGCTGTAGGGTGGTCTACAGTCTCCCAGAAGCTCTCAGTAGGCTTTTTGATTTTGCAGGACTGAGGGATAACTCAACAGTAGGTGGGGGTGGGGGGCATGAATGTGCTTCCCTGACTGGGTAAGGTTGCAGCAGACTCCAGGGTCAGCATGGCTTATTGACTAGGGACCCAAACATGCAGAATTTGCCCTGAGCTCCCTGATCAGATGGGGCTACTAACTGGGCTCTGAAGATGGTGATAGACACTCGCTGGGTTCTCTGCTCAAGTGCTACTATGAGTGGGAACATAGGATGGGGACTCAGCTTCCTGGGTGCTTTAGTTAGGCTTCTTGGTTGGGGAAAGCTGGGGGCTATATTCAGCAGTAGTTAGGACTTCTATTAATAATTAGCTTCCCTGCATGAATAGAGTGGCAGAACAGCTTGGCAGAATTGTACACTGAGTTCCCTATCCAGAGGGTCCAACCAGCCTGGCTCTGCAGATGGGCAAAGCCTCTGCTAGGGTATTTTCCTAGGCACCACTGCTAGGAGAAACACAGTCTGCCAAGATCTGAGTTCCCTGCTCCTCTTCTCCAGCTCAATTTGATCTCCAGTGATCAAATCCGACAGATTCTCCCCACAATACCTGTGAGACGAGACCCACATGGACCTCCCAGCAAGCAAACCACAATGATGGGGGAGTTAGATTTCCACCCTGGGCTCTCTTCTTCCTGCTGGAGAAACCATAAGCACTGGCGGCCCTCTCGGTGTAGTTCTCTGCCAACCTAGGAGAGGAGCAACAGTGTCAGAATGCAGCTAATCCTTTCAACCTCTAATGCGGTCCTTTTTGATCTCTGTGGTCCAGGGAGGTGCTTTAGCCTCACCAATGTATTCTGGGATTTTCACAAAAGTGTCTTGTCTATGTATATTTGCAAGTTGGTCTTGTGAGGGGAACTGAAGCTGGGGTTAACCTATCTTACTCGCCATATTGATGACATCACTTTAAAAAATAATTTTACTTATTTTATTTTTGGTTGTGCTGGATCTTCATTGTTGCGTGGGCTTTTCTCTAGTTGCTGAAAGCAGGAGCTGCTCTCTAGTTGTGGTATGCGTGCTTCTCATTGCAGTGGCTTGTCTTGTTGCAGAGCACAGGTTCTAGGGCATATGGGCTTCAGTAGTTGCAGCATGTGGGCTCAGTAATTGTGGCTCCTGGGCTCTAGAACACAGGCTCAATGGTTAGGGCACATCAGCTTAGTTGTTCTGTGGCATGTGGGATCTTCCTGTCTCCTGTATTGGCAGGTGGATTCTTTACCACTGAGCCACCAGGGAAACCCTGATGATACCACTTTTATCTCTGTTTCAATATAAATGTAATTTGTAGTAAAGTAATTATAAATTCAAGTTAAAGAAAAATAAAATGCAAGTTGGTCCAGATCATTCCTGAATTTATAACCCCTCAAAGGCTTATATTTTAACTCTCTCAGGCACTGCATGCCCCAGGGAGGCATTCATTTAACTACCTAGTTTGCACTAGTGCTCCTGTCTGAGTTATGGCACAAATAGCTGACAGCAGACCTGGAGTAAGTATTACCAAACAGCTGACCAACATCAATGGTCCAAAAACACTGGAAAATGTACCTTTTTCCTTGTGCAAACCCCAGTACACATCTTTTTAAAAATATAGAGATCACCAGTCCAGGTTCGATGCATGAGACAGGGTGCTCAGGGCTGGTGCACTGGGATGACCCTGGGGGATGGGATGGGGAGGGAGGTGGGAGGGGACTTCTGGATGGGGAACACATGTGCGCCTCTGGCTGATTCATGTCGATGATGACAAAAACCACTACAATATTGTAAAGTAATTAGCCTCCAAATAAATTAATTTTTAAAAATAGAGAGATCAGCAAAACCCTTGAAATTCAGAGATTTAATAAAAGTCTGGGTAAGATTTTGGTATCAATGGAATTTATCTGAAATTTCCTATCAGTATCCATCCTTTTTATGTTCTTCTGAGCTCTTGACATTGATTACATGTCTCAACTGGCCCTTTTCCTTATAGCTTATGGAAAAATTGATCTGGCTAAGGTGATGGATGGAGTCAAAGCTCTTGCAGGTGAGGGAGAAGTTAGTATAAACCTAGCATCCTAATTTTTATAGTAATTGCATTTTCTTCAGACCTTAATTAACTATATGATAATTCTGTCACTTAACTTCTATTTAATGTTTGTATGTCCAGGAGTATTTTCTTATGTATTTTCCACTATACATTTCATTTCTCTTATTTTGAGACACCAAAATCTATAATAAAAAGTGAAATGGATCTTTAGAAAAGACCCTGGTAACTTTCCAAAAGAAAGATGATAGGTTGTACATATTGATAGAATTGTTAGGATAAGCCATATACAGTTTCCTAATTGACAAGAGGGATATAATATCCATTTATTGTTGTTGTCCTTTTGAATGTGTTAGTACAGGCCTCCCAAGAAAGCAAAAGCCAAGGCAGAATTAAACATTAATGGACATTATTAGGGGGAAAGCCTGTGTAAGAGCAATAGGGAGGTGACCTAAAAAGCCTAGAGGCTCTCAGACTGTAATGCAAATGTGACACCTAAAGAGAGAAAGGAAGAAAAAGCTGAGTGGAAGCATCCTATATTGCCATTCAATCTAAGGAAGGTCTGCAAAGTCTTCAAGGAATCCTGTGGCCAAAGTCAGTCCCCTCTCCCCCAGGAATAGGCCTCCCTGAGTGCAGCATTCAATCACTGGGTAAGAGAAACCTGTTGGAGGCATGGCCTTAGTACAAAAACAGGGATGAATTCCAAAGCAGCAGCTGGGGCCCTTGGGTCAATTATGTTCTCTGCAGTTGGAAGTCCTAAAGGCGTGTTTTCATGGCCACCATTAAGAGTGCCCTCTTGTATCAGTCTTAGAGAACAAATTGTGTTTCTATGAGCAACGTTATCTCTGTGCACTTGGTCAGAGCTTAGTGACTGTTACTCCCCCAACCCATACTCATACTGTACTGGCATCATAAATTAGTTTCATTATTTGTAATCATTTGATTGCACTTATATTCCATGTGTGCCGTTATTTTAATATTTTTTATTAAGGAGGAAAAGTTGATATCAATGATATGAAACTTGTCCTGGAAAACATGGGGATTGAGCTCAAAAATAGAGAATACAAGGAATTGGTGAAAATTCTGTCATTTGATGGTAAACATTACAAATATCAGTATAATCAAAAAGAGCTTTAGCTTCTCTATCTGTGAGACCCTCTAAAATCCTTCTTTTTCCTAAGCTTCAGAAAATAGAAAGTCAATCTCAAAAAAATATTTTAGTGTCCATTTATACCTGAAGTGAATCCCTATACATGCAATTTTACTTTTAGATTGGGAAGCAACATCCTAATTATGATGACTCATGGGAAACAAAACCTGTATTTTGATGAATCATCTTATCAAGAGGAAAAAGAAGTGATTAATCTAGCATTTGTGGACAGAAGAAAAAGGTTGATAGTTTAGACATGAATAAAGGCAGGATTGGGGGGAAGGGATGTGCACATTGTAGAGTGCCTATTGTGCTAAACATCCCCAGTTTTCTCTAAAATTTTTTTATAGTAGAAATTTTTACTAAAAATCCTGAAAAGCCAGTTTTCCCTGAGAGGTGACTTAAATTCTACCTTTTCTTACAGATGATAACAAGGTCTTTCAAAACAGGTTGCTAGAAGCTGTGAAGTCTCTTAAAGGTAATTGAGAAGTATAATGAGAATGAAGACAAATGGGGGATCCTCATAATTATAGTTTCCAAGACATTAAATTAGTGAGGGCTTCCATCTCTCATATATACTGATTGCAAATTTATGCTTCCATTGAAGATCTAGCTTCAGTTTAGCAGCTGATCTACTTTATATCTAGAAAGTCTTCCACTTTTTGAAGATTTTTCCAAACTTTCAAGAAAAGAGATATCAAATTTCACATTTGCATAGAAAAAAATAGCAACAAAGATTAACGGTTATTCAGGGATTTTAATCAGCCACAGTAAAAAACTAAACTAAGAGCTGAATCATCAAATCATGGTGTTCAGAAGTAAAGAATGTTTGCCTCCAGAGCTAGAATTCTCTTAGCATTTATTCAATGCTATTTGAAACTTCGTATTATATGGGCTGGTCCCCAAGACAAGTCTCAAGGTAGTAACCCTAATTCTAATTTCATAGTCGATTTTCTTTATAGGCATAAAGTCCTTAGTCTCTTTACCAAAATTGTTGAGGGTTTTTCTTTTTCACATTTTAAAATAAACATTCTTAACCCTAGTAGATATGAAGGGGGGCTGCTCCCCAGGTGGCACTAGTGGTAAAGAATCTACCTCCCAATGCAGGAGACATAAGAAACTTGAATTCGATCCCTGGGTTGGGAAGATCCCCTGGAGGAGGGCATGGCAACCCACTCCAGTATTCTTGCTTGGAGAATCCCATGGACAGAGGAGTCTGCAGGCCACAGTCCATGGGGTCACAAAGAGTCAGACACAACTGAAGCAACTGAGCACACATGCCCACATATACAAAGGGGAGTCTGTGAGTAGGCTTTAAAGAATATATGACCTCCTTGAAATTATATGCCATCTTTGTGAGCACTGACATATAGTGTTCATGAAATTCACAACATGGTATGTGTCTCCAGAAGATTTACGTTTGGGGAGTTATGTAATTTTCTTCAGGGACTGTCTCTTTCCTTAGGTAAGAAAGTCAGTGTCAACAGCTTGAGTACTATACTGGACAATATGGGAATCAAGCTTACAGATGAGGAACTTAAGGATCTGACTCAGAATCTCCCTGTTGATGGTAAGCAAGTTTGGGGGTACTATGGCTAGATACTGGGAGAATTTAGGCATAAGCACTGTTGGCACAAAAGGTCCTAGGAAAAGGAACCTTAGGAATGGTAATCTACCCTGACAGTAATCAAGAAGCTGTAAATGTGGATGCAGCATGTAAGCAGCCAGTTATCAAAATCAACATGAAAATATTGCACTCTGTTTGTATGTCTTTATGTTCTCTACCTATATTATAGTCAGTAACAGACAGTCCTTCCACATTTTGAATAGAAAAAGGCAGGCTTTTTAGATAATGGTACTTCTGAATTTCTTTACATCACAATATATATGGGTTTCAAATATTACAGAACTATAAGTAAAATTCATATTATTGATATAACTTTTATGTTGAGGTTTTCTT
The DNA here is from genome assembly GCF_029407905.1 of Bubalus kerabau. NCBI lineage: Eukaryota > Metazoa > Chordata > Mammalia > Artiodactyla > Bovidae > Bubalus > Bubalus kerabau. The sequence goes on along the minus strand of NC_073627.1, from coordinate 17,582,269 downwards.
TCTAGTCCTCATGAAGGTGATAAAAATTAGGTAAAATTATAACATAGAATATATTATTCATTAAATATAAATATATTCTTCCATAGTCAATTGGCAATAGGATATTCTTTTCAACTTCACTGATATATAGTTGACATGTAACAATTTGATACACTTACATATTGCAAAATGCCATCACCTCACATAATTTTTTTGATGAGAACTTTTTTTTAACCGTTAAAAATTTTTATTTATTTATCTTTTCCTGTGCTGGGTCTTTCTTGCTACATGTGGGGCTTCTCTAGTTGCAGCGAGTGGGGACTACTCTCTAATTGCTGTGTATGGCTTCTCATTGTGGTGACTTCTCTTGCTGTGGAGTGTGGGCTTCAGCAGTTGTGGTGCATGGGCTTAGTTGCCTCATGACATGTGAAATGTTCCTGAACCAGAGATTGAACCTGTATCCCCTGCATTGGCAGGTGGATTCTTAAACAATGGACCACCAGGGAAGTCCTAGTGAGAACTTTTAAGATCTACTCTCTTAGCAACTTTTGTGTATATCATCCGTCCAATACTGTTAAATATAGTCACTTTGCTGTATATTCTATCCCCAGAGTTTCTCTGTCTTTGATTTTAGACAGTCTTTTCATTGCATCTTGAGAATATTGATTTGGTGTAAAAATTGGAGGGGGTGAGGGTTCATGAATGAACTTGAATGTCCAAATCTCTCCCCAGATTTGGGAACCTCTCAGTCTTTACTTCTTGAAATGAGCTTTCTACCCCTTTCTCCCTCTCTACTTATGGGTTTCCAGTATTGCACAGATTGTCTTTTTTAGCGGTATCTCATAGTTCGTGTAGGTTTTCTTCATTCTTTTTTATTCTTTTTTCTCCTTTAACTGGATAATTTCAAATGACCTATCTTCTATTAATACTTCATAGGTTCTCTCTTCTGCTTGATCAGGCTTCTGCTGATCTATTACATTTTTTCATTTTGTTCACTGTATTCTTCAGGTCCAGATTTTCTGTTTGGTTCTTTTTCATAATATCTACAGTGGAAACAGTGTCAGACTTTATTTTTGGGGGCTCCAAAATCACTGCAGATGGTGACTGCAGCCATGAAATTAAAAGACACTTACTCCTTGGAAGGAAAGTTATGACCAACCTAGATAGCATATTCAAAAGCAGAGACATTACTTTGCCAACAAAGGTCCATCTAGTCAAGGATATGTTTTTTCCTGTGGTCATGTATGGATGTGAGAGTTGGACTGTGAAGGAGGCTGTGCGCCAAAGAATTGATGGTTTTGAACTGTGGTGTTGGAGAAGACTCTTGAGAGTCCCTTGGACTGCAAGGAGATCCAACCAGTCCATTCTGAAGGACATCAGCCCTGGGATTTCTTTGAAGCGAATGATGCTGAAGCTGAAACTCCAGTACTTTGCCCACCTCATGTGAAGAGTTGACTCATTGGAAAAGACTCTGATGCTGGGAGGGATTGGGGGCAGGAGGAGAAGGGGACGACAGAGGATGAGATGGCTGGATGGCATCACTGACTCGATGGACGTGAGTCTGGGTGAACTCCGGGAGTTGGTGATGGACAGGGAGGCCTGGCATGCTGCGATTCATGGGGTCGCGAAGAGTCGGACACAACTGAGCAACTGAACTGAACTGATCACTATTAAGCCTCTTGTTTTGCTTTTTATTGTTTTCCTGATGTCAGTGACTTATCTTTCTGTGTTTTCTTATAACTTACTAAGCTTCCTTAAAACAACTATTTTGAAATCTTATTGGATAGATCACAGATGTTCATTTCTTTAGGATTGGCTACTGAAAAATTATTGTGTTCCTTTAGTGATGTGTTTCTTTGATTTTTCATGTTCTTTGAAGACTCGGGTTGCTGTCTTCACATTTAAAAAAAAAGCATAACTTCTTTCAGCCTTTATGGCTGGCTTCAGGAGAAATTCATTCATTAGAAGAGTCTGTACAGGTAGCTGCCTCTGTGTGTAGTGGCAAGTCTAAAGTCCCTGGAGATCAGCAGAACCAGAAATTTGGAGGAAAAACTGGACACAAAGTGGACAAGAGTGAGGATAAATGAATTCACAGAGACAGCCTGGGGTCCCTATCTATCTTTTCCCACTTCCAACTCCAACAACAGTTTTTACAAAAGAAACTTGCACCCTTTGCCATGAAACTGCATGCATGGCTGACCCAGGACTCAGAGAAGCAAAAGGAGGAGATTTGGCAGGAACTGGGAGAGCTGCAAGCCCAGCTGCTTCAGGCCAACAAAGGTGAACAAACCTGTAGATGGACAAAGACAAAATGGCAAGCTGTGGTGGTGCCTGGCCCTCTACATGACCTTTCAGTATGCAGTGGCTACTGCTTCACTTTTGCTTCCGAAATATCATGCAAGTTTCTCCATGGCCACCTCTACCTCAAAACCATACAGGACTGGCAAAACCAAATACTGGCAAGGATGTGGAGAAGCAGGAATTCTCAAACACTGCTGGTAGGAATGCAAAATGGTACGGCCACTTTGGAAGACAGTTTGGTGGTTTCTTACAAAACTAAACATACTCTTACCATACAACCCAGCAATCATGTTCCTTGGTATTTATCCAACAGAGATGAAAACAACAGAGATGAAAGCCACTTTATTCATATTGCCAAAATTTAGAAGCAACCAAAATGTACTTCAGTAGATAATGGATAAGTAAACTGTGGTTACAGTTACCGTTCAATCGCTCAGTCATGTCCAGCTGTTTGCAACCCCATGGACTACAGCACTCCAGGCCTCCCTGTCCATCACCAACTCCCAGAGTTTACTCAAACTCATGTCCATTGAGTTGGTGATGCCATCCAATCATCTCATCCTCTGTCATCCCCTTCTCCTCCTGCCTTCAATCTTTCCCAGCATCAGGTACATCTAGATAATGAAATATTTTTCAGCACTAAAAGGAAATGAGCTATTACACAATGAAAGGACATGGGGGAATCTTCAGTGCATATTACTAAGTGAAAGAAGTCAATCTGAAAAGGCTATATGCTGTATGATTCCAACTCTGTGATATTTGGAGAAAAGCAAAACCATGGAAACAATATAAAGATCAATATTTGCCAGAAAGAGAGGGAGGAGGAGAGATGACTAGAAAGTACACAGAGGATTTTTAGGGTGGTTAAAATACTCTATATAATATTATAATGATGGATATAATATATTATAACTTTGTCCAAACCAATGGAATATATGACATCAAGAGGGAATCCTAAGGTAAACTATGGAGTTTGGATCATCATGATGTGTCAGTGTAGGTTCATCCTTAGTTAAAAAAAAAAAAGTACCACTCTGGTGAATGATGTTGTTAATGGAGGAGGCTGTGCATGTGTCGGGGTAGGGGGTATATGGGAATCTCTGTACCTTCTTTTCAAAGTTTTGTTGTAAACCTGAAACTGCTCTAAAAAAATAAAGTATTTTTTAAAAAACCATAAATTATAAATTAATAAGTAAAGCCATACAGGGAAGGAAATTCTTAGAAATGTAGTCTCAACTTGCTGCTGCTGCTGCTAAGTCGCTTCAGTCGTGTCCGACTCTGTGCGACCCCACAGACGGCAGCCCACCAGGCTCCCCCGTTCCTGGGATTCTCCAGGCAAGAACACTGGAGTGGGTTGCCATTTCCTTCTCCAATACATGAAAGTGAAAAGTGGAAGTGAAGTCTCTCAGTCGTGTCCAACTCTTCGTGACCCCATGGACTGCAGCCTACCAGGCTTCTCCGTCCACAGGATTTTCCAAGCAAGAGTACTGGAGTGGGGTGCCATTGCCTTCTTAGCTAAATTGAAATCACTATGGTCAATAAAGATACTAATAATAATATTACTCATGGAAAATCTTGGTATTATACACTTTTTTCTTGTTCCTACATTGTCTCTTTCAGAAGCGGGGAAGGTTCATATAAATAACCTGGACAATACTCTAGAAAGATTTGGAATTGCCCTCACAGAAGAGGAACTTGCAAAGCTGTCAGAAGACCTACAAATTGATCGTGAGCACTGTTTTACTTCTGGTTCTTAAAAAATAAATTTAATCGACATGTTAGAAAGGTTGGAAAGGATTCCAGTATTAAAGTCAGAATAAATCTTGGATCTGTATTACAGTTCATCCAACATCAGCATCTATTTTCCCTCTCCATACCAAGAATTGCAGAGGGTGCTGTCAAAGCTCTAATACATCTATAAGAAAGCAAAAATAATAAGGATATGAAAAATTACATAGAGAGAAATCAGCAGGCCCATTCCTTTGTTCATCCCTCTGTCTCCCGAAATTCATTCTAAAATAAATTCAAAGATTCTCCTCGTAGTGCATGAGGCCTCCTCAGTCCATCTGCCTCTTTGGTATCTTCTCTCATTTGTTTCCTCTTCAGACCATGTTGAGCTACTGGTGCTTTCACGCACAGGACATACCTCTAGACTTTTATCTTCTCTCAGTCTCTCCTGCATGTGAAGCCCTTTCTATCTGTATTTCTGACGCAGCCTGACTAATACATTAATCTAGTTAATGCACTACCTCCTGCAGGAAGCAATCTTAGGACATACCGGACTAGCTTAGAGATCCCTTCCTCAACTGTATGTTCATACATGAAGTAAAGTTACCAGAATACTGGGCCAACTCGAATGGTATCTTCAACGTATAATGGCTTCCAAAACACGAGGAAAAGTATACTTTTCCTGACCCAGATGCTGAAATATGACACCTCTGTATTAATGAAAGTCACCTTAATTCCCTGAGATCCAAGCATTTAATAAATGGTCTTAGTTAAAAATGTTTTTAATGGAATCATTTCCACAAAATATACGTCTTGAGTTTGTTTTCTGAACTTGTGACATTATCTTCATTGAGCTTTTTCTTGTAGCTAATGGGAAAGTTGATCTGAAGGAGGTGATGGATGGAGTAAAAGCCACTACAGGTAGGTGACAAATAATAAATCTAAGATATTTAAATTTACTATAATTATATTTCACCACTATCTCTTAATTGCCATGTTAGTTGTGGCACTGATCTCTTTATTTGTTAAATGTTATACTAATTGCTAGCAATTCACCTATTTTCTGGCATATTTTTAATATTAGTTTCAGGCATACTGTATAGATTCATTAAAAGTCATTACAAAATAATGGCTATAATTCCCTTGCTGTAAAATATATCCTTGTTGCTTGTCTACTTTATACATAGTAGTTCATATTTATTAATTCCATAACCCTGTTATGACCTTCCCCCATTCCGTCTCCCTACTGATACCGACTAGTTTGCTTTCTAGATCTGTGAGTCTGTTTCTGTTTTGCTGTATACATTTGTTTTATTTTCTAGATTTCACTTATAAGTGATATCATACAGTATTTGTCTTTCCTTATTTCACTAAGCATAATATTCTCTAGGTTCGTCTACATTGCTACACATGGTAGACTTTTATTCTTTTTATGGCTGAAATACTCCATTGTATATGTACCACATATTTTTTTATCTGTTCCTCTATTGATGGACATTTGGGTTACTTCCATATCTTGGCTGTTGTAAATAATGCTGCTATGAACACTTTTCAGATTTTTCCAGATGTATATCCAGGAGTGGAATTGCTGGATATTATGATAGTTCTATATTCAGTTTTTTTTTTAGGAACCTCCATATCATTTTTCAAACTGTCGGTACCAATTTGTATTCTCATCAACAGTGAACAAGTGTTTCATTTTCTCTATGTCCTCTCCAATATATTATTTGTAGACTTTTTGATGATAGTCATTCTGACAGGTATAGGTGATCTCACTGTGACTTTGACTTGCATTTCTCTAATATAGTGATGTTGAATATCTTTTCATGTGCCTTTATTTGTATATGTCATTTAAGGCCACTGTTTCTTTATTGATTTTCTGTCTGGGTGATCAGTCTATTGATGTAAGTGGGCATTAAAGTCCCCTAGTATTATTTATTATTGTCAATTTCTCCCTTTATGTCTTTTGGCATTTGCTTTATGTATTTTGGTTCTCCTGTATTGGGTGTATATATGTTAACAAGTATAATATCCTTTACTTGTATTGATCCTTTTATCATTATATGATGTCCTCCTTTGTCTTTTATTATAGACTTTGTTTTAAAGGCTAATTTGTCTGATATGAGTATTGCTACCCTGGCTTTTTTTTTCATTTCCATTTGCATGAAATATCTCTTTCCATACCCTCACATTCAGTCTGTGTGTCATTAGCTCTGAAGTGAGTATCTTGTAAGCATCATATACAATGATGTTGAGCTTTTAATCTAATCAACCACTCTAAGTCTTTTGATTGGAACATTAGTCAATTGACATTTGAAGTAATGTTGATAACTATGTGCTTATTACCATTTTATTACTTGCTTTTCCAGTTGTCATGTAGTTCTCTGTTCATTTCTTTTTCATTGTTTCTTCCTTTGTGATTTGATTTCTTTTTTTAATTATATACTTTTGAACAGCCCATGGTTTCATTAGTGTTTCTTTTTAAAAAAATATTTATTTATTTATTTATTTGACCACACCAGATCTTAGTTGTGGCACACAGGATCTTTAATCTTTTTTGCAGCATGCGAGATCTTTAGTTGAGGCATGCAAACTCTTAGTTATGACTTGTGGGATCTAGTTCCCTGACCAGGGCTCAAACCAGAGTCCTCTGTATTATAAGCATGGAGTTTTAGCCACTGAACCACCAGGGAATTCCTTGATGATTTTCTTTAGTGGTGTCCTTGTGGCCTTTCATTTTAATTTTTTATGTCTACTGTATGCCTTTGTGGTTGCCATGGGGTTCATATATGGTGACCTGTAACCATGTACAATTACTTGTTTTCAATTGGTTATCATTTAGGTTCAAACACATTTTTTAAAAAAAATCTACATTTTTAACTCTTCTCTCCCACATTTTGTGTATTTGATGTCACATTTTACATCTTCATGCTTATACCTCAATTGTTTATTGTACTCACAGTTGCTTTTATAATTTTTTGTCTTTAAATCTACACACTGGTTTATTTAAGTGGTAGATCCTCAGTCTTCACTATATATTTGCCTTCTTTCCACTTAGGTGAGGCCCTTTTATGTTTCTTGTAGAGTAGTCTTAGTATTGATAAACCCTTTTAGTTTTTCCTTGACTTAGAAGTTCTTAACCTCTCCTTCTATTCTAAGTGATAATTTTTCTGGGTAGACTACTGTAGGTCACAGGATTTCCCTTTTGGCGTTTTGAATACAGCATGTCACTCCTTTCTGGCCTCCTAAGTTTCTGCAGAGAAAATTAGCTGATAGCCTTATGGAGATTCCCTTTATTTGTCTCTTTCTCTCTGTTTTTTAATATAAATTTGCTGCCTTTAAATTTGTATTTTTATATTTAACTTTTCCCATTTTAATTACAATAAAATGGTATGTGGGTCTTGGTGTGGGTCTGTTTGGGTTCTTCTCATTTGGGACCCTCTGTCCTTCCTATATCTGGATATCTGTTTCCTTCTTTGAGTTTGGAAAGTTTTCAACCATGATTTACTCAAATACATCTTTGATCCCCTTCTTTCTCTCTCTTCTCCTCCTGGGACCCCTATAATGTGAATGTTGGTATGCTTAATGTTATCCCAGAAATCTCTTAAATGATTTTCATTTTTTAAAAATTGTTTTTCTTTTCACTGTTCTGAATGGATGATTTCCATTAGTCTATCTTCCAGTTCACTTATGCATTTTTCGGTTTCATTTAGTCTGCTATTCAACCCTTTTAGTGTCTTTTACTTCAACTACTTCTCATTTCTGAGTAGATCTTTTTATATTTTCTAGTTTCTTGTTAAAATTTGGTGGAATTTTCTTTTATCTGTTCTTTTCTCTAATTTGGTTCAGTTCAGTTCAGTCGCTCAGTTGTGTCTGACTCTTTGTGACCCCATGAAGCGCAACACGCCAGACCTCCCTGTCCATCACCAACTCCCGGAGTTTACCCAAACTCATGTCCATTGAGCCGGTGATGCCATCCAACCATCTCATCCTCTGTCATCTCCTTCTCCTCCTGCCTTCAATCTTTCCCAACATCAGGGTCTTTTCAAATGAGTCAGCTCTTTGCATCATGTGGCCAAACTATTGGAGTTTCAGCTTCAACATAGTCCTTCCAATGAACACTCAGGACCGATTTCCCTTAGGATGGACTGGTTGGATCTCCTTGCAGTCCAAGGGATTCAAGAGTCTTCTCCAACACCACAGTTCAAAAGCATCAATTCTTCTGTGCTCAGACCTCTTTATAGTCTAACTCTCACATCCATATATGACCACTGGAAAAACCATAGCTTTGACTAGATGGACCTCTGTTGGCAAAGTAATGTCTCTGCTTTTTAATATGCTGTCTAGGTTGGTCATAACTTTCCTTCCAAGGAGTAAGCGTTTTTTGATTTCATGGCTGCAATCACCATCTGCAGTGATTTTGGAGCCCAGAAAAATAAAGTCTGCCACCATTTCCCCATCTATTTGCCACGAAATGATGGGACCGGATGCCGTGATCTTAGTTTTCTGAATGTTGAGCTTTAAGCCAACTTTTCCACTCTCCTCTTTCACTTTCATCAAGAGGCTCTTTAGTTCTTCTACACTTTCTGCCATAAGGGTGGTGTCATCTGCATATCTGAGGTTATTGATATTTCTCCCAGCAATCTTGATTCCAGCTTGTGCTTCCTCCAGCCCAGCATTTCTTATGATGTACTCTGCTGCTATTGCTGCTAAGTCGCTTCAGTCGTGTCCAACTCTGTGCGACCCCATAGACGGCAGCCCACGAGGCTCCGCCGTCCCTGGGATTCTCTAGGCAAGAACACTAGAGTGGGTTGCCATTTCCTTCTCCAATGCATGAAAGTGAAAAGTGAAAGGGAAGTCGCTCAGTCGTGTTCAACTCTTAGAGACCCCATGGACTGCAGCCTACCAGGCTCCTCCATCCATGGGATTTTCCAGGCATATAAGTTAAATAAGCAGGGTGACAATATACAGCCTTGACGTACTCCTTTTTGTATTTGGAACCAGTTTGTTGTTCCATGTCCAGTTCTAACTGTTGCTTCCTGACCTGAATACAAATTTCTCAAGAGGCAGGTCAGGTGGTCTGGTATTCCCATCTCTTTCAGAATTTTCCACAGTTTATTGTGATCCACACAGTCAAAGGCTTTGGCATAGTCAATAAAGCAGAAATAGATGTTTTTCTGGAACTCTCTTGCTTTTTTGATGATCCAGAGAGTGTTGGCAATTTGATCTCTGGTTCCTCTGCCTTTTCTAAAACCACCTTGAACATCTGGAAGTTCACGGTTCACAGACTGTTGAAGCCTGGCTTGGAGAATTTTGAGCATTACTTTACTAGCGTGTGAGATGAGTGCAATTGTGCGGTACTTTGAGCATTCTTTGGCATTGCCTTTCTTTGGGATTGAAATGAAAACTGACCTCTTCCAGTCCTGTGGCCACTACTGAATTTTCCATATTTGCTGGCATATTGAGTGCAGCACTTTCACAACATCATCTTTCAGAATTTGAATTAGCTCCACTGGAATTCCATCACCTCCACTAGTTTTGTTTGTAGTGATGCTTTCTAAGGCCCACTTGACTTCACATTCCAGGATGTCTGGCTCGAGGTGAGTGATCACACCATCGTGATTATCTGGGTCGTTAAGATCTTTTTTGTACCGTTCTTCTGTGTAGTCTTGCCACATCTTCTTAATATCTTCTGCTTCTGTTAAGTCCCTACCATTTCAGTCCTTTATTGAGCCCATCTTTGCATGAAATATTCCACTGGTAGCTCTAATTTTCTGGATAAGATCTCCAGTCTTTCCTTTTCTATTGTTTTCCTCTATTTCTTTGCATTGATAGCTGAGGAAGGCTTTCTTATCTCTCCTTGCTATTCTTTGGAACTCTGTATTTAAATGGGTATATCTTTCCTTTTCTCCTTTGCTTTTCACTTCTCTTCTTTTCACAGCTATTTGTAAGGGCTCCTCAGACAGCCATTTTGCTTTTTTGCATTTCTTTTTCTGGGGGATGATCTTGATTCCTGTCTCCTGTACAATGTCATGAACCTCTAATTTGGTTAACATTTTTATTACAAAATCTTTGAATTCTTTATCTAGTAAATTATTTATGTCTGTTTCATTATTTTCTCAAGAATTTCCCCCTGCTCTTTCAATTGAGACCACTTCCTCTGCCTTTTTATTTTGCTTAACTTTCTCTATGTCTATGAATTTAGGTGAAACAGTTGTCTGTTGAGGTCTCTAAGTGGTGTCCTATTTGGGAGTGTCCCTATACAGACTGCATGTTCCCAATGCATTTGGTAGGAGAGCTGGATTTGACATGGATGCAAAGTCAGGTCTTTCCTCAGGGTGTGCTAGCAGCTATCACCTTGATGAGGGGATGCATGGAGATGGAATGGGTAGAGCTGGAGCTAGGTGTGAAGTGAAAACTCCTCTCTATTCAGTGGTCCTTCATAGCCTTATTGGGATTGGAGTCTGATCCCAAAATGCTGGAGCTAAAAGCCCTGACGGTTGGTTCTAAGTGAATGCTTTTACTTCTCCCAGTACTGGAACTCTTGCGGCAAAAGGGGTACTGCTGAAGCAAAGGGATCCTTGCATGCTCTCAGCTCATGTACGCTGAAGACAGAGATCCAAGTTTTCTCCAGTGAGCTGCCTATGCAGGAGCCGACAGTTGTTTCATTTGTTCTGTTCAGACACAACCTGTGTACAATTCCCCTTTGTCTCTCAGCTGATCACTGCTCCCAGTCGCCACTCCCCCTGCCTCTTGTGGGTATGCACCACAAGGTAGGCAGGCTCATATGGACTCTCAGCATATATTAGTGTGTGAGCTATGGTGGAGCAACTACCATCAGAGTTCTATGCTGCCTCAGATGTGCTGCTTGAGTAAGTGCCAACAATGGTCACTGCCAACCAACCCAGGCTGTACCCTAGGTCACCAGTGTGTGACACAGTTAAGTTTTCTCCCCAGGCATGGCAGCCCTAAATCCTGTGCCATGCTGCAACATAGACCACGCAGATTGGAGTGTTCACTCAGTTCATGCTGGTGTGCACACCAAGGGAAACCCAGCAAGCACTAGAGTAGTCTTCTAACTGCCCTCTTCCCCCTGACTAGGAGGCAAGGCATTGTGTGTGTGCTTGCTCCTCATGAGCAGAGTCCAGGCTTCCTATAGCCCTTCTGTTAGTCCCAGCTGTCCTCCAACTACCTCCCATGTTTAGGAACACAGGGCTGGGGCTCCCAATCTGTGTGTCTTGCCACACACCCACCAAGGTGGGTCTTTGTCCGTGTATTCTCCCTTTTTCCTCTGAGTTCCCTCCCAGGCGCACAGGTCCTGATCTGATCACTCTTCTTCTCTTCTTACCTGATTGCATGTGGGTCTTTCTTACAACCATGGCTGTACAAGAGTCTTTCTGCCAGTTTTCAGTTAGCTTTCAGTGAGAATTGTTCCACATATAGATTAAAAAAAATTTTTTATTGCAGTATAGTTTATTTGGGGCTTCCCAGATTGCACTTCCCTGGTGGCTCAGAGAGTAAAAAATTTGCCTGCGAAGCAGGAGACCTGGGTTCGATCCCTGGATTGGGAATATCCCCTGGAGGAGGTCATGACAACCCACTCCAGTATTCTTGCCTGGAGAATCCCCATGGACAGAGGAGCCTGGCAAGCTACAGTACATGGGGTTGCAAAGAGTCAGACACGACTGAGCGGCTAAGCACAGGTGGCACTAGTGGTAAAGAACCTGCCTGCCAATGTAAGAAACATAAGTGATGCAGGTTCAAGCCCTGGGTCGGGAAGATTCCCTGAAGGAGGGCATGGCAATCCACTCCAGTATTCTTGCTTGGAGAATCCCTTGGACAGAGGAGCCTAGCAGGCTACAGTCCATAGGGTCGCAAAGGATCTGACATGATTGAAGTGACTTAGCAGCAGCAATAGCAGCAGCATGGTTGATTTACAATGCTGTGTTAGTGTCTGCTATACAGCAAAGTTAATAAGGTATACTTATACATATACCCACTGTATTGTTCATGTGTTCATGGGGGAAGGTGACTTCCATGTCCTCTTACTCTGCCATCTTGATCGATTCCTCTTATTTTGCTTTTTTCTTTGTTACAACAACCAAGCTCTATATTAGTTTTCAATAAAATAAAGTAAAAATAAAGTGAAGTAAAACTTTAGTGAAAACTCCAGATAATTAACAAAGATGAGACGAACAGATATTACCTTGATACAATTTTTTGAATAAGTAAATTATTTACAATATTCTAATTGAATAGAGAAATAAATAATGTAGATTTCACTGATTTCAGAGCTGCCCTGACATTGTCATCATGATTATGCCTTCCTTTATTAGCATTTAGAGCACAAATTACTTTTCTGTGAGTGTCATACTCAGTGTACTCAGAGGGGTCTCATCGGCCTTTGCTCTTCATTCTATGTCTATTCATACCACATAGCCAAAGACGAATCTTCCCTATTTGGAACCATAACATGAACTTTTAAATTCATACATGCAGTGTTGTCTATCTTCTTTAAGGAGGGGAAGTTGATGTCAGAGATGTGAAAACCACTCTGAAAAACATGGGAATAGAGCTCACAGATAAAGAATACTTGAAACTGTTGAAAAATCTGCCTTTCAATGGTAAGCATTTCAAATATTGATATGACCTTAAAGGGTTCTTTAAGCTTTTATTTATCTATTTATTTTTGGAAAACTGAAACTATTACCATTTGCTAAGATGCAAAAAATAAAAAAGTAAGAACTCTACTCAAAATAATCTAAATGTTCATTTATTCCTGAGAGAAATTCCCATCTATGCAGTTGCCTTTTAGTTTTAGAGTAAAGTGTCCCCATCATGTTGAATCATGCTATCAAGGGGAAGAAATTTCAGAGGTTACCCTTATCTCTCAAGTACCTGTAGGTGATTTGAGAAACTAAAAAAGGAAAATATGTAATGCCAAACTAGAAGGGAATGAAAGGTAAGAGGTGGAATCACATCAAAAAAGAGTTCTGTATATTATACGATACCTGCATGTTAACATTTTGATAAACTTTCCCTAATTTTCTTTCAAAATTGATTTTGGCAAATCATGAAAGTCCTAGCTTTACTGAAATAATTTTAGCTAATAGCCACGTAATTTCTCTATGACCTAAATTTTGCCCTTTTTTTGGTAGATGATAACAAGGTCTTTAAGAACAGATTGCTGAAAGGTGTGAAGTCTTTTAAAGGTGAGTGACAAACATAAGCCCTCTTACACAGGGCTGGGAAATACTCTTGGAGGGCACAAACAGAACCTTGTGCACCAGGACCCAAGAGAAAGGAGCAGTGACCCACAAGAGACTGACCCAGACTTGCCTCTGAGTGTCCAGGAGCCTCCAGCAGAGATGTGAGTTGGTGGTGGCCTGCTGCAGGGTTGGGGGCACTGAGTGTAGCAGTGCATACATGGGATCTTTTGAAGGAGGTCACCATTATCTCCACTACCTCCACCATAGTTTGGCCCCAGGTAAATAGCAGGGAAGGAATACAGCTCCACCCACCAACAGAAAATTGGATTAAAAATTTACTGAGCAAGGCCCCGCCCATCAAAACAAGACCCAGTTTCCCTCTCAGTCAGTCTCTCCCATCAGGAAGCTTCCATAAGCCTCTTGTCCTTCTCAATAACAGAAAACTAACCAATCTAATAACATGGACCACAGCCTTGTTTAACTCAATGAAACTATGAGCCATGCCGTGTAGGGCCACCCAAGACAGATGGGTCATGGTGGAGAGTTCTGACAAAATGTGGTCCACAGGAGAAGGGAATGGTAAACCGCTTAAGTATTCTTGCCTTGAGAACCCCATGAACAGTATGAAAAAGCAAAAAGATAGACACTGAAAGATGAACTCCTCAGGTTGGTAGGTGCCCAATATGCTACTGGAGATCAGTGGAGAAATAACTCCAGAAAGAATGAAGAGATGGAGCCAAACCAAAAACAACACCCAATTGTGGATGTGAAGGTGATGGAAGCAAGGTCCGATGCTATAAAAAGCAATATTGCATAGGAACCTGGAATGTTAGGTCCATGAATCAAGGCAAATTGGAAGTGGTCAAACAGGAGATGGCAAGAGTGAATGTCGACATTCTAGGAATCAGTGAACTAAAATGGACTGGAATGGGTGCATTTAACTCAGATGTTCACTACATCTACTACTGTGGGCAAGAATCCCTTAGAAGAAATGGAGTAGCCATCATAGTCAAAAAAGAGTCTGAAATGTAGTACTTGGATGCAATCTCAAAAATGACAGAATGATTTCTGTTCATTTCCAAGGCAAACCATTCAATATCACAGTAATCCAAGTCTATGCCCCAACCAGTAATGCTGGAGAAGCTGAAGTTGAATGGTTCTATGAAGACCTACAAGACCTTTTAGAACTAACACCCAAAAAAGATGTCCTTTTCATTATAGGGAACTGGAATGCAAAAGTAAGAAGTCAAGAAACACCTGGAGTAACAGGCAAATTTGGCCTTGGAGTACAGAATGAAGCAGGGCAAAGGCTAATAGAGTTTTGCCAAGAGAACGCACTGGTCATAGCAAACACCCTCTTCTAACAACACAAGAGAAGACTCTACACAGGGACATCACCAGATGGTCAACACCAAAATCAGATTGATTATATTCTTTGCAGCCAAAGATGGAGAAGCTCTATACAGTTAGCAAAAACAAGACCAGGAGCTGACTGTAGTTCAGACCATGAACTCCTTATTGCCAAATTCAGACTTAAATTGAAGAAAGTAGGGAAAGCCACTAGACCATTCAGGTATGACCTAAATCAAATCCCTTACAATTATACAGTAGAAGTGAAAAATAGATTTAAGGGTCTAGATCTGATAGACAGAGTGCCTGATGAACTATGGATGGAGGTTCGTGACATTGTAGAGCAGACAGGGATCAAGACCATCCCCAAGAATAAGAAATGCAAAACAGCAAAATGGCTGTCTGAGAAGGCCTTACAAATAGCTGTGAGAAGAAGTGAAAAGCAAAGGAAAAAAGGAACGATATACCCATTTGAATGCGAAGTTCCAAAGAATAGCAAGGAGAGATAAGAAAGCCTTCTTCAGTGATCAGTGCAAAGAAATAGAGAAGTCTTTTCCCATAGAATGGGAAAGACTAGAGATCTCTTCAAGAAAATTAGAGATACCAAGGGAATATTTCATGCAAAGATGGGCTCAATAAAGACAGAAATGGTATGGACCTAACAGAAGCAGAAGATATTAAGAAGTGGCAAGAATAAACAGAAGAACTGTACAAAAAAGATCTTCACAACCCAGATAATCATGATGGTGTGATCACTGACCTAGAGCCAGACATCCTGGAATGTGAGGTCAAGTGGGCCTTAGGAAGCATCACTACGAACAAAGCTAGTGGAGGTAATGGAATTCCAGTGGAGCTATTTCAAATCCTGAAAGATGATGCTGTGAAAGTGCTGCACTCAATATGCCAGCAAATTTGGAAAACTCAGCAGAGGCAATAGGACTGGAAAAGGTCAGTTTTCATTCCAGTCCCAAAGAAAGGAAATGCCAAAGAATGCTCAAACTACCACACAATTGCACTCATCTCACATGCTAGTAAAGTAATGCTCAAGATTCTCCAAGCCAGACTTCAACAATACATGAACCATGAACTTTCAGATGTTCAAGCTGGTTTTAGAAAAGGCAGAGGAACCAGAGATCAAATTGCCAACATCTGCTGGATCATTGAAAAAGCAAAAGAGTTCCAGAAAAACATCTGCTTCTGCTTTATTAACTTTGACTGTGTGGATCACAATAAACTGTAGAAAATTCTGAAAGAGATGGGAATAGCAGACCACCTGACTTGCCTCTTGAGAAATCTGTATGCAGGTCAGGAAACAACAGTCAGAACTGGACATGGAACAACAGACTGGTTCCAAATAGGAAAAGGAGTACATCAAGCCTGTATATTGTCACCCTGTTTATTTAACTTATATGCAGAGTACATCATGAGAAACTCTGGGCTGGAGGAAGCACAAGCTGGAATCAAGATTGCTAGGAAAAATATCAGTAACCTCAGATATGCGGATGACACCATCCTTATGGCAGAAAGTGAAGAAGAATAAAGAGCCTTTTGATGAAAGTGAAAAAGGAGAGTGAAAAAGTTGACTTAAAACTCAACATTCAGAAAACTAAGATCACGGCATCCGGTCACATCACTTCATGGCAAGTAGATGGGAAACAGTGGAAACAGTGGCAGACTTTATTTTTCTGGGCTCCAAAATCACTGCAGATGGTGACTGCAGCCATGAAATTAAAAGACGCTTGCTCCTTGGAAGGAAAGTTATGACCAACCTAGACAGCATATTAAAAAGCAGAGACATTACTTTGCCAACAAAGGTCCATGTAGTCAAGGCTATGGTTTTTCCAGTGGTCATGTATGGATGTGAGAGTTGGACTATAAAGAAAGCTGAGCACCTAAGAATTGATGCTTTTGAACTGTGGTGTTGAAGAAAACTCTTGAGAGTCCCTTGGACTGCAAGGAGATCCAACCAGTCCATCCTAAGGGAAATCGGTCCTGGGTATTTATTGGAAGGACTGATGTTGAAGCTGAAACTCCAATTCTTTGGCCACCTGATGCGAAGAGCTGACTCATTTGAAAAGACTCTGACGCTGGGAAGAATTGACTGTGAGAGGAAAAGGGGACGACAGAGGATGAAATGGTTGGATGGCATCACTGATTCAATGGACATGAGTTTGGGTAAACTCCGGGAGTTGGTGATAGACAGGGAAGCCTGCCATGCTGCGTTCTATGGGGTTGCAAAGAGTCGGACACAAATGAGTGGCTGAACTGAACTGAGAAACATAATGAGAACACAAATGAATATGAGATCCCCATAATATTCTTTTTCCAAGATACTGAATTTGCAAATGCCACCATCTGTCATGTATACTAATTACAAATTTGTACTTTTTTAGCATTTAGTCTATATTTTGCAGATGAATCTCATGTTCTGTCTTAGAAGTCCCATATTCTCTTGTGATTTTCCAAACTTTTTTAGGAAAAGATATACCACATTTCAAGTTTGTATAGCAAAAATATAGCAGTGATTCAGGGAATTTAGTAAGATGCAAAAAAAAAAAAAAAACTAAATGGAGTTTTCATTCATCAAAGGTTATATTAAATACTGTTTAGAAGTAAAGAATATTAGCCCCCAGAACCAGAATTCCCTGAGCATTTATTGAACTTCATTTAAAACTTTATATTGTATAGACTAGTCCCCAAGACAAGTTTCAGAAGAAGTGGACTTGTTTTTTTTTTTAATAAGGTATAGTTGATGTACAGTTTTATATGTTTTAGGTGTACAACATAGTGATACACAATTTTTTAAAGTTATATTCATTTAGAGTTATTATTGGGCTTCCCTCATAGCTCAATTGGTAAAGAATCTGCCTGCATGGTTGGGAAGATCCCCTGGAGAAGAAAAGAGCAACCCACTCCAGTATTCTTGCCTGGAAAATCTCATAGACAAAGGAGCCTGGTGGCTACAGTCTATGGAGCCATAAGAGTTGGACACGACTTAGTGATTAAACCACCACAGAGTTATAAAATATTAGCCATATTCCCTGTGATGTACAATATTTCCTTGTAGCTTACTTATTCTATACATAATGGTTTCTAACTCTTAGCCCCTTACCCCCAAATTGTCCCTCCTCTTTTCCCTCTCCTCATTGGTAACCAAGAAATGTCCTTAATTCTAACTTCATAGTTTACATCCTTGAAGGTTTAAAATATTTGGTCTCTGTGCTAGAATTGTTGAACATTAGTTAATTTGTATTTTTCACTTTAGAGCAAATATCCTTAACCTTAGGTTAGTAGGCATTGAGGGAATTCTTGAATAGGCTTTTTAGTGGGTACATAACCTGCCTAAAATACTGTATAAACTTTATGAGTAATGATATACTGCTCAATTCACAATGGGGTATATGGTATCAAAAAAGTTAAAGAAACTTTTCTTTTGGAATCATTTAATACTCTATGGTCTTCTGTTACTTTTCTTAGGTGGGAAAGTTAATATCAAGAACCTGGACACCATTCTGAGCAATCTGGAAATCAAACTTGCGGATTCAGAACTTAAAGATCTGACTCAAAATATACATGCTGATGGTAAGTATGTTATCAGATATGGTAGTTACCATGAGGAAAGTTTAGTTGAAAACTATTGAGTATATATAATGGGAGAAATGACAGTTTCTGTAGGAAGAGAAGAGAAGTGGGGTGATCTATCATGTCAGTGACCAATGCATAATGAATGTCATTTGATTTATGAGCATCAAGTTAAAGTAGAAATTTTGTGTTTGAGGTTTTTAAAAATAAAATAAAAATAAAAAAAATTAAAGCATTATACTTTGATATGTATAATATAGGTAACTTTTATGCTCTCTACAGTATGATTGTTAATAGTACAATCTTGCAAATTTTGAATACAAGAATGTCGATTCTTGAGATGTACTCACATCTGAATCATTTCCCTTAGTAAAACAAATAGGTTTGAAATATTATAGGCCAGAAATGACATCATTGCAACTGTATGGTTTTCATATTTAGAATTTTCTTCTTTGCTTATTAAAAAAGTAAAAGATAAAATAATAATCTAGAAACTGTGTTCAATAAATCTTTGTTAAGTATATAAAGCAATTAGGATGGCACCTAACGCATGGTGTAACTATGATAATTATTCTTGCATTTTGCACATTCATGAGTATTATATGTCAGTGTGATTTTGATCTTCTCCTATAGTTGATAAGAAAATTTCTCTAGAAATGCTGATGGATAAAGTCACAGATTTCACAGGTGAGTGAAAGTTACTATAAAATTAAGATTCCAATTATCTACATTAAATTCTCTTTTCTCCCTAATATTTCTCAGTATTCTATCATTGACATGAATTCTGCTGTCTTCCCATATTTGCCTATAATGCCTAATTATTGATATAAAATTATTCAAGTTTTTGTAATGAAATTACTATATTCGTCCTTGCTTTTAAATTCTATAAATCTGTTGTTTATGCCAATAATATAATTCACTTCACCAGTGTTTAATAACCTTAGTATAGCGTGGCATGGCAGATTAAAGCATGAAACCTAAATATGATCAAGGTAATATTTTCATTATATTCATTATATAATTCTTGTTTTTAAAATTAAAATATTGTTTGAATAAGTACCTTTTTATTAACTGATCAAATTTTATGGAAGTGGTCTTTTCTAATTTTAGGAGAAACTCTTTTGTTTATATTAAGGAAATAAATTTGACTTGACAATTCTAAAGTTGAAAATGTTTTATTTTTACTTCAGTCCTCAAGTTGAAAATTAATCATCATAAAGTAACTTCCTTAGAAATAATTGCTGCTATATGAAATGATGATATATATATCCAATCTATTTTAAAGGTGAGAAGATTGAGTCTAAGGATGTTAAAAATGTTGTTAAAAATCTTGGAATTGAGCTTGCAAGTGAAGAACTAGAAAAGCTAATGAAAACACTGCCAACTGATGGTGAGCCATACAAATGTCTGTGGGGGCTTCCAGGGAGCTTGAATTTTTGTGGATTCATATTAAAATTTTAATTTCTTATAAAACATGATAAAAAAACATTTAAAAAACTAAAATTCAAGTTATGTATAAAATCTATCATTGTCTACAATGAGATAACACTTCACACCGGTCAGAATGGCCATCATCAAAAAGTCTACAAATAATAAATGCTGGAGAGGATGTGACAAAAAGGAAATCCTCCTACACTGTTGGTGGGAATGTAAGTAGGTGCAGCCACTATTGAGAATAGTATGGTGATTCCTTTCAAATAAAAACAAAAATTGAGTTACTATATGATCCAGCAATCCCACTCCTAGGCATATATCTAGAGAAAATTCTAATTCAAAAAAGATACATGTACCTTAATATTCATAGCAGTATTATTTACAGTAGCCAAGATATGGAAAATTGTGAAAGAGATGGGAATACCAGACCACCTGACCTGCCTCTTGAGAAACCTATATGCAGGTCAGGAAACAACAGTTAGAACTGGACACGGAACAACAGACTGGTTCCAAATAGGAAAAGGAGTACGTCAAGGCTGTATATTGTCACCCTGCTTATTTAACTTCTATGCAGAGCACATCATAAGAAATGCTGGGCTGGAGGAAGCACAAGCTGGAATCAAGATTGCTGGGAGAAATATCAATAACCTCAGATATGCAGATGACACCACCCTTATGGTAGAAAGTGAAGAGGAACTCAAAACCCTCTTGATGAAAGTGAAAGAGGAGAGTGAAAAGTTGGCTTAAAGCTAACATTCAGAAAACTAAGATCATGACATCTGGTCCCATCACTTCATGGCGGATAGATGGGGAAACAGTAGAAACAGTGTCAGACTTTATTTTTCTGGGCTCCAAAATCACTGCAGATGGTGACTGCAGCCATGAAATTAAAAGACGCTTACTCCTTGGAAGGAAAGTTATGACCAACCTAGATAGCATATTGAAAAGCAGAGACATTACTTTGCCAACAAAGGTCCGTCTAGTCAAAGCTATGGTTTTTCCAGTGGTCATGTATGGATGTGAGAGTTGGACTGTGAAGAAAGCTGAGTGCCAAAGAATTGATGCTTTTGAACTGTGGTGTTGGAGAAGACTCTTGAGAGTCCCTTGGACTGCAAGGAGATCCAACCAGTCCATCTTAAAGGAGATCAGTCCTGGGTGTTCATTGGAAGGACTGATGCTGAAGCTGAAACTCCAGTACTTTGGCCACCTCATGAGAAGAGTTGATTCACTGGAAAAGACCCTGATGCTGGGAGGGGTTGGGGGCAGGAGGAGAAGGGAACGACAGAGGATGAGATGGCTGAATGGCATCACCGACTCGATGGACATGAATTTGAATAAACTCCGGGAGTTGGTGATGGACAGGGAGGCCTGGCGTGCTGTGATTCATGGGGTCGCAAAGAGTCAGACACGACTGAGTGACTGAACTGATACTGATGATCCAGCAATCCCACTCCTAGGCATATATCCAGAGAAAATTCTAATTCAAAAAGACACATGTACCTTAATATTCACAGCAGTATTATTTACAGTAGCCAAGATATGGAAACAATCTAAATTCCATCAACAGATAAATGGATAAAGAAGATATAGTGTATGTATATACAAATGAATATTACTCAGCCATCAAAAAGAATGAAATAATGCCACTTGAAGCAACATGGATGGGCCTAGAGATTATCATAGTAAGTGAATAAGTCAGAGAAAGACAAATATCATATGATATCTCTTATATATAGAATCTAAAAACAAAAAGTTATGAATGAAGTTATTTACAAAACAAAAATGGACTCACAGATATAGAAAACAAACTTATGGTTACCAAAGGGGGAGAAAGGACAGGGAGCGATAAATTTGGAATTAACAGATATACCCTACTATATATAAAATAGTTAAACAATAGGCACATACTGTATAGCACAGGAAAGTATATTCAATATCTTATAATAGCCTATAATGGAAAAAAAATCTAAAGAAGAAAATGTTATATATATAACATCTTATGGAAAAATCTGAATGAAATTTTCGCCAACCCAATCTGTATATTACTGATCACTTTGCTGTATACCTGAAACATTTAAAATCAATTGTACTTCAATTTTTAAAAAAATTAAGAAAACAACTCTCACTGTCATTTAGAGTTTATTTTAGAAACCAAGAGACTCTTCAGGTATAAATTGACATCAGAGCTAAGAAATGTCTATTGTTATCATTTAGGCCACTGGTGGGCTTATATTATTAAGGAAAAATATAGAGATAAAGAGAAATAAAGAATAAAGAAATTAAGGATAAAAGTCAGAATTAAAAGGGGAAAAAAAGACATTTATGTTTTGTTATAATAACCTCAGATATGCAGATGACACCACCCTTTTGGCAGAAAGCAAAGAGGAAGTAAACAACTTCTTGATGAAGATGAAAGAGGAGAGTGAGAAAGCTGGCTTAAAACTCAATATTAAAAAAAAAAAATAAGATCATGGCATCTGGCCCCATCACTTCATGGCAAATAGATGGGGAAACAATGGAAACAGCGACAGACTTTATTTTCTCGGGCTCCAGAATCACTGTGGACAGTGACTGCAGCCATGAAATGAAAAGACTTGCTCCTTGGAAGAAAGCTATGACAAACCTAGGCAGCGTATTATAAAGCAGAGACGTTCCTTTGCCAACAGAGGTCTGTATAGTCAAAGCAATGGTTTTTTCAGTAGTCATGTATGGATGTGACCGTAAAGAAGACTGGGCACCAAAGAATTGATGCTTTCAAGCTGGTGTGTTGGAGAAGACTCTTGAGAGACTTGAAGACTCTTGAAGACTCTTGGACTGCAAGATTCAAGGGATCTTCCTTTAGGATCCCTTGGAAATCAATCCCAAATATTCATTGGAAGGACTGATGCTGAAGCTGAAGCTCCAATACTTTGACCACCTCATGTGAAGGGTCAACTCATTGAAAAAGACCTTCATGCTGGGAAAGACAGAAGGCAGGAGGAAAAGGGGACAACAGAGGAAGAGATGGTTTGATGGCATCACCGACTCAATGGACACAAATTTGAGCATTCTCCAGGAGATGGTAAAGGACAAGAAAGCCTTCAGTCCATGGGGTCGCAAAGAGTACAACATGACTGAGTGACTGAACAACAAATGTTTTATTATAGTAGGCCTAGCTGGACAGGACAAGTTTATTACACTGTGAAAGAAAGTGAAAGTCGGTCTGCTGCTGCTGCTAAGCTGTTTCAGTCATGTCCGACTCTATGTGATCCTGTAGACGGCAGCCCACCAGGCTCCCCCGTCCCTGGGATTTTCCAGGTTAGACTACTGGAGTGGGATGCCCATTGCCTTCTCCGGAAAGTCGCTCAGTTGTGTCCAATTCAGTTGTCTCCAGGCCAGAATACTGGAGTGGGTAGCCTTTGCCTTCTCCAGGGGATCTTCCCAATCCAGGGATCGAACCCAGGTCTCCTGCATTGCAGGCGTATTCTTTACCGGCTGAGCCACAAGGCAATATTGAGAAAAGCATCTCTAATTTCTTTGTTATATAAAGATGAAAATTTGGGGTAAAACATTGTAACAGTGTTACTGAGATATAATTCCCATACTAAACAATTAACTCAATAAAGTATACAAGTCAATGAATTCTAGCATATTAACAGAGTTGTGCATCCATCACTGCAATCAATTTTAGAACATTATTATTATCCCAAAAAGATACCCTACACACAATTAGCAGTCACTCTCCAATTCCTCCATCCCCCTCAGCCCTGGCAAACAACTAATCTATTTTTCTGTCTCCATTGATTTGCCTATTCTGAACATTTTAAGTGGAATCATACAATATGTGACTCTTTGTAACTAGTTTCATTTAACACAATGTTTTCAAGGTTCATCCCTGTCATGTTATATGGTAATACTTTGTTTCTTTTTATTGCTAAATAATAGTATATTATATGGATATACCACATTTTATTTATCCATTCATTGGCTGATGGACATTTGGGTTGTTTTCATTATTATGAATGATACTCCTAAGAACATTAA
The DNA here is from genome assembly GCF_029407905.1 of Bubalus kerabau. NCBI lineage: Eukaryota > Metazoa > Chordata > Mammalia > Artiodactyla > Bovidae > Bubalus > Bubalus kerabau. The sequence goes on along the minus strand of NC_073627.1, from coordinate 17,558,663 downwards.
CATACAAATTTTTGTCTGGATGTATGTCTTCATTTGTCTTGGGTATATACCTAGGAGTGGAATTGCTGGGTCATATGGTAGCTCTGGCAATCCAAGAGCAAAAAAGCTCTTGGATTTTGAGGAATCCAAGGTGTTTTTCAAAGTGGCTGTACTACTTTACATTTCCACCAGCAGTGTTGAGAGTTCCAGTTTCTTCACATTCTCATCAACACTTATTATTATCTGTCCTTTGATTATATCTTAGTGGATGTAACTGCTACTGCTACTGCTAAGTCACTTCAGTCGTGTCTGACTCTCTGCGACCCCATGGACTGCAGCCTACCAGGCTCCTCCGTCCATGGGATTTCCAGGCAGGAGTACTGGAGTGGGGTGCCATTGCCTTCTCCCCTTAAAAACACTTTGCTGCTGCTGCTGCTAAGTTGCTTCAAGTCATGTCCGACTCTGTGCGACCCCACAGATAGCAGCCCACCAGGCTCCTCTGTCCCTGGGATTCTGCAGGCAAGAATACTGGAGTGGGTTGCCATTTCCTTCTCCAATGCATGAAAGTGAAAAGTAAAACTGAAGTTGCTCAGTCGTGTCCGACTCTTAGCGACCCCATGGACTGAAGCCCATCAGGCTCCTCCGTCCATGGGATTTTCCAGGCAAGAGTACTGGAGTGAGGTGCCATTGCCTTCAGTGGTATCTTATTCTGCTTAGAATCTGCATTTCCCTGATGATTAATGATTATGAGCATCTTTTCCTTGTTCATATTGGTGTTTGTATATGTTCTTTGGGGGAAAATCTATTCATATCCTTTGTCCATTTTTAAATTGGGCTTTTTTGTTGTTGTTATTGTTGAATTGTAAGAGTTCTTTATATATTCTAGGTACAAATCCTTTATATAGTCTAGACATAAGTCTATTGTCCAATATGTAATTTACAAAATTTTTCTCCCATTCTGTGGATTGTCTTTTCACTTTCTTGATTTTGTCCTTTGATGCGCAAGTTTTTAATGTTGATGATGTCCAGTTTTTAAAATCTTTTTGCTTCTGCTTTGGGAGTCATATCTAAAACACCATTTCCTAAAGTCAAGAAAATTTACACCCATATTTTTTCTAGAAGTTTTATAGTTTTAGCTCTTTTTTTTTTTTTTTTTTTTTTTTTTTTTTTCTTTACTACCGGGGCAAGACCCAAGTCCTGACCCTAAGTGACAGATCCAAGGATCACAAACAACCACGCCCCAGTGGAGTCTTAACTTCGAGTTTTAGCTCTTATATTTTGGTCTTTGATACATTTTGAGTTAATTTTTGTATATGGTTTGAGGTAGGGATCCAAAAGAATGTTGTTTTTGCATGTGAATATTTCGTGTTCCCAGCATTATTTGTTGAAAAGACTATTCTTTCCTTATTTTCACCATTGTCAAAAACCAATTGACCATATACTGGAGGACTTATTTTAGGGCTTTCAGTTCTACTTCTTTGATCTATATATTTAGCCTTATGCTAGTACCCTTCTGTGTTGATTACTGTAGCTTTGTATTTTATAAATTGGAAAGTGTAAGTCCCCAAAAGTTTTTCTTCCTTTTCAAGATTATTTTGGCTACTTGGGGTCCCTGTTTCACTGAATGCATTTTAGAATCAGACCATCAATTTCTGCAAACAAACCAGTTGGAATTTTGACAAGATTGCATTGACTCTGTAGATCAGTTGGAGGAGTATTGTCATCCTCACAGTATTAGATCTTCCAATCCATGAATGTGGATATCTTTTCATTTATTTATATCTTCTTTCATTTCTCTCTACAGTGTTTCATAATTTTCCGAGTATAAGTTTTGCACTTTTGTTAAATTTATTCTTAAGCATTTTACTTGTTTTGATGCTTTTGTAAATGGAACTGCTTTCTTAGTATATTTTTGAATTACTCATTGCTACTATATAAAAATAATTGATTTTGTATATGGATAAAAAGTTTAAAATTTTCTATTTCTGAAATTATTTAATTCATATTATTTTATATCTTACTAAATTTACCATTATGTGAATTATGGCTTCTCTTACAGCTGCTGGAAAGTTATATCATAATAGATTAATGAAGAGTGTGAAGTCTCTCAAAAGTAAGTAAGAAACAAAATTTTAAAGCATATTATCTAGATTCTCTAAATTTATATTATCAAAGTCCTTCAGACATATCATTCAAGTATAAATCTTGTCTTTATATAATTTGTCATTTATGATTCTTTTAGCATGACTACATTCTGTCTGCTATTAACATACAATTTCTCTTACCAGTAAGTCCAGTATAGTCTTAGTTTCTTTTCAACTTCTTATCAAAAGGAAAAATTTACCCCAACCAAAAAAAAGGAAAAAATCTAACCATTGTTAAAGAGCAGTAGTCAACTGCGCTGATAACTCACATATCAAGTCAGTAAACAGAAATAACCCTACCTTTTGTGTAGAGGAATTAAGTTGTGGCCTGCAGTTCTACTTATTTAAGACCCTTAACACTGTTTTACTATGTGTGCTTGTCACTAAGAACAGAAAAAGGAAATATAGATAGATAGATAGATAAAGGAAATATAATTCTCTTATATTGACTTTCTATTAGGATCTTCAAGGGGACACATTTGTTTGAGGTTTCAGCCTTTTTTTTTTTTTAATTTTATTTTATTTTTAAACTTTACATAATTGTATTAGTTTTGCCAAATATCAAAGTGAATCCGCCACAGGTATACATGTGTTCCCCATCCTGAACCCTCCTCCCTCCTCCCTCCCCATTCCATCCCTCTGGGTCGTCCCAGTGCACCAGCCCCAAGCATCCAGTATCGTGCATCGAACCTGGACTGGCAACTCGTTTCATACATGATATTTTACATGTTTCAATGCCGTTCTCCCAAATCTTCCCACCCTCTCCCTCTCCCACAGAGTCCATAAGACTGTTCTATACATCAGTGTCTCTTTTGCTGTCTCGTACACAGCGTTATTGTTACCATCTTTCTAAATTCCATATATATGCGTTAGTATACTGTATTGGTGTTTTTCTTTCTGGCTTACTTCACTCTGTATAATAGGCTCCAGTTTCATCCACCTCATTAGAACGGATTCAAATGTATTCTTTTTAATGGCTGAGTAATACTCCATTGTGTATATGTACCACAGCTTTCTTATCCATTCATCTGCTGATGGACATCTAGGTTGCTTCCATGTCCTGGCTATTATAAACAGTGCTGCGATGAACATTGGGGTACACGTGTCTCTTTCCCTTCTGGTTTCCTCAGTGTGTATGCCCAGCAGTGGGATTGCTGGATCATAAGGCAGGTCTATTTCCAGTTTTTTAAGGAATCTCCACACTGTTCTCCATAGTGGCTGTACTAGTTTGCATTCCCACCAACAGTGGAAGAGGGTTCCCTTTTCTCCACATCCTCTCCAGCATTTATTACTTGTAGACTTTTGGATCGCAGCCATTCTGACTGGTGTGAAATGGTACCTCATAGTAGTTTCAGCCTTTTTGAAATAAAATGATAACAAAATCATGAAATATATTATCTCTTTTGCTTTACTATGTGGTCATTAAAGTTAATACTAATAACACCTTTTAAATATTTTCCTTGTTTTGCTATTATATGACTTATTTCAAATGATGCTTTACTGTCTCTGTCTTAAGAGGGGAAGATTAAAAAGAATAATCTCCATAAGAGTTTGGAAAATATGGGAGTCAAGCTCACAGAAGAAGAATTTGCTAAATTGTCAAAAAAGCTACAAGTTGATGGTGAGCACTAGAGATATTCTTAGGGCATTTTTTCCCGTTATCTTCTATGTGATAGCCTTAAAAAATAATTATAATTGGTGCCAGATAAATACTTAAAAGCTTAGAAGAGACCTCAATATTAAGGTGAGAGTAACCTAAGATTTGCTGGAGCAGCCGTGAAGAGATACCCCACATCCAAGGTAAGAGAAACCCAAGTAAGAAGGTAAGTGTTGCGAGAGGGCATCAGAGGGCAGACACACTGAAACCATAATCAAAGAAAACTAGTCAATCTAATTACACGGACCACAGCCTGGTCTAACTCAATGAAACTAAGCCATGCCCTGTGGGGCCACCCATGACGGGTGGGTCATGGTGGAGAGGTCTGACAGAATGTGGTCCACTGGAGAAGGGAATGGCAAACCACTTCAGTATTCTTGCCTTGAGAACCCATGAACAGTATGAAAAGGCAAAATGATAGGATACTGAAAGAGGAACTCCCCAGGTCAGTAGGTGCCCAATATGCTACTGGAGATCAGTGGAGAAATTACTCCAGAAAGAATGAAGGAATGGAGCCAAAGCAAAAACAATACCCAGCTGTGGATGTGACTGGTGCTAGAAGCAAGGTCCAGATGCTGTAAAGAGCAATATTGCATAGGAACCTGGAATGTCAGGTCCATGAATCAAGGCAAATTGGAAGTGGTCAAACAGGAGATGGCAAGAGTGAACATCAACATTCTAGGAATCAGCGAACTAAAATGGACTGGAATGGGTGAATTTAACTCAGATGACCATTATATCTACTACTGCGGGCAGGAATCCCTTAGAAGAAATGGAGTAGCCATCATACTCAACAAAAGAGTCCGAAATGCAATACTTGGATGCAATCTCAAAAACGACAGAATGATCTCTGTTCGTTTCCAAGGCAAACCATTCAATATCACAGTAATCCAAGTCTATGTCCAGCCATCCTACACTGCTCATACATAGCATGCTATCCCAGACCCATTTTGCTTATCATAGTGGTTCTCGAGCTTGAGTGTGTATAAGAATTTCTCAGATTTGATGAACCACAAATTCCTAGGCCACATACCCAGTTTCTAATTCAGTAGGTCTGAGATGGGGCCCTAGAATTCACATTTCTAACAAGTTCCTACATGATGCCTATGTAGCTGGTCTAGGAACCAGATACTTCAAGTATCACAGTATTAACTTATCTCCTACTTGTTAAAAACCCTTTCTCCTTCTCCTTCTTCTGATTAGCTCCTGCTAATTACTTTACTCATCTCAGATATTAACCCCCACATGCTGTCTTCACTGAATGCTCCAGGCTTGATTAGGGCCTCGGTCAGATCTTTGGCAGTACCAGAATATCAGTCAGAATCAAGGAAATTTTGATAATTATACTTATAAAACAGAAGGGCTCGCCAAAAGCCAGCCTTCTCTCTGGCCCAGAGTTTATGATCTCCAAAAAACTTTATTAATATGACATAAATCTTCAAAATCCCAAAATTTAAAGGAGTGTTCATTTAAATTTTGATGTGAGCCTAATTTAGCTGACTTTATTATACTATATGAGTAATTTTTATATATTTCCTAAGGTCATACCATTATTATGTGTTTCTTTTGGACTTTTACTTGTAGCAAATGGAAATGTTGATCTGCATAATTTGATGGAAGAAGTGAAAGTCATTACAGGTGAGTATAAAGTCACTATAAACCTAAGATTGGTATGGTAATTATGTTTTGCCATTAACAATAATTGTCATGTTGATTCTGCATTATACTGCTTAATGTAAATATTTGTGTAGAGTTGGACTTAGTGGTACCTATGTTTCAGTATTAAAATTTTAGTGTCATGTCTTGGTAGAAAGACTTTAATTCTCTAGAGTAGTTCTCATAAATCTTTTATCTTGGTTAGTACAGTAAAAAAAAAAATCAAGTTTTGCTTCAAATTCACCTAACTGGTCCCCCAATTCTCCTGAATTTCTAGTCTCATGAAATTGGGCCATTCCTACTTACTAGAGGTTTGGAGCTTTGTTTCTTTCCAAAAAGCTATGTAGAAGCCTCAACTGAGGCAAATACTTTGAAAGACAGTACTTTCCCTTCCTGGCTACGGGACCTATAACAGATTCAAGTCTCAGCTTGACCCAACTGAAGAAGTGCTGACCCTTCTAAAGGATAAAGAGATTATTCATAGAAGGAACTGCAATACTTGGCTGATATGTACTGGCAAGGACTAGGACAGCATTTCTGGGAGAATATCTTCAAGTATAACCCAGAATAGAGTGTGGAAAATGAGGCTGAGGCTGGATAGGAAGAGTTTGTTGATGTAGGTGCTTGTTCCTGTAAGTCCAGTTTTAATGCCCAGCCAAAACTACTTGGAGTGGACAGTAAATGTCTGGGTTGGCTCCTAGGAGCTTGGAAGACAATGGCCCACATCAAATTAGGTGAAAATGCCAGAACTGCCTTGATACAATGCTGAGGAGAGAACAAAAAGTTCAAATAAATTGGGTATACCAGAATGAATCTATTATGTAAGACCTGAAGATCCATCAAATAACTATGTTCCTCAAGAGGGTCTATGGAACACTGTCTTTAATGAGGCAATAAGTGCATCCATCCAAATGTCCCTACCACAGGTCTCAGTGTCCAACCCCCTGTTAGAGCCATGACTGTGGTAGAGCAGACTTTCCAAGACTGCACATTCAGCTTTCTCTGAGGTTCTGCCTTTCTGACCATCAGGTACTGATCTTGGTCTTCAACACTGTCTCTTCAAATAGGAGATGCGAGCCTCTTAAACTGCTGCCATGGAAGCCTGCCCTTTACACATGCCTCAAGTTACTAAGCAACAACCATCCAATTACATTGTAAAATTAAAATTTACTCATATTTCTCAAACATTAGAGAATATTACTTGAGCCATTATATCCCCTTCCACCTGTATGTTTTTTTTGTTCAAATTTTTTAATATAAATTTATTTTAATTGGAGGCTAATTACTTTACAATATTGTATTGGTTTTACAAGCAATTCTCCAAAGGTGAACATCTCAGCAGTTTCAACAATACAGTGTGTTACAGGTTCCCAGGTGGCTCAGTGGTAAAGAATCGGCCTATCAATAAAGGAGATGTGGGTTCAATCCCTGGGTCGGGAAGATCCCCTGGAGGAGGAAATGGCAACCCACTCTAGTATTCTTGCTAGGAAAATCCCATGGACTAGAGAAGCCTGGTGGGCTACAGTGCCTGGGGTTGCAAAGAGTTGGAAATGACTTAGCATACACATACACATGCATGTGTTAGGGATTATTACCCCTTCCCTTACACCATCAATGGAATCTTTGTTATAACCTGTCCAGCAAGGCATACACCACCTTATGGTCTGCTTCTGAGGACCACTTCAAAGCCAAGTGTCCTAAATTTGGTTTTCAGAAGCAGACCCTGAGACTAGTATTTATGTGCAAGTGAATTGTTACAGAAGAGTTACCAAAGAAAACTTATATAAGGGGATGGAAGAAGCCAAGTAAAAGCCCCATCTTAGACAAAGTCTTGATACCTTCAGAATAATCCCACTGAAGATCTCTGTAAATTATACCTGAGTTGTCCCAATCGAGAGCTCTCACACTTTCCCTCAATCAGCCATTGGCTGACCCAGCCATACTTTCTTTGTTTTCTGTACAAGAGAGAAAAGCAGTCTTCAGTAGCATGAGGGTAGTCTTACAAACAAAAGCTACAGGTGCTGCTTGTTGAGAGCAAAACCACACCATGGCTGGGAATGCTCAAAAATGGTAAATAGGATCTGAGAGATGTGCACAGAGCACAGGGACTACAAAAACTAATATGTAAGCCTACCCAAGGTCCATCTAGTCAAGGCTATGGTTTTTCCAGTGGTCATGTATGGATGTGAGAGTTGGACTGTGAAGAAAGCTGAGCGCCGAAGAATTGATGCTTTGGAACTGTGGTGTTGGAGAAGACTCTTGAGAGTCCCTTGGACTGCAAGGAGATCCAACCTTCCATTCTGAAGGAGATCAGCCCTGGGATTTCTTTAGAAGGAACGATGCTAAAGCTGAAACTCCAGTACTTTGGCCACCTCATGCGAAGAGTTGACTCATTGGAAAAGACTGATGCTGGGAGGGATTGGGGGCAGGAGGAAAAGGGGACAACAGAGAATGAGATGGCTGGATGGCGTCACTTACTCGATGGACGTGAGTCTGAGTGAACTCCGGGAGTTGGTGATGGACAGGGAGGCCTGGTGTGCTGCGATTCATGGGGTTGCAAAGAATCGGACACGACTGAGCGACTGAACTGAACTGAACTGAACCCATGATTCAAGTGAGAACTCTGTGTCTAGTTATGAGACACAAGAGGAAAATGCAATGGTTATGTACTAGAAGACAGAGAAAAAAGGAAAAATCATGGAGAAGAGAAGGAAAAGAATGAGATGAGTATGTTTAATATTGATAAACCACCAGCTCCTGTGTAGGTCTGCTATCAGTTCACTTCAGCCGCTCAGTTGTGTCTGACTCTTTGTGACCCCATGGACTGCAGCATGCCAGGCTTCCCTGTCACCAACTTGCAGAGCTTACTCAAACTCATGTCCATCGAGTCAGTGATGTCAACCAACCATCTCATCCTCTGTTGTCCCCTTCTTCTCCCGCCTTCAATCTTTTCCAGCATCAGGGTCTTTTCCAATGGGTCGGTTTTTTTCATCCAGTGGCCAAAATACTGAAGTTTCAGCTTCAGCATCAGTCCTTTCAATGACTATTCAGGACTGATTTCCTTTAGGATGGAATGGTTGGATCTTCTTGCAGTCCAAGAGACTCTCAAGAGTCTTCTCCAACACCACAGTTCAAAAGCATCAGTTCTTCGGTGCTCATCTTTCTTTATAGTCCAACTCTCACATCCGTGCATGACTACTGGAAAAGCCATAACTTTGACTAGATGGACCTTTGTTGGCAAAGTAATGTCTCTGCTTCTTAATATGCTCTCTAGGTTGGTCATAGCTTTTCTTCCAAGAAGCAAGCATTTTTAAATTTCATGGCAAAAATAAATAAATAAATAAATTTCATGGCAGCAGTCACCATCTGCAGTGATTTTGGAGCCCAGGAAAATAGAGTCTCTTATGGTTTCCATTGTTTCCCCATCTATTTACCATACTTTTGCTATACTTTTTCTAGTTTTAACTGAAAAACTTTTTTTCTAACTATAGAGTAAATTGAATAAATTTACTCTAATGAATATAATTTTAAAAGTTTTTCCTTTGTTACTCACATAGTGGATTATCACATCACTTTATCTATAACCTGCATTGAGACTTTTCTTAAAGCTTCCAGAAAGTCCAATCAAAAATTTGGTGTATTGGTTATTTATATTGACATGTATAATCTACAGGATATATATTAACTAACCAAAGCAAGATGTAGAATCATCAATATAGAAAGCTACATTTTATGTAAGGAAGGAGAGGAAATAAGAACCTACATGCTTATTTTTGCAAAATCAATCTGAAACATAAATCAGAAAGTAATTTTAAAAAACAGTTCACTTGTAGGGGATTCAGGAAACACTGTGAAGGGGCTAGAAGGAAGTCTGAGTATATTTCTTATTTAGTTTTAACTTAAAAATGCTTAAATATTAAAAAAATCAAATATTGAAGAAAAATAAATTCTAAAATTGAAAATAAACTGAAACACATGAGTCTAATTATATAACAAAGTGCTAATAGAATGATACGTGAAAGTGAAAGTCGTTCAGTCACGTCTGACTCTTTGAAACCCTATGGACTATACAGTCCATGGAATTCTCCAGGCCAGAATACTGGAGTGGGTAGCCTTTCCTTTTTCCGGGTGATCTTCCCAACCCAGGGATCAAACTAAGGTCTCCTGCATTGCAGGTGGATTCTTTACCAACTGAGCTATCAGGGAAGCCCAATAGAATGATATAGGGAACCTAGTTATTTCAAGTGATTTCTGAAATGCAGTGCTATGACTGAACAGTGAAATATATACTAACTACAGAAAGGACTTCAAAGGAATCTTAAACTTTATTCAATAGTTTTATCATTAATAATAATATTGGAATTTAATATTGTGACTATTACAGGTAAAAGCAGAATAAAACAAATAAATATGTTAATATTCTTAGAAACTAACATGTTTCAGTTTCAGAGAAAAGAGGTACAAATATGCAATCAGGAAGTTAGGAAAAATCCTGTAACTATAATTTGGATCATTACGAATTCACGGTTGTTTTTTTTTAATTATCCTGTTTGTTTTAAAGATGAATTTCCTGTATTTTCCTTGAAAGAAAAGGACCTAGAAACAATCACATCTTAGTTTCAATGATCATGGTTTCTCAATAGAATTTCTACTAAAAGGAACCCCAGAGCTCATTGGAGAAATTCTGCTTCCAGGTCTGGGATAGGAAAAGTACAGAGTGAGCATGGGGTACCTTTTTTCTGAAAGCAAGGTAATATTTAACGTGTTCCTGTCAAAAGAAACAGGAGTAGACTCCTGCTGGTCACACTGGGGAGAACTTGAGCATAAGAAGGAAGGAGGGAGGGGAGAACATGGTGCCAAGTAGTGTAAAGTATCTTAAACGTGAGTCAGAAGTCGTAAGAAAGCAGTTGAATATGAGGTTCTCATTTGGCTTTACACCATTATCTAATCACTTCGTTATTAATCTTGCCACTCCTTGTTTATATAGAGTCCATGTCATTTCTAAAAAAAACAGATTTCTTTTTATTTAACAAGGTAATCAACCATGTTGCTTAGAAATGTATCCCACACTCTCAGCATTTATTTGGGGAGGAAATAGTTACTTGCAAAAAAGAAAAAGATGAACTATTTATACAGAAATTTCAGTTAACTGTTATATCTCTGAGATTAAATGACAAAAAAATGAAATGTTTTGTATGGTGCCTGGTACCAAAAAAAAAAAATCTCCATAAAGATTAGCTATCATTATCATTAGTAGTAATAGTGAAATCTTTTTTTCTTCCAGTTTTATTGAGATATAATTGACATAGAGTTACTGTATAAGTTTGTGTTCAGCATAATGATTTGACTTACATACATCAAGAAATGGTTACCACAGTAAGTTTAGTGAACATCTATCATCTCATGTAGTTACAAAATTAAGAAAATAGAAAAAATTTCCTTGTGATCAGAAATTTTAGGCATTCTTAGCAATTTTCGTGTATAACGTTCAGTAATGTTAACTATGGGCTTCCCTGGTAGCTCAGCTGGTAAAGAATCCACCTGCAATGCAGGAGAGCCCAGTTCAATTCCCTGAGAAGATTACCTGGAGAAAGGATAGGCTACCCACTCCAATATTCTTGGGTTTCCCTGGTGGCTCAGGCAGTACTAGAATCCTCCTGCAAGGCAGGAGACCTGAGTTCGATCCCTGGGTTGGGAACATCCCCTGGAGAAGGGCATGGCAACCCACTCCTGTAACTCCTGCCTGGAGAAGCCCCATGGACAGAGGGCTACAGTTCATGGGACTGTAAAGAGTTGGACATGACTGAGCGACTAAGCACAGCACACAGTGCTATTAGAGTAGGAAATGGCAACCCACCCAGTATCCTTGCCTGGAGAATCCCATGGACAGAGGAATCTGGTGGGCTACAGTGCTCATTGTATTTATCATATTGTATATTACATCCCTCATACTTATTTACATAATAATTGAAAGTTGTACCTTTTGACTGCCTTCATCATATTTCCTTTCCTTCCACACCTTGCCCCTGGTAACCACAAATCAGATCTGTTTTCCTATGAATGTGTTTGTTTTTGAAGTATAACTGACCTACAAAACTGTGTTTGTTCTTGTTACACAATATAGTGATTGAATATTTCTGTTCATTTTTAAGTGATCACCACAATAAGTCATGTCGCCATATGAAAACATTACATAGTTATTTACTGTATTCCCCACTCTGTACATTTAATGCCCTGTGACATATATATATATATATATATATATATATATATATATATTTTGCAACTGAAAGTTTGTTCCTATTAATCTCCCTTGTCTATTTGTTTTATTCCCTACCACTGTCTCCTCTGGCAACCGTCTCTTTGTTCTGTGTCTAATACTCTGTTTTTGTTTTGTTATATTTGTTTGTTTTGTTTTTTAGATTTCTCATATAAGTGAAATCATACAATATTTCTCTTTCTTTGTCTGACTTATTTCACTTAGCATTATACCTCCAGATCCATCCATGTTGCTGAAAATGTCAAGATTTTTTTTATGACAGAGTAATATTCCATTTTGTATATATATGTATATATTTTATGACTAAGTAATATTCCATTCCATATATATATATATGTATATATACCCCACATCTTCTTATCCAATCATCTCTTGATGGGCACTTAGGTTGCTTCTATATCTTGGCATTTGTAAATTTGTAAATAATGCTGCAATGAACGTGGGGGTGCATTCATCTTTTCTAAGTAGTGTTTTCATTTTCTTTGGATAAATACCCAAGAGTTAGAAGAGCAAGATCATATAATAATTCTATTTTTAATTTTTTGAGGAATCTCCATACTGTTCTCCGCAGTGGCTGCACAAATTTATATTGCTGCCAACAGTGTACAAGGGTTCACTTTTCTCTACATTCTCTCCAACACTTGTTATTTATCTCTTTGATAACAGGCTTTCCAACAGGTGTAAGGTGATAGCTCATTGTGGTTTTGATTTACATTTCCCTGTTGATTCGTGATATTGAGCATGTTCTCATATACCTGTTAGCCATCTGTGTGTCTTGATTACAAAACTGTCTGCTCAGAGCCTCTGTTCAGTTTTTTTAATTGGATTTTTTTTTTTTTTAGTGTTGAGTTGTTTGAGTTCTTTGTGTATTTTGGATATGAACTCCTTATTGGATATATTGTTTGCAAATATCATCTTCCACTTGGTAGATGGCCTTTTCATTTGGTTGATAGTTTTTCTTTGCTGTGCAGAAGCCTTTTTGTTTAACATAGTCCCATTTGTTTAACATAGTCCCATTTGTTTACTTTTGCTTATTTTTTCCCCCTTTTTGCTTATATTTTTGTCTCCCTTATTTGAAGAGACAGATCCAAAAGATACTGTTGAAACTTTATGTTGAAGAGCTTATTGCCTGTGTTTTCTTCTAGAAGTTTTAGGGTTTCAGGCCTTACATTTAAGCCTTTAACCCATTTTGAATTTATTTTTGTACATCCTGTGAAACAGTAGTCCAGTTTGATTCTCTTGCATGTTTTCCCAACACCATCTATTGAAGAAATTGTATTGTTCCCATTTTATATTCTTCCCTCCTTTGTCATCTTGGGTTGCCCCACGGGCATGGCTTAGTTTCATTGAGTTAGACAAGGCTGTGGTCCTAGTGTGATTAGATTGACTAGTTTTCTGTGAGTATGGTTTCAGTGTGTCTGCCCTCTGATGCCCTCTTCCAACACCTACCGTCTTACTTGGGTTTCTCTTACCTTGGGCGTGGGGTATCTCTTCACGGCTGCTCCAGCAAAGCGCAGCCGCTGCTCCTTACCTTGGACCAGGGGTATCTCCTCACCGCCTCCCTTCCTGACCTTCAACGTGGGATAGCTCCTCTAGGCCCTCCTGCACCGGTGCAGCCACGATCCTTGGACACGGGGTTGCTCCTCCCGGCTGCCGCCCCTGACCTCGGATGCGGGGTAACTCTTCTCGTTGCCGCCCCTGACTTCGGACGCGGGGTAGCTCCTCTCCGGCCGTTCCTGCGCCATCGCAGCCTGGCACTCTTGGCCGCTGCCACTGACCTCGGACGTGGGGTAACGCCTCTTGGCCGCCGCCCTTCGGGCATGGGGTCCTCCCGGCTTCTGCCCCTGACCTCGAACGTGGGGTAGCTCCTCTTGGCCGCCTGCGCTTAGTGCTCTGGTTGTCGCAGCCACCATGCGCCAGGCTTCAGCAATATGTGAACCGTGAACTTCCTGATGTTCAAGCTGGTTTTAGAAAAGGCAGAGGAACCAGAGATCAAATTGCCAACATTCGCTGGATCATGGAAAAAGCAAGAGAGTTCTGCTTTATTGACTATGCCAAAGCCTTTGACTGTGTGGATCACAATAAACTATGGAAAATTCTGAAAGAGATGGGAATACCAGACCACCTGACCTGCCTCTTGAGAAATTTGTGTGCCGGTCAGGAAGCAACAGTTAGAACTGGACATGGAACAATAGACTGGTTCCAAATAGGAAAAGGAGTACGTCAAGGCTGTCTATTGTCACCCTGCTTATTTCACTTATATGCAGAGTACATCATGAGAAATGCTGAACTGGAAGAAACACAAGCTGGAATCAAGATTGCTGGGAGAAATATCAATAACCTCAGATATGCAGATGACACCACCCTTATGGCAGAAAGTGAAGAGGAACTCAAAAGCCTCTTGATGAAAGTGAAAGTGGAGAGTGAAAAAGTTGGCTTAAAGCTCAACGTTCAGAAAACGAAGATCATGGCATCCGGTCCCATCACTTCATGGGAAATAGATGGGGAAACAGTGGAAACAGTGTCAGACTTTATTTTTTTCGGCTCCAAAATCACTGCAGATGGTTACTGCAGCCATGAAATTAAAAGACGCTTACTCCTTGGAAGGAAAGTTATGACCAACCTAGATAGCATATTGAAAAGCAGAGACATTACTTTGCCAACAAAGGTCCATCTAGTCAAGGCTATGGTTTTTCCTGTGGTCATGTATGGATGTGAGAGTTGGACTGTGAAGAAGGCTGAGCACCAAAGAATTGATGCTTTTGAACTGTGGTGTTGGAGAAGACTCTTGAGAGTCCCTTGGACTGCAAGGAGATCCAGGCAGTCCATTCTGAAGGAGATCAGCCCTGGGATTTCTTTGGAAGGAATGATGCTAAAGCTGAAGCTCCAGTACTTTGGCCACCTCATGCGACAAGTTGACTCATTGGAAAAGACTCTTATGCTGGGAGGGATTGGGGGCAGGAGGAGAAGGGGACGACAGAGGATGAGATGGTTGGATGGCATCACTGACTTGATGGATGCCGGGGTCCAGCCCCGGCTGATCCAGGGTATTTGAAGGAGAGATGGCATAGGCGAGGGTCAGGAAACAACTGCTTAATTACACCTTAATTAAGGATACAAAGAGTAATAGAATGAGGATAGCTCAGTAGGAAAATTCAGTGGAGAAAAGAGGCTGAGTAGCTTGGTTTACGCTGGAGACCAATAAAACTTCAAGACAAGAAGTTTGCACCACTTACGTAGGCCGCAGGCGTCCTTCCGTTCTCCTGAAGGAGAGGAGACACTGAGGCCTCCCCGGTCGGATCTTAGAAGCCCAGGCATAATTAGCAAGCATGGCGGGTTCCGCGCTCCAGATGGAGACTCAGCCAGAATTTGGGAGAGAGAGCGACATGGGGAGACCAAGTTTTGGTGAACAAGGCCCGCACTTTATTTTCCAAAGTAGTTTTTATATCTTAAGTTATGCATAGAGGATAATGGGGGAAGGGGTGGAGTCATGCAAGGACAGCAGTTCCTGGTCCTAATCTAAGCCAGGCTTTCAAACTTACCATATGCAAAAGTTCAGGTGAATTACATCATCTTCTGGCCAGGAGGCCTGTTAACATTTTAAGAAACTTATTTTTCTCTAAAGGTGATTATTCCAAAGTCAGGCACCAGCCTCCAAAAAAGCATTGGACAAAGCTGCATTTTACATTTCTATACACCCATTATATCAATCAATACACTGCCAAGGACACAGTAGGTAAGGAGTATGGAGACTTAGCAGCAAACATTGGCCCAACAAGTGAAAAACCCTTCACTAATACAATTTCTAACCAATCTTTTAACTACTCAAAGGAATCTGTGTTTAGGCAGTTTAGAACATCTCCTGCCTCTCACAGTTGGGAGGCTCTGAACAATCACATGTGGCCGGAAAAACCTATTCAGGCAGGCTAGAGGATTTCCAAAGGAGTTTTTTGGTTGAAACACTGTCACACCCAGGAATTATTAACTGGAGCTGTAAGCTAACTCTTTTTTCAGAGAGAGGTAGTGGGGGACAGCCCCCCGTAAAGTCAGAGGTGTAGGTGAAAGCACAAAGCAGAAAGTAGGCAGACTCTGGTTTGGGGGGTAGATGCTTGAGAATTTCCAGGGGGACTCCTGAGGCTCGATCCCGCCTTTGCGTATGCCGAGCCTCCTTCCTCATGACCTTTGTCATGGGCGGAGTTCCTCACGCTGGCTCCCGGCAGTGATAGAATTCCAGTTGAGCTATTCCAGATCCTGAAAGATGATGCTGTGGAAAGTGCTGCACTCAATATGCATTATGCACTCAATATGCAATATGCCAGCTCCCGGCAGATGGACATGAGTTTGAGTGAACTCCGGGAGTTGGTGATGGACAGGGAGGCCTGGCGTGCTGTGATTCATGGGGTTGCAAAGAGTCGGACACGACTGAGCGACTGAACTGAACTGAACTCCTTTGTCATAGATTACTCGGTCATATAAGTGAGAGTTCATTTCTGGGTTCTCTATTCTGTCCCATTGATTTATGAATCCATTATTGTGCCAGTACCTTATTATTTTGATTACTGTAGCTTTGTAGTATACTTTGAAATAAGGAAATGTGATACCTCCAGCTTTATCCTTCTCAAAATTGTTTTGACTTGCCGATCTTTTGTGATTCCATGCAAATTTTAAAATTATTTGTTCTAGTTCAGTGAAAAAATGTCCTTGGTATTTTGATATATACCTTGATATGTGTCCTTGGTAATTTGATAGAGATTGCATTGAATCTGTAGATTGCATTGGGTAATATAACCATTTTGACAACATTGACTCTTCCAATCCACAAACACAGTATATCTGTCCATCTATTTATGTATCTTCAGTTTCTTTGATCAGCGTCTCATAGTTTTCCAAATACAAGTCTTTTACCTCTTTAGTTAGATTTATACATAGGTATTTTATTCCTTTTGATGCAGTGGTAAATGGGATTACTTTCTTAATTTCTTTTTCTGATACTCTGTTTTTAGCATATAGAAATGCAATAGATTTCTGTAGATTAATTTTGTATCCTGTAACTTTACAGAATTCATTGATGAGGTCTAGTAGTTTTTTGGTGATGTCACTGGAATTTTCTATGTATAGTACATGTCTTTTGCAAGCAGTGACGTTTTACTTCTTCCTTTCCAACTTAGATTTCTTCTATTTTCTTTTTGTTGTCTGATTGTAGTGACTACAACTTCCAATACTTTTGTTCAATAAAAGTAGTGAGAGTGGTCATCCTTGTCTCGTACCTAATCTTAGCTTTCAGCTTTTCACTGTTGGGGATGACGTTAGCTATGGGCTTGTCATGTGCTGTGCTTAGTCGCTCAGTCGTGTCTGACTCTTTGCAACCCCATCAACTATAGCCCACCTGGCTCCTCTGTCCATGGGATTCTCCAGGCAAGAATACTGGAGTGGGTTGCCATGCCCTCCTCCAGGGGATCTTCCCAACCCAGGGATCGAACCCAGGTCTCCCACATTGCAGGTGGATTCTTTACCATCTGAGCCACCAAGGAAGCCCATGAATACTGGAGTGGGTAGACTATCTCTTCTCCAGGGATCCTTCCCAATCCAGGAATAGAACCAGGGTCACCTGCATTGCAGATGGATTTTTTTTTTACCAACTGAGCTACCACAGAAGCCTGGGTTTGTCATATATAACCATTATTATCTTGAGCTATGTTTCTGCTATAGCCACTTTGTATAGAGCTTTTATCATAAATAAATGTTAATTTTTTCAGAATCTTTCTCTGCATTTATTGAGTTGCTCATATGATTTTTACTCTTCAGTTTGTTAATGTGGTGTGTCATATGATTAGTTTGCAGATATTGAACTGTTCTTACATTCCAGGGATAAATCCCATTTGACCATAGTGTATAATCCTTTTAATATATTGCTGAGCTTGGATTGCTAATATTTTGTTGAGGATTTTTGCATCTATGTTCATAAGTGATACTGACTTTAAACTTTCTTTCTTGTGTGATATCTTTGTCTGGTTTTGGTATGATGGTGATACTAGCCTTGTAGAATGAGTTCAGAAGCAGTCCTTCCTCCACAAGTTTTTGGATGGTTTGAGAAGGATAGGTGTTAACTCTTCTCTGAATGTTTGGTAAAATTCACCTGCAAAGTCATCTGGTCCTAGATTTTTGTTTGTTGGGAGTTTTATTTTTAATTACTGATTAATTTCATTATTGGTAATTGGGCTGTTATTTTTATTTCTTCCTGGTTCTCAGTATTGGAAGATTAGACTGTATGTTTCTAGGAGTTTATCCATTTCTTCTAGATTGTTCATTTTATTGGTGTGTAACTATTTGTAGTAATTTCATATGATCTCTTGTATTTTTCTGCTATCTGTTGTAACTTCTCCTTTATCATTTCTGATTTTATTGGTTTGGGCCTTCTCTTTTATTCTTGATGAATCTGACTAAAGATTTATCAAGTTGTTGTTTTTCAATGAATTAGCTCTTAGTTTCAGGGGCCAGGACCTCTCACACCTTGGGGAGAACCTCTCCAATTGTATTCATCATCCAGTTGTGGATCTCCCATTCAGGAGTATGAATCTTAACTTTGCTACATCTTTGCCCCTCCAACCCATCTTATTGTGAGTTCCTTCTTTATATATGTAATTGTAGAACATCTTTTCTGCTCATCTTCCAATGTTTCTCATCAATAGTTGCTCCATAATGACTTGCAGACTTATATAACAAATTTATGGTTACCAGAGGTGAAGGGTGGAAAGGTAGGGGTAGTTAGGAAATGTGGGATTGACGTGTACACAATGCTATGTTTAAAATGATAGCCAACAAGGACCTACCATATATAGCACAAGGCACTCTGCTCAATATTATGTAACAACTTAAATGGGGAAAATTTTTGAAAAAGAATAGAAACATGTATATGTATAACTGAGTCACTTTGCTATACACCTGAACCATACTCCAATATGAAATTTGAAGTTAAAAAAAATACCTCTCCATAAATAGTTGTAATTTTAGTGTGCCCATGGAAGCAGGTGAGCTCAGGGTCTTCCTACTCCACTTGCTCACTCCCGCTAGTAGTGAGATTTTTTTAATCCTGTGAACTGTCTAAAAATATTTTATTTATTGTTTAAAATCTTGCATATACTAATTACTGTTATCTTCTTCTCCAAATTGGACTAAAGGAAAGAATCCTAATATTATTTACACTGTCAATTTCCTTTATATATTTGATTCAATGAATCTTTGATCTTTATGCTGAAAGACATAATCATGATTCAAAGGAATTAATTTTTTAATGTGGATCAGATGTTTTAAGTTTTAGTTTAAAAAAAAAGTTTTAGTTTCATGAGCACTTATGAGGTCCATGGAAGGGCTTCAGAACATCCTCTAAATCTTAATGCACTGTTTATAAATAAGAACAGGTGCACTGTGTAGGAGTGTAAGATACACAGCCTTTCTCAGATTCTCAGAAGGTATATGTGTCAACTGGGACGACCCAGAGGGATGGAATGGGGAGGGAGGAGGGAGGAGGGTTCAGGATGGGGAACACATGTATACCTGTGGCGGATTCATTTTGATATTTGGCAAAACTAATACAGTTATGTAAAGTTTAAAAATAAAATAAAATTAAAAAAAAATAAAACCTTAAAAATAACTTCTCTGGAATCATTAAATTTGCTTCACAGTCCTGTCTCTTTCTAATTAAGGGAGTGTTGACATCAAAAACCTGGAAACTGTACTTGGCAACATGGGAATCAAGATCACCAATGAGGAACTCAAAGATCTGACACGAAACCTGCCAGTCAGTGTAAGTGTATTAGATACCATCGTCTTTTGAGCTTTGTACCTTTAACAGAGGAAGGAAAGAAATAAAGGAAATTTCATGGGGAAGATATCAAGATTGGAGGTGAGAAAGTTAAAGAAGTTGGGAATATACTGTTCCAGGTACTGGTGGCATGGTCAGTAGAAGAGTCTTTTGAACTCTGAGGGCAAGAAAGCTGGCCTCTACAAAATAGCCCATCTTTTCATTATCAAATATAAGATTTGATATTTTATTGGGTAGAAAGTCAAATTTACATTTTTGAAGAAAGCATGAATTTTAATATTTATAATTTTTTCTAACCCATGTTCTTTGCTTATTTTGAATAAATGTTTATTGAATGACCATTTAAAATGCTTAACGAAATGCCCAGTACACTTATTAAGTGCTATTGCTAGTTGTTATAATCAGGAGAGGGGAGAGTGTTCTTCTGTTATGTTAAATCATTTTATGAGATTCATGTTATGTTTTCTGTCTTACAGTTGATAATAAAGTGTCCCTTAAAACCTTGAAGGATGAAGTAAAAGCTTTTGCAGGTAGGAATTTATTATAAATGATTTATACTAAATCATGGTTTATGATAAAAAATTAATAGTATTTCCCAATATATAATATATGACTTATAAATTAGCATATTTTCAGTGTTCATTTTGATAAAATATTTTCATCTACTGACCAACAGATTAAGCTAACATTATCTGGATTTTATAAGTAAAACAAAATGACTATTTCTTCATTAGAAGTCTTATATTTGATGGGTTTTTTATTCAATAAAAGTATTTCATGAGTATTTATGGACAGAGTAAAAGCAGAGTGAAGCATTAAACATAATTTCATTGCAAACAGCTAATCACATAGTTTTAACAAAATAAAGTAAAATAGGTTATACTCTGATGATTATGTATTTTATTGTACTAACCATCTCTTGTCCTATTTGTAGATAATTGTACAAGCAGATTTGCTTCTATACTATGTGGTGTTATTCTAAGTATTCCAAGTTAGGAGTATATCCCATTTATTAAGGGACAAAATCTATTTTTGATTTGACCTTTCTTAAATGACTAGTTTTTAAAAAAAAAAATTTATTTATCTATTTATTTATTTTCAGCTGCACTGGGTCTTCCTTGCTTTGCATGGGCTTTCTCTAGTTGCTGTGAGCGGAGGCTACTCTTCACTGAGGTGCACGAGTTTCTTATTGTGGTGACTTCTCTTGTTGCAGAGCACAGGCTCTAGGCATGTGTGCTTCAGCAGTTGTGGCTCACGGGCTGTAGAGCACAGGCTCAGTAGTTGTGATGCACAGGCTTAGTTGCTCTGCAGCTTGTGGAATCTTCCCAGATTAGGGATTGAACCCATGTCCCCTTCATTGGCATGTGGATTCTTACCCACTGTGCCACCAGGGAAGCTCTGATTTGACTTTTTATTAGGAAATCATTCATTCTGCAGGACAAGTATACTTTTAGATGATTTGAAATAATTGGTTTATAATAGCCAGGACATGGAAGCAACCTAGATGTCCATCAGCAGATGAATGGATAAGAAAGCTGTGGTACATATACACAATGGAGTATTACTCAGCCATTAAAAAGAGTACATTTGAATCAGTTCTAATGAGGTGGATGGAACTGGAGTCTATTATACAGAGTGAAGTAAGCCAGAAAGAAAAACACCAATACAGTATACTAACGCATATATATGGAATTTAGAAAGATGGTAACAATAACCCTGTGTACGAGGCAGCAAAAGAGACACTGATGTATAGAACAGTCTTATGGACTCTGTGGGAGAGGGAGAGGGTGGGAAGATTTGGGAGAATGGCATTGAAACATGTAAAATATCATGTATGAAATGAGTTGCCAGTCCAGGTTTGATGCATAATAGGATGCTCAGGGCTGGTGCACTGGGATGACCCAGAGGGATGGTATGGGGAGGGACGGTGGGAGGGGGGTTCAGGATGGGGAACACGTGTACACCCGTGGTGGATTTATGTTGATGTATGGCAAAACCAATACATATTGTAAAATAATTAGCCTCCAATTAAAATAAATAAATTTATATTTTTTAAAAAAGAAATAATTAGCTTGGCCCTTAACATTAATTTTACCTATGAATATTCCATCTTTTCAAAGGAGAAAAAATTGATTCCAGTAACCTACAAAATGTTCTAAAAGACATGGGAATTGAGCTTACAGATAAGGAGCTTGAGCAACTGATGAAAACACTCCCCATTGATGGTAAGCCACGAGAATGTACCATGCCTCCCAGGGAACTTGATCTTATGGGTCAGCATGAGCAGCTCTTAATCTTTTAATAGTACAGTTTTGCCCCAAAATGCCATAAATTAATAGAAAGGCACTTTTGACTTGAGAATAAATTTCATCATTATCTCCTCAAACACAACTTGAGTCATCCCTAAGTGACTAATACTGTCACTTGGGTCAGCATTAGGTATGCAATATGAACAATGAAAAATAATAAAAGAGAAAGAAATAGAAACATCAGTAGAATAAAGCAAAAATATTTTTATGTGTTTTGTAGAGTTGCACTGTAGGAGAGTTAAGCTAATAAATGTCTCTAATACCAAGTAATGGATAAGTTTGCCATTGTGAAAGATATTTATATTCTTAAATGTCAATATTGTGGCTATAAAATAGACTAAATTTTAAAGCACGTCATTAAAATGTAACTTTTTGTAATCATACAATTTATAATTTTTCAATGAATTTTATATCAATTTTCCAGAGATCTGAATTGTACCTTTCCTTACAGCTCATGGAAAGGTATTTCAAAACAGATTGCTGAAGGATGTGAGGAGTAACAAAAGTAAGCAAACATGGTTAGGCCTGTGAAATATCCTCCTCAAGTGTTAAATTCATATCAAGAAACTATAATACTTTATTTTGCTTCTTGTTTTTCTTCTCACATCTGTGTTTTTTCCTGGTAAAAATCTTTACTTTATCTTAGAAGGAAGTTCTCTGTTAGATTGCATTTTTTAAAATTTTTTTGAAAAAAAAATTATATAAACAAATAAAAGAAAGATGAAAGGAAGAGATAAAGAAAAGGAAGGAGGGAGGGAGCAGGAGGAGTAGGAAGGAAGGCAAGAGGGAGAGAGGGAAAAGTTTTGCCATGTATTCCAGATGTGACGACGAATAGAGAAAACAATCTGAGAGTAAGAATTGAGGGGAAAAATATAATCTCTACTTCTTTGTGAAGAGTACTGATTAGTGCTCTCTCCTTATAGTTGCTTAACTCCTATCCCACCTAACAGTTTCCTGAGCAGGTGTGCTTAAGGTTTGAGGAGAGAAGTTCTAACTCTTGCTTTAAACTCTTTAAATTCTAACTCTGCTTGTAAAGAGCTGGAAAAATCTATTGTAGTTTTGTTCTTTTCTTGAAAATATTAGCATTTATACCAGGTTATGATGTCATTCTCTTTTACCAGTGTATATTCATGTAACAGTAATACCTGTTACTGTCTCAAAGAGATATCTGCCGTCTTGTGTTTATTGCAACATTATTTACCATAACCAAGACATGGTATGATGGCTGAATGAATAAATAAAATGAAAATGTGGGGTGTATGTGTGTGTGTGTGTGTGTGTGTGTACATGCAATGGAATATTATTCAGCCATTAAAATAGAAAGAAATCCTACCATCTGCAACACTGTAAATGCTGCTGCTACTGCTGCTAAGTCGCCTCAGTCGTGTCCAACTCTGTGCGACCCCATAGAGGGCAGCCCACTAGGCTCCTCTGTCCCTGGGATTCTCCAGGCAAGAATACTGGAGTGGGTTGCCATTTCCTTCTCCAATGCATGAAAGTGAAAAGTGAAAGTGAAGTCGCTCAGTCGTGTCCGACTCTTAGCAACCCCATCGACTGCAGCCTACCAGACTCCTCCGTCCATGGGATTTTCCAGGCAAGAGTACTGGAGGGGGTGCCATTGCCTTCTCCGAACACTATAAATAGAGAGGGTATAAGTAAATAAGTCAGAGAGAAAAAGATGGACATTTTGTGATCTCACTTACATGTGGTATCTTAAAAAACTGAACTCATAGAAATAGAAAATTGGTAGTTGCCAGAGGTTTGGGGGTGGGGAGGGGAGTGGGTGAAGGTGATCAAAGGATACAAATTTCCAGTTGGAAGATGAATAAGTTCTAGAGATGTAATGTACAGCACAATGATTATTATTAACAATATTGTTAATATTGTATAGTATTTTTGAAAGTTAATAATAGTGTAAATCTTAACAAAAGTTCTCACCTCAAAATTATAACTGTGAGAAATGTGGATGCGTTAACCATCCTTATTTTGGTAATTATTTTGTAGTACGTACATATGTCAAATCATTATGTTGTACACCTTAAACTTGTACAACATTGTATGTCAACTATTAGTATATCTCAATAAGCCTGAATGAGGGGAACCAATAATATGTTAGTTGAAGATAGTAAGTGATTTATGAATTTTTAAAATATTTTAGAATCATTCCAGTTTTCTTCCTTTCTCCCTTTCCTTTCATGTTTTTAAGGAGGAAAGGTTCATGTAAGTAACCTGGATACTGCATTAGAAGCCATGGAGGTCAATCTTACGGAAGAGGAACTTGATCACCTGAAGGATCTTCTGAGTGGTGAGCATTATGGAAAACGTGTGATTTTAAATAGAGGTTGAGTTTGCAGGATTAATTATGACTGTTTCAAAGGTTTGAATTATTTGTTACCCCCCAAAAAAACCTTTGAATAGCTTTCAGGAGAACAACAACACGGCTCCATGTTTTTGTCCAGTTAAAGCCTGTAATCTATTTCTTTACACATTTTGGGCTGGAAATGGGTGCTAGTGAAAGAGAGAGGGGTTATTCTCCTCTGGTTTTTACAAAATAAGATCTGCAATGTGTTTTTTTCACTGATGCTTATATTACAGACATCAATTCGGGCTTTAACCCAATTTGTCCAGCCATTGATTCATGCATTCTTTTTTGGTCACTGTAGCAAAAAAGTATAAAATAATATGTATAGTGTTATTAATTTTCTAAAAAGATATGTAGTATACTTTTGTAAACTAAGGAAAAGTCTGGAAGAATATACAGAAAGCAGTTATTAATGGTGAGGTATGGTAATGACAGTGAGAAGAAGTAAAAAGAGGGACTATTTATATGTTTGTGTATTTTTTAAATTTGTTATGAAAAGTATGTTTAAATTTCTTTAACTCAATTTATTCTGTTTTTAATTTGAGATGGATGCAAATGATGTGTCAAGTGATAGGCCTTTGGCTGAGTGCTTATCCACCATTTAGTTTCAAGAGATTCACTAAACTGACCACTTACATAATTCAGTTCAGTTCAGTTGTTCAGTTGTGTTGGGACTCTTTGTGCCAGGCCTCCCTGTCCATCACCAACTCTCGGAGTTTACCCAAACCCATGTCCATTGAGTTGGTGATGCCATCCAACCACCTCATCCTCTGTCGTCCCCTTCTCCCACCTTCAATCTTTCCTAGCATCAGGGTCTTTTCAAATGAGTCAGCTCTTCCCATCAGGTGGCCCCTAGCAAACATTCCTTACAGATCAGCACGAGTCTCCATCTGTCCGCTGCATCAACACGTGGCAACACAAGGTATCAATCCTTACAAATATTAGAAAAGATGTATAATTTCAAGAAATAAGTGAAAGTAAAGGACTTTCTGAAGGACTGCTTCAATCACACAAAGCCACTGACAAATGTAGACTTGGCAGAGTTAGACCATTTCATAATTGAGGAAGAAAAATTTTACATGAATAATAATGATAGGCCATTTGAAGTAGAATAATTTGGGTTTCAAAGTATTTAAAGGAACCCTTAAAAAACAATCATTTTTTCAAAATTTATTTTTTATATATATTTTTTTCAGAGTTTAAAGTAGTCCATGTTGTTGTTGTTGCTGCTGTTGTTCAGTTGCTAAGTCATGTCCAACTTTTTTGACCCCATGAACTGCAGCATGGCTGGCTTCCCTGTCCTTCACTATCTCCCTGAGTTTGCTGAAACTCAGGTCCATCAAGTCAGTGATGCCATCCAACTATCTCATCTTCTGTCACCCCCTTCTCCGCTTGCCCTCAATCTTTCCCAGCATCAGATTCTTTTCCAATGAGTCAACTCTTCTCATCAGGTGGCCAAAATATTGGAGCTTCAGCTTCAGCATCAGTCCTTCCAAAGAATTTTATTCAGGGTTGATTTCCTGTAGGATTGACTAGTTTCATCTCCTTGTTGTCCAAGAGGGACTCCCAAGAGTCTTCTCCAGCACCACAGTTTGAAAGCATGAATTCTTCGGTGCTCAGCCTTCTTTTATGGTCCAACTCTCACATCCGTACATGACTACTGGAAAAACCATAGCTTTAACTATGTGGAACTTTGTCGGCAAAGTGATGTCTCTGCTTTTTAATACTCTGTCTAGGTTTGTCATAGCTTTTCTTCCAAGGAGCAAGTGTCTTGATTTCATGGCTGCAATCACCATCTGCAGTAATTTTGGAGCCCAAGAAAATGAAGGAAGCCATGAAAGTTAAGTGGTTCAGTCGTGTCCGACTCTTTGCAACCCCATGGACTGTAGCCCACCAGGCTCCTCCGTCCATGGGATTCTCCAGGCAAGAATACTGGAGTGGGTTGCCATTTCCTTCTCCAGGGGATCTTCCCGACCCAGGGATCAAACCCAGGTCTCCCACATTAGAGGCAGACACTTTAACCTCTGAGCCACCAGGGAAGCCCCAGTGTGCAATAATCTCATTTTCTCAGACAATCACATCCCAACACATTTTTAAAAGTCAGCGTTGATTCTATGGGCTATCTATAACCTGAATTTTCTTGAATATTAGGTAAAATAAACTTATATTCATAATTTGAATTTTTATTTTTCAGTAATACATTTTGTAGGTTATTCATTCATTGTTTACTGTTTAATCTTCATTTTAAGTGTATATATTTTCCTTGGTCATCTTATAGTAATAATAACTCTTAGATAAAAACACCCCCTATTCTATGGATTTTTTCCTGAGTCCTTATTATTGTTTTCCCCTGATTAAACTGTGTTTAACAGCCTATAAGAAGGTTGATCTGAAAAAAGTGATGGATAGAATAGAAGATGTTACAGGTGAGAAAGACGTTACCAAATGCATATGATTCTGATTCTTTATACAATTTTCTATTTTCCTGGTACTTGCTATTTCTTTTTAAATTATGCTATTTTCTAGTAAAATGATTGTGATTTGATTTCTAGACTTTGGCTTTGGTTTATCAATGTTTTAACAACAAAACATAGTGTCGCATTTTGTTAGGTCCTATGATCTAATTTTTTCCAAATTAATCTAAAATATTTACTAAAAATGCATGTTAAAGGAATAAAAATAGTTTCATTACTTTTCTGGTAATCCCCAAATAGAAAATTATGAAAATCCATTACCATGTACTGTGTTCTTTTGTGTCTACTATTAATAAAGTTAAAGAAATAAACACTTCAATTTTCTGCCATAACTGTAGCCAAACAGGACTTACTCAACTTAATAAAGTCATTGCTTAGTTAGGGCTAATAATTAAATAATAATAGATTTCATTATTATATAGAATAATTAAATAGTTCATTAAAATCTCACGTTACCATTTCTATTTGTTATTTTTTTTGAAGGAGAGGAAGTTGATGTCAATGACATGGAAACAGTTCTAGGAAATATGGGAATAGAGCTCACAGATAAAGAACTATCAGGACTGGTGAATAATCTGCCAGTTGATAGTGAGTATTTCTAATAAACTGTAGTCATCTAGGGAATATTATTGTTAAATAATATTGTGTGAAAATTTCTGAAATTACCTCTACCTCATTGCCTATCAAAAATAATGTTTGAATCTGTGTTACATAATTTTATTTTTTAATATAAATTTATATATTTTAATTGGAGGCTAATTACTTTAAAATATTGTATTGGTTTTGCCATACATCAACATGAATCCGCCACGGGTGTACATGTGTTCCCCATCCTGAACCCCCCTCCAACCCTCCCTCCCCATACCATCCCTCTGGGTCATCCCAGTGCACCAGCCCCGGGCATCCTAGTATCATGCATCGAACCTGGACTGGCGATTCGTTTCACATATGATAATATACATGTTTCAGTGCCATTCTCCTAAATCACCCCACCCTCGCCCTCTCCCACAGAGTCCAAAAGACTGTTCTATACATCTGTGTCTCTTTTGCTGTCTTGCATACAGGGTTATCGTTACCATCTTTCAAAATTCCATATATATGCGTTAGTATACTGTATTGGTGTTTTTCTTTCTGGCTTACTTCACTCTGTGTAATAGGCTCCAGTTTCATCCACCACATTAGAATGGATTCAAATGTATTCCTAAATGGTGCTGTTATATCTTAAAATATTATCTGTTCCATTAAGTTTTTGTTTGAGAATCAACAATTGCATCATCATGATTCCTATTATCAAGGTTCAATTATATCTTTTATTACTTTTGATTCTACCAACAGATCCAAAATTTAAGTGAAAATGAATAAGAAAAAGAAGGGAATGATCTAATAGGGGAAACTGAAAATGTCACAAAAGAAAAGGAAAAGATGTGTTTCAGTATAGTAGAGTACCAGTATCCTCACTTTATGTAATTTCATTACATGTCAGTAATCAGAAAATGTCTAAGTCAATTCACAAAATATGTCTTACTGAATTACTGGTTTCATACTGTCTAGGAAACTCCACATTGTTCTTCTGTGATCTGAATAGTGCTTTCTCTTACAGAGGGAAAGGTCTATCGAAAAAGGTTGCTGAATGGTATAAAGTTTCTTAAAGGTGAGTGAGAAACCTAATAAAACGCACATCAATCTGAGATCATCATGTTTGGCATTTACACTGTTTCCTTGTGATTAAACAGTAAGCCCTGCCACTCAACACTTGTATTATTTATTTTATAGATCAACCTGTTCTTTATGAGATCATTTCTTATGGTGTAACCTGGAAAGAATATCCATGCTATCCAAATTTTAACATAGGAAGAAATTATCAGAGCCCAAGTTGACAAAAGTAAAGGGAAAATTAGGACATCCTCAGTTAAATTAGCAGCAGAGACTAGTAATCTGACATTCAGACAAAACAAAAAATCACGAAAAACCTAGAAAGTCTCTGAGGAAGTGAAGGTACCAATAAACTGAAAGAGATGGACAGGAAGCAGGCCAGGATGGAGATCAGATCTAAGCAAGATTCCCACTCTTCCATCATTACATACCTCCTTCATGATATCTGTCAAATTCATACAACATTCCTACTACTATTAATATTTTTTATTTTAAATGATTTACTTTTTAACCTGTTTTTTAAAAAATTTTAGTTGTAATGGAAAATCAGCATCCCTTAACATAACTAGAAGTTGACTCTTAAACACAGTGAAAACAAGATAGTATTAGTAATATTGGAATTATTGTCACCTTGCTAAAATTTTCTGAGAAGTTATTCAATAACCTTTAAATATTTATACTGGATATGCTTCTCATGAAGATTAAGATTAAAACAATGAACTCTAATCCTAACTCCATTATTGATTCTTTGTACTCTTGTAAAGATCTCATTAGGCTTTAGTCTTTTGGATGAAAATGATAATCATAATATTACCTCAGGAATTGTTCATTGCTCAAAATTTACATTTTAGAGACATTAACTTTTTCTTATATATCTATTTTTATAAGGAGGGAAGATTGATTCTAGTAAAGTGTACACTGTTTTGGAAAACATGGACATGAACCTCACTGAAAAGGAACTCAAAGATCTAACACAAAATCTGCCAGTTGATGGTGAGCATTTTAGATATCACTGAACCCTACATAAAAAATAGTCTTATATATCTATTTCTAACAGTCAGTTAAAATGCTTGTTTGACACCAAGAAGTATTATGAAAAGCTTAGAAGAAAAACTCAGATTCAAAGAAAGGACACATGCTGACTCTTGCTAGTGTCATGTGCAAATTAGAGAAAGATTTCAGGGTATCTCTCTCTGCTCTTTTTACTCAGCCTTTCCTGAATGGATAGGTTTCACTTAAATCACAGTCCACCTCTTTAGCCACATTTACTAATGCATGGGATCAGTATTTATTGAAAGGGTACTTAATATCAGTATGGCTAGCTTTTGTTTTATCTCTTTTAGTTCAACTAGAGTAGACCTGTTCGCCAATGGCAGCCATCACCATGCCTAGTTACAAAATGCTTTTCTTTGATGAGATCTTTTAAGATCTGTTCTCTTAGCAACTTTCAAATATGCAATACAGTATTGCTAACTATAATCACCATACTGTACATCACATCATCATAGCTTATTTATTTTATAACTAGAAATTTGTATTTATTTGTAACTAGAAATTCACTCCAGGAGATAGAAGACAGGGAAGTCCAGCATGCTGCAGTCCATGGAGTCGCAGAGAGTCAGACATGACTCAGCATCTGAAAAACAACAAAGAAATTTGTACTTTTGAAAAGCTAGCTTTTCTGCAGCAAATGCATGCATGCATGCTAAGTCACTTCAGTTGTGTCCGACTCTATGCAACCCTATGGACTGTAACCTGCCAGGCTCCTCTGTCCATGGGATTCTCCAGGCAAGAATACTGGAGTGGGTTACCATGCCCTCCTCCAGGGTGTCTTCCTAACCCAGGGATTGAACCCAAGCCTCTTAAGTCTCCTGCATTGCAGGCAGATTCGTTACCACTAGTGCCACCTGGGAAGCCTTCTACAACAAATAAATGCTGCTAAATCATCTGCTGTATACAACATTGTTTTCTTATATTCCTTGTTGTATTTCTGTCTAATTTATTCCTTTTCTTACAGTTAATGGTAAAGTTGATCTGGAAAAGGTGATGAATGAAGTGAAACCTTTTTCAGGTGAGTAAGACATTAGTAAAACATATTAAATTGAATTCATACCCTGTATTATATTTTACATAGTGTTTCCTCAATATTATAAGATAAACTTATTAATGTTGATACTTTACATATTTATTATGAAATATGTACACCTTAACTTTTCTTCTTATTTGACTTTGGATTATCTAGGATTCAGCCATGAAAATAAGTGGAGATGTTTGAATAATAAATTATATTTTCTGTTATTTCCAGCAATATTATGCTGGTTTTAACCAGTGTTTAGATCAGTGGTCACAAATTAGACATCCATGAGTTTAATTCATTCTGTAGTCAAGTTTTATAAGATCTGAATTCCCTCACAATAGCTGGCATGTTTTCTTTTTGGACAAGGCATGTGCTGTCCACTTCACTATATCCAGTTTCACTCATTTTTTCTATCTCCAGGCTCCTGCAAGCTTTTGAGTTAATAACTGCTAGTTTACATAGTCAAAATCTAGATAGTCACAGAATATAGGAAGGTGGATATTTTTAGAAAATTTAATTGATAGGATTGCCATAATAATCTCATGATTCAGCATTAAAAACAAAAAAGACTAGATACTTTAAATTACTGACCTATTGCATAATCTAATTTTCTTCAGTGATGTCTTGTCATTAGGCTTAAGAGACTACTCTCTTTATGAAGAATAAAGGAATACATTCTGATTCACTATCTGTAAACACTGTTCAAATATGCAAGAATATGGAAGTGAGGATAACATTAAATGAGCCAGTTTTTAAATTTTTTAGGTAACTATGATGTCCTAAAATTACCATCTGTTAACAATCCTTTTTTTCTTTCAAAGGAGACAGAGTTGATACTAGTAAACTTGAAAATGTTTTGGGAAACTTGGGGATTAAGCTCACATCTAATGAACGCTTGAATTTGCTGGAGACATCGCCAGTTAATGGTAAGATATGTGGGTGCTACCTGGGTTTTTTAGGAAGTCTGATTTTGTGGAACTATTTGAAAAATTCCAAAATAGAGTGAAAATGCTTGAAAACTGTTTAAAAGTTAATGCCTAGTACAAAGAAAAGATTCATTGCTTAGATTAGTATTTAAAAATCATCAATCTAACCCTTTCAGCTATAAATTATAAGTTTTGCCTTTGCTATCAAAGACAAAGTTCATCCCTGAGCCCTCAGGTTGTTAATCAGCTGGATTTGAAAATAGATTTTTTTTTTTAAAGAAGAAGGGTATGTCCCAGATGGCTCAGTTGGTAAAGAATCTGCCTGCTAA
Organism: Bubalus kerabau; assembly: GCF_029407905.1. NCBI lineage: Eukaryota > Metazoa > Chordata > Mammalia > Artiodactyla > Bovidae > Bubalus > Bubalus kerabau. The sequence goes on along the minus strand of NC_073627.1, from coordinate 17,526,995 downwards.
GGCAGAAGACACAAGAGTGTGGGTTCTATCCCTGGGTCAGGAAGATCCCCCAGAGGAAGAAATGGCAAGCCATGGAAAATTCCATGGACAGAGGAGCCTGGTGGTAGTCAGATATGACTGAGCACACACACACCACCACCACCAAAAAGAAGAAGAAAGAAGGAGCAAAAGAAACAGGAGTAAAGAGAAAATAAAAAACAACAACAACAAAAAATAGCTATGTGTATTTCTGAAGCATAAAATATATATTTTACCAATAAGTGGATAATTTTGTACATTCAGAAAAAACTGCAGTTCTTAACTATCTAATTAAATGAAATTTTAAAATTTAGGAAAATAAAAAAGGTTTTTAATTTCATAACACAAAGATAACCACTATTAATATTTTGAAACCTTTCCTTCTAGTGCTTTTAAGATAGATAGCTAGATACATATATTCATACATAATATTGTGAGTGTATAAATTTATTTATAATGCTTATTTCTTCACAATTGAATATGTCTTCATCATAGAAACCTTGATAATGCAGGTAAGCAAAAACAAAACCATCTCTCTTCCTACCTCAAAGCAGTAAATAACGTAAAAATTCTGAGGTTTATTTTTCCAGTTCTCCATCTATAAATAGACATCCTTTTTATTTTTGGCAATCTTGTAGATACATTTTGGCAAACATCCTAAAATTTCGTGAGATTGTATTCCTTTAAATAGAGTTGCAAAATATTTTGTTTTGCCGCATTTCCTTCCAGAATATTGTGATTTGAACTCTCACAAATAGTATTTGAGAATGTTATTTTCCTTACATTGTCAATACAGTAAAAAAAAAAGAACATCTCATTATTATGATTAGCTTTGTATTCCTTTACCACTGTGAGTGAACATTTTGGTATATCTGTTATCTATTTGCATTTGGAATGTTCTTCAGGTAAGATTTTCTAAATTCTTTCTTTCTGAAATTAAGAGATGTATACTATCTTTCTGTTTCCTAAATTCTTTTCTTAAATTCATTTCTAAAATATCTTGTTTTTTTATAGCTGATGGAAAAGTGTATCAGAAAAGGTTAACGAAGGGCATAAAATCTCTCAAACGTGAGTAAGAAGCATGCTAAAAAGACTTAATCTGAAACCTTTATTTGCATTGTCAGAATATAACTCCTCCTTTCCTACATAATTGAGTCTTTATTTATACTTCTTTCAGTAGATCTGCATTTTGACAGGTATTTACCAAGTACTTTTCTGTACTAAGATTTGGCAGGAAACTTTCTTAAATTTTCCTAACTCAGCCCCAGAAAAATAAAATTCATTTTAAAATGCAAACAAAAGGTGAAGAATGAAGGCTGTCAGATTAAGATTTAGCTCTAAAGCAGAAACAATTTGAAATTATAGGCAGCAAAAATAATGACTATTTTGCAGAATATTATGTCAGTCACCTCTAGCTCTAGCTTTTCAATATTCCCAACAAAAATTTGGAGTAATTAATTCTAATTTTTATTGTATTAGCTGAACAAGACTGACATTTTGGTGTTTGTCTTGAAAATGTTAATAATACTAAGAAATGAATGAAGTATTTTTATTGTAATAAAATACATGCTCAGTAAAGATGAATGTTAATATACAATGAATGTGTTTTAGAATCATTCAATTTTACTATATTTCTTTCCTATCCTGTATTTAGGAGGCAATATTGATGTCAATAAGCTGGACACGTTTTTAGAAAGCATGGGAATCAAGATCACAGAAGAAGAATTCATGGATTTGATAGAAAAACTACCATATGATGGTGAGCATTGTAATCACTCATACTTTTTCAGGCCTATTGAGTCTTTTTTTCTGTCCATCTTTCAGTTCAGTTCAGTTCAGTCGCTCAGTCGTGTCTGACTCTTTGCGACCCCATGAATCGCAGCACGCCAGGCCTCCCTGTCCATCACCAACTCCTGGAGTTCACTCAAACTCATGTCCATCGAGTCAGTGATGCCATCTAGCCATCTCATCCTATGTCGTCCCCTTCTCCTCCTGCCCCCAATCCCTCCCAGCATCAGAGTCTTTTCCAATGAGTCAACTCTTCGCATGAGGTGGCCAAAGTACTGAAGTTTCAGCTTCAGCAAAATTCCTTCCAAAGAAATCCCAGGGCTGATTTCCTTCAGAATGGACTGCCTGGATCTCCTTGCAGTCCAAGGGACTCTCAAGAGTCTTCTCCAACACCACAGTTCAAAACCATCAATTTTTTGGCGCTCAGCTTTCTTTACAGTTCAACTCTCACATCCATACATGACCACTGGAAAAACCATAGCCTTGACTAGACGGACCTTTGATGGCAAAGTAATGTCTCTGCTTTTGAATATGCTGTCTAGGTTGGTCATAAATTTCCTTCCAAGGAGTAAGCGTCTTTTAATTTCATGGCTGCAGTCACCATCTGCAGTGATTTTGGAGCCCAAAAAAATAGTCTGCCACTGTTTCCACTGTTTCCACTGTTTCCCCATCTATTTCCCATGAAGTGATGGACCAGATGCCATGATCTTAGTTTTCTGAATGTTGAGCTTTAAGCCAACTTTTCACTCTCCACTTTCACTTTCATCAAGAGGCTTTTGAGTTCCTCTTCACTTTCTGCCATAATGGTGGTGTCATCTGCATATCTGAGGTTATTGATATTTCTTCCGGCAATCTTGATTCCAGCTTGTGCTTCTTCCAGCCCGGCATTTCTCATGATGTACTCTGCATGGAAGTTAAATAAGCAGGGTGACAATATACAGCCTTGACGTACTCCTTTTGCTATTTGGAACCAGTCTGTTGTTGCATGTCCAGTTCTAACTGTTGCTTCTTGACCTGCATATAGGTTTCTCAAGAGGCAGGTCAGGTGGTCTGGTATTCCCATCTCTTTCAGAATTTTCCACAGTTTATTGTGTACTGAGATATATTGACACATAACATGGTGTAAGCTTAAGGTGCAGTCTGTTGATTTGATAGACATATATTGCAAAACTACTATCACCATAGTGTTAGCTAACACCTCCAACATACTACATTATTATAATTCTTTTCTAACATTTAAGATCTAGCCTCCAAGCAGATTTCAAGTATACAATTAGTTTTATTAACTACAGCCTTTACCATATAAAATGTAGCATTCTGTACATTAATTGCCAGGAGAAATATCAATAACCTCAGATATGCAGATGACACCACCCTTATGGCAGAAAGTGAAGAGGAACTCAAAAGCCTCTTGATGAAAGTGAAAGTAGAGAGTGAAAAAGTTGGCTTAAAGCTCAACATTCAGAAAATGAAGATCATGGCATCCAGTCCCATCACTTCATGGGAAATAGATGGGGAAACAGTGGAAACAGTGGCAGACTTTATTTTTCTGGGCTCCAAAATCACTGCAGATGGTGACTGCAGCCATGAAATTAAAAGACGCTTACTCCTTGGAAGGAAAGTTATGACCAACCTAGATAGCATATTCAAAAGCAGAGACATTACTTTGCCAACAAAGATCCGTCTAGTCAAGGCTATGTTTTTTCCAGTGGTCATGTATGGATGTGAGAGTTGGACTGTGAAGAAGGCTGAGCGCCAAAGAATCGATGCTTTTGAACTGTGGTGTTGGACAAGACTCTTGAGAGTCCCTTGGACTACAAGGAGATCCAACCAGTCCATTCTGAAGGAAATCAGCCCTGGGATTTCTTTGGAGGGAATGATGCTGAAGCTGAAACTCCAGTACTTTGGCCACCTCATGCGAAGAGCTGACTCATTGGAAAAGACTCTGATACTGGGAGGGATTGGGGGCAGGAGGAGAAGGGGACGACATAGGATGAGATGGCTAGATGGCATCACTGACTCGATGGACATGAGTTTGAGTGAACTCTGGGAGTTGATGATGGACAGGGAGGCCTGGCGTGCTGCGATTCATGGGGTCGCAAAGAGTCAGACACAACTGAGCGACTGAATTGAACTGAACTGAACTGTACATTATATACTCAGAATTTGTTCACCTTATAACTAGAAGTTTGTACCCTTGACCAACATCTCCCCATTTCTCCACCCCCCAGCCCCTGGTAACTCTCCTTCTGTTCTCTGTGTCTGTGGGCTCCGCTTTTATATGTATGTATACATATATGTATGTTTGTGTGGGTGGTATCATATCATATTAATCTCTCTCGGTCTGCTTTGTTTCACTTAGCATAATGCACTCAGAGTCCATCCATGTTATCACAAATGGGAAGATATCCTTCATTATCATGACTGAATAACTATTCATTGTGTATAATACATCATATCTTTGTTATTCTCCCATTGACAGATACTTAGTTTGTTTTCGTATCTTGACTATTGTGAATAATGCTGTAATGAACATGGAAGCACATATGTCTCTTTGAAATTCTGTTTTCATTTGCTTTGTATATATACCCACAAGTGAATTGTTGGATCATATGGTCAATTCAGTTGCTCAGTCATGTCCAACTCTTTGCGACCCCATGGACTGTAGCATGCCAGGCCTCTCTGTCCATCACCAACTCCCAGAGCCTGCTTAAACTCATGTACATTGAGTCGGTGATGCCAACCAACTCATCTCATCCTCTCATCCTCTGTTGTCCTCCTCTCTTCCTGCCTTCAGTCTTTCCCAGGTGGCAAAGTATTGGAGCTTCAGCTTCAGCTTCAGCATCAGTCCTTCCAGTGAATATTCAGGACTGATTTCCTTTAGGATTGACTGGTTTGATCTCTTTGCAGTCCAAGGATCATATGGTACATCTGTTATTAATTTCTTGAGGACCTTCCATGCTGTTTTCCATAGTGGCTTTACCAGTTTACAGTGAGCAAAGGTTCCTTCTTCTCCACATCCTCCCCAGCATTTATCTCTCGTCTTTTGTTAGAATAATAATAGTCATTCTTACAGTTGTGATGTGTCAGCTCATCATTACTTTTGTTACCTATAATTTCAAATTGTTTCTGCTTTAGACCTAAATCTTAATCTGACAATCTTCATTCTTCACCTTTTGCTTTGTATTTTAAAATGAATTTTATTTCCAAGAAAGTTTTCTGCCAAATCTTAGTACAGAAAAGTACTTGGTAAATACCTGGCAAAATGCAGATCTACTGAAGGAAGCATAAATAAAGACTCAGTCCCAACAAACTTAACTCAACTATCCCAACTCAATCCCAGCTCAACCAAAATTGCTCATTTTGGTTTTGTATGTCTCTGATATTTAGTGACGTTGAACTTCTTTTCATTTACATGATGGCCATTGTATGTCTTCTTTGACATACAAAGATGACTGTTCAGTTCTTCTGCCTGTTTTTTTTTTTTAAACTTTACAAAATTGTATTAGTTTTGCCAAATATCAAAATGAATCCGCCACAGGTATACATGTGTTCCCCATCCTGAACCCTCCTCCCTCCTCCCTCCCCATACCATCCCTCTGGGTCGTCCCAGTGCACCTTTTGTCTTGAATCAGTCTTGAATATGCATTGAAAGGACTGATGCTGCAGCTGAAACTCCAGTACTTTGGCCACCTGATGTGAAGAACTGACTCATTGGAAAAGACCCTCATACTGTGAAAGATAGAAGGTGGGAGGAGAAGGGGACGACAGAGGAAGAGATGGTTGGATGGCATCACTGACTCAATGGACATGGGTTTGAGCAAGCTCCAGGAGATGCTGAAGGACAGGGAAGCCTGGCATGCTGCAGTTCATGGGGTCACAAAGAGTCAGACACGACTGAGTGACTGAACAGCAACATTTCTGTATCCCTATGCCGCTGCTGCTGCTGCTAAGTCACTTCAGTCATGTCCGATGCTGTGTGACTCCATAGACGGCAGCCCACCAGGCTTCCCCATCTGTATCCCTATAATCCACCACAATTACTCATGAAAGAATCCACAAATTATCTTTGACTTACACTCCCTCCTCTTTTCCCTTAAAATGAAATCTCAATTTTATCTCTGATACTTGATTCAAAACTCATCATCCTGGCTAAGACTACTGCAGAAGCCTCCTGACTGGTCTGACTTACACTCCCTCCTCTTTTCCCTTAAAACGAAATCTCAATTTTATCTCTGATACTTGATTCAAAACTCATCATCCTGGCTAAGACTACTGCAGAAGCCTCCTGACTGGTCTGTCAGCCGTATTATTGCCTTAAGTTCATTCTGATCACACTAGCCATGATAACTTAATAACTAAGGTGAAAATCTGACCTCAGACTAAAAATCAATGACCCCCTCATAGCTTTTATGTATTGTTTTCCAATATGCCAGACAGTGCTAAGCATTTTAATGAATTTTCTCATTCAATTTATTCATTCATGTATCGTATCTATTGAACACCTGACACCCAGCATTGTCTGCTTCAGCCTTAGAGATACAGCCATTGTTGTTGTTGTTCAGTCATGAAGTCATGTCCTGCTCCTTGCAGCCCCATGGACTGCAGCATGCCAGGCTTCCTTGTCCTACACTGTCTCCCAGAATTTACTCAAATTCATGTCCATTGAGTTGATGATGCCATCCAACCATCTAATGTTTTGTCACCGTCTTCTCCTTTTGCCTTCAATCTTTGGGCTTCCCTTGTGGCTCAGCTAGTAAAGAATCTGCCTGCAATGTGGGAGACCTGGGTTTGATCCCTGGGTTGGGAAGATCCCCTGAAGAAGGGAAAAGCTACCCACTTCAGTATTCTGGCCTGGTGAATTCCACAGACTATACATACAGTCCTCAGGGTTGCAAAGAGTTGGACATGACTGAAAGACTTTCACTTTTCCTAGTATGGGGTCTTTTCCAATGGGTTGCCTCTTCACATCAGGTAGCCAAAGTTTTGGAGCTTTAGCTTCAGCATCAGTCCTTCCAATGAATATTCAGGGTTGACTTCTTTTAGGATTTATTAGTTTGATCTCCTTGCAGTCCAAGGGTCTCTCAAGAGTCTTCTCCAGCACCACAATTTGAAAGCATCGATTCTTTGGCACTCAGCCTTCATTATGGTCTGACTCTCACATCTGTACATGACTACTGGAAAAACCGTAGCTTTGACTATACAGACTTCTGTCGGCAAAGTGATGTCTCTGCTTTTTAATATGCTGTTTAGGTTTGTCATAGCTTTCCTTCCAAGAAGCAAGTGTCTTTTAATTTAATGGCTGCAGTCTCTGTCCACAGTGATTTTGGAGCCCAAGAAAATAAAATCTGCCCTTGCTTCCATTTTTTTCTCCTTGTATTTGCCATAAAGTCTTGGAACCAGGGGCTTACCAGGTGGCTCAGTGGGTAAATAATCCCTCTGTAATACAAGAGATGCAGGCAGACACAGGTTCAGTCCCCAAGTTGGGAAGATCCCCTGGAGGAGGGCATTTCAACTTACTCTGGTGTTCTTGCCTGGAGAATCCCATGGACAGAGAAGCCCGGTGGACTACAGTCCACAGGGCAGCAGTCAGACATGACTGAAGTGACTAAGCATGCACTCACACACAATGGGACCAGAGTCCATGATCTTAGTTTTATAAGTGTTGAGATTTAAGCCAGCCTTTTCACTCTTTTTTACCCTCATCAAGAGGTTCTTAGTTCCTCTTCACTTTCTGCCATTTAGAGTGGTATCATCTGTATACCTGAGGTTGCTGAAATTTTCTGCAGCAATCTTGATTCCAGCTTGTGATTCATTCAGCCCTGCATTTCACATGACGTGCTCTGCATATAAGTTAAATAAGCAGGGTAACAATATACAGCCTTGTCATACTCATTTTCCAATTTTGGACCAGTCATTTGTTCCCCTACATGGATCACAACCTTGTCGTGGTAAAGGGGCTTGTATAACTCAATGAAGCTATGATCCATGCTGTGCAGGGCCATGCAAGAGGAATGGGTCATAATGAAATCTTCTGACAAAACATGGTCTACTGGAGAAGGGATTGGCAAACCTGCTCTAGTATTCTTGCCATGAGAACCACATGAACGGTATGAAATGGTAAAAAGATATGATACCAGAGGGATTCCCCAATGGCTCAGATGGTAAAGAATCTGCCTGCAATTCAGGAGACCTGGGTGCAATTCCTGGGTCAGGAAGATTCCCTGGAGAAGGGAATGGCAACCCAATCCAGTATTCTTGCTCAGAGAATTCTATGGACAGAGGGGTCGCACAGAGTCGAACATGACTGAGTAACTAACACACACACACACGATATTGGAAGATGAACCCCCCAGGTTGGAAAGTGTCCAATATGCTACTAGGGAAGAGTGGAAGACAATTACTAATAGCTCCAGGAAGAATGAAGTGGCTGGGCCAACAGAAAAAGCACTTAATTGTGGATGTGTCTGGTGGTGAAAGTAGTCTGATGCTGTAAAGAACAGTATTACATAGGGACCTGAAACGTCAGGTCCATGAATCAAGGTAATTTGGACATGGTCAAGCAGGAGATGGCAAGAGTGAACATCAACATCTTAGGAATCAGTGAACTAAAATGGACAGGAATGGACAAGTTTACTTCAGATGCCCATTATATCTACTACTGCAGGCAAGAATCCCTTAGAAGGAATGGAGTAGCCCTCATAGTCAACAAGAGTCCGAAATGCAGTACTTGGGTGCAGCCTCAAAAATGAAAGAATGATCTCAGTTCATTTCCAAGGCAAACCATTCAACATCACAGTAATCCAAGTCTATGCCCCAGCCACTAATGCTGAAGAAGCTGAAGTTGACCGGTTTCATGAACACCTACAAGACCTTGCAGAACTAACAGCAAAAAAAAATGTCCTTTCATCATAGGGAATTGGAATGCAAAGAGATACAGTCATAAACAAAACAAATTAATATAAATTTTGTGGAGCCAGAATTTTCATCTTTTTTTCACTGCTGTTTTCCCAGATCGAAACAGTCTGATGTCAAAGTCTAAACTGTTAATTCCAACCAGCCTTTTTTGCCTCATCTTTCCATTCTCTACATGGCATTTTTCCCTTAGGCAAAATTTAAAACCTTTAGTTCACCACACAATTTGCTCTTCATTGCTCCTTTTCCTGGCATTCTTTGTCTTTTTCCAATTATATAAAATGACATAATACCACAAAAAATAGCCTTAAATGTATACCAGTCATATATTATCAGCCATTACTAGGGAAATATGAAGTTAGAAACATGAGTCCAAGACACTTAAAAGACATTTTGCCTAAGATAAACTTTATGATTTAAACAATATTAATTCTCCAGGCCAGGCTTCAGCAATATGTGAACCGTGAATTTCCAGATGTTCAAGCTGGTTTTAGAAAAGGCAGAGGAACCAGAGATCAAATTGCCAACATCCACTGGATCATGGAAAAAGCAAGAGAGTTCCAGAAAAACATCTATTTCTGCTTTATTGACTATGCCAAAGCCTTTGACTGTGTGGATCACAATAAACTGTGGAAAATTCTGAAAGAGATGGGAATACCAGACCACCTGACCTGCCTCTTGAGAAATTTCTATGCAGGTCAGGAAACAACAGTTAGAACTGGACATGGAACAACAGACTGGTTCCAAATAGGATAAGGAGTACGTCAAGGCTGTATTTTGTCACCCTGCTTATTTAACTTATATGCAGAGTACATCATGAGAAATGCTGGGCTGGAAGACGCACAAGCTGGAATCAAGATTGCTGGAGAAATATCAATAACCTCAGATATGCAGATGACACCACCCTGTGGCAGAAAGTGAAGAGGAATTAAAAAGCCTCTTGATGAAACTGAAAGAGGAGAGTGAAAAAGTTGGCTTAAAGCTCAACATTCAGAAAACAAAGATCATGGCATCTGGTCCCATCACTTCATGGGAAATAGATGGGGAAACAGTAGAAACAGTGTCAGACTTTATTTTTGGGGGGCTGCAAAATCACAGCAGATGGCGATTGCAGCCATGAAATTAAAAGACGCTTACTCCTTGGAAAGAAGGTTACGACCAATCTAGATAGCATATTCAAAAGCAGAGACATTACTTTGCCAACAAAGGTCCGTCTAGTCAAGGCTATGATTTTTCCAGTAGTCATGTATGGATGTGAGAGTTGGACTGTGAAGAAAGCTGAGTGCCGAAGAATTGATGGTTTTGAACTGTGGTGTTGGAGAAGACTCTTGAGAGTCCCTTGGACTGCAAGGAGATCCAACCAGTCCATCCTAAAGGAGATCAGTCCTGGGTGTTCTTTGGAAGGACGGATGCTAAAGCTGAAACTCCAATACTTTGGCCACCTCATGCGAAGAGTTGACTCATTGGAAAAGACTCTGATGCTGTGAGGGATTGGGGGCGGGAGGAGAAGGGAACGACAGAGGATGAGATGGCTGGATGGCATCACCAACTCGATGGACGTGAGTCTTAGTGAACTCCGGGAGTTGGTGATGGACAAGGAGTCCTGGTGTGCTGCAATTCATGGGGTCACAAAGAGTCAGACACGACTGAACGACTGAACTGAACTGAACTGAATCCTTATTGTAGATAATGGAGCTATCCTTTAAAGTCCAGGGATCATAAATTTTAAAAGGACAGAACATAGTCAATAGCCTTTATCCAGGCTTGACTTCTTAATTTAAGAACTTTGTAGTTTTTGCTTTTTTTCTGAGTTTGGGTTTATCAATGTCTAAATTTTACTGTGTCTTATAGATGAAGAAGACATCAAAGTAGATACAGTGATGAAAGAATTGAGTACTGTTTTAGGTAAGTAAAATATTTCTTAATTCTTAACTGTGTTTTAATGATATTTCTCCCATTCCTTTTTTCCATTAATTTGCTATTCTAACCTTTCATTAACTAAACATTCTCATTTATCTGCTATGATTACCCATGCTTTTGCAACAGAAATACTAGGAAGATAGGCACACAAGACAAGAATTTCAAAATTGGGGCAATAACTGAGATACTATATATAGACATAATTATTTGAATCTGTCATCAACATCACAATTTTCTGGACAATTATATTAGCCTCATATCATTATATGTAGAATTTTTCCCAACATTATGAGAATGTGTCTTTCATTATAAGAGACAATGTTATGTTTCTAAATCTGGTATTTACTCTCCATAATTCAATAACTGTCCTTAGGGTCTTGATTTTCTAGCAATAACGTATGCTGCTGTACAAACATGTGTTTTGTTTATTTTTTGTAATTTGGATTCATTTGATAATGTTCCATGGCTTGACAACAGCCTTTTCTTAATAGTGTGGAAATATTTGTAGTCCTGCTTCCACAATTTGATTCTCTATCAACCAAGGCCACAAGAAAGACAATTAGGAACTGTCCAGACTTTCTCCTATTCTCTGAATAGGACATGGACTGTATTTTATACTAGGTCAGCCAAGGTGAGACTCAATTTTTTTTTTATTCCCATGAATGAAATGCATTGTACTTGGGAATCTGTTCCACCAGGTATTAGCCATTTCCTCAGAAAAGTTTCTATCCCTTTGGACTCTTTATAAAGAGACAAGATCTACTGAGACTGTTGAAAAGACATGCACTTAGAATCGTCTCTATAAAAGCTGGTTTAAAACTCAGCATTTGAAACACTAATATCACAGCATCAAGTACCATCACTTCATGGCAATTAGGTGGAAAAAAAGTGGAAGAAGTGGCAGATTTTATTTTTGGGGGCTCCAAAATCACTACAGATGGTGACTGCAGCCATGAAATTAGAGACGCATGCTCACTGGAAGAAAAGCTATGACTAACCTAGGCAGCATATTAAAAAGCAGAGACATCACTTTGTAAACAAAGGTCTGTATAGTCAAAGCTATAGTTTTTCCAGTAGTCACGAACAGATGTGAGAGTTGGGCCATAAAGAAGGCTGAGCGCCAAAGAACTGATGCTTTCAAAATGTGGTTCTGGAGAGGACTCTTGAGAGTTCCTTGGTCAGCAAAGAGATCAAACCAGTCAATCCTAAAGGAAGTCAACACTGAATATTCTTTGGAAGGACTGATGCTGAAGCTGAAGCTCCAGTACTTTGGAAACCTGATGCAAAGAGCCAACTCATTGGAAAAGGCCCTGAGAAAGGATACTGAGAAAGACTGAGGGAGAAGGGGGTGACAGAGGATGAGATGGCTGAATGGCATCACTGACTCAATGGACATGAGTTTGAGCAAACTCCGGGAAACAGTGAAGGACAGGGAAGCCTGACGTGCTGTAGTCCATTGTGGTCACAAGGAGTAGGACATGACTTAGCAACTGAACAACAACAAGAACATAACTGGAATTCTTTAAGTTGGCTTGCCAGTAAAAAGCTGAATTATAGAGTTAGGACTGTTCTAACTCTAGTAAAGTGATTGTCTCTAGTAAAATTAACCTTCAATAAGTCTTAATTAGTAGTAAGGGAGATTATGATTGGCTAAGTCAGAGGTATATGAAATTAAACAAGTAAAAAGAAAAACATGACAAGAATAAAAATGTGTGAAAAGTATACCGTGGGGGAGGAGCCAAGATGGCGGAGGAGTAGGACAGGGAGAACACTTTCTCCCCCACAAATTCATCAAAAGAGCATTTAAACGTCGAGTAAATTCCACAAAACAACTTCTGAATGCCGGCAGAGGACATCAGGCACCCAGAAAAGCAGCCCAACTCTTCGAAAGGAGAGAGAAGAAATACAGCTCCATCCACCAGAACATCGACACAAGCTTCCCTAACCAGGAAACCTTGACAAGCCACCTGTACAAACCCACACACAGCGAGGAAACGCCACAATAAAGAGAACTCCACAAACTGCCAGAATACAGAAAGGACACCCCAAACTCAGCAATTTAAACAAGATGAAGAGACAGAGGAATACCCAGCAGATAAAGGAACAGGATAAATGCCCACCAAACCAAACAAAAGAGGAAGAGACAGGGAATCTACCTGATAAAGAATTCCGAATAATGATAGTGAAATTGATCCAAAATCTTGAAATTAAAATGGAATCACAGATAAATAGCCTGGAGGCAAAGATTGAGAAGATGCAAGAAAGGTTTAACAAGGACTTAGAAGAAATAAAAAAGAGTCAATATATAATGAATAATGCAATAAGTGAAATTAAAAACACTCTGGAGGCAACAAATAGTAGAATAACAGAGGCAGAAGATAGGATTAGTGAATTAGAAGATAGAATGGTAGAAATAAATGAATCAGAGAGGACAAAAGAAAAACGAATTAAAAGAAATGAGGACAATCTCAGAGACCTCCAGGACAATATTAAACGCTACAACATTCGAATCATAGGGATCCCAGAAGAAGAAGACAAAAAGAAAGACCATGAGAAAATACTTGAGGAGATAATAGTTGAAAACTTCCCTAAAATGGGGAAGGAAATAATCACCCAAGTCCAAGAAACCCAGAGAGTCCCAAACAGGATAAACCCAAGGCGAAACACCCCAAGACACATAGTAATCAAATTAACAAAGATCAAACACAAAGAACAAATATTAAAAGCAGCAAGGGAAAAACAACAAATAACACACAAGGGGATTCCCATAAGGATAACAGCTGATCTTTCAATAGAAACTCTTCAAGCCAGGAGGGAATGGCAAGACATACTTAAAATGATGAAAGAAAATAACCTACAGCCCAGATTATTGTACCCAGCAAGGATCTCATTCAAGTATGAAGGAGAAATCAAAAGCTTTTCAGACAAGCAAAAGCTTAGAGAATTCTGCACCACCAAACCAGCTCTCCAACAAATACTAAAGGATATTCTCTAGACAGGAAACACAAAAATTGTGTATAAATTCGAACCCAAAACAATAAAGTAAATGGCAACAGGGTCATACTTATCAGTAATTACCTTAAACGTAAATGGGTTGAATGCCCCAACCAAAAGACAAAGACTGGCTGAATGGATACAAAAACAAGACCCCTGCATATGTTGTCTACAAGAGACCCACCTCAAAACAGGGGACACATACAGACTGAAAGTGAAGGGCTGGAAAAAGATTTTCCATGCGAATAGGGACCAAAAGAAAGCAGGAGTAGCAATACTCATATCAGATAAAATAGACTTTAAAACAAAGACTGTGAAAAGAGACAAAGATGGTCACTACATAATGATCAAAGGATCAATCCAAGAAGAAGATGTAACAATTATAAATATATATGCACCCAACACAGGAGTACCGCAGTATGTAAGACAAATGCTAACAAGTATGAAAGAAGAAATTAACAATAACACAATAATAGTGGGAGACTTTAATACCCCACTCACACCTATGGATAGATCAACTAAACAGAAAATTAACAAGGAAACACAAACTTTAAACGATACAATAGACCAGTTAGACCTAATTGATATCTATAGGACATTTCATCCCAAAACAATGAATTTCACCTTCTTCTCAAGCGCACATGGAACCTTCTCCAGGATAGATCACATCCTGGGCCATAAAGCTAGCCTTGGTAAATTCAAAAAAATAGAAATCATTCCAAGCATCTTTTCTGACCACAATGCAGTAAGATTAGATCTCAATTACAGGAGAAAAACTTAAAAAATCCAACATATGGAGGCTGAACAACACGCTGCTGAATAACCAACAAATCACAGAAGAAATCAAAAAAGAAATCAAAATTTGCATAGAAACGAATGAAAATGAAAACACAACAACCCAAAACCTGTGGGACACGGTAAAAGCAGTCCTAAGGGGAAAGTTCATAGCAATACAGGCACACCTCAAGAAACAAGAAAAAAGTCAAATAAATAACCTAACTCTACACCTAAAGCAACTAGAAAAGGAAGAAATGAAGAACCCCAGGGTTAGTAGAAGGAAAGAAATCTTAAAAATTAGAGCAGAAATAAACGCAAAAGAAACAAAAGAGACCATAGCAAAAATCAACAAAACCAAAAGCTGGTTCTTTGAAAGGATAAATAAAATTGACAAACCATTAGCCAGACTCATCAAGAAACAAAGGGAGAAAAATCAAATCAATAAAATTAGAAATGAAAATGGAGAGATCACAACAGACAACACAGAAATACAAAGGATCATAAGAGACTACTATCAACAATTATATGCCAATAAAATGGACAACGAGGAAGAAATGGACAAATTCTTAGAAAAGTACAACTTTCCAAAACTCGATCAGGAAGAAATAGAAAATCTTAACAGACCCATCACAAGCACGGAAATTGAAACTGTAATCAAAAATCTTCCAGCAAACAAAAGCCCAGGTCCAGACGGCTTCACAGCTGAATTCTACCAAAAATTTAGAGAAGAGCTAACACCTATCCTGCTCAAACTCTTCCAGAAAATTGCAGAGGATGGTAAACTTCCAAACTCATTCTATGAGGCCACCATCACCCTAATACCAAAACCTGACAAAGATCCCACAAAAAAAGAAAACTACAGGCCAATATCACTGATGAACATAGATGCAAAAATCCTTAACAAAATTCTAGCAATCAGAATCCAACAACACATTAAAAAGATCATACACCATGACCAAGTGGGCTTTATCCCAGGGATGCAAGGATTCTTCAATATCCGCAAATCAATCAATGTAATACACCACATTAACAAATTGAAAAATAAAAACCATATGATTATCTCAATAGATGCAGAGAAAGCCTTTGACAAAATTCAACATCCATTTATGATCAAAACTCTCCAGAAAGCAGGAATAGAAGGAACATACCTCAACATAATCAAAGCTATATATGACAAACCCACAGCAAACATTATCCTCAGTGGTGAAAAATTGAAAGCATTTCCTCTAAAGTCAGGAACAAGACAAGGGTGCCCACTTTCACCGTTACTATTCAACATAGTTTTGGAAGTTTTGGCCACAGCAATCAGAACAGAAAAAGAAATAAAAGGAATCCAAATTGGAAAAGAAGAAGTAAAGCTCTCACTGTTTGCAGATGACATGATCCTCTACATAGAAAACCCTAAAGACTCCACCAGAAAATTACTAGAACTAATCAATGACTATAGTAAAGTTGCAGGATATAAAATCAACACACAGAAATCCCTTGCATTCCTATACACTAATAATGAGAAAACAGAAAGAGAAATTAAGGAAACAATTCCATTCACCATTGCAACGGAAAGAATAAAATACTTAGGAATATATCTACCTAAAGAGTCTAAAGACCTATATATAGAAAACTATAAAACACTGGTGAAAGAAATCAAAGAGGACACTAACAGATGGAGAAATATACCATGTTCATGGATTGGAAGAATCAATGTAGTGAAAATGAGTATACTACCCAAAGCAATCTATAGATTCAATGCAATCCCTATCAAGCTACCAACAGCATTCTTCACAGAGCTAGAACAAATAATTTCACAATTTGTATGGAAAAACAAAAAACCTCGAATAGCCAAAGCGATCTTGAGAAAGAAGAATGGAACTGGAGGAATCAACCTACCTGACTTCAGGCTCTACTACAAAGCCACAGTTATCAAGACAGTATGGTACTGGCACAAAGACAGAAATATAGATCAATGGAACAAAATAGAAAGCCCAGAGATAAATCCACGCACATATGGACACCTTATCTTCGACAAAGGAGGCAAGAATATACAATGGATTAAAGACAATCTCTTTAACAAGTGGTGCTGGGAAATCTGGTCAACCACTTGTAAAAGAATGAAACTAGAACACTTTCTAACACCATACACAAAAATAAACTCAAAATGGATTAAAGATCTAAACGTAAGACCAGAAACTATAAAACTCCTAGAGGAGAACATAGGCAAAACACTCTCTGACATACATCACAGCAGGATCCTCTATGACCCACCTCCCAGAATATTGGAAATAAAAGCAAAAATAAACAAATGGGACCTAATTAACCTTAAAAGCTTCTGCACATCAAAGGAAACTATTAGCAAGGTGAAAAGACAGCCTTCAGAATGGGAGAAGATAATAGCAAATGAAGCAACTGACAAACAACTAATCTCGAGAATATACAAGCAACTCCTACAGCTCAACTCCAGAAAAATAAATGACCCAATCAAAAAATGGGCCAAAGAACTAAATAGACATTTCTCCAAAGAAGACATAAAGATGGCTAACAAACACATGAAAAGATGCTCAACATCACTCATTATCAGAGAAATGCAAATCAAAACCACTATGAGGTACCATTTCACGCCAGTCAGAATGGCTGCAATCCAAAAGTCTACAAGTAATAAATGCTGAAGAGGGTGTGGAGAAAAGGGAACCCTCTTACACTGTTGGTGGGAATGCAAACTAGTGCAGCCACTATGGAGAACAGTGTGGAGATTCCTTAACAAACTGGAAATAGACATGCCTTATGATCCAGCAATCCCACTGCTGGGCATACACACTGAGAAAACCAGAAGGGAAAGAGACACGAGTACCCCAATGTTCATCGCAGCACTGTTTATAATAGCCAGGACATGGAAGCAACCTAGATGTCCATCAGCAGATGAATGGATAAGAAAGCTGTGGTACATATACACAATGGAGTATTATTCAGCCATTAAAAAGAATACATTTGAATCAGTTCTAATGAGGTGGATGAAACTGGAGCCTATTATACAGAGTGAAGTAAGCCAGAAAGAAAAACACCAATACAGTATACTAACACATATATATGGAATTTAGAAAGATGGTAACAATAACCCTGTGTACGAGACAGCAAAAGAGACACTGATGTATAGAACAGTCTTATGGACTCTGTGGGAGAGGGAGAGGGTGGGAAGATTTGGGAGAATGGCATTGAAACATGTAAATATCATGTATGAAATGAGTTGCCAGTCCAGGTTCGATGCACGATACTGGATGCTTGGGGCTGGTGCACTGGGACGACCCAGAGGGATGGAATGGGGAGGGAGGAGGGAGGAGGGTTCAGGATGGGGAACACATGTATACCTGTGGCGGATTCATTTTGATATTTGGCAAATCTAATACAGTTATGTAAAGTTTAAAAATAAAATAAAATTAAAAAAAAAAAAAAAAAAGAAAACTATAAAACACTGGTGAAAGAAATCAAAGAGGACACTAACAGATGGAGAAATATACCATGTTCATGGATTGGAAGAATCAATGTAGTGAAAATGAGTATACTACCCAAAGCAATCTATAGATTCAATGCAATCCCTATCAAGCTACCAACAGCATTCTTCACAGAGCTAGAACAAATAATTTCACAATTTGTATGGAAAAACAAAAAACCTCGAATAGCCAAAGCGATCTTGAGAAAGAAGAATGGAACTGGAGGAATCAACCTACCTGACTTCAGGCTCTACTACAAAGCCACAGTTATCAAGACAGTATGGTACTGGCACAAAGACAGAAATATAGATCAATGGAACAAAATAGAAAGCCCAGAGATAAATCCACGCACATATGGACACCTTATCTTCGACAAAGGAGGCAAGAATATACAATGGATTAAAGACAATCTCTTTAACAAGTGGTGCTGGGAAATCTGGTCAACCACTTGTAAAAGAATGAAACTAGAACACTTTCTAACACCATACACAAAAATAAACTCAAAATGGATTAAAGATCTAAACGTAAGACCAGAAACTATAAAACTCCTAGAGGAGAACATAGGCAAAACACTCTCTGACATACATCACAGCAGGATCCTCTATGACCCACCTCCCAGAATATTGGAAATAAAAGCAAAAATAAACAAATGGGACCTAATTAACCTTAAAAGCTTCTGCACATCAAAGGAAACTATTAGCAAGGTGAAAAGACAGCCTTCAGAATGGGAGAAGATAATAGCAAATGAAGCAACTGACAAACAACTAACCTCGAGAATATACAAGCAACTCCTACAGCTCAACTCCAGAAAAATAAATGACCCAATCAAAAAATGGGCCAAAGAACTAAATAGACATTTCTCCAAAGAAGACATACAGATGGCTAACAAACACATGAAAAGATGCTCAACATCACTCATTATCAGAGAAATGCAAATCAAAACCACTATGAGGTACCATTTCACACCAGTCAGAATGGCTGCAATCCAAAAGTCTACAAGCAATAAATGCTGGAGAGGGTGTGGAGAAAAGGGAACCCTCTTCCACTGTTGGTGGGAATGCAAACTAGTACAGCCACTATGGAGAACAGTGTGGAGATTCCTTAAAAAACTGGAAATAGACATGCCTTATGATCCAGCAATCCCACTGCTGGGCATACACACTGAGGAAACCAGAAGGGAAAGAGACACGAGTACCCCAATGTTCATCGCAGCACTGTTTATAATAGCCAGGACATGGAAGCAACCTAGATGTCCATCAGCAGATGAATGGATAAGAAAGCTGTGGTACATATACACAATGGAGTATTATTCAGCCATTAAAAAGAATACATTTGAATCAGTTCTAATGAGGTGGATGAAACTGGAGCCTATTATACAGAGTGAAGTAAGCCAGAAAGAAAAACACCAATACAGTATACTAACGCATATATATGGAATTTAGAAAGATGGTAACAATAACCCTGTGTACGAGACAGCAAAAGAGACACTGATGTATAGAACAGTCTTATGGACTCTGTGGGAGAGGGAGAGGGTGGGAAGATTTGGGAGAATGGCATTGAAACATGTAAAATATCATGTATGAAATGAGTTGCCAGTCCAGGTTCGATGCATGATACTGGATGCTTGGGGCTGGTGCACTGGGACGACCCAGAGGGATGGAATGGGGAGGGGGGAGGGAGGAGGGTTCGGGATGGGGAACACATGTGTACCTGTGGCGGATTCATTTTGATATTTGGCAAATCTAATACAGTTATGTAAAGTTTAAAAATAAAATAAAATTAAAAAAAAAAAAAAAAAAAAAGTATACCGTGCACTGACAGTCAGTGTTTCTTTTATTCTAATGGTCTCGGGTGGAAGCTTTTGACTTTATGTAATTTTTGTTTCTGTGGAGCTTGGATCTTGGGTCAGCAAGTGAGTTACGTGAAAAAGTGAAAATGCAAATGTTAGTCACTCAGACATTTCCGACTCCTTGCAACTCCATGGACTGTGGCCCTCCAGGCTCCTCTATCCATGGAATTCTCCAGGCAAGAATGCTAGAGTGGGTTGCCATTCCCTTCTCCAGGGAATCTTCCTGACCCAGCAATTAAACCTGGGTCTCCAACATTTCAGGCAGATTCTTTACTGTCTGAACCACTAAGGAAGCAACAACCTGCTTATTGAAGCTCTCAGCGGTCTTTAATGATGTAACTTTCCAGTTCCGATGTCTCTTCTATTTTACCAGAGGTTTTGGTATTCAAAAGACAATGAAGTTTCTAAATATTATCCAGAAGATCTTATATAATCATGAATGATTAACAAAATAAAATGAATTCTCTAAAATTGAATAGATAAGTTGGAATGCCCTAAGTAGATATAGTAGGGTAGTGTATCTACAAGTTTGTTAGCCACTCTGAGTGTTATGAATTTTTGACATGAGAATGTTAAAAATCCATCCAGGAGGCTTCCCTGGTGGTCCAATGGTTAAGAAAAATCACTTTCTAATGCAAAGAACATGAATTCCATCCCTGGTCCCTGATTGGGGAACCAAGATCCTCCATGCCGTGGGGCGCCAAACCCCATGTGTCATAATTACTGAGCTCATGAACTCTAGAGCCCACACACCCACAATAAAACTAAGACCTGAGGCAGCCATAAATAAATAGTTTTTAAAAATTCACCCAGAAAATAAACATACTATTAGTACATATTCATAACTCAGGAGCAACTGTATAAAACCCTTTTGGATATGTTCAAAAGGTCCCTTAAGGTGTGGTTCTAATCCAAGTCTCACAATTATAGGTTTTCTAGAATTATTCTAGTTTCAGAGGAGGTGTGAATTACTCTGATATAATGCACACATGTCCTAATCAGTGTTTAATAATGTGGCGAATTTATTTCTGTAGCAGTCCGTTGTTCTATGTAGTGTTTTAGCAAGTATCCATTTGAAATTTTATCTGGTGCAACTAAGGAGCAATCCTGACTTTGCCAGATGTTATCCTCATTGATATTGTAACCTGATCATTCCAATAGCTTCCTTACAAAATTAGGTAGAATTTTGTGCTTTTAAATGGAATCTTTGAACCTGATCCTACACTTGGTTTTCTGATCTATAAGAGGTCCTTCAAAAAGGACTTTGGGTGCTTTTTTCTTCTCAATAGTTATGTGAATCCTTAAAGTAAACAATGAAGGACAAATGAATCCACTTTTGTTCCTCATATATGCATAGTTGGACCCCCAGGCATGAGAGAGGGATCATCACTACGAAAGCTGCATCAAGTTACCCTGCCCTTCCTCCTCCATGCAGTGGGCTCCATTGCTCCCTGGCCGTACCCTATGTAGGCTTCTGTTTGACCCAGTTGTGTGGAAATTATGGTAGGAGTGCTCCAGCTTGTTTCATTAACAGCAAAGAAGATCCAATAATAAATGAAATAGAAAAGGCCATTTTTATCATAAAAATTCAGTAATATATCTTTCCCAAGCTCTGAAGCTGACATAATCAGAGGAAACTCATTTATCTCTGGAATTACAAAGGAATAGCCATATAAAATAGTGACTGTTCATTACAGAGAAATGGGAAGGAGTAGAACAAAAGAAAAGGTGAGAGCTCAGTAGAACACAAACAAGTATGTAGCTACCCGTATACACTTTTCACGAATGTTCTAAGAATACTCCCATTTCTAGCAGTGTGATGTGCTATGTGCCTGGATATTGAAAACAACTAATAATGTGGATAGAATCTAATTTTAAAAGGATTCTTAAATGTTTCCATAAATGTGTATACTTAAGGAATATTCATACCAAAAGCCTGGAACCCAAAGAAGAAGAGCCCTGAAGCCACATTTCACTCTCTAAACATTTGCTGAACTAAGTGAATCTAAGCAGTTTTGACAGTCTGCCAGAACTCAGTGGAAAGGAAGCAAAACCCAGAGCCCGCCCGAAGTAGGAAATATGGTGGGTTTGATCCATGGGTTGGGAAGATCCACTGGAGAAAGAAATGGCTACCCACTCCAGTGTTCTTGCCTGGAGAATTCCATGGACAGAGGAGCCTGGTGGGCTACAGTCCATGGGGTCGCAAAGAGTCAGTCACTACTAAACAACTAAGCACACCTGCCCTAAAGCTAAGACTTGAAAAGCTATGCATACAGCATAAGAGCGAATTAGAAATATGTCTCTGGACCGCAAGGAAGACTGTCTATGTCTAACTCAATTTATAAACACAAGGTGACCTTTACACAGGCTTACTTATCAAATTTGCACTAACTTAGTCTGAGAATTTAGTTTAAAGTAATCCTGAAAGAAATTTGGAACTGTGGTGTTGGAGAAGACTCTTGAGAGTCCCTTGGACTGCAAGGAGATCCAACCAGTCAACCTAAAGGAAATCAGTCCTGAATTCATTGGGAGGACTGATGCTGCAGCTGAAACTCCAATACTTTGGCCACCTGATATGAAGAACTGACTCATTGGGAAAGACCCTGATGCTGGGAAAGATTGAAGGAGGGAGGAGAAGGAGATGACAGAGGATGAGATCACCAGAGGTCGGATCACCGACTCAATAGACAAGAGTTTGAGCAAGCTCCAGAATTTGGTGAAGGACAGGGAAGCCTGGCATGGTGCAGTCCATGGGGTCACAAAGAGTCAGACATGACTGATCAACTGAACTGAACTGAATTCTAAAAGACTAATGCCCCGGGAAACTGACATAAGCAAATTCTGATCCTCCTCTGAAGTATTCCTATTCTGAAGGATACTTATCTTCTCAAAGAATTTCACATACACAGAAGTTCCTGGTCTAAAATTACTAAACACATTGGCACAATGAGTAACTAAGCATGGCATGATGAGTAACAGCCATCATATGGCAGAATCAGATTTAGATTTTGGAATTATCAGACAAAAAAATGTTAAACATTCTTAACATAGTCTAAGAATTAAAAAAGAGGCCTTAAATATGTGAATGAAGAGCAAACAAGATTTGATAAAGAACCAAAGAGATCTTCAAGAAATAAAAACAATAGAAATTTAAAACATTAGATGGATTGAATGGTAACTTTAAAAAAGCTGAAGAAAGAACTAAGGAACTTAAGAAGTTATAAAGTATGTAGCACAGAAAGACCAAAAAATGAAAAATGTGAAAAAATGATTAAGAGACTTACAGAATAATAAGAAAATCTAACGTATTTTTAATTGGAATGCCAGGAAGAAGAGAGAGAATGAGACAGGATCAATATTTGAAGAGAACTTTCCAGAAGAGAGAAAGGGTGTCAATTTAAAGAAGCCAAGTGACTCCCAAGCAGAATAAATAAAAAGAAATCTGTACTGGACATACATACTTGAAATATGCAACATATCTAATTTATTGACTAAAAGTTTTGGATTCTAGACTTTATAGACAGTGAGCTTGCAGAGATTCATTTTCTGCTGATTTAAAGCAAAAGGCTTAACTAAACCAAAATTGTTTTTGTTTGCAAAGTATAAAAGTAATAATCAAAAGATTACTTACTATACAAATAGTGCAAAACAAAAATTATTATGGAAGCCTGAGGCCCTGTTTTTTTTAAAGATACTTTCTAACAAGTATTAACTATACATGTTTTTATATACATTATATTAATTAGTTAATATAAGGCATATAATTTATATGCCTTTCTAGATGAAATTTATGTACCTAAGATTGCATTTCTCTTAGCATAATGCTAATTTCAAAACTATCTGGAGAAATACTTACATTTCTGTTTAGTGAAGAAAAGAACCAATATTTGGCTTCTTTTTTTTTTTTTTTTTACCACTTACATAATCAGGGTGGTCATAAATGTTAGTTTTTTATTTGTTTACAACACATTATTTTTAAGTACCCACAAAATTATAGTGCATGAGTGAAAATATTACTAGTTAGCAGCTTTTGTTGTAATAACTCACTGATTTTTATCCTTCTAAATAATTATAATAATTCTTTTATCACCATTTCTGTCTTTTCTAGGAAAGCAGATAAATGTCAGTGACCTAAAAAAAGCTCTAAAAGACATGAAAGTAGAAGTCACAGATAAGGAATACTTGAATTTAGTAAAAACTCTACCAGTTGATGGTAAGGATTTTAAAATTATATATGTATTCTTCAAATGGCTTTAGAGTGCTTGACTGTGTCGTTTTCTTCTAAAATAACTCTGTATTGCTAGCAAGTTGTTATTTTTTCTTTTTGTAATCATTTTGGAAAACTTTCAGTACTTGATTTTTGCCAAAGAAAATCTGGGTCATTTAATTTATATTATGGTAGGCAATAGCTATTTCACTCATTCCTACCAAAAAATTATATGTATTACTGTCCTTGATTCCACTAATATGCCTGATAGTAAGTGGAAGGGTGTGAAAATGGAAGAGTAAAGGGTACAAAGGAAGAAGTCAGAGATAAAAGAAAATCAAATGGGATATACAAGGTTTAGGACATCCCTGGTAGCTCAACTGGTAAGGAATCTTCCTGCAATCCGGGAGACCTGGGTTCCATCCCTGGGTTGGGAAGATCCCCTGGAGAAGGGAACAGCTACCCACTCCAGTATTCTGGCCTGGAGAATTCCATGGACTGTATAGTCCATGGGGTCCCAGAGAGTTGGACAAGACAGAGAGAGCAACTTTCACTTTTATACAAGGTTTAGACCAATAATCATTGTTTTTATCCAAGAGCTAATAGATTTGCCTCATTAAGGTCTTTCTCCAAACAAATTTTGTTACTATTTGAGAGCAAATAGGTACATTTCAGGAGAAAAGAATTATTAAAATTCTCTTTTTGAAATTATGAGATTAGGGGAAGAATTGCAGAATTTTTTTTAGGTGAATCCCCTTTTTATTTTTTCTCTGACATGAATTATGCCTTTTCTTACAGTTGAAGGAAAGGTGTTTCAAAAAAGGTTGCTAGACAGTGTGAAGAATCTTAAAAGTGAGTGAAAAGTATGATGAGAAGTCAAATAAATCTGAGATATTATTGTATATTTTCATATATGCTAACTTATTTTTTATTACATTAAAAATCCCATATGTGTATTTTCTCAGTATTTATGCATGTGTTATACATGTTATGCCATAAATCCCTGGAAAATTACCCGGTCCTTTTAAAATTTTCACTTTGTTGATTGAATGAAAGATGAAGTTGAATTATCAGTTGATCCTCCTTGTACCCTTGACTGGGTGTTACTGCACCTTAACGTCTTCTTGATTAAAGTGTTAACTGTAATACACATGAATTAATGCAGATTTTTCTCACATCTTGGTATCTTTCTTGCCTCTTCTAAGGAGGAAAGATTGATATGACTAACCTGGTCACGTTTTTGGAAAATATGGGGATTGAGCTTTCACATAAAGAGCTTGAAGATTTTTCACAATACCTGCCAGTTGATGGTGAGCATTGTAGATAAAAATTTATTCCCTTTAGTACATCTTGGGTTTGAGAACATCTATAAATTAATGATAGTACTTATTTGGTATTAACAGGGCATTTTTAACAGCTTGTAGCCAAACTCAGGTCTCAAATGAAAACACATCCTTGTATCTTCATTAATCCAAGACCAAAAAATGTTTTCCACTGTGAATAATAAAAATTCATGAGAATGCTAACAGATCAAAAAATGAAGAAGAAGAAGAAGGAAGATAGAATGAGAACTATTTTAAAGAAACATTAAATAATAAGTCAAAAGAAAAAAACAACCTATAATGAGGAGTAATTAAATATATGCCTCAGTTGTTCTGATATAAACAGAAGATTAAAAGGAGACAGAAAAACACTAAGAATTTTAAAAGAGCATAATGATACTCACTGTTGGGTATAATGTGGGATTAGGGTATTATTTATATTAATACAATGAACATTTTTCCAAGGTAAAATAAATTAGTTACCAATATTAATCAAAGATGAAGTGAAAATATAAATAGGCCAATAATGATAGTTGGAAAAAACTATAAAATAAGTATACCTATCAGCCACCACCCATCACTCCAACAAAAGGTGACAGCCCTGCAGAAAATAAATTTGAGAATAAATTCCTTCAAAATTTCAAGGAATTGTTTGTTTTAATGCTAGCTAAACTGGTCCAGAGAACTCCAGTTTAAGATGATGAGAAAACATTATAAACTAAATAAAAACATTTAGTTTTTATTTCCTCCAATACCTAACAAAGGAGCAACAAAAATGAAAAAGTAAAAAATCCACAAAGGAAATTTAACATCAATCAAATAATAGAAAAAGACCAATCTAATGCCATAAATATTTAAAGGAGACAACCAGAGAACCTATAAGAATAGGGAAGGAATGGAGACACATACGTATAGAGAATGGACTTCTGGACACAGCGGGGGAAGGAAAGGATGGGGCGATTTGAGGAAGTGGCACTGACATACATACACTATCATGTGTAAAACAGAGAGGGAGTGGGAAGCTGCTGTATAACACAGGGAGCCCAGACTGGTGCTCTGTGAGAACCTATAGGAGTGGGATCGCGGAAGGAGAGGAAGGAGGCTTAAGAGGGAGGGAGTATATATGTAATTATGACTGATTCTCATCGTTGTATGGCAGAAACAAATGCAACATTGTAAAGCAATTTTCCTCCAATTAAAAAAAGATTCTAAAGTAGAAACTACTGCAACAGAGCTAGGCTCCTCTGAGCCTCTCTCCTCCGGCAGAAATTAAATTGGTGAAATCCAGAGAGTTATCACTAAAATGCCCAGATCTGGGATGAAGAAAACTGGGTACGTAACTTTTTTCTCTCTCCATTTATGAGGAAGAAGAAGAAACAGTTGTTGGGGAGAAATGGCTACAACAGAGAAAATGAATGATTAGAATCACTCATTGATAGAAGTAAAAGCTTCAGAGCCCTAGGCTGAATCAGGGGTCTCATCTGAAGCCCAAGAATACCATCCCATAGGCAGATCTGGGTTTTGGTGAAATGTCTTTACCAGGGTCTCAGAGCAATGACCCCTGTTGGGACATTTAACCAAAGTTCAGATACGAGAGCAGGGCTCAAGTATAAGACCACATGACATACCTCACTCTACCCTTAGATTACAATAAAAGTGGGTAGAACAATTTTCTTCAAATGCCATCTCACTGAAGAAAGCAAACTAGTCTCAGCTGCTGTAGAAAGGGCTATTAAAAGATATATTAAATCCTGAGAACAAAATGAAGATCTGGACAGAGTTGCTGAAGCATATGCAAGATTGGAAAAAAAAAAAAGGATATGGTGACAATTCTAGCATTAACACAGTGAAGAAAAACAGAAAAGTGAAAAGGAAAGGTAAGAAGATAGGATGAAGGAAGACAGCATGCAAAAGACAAATAATCCATCAAGTAGAAAATATAACCTAAGGAACAATGAAAAAGAGGTTGTTGACAATTAATTCATATTACAGGACAACTTTAATGGATTCAATAAAACTAAAGCTCAAAAATGAGATGGTACCATAACATATAAATATTAAAAAGGTAAATTGCAGAACTAAAAAAAGAATAAGTACAAAAAGTCATTATAGAATTATTAAGTAAATTATAAACATCAAAATTTAAAAATATAAAGCACTAAAAATCATATTACAGTGTGAGCAGACTTGGTACAGTAAATACAGAGAAAAAAGATTAAAATTATCAAAAATCTAGTAGATATGGATGATTCACAAAGGCATCCACCATAAGAATATCAAATATCTTTAGAAGAGAGTATAACAATTAAAACTTTTTAATCAATGATAGTTTTTAAAAAAGAAAATTTCTATAAAATGAAGGAATGAATGCAGATCAAAAATGTCACACCAGGCTCCAGAAAATGGTGATCCAGAGTGCCCTACAGTGAAATATTTTCTAGTTTGCTTACTGAACTTAAAGGAAAAATGAGAATTTTTCAGATGCACAGATGATAGAAAGCAGGTAACAGATGAGGAGAGGAAGTGATGGGTTTCTAAAGCAACATTCAGCTCCAGAAAAGAATGTCAGAGTATCTACAAAGGTGAAAAACAAAGTGTGACAAAGAGTATTATGTACAGCTATGATGTCATTCAAATATACATAAAAATTTTATATATAAATATAAAATTACAACTTTTAATAATATGGGAAAAACTAAATGAATTCAGCACCTCTTCAAAAAAGATGATGAAATATAGTTAAGAAATAACTTAAAATTGAGCAAAAGGAAACAATAGTGAAAAGGCTGGTGGTGACCTGTAAATCTGTTTGAATACCGAGCAAGTACTAGACAATTGTGGGGATGATAGATACAAAATATCATGTTTATATGTGTCAGTGTAACAGTGATAACATAACTAATAAAAACATGAAAGTGAGGGGGGAAATGGGAGGAAGTGAGAAAATGCTTTTCATAGCAGGAAATCAGGTGATAGTTTTTAAAATTGAAAGATTAAGTTTGAAAATATGGCTTCACCTCTGTTTTTCATATTCTTTTAAAATTAACTGGACATCTTCATAAATATCTCTTGTACTGAGGTATATTTATTAGAAATTGAAGATTCTTATTTTTAAAACCATATATATAGTGCTTTTTGAAAATAATTCTCTATATCTATCTTACCTGTGCACCTTCTTGAAAATAATTCTGTATATCTATCTTACCTGTGCAACTTCATAGATGAGAGTCTGTGGAATGACCAGTGATTATCTCTATGGGAGATAGGATTTGGAGTAATGTCTTTCCTTTTCCTAGTACATAGAGAAATATATAATACATAGAGAAAAGTGTGTAAAACATGAATTTCCTGTGTAACTAATGGTTATAAAACAAACAGCTGTATACTCTCCACCAACATCTAAAATCCACCGTGTTCTCTTTCCCAACACTGCCCACTCAATGTAATCACCACCATAATCCTTATGGTAATCACTACTTCAGTTTTATTCATATTTTACCACATAAATATGCATCTCAAATTTTATAGTTCACCCATATTTTGAACTTCATATGAATGGAATCACATAGCAAGGAACATTTTGTCAATGGCTTCTTTTTAATGAGTATCGGGGTAACTTACTGAAGTTTAAGTTTATATTTTTCTGATTACTAATGAGGTTGAGACCTTTTTATATATCTATTAATTATTTGTGTAGCCTCTTTTGTGGACTGACTTTTCAATTATATTGCCTATCTTTCTACTGTGATTTTTTTTCTTATTGAACTGTGGAAGTTCTTTGTATATTCTCTGTATAGGCAATTTGAGGCTAATTTGCAATGCAAAGAACTGTCTCTTTGGCTTGCTTTTTCATTCTTTTAATGGTGTCTTCCAGTGAACAGAAGTTCTTAATTTAAATGTAGTCAAATATATCAATCTTTTCCCTGATGGTTAGTATCTTTTATACCATATAAGAGAAATCTTTTCCTATCCTAAGGTCATTAAAGTATTGTCCCACATTATCTTTTTAAAATTCCTTTGTTTTGCATTTCAAATTTAACTAACAATCCACCTGGATACGATTTTTGTATATGGGATGCCGTAGGGGTTAAGTTTCTTTTCTTTCCCATATGAATACCAAATTTTTCAATAGCGTATTTGAAAATACCATCAGTACTATCTTTTCTTGCTATAGTGCCAACTTTCTACAGTCAAATAACATGGATCTCAGAGCAGAGTATGAATTCATGCAGTATAAGGTAGGGGAGAGAGGTAGAGCCTCAGTTCTGCCCTACCTAGCTTACAGTGTGAGTATGGACAAAAGCCTTTCAGTTTCCCTGGGGACTTGCCTCTTCAAGTATAGAATTGAGGAGGGTGAGCTAGATGCCTTTTAAGAGACCTGTCGGATTCATGTCAATGTATGGCAAAACCAATACAATATTGTAAAGTAAAATAAATAAATAAAACTGAGATTAAAAAATGAGAGAGAGAGACCTGTCAACTAAAAGAATCTAAGTCAGCTTGAGATACCATCTTTGAGCAGACATTTAGGTGGCAAAGAAATAAATTAAAAAACAAGGGAGTTAGGCATTTATTTTTGATGCCCTCACTCAGAACTTTTCTGCACCACAGTGCAAGGAAATTGTTGCCTGATACTTTATCTAATGGTTGGTAATATTAAAGGTAATCCCACCCTCAAGATCTTCTGTGTGGATTGACTGCATGTGTAGCAGGGACATTTAGAGTTTCTTCATGCTTGCCCATTCATTCATTTTCAATTATTTATTCATTCATTTCATAAATGTGCTTTCAGCACTTGCCATTTTCCATCCTTGTGCTAGAAATAAAGACTGTAAAGATAAAAAAAAAGAAAATTTTATAAAAATGTAAAAAATATCAGGCCAATTTTGGATTTAGAAACAG
This sequence comes from Bubalus kerabau, assembly GCF_029407905.1. Lineage (NCBI taxonomy): Eukaryota > Metazoa > Chordata > Mammalia > Artiodactyla > Bovidae > Bubalus > Bubalus kerabau. The sequence continues at coordinate 17,496,821 of NC_073627.1, read as the reverse complement.
TACATGACCTGCAGTCAGGGCTTCTTGCCTCCAAATTTTAAAAGCCATCAACCTGGTCAGAAAAAAATGCCAAGCCATTTTCAAGCCATTCAGCAGAGATCCAATGACAGCACACCTGTTAAACATACATTTCCTAAAATTCTCCCAGAAAGGCAACTTTAATGAAATTAGTTCTAATGAAAGGATACTAGCGAGTTCAGTGAGAAATACAATATTTTTTTCTTTACATAGCAGAAAATTGACACAAAGAGAGATGGTTTCTGCTTTTCTGTTCCCTAAAAAGAATACAAATGTCACTTCTGGAATCTAACATACAGGCTTAATTTTCAAAATATATAATTTTATTTTCTTCATAAGGCAGCCATACATAATAAACCCTAAGAACAAAACAGTCACAAACTTTTTCTGTAAACCTGGACTTATTGAAGGCTTCCACTAGTCTCCAGGAGCTTACAGCCAGATTAGTCCTGATGTTTCAAATAATCAAGCTTTCTCCACAGCCAAAATTCCTTTTATGTTTGGGCTGTTGAACACAAGCTCAGGAGATAATTTGTCTTCAACATAGTCCATCTCTGTTCCTAAAGGAATTGCTATGCTTTCTTTTCAATAAAGACTGACTCCATCTCAAACAACTTCTTCATCAGAGTCTCCTTTTGTCTTCATACCTTCTAGAATATAAGAAAAGCCATTTCAGCTCCTGGTTTGGACACAGACTTTCACATGACTGTGTTCAGGGTTCAGACTTATCTTTAAGAAGTTCTTTACTGCAATGTGTCAGGGTGAGGGTAGCCTTGGGCTTGCAGCTTCCTCTTGCTCACAGCCCCAACCATGGCCAGGACTAACAAAGGCTAACTCGTTTTTAATCTCAAAGGGAAATAATTCCATATTTCACCAGCAAATATTACTTTGTTGAAGGTTTTTTGTGATTTGGGGTTATTTACATAACCTTTAGTAAATTAAAGGAGTTCTCCTCTATTCCTATTTTTGTTTTGGATGTTGACATTTATCCAATTCATTTTTTATACACCTGATCATTGCATGTAATGAAGTGTTTATGAAGTGATTATATAGTATTTCTCCTTAAATATATTAATCTGGGGTACTACATTGATTGATTTTTGCATATTAAAAAACTTTGCACTCCTGGAATATATTAATCATGATGGATTATCACTTATATATTATTGGATTCAGAATGATAATATTTTATTGAAGATTTTTGCATTCATGTTTATAAGAGATTTTCCTTATTTGTTCAGTCTTCATTAAATTTTACTAGCAAAGTTAAAAAATATGTTGAGTATTTCTTGTTTGAATTCTCTGAAAGAGTTTTTTAAGGTGGCATCATTTCATTCTTAAATGTTTGGTGGGATTAACCAATGAAGACATCTTGAGTCTGAATTATTATCTTATTGTTGTTTGTGTTGTTGGAATTTTTAACTTCCAATTAAAAAGACTGTTTCTTCTTGTGTCAGTTTGGTAAACTGGTTTTCTAGGAATTTGTCAATTTTATATGAATTTTTAATGTATTTAAATAAAATTATTTAATAACTATCTTTTGCAAGATTAGTATGGGAATCTTGCTTATTCCTAATATTGGTTATTTATGCCTTTCCTCTTTTTTTCTTGGTTAGTCTTACCAAGGGTCTAACAAGTATTAAAAGTCATTCCAAACAACCAACTTTTCACTTTGTTAAACCTCTACATTCTTAATTCCTTTTTGTTTCATTAATTTCTGCTCTTTGTAATTTTCTTTGATTTCATTTGCTATTCTTTTTCTAACTTAAGGTGCATGCTTAGCTTATTGATTTTTAATTTTTTTCTTTTCTAATATATTTTGAATTCTGATATATATTTTTTTAGTTATTCAGTTTAAAATATTTCTTAGTTCTATTGTGATTTATTCTCAACCCTCGTGTGTGTGTGCTGTTACTTCAGTTGTGTTCAGCTGTTTGTGACCCCATGGACTGTAGCCTGCTAGGCTTCTCTCCATGGGATTCTCCAGGCAAAAATACTGGAATGGGTTGCCATTTCCTCCTCCTCTTCCCAAACCAAGGATGAATTTTGAGACATGATATATTTTTTAGTTATTCAGTTTAAGATATTTCTTAGTTCTATTGTGATTTATTTTCAACCCTCAGATATTCCCATGTGCGTTATTTCTAGGTTAATTGCATGGTAGTCGAAGAACCTACTCTGTGATTTTAATCCCTTTACATTTTATTGTATTTTATTTTTCAACAACTTTATTGATATATAATCTACATACCATACAATTTGCCCATCTGAAGTATTCAATTCAACAGGTTTTAGCATATTCATAGACTTACGTGACCATCACCATAATAGATTTTAGAACTTTGTTGTTGTTTTTGTTCAGTCATCCAGTCATGTTCAACTCTTTGTGACCCCAGCCAAGCCTCCCTGTCCCTCACCATCTCCCAAAGTTTGCCCAAGTTCATGTCCATTGTATCGGTGATGGCATTCAGCCATCTCTCCTTCTGCCCTCAGTCTTTCCCAGCATCAGGGACTTATCCAATGAGTCAGCTGTTCACTTCAGGTGACCAAAATACTGGAGCTTCAGCTTTGGCTTCAGTCCTTCCAATGAGTATTTAGGGTTGATTTCCCTTAAGATTGACTAGCTTGATCTCCTTACTGGCTAAGGGACTCTCAGGAGTCTTCTCCAGCACTACAGCTCGAAGGTATCAATTCTTTGGTGCTCTTCCTTCTTTACGGGCTAGCTCTCACAACCGTACATGACCACTGGGAAGACCATAGCCTCAACCATACAGACCTTTGTTGGCAGAGTAATGTCTCTGCTTTCCAACACACTGTCTAGGTTTGTCATAGCGTTCCTGCCAAGAAGCAATCATCTTGTGATTTCATGACTGCAGTCACTATCTGCAGTGATTTTAGCGCCCAAGAAGAGGAAGTCTGTCACTACTTACACCTTTTCCCCTTCTATTTGCCATGAAGTAATGGGGCTGGATGCCACGATCTTAGTTTTTTTAATGTTTAGTTTTAAGCCAGCTCTTTCACTCTCCTCCTTCACCTGACATCAATATGCTCTTTAGTTCCTCTTCACTTTCTGCCATTAGAATGGTATCATCCGCATATCTGAGGTTGTTAATGCTTCTCCTGCCTATCTTAATTCCAGCTTGTAACTCATCCGGCCCAGCATTTCTCATGATGCGCTCAGCATATAGGTTAAATAAACAGGGTGACAGCAGACAGCCCTGGCGTACTCCTTTCTTAATCCTGAACGAGTCAATTGTTCCATACAGACTCTAACTGTTGCTTCTTGACCCACATACAGGCTTCTTAGGAGACAGGTAAGATGGTTTGGTATTCCCATCTCTTTAAGAGCTTTCCACAGACTGTTATGATCCACACAGTCAAAGGCTTTGGTATAGTCGATGAAACAAAAGTAGACAGATTTTTGGAATTCCCTTGCTTTCTCTATGATCCAGCGAATGTTAACAATTTGATCTCTGGGTCCTCTGCCTTTTCTAAACCCAGCTTGGACTCTGGAACATTCAGTCAATCAGTTCAGTCTCTCAGTCGTGTCTGACTTTTTGTGACCCCATGAACCACAGCATGCCAGGCCTCCCTGTCCATCACCAACTCCCAGAGTTCACCGAAACCCATATCCATTGAGTCGATTATGTCATCCTCTGTCATCCCCTTCTCCTTCTGCCGTCAATCTTTCCCAGCGTTAGGGTCTTTTCAAATGAGTCATCTCTTCGCTTCAGGTGGCCAAAGTATTGGAGTTTCAGCTTCAGCGTCAGTCCTTCCGGTGAATATTCAGGACTGATTTCCTTTAGGATGGACTGGTTGGATCTCCTTGCAGTCCAAGGGACTCTCAAGAGTCTTCTCCAACACCACAGTTCAAAACCATCAATTCTTCAGCGCTCAGCTTTCTTCACAGTCCAACTCTCACATCCATACATGACCACTGGAAAAACCATAGCCTTGACTAGACGAACCTTTGTTGGCAAAGTAATGTCTCTGCTTTTCAATATGCTGTCTAGGTTGGTCATAACTTTCCTTCCAAGGAGTAAGTGTCTTAATTTCATGGCTGCAGTCACCGTCTGCAGTGATTTTGGAGCCCAGAAAAATAAAGTCAGCTACTGTTTGCACTGTTTCCCCACCTATTTGCCTGGAACATTACCAAACCCCAAAAGGAAACCTCTTACCCACTAACAGTCATCCCCTACTCTCCTCTTCTTCTCAGCCTCTAGCAACCATTAATCTGCTTTTCATCTCTACCGGCTTGCCTGTTCTGGAGATTTCATGTGTTCTGGAGAATCATAAGTGACTGGTTTCTTTCATATAGCATAATGTTTTCAAGGCTTATCCATTTTATATCATGTATCACCACTTCATTCATTTTCGTTGCCAAGCAATCTTCCATGATATGGATATACCACTTTTTGTTTCTTCATTCGTAAGTTGATGAACATTTGGGGTTTGTTTCCACATTTTGGCTATTATGAATAATGCTGCTATGAATAGTCTCATGTAAATTTTTATGGATACATGTTTTCATTATTATTGGGCATATTCTTAGGAGTGGAAATGCTGGAACATATGATAACTCTATGTTTAACATTTTGGGGAATTGAAATTATTTTACAAAGCAATTGTATCATTTTACATTTCCATCAGCAACATGTGAGGGTTCCAATTTCTTCACATCCTTGTCACTACTTGTTATTATCTCTCTTTTTTATTATAGTCATCCTAGTGATGTGAAGTGGTAGTTTTAATTTTTATTTATTTTATGTCTAATGGTGTTGCACATCTCTTCACGTACTTGTTGGCTATTCATATATTTCCATTAGAGAAACATATATTCAGATTCTTTACCTATTTTTCAGTTGGATTGTCTTTTTATTATTGAGTTATAAGAATTCTTTATATATTCTATATAAAACTCCCTTATCATAAGCATGATTTTCAAATACTTTCTCCTGTTCTGTGAGTTCCTCACTTCCTTGATGGTGTCCTTTGAAGCACAAATGCTTTTAATTTTGATGAAGTCCAATTTATCTATTTTTTCTTTTGTCACCTATGCTTTTGGTGTCATATCTAAGAATGTTTTGCCTAATCCATAATAAAAATGATTTATTTTTATATTTCTTTCTAAAGGTTTTATAGTTTTAGCTCTTAATTTTGAGTCTATGATACATTGGAAATTATTTCTGTATGAAGAAGGGATCTAACTTCAGTCTTTTGCATGTGGATGAATAGTTGTCTCAGCACCATTTGTTGAAAAGTCTCCTCTTCTTCATTGAACTGTCATGGTACCCCTGTCAAAAATCAATTAATAGTAAATACAGTGATTTATTTCTGAACTCTCAGTTCCTCTCCATTGATCCATATATCTAGCCTTTTGCTGGTACTTCACTACATTGATTACTATCACTTTTTATTTTTTTAAATATAAATTTATTTATTTTAATTGGAGGTTAATTACTTTACAGTATTGTATTGGTTTTGCCATACATCAACATGAATCACTTATAAGTTTTGAAACTGGGAAGTGTACATCTCCCAACTTTTTTCTTTTCTCTGAGATTGTTTTGGCTATTCAAGATACCTTGCATTTACATATGAATTTTAGGATTGGCTCTTGAAATTTGGCAAAAATGCCAGCTAAGATTTGATAAAAATTTTCCTTGTGTTTCTAGATCAATTCAGTGTGTGATAGAGGGTAGGGGATAGTCACAGAGAATATTACCATCGTTTCAATATTAAGTGTTCTGATCCATGATCATGGGATGTCTTTCCATTTATTTAAGTCAATCAATTTCTTGCAATAATGTTTTATAGTGTTTGAAGTATGAGTTTTGTCCCTATTTTTTGTAAATTTATTCCTCAGTGATAGGTGATTTGTTCTGTCGATGTTACTGTAGTTGGAACTGTTTTCTTAATATTATTTTGGACTGTTTATTGTCATTACTTTTATTTTTAAAGATTTATTTATTTGGCTGTGCCAGTTCTTTCTTGAGACATGCAGAATCTTTGATTTTCGTTGAGGCGTGCAGGATCTTTAGTTGAGGTATGGGAACTCTTAGTTGTATCATGTGGGGTCTAGTTTCCCGACCAAGGGTCAAACCCAGGCCTCCTGCATTGGGACCATAGAATCTTAGCCACTGGATCACTAGGAAAGCCCCTCATTACTTTTTAAATTATTGATATTGGGCTTTACAATGCAATATATGATCATTTTTGTAAATGCTCCCTATGTGAAAGGAAATATGCATTCTGAAATTATTGGGTACAGTGTTGTCTATATGTCCATTAAATCAAGTTTGTTAAATTTGTAGTTCAAATTTCCTGTAGTCTTAATGCTTTTTTTCTGCTTATTTTGTTAACTACTCAATGAAATATATTAAAATATCCAACCATAATTTAGAATTTTTCTTTTTCTCCTTCTAACTTTGCAATTTTTATGTATTTGTGACCATGTTGTTGGTGTCAATATAACTACACTACTTTGTTTTTGCTTAGTATTTGTATGGTCTATATCTACCCATCTTCTTACTTTCAACTTCTCTGAATCCTTATATTTCAGATATTTTAAATTCTTAAGTTTTAGATGGTTAGATCACTTCCTTGATGAATTTTACCTAACATGTAAATAAGATATAGTAACCTTCTTTATCAACTGTTCAAAGAACACAGAAAGCAGAAACACTTCTGGTTTGATTTATGAAACTATCTTAATCTTGATACCCAAACTTGATGAAGAAAACACAAAAAAAAGGAAGATCACTAGCCAGTCTCTCTCATAAACAAATGTGCAAAAATCCTATACAAAATATTAGCAATATGAATCTATCATTTTTATTTTTGTATTACTAATAGCAGTTATGATATTACTAACATATTTGTGTTTAAATCTACTTTTACTCAATGCCTTTATTTGTACCTGTTCAACATTCTGTTTTCTTCCATCCTTGCTTTGCTTTTGGGTTTCTATTATTTTTCTTATTAGTTTGGACTTTTTAAAGATTATTTCAGGGATTACAATATACATCCTTAATTTATCTTACTCCAATTTTATATTGGGCTTTTATCCTCATTCAAGACAGTGCAAGATTCTTGGACTATTTTCATTTTGTTACTCCCCCTTCCCAACTTATTGATTTGTTTTACACACTATGTTCCTCTAGAATTACTCATACATTATCATTTCATTTCTTCATATTCTTTCCTGCAGTCCTAAATTGAAAGGGGCCATTGATGTGACTGACTGCCGGTGGTCATCAGAAAAATATTTGGGGTGATGAAAATGTTCTAAAATGGATTATAGTGGTGATTGGACAGCTCTATTAACTTACTTGAGTGTATTCAATGGTACAATGAAAACTTATGAATTTTATAATAGTTAAGTTACATCTCAATAAAACTGTTAAAATTATAAAAAAAAAAAAAAAAGAAAGGGGCCATTGAATGTTAAGCAGGATTAAAATTTTTTCAACTTATTCCTAAAAAATACTTGTAAAATTTTATAACATTGGGAACAAAGAGGAATTTATAAGTAGGATTTAAAAAAAGACTTATACATAAAGAATAAAAGTGTGAGTACAGGGGGAAATAGTGGGACGCATGAAACAAAGTAGAGGAAAGGACTATAACAGTTTTTTCTTATGTCTAAGTAACTATTTATTATATAAAATGTAATAGAATAGAACTAAAATGTAAGATGATACCAACATTCTAGCTGAGGGCAGGAATCGTAGGTTGAGAAAGCATAAGGAACAGTCTCATTGTTATATATGACTGCTTTGTGTCTTACAGTGGATGGGAAAGTTGATCTAAAAAATGTGGCACTGAGTATGAAAGACTTTACTGGTGAGTTTCTATGACACTGAAATCATAATGCTTTATAATAAATCATATTTTAGATGCTCTTGTCTAGTCGTCTATTGTTCATATTAATTTTGACATTTACCCAGTTATCATTAAAGATTTCTACCTGAAAAAATCCACTCAATCTCTGGTTATCTATGTATTAAAATGAAACCACAGACTTTGTTCTCATAACAAGTTCTATCTATGGTAGAGATACTATATAGGTCTGTCTTTGCCTACATGTGAATAGTTAAATTTTAGGTAAGCATGTTAAAAAATAAGGCAAAGCCTTGGAAAGTGCAAGATAATATATTTTTGTGTGTGTATGTGTGAACAGTTACATAAGTCCGTATAATATCTCCTCTCATAATTATTTCTTTTGGCAATTCATTATCCAATCTGATAACTAGATTTAATTCTGCATATTATTCCCAACTTTAAGAGAGCCCTCACTATCTCAATATTGTAAGAGTAAACTTACTTTGACTTCTATTGATACACTGAATTTCCATATCCCATTTTGCCTCTGCTTTTTAATCACAGATTGGAAATGATGCCATATAAAGTATTATAAATGTATCTAAAGATACATGCAACATAGGCTAATATCATGTTCTAGTGAACCTCTTTAAAACATTGAATAAAATTTCTAAAGTTTTCACTTATAAACACTCTGTCTTTTCAAAGGAGAAAAGATTAATGCCAGTGATCTGAAAAATGTTCTTGGAGACATGGGGATAGAAGTCAATGATAAGGAATGTCTGGAACTGCTAAAATTACTGCCAGTTGATGGTGAGCTGCATTTGGGTTACTGTGACCTCCAAAGCTTTGAGTTTTATGGTTCTATTTATGATGTTTATACTTTAAAGTGTCATGTGTTCATATTTACCTGCCCCCACCCTACAGCTCTTGCTTTCTTATGAACAGTGTCTCTATTTCTCTATGCGAACTTAAGGACAGAGATCAACTGTCAAAAGAATCCTCTTCCAAAAAATCAATGTTGAGGAGGTAAGATGTTACTGATGATTTTGAAAAAGGGGAGGAAGGAGTGGAATTTACATTTTGTCTCTCTCAGTAAGCATCAAAAAAGTCCTCAGAAGAAAGTTTCTTTCTTCCTTTAAGTACAAAAGCTCAACATCTTTCTGATAGCTTCTCAACAAAGCATCTTCTCAGCAAAGTTCTATGTATCCCTGTAAGTAAATCTTGTACCAGCTGCCAAGAAATTAGTGTTTTCTGTATTATTATATCAGTTCAGAAGTTAACAACACCTTCAAGCATGAGCTTTGTAGCATCCAGTACCAGCAGCTGCATCATGAAGAAGAGCCTGAAGAAACCTGAGCAGGCCGCAGGTTACAGTCTTCCACCTCAAAGCAGCATCTCTGCAGAGAATGCAGAATACTTTGAGTACAAAGATGAGATTGAGTTTGCAAAGCCTCCATGTTATTATATTACCTGGCTAGACAGCACATTAAAAAGCAGAGATGTTACTTTGCCAACAAAGGTCCATCTAGTCAAGGCTATGGTTTTTCCAGTGGACATGTATGGATGTAAGAGTTGGACTATAAAGAAAGCTGAGCGCCGAAGAATTGATGCTTTTGAACAGTGGTGTTGGAGAAGACTCTTGAGAGTCCCTTGGACTGCAAGGAGATCCAACCAGTCCATCCTAAAGGAGATCAGTCCTGAATATTCACTGGAAGGACTGATGCTGAAGCTGAAACTCCAATACTTTGGCCACCTGATGCAAAGAGCTGACTCATTGGAAAAGACCCTGATGTTGGGAAAGATTGGGGACAGGAGGAGAAGGGGACGACAAAGGATGAGATGGTTAGATGGCATCATCGACTCAATGAACATGGGTTTCAGTGGACTCCGGGAGTTGGTGATGGACGGGGAGGCCTGGCGTGCCGTGGTTCATGGGGTTGCAATGAGTTGGACACGACTGAGTGACTGAACTGAACAACACTACCCAGTTATGATGAAGGCAAGAGAATCAAGCATGAAACTACTATCCCTTCAGTTTCTGGAAGAGATGAGTATTTTGTGGGTCAGGATGACTTCGATAATGCTGACCAACTTAGTTTAGGCAACAACAGGATTTTCATGTGAACTTTTTTATGGCATTCTTCTTTAAAACTAGATTGGGCATTTCCTGTCTGCTTTCCTGGCCACTTCAACTGCAGGAAAGTATGAGGCCATTTCAGGATTTGGCCTCTCTCTAATCAAGCAGATCCTTGTTGTCAGGTTTTCCACCTATTTCCCTGGATATTTTGATGGTCAGAATTGTCTCTGGTGGGTGTTTCTGGTTTTAGGTTTTCTCCTGTTTCTCAGAGGATTTGTTAATTATGCAAAAGTTTGGAAGATATAAAAACTCAAATTTCTGCAGGACAGAGTTCTCTTTATTTAGCGAAGACATTTTCTGGCAGAGGCCTTCCTGCGTTTATGATTCCTCTCTCAAGAAACAAGAGAACATCTGCAGGAAGTGAATCGAGATGCAGAACACAGAGGAATAACCACCTGCTTTTAGAAAAGAAAGTGCTATTGAAAAAGAGAAAATAGGATGAAGCAAATTCCTGCTGTTACTCATTAGGCCACTGACATGTCAAACTTGAACTGCAAGAAGTAAAGAAAACAGAATAGAAATGAGATAGAAAAAAGGAATGAAAAGAATTTAAAATAGAATAGGAAAAGATGGTGAGTTTTAGCTCTGTAGCATATAAGCTGGTAGTTGCTGTGGATGTGAAAGAGTAAGTAGATCTATTAATAATACCAGAATTTATTATGATGAGCCAAGTTCTGTCCTCACCACACACAATGATGACACCTTATCCCTATTTTACAGTGGAGAAACCTGAGGCATAGAAAGGGTAAGTAATTTGCCTAAGGTCACAATGTTAGTCAGTAGCAGAGCAAGAATTTGAACCCGGACTCTTAACCTTTACACCAGACTACCACTCTATACCATAATGCCAACTTTTTTCATTGCTTAACTTCATCATAATTTGAAGGTAAAAATGGGTAGATTTATAAAGTCAGTCACAAAGAGGAAAGTCTGATCCTTAAGTTCTATCTGTGAGTCATTCTCTGTCCTAAACTATGCCTTTTCTTACAGATGATAAGAAAGTTTTTCAGAATAGACTGCTAGCAGCTTTGAAGTCTTTTAAAGGTGGGTAATAAATGTAAGGAGAAAGTACACAAGACTGAGATTCTCAATCTTTGTATTTACTTTTTCCTAGTCATTAGATCATGATTCCTCTGCCACCCCTTTTAAATGTTGACGCTATAGTTTTGTTTTTTTGAGTGTATGCTGTGTAGACTTGATCCCAAGGTCAGATTCAAAGGAACCAGTCCTAAGTATCTCCACAGTTCTCTTTTTGTGTACTCTTGAGTAGGTCAAGTTGGAGTTTTAGTTTTCATACTGCTGAAAATAACCATCACAATGCACAGCTATGAACTATTAGTTTTCCTTTCTTTTTTCAGTATAAAAGGTGTCATTCCCAGTAATATAAAAATTAAAGAAAAATCATCACTCATATTGCTACTGCTGAATCATTGCCACTCTTTATATTTTGAAGCCCTTAATGTTAAAATAGCAAAAATTTCATATAGTAAAAATTGCTCTAAAATCTCATTGGAAGACTCCATAAAAGAAACCAACATTCTAGTCTTGATAAGTCTGGTATAGTCACTTTTTCTTCCAATGATATGGAATAGATTGTTATTCCTACAGTAAAGCAATTAGCTGAAGTAGCTGGCTTGCCTAAGAGCCATAATATACAAAAATATATCTCATACTAGAATCTCACTGAGTGAAGATGCTCACAGTATGATAGGCTTAGTGGAATTTAGTCCATCTGATGGAACAGTAAATTGATGTTCATCTGGAGTTTTCTCGACTTAAGTGCTTGTGGCTCCTGGAATGTCAGGGAGAATCATGTGAATTATTTCATTGTTCATTTATACTGGGCATGTGATTTTAATTCATATAAGTTAAATGATTGATATAATTACACCCTATTAAAAAAGCATTTTTTTCCTGTGATACCCATTTTTTGTAACACCTATAGCTATGTAACTTTCTGTGGAATGAAAATACAATGGTTTACTTCACAATATCTCTTGTCTTTAGATATTTAAATTCAGGGTACTTTTTTCTTTTTCCACTTATTATGAGTAAGATTATAATAAACATTTACCTGTCCCCTTTGACATGAGCTTTTTCTGTATTTCTAAAAGTGAAATTAGTGGGATAAGAGTTATGAACATTTTAAAGAATTGTGATGGCTATTGCCAAACCACTTTCCAATAAGGTAATTCTAGTTAACACTCTTACCAGCAGCCAGATATATTGAGAGCTGAGAGCTGGTTTAACTCATCAGGACAAGAAGTATTTTTCTTATTGTATCTTTATTGAGTTTTTTGCACATTTATGTCTTTTTCCTAAGGTGGAAAAGTTGATGTCAATAATCTGAATCCAGTTCTGGAGAGCATGGGGATCAAGCTCAGAAATAAGGAACTTAAAAGTGTAGTGGAAAAGCAACCTATTGATGGTAAGCATTGAATTTCTGAAACTAGACTGATTTGAGGAGTTAAAGAAATTTTTAAGAATCATGAAGAACTAGTCTTAAACTAAGAAGAAATCCTGTCTTTTGTCATTTTTATTCATCTGAAATTGTCATCCTGCTCAACTATCAGTAGTTTTGAGGGGATATTCACAATGGTTTTATCAGCTCAGAGAATGGCTGGGAGAAACAAACTTGGGAGCAGGGATTAATGAATGAATGAATAACAGAGAGAGCCAGAAATGACTGAGAGAAAGATATCCATAATGGGGAGTAGTGGAACATCCTTAATATTTCTTCAAGTATCTAACAACCACATGTCATCACCATTTAGAGATAGATAAATAAGTTGAAAACATTAAAGGAAAGCTGATTGAGAATAGATGAAAGATTCAAAGCCCCTACCTCAGGATCAGTGCCAGATGTAAGGTTCACCAAAAAAACAAACAAAAACTCTGACTCTTTATAAATGGCATTTTTACGACGCTTGTAAGAAAGCATCTGAAGACCTAAGAACTGAATAATACATTTGTCATGGTCAGACACTGTGTTAGAAGGACATGGGACAAACACTATTGTTCTTCTTACTAATAATGAATCAAGCATTCAGCAGGAAATATAAATTGAAGGTGAACACAAATAATTTAGTAGAATATATAGACTTTCACTGCGGTCTAGGTCACAATTTTTCTAAGTTCTGTGTCATTGTCTGAATTTTTATGCTTTGTATTACAGTTGATGGAAATATTCCTCTGAAAAAAGTGATGAGTAATATCAAGGCAGTTACAGGCAAGTTAAAAGTTATAAGATTAAAATCCTAACTCCCCTATTCCATCACCCTGCCTTCCCACTTTTTGAGACAGGTATATCCTAAATTTTATGTTGCTTATTCTTCTTTTGAAAAATCATAGCTTTATTATCTAGGTGATAATGCAACAGACATAGTGTTTTCATTTTGCTTCATTCAACACTATAAAAATGCTATCATAAATGTGCAGTATTCCCTAATCCTAACCCTAATAACATTCTAACCCTAAAACAAGTTCTATATTTCATTTTTTATTTAAAGATAATTATGTATTTATGATTTTGTAGTTTATTATTGTAGTTTCTTTTCATTGTTATATAAATGTTCTGTTTGCAAATATGCCATAATTTATTTATCCAGTCTCCTGTATATGAATATTTGTATTGTTAGGCAGGAAAATGAAATTAAAACGTATCCCAATTGGAAAGGAAGAAGTAAAATTGTCTCTCTTTGCTGATGAGGTGATCTTACTAATATATATATATATATATATATATATATACACAAAACCATGAAGACTCCACCAAAAACTGCCAGAACTAATAAATTCAGTAAAGTCGCAGGATACAAAATCAACATATAAAAATCAGTTGCATTTAGAGTTTGATATCACCAAGATGATAAAGTAGGGGACCACACTCTCCACGAAGATCAACAGTTAATTAGATATCCACCAACAGAGCAGTTCTAGGAGAGCTCAGGAGTCCACTTAAGAAACTAAAGCAACCCAGTGGAGTTTAAACCTGAGAATAACTGTGTTAAAGGGGTGAGAACACCTTGATTTTGCCTGTATCAGCACATCCCCTTGGCGGCACTGTCAGCACTTAGAGGGAGCTCCCCAGATAGAAAGAGTTCTCCTAGCAGGAAGAGAAGAATAGGGTAGATGACTAGCTTCTCCATCCTTTCAGGGAACTTCACAAAGGACCTACTTTGAGGATATCCCTGGCAGTTCCAGCGGTTAAGACTTCAGGCTTCCACTGCATGTTTCATCCCTGTCAGGAACTAAGATCCCACATGCTACATGGTTCGGCTGCAAAAACAAATGAACAAAAATCACAGGACTTGCTTTGTTTTCATTCCACCCAGAGACCCAGAGAGGTACAAAGCTGAGATATACAGAGACAGCTAGGAATAAAGAAGAAGAGTAGGGCTTAACCACTAACAGCAACACAACAGGATCAGCTTCAGTCCAGTGCAGAGGACTCCTACTTCCAAACACAGTCACATTACAAGGTACTAAGAATTAGAACATCAACATATAAATACTAAATGGACACAATTTGGTTCATAAAATGAAATATTATTTAGCTTCAGAAAGACATGAGGACTTCTGTGGTGGTCCAATGGTTAAGAATCCACCTGCCAATGCAGGGGATACGTATTTGCTCCCTGGTCCAGGAAGATTCCCACATACCACAGAGCAACTAAGCCTGTGCACCACACTATTGAGCCCACATGCCTGGAGCCCATGCTCTGCAACAGAAGAGGCCACCGCAGTGGGAAGCCCATGCACCACAACTAAAGGGTAACCAATGTTCACGGCAACTAGAGAAAGCCTGCACACAGCAACGAAGACCTAGAGCAGCCAAAAAAAAAACCAGTTTTTTTTAACTTAAAAAGATGAACACATCTGTTGTATCAATCTCTTCTTAAAAAGAAGAAATTAAGTACTGATATATTTTACAATGTGGATTAACCTCAAAAACATTATGCTAAGTAGTATAATCCAGACATAAAAGGTCACGTATTATATGATTCCATTAATAGGAAGAGGTAATAGATCCATAGGGTCAGAAAGTAGGCTCATGATTGTTAGGAACTGAAAGGAGGGTACAATGGGTGATGATTATTAAACATGGGGTTTCCTTTCCAGGCAATAAAGATATCTGAAGCTAGAGAGAGTTGATTCACAACATTGTGAATGTACTAAGTGCCACTGAATTGCACACTTTAAAATAGTTACTTTTACATTATGAGAATTTCATCTCAATTAAAAAAAATCAACCAGCCACAAAAGTGGTATTCAAAGATAGGAAGATGCAGTGGAAACATTCTAGTCTGGTAGTGACATTATTTGAAATGTGAGCCTGAAGTGATAGTAAAAGGTAGACTTACTTTTAATTGGTGTTATTATTATTTCTAAGTTCTCTACAAATAATATATCCCCTATGACCTGTTCCCAGGGTGGACCTCTCCTAGAGCCCCTATTCTCCCAATATGTCAGTGAAACTAATATGTGTATGATTTCATTTATAAGATTTGAAAAGAAGCAGAGCTAAATAACAGTGATTAAGCATGCCAACTAGATGATAAATGTATAAAGAAAAGCAAGAAATCATTGTCCAACTCTGTAATGACCTATGTGGGAGAATAATCTGAAAAAGAGTGGATATATGTATAACTGATTCACTTTGCCATGCAATAGAAAGTAATAAAACACTGCAAATTAACTATACTCCAATAAAAAATTTAAAGTAAATAGCTCCAAAAAATTTTTTTGTATTATAGTTAGTATAGCATAATGCAGTCATTCTCATTAATTTCAAAGACATTGGAATATCTAGAAAAATACTAAATTATATTTAGTAGCCTCCATTTAAGAAAGTATGGGACTATGTGCTACATAATAGTACTTACGACCAATCTACATCAAACCAAGTTTGAGAAAAATGATTAAAGGTGAATAGTTTTAACCCAATTCTGGAACTTCCGTGTTTCCTTCCAAATTGATTTCTAGGTTTAGGTATAGATCTATAATAACTGAAACCCAAACCATCATTTTATTTTTACAGAAAAGTTCCTTTGAGTTTATTTTCGGAGACCATCCTAAAAATCTCTCATATACTATACAGTTAAAGAAAATGTTTCTCTAAATAGAAATGCCTTCAAAATGTTCATGATTCATGTAAATAAAGTCATCAGTGCTTTGATGTTAAACAAAAGAAAAATGAAATCATTGTCCAAAAACTAAGGGTATAATTACCTCTTAAGGAATACTGTGAATAGGGTTTGAGAAAGATAGACTCCGGAGTGCTATCAACGTTCTTCTATTTCTTTACCTAGGTGGTAGTTACAAGGGTGTTGTTTCAAGTTCAGTTCAGTTCAGTCACTCACTCGTGTTCGACTCTTTGTGACCCCATGAGCCACAGCACACCAGGGCTCCCTGTCCATCACCAACTCCCAGAGTCCACCCAAATCCATGTCCATTGAGTCAGTGATGCCATCTAACCATCTCATCCTCTGTCATCCCCTTCTCTTCCTGCCCTCAATCTTTCCCAGCATCAAGGTCTTTTCAGATGAGTCAGCTCTTTGCATCAGGTGGCCAAATCACTGGAGTTTCAGCTTCAACATCAGTCCTTCCAGTGAACACCCAGGGATGATCTCCTTTAGGATGGACTGGTTGGATCTCCTTGCAGTCCAAGGGACTCTCAAGAGTCTTCTCCAACACCACAGTTCAAAACCATCAATTCTTCCGCGCTCAGCTTTCTTTATAGTCCAACTCTCACATCCATACATGCCCACTGGAAAAACCATAGCCTTGACTAGACAAACCTTTGTTGGCAAAGTAATGTCTCTGCTTTTTAACTTGCTGTCTAGGTTGCTCATAACTTTCCTTCCAAGGAGTAAACGTCTTTTAATTTCATGGCTGCAGTCACTATCTGCAGTGATTTTGGAGCCCAGAAAAATAAAGTCAGCCACTGTTTCCACTGTTTCCCCATCTATTTCCCATGAAGTGATGGGACCAGATGATCTTCGTTTTCTGAATGTTGAGCTTTAAGCCAACTTTTTCACTCTCCTCTTTCACTTTCATCAAGAGGCTCTTTAGTTCTTCTTCACTTTCTCCCATAAGAGTGGTGTCATCTGCATATCTGAGGTTATTGATATCTCTCCCGGCTATCTTGATTCCAGCTTGTGCTTCCTCCAGCCCAGCGTTTCTCATGATGTACTCTGCATACAAGTTAAATAAGTAGGGCGACAATATACAGCCTTGAAGTACTTCTTTTCCTATTTGGAACCAGTCTGTTGTTCCATGTCCAGTTCTAACTGTTGCTTCCTGACCTGCATACAGGTTTCTCAAGAGGCAGATCAGGTGGTCTGGTATTCCCATCTCTTTCAGAATTTTCCACAGTTTATTGTTATTATACGTGTTTGTGTCTAATTGTCCAAAGTCAGTCTATATTAGTAGCAATTCCTATATCTTCTAAAATATTTTCTAATAATATACTTCAGATCTTCACCACTGAAAAGTAAAAAATCAATATCGGGGATAAACAAACTACTGCTCATAGACCAAATCTAGCCCTCTGATTATAAAGAAAGTTTTGCTAGAACACAGTCACAGTCTTCTTTTATCTATTATCAATGGCTATTTTAGTGCTACAACAGCAGAATTGAGTAGCTTATATAGTTTCTGTTGCAGCTACTCAATTCTGCTGTTGTAGAAAATCCCATGGACGGAGGAGCCTGGTAGGCTGCAGTCCATGGGGTCGCAAAGAGTTGGACATGACTGAAGCAACTTAGCAGGAGCAGCAGCACTAAAATAGCCATTGTGTGAAATGATAAAAATTAGGATAATGGTCAAACACTTTAGCAGTTTTGGGAAAAGCGGAGCAAAATTAGGTTAACTTTCCATTCTAGTGTACAAAGCAACTATTTAAATTCTCAGTATACTGAGAACTGTGGTTTCTTATTCTCAGTGTTATGAAAGCAAGTCTTTCCTTAGGGCTATAAGTTCTAATTCTCTGCCCACTTTTGACTCCACTAGGCAGATTTTACTGTGCCTTTATCTTTTACCTAGCAGCTGGGGATAGTGATGTATAAACATGAACGATTTTGTTTCATATCTTTAAGTAGTTAGATAGTTATTAATATTGTCAACTATACTCACCATTTCTGTTTTTGAAGGAGAAAAAATTAATGTAGAAGATCTGAAAAATATTCTGGAAGGCTTTGGGATAGAATTCACACCTAAAGAATACTCGGAACTGGTGAAAAACCTGCCAGTTGATGGTAAGCATTTCAAACAAGATTAGAACTTTGAGAAAGGTTAGTCTTAGGTGTTTAAAACAACTTTAAAAAAAACAAACAAAAAACTATGCCTACTAGATATCCTAATTTAAAAACCACAGAAAAAAGAATGTAAGAAATTTTAGTGTAGCTTTGTCCTTCCTTTAGAAAGTGTAGTTCTTTCTTTGGGAAACTCTAAATACCAACTCTATTTTCTTGAATCCTGCCATTGGATACAAAAATTCCTTTTATTATATTTGGTTCCACCCTCAAAACTAAAAGTTAAACTGAGAGATGTAAGGAAGAAAGTGAGGATGGGAGAAATAGAAGAGTAGGAGAATGAAGAAAAAAGTCAAAGGAAAGTGAGGGAAAGACATGTTCATGTTCCAGTTAAGGTGTTTGCCGCTAATTATTGGTTCTACAGCCAGACACAGCACTCTGAGAGTTTTCTTTTGTCCATAGTTTCAAAGTCACTGGAGGGCAAAAATCAAAGTTATTTCTAAGACAAATCATTTTAAAGCATGTTTGTGAAATTATACCTTTGTATTGTCTCTCTTCAATTTCTATATCCTTTTATCTGTGATGTCGATTGTGCCTTTTCTTACAGATGATGGGAATATATATGAAAATAGATTGCTAGATGGTGTGAAATCTTTCAATGGTAAGAAACATGATGAGAAGAAAGATAAATAAGATTCTTCTGCCTTACATTTGCATTAATATTATTGTCTAATTATTCTCTTGTGGATCTTACCACCTCTCACATAATTTTTTATGTGATTATTTTTTATTTGTTTTGAATGTATGTGCTTTTTTCAAATAGTCTTTCCTGCTTAGTAAACTTTGGCTTTTATTAAATTTATTTGCAAAGCAAATCTAAAGTTGGGTCTATATAGAAAATGTGAAGTAAAGAATTGGCAGTAGTTCTGGGCATTCCATCAGTGTAACTCACTGGAGAATGAATTTGTACCTTGTTAAGATTGTCCTCAAGACCATGCAGAAATTACAATTCTAATTCTATTTTGTTCACATTGTGCACTTGAACATTTTGGATCAGTGATATTTTTGCTGATAGTCCTGGTTGTATGGAAATTGACTGAAATTTTCTCTATTGGAGAAGTCATTAAATTTCCCTCGTGTTCCCAAATGTTTCCATAGGTGGGAAGGTTGATGTCAGTAATCTGGACAACGTTTTGGGAAACATGAAAATCAAATTCCCAGATAACAAGCTCAAAGATTTGGCACAAAAGCTACCAGTTGATGGTGAGCATCACAGATGATATTAGACCTTTTAAAGAAATTTAGACTTATAAGCTTATGTTTGAAAATTTCTGGCACTAAATCTGTTTTGGTGATAATATCACTTTTTTTTTTTTTTAATTTTATTTTATTTTTAAACTTTACATAACTGTATTAGATTTGCCAAATATCAAAATGAATCCGCCACAGGTACACATGTGTTCCCCATCCCGAACCCTCCTCCCTCCCCCCTCCCCATTCACTAAATCTGTTTTGGTGATAATATCACTTTTTAAATCTTTGAAAAGAGCCCAGTCCTAACATAAGAGACTATTTTGACTTGATGTGTTTTCAGTGATCTCAGTATGCATGATGGTACATGTGCTACAATGAGTTATAGGAGTTTAACCCTTTACTTGAAAGAAACTGAAGAAGGGCTTATTACCCACAGAGAAGAGGTTTCTAATTTCAGATTAAGTATATGATTTACATTTATTTTAAAAATCATGTCACCCAGCTATACATTCCTGTTGGAGTGGGTAATTGAGAGAACATGGCTGCCAGTTGACCTGAAAACTGGACTCAAGGCAATCGGAAGATCCTCACGGCCTCCCCTGTGCTTAGAACACCCACCGTGTCCACTGTTCCCACAATGAGAGTTGTGCTCAAGGAAAGAGCCTCGAGAGAGCAATGTGTTGTTGAATCCCATCTGGACGGTATACATGACTAAACCCAGTTAAAGTCTCTAACTTTAAGATTCTGGCGGGCAGTGCAGAGATCTACTTGTCTTGTGGTCACCAAAGGCAAGCCTCATCTGTCAGTTTCCTTGCTTAGAAACCTTTCAGCCACCCATCTGGAGTGGTCTGCTCTTGCTTTGGTCTTCCCCTGCCCTCAGTGTACAGGTGGCTGGTTTCAGATTTTACCTGGGAAGCTCCTTAGGTTTCAAGCCAACAATTCCTTTATACACTTGCAAATTACCAGTTTCCTTATCCCTTCCCCTGTGTTTTGGCACGCGTGCACATTATTCATCCCTGACCTTGTCTCTGTCTACATTAAGAACCTTAAACAGCAGTATTTTATCTTCCTTTATTTTATTTATTTATTTGTCGCTGTGCTGGGTCTTTGTTGCTGTGAGCAGACTTTCTCTAGTTGCTGTGAGCAGGAGCTTCTCTGTTACGGTGAGCAGGCTTCTCATTGCAGTGGCTACTCTTTTTGAGCACCACAGGCCCTCTAGAGCACCAGCGGCTCTCTAGAGCACCAGCTCAGTAGTTGTGGCTTGCGGGCTCAGTTCCCCATGGCCTGTGGGATCTTCCCAGACCAGGGATCAAACTCATATCCCCTGCATTGGGAGGTGGATTCTTTATTACTGGACCACCAGGGAAGTACTCTTTTTATTTATTGATTTATTTTAATGGAGGATAATTCTTCACAAAGTTCTGTTGGTTTCTGCTGTACAACAGCATGAATCAAGCATGCGCATGCTTAGTAGCTTAATTGTGTCTGACTCTTTGTGACCCCATGGACTGTAGCCCACCAGCCTCCTCTGTCCATGGGGATTCTCTAAGCAAAAATACTGGAGTGGATTGCCATGCCTTCCTCCAGGGGATCTTCCCAACCCAGGGATCGAACCCAGGTCTCCCATATTGTAGGTGGATTCTTTACCGTCTGAGCCACCAGGGAAACCCAAAATTTTGCAGTGGATAGCTTTCCCTTCTCCAAGGGATCTTCCCAACCCAAGAATCAAACCAGAGTCTCCTGCATTGCAGGCAGATTCTTTACCAGCTGAGCTACCAAGGAAGCCCCAATCAAGCGTAAGTATACATATATCTTCTCCCTCTTGAGCCTCCCTCCCTTCCACTTCAGTTTATTAACATTTATATAATGCCCCATTTTAATCCTCTTGCCTAACATTTACTGTGCCTACCTTCCAGAGTCCAGAACTTCTCTGTGTCCATGTCTCTAGAGAATAAATTTCTGGTTTTTAGGGAATGGGCAGAGGGGTGAGAGGAGAAGTGATGGTGGAGTGGAATTTGGACAAAATGGGAATAAAAGAAAGGGTAATAACTAGCAGAGGAGGGGAATGTTGTTTACTTGCCTCTGTGTGCTAACTTGCTAGCAGTCCCCTTGATGTTCATTCCTACACTGTACCCGATACTCTGTATCTTGAAACTTTTTAGGATTCTTCTTTGTGAATTATGCCGCTTTTCATTAGTGTCCCCTCATAGGCTTTTAAGTTCCCTGGTGGCTCAGACGGTAAAGTGTCTGTCTACAATGCGGTAGACCCGGGTTCGATCCCTGGGTTGGGAAGACCCCTGGAGAAGGAAATGGCAATCCACTCCAGGACTATTGCCTGGAAAATCCCATGGACAGAGGAGCCTGGAAGGCTACAGTCCATGGGGTCGCAAAGAGTCGGACACGACTGAGCGACTTCACTTTCACTTTCTTTCTTTCTTCCTCAGCTCTGCTGAATTAGTTACCACTCTCCTACTTGCTTTCTAATTTTCAAATGTTTGTGAAGTCTCTTGTTCATGAGGATTTCGTCTCCCATAAATGTCTTTTGAGTACATTTGTTATTACTTTCCTATCATTTTAGTGAAGTTCAAGGAGAGGAGGAAATAAATCCTTATGGGTAGTAAAAGCATTTTGAAAAGCTACCCTAGTTAATTTAATTGATCAAAGTTAAATAACTGAACGCAGGCTGAGATTCCCATTTAAAAATTGGAAGGTGTAAAGCTTTTTAATCCTCAGGCTAGAGACACCCTCATTATGTACATAAAGAGCAAAGATAAGCATTTGTAAACCCAGATAGTATTCTACTTTCTTCAATGAATCACATTATCTTTCTATACGTAATTAGTTGTTATACCTTTGGTGTTGAATCTGTGAAACCAGAACAGATTTTCCTTGCTGTCTCTGATGGGAAAGCTAAAAGAAAGATAAAAAGCTTTTTCTCACCTAGACTTAGTGAAATCAATAATAAATGAAGGCTCTGTGAGGACAGGAACCATGTCTATGCTGCTCACCGTTGTGTGTGTGTGTGTGTGTGTGTGTGTGTGTACTCAGTCGTGTCTCATTCTTTGCAACCCCATGGGCTATTGTATCCCTTAGTAACTAGCACAATGAGTGCAGATCTTTGACACCTATAAATACTTGTTGAGTGAGGAATAGAATTAACTAGATAATATGTTACTTTGGCAACTACTCAAGACTCTCAGCAAGAATTTTCAGTTGTGTTAATCAATAGGTGTTACCTGATCATTATCACCAACGTGGAAATTTAATGTAAAATTACACTGTGCTATATGTAGCAAGAGACCCCAAAGCATAAATCTGATAACTAAATGTATGGGGAGAATGTACTGGAAACTATCCCAAAGGAAGAATAAGATTCCATAATAATAAATAGTATTCTGTTTTTTTGGTAAGAAAATACGAATAATGTGCATAGTTCTAGATTTTTTTTTCCTTGGCCTAAAATGTACTACATCTGCAATTCTGGGAAATTATACTGATTGAAGAGATAATTCTCATTATGTTCCATTCTACTGTTTAATTTTAAAGTGTTTAATATTACTATGGGCAACCCTAACTTGTCTGGATGGGATACAGAATAAATAGACATATTTTTAAATTTAAAGACTCTCATATTCTTTGATTATGTAATGAACATTCCTACTACAAAAAATGCAGTAGATTAAGCTAACTTGGGGGTTATAGTATGGGATAGTGTTAAGTGGGGAAATAGGTAGACTTGAAGTTCCAAACTGAAAGTTTTTATTGTTATTGCTGGAATCTGATATAGTAGATTGTGTAAAGCCACAAGAACAAACCTGAGGAGGGAAATTTTCATATGCATGCACGCAGAGACTGAGATACTAAGAGGGAGAAGAGAATAAATAATGAAATTAATGCTTAAATATTGTAATAATCTTTTTAAATCAGTCTACAATTGTGTCTGTCTAAATTGTGGCTTATTTTTTAGTGTTTGGCAAGACTGATCTGCATAAACTGCTAAAAGAAATCAAGAAAATAACAGGTGAGCAATACATTTTGTGAAAAGATATAAAACTAAAATGCAAATACTCCATGTTTACATACAGATGTAAAGCTGTTTTCTTATTTTGTCATTGATTTTTAACTTCTGTTTTTGTAACAATTAAAGTTGATTCTAATGACATGAAGATTACATTGGATTATTTATGTTTTAGCAAAACATATCACTATTTCTCTATAACAAGTTCTGTATTCTCTGAAACTTTTTTATTTTGTGATTTATTTCAGTGGCCAACTCACCTATTCATTCATTCAAAATACTTATCTCACATCTACTGTAACCCAGTAAATGTTAGAGTAAAATTTTGATAGAAATACAAATAATGTGGTTAATGAAGATAATTCATCTTGTAATTCAGACAAAGTTAGAGAAACACAAATTCTACCTGATGGTTAATACAATTTAGATTAGGTAGCTGCCTGTACATAACTTAGATCACTTTATCTCCTATATATCCCTTTACCATG
This sequence comes from Bubalus kerabau, assembly GCF_029407905.1. Taxonomy (NCBI): domain Eukaryota; kingdom Metazoa; phylum Chordata; class Mammalia; order Artiodactyla; family Bovidae; genus Bubalus; species Bubalus kerabau. Next base: position 17,472,824 of record NC_073627.1, on the reverse strand, counting down.
AGCTGGGTTAACTTCTTTGAGGTCCTTAAGAGCATTAGAAATAAGTATTTTGTTTAGAATTAAAGAAATAACTTCCGAAAACTGTAGAAAACCCTGTACAAGCTTTAAACACTTCCATCGTTTGGAGTCCGTAAGCAATTCTCATCTGTAACCATTCCCATCTTTTAAAGGAGAAAAAGTTGGAGCCAAGGACATACACAAAACACTAAGAAACCTGGGAATAGAGCTCACAAATAGGGAAATCTGGGAGCTGTTGAAAATATTGCCATTTGCTGGTAGGTATTTGATGTATGTATCTGTGTATGTATCTCTGTGCTTGTATAAACTTCATTGTGAGAACATCATAAAAATGGGCCATTCTAGTTTTGTATAAAAATCTAAAACACAAAAATACCAATCCTTAGCTGTAAAGAAATTAGGCCTTTAACATTTAGGTTTCTCATTTTGAAAAGCTATCGCATCAAACCTGAGTCCTGCCATTAAGTGCAATAAATCAGAAAAAGAAAGACAAATACCATATGCCATCACTAATATGTGGAATCTGAAATATAACACAAATGAATGTATCTACGAAACAGAAGCAGACTCACAGACATAGAGAGCAAACTGTGGTTGCCAAGGGTGAGGTGGCAAAGGGGAAAGGATGGATTGGGAGTCTGGGATTAGCAGAGGCAAACGATTACATACAGAATGGATAAACAGCAAGGTCCTACAGTACAACACATGAAATATATTCAATATCCTGTAATAATTGATAATGGAGAAGAATATGAAAAAGAATATATATATGTACAATTGAATCACTTTGCTCCACAGCAGAAATCAGCACAACATTTTAAATCAACTCTACTTCAATAAAATAAAAAAATTTTTAAATATTACTTAGAAATGAATGATGCATTAGTAGGGCAATGTGAAAGAAAAGTCTAAATTAGCAGGAAGGTGGTGCTTATGGTAAAGAACCCATCTGCCAATGCAGGAGACTCAGGAGGCATGGGTTGGATTCCTGGGTCAGAAAGATCCCCTGGAGGAGTGCATAGCAACCCACTCCAGTATTCTTGCCTGGAGAATCCCATGGACAGAGGAGCCTAGCAGGCTACGGTCCATAGGGTCGCAAAGAGTCAGACATGACTGGAGTGACTTAGTATACACAGAGAAAGAAAAAGGAGAACTCAGAGTGGGGAAAGAGGTAACATCTGTTTCAGTGAAGAACGTGGATGTAGAAAATGTAGGAATATAACTTAAGACAACTTTTTAAAGTACGTAATTATGAAATTATGTTCTTACTACCTTTTTTTTTTACTGTCCATGTAACTCTATCTTACCTTAAATGTGTCTTATTTTACAGATGATAAAAAGGTAGAGAAAAATGATTTGCTCAATCACATCAAGGCTTTTCCTGGTAAGTGAGAATCATAATAAGAAGGAAAGTAAAACTAAGACTTGCATATTTTACCTTAATTTTCAAAAGGCTTATCATTCCACAATAATTAGATCATTGATCTTATTATCCCATTAACCTATAGGTCTCCTTTAGATGCAATTACATCTAATGTGATCATTTATAGTTCTCTGACACAGTAAGTTTCATATATACATATGCAACTTATAATACATAAAAATAGCATTTGGGATTAATATATAAATAAAATTGTATATAATTTACATAATATATAATTAAGTTCCTTCTAAATACACCTTTCTTGAAAACTATAGAAAGGGCCCCTGAAATGAACCACAAATATATTCTTGATGTCCACAGTACGTCTTTATCGTGGAAAGTGTTGAAGACATTTCACGTGTAACCGTAAACAGTTTTCTTTTTTTTTTTTTTTGGTCATTATGCAATGGATTTGTTTCATCTAGTTGCAGTTGGTGCATGAATATAACCAGCATTTTTTTTAAATTCCAGTTCCTATTTTTTATCACTTCATTCTTTCTTAAGGTGGGAAGTGTCATGTCTCTAAACTGGAAACCATCCTGGAAAACTTGGGTTATGACCTGGAGAATGAGGAAGTTGAGGACCTGAGGAACCACCTGCCAGTTGATGGTGAGCATGTAGTCATGGCTTTAGGGAAACTGAGCTCCTCTAATAAAACTTCCAGATGTGTTCATCTGGGAAATTTTATTATCTCAGATTATTAATGTTTAAATAAGATCAGTAATCTGTTAAACAGTGATTCCCACCTGAAGGGCTAAATTTTGATGGCAGTGAGAAAATTGACAGACCTAAGAAGCAGGGGGGAAACAGTGGAAACAGTGTCAGACTTTATTTTTCTGGGCTCCAAAATCACTACAGACGGTGACTGCAGCCATGAAATTAAAAGACGCTTACTCCTTGGAAGGAAGGTTATGACCAACCTGGATAGCATATTCAAAAGCAGAGACATTACTTGGCCAACAAAGGTTCGTCTAGTCAAGGCTATGGTTTTTCCAGTGGTCATGTATGGATGTGAGAGTTGGACTGTGAAGAAGGCTGAGCACCGAAGAATCGATGCTTTTGAACTGTGGTGTTGGAGAAGACTCTTGAGAGTCCCTTGGACTGCAAGGAGATCCAACCAGTCCATTCTGAAGGAGATCAGCCCTGGGATTTCTTTGGAAGGACTGATGCTTAAGCTGAAACTCCATTACTTTGGCCCCCTCATGCGAAGAGTTGACTCATTGGAAAAGACTCTGATGCTGGGAGGGATTGGGGGCAGGAGGAGAAGGGGATGACAGAGGATGAGATGGCTGGATGGCATCACTGACTCGATGGACGTGAGTTTGGGTGAACTCCGGGAGTTGGCGATGAACAGGGAGGCCTGGCGTGCTGTGCTTCATGGGGTTGCAAAGAGTCGGACACGACTGAGTGACTGATCTGATCTGATCTGAAGAAGCAGGTAGAGAAATGAAACAAAGGAGCACTTTAAAGAAAAAAAAGCCAGAATTGACAGAGAGACGTGTACCCCAATGTTCATTGCAGCACTGTTTATAATGGCCAGGACATGGAAACAACCTAGATGTCCATCAGCAGATGAATGGATAAGAAAGCTGTAGTACATATACACAATGGAGTATTACGCAGCCATTAAAAAGAATACATTTGAATCACTTCTAATGAGGTGGATGAAACTGGAGCCGATTTTACAGAGTGAAGTAAGCCAGAAAGAAAAACACCAATACAGTATACTAATACATATATATGGAATTTAGAAAGATGGTAACGATAACCCTGTATGCGAGACAGCAAAAGAGACACAGATGTATAGAACAGTCTTTCGGACTCTGTGGGAGAGGGAGGGGAGTGATGATTTTGGAGAACGGCATTGAAACATGTATAATATCATATAAGAAACGAATTGCCAGTCCAGGTTTGATGCAGGATACAGGAAGCTTGGGGCTGGTGCACTGGGATGACCCAGAGGGATGGTATGGGGAGGGAGGTGGGAGGGGGGTTCAGGATTGGGAACACGTGTACACCCGTGGCGGATTCATGTTGATGTATGCCAAAACCAATACGATATTGTAAATTAAAAAAAAAAAAGACAACATCAAAAAAAAGAAAGAAAGAAAAAAAAACCAAAGAAGAAATTTAAAAACCTGTCAGGGAAAAAAAAAAAGTAAAAGTCTCTTAAATCACCATAAAGTTGCAAGAGAATTCCAGAAAATCATCTACTTCTGCTTCATTAGGGCTTCCCTGGTGGCTCAGACAGTAAAGAATCTGCCTGCAATGTGGGAGACCTAGGTTTGATCCCTGGGTTGGGAAGATCCTCTGGAGAATTAAACAGCAACCCATTCCAGTATTCTTGTCTGGAAAATCCCATGAGGTAGCAAAGAGTCAGACACGACTGAGGCACTGACACTTTCACTTTTCACTTTCTATTTCATTGACTACACTAAAGCCTTTGACTGTGTGGATCACAACAAACTGTGGAAAATTCTTAGAGATAGGAATACCAGACCACTTCACCTGCCTCCTGAGAAACCTGTGTGCAGATCAAGAAGCAACAGTTAGAACCAACTATGGAATGACAGACTGCTTCAAAATTGGGAAAGTAATAGGTCAAAGCTGCATATTGTCACCCTGCTTATTTAACTTACATGCAAAGTACATCATGAGAAATGCCAGGCTGGAGGAAGCACAAGCTGGAATCAAAATTGCCAGGAGAAATATCAATAACCTCAGATCTGTAGATGACACTACCCTTACGGTAGAAAGCAAAGGGGAACAAAAGAACCTCTTGGTAAGTGAAAGAGGAGAATGAAAAAGCTAGCTAAAACTCAGCATTGAGAAAACTAAGATCATGGCATCTGGTCCCATCACTTCATGGCAAATAGATGGGGAGAAAAACGGAAACTGTGATAGACTTTATGATGTTTATTTTGGCTCCAAAATCACTGCAGATGGTGACTGAAGCCATGAAATTAAAAGACTCTTGCTCCTTGGAAGAAAAGCTATGACAAACCTAGACAGCATATTAAAAAGCAGAGAGACTTTGCCAACAAAAGTCCATAGAGTCAAAGCTACGGTTTTCCCAGTAGTCATGTATGGATGTGCGAGTTGGACCACAATAAAATAAATAAATTTAAATTTAAAAATAAATAAAATCATAGAAATTTAAAAAAAAAAAGAAAGAAAACTGAACGCTGAAGAATTGATGCTTTTGAACTGTGGTGTTGGAGAAGACTCTTGAGAGTCCCTTGGACTGCAAGGAGATCAAATCAGCCAATCCTAAAGGAAATCAGTCCTGAATATCCATTGGAAGGACTGATGCTGAAGCTGGAGCTCCAATACTTTGACCACTTGATGCAAAGAGCTGATTCATTAAAAAAGACCCTTATGCTAGGAAAGACTGAAGGCAGGAGAAGGGGACCACAGAGGATGAGATGGTTGGATGGCATCACCAACTCGATGAACATAAGTTTGAGCAAACTCCGGGAGATGGTGAAGGACAGTGAAGCCTGGCATGCATTCCATGGAATCACAAAGAGTCGAACATGACTGAACGACTGAACAACTACAGAAGTATACAAATTAGATGAAGGAGTCAGCAACGATTGGAAGTTTTGGTGGGTGTGGAGTTGGAAACATGAAGAAAGTGCTGTGTAAGGGTTGCATGTAGAAGTAGCCAGCTACAATATTTTAGGCAGGTGAATACATTGGTATTGCAGTTTTTATTGTGTATGAATCCTGTAATATTAACAGTAAGGTGGTCAAGCATCATAGTACTCCTAGATTCTAAAGTAGAATAGGCCAAGTGGAGAGTAAGTCAAGCAATGTTTTTAAAACTTCCTATCACCATTGTGTATAGAATTTAATATTTTATACTATAATTTTGTCTTCTATTCTATATATTTATCATTTATAGAACTTAATTCTTAAATTCCATGCCCAGCTGGGGTTTATTTATAGAACAACTCAGGGTAAACTTCTGAATTTCAGTGTTTTGTTCCACAATATAAGGTCTTTGTAACACTTTCTGGGTCTAATGAAAAATCTGTGTCTTACTTGTACTTTATCCTATAGATGAAAAGGTTAAACCAAATACTCTCATGGAAAATTTTGAGTCATTCAAAGGTGAGTGAAAGTTTATACAGAAAAATAATTTTAACAAAATGCTGATGCTTTTCTGTTTTGCTTTTAAATATTTTATTCCCATCATACTGACATTGTTAGTTCTTTTAGTATATTAATGGTATCTTTCATTTTGTGATCCACATTAGTTTGGGGTGTATACTTTTTAGCACAACTATTATTTATCATGTCTTGGTAAAATATCTTGTACTCTCTGAATATTTTCAATAATGCATATCACTTTTCCATCGTTTAAACAGCCAAAAATCTATGTTACCACAATAAGTGGCAGAAAAAAACATTGGCATAAATCTTTTTATAAATAATATTACACAGGAACTTCCCTGGTGACTCAGACAGTCAAGAATTTGCCTACAATGCAGGAGACCCAAGTTCAATTCCTGGGTCAGGAAAATCCCCTGGAGAAGGGAATGGTTACCACTCTAGTATTCTTGCCTAGAGAATTCCATGAACAGAAGGGTCTGGTGGGCTACAGTCCCTGCGGTTGCAAATAATTGGACATGACTAAGCAGCTAACACTTTAACTTTTTTTTTTATCACATGGGCAAATTAAAAGTAATATGAACACTGTCATTACAGAATTATTTCTATAGCCATTTATATTAGTTGTTTTAAGCCTCTATACAGCTACCATTTCAGAGTGTTGATTTATCCCATTTTTATTAGCATATTCAAAAATTTTTTCTCTCTAGAATTAAGATTGAGTTCTATCTGATATTTCCTTAGTCTTGACTTAGCATTGGCCAACCCTGTTCTTAATCCTACAATTAAACTCAGATGATGTTCATAATTTAGACTCATTCATCATGCTTAAGTTTTTCATCAGTCATTATTCTCGTCTTTTCCAAGGAGCCAAGATTAATGCTGATAAAGTAGATGGTGTTTTGAAAAACATAGGGATAGAACTCACACCTAAGGAACGCTGGAAGCTGCTTAAAACTCTACCACTTACTTGTGAGTATTTATGATACTGTTTTTGTCCTCAGAGGAGCTTAGTGTGAGTGTATTTATTGTTGGGGTAGGTAGGAATCATTAAACATTTATTCAGTGTATATTTATATTCAACATGTTTAATGAGCACTTCTTAGGTTATCGGATTAAACACAGAAGTTCTTGCCTTCATGGAGGCTATTGTCAGAGATAGAGCTTACTCCATTGGGATTGAGCTTAAGAACATCATAAATGAATAAAGATTTTTAAATTGATTTTTTTAAATTTAATTTAGCATTTTAATCTTGAAATGTCTAATAGAAAAATAAGGAGGAAAAAGAGGAAGTCATGTTAAAAAGGGTCAAATCAGAGAGACTGAAAGTTTCAGCCTAGTAAAGAAAGTTTAGAACTTTCTCTATCCCTTAACTTTATTCTTAAAACCAAGGAAGATAATGATGTGTGGATGAGAAATTAGATAAATCTAAAAGGCAAATCATGTAACATTATTGTCTTTATAAAATAATCTATTCTCTTCTTATGAGTTGCTGTATCACATTTCTGTTAACAATAATGACTTCTCTTGTAGATGACAGAAAGTACTATCAAAAACGGTTGCTACAGGGTTTAAAGACTTTCCAAGGTGAGTGTTAAGAATAATAAGTCAAGTGAAAATGAAGTTTTTGACCTTTGTATTTCCTTTTGGAAATCCTTTTAATTACTTAATGGTAGTAATAGCTAATTTCTCTTGAGTGTAGTGCCAAGCACTGTTCTAAATACTTTACATCTACTAACTCATTTAAACGTCACAGAAATCTGTAAGTTAGCTTCTTTTGGGCTTCCCAGGTAGCTCAGTGGTAAAGAATCCACCAGCTCAGTGGTAAAGAGATGCAGGAAATGCAGATTCAATCCCTAGGTTGGGAAGATCCCTGCAGGTGGAAATGGCAACCCATTCCGGTATTCTTGCCTGGAGAATCCCATGGACAGAGGAGCCTGGAGGGCTACAGTCCATGGGGTTGCAAAGAGTCAGATCAAATGAGTGACTGAGCACACACACTAGATACTTTTCCTAAGTCAGGTACCATTTTACAGATAAGAGATGCTAACTCACTTGCCTAAGGTCACTCCATTTGAACTTGGGAGGATCATGATTTGAACCTACATTCTTAACCGCTCCCTTTACAGGGAATCTTCCCTGGTGGCTCAGATGGTAAAGCGTCTGCCTACAATGCGTGAGACCTGGGTTCGATCCCTGGGATGGGAAGATCCCCTGGAGAAGGAAATGGCAAAGCACTCCAGAACTCTTGCCTGGAAAACCCCATGGACAGAGGAGCCTGGTAGGCTACAGTTCATGAGATCGCAAAGAGTCGGACACGACAGGATGGGAAGATTCCCTAGAGAAGGAAATGGCAAAGCACTCCAGAACTTTTGCCTGGAAAGCACCATGAACAGAGGAGCCTGGTAGGCTACAGTTCATGAGATCGCAAAGAGTCGGACATGACTGAGCAACTTCACTTTCACTTCCTTAACTGCGCTATTATATTGAACAGTTAGGTTATTAATCTTTTTTATTCCCCTTTATGACTTACAGTTCAAGTTTAGATAACTACTAGGTTATTTCCTGGGAGATAATTTACTATTATAATGACAAGTTTCAAACTCAGTAGCCAGAATTGTGGCTAGCATTTCAGACATGTTTCTCTATTATTGATAATAAATGAATGATGACTAATAAGCCTCATTCATTTGCTTTAGATGTCTATGACAAATTTTAGCAGAGTGCCTCATAACATGTAAAGGAGATGTTTGTCTTCTCAGTCCCCACCCTATCCTCTGCTACCTTGGTTTTCTATTTTCCTTGAACATTTGCATTGCAACTTTGCTTTTCTCTCTCCCATTAGGGTTTGGTGCATAACACTTAATCATTTTTATTTTAGGCATGATTTTAATCGTTTCTCATTTCATCTCTTAATCAAGGAGGACATGTTTTAGAAAATAAACTAGGAACCACTTTGACAAACCTGAACTATGAACTTGAAAATAAAGAATTAAATGATCTATGTAACTATTTGGAAATTGACAGTGAGTATTTAATTTACCACTTGTGACTCCTTTCAGAAGAGCCTTTGAAGTCTTATTGTAGCATCCCAGAGTATACTTGTTCAATTTCATTTAGAAAGTAAGAAATTCTTATAGAGTTATGATTTTCAAGGGGGATAAATATGGCTTCTGATTATTATTCTCAGTATTGTCAGAGATCCAATAAGGGCATTGGTAGATTAAGATTCAACTAGGAAAAACAAAGAAACACTTCAGGAAAAATAGCAGAAGCTACTGAAATAGATGTTGAGAAGGGTCGGAGATTGACAAAGTAAGAAGGTAAACAGAATTTGGAATTGTTTGACAGGTAATATACAAAGAGAGATGATCATATTTCCATTTAGCAAATATGAGTATCAGGTTGAAATAGTCAGTGATATCTGATTTGAGACCAATAATATGGCAGCAGAGAGATATCTTTTAGATTAAAAAGACCATTTAGGAAAAGCATTAAAGATCTGATTTAGCATGTTAAAACACCTTCTTTAGAATTCTATAAGATAGTTGGATATAAAAATCAACAAAAGTTTCCCTATGTAAATAATGACAACTTAGAAAATTTGATGGAAAAAGTGATCCTAATCCTAATAGCAATAAATATTTTATCTGTATCTGATTATCCTTTGTATTTCAGATAATGGAAAAGTTCCTCTGAACTCCCTGATGAACACAGCAAGTTTATTTTCTGGTGAGTGAGAAGTGATGATGACAAGATATAAAATCAAGATATTTTGCCATAAGGACATATCATATTTTAAATATATATTCCAATATTCTGAACATTCAGAAAACTAAGATCATGGCATCCGGTCCCATCAGTTCAGTTCAGTCGCTCAGTCATGTCTGACTCTGCAGGCCCATAAATCCCAGCACGCCAGGCCTCCCTGTCCATCACCAACTCCTGGAGTTCACCCAGACTCACATCCATCGAGTCAGTGATGCCATCCAGCCATCTCATCCTCTGTTGTCCTCTTCTCCTCCTGCCCCCAATCCCTCCCAGCATCAGAGTCTTTTCCAATGAGTCAGCTCTTTGCATGAGGTGGCCAAAGTACTGGAGTTTCAGCTTCAGCATCATTCCTCCCAAAGAAATCCCAGGGCTGATCTCCTTCAGAATGGACTGGTTGGATCTCCTTGCAGTCCAAGGGACTCTCAAGAGTCTTCTCCAACACCACAGTTCAAACCCATCAATTCTTCGGCACTCAGCCTTCTTCACAGTCCAACTCTCACATCCATACATGACCACAGGAAAAACCATAGCCTTGACTAGATGAACCTTTGTTGGCAAAGTAATATCTCTGCTTTTGAATATGCTGTCCAGGTTGGTCATAACTTTTCTTCCAAGGAGTAAGTGTCTTTTAATTTCATGGCTGCTGTCACCATCTGCAGTGATTTTGGAGCCGAAAAAAATAAAGTCTGACACTGTTTCCACTGTTTCCCCATCTATTTCCCATGAAGTGATGGGACTGGATGCCATGATCTTCATTTTCTGAATGTTGAGCTTTAAGCCAACTTTTTCACTCTCCACTTTCACTTTCATCAAGAGGCTTTTGAGTTCCTCTTCACTTTCTGCCATAAGGGTGGGGTCATCTGCATATCTGAGGTTATTGATATTTCTCCCAGCAATCTTGATTCCAGCTTGTGCTTCTTCCAGCCCAGCGTTTCTCATGATGTACTCTGCATATAAGTTAAATAAGCAGGGTGACAATATACAGCCTTGATGTACTCCTTTTCCTATTTGGAACCAGTCTGTTGTTCCATGTCCAGTTCTAACTGTTGCTTCCTGACCTGCATACAAATTTCTCAAGAGGCAGGTCAGGTGGTCTGGTATTTCCATCTCTTTCAGAATTTTCTTTTTTTTTTTTAATTTTATTTTATTTTTAAACTTTACATAATTGTATTAGTTTTGCCAAATATCAAAATGAATCCGCCACAGGTATACATGTGTTCCCCATCCTGAACCCTCCTCCCTCCTCCCTCCCCATTCCATCCCTCTGGGTCGTCCCAGTGCACCAGCCCCAAGCATCCAGTATCGTGCATCGAACCTGGACTGGCAACTCGTTTCATACATGATATTTTACATGTTTCAATGCCATTCTCCCCAATCTTCCCACCCTCTCCCTCTCTCACAGAGTCCATAAGACTGTTCTATACATCAGTGTCTCTTTTGCTGTCTCATACACAGGGTTATTGTTACCATCTTTCTAAATTCCATATATATGCGATAGTATACTGTATTGGTGTTTTTCTTTCTGGCTTACTTCACTCTGTATAATAGGCTCCAGTTTCATCCACCTCATTAGAACGGATTCAAATGTATTCTTTTTAATGGCTGAGTAATACTCCATTCTGTATATGTACTACAGCTTTCTTATCCATTCATCTGCTGATGGACATCTAGGTTGCTTCCATGTCCTGGCTATTATAAACAGTGCTGCGATGAACATTGGGGTACACGTGTCTCTTTCCCTTCTGGTTTCCTCAGTGTGTATGCCCAGCAGTGGGATTGCTGGATCATAAGGCAGTTCTATTTCCAGTTTTTTAAGGAATCTCCACACTGTTCTCCATAGTGGCTGTACTAGTTTGCATTCCCACCAACAGTGTAAGAGGGTTCCCTTTTCTCCACACCCTCTCCAGCATTTATTACTTGTAGACTTTTGGGTCGCAGCCATTCTGACTGGTGTGAAATGGTACCTCATAGTGGTTTTGATTTGCATTTCTCTGATAATGAGTGATGTTGAGCATCTTTTCATGTGTTTGTGAGCCATCTGTATGTCTTCTTTGGAGAAATGTCTATTTAGTTCTTTGGCCCATTTTTTGATTGGGTCATTTATTTTTCTGGAGTTGAGCTGTAGGAGTTGCTTGTATATTCTCGAGATTAGTTGTTTGTCAGTTGCTTCATTTGCTATTATCTTCTCCCATTCTGAAGGCTGTCTTTTCACCTTGCTAATAGTTTCCTTTGATGTGCAGAAGCTTTTAAGGTTAATTAGGTCCCATTTGTTTATTTTTGCTTTTATTTCCAATATTCTGGGAGGTGGATCATAGAGGATCCTGCTGTGATGTATGTCAGAGAGTGTTTTGCCTATGTTCTCCTCTAGGAGTTTTATAGTTTCTGGTCTTACGTTTAGATCTTTAATCCATTTTGAGTTTATTTTTGTGTATGGTGTTAGAAAGTGTTCTAGTTTCATTCTTTTACAAGTGGTTGACCAGTTTTCCCAGCACCACTTGTTAAAGAGATTGTCTTTAATCCATTGTATATTCTTGCCTCCTTTGTCAAAGATAAGGTGTCCATATGTGCGTGGATTTATCTCTGGGCTTTCTATTTTGTTGCATTGATCTATATTTCTGTCTTTGTGCCAGTACCATACTGTCTTGATAACTGTGGCTTTGTAGTAGAGCCTGAAGTCAGGTAGGTTGATTCCTCCAGTTCCATTCTTCTTTCTCAAGATCGCTTTGGCTATTCGAGGTTTTTTGTATTTCCATACAAATTGTGAAATTATTTGTCCTAGCTCTGTGAAGAATGCTGTTGGTAGCTTGATAGGGATTGCATTGAATCTATAGATTGCTTTGGGTAGTATACTCATTTTCACTACATTGATTCTTCCAATCCATGAACATGGTACATTTCTCCATCTGTTAGTGTCCTCTTTGATTTCTTTCACCAGTGTTTTATAGTTTTCTATATATAGGTCTTTAGTTTCTTTAGGTAGATATATTCCTAAGTATTTTATTCTTTCTGTTGCAATGGTGAATGGAATTGTTTCCTTAATTTCTCTTTCTGTTTTCTCATTATTAGCGTATAGGAATGCAAGGGATTTCTGTGTGTTGATTTTATATCCTGCAACTTTACTATAGTCATTGATTAGTTCTAGTAATTTTCTGGTGGAGTCTTTAGGGTTTTCTATGTAGAGGATCATGTCCTCTGCAAACAGTGAGAGCTTTACTTCTTCTTTTCCAGTTTGGATTCCTTTGATTTCTTTTTCTGCTCTGATTGCTGTGGCCAAAACTTCCAAAACTATGTTGAATAGTAATGGTGAAAGTGGGCACCCTTGTCTTGTTCCTGACTTTAGAGGAAACGCTTTCAATTTTTCACCATTGAGGATAATGTTTGCTGTGGGTTTGTCATATATAGCTTTGATTATGTTGAGGTATGTTCCTTCTATTCCTGCTTTCTGGAGAGTTTTGATCATAAATGGATGTTGAATTTTGTCAAAGGCTTTCTCTGCATCTATTGAGATAATCATATGGTTTTTATTTTTCAATTTGTTAATGTGGTGTATTACATTGATTGATTTGCGGATATTGAAGAATCCTTGCATCCCTGGGATAAAGCCCACTTGGTCATGGTGTATGATCTTTTTAATGTGTTGTTGGATTCTGATTGCTAGAATTTTGTTAAGGATTTTTGCATCTATGTTCATCAGTGATATTGGCCTGTAGTTTTCTTTTTTTGTGGGATCTTTGTCAGGTTTTGGTATTAGGGTGATGGTGGCCTCATAGAATGAGTTTGGAAGTTTACCATCCTCTGCAATTTTCTGGAAGAGTTTGAGCAGGATAGGTGTTAGCTCTTCTCTAAATTTTTGGTAGAATTCAGCTGTGAAGCCGTCTGGACCTGGGCTTTTGTTTGCTGGAAGATTTTTGATTACAGTTTCAATTTCCGTGCTTGTGATGGGTCTGTTAAGATATTCTATTTCTTCCTGATCGAGTTTTGGAAAGTTGTACTTTTCTAAGAATTTGTCCATTTCTTCCACGTTGTTCATTTTATTGGCATATAATTGTTGATAGTACTCTCTTATGATCCTTTGTATTTCTGTGTTGTCTGTTGTGATCTCTCCATTTTCATTTCTAATTTTATTGATTTGATTTTTCTCCCTTTGTTTCTTGATGAGTCTGGCTAATGGTTTGTCAATTTTATTTATCCTTTCAAAAAACCAGCTTTTGGTTTTGTATATTTTTGCTATGATCTCTTTTGTTTCTTTTGCATTTATTTCTGCTCTAAGTTTTAAGATTTCTTTCCTTCTACTAACCCTGGGGTTCTTCATTTCTTCCTTTTCTAGTTGCTTTAGGTGTAGAGTTAGGTTATTTATTTGACTTTTTTCTTGTTTCTTGAGGTGTGCCTGTATTGCTATGAACTTTCCCCTTAGGACTGCTTTTACCGTGTCCCACAGGTTTGGGGTTGTTGTGTTTTCATTTTCATTCGTTTCTATGCAAATTTTGATTTCTTTTTTGATTTCTTCTGTGATTTGTTGGTTATTCAGCAGCGTGTTGTTCAGCCTCCATATGTTGGAATTTTTAATAGTTTTTCTCTTGTAATTGAGATGTAATCTTACTGCATTGTGGTCAGAAAAGATGCTTGGAATGATTTCTATTTTCTTGAATTTACCAAGGCTAGCTTTATGGCCCAGGATGTGATCTATCCTGGAGAAGGTTCCATGTGCGCTTGAGAAGAAGGTGAAATTCATTGTTTTGGGATGAAATGTCCTATAGATATCAATTAGGTCTAACTGGTCTATTGTATCATTTAAAGTTTGTGTTTCCTTGTTAATTTTCTGTTTTGTTGATCTATCCATAGGTGTGAGTGGGGTATTAAAGTCTCCCACTATTATTGTGTTATTGTTAATTTCTCCTTTCATACTTGTTAGCATTTGTCTTACATACTGTGGTGCTCCCGTGTTGGGTGCCTATATATTTATAATTGTTATATCTTCTTCTTGGATTGATCCTTTGATCATTATGTAGTGACCATCTTTGTCTCTTTTCACAGTCTTTGTTTTAAAGTCTATTTTATCTGATATGAGTATTGCTACTCCTGCTTTCTTTTGGTCCCTATTTGCATGGAAAATCTTTTTCCAGCCCTTCACTTTCAGTCTGTATGTGTCCCCTGTTTTGAGGTGGGTCTCTTGTAGACAACATATGTAGGGGTCTTGTTTTTGTATCCATTCAGCCAGTCTTTGTCTTTTGGTTGGGGCATTCAACCCATTTATGTTTAAGGTAATTACTGATAAGTATGATCCCGTTGCCATTTACTTTATTGTTTTGGGTTCAAATTTATACACCGTTTTTGTGTTTCCTGTCTAGAGAATATCCTTTAGTATTTGTTGGAGAGCTGGTTTGGTGGTGCAGAATTCTCTAAGCTTTTGCTTGTCTGAAAAGCTTTTGATTTCTCCTTCATACTTGAATGAGATCCTTGCTGGGTACAATAGTCTGGGCTGTAGGTTATTTTCTTTCATCATTTTAAGTATGTCTTGCCATTCCCTCCTGGCTTGAAGAGTTTCTATTGAAAGATCAGCTGTTATCCTTATGGGTATTCCCTTGTGTGTTATTTGTTGTTTTTCCCTTGCTGCTTTTAATATTTGTTCTTTGTGTTTGATCTTTGTTAATTTGATTAATATGTGTCTTGGGGTGTTTCGCCTTGGGTTTATCCTGTTTGGGACTCTCTGGGTTTCTTGGACTTGGGTGATTATTTCCTTCCCCATTTTAGGGAAGTTTTCAACTATTATCTCCTCAAGTATTTTCTCATGGTCTTTCTTTTTGTCTTCTTCTTCTGGGACCCCTATGATTCGAATGTTGTAGCGTTTAATATTGTCCTGGAGGTCTCTGAGATTGTCCTCATTTCTTTTAATTCGTTTTTCTTTTATCCTCTCTGATTCATTTATTTCTACCATTCTATCTTCTAATTCACTAATCCTATCTTCTGCCTCTGTTATTCTACTATTTGTTGCCTCCAGAGTGTTTTAATTTCACTTATTGCATTATTCATTATATATTGACTCTTTTTTATTTCTTCTAAGTCCTTGTTAGACCTTTCTTGCATCTTCTCAATCCTTGCCTCCAGGCTATTTATCTGTGATTCCATTTTAATTTCAAGATTTTGGATCAATTTCACTATCATTATTTGGAATTCTTTATCAGGTAGATTCCCTATCTCTTCCTCTTTTGTTTGGTTTGGTGGGCATTTATCCTGTTCCTTTATCTGCGGGCTATTCCTCTGTCTCTTCATCTTGTTTAAATTGCTGAGTTTGGGGTGTCCTTTCTGTATTCTGGCAGTTTGTGGAGTTCTCTTTATTGTGGCGTTTCCTCGCTGTGTGTGGGTTTGTACAGGTGGCTTGTCAAGGTTTCCTGGTTAGGGAAGCTTGTGTCGATGTTCTGGTGGATGGAGCTGTATTTCTTCTCTCTGGAGTGTAATGAAATGTCCAGTAATGAGTTATGAGATGTCTATGGTTTTGGGGTGACTTTGGGCAGCCTGTATCTTGACGCTCAGGGCTGTGTTCCTTTGTTGCTGGAGAGTTTGCTTGGTATGTCTTGCCCTGGAACTTGTTGGCCCTTGTGTGGTGCTTGGTTTCAGTGTCGGTATGGAGGCGTTTGATGAGCTCCTGTCAATTAATGTTCCTTGGAGTCAGGAGTTCCCTGGAGTCAGGGTTTGGACTTAAGCCTCCTACTTTCAGTTATCGGTCTTATTTTTACAGTAGTTTCAAAACTTCTCCTTCTATACAGCACCATTGATAAAACATCTACGTTAAAGATGAAAAGTTTCTCTACTGTGAGGGTCACTCAGAGAGGTTCACAGCGTTACATGGAGAAGAGAAGAGGGAGGAGGGAGTTAGAGGTGACCCAAATGAGATGAGGTGGAATCGATAGTGGAGAGAGTGGGCTAGCCAGTAGTCACTTCCTTATGTGCACTCCACAACTGGACCACTCAGAGATGTTCACGGAGTTATACAGAGAAGAGAAGAAGGAGGCAGGAGACAGAGGTGGCCAGAAGGATAAAAGGGGGAAATGAAAAGGAGGGAGACAGATCCAGCCAGTAATCAGTTCCCTAAGTGTTCTCCACCATCTGGAACACACAGAAATTCACAGAGTTGGGTAGAGTAGAGAGGGGTTAGGGAGGAGATACAGGCAACCTGGTGGAGAAAACGGAGAGTCCAAAGGGAGAGAGAGCAGTCAAGCCAGTAATCTCGTTCCCTAGTGAAAAATGGGTCCTGAAGATTGGGTTCTTAAAGGTACAAAATTGGTAACAAATACATAAAAGCAAAAATTAAAAATCTAGAGTAGTGTTTGGAATTTCAAAAATGCGATGTTAATGAAAAGAAGAAGGAAAAGAAAGAGAGAAAAAACGAACAAAGAAAAACAAACAAGGTCACGAAAATTATAAAGAAACTACAGGTACAAAATTGATAACTAATACCAAAAAGCAAAAATTAAAAATCTAGAGTAGAGTTTGGAATTTCACAAATACAATGTTAAAAAAAAAAAAAGAAGAAGAAAAATAAAGAGAGAAAACAAACAAACCAACAAAAACAATGTCGCAAAAATTATAAAGAAAATACAGGTACAAAATTGATATCAAATACCAAGAAGCATAAATTTAAAATCTTGAGTAGAGTTTGGAATTGCAGATATACAATGTTATATAAAAGAAGAAGAGAAAGAAACAGAGGGAAAAAAAAGAAAAAAAGTCACAGAAATTATAAAAAAAAAACCTATAGGTACAAAATTGATAACATATACCAAAAGGCTAAAATTAAAAATCTAGAGTAGAGTTTGGAATTTCAAAATACAATGTTAAAGAAAAGAAGAAGGAAAAGAAAGAGAGAAAAAACGAACAAAGAAAAACAAACAAGGTCGTGAAAATTATAAAGAAACTACAGGTACAAAATTGATAACTAATACCAAAAAGCAAAAGTTAAGAATCTAGAGTAGAGTTTGGAATTTCAAAAATACAATGTTAAAAAAAAGAAGAAGAAAAATAAAGAGAGAAAACAAACAAACCAACAAAAACAATGTCGCAAAAATTATAAAGAAAATACAGGTACAAAATTGATATCAAATACCAAAAAGCATAAATTAAAAATCTTGAGTAGAGTTTGCAATTGCAGATATACGATGTTCTACAAAAGAAGAAGAGAAAGAAACAGAGGGGAAAAAAAAAGTCACAGAAATTATGAAAAAAACTATAGGTACAAAATTGATAATGTATACCAAAAGGCTAAAATTAAAAATCTAGAGTAGAGTTTGGAATTTCAAAAATACAATGTTAAAGAAAAGAAGAAAAAGAAAAACAAAAAACAAAAAACACGGTCAAAAAATTATAAAATATATATATGAAGTTTGCTGAAGAAGAAAAAAAAATAGGGTCTTTTTTTTTTTTGCAAAGTAATAGTTATAAAAGTGAAAATTAAACGACAATAGAGGACTTCAAATTTAAAAAAAAATAAAAAAAAGAAAGAAAGATTGATCGTAAAAATAGTAAAAATATATCTAGGTCTTTCTCTGGTTTTGTTGTGAGTATTGTGGCTTCAGTTCATTTTTGGCTAGTTCCTTGGTCTGACTTATATTTCTTATATTTCTCGAGATCTATCGTAGTAACCACAGGGTTTTCATCTATGGCCTGTAGCTTCCAAGGCGTTTCCCTCTGTTATAGCTTCTTCTGTTTGCTGGTCTCTTCAGTGTCTGGTTCCCGTCCTGACACAAAGGGGACGGTGGAGGACACTATTTTTTTTTTTTTTTTTTTTTTAGGCTCACTTGTTCAGCCGCGCTGTGGGGAGGGAGGGAGGGATGCTGCAAATGAGAGGGTAACAGGCAGGAGGGCCAGGGGTCTCCAAATGGAGGAAATAGCCTGCAAGTGTCAGACATTTTTATCTCTCTTAAGCGGCAGGAGGAAACAAACTAACAATATTTTTTTCCTTCTCTATACAAATTTAAAGAGAGGTTTCTCTTAAAATACTGTGTTGCCATAATGACACTAGAGATAACCAATGCCTTTTTCTTATGGAAATGTTTGTCTTAAGCTATGCTAATGTACTACGCCTTTACCCCAAACTCTGTCTCCAAGTCGGTTCCGCCTCTTGGCCCAAAACCTACTTGACAAACCAGTATGTTATACTCAGATATTGTTCCCCTAATCTATGTAAATGAAACTATTTGTATGGTGGTCTGTCCTTCTTTAAGATTCAAGTTAATTATTTTATGGCCCAAGATAAACCATTTGGTGCCATTCTAAATTTTAAGACATTCCTTTCTTTCATTAACAGACTGCTAGTGACTATATAACATCCAGCTGAAGACTAGCAAGGGGGTACTCTTTCTGCCCCCTTCTGATGCCTATGTCAGAAGCTTTCTCTATCTCCTTTATACTTTAATAAAACTTTATTACACAAAAGCTCTGAGCGATCAAGCCTTGTCTCTGGCCCCGGATTGAATTCTTCTCCTCCGGGAGCCAAGAATCCTGGTGTATTCGCGTGATTCAACAACAACCTTTCACAAACAGATAACACTGGCGTGCGCTCGCAGTGCCTCAGCCACACTGGGTCCGCCCCGCTCACGGCGCGTGTAGCCTCCCTGCCCACACTGCTCGGGCTCTAGGTTGTTCCGCCGGGAAGAATCAGAGGCCGGCCCTGGGCTGAGCTCCCAGGTCCTAGCTGCTCAGGTTCAGGCACTCGGGTAGTCCTCAGAGGCGCAGACTCGGTTGGGCCTGCATTTTGTGCTCTTCCCAGATCCAAGCAGCTCAGGTGATGAGGTGTTTGGCGGGTGCCAATGCTGCGACTTATCGCCTCCCCGCCACTCGTTTATCTGGGTGTAAAACCAGCGCACCTTCTCAGGCAGATGTTGACTGTCCAGACCCCCAAGAAGTTTTAGTTAGCAAAGAAGCCTGCTTACAGTTTTATAGATAGTGTCTCTCTGGGGCTGCGATTGCCCCCTTCCGGCTCTGGCTGCCTGTCACCGGAGGGGGAAGGTCTGCAGCCGGCTATCTCTGTTCAGTCCTTTGTTCTGTGCGCGGGCCTGGCGGTATCTTAGGTTAGGGCTGGCTTTTCGCGTGGTAGATATCCCACAGTCTGGTTTGCTAGCCCAAATTATTTCGCTCAGAGAGCGCTCAGGACATTCGGCCCGAATCTTACTCTAAGGGACACAGCCCGCGCCGCGCTTCCCTGCCCAGCCCCCGCTTGCTAATGCCATGTGCAGGCGTCTGCGCTGCTTCTCCGCTGGGGTAGTTACCGTAGGGCTCACAATCTGTGATTTTTAATTGTTTATTTATTTTTTTTCTCCCTTTTATGTTGCCCTCTGTGCTTCCAAAGCTGGGCACAGATTCGGCAGTGAGAAGGTTTCCTGGTGTTTGGAAACTTCTCTCTTTTTAAGACTCCCTTCTCGGGACGGAACTCCGTCCCTCCCTCTTTTGTCTGTTTTTTTGTCTTTTATATTTTTTCCTACCTCCTTTCGAAGAGTTGGGTTGCTTTTCTGGGTGCCTGATGTCCTCTGCCGGCATTCAGAAGTTGTTTTGTGGAATTTACTCGACGTTTAAATGCTCTTTTGATGAATTTGTGGGGGAGAAAGTGTTCTCCCCATCCTACTCCTCCGCCATCTTGCCTCCTCCCCTCTTTCAGAATTTTCCACAGTTTGTTGTGATCCACACAGTCAAAGGCTTTGGCATAGTCAATAAAGCAGAAATAGATGTTTTTCTGGAACTCTCTTGCCTTTTCCATGATCCAGCGGTCCCATCACTTCAGACTCACCCAGACTCACATCCATCGAGGGAATGTGATGGGGGAAACAGTGGAAACAGTGGCTGACTTTATTTTTCTGGGCTCCAAAATCACTACAGATGGTGATTGCAGCCATGAAATTAAAAGACGCTTATTCCTTGGAAGGAAAGTTATGACCAACCTAGACAGCATATTAAAAAGCAGAGACATTACTCTGCCAACAAAGGTCCATCTAGTCAAAGCTATGGTTTTTCCAGTGGTCATGTATGGATGTGAGAGTTAGATTATAAAGAAAGCTGAGCACAGAAGAATTTTTGAACTATGAGTTGGAGAAGACTCTTGAGAGTCCCTTGGACTGCAAGGAGATCCAGCCAGTCCATCCTAAAGGAGATCAGTCCTGGGTGTTCATTGGAAGGACTGATGTTGAAGCTGAAACTCCAATACTTTGGCCACCTGATGTGAAGAGCTGACTTGGAAAAGACCCTGATGCTGGGAAAGATTGAGGGCAGGAGCAGAAGGGGATGACAGAGGATGAGATGGTCGGATGGCATCACCAACACAATGGATATGGGTTTGGGTGGACTCCGGGAGCTGGGATGGACAGGGAGGCCTGGTGTGCTGCAGTTCATGGGGTCTCAAAGAGTCAGACACGACTGAGCAACTGAACTGAACTGAACTGAATATTCTGAAATTACACACATCTCATTTTACCAATATACTGATGTTTGTTTTTAATATACCAATATACTGATGTTTGTTTTAAGTATATATATTTTTTTATTATCTACAGTTTTAGAAGTATCATTTTTTAAAAAGAAGTCTATTTTATTATAAGCTGGCTGGCTTGTCCTCATTGTTTTAAGAGCACTAATTGAAGCATTCTTTTGGCAAGGCTTAAAGGAAACATCTACTTTAATTCCTTCTTGTGATGCTCTGCAGTTACAAAAGCTTCATTGTATCCTTTCTCCTCTGCAGTTACATCTGTAGCAAGTTAAGATACTGTTGTTTTATTATAATTTTTTAATTTAGAATTGTTATATATGAAAATGTTCACTTATCATGTCTCCCATCTTTTTAAAGGTAATAAGATTAATGCCAAGGACACACAACTTTATCTGGAAAATATAGGTATTGAATTAACAAAGAGTGAAAGTGAGGAGCTATTGGACACACTGCCATTGGATGGTAAGCATTTCAGACGTTGCAGTGAATTTTGGAGAATCGTAGAGTTATGCATTATGTGCATTAAATTCTAGAAGTATAATTGTTTAACATCATATTAAAAGTTAAGAGGTGACATCAGCGGTATGGCATGTAAATCATTCCTCCTTTTTATCTCCCCTTTTAAATCAATGAATTAGACATCCACGCATGAACCAAAGTGCCTTTGTGGGCATTTTGGCACCTAGCACATTACTCCCAAGGACCCTGGAAGAGTCTTGCCCACGGGACAACCTCTGTCTGGGCCGTAGAACCAACAGAAACAGCAAAACTGCCTAGACCCCTCTCACCACTGTCAAAATTGGGCAAAAATCGGGTGACTGGTGAGCCATGCAGGCACACATACAGGAACGTACTTGCTGAAGTCTAGCTTTCCAGAAGGGAAG
Source organism: Bubalus kerabau (assembly GCF_029407905.1). NCBI lineage: Eukaryota > Metazoa > Chordata > Mammalia > Artiodactyla > Bovidae > Bubalus > Bubalus kerabau. The sequence continues at coordinate 17,451,141 of NC_073627.1, read as the reverse complement.
CCCCAGCACATCGCTGGATAGAACAACAACAACAACAAAAAGTTTTGTGTGGTACCTGGCTACTCCAGCAAGGCAGGACCACCAGAGAAATCCACTATTCCCCAATAGACCCACTAGAACTAAGAAGGAGCTCTGTGACTCTGGGGGAGGATATTGGAGAAAAGGCAAAAAAGAGTTAAAAAATTAAAAGACTTGAGCTCAGGAAGAAGCCTACCCATGAGTCTCTGGGAGTACCACACCCAGGGATCTCTCTACAGGATTCTCAGACATCCCCAAGGTCTAAGTACTAAAGCCCCCCGCCCCCACGCAGTCTGCTGCCGATTTCTAGTGCAGTGAAGGAAGGTGGTCCCCAGTTGGACCAGGAACCACTGTTTGTGAGCAAGGGAAAAACCACAGGAGCTGTAGCGCCACCTCCTGGGAAACAAAAGATTTACAGTCGCCGGCCTGGTGAATTTTGAGTTCAGTTCAGTTCAGTCGTCAATCATGTCCGACTCTGCAACCCCATGAATCGCAGCACGCCAGGCCTTCCTGTCCATTACCAACTCCCAGAGTTCATTCAAACTCATGTCCATCAAGTCGGTGATGCCATCCAGCCATCTCATCCTCTGTCATCCCCTTCTCCTCCTGCCCCCAATCCTTCCCAGCATCAGGGTCTTTTCCAATGAGTCAACTCTTCGCATGAGGTGGCCAAAGTATTGGAGTTTCAGCTTCAGCATCAGTCCTTCCAATGAACACCCAGGACTGATCTCCTTTAGGATGGACTGGTTGGATCTCCTTGCAGTCCAAGGGACTCTCAAGAGTCTTCTCCAACACCACAGTTCAAAAGCATCAATTGTTTGGTGCTCAGCTTTCTTCACAGTCCAACTCTCACATCCATACATGACCACTGGAAAAACCATAGCCTTGACTAGATGAACCTTTCTTGGCAAAGTAATATCTCTGCTTTTCAATATGTTATCTAGGTTAGTCATAACTTTCCTTCCAAGGAGCAAGCATCTTTTAATTTCATGGCTGCAATCACCATCTGCAGCAATCTTGGAGCCCAGAAAAATAAAGTCAGCCACTGTTTCCACTGTTTCCCCATCTATTTCCCATGAAGTGATGGGACCAGATGCCATGATCTTAGTTTTCTGAATATTGAGCTTTAAGCCAACATTTTCACTCTCCTCTTTCACTTTCATCAAGAGGCTCTTTAGTTCTTCTTCACTTTCTGCCATAAGGGTGGTGTCATCTGCATATCTGAGGTTATTAATATTTCTCCCAGCAATCTTGATTCCAGCTTGTGCTTCCTCCAGCCCAGTGTTTCTCATGATGTACTTTGCATATAACTTAAATAAGCAGGGTGACAATATACAGCCTTGACATACTCCTTTTTCCTATTTGGAACCCGTCTGTTGTTCCATGTCCAGTTCTAACAGTTGCTTCCTGACCTGCCTACAGGTTTCTCAAGAGGCAGGTCAGGTGGTCTGGTATGCCCATCTCTTTCAGAATTTTCCACAGTTTATTGTGATCCACACAGTCACAGGCTTTGGCATAGTCAATAAAGCAGAAATAGATGTTTTTCTGGAACTCTCTTGCTTTTTCCATGATCCAGTGGATGTTGGCAAGTTGATCTCTGGTTCCTCTGCCTTTTCTAAAACCAGCTTGAACATCTGGAAGTTCATGGTTCATGTACTGTTGAAGCCTGGCTTGGAGAATTTTGAGCATTACTTTACTAGCGTGTGAGATGAGTGCAATTGTGCAGTAGTTTGAGCATTCTTTGGCATTGCCTTTCTTTGGGATTGGAATGAAAACTGACCTTTTCCAGTCCTGTGGCCACTGCTGAGTTTTCCAAATTTGCTGGCATATTGAGTGCAGCGCTTTCACAGCATCATCTTTCAGGATTTGGAATAGCTCCACTGGAATTCCATCACCTCCACTAGCTTTGTTTGTAGTGATGCTTTCTAAGGCCCACTTGACTTCACATTCCAGGATGTCTGGCTCTAGGTGAGTGATCACACCATCGTGATTATCTTGGTCGTGAAGATCTTTTTTGTATAGTTCTTCTGTGTATTCTTGCCAAAATTTGGCCACAAGAGGGAAGCCTGCATACCTTCACAAAAACAATGGAAAAATTCAAATAGTAGCACCATAGAACATAATACCCCATCTGAAGGTAACAAGAAAAGTTAAGGCGATATCTTCTACTTCAAATGCAAAGGCGACAACACGTAACTAAAAGGATAATGAAAAATCAAGAGAATATAGCTTTACAAAGAAAAATGGTAATTCTCAAGCAGCCAAGCTCAAAACCATGAATATTGCAATCTAATTGATTAAAGAATTCAAAATAGTTATTTTGAAGAGATTCATACAAAAATACTCAGAAAGAAAATTCAGTGACATCAGCAATCAAATATATGAACAAAATAAGCTCTTTACCAAGAAGTAATTATAAAAAAGAACCAAATTCTGGAGCTGAAGAATTCTGTGAATGAGATGAAGAAAGTAGTAGAGAGCATCAGTTGCATGGCAGACCAGATGGAGAAAAGGAAAAAATGACTTGGAGGACAGGAATTTTGAAATAACACAGAAGAGAAGACAGAACAAAGACTTTAAAAGAGCAAAGAAAGCCTATGTGAGCTATGGAATTCCATCAAAAGACAAATATTAGAATAATCAGGATTCCATAAAGAGGAAAAAAAAGAGATTTCTTTTTTAAAGAAATTAAAATTTTCTTTAAAATTTCTTTAAAGAAATAATAGCTGAGAACCTTCCTAAACCTGGAGAAAGACTTGGACATACAAGGCCACAAAGCTAATAGATCACCCTATCATCTCACTTCAGAGAGACTTTCTCCAAGCCACATATTGAAACTGTCAGAAATAATGATATTAACTAGACTTATTGTGATGATCTTTTCACAACAGAGTTTACTCTTGAACAATATGAACATTATGGGCACCAACTCTCCATGCGGTTGAAAATCTGTGTATAATTTATGATTAGCCCCCCATGCAGAGGACTCAATCAACCATGGATCATGTAGTTCTGTAATATTTACTATTGAAAAAAATCCACATGCAGTATCTTTTGATATTGATTTCTAACAATTCCACAGTGAACAGACTCTGAATGATTTCAGTACCTTTAGACCATGAAATTTTTGCACCTAGTTTTATGTCCCTGAATATGTTCCAGTGTATCCTGGTTTTATAGCCTATGGGAACTTGAATAGAATTCATATCCTGCTATTGTGTGAAAATTGTGTAAATCTTAATTATGTTGAACTGTCTCATAGTGTTTTTTAGGTCTACTGTATTCTATTTTTCTGTCTATTCATTCTATTAATTTTTGAGAGTTTGATATTGAAACTCTGACTAAAAATCCTAATTTATCTACTTAAAAAATAATTGTAATATATAGTGGGACTATATGTAGCTTTCTTCTATATTTTTCAAGTCTCCTATAAACGTGTTATCATACTTTCACAATTTAAAAAATAAAGAAGAAATAAATCCACATTTAAGTGCATCTGTGCAGTTCAGGTGCTTCTCAGATAGCTCAGTGGTGAAGAATCCACCTGCCTATGCAGGAGACGTAAGAAACGTGGGTTCAGTCCTTGAGTGGGGAAGATCCCCTGGAGAAGGAAATGGCAACCCATTCTGGTATTCTTGCCTGGAAAATTCCATGGACAGAGGAGCCTGACAGGCTACAGTCCATAGGGTCGCAAAGAGTCAGACACGACTGAGCAGCTGAGCTTGCACACATGTGCAGTTCAAACCCATGTTGTTCAATGGTCAGCTGTATATACAAATATCAAATTAGGTTGTACACATAAAACTAATATAAATTTCTGTCAATTATATCTGTTTTTTTAATGATAAAGAAGAAATTTTAAAGGCAGCAGGAAAAAACTGAAAAGGACCACCGCCCTCCAATTAGGCTATCAGTGGATTTCACAGCAGAAACTACAGCCAAGAGAGCATAGAATGACATATGCAAAGTGTTGAAAGAGAAAAATTTTCAGCCAAGGATACTTTATCTGGTTAAGTTATCCTTCACATACAAAGGAGGAATAAAGGCTTTCCCAGACAAACTAAAGCTGAGAGAGTCCATCACCACTAAACCTGCCTTGCAAGGAATGCTAACAGGAGTTCTTGAAGCTGAAATGAAAACATACTACTCAGTGACATGAAAACACACAAATGTACACAACACACTAAGGTGAAAAATATACAGTCAGACTTAGAAAACCAGTTCTTCAAAATAGCATGGTGTGTTAAGCACTGAACTATAGTAAAAAGTTAAAAGAAAGCATAGTAAACAATAACTATGCTGTGCTTATGCTTAGTTGCTCAGTTGTGTCCGACTCTTTGCAACCCCGTGGACTGTAGCCCACCAGGCTCCTCTGTCCATGGGGATTCTCCAGGCAAGAATACTGGAGTGGGTTGCCATACCCTCCCCTAGGGGGTCCTCCCAACCCAGGGATAGAATCCGGGTCTTCCACATTGCAGGCAGATTCTTTACCATCTGAGCCATCAGGGAAGCCCCCCCAAAATAACTATAGCTACTATAAATTGTTAACAAATATACATATTTTAAAGGAGGTAGATTATGACATTAATCATGTAAAAGAGAGAATGAAATGTAAAAGATTGCAGTCTTTGCAGGCAATCAGAGGTAAGTTGCTGAGAGTCCAAAATGAACTGTTATCTCTAAGATGTTTTATGGAAGTCTCATGGTAACCACAAAGCAAAAACCTAGAGTAGACCCATGAAAGACAGTCAAAGGAGAAACAAAGCATATCACTACAGAAAATAACCTATTTTAAAAGGTAGGCAGAAACAGAGGGGGGAAAAAATGGACTGCAAAATACCCAGAAAACAAATGAATAAGATGGCATTAGTAAATCCTTACATATCAGCAATTACTCTAAATGCAAATGGATTGAATTCACCATGAAGAGACAAAGTGTAGCTGAATGGATTAAAAACAAGATCCAACTATTTGCTGCCTACAAGAGACTCACTTCAGCTTTAAGGACACACATAGACTCAAAGTAAAGAAATGTAAAAAAAGATTCCATGCAGATAGAAACCAAAAGAAAGTGGAGGTAGTCATACTTGTATCAAACAAAATAAACTTTAAGCCAAAACTGATAACAAGAGACGAAGGAAGTCATGATGCATAATTGAGGTAAATTCATTAAGAAGATATAACAATCAGAAATATGTATACATCCAGCATCAGAGCACTGAAATATATTAACCAAATACCAAGACATCTGAAAAGAGAAACAGACAGTATACTATTAATAGATTATGGGACTTGAATGCCTTACTTTATTTATTTTTTTTTTAACTCAAAAGTTTTATTTTTATTTTTTTTACTTTACAATATTGTATTGGTTTTGCCATACAGCAACATGCATCCACCACAGGTGTACACGTGTTCCCCATCCTGAATCCCCCTCCCACCTCCCTCCCCATACCATCCCTCTGGGTCATCCCAGTGCACCAGCCCCAAGCTTCTTGTATCCTGCATCAAACCTGGACTGGTGATTCATTTCTTATATGATATTATACATGTTTTAATGCCATTCTCCCAAATCATCCCCCCCTCCCTCTCCCACAGAGTCCAAAAGACTGGAGAGGATGTGGAGAAAAGGGAACCCTCTTACACTGTTGGTGGGAATGCAAACTAGTACAGCCACTATGGAGAACAGTGTGGAGATTCCTTAAAAAACTGGAAATAGAACTGCCATATGACCCAGCAATCCCACTGCTGATCATACACACCGAGGAAACCAGAATTGAAAGAGACACGTGTACCCCAATATTCATCGCAGCACTGTTTATAATAGCCAGGAAATGGAAGCAACCTAGATGTCCATCAGCAGATGAATGGATAAGAAAGCTATGGTACATAAACACAATGGAGTATTACTCAGCCATTAAAAAGAATACATTTGAATCAGTTCTAATGAGGTGGATGACTGGAGCCTATTATACAGAGTGAAGTAAGCCAGAAAGAAAAACACCAATACAGTATACTAACACATATATATGGAATTTAGAAAGATGGTAATGACAATCCTGTATGCGAGACAGCCAGAGAAGGCAATGGCACCCCACTCCAGTACTCTTGCCTGAAAAATCCCATGGACAGAGGAGCCTGGTAGGCTGCAGTCCATGGGATTGCTAAGAGTCGGACACGACTGAGCGACTTCACTTTCACTTTTCACTTTCACACATTGGAGAAGGAAATGGTAACCCACTCCAGTGTTCTTGCCTGGAGAATCCCAGGGACGGGGGAGCCTGGTGGGCTGCCGTCTATGGGGTCACACATGCGACTGAAGTGACTTAGCAGCAGCAGCAGGATGCGAGACAGCAAAAGAGACACAGATGTATAGAATGCCTTACTTTAAACAATGGGTAGATATCCAGAGTGATAATCATCCAGAGTGAAAACCAAAAAGGAAACAATGGATTTGAACCATACTTTAGAACAAATGGGCCTAACAGACATCTATGGAACATTCTATCAAACAACAGCAGAATACACATTCTTCTTAAGTGCATATGGAACATTCTCAAGGTTAAATCATATGATTGAACACAAAAAAATTCTTAAAATTTAAGACGATTTTGATTATAGCAAATGCACTGTATAAATACTATGATAAGAAACTAAAAAGCAACAACATGAGGAGGTGGAAAATCTACAAATATGTAGAAACTAAACAACATATTCTTGGGTCAAAGAAGAAATCAAAAGTGAAATCAAAGAATATATTGAAATAAGTGAAAATGGAAACACTACATACTAAAACCTTTTGTTAGGGAATTTTAGAGTGACAGACACATGTAATAAGAAGTTATAAAGATCACAAATAAGCAACCTAGATTTACGCCTCAAGAAACTAGGGAAAAAATAACAAATTAAGCCCAAAGTTAACAAAAGGGAGAAAATAAGAGAGGTCACAATGAAAAACCAAAATGGAGACCATAAAAAACAATAAAAAATATTAATGAAATTGAGTTGGATTTTCAAAAGATAAACAAAAATCAGTAAAACTTTAACAAATCTAAGAAAAATTGAGAAACATCTCATAAAAAGGAAATGAAAAAGGAGAAATTACAACTGACACTACAGAAATACATAGGATCATGAGAAACTACCAGAAGCAAATTATATGCAACAAATTAGATACCCTAGAAGAAACGGATAACTTCTTAGACTCATACAACTTACCAAGACTGAATCAAGAAGAAATATTGAATAGAAAATCCAGACTAATAACAAGTAAACCTATTGAATCGGTAGTGAGGAAACTTTTCAAAAAAAGAAAACCACAAGACCAGATGGCTTCACTAGCAAATTCTGCAAAATGTTTAAGTAAGAATTAACACCAATCCTTCTCAAATGCTGCCTGAAAAATTGAAGAGGAAGGAAGAAAAAAAGTCATCCTACAAGGCTAGCATCATGATAGCAAAGCCATATAAAGACATCACAGTAAAATAAAACTATAGGCCAATATCCCTGATGAATATGCTAGAGCATTCAGGTGAGACAAGGAAATAAAAGGCATCCAAATAAGATAGAAAGAAATAAAATTGTTATTTATAGGTAATATGATCTTATGTGTGTGTGTGTATATATATATATACACACACACACACACACACACACACACAGTTGACCCTTGAGCAACATGGCAGTTAGGAACACCAACCCTCCCCGCAGTTGAAAAATCCAATTTTACAGGTGGTCATCTAAATCCACAGTTCCAATCCTCAGTTTTAACCAACTATGGATCATGTAGTATTGTAGTAGATGTATGTTGTTGTTTCATTGTTGTTCAGTCACTAAGTCATATCTGAATCTTTGTGACCCCCATAGACTGTAGCCCACCAGGCTCCTCTGTCCATGGGATTTTGCGGGCAAGAATACTGGAGAAGAATACATGGAGAAGATCCTTCTCCATGGAATCTTCCTGACCCAGGGACTGAACCCATGTCTCCTGCATTGACAAGCATATTCTTTACACTGAGCCAGTAGGGAAGCACTAGTTTAAAAGAAGAAAAATTCACATGTACGTGGACCCCTGCAGTTCAAACTTGTATTTTTCAAGGATCCAGTGTATTCAAAATCCCAACTAAATCTCAACTAAAAGACTGTTGAATTTAATCAATGAATTCAGTGACGTTGCAGGATATAAAATCAATACACAGAAATCAATTGCACTTCTAAACACTAACGGCAAAACATCTGGAAAAGAAGTAAAGAGAACTATCCCACTCACAATAGCATCAAAAATAATAAAATACTTAAGAATAAATTTATCTAAGAACATGAAAATTTTGTACAATACTGCAAGATTTCATCGAAAGAAATCAAAGGAGACATAAACAAATGGAAAGACATCCTGTGTTCATGGATTGGAAGTTAATATTGTTAAAAATTCCATGCTACTCAAAGCCATCTACAGATTAAATGTAATTCCATTTAAATTGAAATTTCTATTTCACAGAAATAGAGAAAAAGTTCTAAATATTATATGGAACTACAGAAGACCCCAAATAGCCAAAGCAATCATAAGAGAGAAAAACATAATTGGAGACATCACACTTCCTGACCACTAGCTATATACCACAAAGCTAAGGTAATTAAAGCAGTATGGTACTGGCATAAAAATAGACATATATACGAAACAAGATAAAGAGCCTAATACTAAACTTTTGCATATATAGTCAACTAATATTTAATTAGAGAGCCAAGAACATCAAATGGGGAAAGGATTATCTCATCAACAAATGATGTTGGGAAAACTGGATAACCACATATAGAATTAAATTGGACCTTGACCTTACACACTTCACAAAATTAAATTGAGATGGGTCAAATAATGAAATGTTAAAACTTAATACCATAAAATCCATAGAAGAAAACCTAGGGAGGAAGTTCCTCCACATTGGTCCTGGCAAGGATTTTTTTGGATATGACACCAAAAGCACAAACAACAACAAAAAACTCAGCAAATGGGGCTACATCAGATTTAAAAGTTTCTGCACCGAAAGAGAAGCAATCAACAAAATGAAAAGGCAGCCTGTGAAATGGGAGAAAATGTTTGCAAACCATGTATCAGATAGAGGTTAATATCCAAAATACATAAACAGTTCATACGACTCGATAACAAAAAAGAAATCCAACTTAAAAGTGGGCAGAGAATCTGATTAGACATTTTTCCAAAGAGGACATACAGATGGCCAACAGGTACATGAAAAAGTGGTCATCGTCACTAATCAGGAAAATGCAAATCAAATCCACAATGAGATACTATCTCACACCTATAAGAATGGCTTATATCAAGAAGACAAGAGACAACAAGTGTGTTCAAGGGTGTAGGGAAAGGGAACCCTGTACACTGTTGGTGGGATTATAAACTGGTTCAGCCACTATGGATACCAATATGAAGTTCCTCAACAAAGTAAAAATAGAACTGTCATATGATTCAGCAGCCCCACTTCTGGGCATATATCCGAAGGAAATGAAAACAGGTTATCAAAGAGATATATATGCACTGCCATGCTTACTGCAGCATTATTTGCAATATCTAAGATATGGAAACAACTTAAGTGGTCATCAGTGAATAAATGTATAAAGGAAATATAGTATATTATATACAATGGAGTACTATCCAGTCATGAGTAAAGAGGAAATCTTTCCATTTGCAACAACACAGACTCTGAAAATATTAAGCTAAGTGAGATTAAGTCTGAGAAATGCAAATACTGGATGATAATCTCTTCTATGTGAAATCTTTAGAAAAACTAAAAAAGAGCAAGTAGAATGGTGGTTACCAGAGGCTGGTTGAGGGGGAAGGATGAGAGAGATATTATTTAAGGATACATACTTGAAACCAGTAGATAAATAAGTCCTGGAGATCTAATGCACAGTATAGTGATTATAGACAACAAAACTGTATTATAAAAAAGATCTTAATTGTTCCCAGCACAAGAAGAAATGATAACTATGTGAAATGACAGAGGTGTTACTAATGATACAATGGCCCTCATATTGCAATATGAATGTATCAGATCAATATGTTTCATGCCTTAAATTTATACAATGCTCTGTTTCATTTGTATCTCATTTTTTAATTAAGAGAAAAATTAATGTCAAAAGTACCAATTCTGATATATAATATTCAGTTCTTACTATTTAAATCCTTACTTGGAATGTAATGCTCTTTTGTAGGGTACTGTGGCACCCCACTCCAGTACTTTTGCCTAGAAACTCCCATGGACGGAGGAGCCTGGTAGGCTGCAGTCCATGGGGTCGCTAGAGTCGGACACGACTGAGCGACTTCACTTTCACTTTTCACTTTCATGCATTGGAGAAGGAAATGGCAACCCACTCCAGTATTCTTGCCTGGAGAATCCCAGGGACGGGGAAGCCTGGTGGGCTGCCGTCTATGGGGTCGCACAGAGTCAGACATGACTGAAGCGACTTAGCAGCAGCAGCTGTTACAGAGAAATAGCTTTAAATTTTGGAACCAACATCTATAACAATTCTAAAACTAAAAGTAGGGAAAGGTGGTAGTTAGAAGAGCTGAGGAAAGGAAGGAAGGTACACTGTAGAAAAAAAAATAAAAGGAAAAAAATCTGTTTTACTTGTTAGAGTTTCGCTGTAAGTACATCAGATGCCAGAGAATGTATAGTTAACCTTGAGAATCTTACTCATTTCTTTGTTTCCTTCTTGGGATTTTAACTAATTAAAAATTTATAAAAATTTACAAACAATTAAATAGTACTTTCTGAGTTGCCACTTATTTATGAACTAAATTGACTCTTATCTTACAGAAAATCAAATGGTGTATAAAAACAGGTTGATGGATGGAGTAAAGAAATACAGAGGTGAGTGAGAAAACTGCCAAGAAAGAAAAAATAGATCTTCAAGCTTTTGCATTTACTTTTCTACAATCTCTTTTATTTCTCACTGATTGGCTTGCTAATTGTATTAGTCTAGTTTTTTTAATGAGCTGACATTCTTAGTTGTACACAATCGAAAGAAATAGCTACATTATTTTGTCAGTGTGGCAAATTTTGAATTTTACTAAATGGTAATAATATGTGCATTGTCTCTGCTATAATTTGTTAGTCTTAATAGTCACCTCTTTCTTCTAGGTAAATTCACCTTGTAAATTGCTGTAACAGTGTTTCCTGGAACACTGAAAAGAATTTTTCTATTTCTAATTCCTCAACTAATTCTTTTTAATCACTTCAAGAGTTTTATGGTGTCATTGCTTTTTGCTTCCATTTATGTTGATTGATTGATATGACCAGGCATTTTTTCCTCTTTAGCATAATCACAGATTTCCTTTATTCTTATCCCTTTTTTTCATAAGGAGGAAAGGTTAATATCGATAAAATAGATGATGCTCTCAAGAACTTGGGATTCCCACTTGATGAGGAAGACATTGAGGAACTATGCAGTCACCTGCCAATTGATGGTAAGCACTTCAAGTACCCAGTGCCCTGCAAAGATTTTTTTTATTTCTCTGTAGAAATATCTGAAGTATACTTGTTAATTTCTTGGAAAAAGCCAGAAGCCTATAGAGAGCAAATCCTAAAAAACAGAGATATATTGTTAAAAAAAAAATTTATTTATTTGGCTGTGCTGGGTCTTAGTTGTAGCAGGCAGGATCTTTAGTTGTGGTGTGCAGGATCTAGTCCTGACCAGGAATGGAACTGTGGACCTCCTACATTGGGAGCTCAGAGTCTCAGTCACTAGACCACCAGAGAAGTTCCAGCAGCGCTGTTTTTAAAACAAGAAACTAATCATGTTGTTTCTCCTGCCTAAATTTCTCCAGGAAATGTCTTTCAACTGTAAGATAAATAAGATCAACGGATCTAATGTAAAACATGGTAACTGTAGTTGATAACAGAGTGTTGCTTAATTGAAATTTGCTAAGAGAATAGAATTAAATGTTCTCACCAAAAACATATAGATAGATAGATAGTTAGTAGATGGATAGATTATATAGTGAGAGATATTAATTAACTAGATGGGGGCAACTTTTCACAATGTATATATATAAAATAATCACAGTGTACAGTTTTAATATCTTACAATTTGATCAGCTATAAAGCTGAAACAGAAAACAAGGCAAAATTAGGAATGAATTTTTTTTCTCTCCCAGTCTAATGAGTGAGGAATACAAAAAGTAAAAGGTGAATAAATGGAATAAATGTGTTTGTCATACTTAGAGTCTTTTTTTCCCCCAAGCTTATGCTTATGTAGGGCTTCCCAGGTGGCACTAGTGGTAAAGAACTCACCTGCCAATGCAGGAGACATAAGAGACATGGGTTCGATCCCTGGGTTGGAAAGATCCCCTGCAGGAGGTCATGGCAACTCACTCCGGTATTCTTACCTGGAAAATGCCACAGACAAAGGAGCCTTGCAGGCTACAGTCCATAGGAATGCAAAGAGTCAAATAAAACATCTAACTAGAAGGAAAAAAAAAATCTTGGCAACTGCAAAATTCTTACATTTTACTCCACAGTTTAAGAATTTTATATAATTGGGACCTGTATTAGTCTGCTGAGGCTGCCATAACAAAATACCGTAGTCTGTGTGACTTAAGAGAAATTTATTTTCTCTAAGTTCTGGATGCAGGGAAATCCAAGATCACCGTGTCATTTTATTTGGTTTCTGGTGAAAGTTTTCTTCCTAGCTTGCAGACAGCTGCCTTCTCACTGTGTCTTCACACGGCAGGGTGGAGAGAAAAAAAAAAAAAAATCTTCCTCTTATAAGGCCACAGTCCTATTGGATTAGGGCTCCACCCTCACAACCTCATTTAACCTTAATTACCTCCTAAAGACTTTATTTCCAAATACAGTCACACTGGGGAATAGGGCTTCAACATATGAAATTAAGGGGACATGATTTAGGTCATAGCAGGATTATATCTAAATTTTGTTTTATTTTGTAGTTGAGAGAAAGGTTAAACTGGATAGACTTCTAGATGAAGTACAAGAACTTCTAGGTGAGTGAGAAGAAATAATAAGGAATAATTTTTAAAATCTCAATACTTAACAAAAGAAGTTATTTTTAAAGTATTTTCTGTTAGCCTATCTGTGACATATTAATCCTGCTACTATATCTGTTTTAATTGGTAATGTGTACATAACTGAAAAGACAGCTTTATAAGCTAAATGTTATTCATTATTATAATTAATTGTTGCCTACTTCTTATTTTAAAGGCTACAGTATAATGCCTCAATAATAAACCCTTTATGCTTTGGTATTTCTCAATAATATTATTATTTTCCTGCTGTTCTAAAAGCAAAATGGCAAGGCAAATTACACATGTAGTAATTTGACCACTGAGAAGAAGCTCATAATTCAGGCAAAAATAAAACAATAGAGCAAATATTACATGCTGGCAGAATTATTTGCACCAGAAAATTTAATGAGTTGTTACAGAAATATTTGATTATTATCAAAAATAAATGATTTTCTGTGTGGTGTATTTGTTACTTGTTCCCAACATTTAAGAACTCCCATTTACCAGAAATAAGCTATTTCTGAATCCCCCTTCCAATTCTAAGTAATTAAACAATACTTAATATTTCTATTGCTTTTTATCCTATATTTGTGGATGATGCTGCACAAACAGTTGATATTAGTAGTAGTGGTGGTAGTGGTATTGGTATTATTTTTATTTTTATTACTATTATTATTATTTAAAGTTTGACCTTTTATCATTGTTTTATTTTTTAAGGGGAGGTTCTTGACCATAACGATCTGGAAAATCTTCTGAAAGACATAGGGTTAAGAGACCAACTGAAGGAGAATTCTGTGTTGAGGAAAAGTTTGCCACTCGATGGTGAGCATTTCATTTACCAATGAAGTATTCATCCATTCAGTGAAAGTGAATTGGTTGCCATTAGGTGCTAGACATTATAATAGGCTCTGAGTCACAGAGATGAACAAAACAAAGTCCAGCTCCTAAAACTACTCAAGGTAGAGACAGCACATACTCCACCCCCCCAAAATAAACAAAGAAAAGAAACGAATAGTATACACAGTAGTAAGTGCTCTGTGTTCATAAGTATGCACTGCTGTGGAAGTACAAAGGAAACTGTGAACACTATTCTTGGAGACTCTTCACAGTGTGTATATCAATTCACACAGTGCTGAAAGGTTTGGTAGTAGAAGGTAACAAAATCTAAAAGTGTTGAAAATCAAAGAGGCACAACCGACCATGTAAAATCCAATGTTGATACACTATAGAAAACACGGTGTATTCACATTATGTGGAGAAATGCTTTGTTAATTTGGCTAACTCAAATCAATAATTCAGATATAATCCATCTGTACAATGATGATGGTAAAGATAAAATGATGGATGTGAAAAGATGAAAATGCTTTAAAATATTCAAAATATATAATAAAGATGTTAGTTATTTTTAATTAGTGAAATGCAAGTCAAAACTACAGAGAGGTACCACCTGACACGGGTCAGAATGACCATCATTAAAAGTCTACAAATAACAAATGCTGGAGAGGATGGAAAGAAAAGGGAACCCTCCGACACTGTTGGTGGGAATGTCAGTTGGTTCAGCTACTGTGGAAAACACTATGGAGGTTCCTGAAAAAACTGAAAATAGAATTTTGCTATATGATCCTACAATCCTGCTCCTGGGCATATATCCAGAAAAGATGAAGACTTTAATTCAAAAAGATACAGGCACCACAGTGTTCATAGCAGCACTATTTATTGCAGTAGCCAAGGCATGGAAGCAGGCTAAATGTCCGTTGACAGATGAATGGATAAAGAAGATGTAGTGTATATGTATATATATATATACACACACACAATAGAATGTTATTCAACCATAAAAAAGAATGAAATAATGCCATTTGCAGCAACATAAATGGAACTAAATATTATCATATTGAGTAAAGTAAGTCAGACAGAATACCAATCATATCACTTATACATAGAATATTTTAAAATTATGCAAAGGAACATATTTACAAAGCAGAAATAGACTCACAGACATAGCAAACTTGTGGTTACTAAGGGGAAGGAGAGAGGAAAGGATAAATTGGAAATTTGGGATTAAGAGATACACACTACTATATATAAAATGTATAAACAGCAAGGACCTACTGTATAGCACAGGGAACTATATCTAATATATTATAATAATCTATAAAGGAAAAAATCTGGGAAGAATATATAAGTATATATGTATGCAAACTGAATCATTTTGCTGTACACCTGAAACATTATAAAGCAATTATACATCAATTTGAAAAATAATAAATATTTTGCTGAAATAAGTATAAAAAAGAGTGAAATTAAGAGAATTTTCAGAAAAATGATACATGAAAATGTCAACATAACAGCTGTGCATCGAGACTAGAGAGAGTATAAAATAGATAACTAAAGAGAACCTACAGAATAGTTCAGGGATGTCTACTCAGTGCTTTGTGATGACTTAAATTGGAAGGAGGAAATCCAAAAAAGAGAAGATACATGTATATGTATACTTGATCCATTTTGCTTTACAATAGAAACTAATACAACGTGGTAAAGCAGATATACTCCAATAAAAATTATTTCTTAAAAAAGATGAGAGAAGTTGTTTAATTTAGAGCAGAAGAATATTGTCTCCAAAAAAAGTGATAGTCTAGGGACTGGTAGAATATCTAACATTATTTGAACATATTGAGAGGAGATTTTTCAGTTCTGTTTGAGAGTTAGAGATTAATTAACTACATAGACACATTGGAAACTACGCAAAATAAGACATTGTTACTAATGAACTTACTTGCAGGGTAGAAATAGAGACTCAGTAGTAGAGAACAGATTTGGGGACAGGGTGGGGTGGGGGGCGGGGGCGGGGGGATGGGAAGGTGGGGCAAATTGAAAGAGTAGCACTGACATATTCACACCACCCTGAGTAAAGTAGCTGGCTAGTGGGAGGCTGCTGTACAGCACAGGGAGCTCAGCCCAGTATTCTGTGATGACCTAGGTGGGTGGAATGAGGGGTGGGAGGGAGGCCCAAGAGGAAAAGGATATATATGTACCTATAGCTGATTCACTTTGTTGTACAGCAGACACTAGCACAACATTGTAAATTAATCTTACGCCAATAAAAAAACTGAAAAAAAGTCAATCATTAACTGCAAGAAAGACAAAAATTTCAACATGAAAGGAAATGTATTAATAGTTATAACCTATTATGGAATGGGAAGTATCCATTATGTGGCTTAGTTATAATATTTATATAGTCATAATAATGAGCAGTTAATCTCAATTACCAACCCCCCCAAAAGTATGATATAATCATAATGGAAAAACAAGAAAGGGCAAAAGTATGGGGGGAAGAGAAAAAAATCTCACATTTTATAGAAGAAAGACCATTGGGTGATATCAAAGGCTAGTGACTGATTCTCATGTGAAAGTCTGAAAGCAAGAAACTGACTCAGCAGAAAAACAAATATCATATATTAATGCATATGTACAGTATCTAGAAAGATGGTACTGATGAACCTATTTGCAAGGCAGCAGTGGAGACTCATGCAGGTCAGGAAGCAACAATTAGAACTGGACATGGAACAACAGACTAGTTCCTAATAGGAAAAGGAATACGTCAAGGCTGTATATTGTCACCCTGCTTATTTAACTTCTATGCAGAGTACATCGTGAGAAACGCTGGGCTGGAAGAAGCACAAGCTGGAATCAAGATTGCCGGGAGGAATATCAATAACCTCAGATATGCAGATGACACCACCCTTATGGCAGAAAGTGAAGAGGAACTAAAGAGCCTCTTGATAAAAGTGAAAGAGGAGAGTGAAAAAGTTGGCTTAAAGCTCAGCATTCAGAAAATGAAGATCATGGCATGTGGTCCCATCACTTCATGGCAAATAGATGAGGAAAAGGTGGAAACAGTGTCAGACTTTATTTTTGGGGGCTCCAAAATCACTGCAGATGGTGACTGCAGCCATGAAATTAAAAGACGCTTACTCCTTGGAAGGAAAGTTATGACCAACCTAGATAGCATATTCAAAAGCAGAGACATTACTTTGCCAACAAAGGTCCATCTAGTCGAGGCTATGGTTTTTCCAATGGTCATGTATGGATGTGAGAGCTGGACTATAAAGAAAGCTGAGCGCCGAAGAATTGATGCTTTTGAACTGTGGTGTTGGAGAAGACTCTTGAGAGTCCCTTGGACTGCAAGGAGATCCAACCAGTCCATCCTAAAGGAGATCAGTCCTGGGTGTTCTTTGGAAGGACTGATGCTAAAGCTGAAACTCCAATACTTTGGCCACCTCATGCGAAGAGTTGACTCATTGGAAAAGACTCTGATGCCTGGAGGGATTGGGGGCAGGAGGAGAAGGGGACGACAGAGGATGAGATGGTTGAATGGCATCACCAACTCAATGGACATGAGTTTGGGTGAACTCTGGGAGTTGGTGATGGATGGGAGGCCTGGCATGCTGCAATTCATGGGATCGCAAAGAGTCGGACACAACTGAGCGATTGAACTGACTGACTGAGTGGAGACTCAGACATAGAGATCAGACTTGTGGACACAGTTGGGGTGGGAAGGAGAAGTTGGGACAAATGGAGAGAATAGTGTGGAAAAATAGGCACTACCATATGTAAAAATAGATAGCCAGTGGGAATTTGCTGTATGAATCAGGGAGCTCAAACCAGTGCTCTGTGACAACCTAGAGGGGTGGGATGGGGTGGGAGGTGGGAGGGAAGTTTAAGGAGGAGGGAACATATGTATACCTGTGGCTGATTCATGTTGATGTATGGCAGAAACCAACACAGTATTGTAAAGCAATTATCCTTCAATTAAAAATAAATAAATTAAAAAAAAAAAGAAGCAGAGTCAGGTCATCAGTAATGACAAAGCAAAGAGAGAAAGGCTTGTTTGAAGTTCCTTGTACTTTCAAGATTTGGGGTTGTTGTTTTTTGTTTTGTTTTGTTTTTTTACTTTCGAGTTTTTGTGAGGTAAAGACACAAAGTTTTTTTCATGGACTGAGTGAAAGATGTACACTCTTATCTTCTTGAGGTACGTCTAATGTTTAGCAATTCTTTTGTTATTAAATTTTAATTTTATTATATTCTGGTCAAAAAATACATTATATGTGATATTGATCACTTGGGAATTTTTCTAGGATACCTTTATTACTGAAAACATAGTCTGTTTTCTTTAGTATTCTATGTGCTCTCCCAAAAATATATACATTCTGTTAGTAAATGTGCTTAAACATTAATTGTATTGTTCAAATCTTCAATATGTATTTTATTTTTGTTGGCTCGGTATGTGTTTCTGAATAGGGATGTAAAAAATCTCCAACTATGATTATACTGTTTCTCCTTGCAGTTGTCAGCTGCTGCTTTATATGTTAATAGTTGCAGGCCTCATTGTTAGGTGCGTACATATTTATGGTGAGAACATATTTTGTTCTATTGATCCTTTTATAGATAAATAACATCCTTCTTTATCCTTTGAGGTATTTTGCCATAATTCCTATTTAGGAAAAAGGATTGCTACCCCAGCTTTGTCTTGGTTCATATCCATGCTGTTGTTATCAACTTTTCTATGTCTTTTACTCTGTGTCTCTTGTAGACAACATATTATTTGATTTTGTTTTTCAACATACTCTGACAGCTTATATTTTGTAATTGTTGAGTTGAACTCATTTATAATTACTGTAACATAGGACATAGTTCTGCTATCATATTTCATAGTTTGCAGTATTTTTGTTACTTTTTTCAACCTTTATAATTTCCACTATATTCCTTGAATCTTCTGGAAGTTGAAAAGTTATAGTGGTTGTCCTTATTGAGACATATTCACAGCCATTTACCCTAATGATTCCTTAAACTTTTCAATCTATATCTTCCCCCAGTTAAGACAAAGATTTTAGCACACTTTCATGACCAATTTGTCAACTTAACTTGCTTTCTATCCCAATCATATTGATGTTTATCTAGGATGTAAGAGTCAGTTATTATGGATAATATCTTTTCTCCTTTTCCTCTGTACCTAGCTGCATTTAGTAGCTTAGTCATGTCTGACTCTTTACAACCCCATGGACTGTAGCCCACCAGGCTCTTCTGTCCATGAGTATTCTCCAGGCAAGAATACTGGAGTGGATTGCCATTTCCTCCTCCAGGGGAATCTTCCCAACACAGGGATCAAACCCAGGTCTCTGGCATAGCAGGCAGATTCTTTACCACCTGAGCCACCAGGGAAGCAACCTGTACCTAGACTTTTGTAAATCTGCAACAGACTTGACCAAAATATCTGAAGATTTTTTTTCTTCCCATACCTTTTGTATTATCTCCTACATTTCTTTACTTATTGAGAGCTTACTTTTTAAACTATTTTCAATATGAGTCTCTGTAGGATTAATACTAAACATTGAATACCTGAGAATATTTTTTATTATGCCCTTACACTTAAGTAACATTTTGTGTGTAAGTTCAAAGTTCTTTTAATGTTTCAAATAATAACTGCTCCATTGCCTTTCAGCATCTAGAATCACTGTTGAGAAATCTGATTTTTCTTCCTTTATAGATGAATTACTTTTCTCTTTGAGAACTTTAGAATTTTACCTTTTTATTCAATATTTTTAAAGTCACTATTATGTGTTCTCCTGGCAATCTTGATTCCAGCTTGTGCTTCTTCCAGCCCAGCATTTCTCATCATGTACTCTGCATATAAGTCAAATAAGCAGGGTGACAATAAACAGCCTTGACGTACTCCTTTTTCTGTTTGGAACCAGTCTGTTGTTCCATGTCCAGTTCTAACTGTTGCTTCCTGACCTGCATACAGGTTTCTCAAGAGGCAGGTCAGGTGGTCTGGTATTCCCATCTCTTTCAGAATTTTCCACAGTTTGTTGTGATCCACACAGTCAAAGGCTTTGGCATAGTCAATAAAGCAGAAATAGATGTTTTTCTGGAACTCTCTTGCTTTTTCCATGATCCAGCAGATGTTGGCAATTTGATCTCTGGTTCCTCTGCCTTTTCTAAAACCAGCCTGAACATCTGGAAGTTCACAGTTCACGTATTGCTGAAGCCTGGCTTGGAGAATTTTAAGCATTACTTTACTAGTGTGTGAGATGAGTGCAATTGTGGTTTGAGCATTCTTGGGATTGGAATGAAAACTGACCTTTTCCAGTCCTGTGGCCACTGCTGAGTTTTCCAAATTTGCTGGCATGTTGAGTGCGGCACTTTCACAGCATCATCTTTCAGGATTTGAAATAGCTCCACTGGAATTCCATCACCTCCACTAACTTTGTTCATAGTAATGCTTCCTAAGGCCCACTTGACTTCACATTCCAGGATGTCTGGCTCTAGGTGAGCGATCACACCATCATAATTATCTTGGTTGTGAAGATCTTTTTTGTACAGTTCTTCTGTGCATTCTTGCCACCTCTTCTTAATATCTTCTGCTTATGTTAGGTCCCTACAATTTCTGTCCTTTATTGACTCCATCTTTGCATGAAATGCTCCCTTGGTATCTCTAATTATCTTGAAGACATCTCTAGTCTTTCCCATTCTGTTGTTTTCCTCTATTTCTTTGCATTGATCGCTGAGGAAGGCTTTCTTATCTCTCCTTGCTATTCTTTGGAACTCTGCATTCAGATGGGTATATCTTTCCTTTTCCCCTTTGCTTTTCACTTCCCTTCTCTTCACAGCTGTTTGTAAGGCCTCCTTAGACAGTCATTTTGCTTTTTTGCATTTCTTTTTCTTGGGGATGGTCTTGATTCCTGTCTACTGTACAGTGTCAAGAACCGCCATCCATAGTTCTTCAGGCACTCTGTCTATCAGATCTAGTCCCTTAAATCTATTTCTCACTTCCACTGTAGAGTCATAAGGGATTTGATTTAGGTCATACCTGAATGGTCTAGTGGTTTTCTCCACTTTTTCCAATTTCAGTCTGAATTTGGCAATAAGGAGTTCATGATCTGAGCCACAGTCAGCTCCCGGACCAACCTAGACAGCATATTCAAAAGCAGAGACATTACTTTGCCAACAAAGGTCAGTCTAGTCAAGGCTATGGTTTTTCCAGTGGTCATGTATGGATGTGAGAGCTGGATTATAAAGAAAGCTGAGCGCCGAAGAATTGATGCTTTTGAACTGTGGTGTTGGAGAAGACTCTTGAGAGTCCCTTGGACTGCAAGGAGATCCAACCAGTCCATCCTAAAGGAGATCAGTCCTGGGTGTTCATTGGAAAGACTGATGTTGAAGCTGAAACTCCAGTGATTTGGCCACCTGATGCTAAGAGCTGACTCATCTGAAAAGACCTTGATGCTGGGAAAGATTGAGGGCAGGAGGAGAAGGGGACGACAGAGGGTGAGATGGTTGGATGGCATCACTGACTCAATGGACATGGGTTTGGGTGGACTCCGGGAGTTGGTGATGGACAGGGAGGCCTGGCGTGCTGCAGTTCATGGGGTCCCAAAGAGTCGAACACGACTGAGTGACTGAACTGAACTGAACTGAACTGATTATGTGTTCAGGTTGGGACTTTCTTTATCTCCTCTATTTTAACCTGTATGAGCCCTTCTAATAAAAGGTCTTTAATCTCTCTCTGATCCTGGAAATTTTAATTCATTACTTCTTCAAATAATTTCTCTTTGCTATTTTTATTTTCTCTTCTTTCAGAATGCCCATTACTCAAAGATTAGCACTCTTACTTCTATACTCACATCTTCTAACTTTCCATTTTCTACCTTTTTATCCTTCCTTGCTACCTTCTGAGGGTTCCTCAATCTGGTTGAACAGCCCACTAATTAATTTTTCAGCTCTTTTCATTGTGCTCTATCTCATCTATTATTGGAGAAGGCAATGGCACCCAACTCCAGTGCTCTTGCCTGGAAAATCCCACAGATAGAGGAGCCTGGTGGGCTGCAGTCCATGGGGTTGCTAAGAGTCAGACACAACTGAGTGACTTCACTTTCACTTTTCACTTTCATGCATTGGAGAAGGAAATGGCAACCCACTCCAGTGTTCTTGCCTGGAGAATCCCAGGGACAGGGGAGCCTGGTGGTCTGCCATCCAAGGGGTCACACAGAGTCGGACACGACTGAAGCGACTTAGCAGCAGCAGCAGCAGCATCTATTATATTTCTGTATTTAAATGTTCAGAATGGGAGAAAATAATAGCAAATGAAGGAACTGACAAACAACTAATCACAAAAATATACAAGCAACTCCTACAGATCAATTCCAGAAAAATAAATGACCCAATCAAAAAATGGGCCAAAGAACTAAATAGACATTTCTCCAAAGAAGACATACAGATGGCTAACAAACACATGAAAAGATGCTCAACATCACTCATTATCAGAGAAATGCAAATCAAAACCACTATGAGGTACCATTTCACGCCAGTCAGAATGGCTGCAATCCAAAAGTCTATAAGCAATAAATGCTGGGGAGGGTGTGGAGAAAAGGGAACCCTCTTACACTGTTGGTGGGAATGCAAACTAGTACAGCCACTATAGAGAACAGTGTGGAGATTCCTTAAAAAACTGGAAATAAAACTGCCTTATGACCCAGCAATCCCACTGCTGGGCATACACACTGAGGAAACCAGAATTGAAAGAGACACATGTACCCCAATGTTCATCGCAGCACTGTTTATAATAGCCAGGACATGGAAGCAACCTAGATGTCCATCAGCAGATGAATGGATAAGAAAGCTGTGGTACATATACACAATGGAGTATTACTCAGCCATTAAATGTTTTATACCTAATCTTTTATAACTAGTATTTCCATTGATTCTTTTTATACTTTATTATTCTTATTATATTATCTAATATCTTCTTTCCTTAAGTATATTTGCCACACTTACTTTAAATTCCTGGTCCTTTTATTCCAATAATTCTGATTCAAATGGTATATGTTATCCAATTTGTTTACTTTTGAAGTAGTTGTACATCTCAGATGGCTACTTACTTTGGTCCCATAAGTTCTTTCTCTCTTGGAGTATCATTACGTGTTTGGAAATGTGCCTTCAGTAAGAGTCTAAGGTTAGGCTCCAGTCTATATCAGCCTCTGTTGGGTTTAAAGAGAAGGGAATGAATGAACCCCAGGGCAGAGAGACCCAGGCATTGTTGATCATATTCCCAAGTTGATACTTTCAAGCAGCACCTCTGGTCAGAGTTTCACCTTTAAACTCAGAAAGAAACAAAATTGGAAGAAAGTCTAGATTGCAGTCCATCAGCCCTCAAGGTTGAGAAGAGAAGAGGATGATTAAATACCTGAAGGCAGGTTGTGCGTCTTCACCTGTGTAAATTAGATCCTCTCTCCTAAAGTCTCTAAGCCTATGTACTGCCCTGATAGTACCGTCCAGATCCCTCACCTGTAGTCTAGGCTTTTCCTGCTACTTTCTGTGGTGAAAGGGGTAGACAATGATAACTTAAGAATCATAATAAAGACAAGGACAGACATTTGTGGTGTTTCACCCATTGGTCCTTTAACTGTCACCTCTAGTAGGCCTTCCAATGTAGGCTGTAAAACCACACACACACACCAGTACAGTTTTCCATTTTCCAAGAGATTTTGCTGTGACTTTTCATTTAGTTCCTAAAATCCAGTTTTCACTCTTACTTCAGCTTTTTCCAGGGCTGATTTCTGGAGAGGGTGTCAAATACCCATGCTAGTTCCCCATCTAAAATAGAAATCAATCTTTGAATTTCTGTAAAATATGAAGCCTGGGATGATAACAGATGACATTTCACTATGGGATTTCTTTGCAGAAGAGTTTATTCTCATTGGCTTGCCAATGAAAATATCTAAAACAATATCAATTTGATGTCACATGAAAATATGGAGAAATGTTCAATACTACCATTTTCAAAGACCAGTCATCATTGTTGTGTTAGCTCAGGAATCAACTACTATTCATTCATTCATGAGTCCTACAATATCTGATGCTATCCTTGGGAACATTAATATGCTTGAGCTTAAGCAGAGGAGTAGAAAAGGAAAAATGAGATGAAAAAAGAGCGAGAGATGAGAAAGTTGTGGCAAGGTACCACTAATAATTGTTTCATTTGTAAAAAAAAAAAAAAAAAAGTGAGTCGATTTACTATCTTAAAAGTTTTTCCCCATTTGTCTCTTAGTTGGCATATAAATAGAAAAAATGAGTAAAATTATAAGAATGTTCTTTTTTAAATTGCCAGGATTTTTTAATTATTTCAGCTGATTTCATCAATTACTATATTGTTCCTTATGTTCCAGCTGCTGGAAAGCTGTACAAACATAAGCTGCTGGACAGCATAAAGTCTCTCAGAGGTGAGCAAAAACGCAGATGAAATTGGGACTCCTCACATTTTGCACCTGCTTTTAAAAAAAATCCCATTTATTTTTGGTGGTGACAAATTTGTCAGTCTAACATGTTCATTTGTTAAGTGTTTTTGTCTCATTGTTTACTGCTTTGAACATAACTAGCTTTGAAGAAATTATTTTTGTTTCTATCATTGCATTTCAAGTTCTATTTTCTGAATATAACTATAAAGGCAGTTTCTTACCAGAATTCACCAGACTTGCCTAATTTTTTAATTTTTTCCTTATAAATGTTGCATAAGAACTATAATCAAATCCTCTGGACAAAAATGAGGCATAAGTTCTGTTCTTGATTCTTAAATAACTTTATTGTTCCTTTGATTTTTTACTCTCTAATTAATGCATAGATATGTCTAGCACTTTTCACTTTGTCATTATTGTTTTTCTCATTCCCATTTTATTTTTACCTAAGGAGTGGATCTTAATGTTAATAAGCTGGACTCTTTCATGGAAAATATGGGCTTTAAGATTGAAGAAGAACATAAAGACCTGCTAAACAACTTGCCCGTGGATGGTGAGCTGCTCTGGGTGAAATTTTTGATTCATATGTGAGAATTACTGAGAGTATATTTAAATTGTGCAGATATACTAAAAAACAAGAGATAAGGGCCCAGTCCTCAAGAATGCATCAATTTGTGCAGTGGAACTTATTGAGTGCCTAATATACATAAACCATTAAAAATATAAAAATAAAGGATGATATACATAAGCTATTAGAACTATAAAAGTGACAGTGTCCTCAAAAGTTCACAGTCTAGTAAAGAGGCTTGCATGTTAACAGGTCCTCATAATGGCTATGTGGTTGTGTTATAATAATAAAAATGTTTTCATTAAAATTCTAAAGGAGGGAAAAGCTAAGTTTGCCAAGAAAAGGATCAGAGAAAACTTTATCAGGTGTGTAGAAATTCTTCATTAAAAAAAAAATCCTAGATGAGGAAAGCAGTGCATGAAAAAGCATAAAATCATGTAAAATCACATGGTTAGGGAACTAGCAAGAATTTCTCTATGGCTAGGATATGGGGTCACACAGAGCTGGACACGACTGAAGCAATTTAGCAGCAGCAGCAGCAGGATATACACTTCATGTCATAAAGTTGCAGAAAACATGCTGGAAAGGAAGGCTGCCAAGCCTAGAACCTTAAACCAGGCATTAGAGTTTTAGCCTTCTTTCTGTTGAGTTATTTTGGTAATTTGTGCCTTTTCTAGGAATTTGCCCATTTAATCTAAATTGTCTAATGTGTTGACATGAAGTTATTCATAGTATTTCTTTATAATCCTGTTAGTTTCTGTAAAGTTAGTGATGGTCTCCTGATTTTGATCTGCCTTATCTCTTTTTAGTTGGCTAGTCTAGCTAAGAATTTGACAATTTTGTTGATTTTTCCAAAGAGCCAACATCAATTTTCCCTACTGATTTTTGGCTTTCCATTTTATTGATTTCACTTCTAATCTCTATTATTTCCTTCTTTCAGTTTACATTGGATTTAGTTTTCTCTTTGTTTTGTAGATTCTTAAAATGAAAATTTAGATTATTAATTTCAGATTTTTCTTTTTTCTAACATAATTGTTTTCAACTGTAATCCAAAAATTTTCATACAGTTTCATTTTTATTCAACTAGAAATACTTTCTAATTTCCCATTGTGATTTTTTGATCCATGGGTTATCTTAAAATGTGTTTTTAATTTCCAAGTATTTTCTTAAATTTCCTTCTACTATTGATTTTGAATTAATTCCACTGTAGTCAGAGAACATACTTCCTGTGATCTCAGAACTGAATGAGACGTTTTTATGACCTAAAATAATGGTGTATCCTGGAGGATGTTTTATGGTTGATAATATTGTTTGTCTTTATTCTACTGTTTTTCTATTTAGGTGTTCTAGCCATTATCAAAAATTTGATATTGAACTCTCCAAGTATTACACTTTACTTGTCTGTTTCTCCCTTCAATTTTAGCCTTTATGCTATAGGCAGTAGTGTATCTAGAATACTTCACTTTTGGAAATCGGTGCTGATGGCAACATAGAGAGCACTATTGGAAAGAAAGACTCAAATTTAAAACGTATTGCTATGTTCCAACAAGAGATGATAAGGGCCTGGGCAAGTGAAGTGAAGTTAGTGATGGATTAGTCATCATGGACTGATTTGGGAAACATTTTAAAATTAAAATGGATAGGGCTTAAGTGACTGATTACAGGTGAGTTATGAAAAAGAAGAAAAATTTTAGAGTCTTCCCTGGAGGTCCAGTGGTCAAGACTCTACACTTCTAATGCAGAGGCCATGGTTTCCATCCCTGGCCAGGAACAAAGATCCCACATACCATGTGGCCAAAACTAATAATAAAGTTTAGCTTTAAAACATTTTTTTTAGGAAGCAGACATCTCCTTGTGACTAAATCATAAATTGTATCATAGCCAATTTGAGAATTCAGGAAAGATTCAGGTTATGATATCAAAAGACTAGTTTCAGTTTTACACATTTTGAATTTGAGATATCTATAGGACTTTGAACTAGAAATGTGTATAAAGATGTTTGGAAATGAGTACTCTAATAATTTATCTTACTTGACTTTCCCTAGGAAGTTAGCTGTCCACAGACTTAGCGAAATTTAGCATTGTGCCAGAACACTGTAAAGATTATTATCAGACCAAAAGGAGAAGCAAAACAAATAAATAAATGGAGGGAATGTTTGATAAGGAAAGTTTGAAAGTAAGCAAATGGACTAAGGAGGAAAGTAGTCTTAAGAAAAAGACAGGAAAAAATTTAGCTAGGATGAATTCTGAACTACCAGAAACAAGTTCAAAATGAAGAAATAATTCCAAAATAATTTTCCTTTATAACTATCACACCTAGCATATGTTAGAGTAACCCCTAATAGTGAGGCCCACAAGTATCCACTAGGAAAAGTTTGCAAGATAACAAACCCCTTTGAGAAAAACAGTAAAAACCTGGACTTTATCCCACTGGCTCTACTGATTATATGGAATTATGGAAAGAATTTGAAATTTGGAATAAGACTCAGCTCTGTCTGTGCAAGATTGTTCAATTTAATCCCTCTGAGTCTTCGTTTCTTAAAAAAAGAAGAAGAATGTACTAGTTACCTTTCCTAAATGTTGTAAGTTTCTAGGATAGGGCCTAACACATAGTAGGCATATAATAGTAGATTTTGTTACTGGTAATTATAATGACCCATATATATTCATGTCAACACAATGCCACTTAAGTATGCCTTTGCTCTGGCCAGAGAAATGGACATTTTCCACAGGATAATTTTTTCTTTATTACTGGAAATATATAGTTTCCCTATATTTTTGACCTGCCTATAAAAGGATGTAGATATATTTATTATCATATTTTCCAGGTATTTTAAATGTTACTAGAATGCCACAACAGTGATTTTGGTCATGGACATATCAGCCAACTCCTGGAGTACCAATTCTGAGGTCAATGAGCCCACGGGAAATAACATTAGAGACCTGTTTCAGGCTATTCATGAGTCTTCTGTAGAACTAACTGAAATACGTGAGAACAGACAGCTTCCTGTGAGACACTGATCATCCATCAGGCTGTTCCTTCTAAATACCCCCATTTAAAAGGAAAATACAAATAAAGATTTTTAAACTGCTTATTAAAGTTTAGTCAGGTTGACCAAAGCTCTTTTTTTAAAAAATACTGAGTATGGATAGTACCTGAATACAGCTAAGTGTTACCTGTGGATTGAGCAAAAAAATAAGTTGTTTTGGTTTGTTTTGTTTTGGCCATGTTGCATCACATGCAGGATCTTAGTTCCCCAGCCAGGTATCAAACCCATGCAGTGGAAGCATGGAGTCTTAACCACTGGGCTGCCAGGGAAGTCCCCCAAAATAGGTATTTTCAATGCTCCAAGTCAAATCTTTCCTACTTGAGCAGTTGCCCCTTTTAAGATGCTTATTATCCTTATCATCAATTAAAAAAAAAAGAATTTTTCCAGATCTGAAAGTAGAGAAGGTGACTTTTTAAATGTCAGTCCACCATTCTACCATGTAGAGTTTATCTTAATAGAATAAAAGTGAAGTTGGAAGTGTGCGTTAAGTATCCTCCTTATAATCAAGAGGTTTGTCTTTCCACACTTTCCATTTGGAATGACAATAGGATAAAACTCTAAAGCAAACCATAATATTTGCTGAATTTCATGTTTTTCTTCAGCGTATAACTTATATCTGTCTTCCATTTCTCTCTTTTATTGTCTTTATGCATACAATTCTGTCTTCTCTTACAGATGAGGGAAAAGTAGACGTGAGTGTGGTAATGAATGAAGGAAACTTCTTTACAGGTAAGTTAGATTTTTATTAACTCCTTGTTAAGCATCTACTATATTCCAAGTATAGATACATAAAAACTAAACTTCCAGGAGCTTATGTAGTCGGGGTAAGGGAAAAACTATAAAGCAATGCAATAAAATGTTATAGGTGCTTTGTTTAAAACCTATACAAAGCAAAGGAAGAGCAGAATGGTCACTTGAACCTGAGGAGGAGAAACTGGTGAATGCTTTAATAGTATGGGCAAGAGTGAGCTGATCCTTGAAAGGTGAGTCCGTTTTGCCAGACAGAGTGGGATGGGCAGAACTTGTGGCTGTTACCTTATGTGGCAAAAGACCATATATGTGGAAATGTGACTAAGGATGATCTGGAGATGGAGAAAATATCCTTGATTATCCAGCTGACCCTAAATGTAATCACACATATCCTTAGAAGAAGGAAGCAAAGTGAAATTTGATGACAGAAAAAGTAAAAGGCAATGCAGCAATGGAAGCCAGATGCTATACTGCTGACTTTAAAGACAGAAGAGGGGTCATGAACCAAGGAAAGTAAGTGGCCTCTAGACATGGAAAATGTAAGGGAACGGATTCTCTCTCTAGAGCTTCCTGAAGGAGCCAGCCTTGCTGATACCTTGATGTTACCCCAGTGGGACTGACTCAGACCTCTGACCCTCAGAACTGCACAAGAAACAAATCCATGTGGTTTTAGATCACTAAGATTTTGGTAATTTGTAACATATAGCAACATCAGGAAACTAATATAGGAGACAAATTATGGAGGACCTTGGATACCAAATTAAGGAGTGTGAATTTCATTCTGTGCTGAGTGGGGAGTCATTCCAGGGCTTTAAACAGGGGACTATGTGATTAGATTTGCAAATTAGAAAGATTACTCAAGCTGCAGTATAAATGATGGATGGAGATTTGTGTGCTAGAATAGAGTCTGGGAGACTAGTTACAAAGCAGATTGTAACTGTTCAGGCCAAAGACAATAAAGGGCAGAACTAAACATTATTTATGAGACTTGAAAGAAAGGGGCATATGTAAGAGATGTTACAGATGTAGAATCTATAGGATTTGGCTACTCATGAGCTATGGAAATAAAGCAAAAGGATGGAGTGAAGGATGACTCCTTAGTTTCTGAGTTGGGTAGTTGGGTAGGTGCTAATGACACTTACCAAAATAAAGACTTCAGCAAAACAGACTTAGGAACAAAGAAATAGTCTTCATTTTGGTCATATTGAGTTTGGGGTTCCTGTGAGACATCTACGGGAAATTGAATGCTCAGATCAGATCAGTCACTCAGTCGTGTCCGACTCTTTGCAACCCCATGAATCGCAGCACTCCAGGCCTCCCTGACCATCACCAACTCCTGGAGTTCACTCAGACTCACATCCATCGAGTCAGTGATGCCATCCAGCCATCTCATCCTCTGGCGTCCTCTTCTCCTCCTGCCCCCAATCCCTCCCAGCATCAGAGTCTTTTCCAATGAGTCAACTCTTTGCATGAGGTGGCCAAAGTACTGGAGTTTCAGCTTCAGCATCATTCCTTCCAAAGAAATCCCAGGGCTGATCTCCTTCAGAATGAACTGGTTGGATCTCCTTGCAGTCCAAGGGACTCTCAAGAGTCTTCTCCAACACCACAGTTCAAAAGCATCAATTCTTTGGCGCTCAGCTTTCTTCACAGTCCAACTCTCACATCCATACATGACCACTGGAAAAACCATAGCCTTGACTAGACGGACCTTTGTTGGCAAAGTAATGTCTCTGCTTTTCAATATGCTATCTGCTGCTGCTGCTGCTGCTGCTAAGTCACTTCAGTCGTGTCCGACTCTGTACGACCCCATAGACGGCAGCCCACCAGGCTCCCCCGTCCCTGG
The DNA here is from genome assembly GCF_029407905.1 of Bubalus kerabau. Classification (NCBI taxonomy): domain Eukaryota; kingdom Metazoa; phylum Chordata; class Mammalia; order Artiodactyla; family Bovidae; genus Bubalus; species Bubalus kerabau. The sequence continues at coordinate 17,420,585 of NC_073627.1, read as the reverse complement.
GATTCTCCAGGCAAGAACACTGGAGTGGGTTGCCATTTCCTTCTCCAATGCATGAAAGTGAAAAGTGAAAGTGAAGTCGCTCAGTTGTGTCTGACTCTTAGCGACCCCATGGACTGCAGCCCACCAGGCTCCTCTATCTATGGGATTTTCCAGGCAAGAGTACTGGAGTGGGGTGCCATTGCCTTCTCTGAATATGCTATCTAGGTTGGTCATAACTTTTCTTCCAAGGAGTAAGCATCTTTTAATTTCATGGCTGCAGTCACCACCTGCAGGGATTTGGGAGCCCAAAAAATAAAGTCTGACACTGTTTCCACTGTTTCCCCATCTATTTCCCATGAAGTGATGGGACCAGATGCCATGATCTTCGTTTTCTGAATGTTGAGTTTTAAGCCAACTTTTTCACTCTCCCCTTTCACTTTCATCAAGAGGCTTTTTAGTTCCTCTTCACTTTCTGCCATAAGGGTGGTGTCATCTGCATATCTGAGGTTATTGATATTTCTCCCAGCAATCTTGATTCCAGCTAGTACTTCTTCCACCCAGCGTTTCTCATGATGTACTCTGCATAGAAGTTAAATAAGCAGGAATATTACTTGGCCATAAAAAAGGAATACATTTGAGTCAGTTCTAATGAGGTAGATGAACCTAGAACTTGTTATACAGAGTGAAGTAAGTCAGAAAGAGAAAGATAAGTATCATATACTAATGCATATATACGGAATCTAGAAAGATGATACTGAAGAATTTATTTGCAGGGCAGCACTGGAGAAACAGACATAGAGAACAGACTTATGGACATAGGAGAAGGGAGGAGAGGGTGAGATGTATGGAGAGAGTAACATAGAAACTTTTATTACCATATATAAAATAGATAGTCATCAGGAATTTACTGGATGTCTCAAGAAACTCAAACAGGGGCTCTGTATCAACCTAGAGGGGTAAGATAGAGAGGGAGAAGGGAGGGAGGTTCAAGAGGGAGGGGATATATGTATACCTATGGCTGATTCATGTTCAGGTTTGACAGAAAACAACAGACTTCTATAAAGCCGTTGTCCTTCAATTAAAAAATAAACAAATTTTTTAAAAAAGGAAGAAGGCCCTGGAGAAAAGCCCAGTATAGTTCCATGACACATGATCAAAAAGACTGCAAAACCAAGATTTTAATGCATGCACAAAATTTTATTTTAATAGAAGTTATTTCCTTGGTGATATATTCTTTCCCTCTACCTATTTACTGATGAATGTTTCCATCTATTGACTCGCAGCCTAACTTTGATCACCTTTGTATAGCCAAACACTCTAAGATCATGTCTTAGCAGTAGTTTGCATTCTTGCCAGCTTTATTTCATTGCTAAATTGACAAAGACAGTATAGGGATTTTTTTAATAATAAAGAATCATCATTCTTCAAATTGTCAATCATTACCATGTTTTACTTTTTAAAGGTGAGAAAGTTGATACTAGTAACCTGGAAAATTTTCTGGAAAACATGGGGATAGAGCTCACAGAAGATAAAGGCATGGAGCTACTGAACAATCTTCCAGTTGATGGTGAGCATTAAAAATATCACAGTGGGGAAAAAAATCACAGTGACCTTCAAGGAAACTTGAGACTATGGACTTATATGACTAATACGTGCTATTTGTGGAATGTCTCATGCCCTCCCCACCAAAATGATTTTACCAAGTTGAGAGCTGTTTCTATTCCTGAGTTTTATTCTTTTAAGTGAAATAATAAAAATGTCTAGAATAAAACATGCAAGTCTTTGTATTTCTAAAATTATGCATGTTGCATTCTATTTTAAAATATCTACACTGAGCCTTGGATTTTTCCCTTTCTTTCAGCCAAAAGAAGGGTGTATATGAACAGGTTGATGAAAGAATTGAGGTCTCTTGAAGGTGAGTGAGAAGTATGATGAAAAGGCAATTAAAACTGAGGACATTGAGCTTTGTTCTTATTTTCAAAACTCTGTTTTACATATTTCAGATTATTAATCCTGCTGTCCCAGTTATTAATTCAGTATTTATTCTTTATATGCCTTAGGTACTGTACATTCACCAAGATTGTTTAACTACAGTAAACCCAAAAGCTTTGGTTCCCGAATAAAGTTGTATATCAGAGTAACTGGGAAAGAGGGAAAGATTTAGCATTCAGATTACTGGGCCTCTTTCAGTCATATTGATTTTGACTTTCCAGAGATAGTACCCAGAAATCTGTGTTATTAAATGTATAGGATTTTGATAGAGTAAATCCATGGACAGGATGGATGGATGGATAGTTCTCCATCAATTTAGCAAGTTTCAAATCCTACAGTACAGACATGTTTATAAAGGTTAATTTTAGTCTTTGTCATGACTTATCAGATACCTCCTGGAAGGAAATGGCAATCCACTCCAGTACTCTTGCCTGGAAAATTCCATGGCTGGAGGAGCCTGGTTGGCTACAGTCCATGGGGTCACAAAGAGTTGGACATGACTGAGTGACTTCACTTTCTTTCTTTCTATAGTTCCTTTTGGAGAAAAATATGGCAACCCACTCCAGTGTTCTTGCCTGGAGAATCCCATGGATGGAGGGGCCTGTTGGGTTGTAGTCTATGGGGTTGCAAAGAGTCAGACACGACTAAGCAACTAACACACACACACACACATCAGATACCTCCAACCCCTCAGTTTCTTCTCTTAAAAGTTTTCCAAATCCCAGAGATCAAGGTTTAGGAATTTCTGACTTAGACACCAAGACCACATTTACTTCAGCCATTTGTTCTTTGCTCTTTATTCTCTATAAGTATTGATGCCTCAGTATGAGCTAAAATAATCCACTCTTTGAAAGTGAAAGTGAAGTCGCTCAGTCATGTCTGACTCTTTACAACCCCGTGGACTGTAGCCCACCAGGCTCCTCTGTCCATGGGATTCTCCAGGCAAGCATACTGGAGTGGGTTGCCATTTCCTTCTCCAGGGGATCTTCCCGACCCAGGGATTGAACCCAGGTCTCCTGCATTGCAGGCAGACACTTTAACCTCTGAGCCACCAGGGAAGCCCCACTCTTTACATCACTAGAAATATTTCTCATATCCATCCCTTTCTTTCCTAAGGGACAAAGGTATCTTCAGATAAAATGGACATTTGCCTTAAAAACATGGGAATTGATCTCACAGAGGAAGAAATCCAGGAACTACAGGACCACCTACCAGTTGATGGTGAGAGTTTTGATATCAATATACCCCTTAGCAAAACTTTGGATATGAGGCCAGTGTCAGGGCTGGAATGACTAAAGATATGATATATAATATATGAAAAGAAGAAAAGGAGTTGAGGCCTTCAGCACAGCTGAAGCCAAGTAACTGTCACTCAGGAAAGATCAGCAAGAAGGCTGCCCAGTATAGATGACAAGTGTCACTCTCCATAGGAACCGCCAAGGTCTAACAAGAATACTCAAGTCTTTAATCATTGGGTTGTTGTGTGTTTTTTTTTAAGACTGTGGAGGATTTACTGAACTAGAGATTTTGTAGATTTCAGAGAACTAGTGTCAACACTTCAATCCTGAGTCCCTACTGTTAATCCAGCATTAAATAGCAGTGTGCAACACTTACATAGTCCTGACTTGTGCAAGGCACTGTTCTAAGCAGTTTACTATATCATTTCATCTTCCAAACTACTCTATAAGTTTCATTTTAATGCTTAATTTATATATCAGGAAACTAAGGCACAGAGAAAACAAGTAGCTTGCCTCGAGTCAGAGATCTAGTGGTAGATAGGCAATCTGGCTCCAGAAACTGTCTTTCAACCACTCTGCTAATATTGCCACGAACTACAGAATTAATGATCTTAAGATGTATAGTGAAGTTACCAATTGGCATTAAATTTGGCATGTGTTAGACTGTGGTGTTGGAGAAGACTGTTGAGAGTCCCTTGGACTGCAAGGAGATCCAACCAGTCCATCCTAAGGGAGATCAGTCCTGGGTGTTCATTGGAAGGACTGATGTTGAAGCCGAAACTCCAATACTTTGGCCACCAGATGCGAAGAGCTGACTCATTTGAAAAGACCCTGATGCTGGGAAAGATTGAGGGCAGGAGGAGAAGGGGATGACAGAGGATTAGATGGTTGTATGGCATCACCGACTCTATGGACATGAGTTTGAGTAAACTCCAGGAGTTGGTGATGGACAGGGAGGCCTGGTATGCTGCAGTTTATGGGGTTGCAAAGAGTTGGACACGACTGAGCGACTGAACTGAACTGAACGGAGACTTTTCTTATACTAGTAGAGCTGAGAACAATTAATCAGGAAATTTTGAGAGGCACTTGCCCCCCTGAGGAAGTAGTAAAAATGGAAGATTGACCCAAGTCAATGAATATGGGTTTTTCCAAATAAGTAGTACCTTCATTCTTTTTTCTTTTTTTAAATTGAGTGGAATTAAAAAAAAAATATCTATAGTGCTTCACAATTTTCAAAAGTTTTGCATAAATGATTTTATATAATCTTACAATAACCTTTTCCCCCCATCCTTACTTCCCTTTCCCCAGTACCTTTCATTATTTCAGTCCATAAACTTTAATTGAATGCCTATGATGTGTCAGGCACTGTTCTAGGCTCTTGGGGCCTTTGACTTAATAAGAAGCAGGCAGTTTTTCCAAAAATGATTTTATGTCTGCTTTTTTAAACCCTTTCAGTTCAGATCAGTTCAGTCACTCAGTCGTGTCCGACTCTTTGCGACCCCATGGACTGCAGCATGCCAGGTTTCCCAGTCCATCACCGACTCCCAGAGCTTGCTCAAACTCATGTCCATTAAGTCAATGATGCCATCCAACCATCTCATCCTCTATTGTCCCCTTCTCTTACTGCCTTCAATCTTTCCCAGTATCCGAGAATCTTTAAACACTTTCAGAACTCTTTTAATCTACCAATGCAGTAAATGTAGATATTTTTGGTTACTCTGTTTTCTTAATATCCTGAAATATGATAAAAAATACCACCACAGTGATTTAAAGTGTAGAGTTATTAATCTCATTCTGGTGGACTACCTTGTACATCTGTGGAATCATCTGAGATAGAATGGAAAACAGTCTGAAGGGCCCAGCAAGTCTCAGTGGAGTGAATTAGAGGCACACAAAGTAAAGGAAATGGTGACATCTGTCTTCTATAGGAACAAACTTTAATCCCAAAAGATTCCTCTTTATTTTATTTAAAATAATTATAATAGTGCTCATATTAATAATAAGAAAATACTATAAAGGATAATAATAAAAGATTATCATAATTTAAAATATATTTAAAAAATAACAAGCAAGGATAAATTTCACATCTAAGAACCTGGAATATATACTATTTTTAAAGCTAAACCACTCTATATAATATTCTTGCATTTTGCTAGAACTTTATTATTCAGGAAACATTTGTGGGAGCTTCCCTGGTAGCTCAGATGGTAAAGAATCTGCCTAAAATGCAAGAGACTAGGGTTCAATCCCCGGGTCGGGAAGATCCCCTGGAAAAGGGAATGGCTACCCACTCCAGTATTTTGCCTGGAGAATTCCATGGACAGAGGATTCTGGGAAAGATCGAGGGCAAGAGGGGAAGTGGGCAACAGAGGATGAGATGGCTGGATGGCATCACCAACTCAATGGACATAAATTTCAGTAAACTCTGGGAGATAGTGAAGGACAGGGCAGCCTGGTGTGCTGCAGTCCATGGGGTCGCAAAGAGTTGGACATGACTTAGTAACCGAACAACAACAAAGCATTTATGGAACATCACTCTTGAACAAACCATTAAACTGGTATCTCACCCTTGGGAGAACTTAAAATCTGAGGAATATTAAAAATAATAAAAGAATGCAAACACATTTGAGCAGTGATGAATTGGCACCCTTGACCAAGTCATGAGTGGAGAATGAGCTTGTCCATGGACAGCTTTAAGGCTGCAAACTGAGTCTTGCCTGTTAGTGTAATGGCATCTTTTTACTATTAAGGGCAAGAGGAAAAGCAGGCAACAAAGGATGAGATGGCTGGATGGCATCACCCACTCAATGGACATGAGTTTAAGCAAATTCTGGGAGATAGTGAAGGACAGGGAAGCCTGGCGTGCTTCAGTTCATGGGGTCCCAAAGAGTCGGACACAACTTAGAAACTTAACAACAATAATCCTTTAATTACTTTTGTAACATCCCAATTTAGTGTTTCTCAAACTTGCAGTTTTATAAACTCATTAAAATGTATCTATTGATATCCAGTAGCTTCTGGTTTTATTTTGAGAAATACTGACTAAAGAAACTAAGTTAATGGTCTATGAAAAAGTCTTTCCATTGAGAATGGGTACTGCAGAACAAAAATTTTGTCAGTAAACAGAACAAATATAACTTGGAAGTTTAACCAAATACATCACCGTGATGATGACTGTGTTAGCAAGCTACGAGCACAGGCATGCACACCAGCAGTCTGTCCTTTAAGGGCATCGCTTGGTGCCAAGGTGAACATAAGCCCAAAGGGAAAGTCAACACTGGCAAAATGGAGACATAATTTTTAAACAAAATTTTTACATTCTCAATAAGTTTCAAACTCCTGTCTGAGAAAGACTAACCTAATAAAAGAGTGTCTCAAAGGAAAGGAGAGGACTTTAAACCTTGCTCATCCACTGTGCTGTGTGGTTTTTGATAGAGTAAAATGCAGGAACTGTTTTAATTACGATTATGATCTCTGACATGAAAAGCTAATAAACTTCTAGGGAAATGTTTTCAAATGGTTGAATTTGGGGATTTTGCTTCACAATTTAAGGACTTCATATCATTTTTCTAAAATTTGTTTTATTTTTTTATCTTCAAAATAATGAGAAGATTGATTTAAATGTGTTGATGGATAAAGTTAAAAATATTACAGGTGAGTGAGATATTACAATTATTATTTGGTCTTGAAGTTTTATATGGAACTGTATTTTTAATATAATAGTATTTCCTTTCTTTATTCATTCAACAACTATTTATTCAGCACTTACTACATGCCAGACATTGTTTGAGGCATTTACAGTACATCAGTAAACTGAACAAATATAACTTCCCCCACAGAGCTTACATTCTAGCAGAGGAAATAAGCAGTAAACAATAAACATAATAAATAAGTACATTATATAGTGTGTTGCTGCTGCTGCTGCTAAGTCACTTCAGTTGTGTCCGACTCTGTACGACCCCATAGATGGCAGCCCACCAGGCTCCACCGTCCCTGGGATTCTCCAAGCAAGAACACTGGAGCGGGTTGCCATTTCCTGTTTGAAAGTGGTAAATTCTATAGAGAAGAATGAAAAGTAGACTACCCTAAAGGAGACTGGGAGAGCAAAATATGTTGGGAAAAGGAGCAGCTATGGTCTTAAATAGAGAATCGGGTCTCTTTAAGATGGTGACGTTTGAGCAAATACCTGAAGAAGGTATGAGTTTCAGCCGTGTGGGGACTTGTGGAAAAAGTGTTGCAGGCAAAGTAAATAAGAACTAAGGCCCAAAGGTGGGAGCATAGCTGGGCTTTTCAAGAAACAGCAAGAAGGCCAATGTAGCTGAAGTTGAGTAAGTAAGGAAAACAGTAATAGGAGATGAGAAGAGAGACGTGATGGGTACAAGATCAGCCATCGCCATGAAAGCCCTGCCAGGTCTTGGGCTTTTTCCTAAGAGAAATGGAAAGCCATTGAAGGATTTAGAGCTGAGGCATGATATAATCTGACCTAATCTTTCATCAGATCTTTCTGGATTCTGTGTGGACAGATGGTGGGGTGAAGCAGTGGAGGTGGGGAAGTGGAGGAAAGAAACCAAGAATAGAAACAGGGGAACCATTTAAGAGGCCTTTAGAGTAATCTGCATTAAAGATGATGGTTTTTAATACCAGGTTAGATAACAATGGGGTTTCCCTGATGGCTCAGAGGTTAAAGTATCTGCCTGCAATGTGGGAGACCAGGGTTCGATCCCTGGTTCAGGAAGATCCCCTGGAGAAGGAAATGGCAACCCACTCCAGTTCTTACCTGGAGAATCCCATGGATGGAGGAGCCTGGTACTCTACAGTCCACGGGGTCGCAAAGAGTCCGACATGACTGAGAGACTTCACTTTCACTTTAGATAACAATAAGGTGATGAAAAATAGGGATTTCCCTAGAAGTCCAGTGGTTAACATTCTGGGCTTCAACTGCAGGGGACACAGATTTGACCCCTGGTCTTGGGTGGGGTGAGAACTAGATCCCCCACTTGCCTGGAGTCACTGCCAAAAAAAAAAATAATTGAATTTTGATATATTTTAAAAGGAGCCACTGTGAAGGATGTTAACTAGACTTATTGTGGTGATCATTTTGTAACACAACATACACAAAGAAATCCTTCAGACAAAGAGATACTGGGAATTGAAAGTTGGACTAGTGTGCATTGAAATGGCAAAGGTTAAAGAGATTTGGTCAGTGCATCTATAGCATCTGCCGTATCAGATTAGAGGGCAAATCAACAGAGTTAAATGCTGCTGATAATCCAAGTAAGATAAGGGCTGAGAATTGACCATTGTGTATAGCCACATGGAGACCACTGGTAATATCAAAAAGAGAAGTTAAAAAAGAGAGAGACGTTGTAGGTGGTGAAAGTGGAAAGAAGCCTAACTGAACAATGTTTAAGAGAAATTCAGAGGATGAGATTTGGAAACAGTGTGAATAGGGAATTTCCTGGTGGTTGGTGATTAGGACTTCTTTCAGTTCAGTTCAGTTCAGTCGCTCAGTCACATCCAATTCTTTGTGACCCCATGGACTGCAGCACTCCAGGCTTCCCTGTCCATCACCAACTCCTGGAGCTTACTCAAACTCATGTCCATCAAGTTGGTGATGCCATCCAACCATCTCATCCTCTGTCATCCCCTTCTCTTCCTGCCTTCAATCTTTCCCAGCATCAGGGTCTTTTCAAATGAATCAGTTCTTCCCATCAGGTGGCCAAAGTATTGGAGTTTCAGCTTTATCATCAGTCCTTCCAAAGAATATTCAGAACTGATTTCCTTAGGATTGACAGGTTGGATCTCCTTGCAGTCCAAGGGACTCTCAAGGGTCTTCTTCAACACCACAGTTCAAAAGCATCAATTTTTCAGCACTCAGCTTTCTTTATAGTTCCACTCTCATGTCCATACGTGACTACTGGAAAAACCATAGCTTTGACTAGATGGACTTTTGCTGGCAGAGTGGTGTCTCTGCTTTTTAATATGCTATCCAGGTTGGTCATAGCTTTTCTTCCAAGGAGCAAGCGTCTTTTAATTTCATGGCTGCAGTCACCATCTGCAGTGATTTTGGAGCCCAAGAAAATAAATCTTTCACTTTTCCATTATTTTCCCATCTTATTTGCCATGAAGTGATGGGACAAGATACCGTGATCTTAGTTTTCTGAATGTTGAGTTTTAAGCCAACGTTTTCACTCTCCTCTTTTACCTTACTAAGGCTCTTTAGTTCTTCTTCAGTTTCTGCCAAAAGGACTTCTTTAATTAGAGAGATAAAAGAAGTTGTGATTAAATAGAAAAGAAGGAAGTGGTGGTTTGAAAGACAAATGATGTGAAGCAGTCAACAAGAAGAGTGGGAAAGTTAATGGACCAACCGAGTATAGTGTGATTGCCCAACAGAAATAAGGACCTACTTGAGCTTCATGATCATCAATTTAAACTGAAAACAGCATAGTTAACTTCAACTCTAGTGCAGCTGCATGGCTGCAGACACAGAATAAGCAGATACTTCTTTTAACCAGGAATGGAGCTTTGCCAAGTGAGTATATTAAAAGTAAGAGTAGAGCAATTTAAATGCAGCCTTCCACAAAATTTAAACATGCTTATCACTTTCTTTGCTCACCATTGTTTCTTCTACTTTTTGGGGGGTTGACTTTATTCTTCCTCAAGTAAATTGTTCTTAGTAGTTTCAACAAGAATCAGTCTTTGTCTGAAAAATCTTTATTTTACATTCATGCTTGATCATGGTTTGACTAAGTCTAGACGTGTAGATGGTCATTTTACCTTAGAATACTGACATGTGCAGCTACTATGGGACTTCCCAATTGGTGCTAGTGGTAAGGAACCTGCCTGCCAATGCAGGAGACATAAGAGACACAGGTTTGGTCCCTGGGTTGGGAAGATCCCCTGCAGGAGAGCATGGCCACCCACTCCAGTATTCTTGCCTGGAGAATTCCATGGACAGAGGAGCCTGGCTACAGTCCATAGGGTCACAAAGAGTCAGACATGGCTGAAGCAACTTTGCACACGCACATGCATTCAGCTACTATGTCTGAAAAAAGTGTAATGAAACTGGTTCCACAAGGCTGAAAACTAGAAAACTTGATTCACCTACTGCTTCAGGAACTACCTTCATCTGCCAGCCTACAGACTCTCCAGCATCCCCTATTCACAGAATTTAATATAGAGCCACCTGGAAAAACAGAAATGTGATTTAGAGTCCCACACATAAGGGCTTCCCTGGTGGCTCAGATGGTAAAGAATCTGCCTGCAGTGCAGAAGACCCAGGTTCAATCCCTGGGTCAGAAGATCTCCTGGAAAAGGGAATGGCAACCCACTTCAGTATTCTTGCCTAGAGAATTCCACGGACAGAGGAGCCTGGCAGGCTGCAGTCCATGGGGTCATAGAGTCATACATGGCTGAGGGACTAACACATACACACAAAGCAGAGTACAGAAGGGTAGGACTGGAGCACTGAGAATTAGTTCCTCAATCTCCTTTTGACTACTCAGCTACTTTGACTCTTCTACATATATTTGAATTTAGTTTCCATATAAAACAACAAAAAACCTCTCTTAGTTTCCAACTAGTAAGATGCAGCTATCCTTCATACAAGTGAAAGTTGTCTTCACTTTCTCCCCAGAATAAGAAGCAGCGAAGTTCCAACAGTCTATCTCTGGGAGACAGTCATACTATCTCTGGGTCATGTTAATTATTTCCCAAATTTAGTTACAGCCCCATTTGAACATTGTTATTTAGAGACTAAGCTGTAAAGTTAGCCTATAATAAAATTTGTATTTTAATTTAAAAGGGGGAAAACAGAAGAACATACATACATAGCTAAATAGGTAGACTCATACACACTGTTTTCTGGCCCTATTTTTTGCTATTAAAAAATCAACTATAAATCTTCAATTCTTTTTGATAGTTAATCTCTTTTTCTCGTGTAACTCTTAAGAGTATCTCTATCTTTGAAGTTCTCATTATCATGTGGCCAAGTGTAGACTTCTTTAATTTTTCCTGCTTGGAACTTCTGATTCCTGAAACTGAACATTTATGCCTTTCATCAAGTCTGAAAACCCTCAGTCCTTATGTTTCAGTATTACCTCATCCCTCTTTTCTCCTTTTTCACTTTTGGAAAGTCCTATTATATAGGGGAGATCAGTCCTGGGATTTCTTTGGAAGGAATGATGCTAAAGCTGAAACTCCAGTACTTTGGCCACCTCATGCAAAGAGTTGACTCATTGGAAAAGATTCTGATGCTGGGAGGGATTGGGGGCAGAAGGAGAAGGGGACGACAGAGGATGAGATGGCTGGATGGCATCACAGACTCGATAGATGTGAATCTGAGTGAACTCTGGGAGTTGGTGATGGACAGGGAGGCCTGGCGTGCTGCGATTCATGGGGTCGCAAAGAGTCAGACACGACTGAGCAACTGAACTGAACTGAACTGAACTGATTATATATGTTAAGTCACTTCAGTCGCGTCTGACTCTGTATGACCCCACAGATGGGAGTCCATCAGGCTCCGCCGTCCCTGGGATTCTCCAGGCAAGAACACTGGAGTGGGTTGCCATTTCCTTCTCCAATGCATGAAAGTGAAAAGTGAAAGTGAAGCCACTCAGTCGTGTCTGACTAGTAGTGACCCCATGGACTACAGCCTACCAAGCTCCTCCATCCATGAGATTCTCCAGGCAAGAGTACTGGAGTGGCTTGCCATTGCCTTCTCTGACCTTCTTATTTGGTTTTTCATATCTTTTTTTCAACTTGCAATGCATTAATAATTGTATAAATATAACTTTATTCAAGGTGGAAATTTTTATAAGTCAATTTTTGTTATTATTAAAACTAATTCTATAATTTAGGCAACAGAAGAAAAGAAAGATGAAGAAGAGGAAGGCCTAGAGGAGGGGACAGAGAAGGAAGAAGAGAAAAGATAAAATAACACCACTGTTATGTGATTGAATTGTTTACATTAGCCGTCAAACAGTATCTAAGTTACTGAGATTATACAATTCCTATTTTACTTTTTATGCGTATTATTGTCTTATCATTGTAAGAGTTTCTCTTTACTTAGGTTGAAAGAAAAATGTCTGACTCCCCTCCTTGATTCTGAAGAGCTGAACAAGCCTTCATTGTACCTTACTCCTTCCCCTGCAACTGATAAGGATGTTTAATATGTACACGTTTCCTTTTCTAAAGGAGAGAAGATTCGCACTGAGGACCTGAAAAATGTTCTTAAAAACATGGGAATAGAGATCACAAAAAAGGAACACAAGAAGCTTATAAAAACTCTGCCCGTTTCTGGTAAGCATTTAAGTGTGTTCTATATCATTGAAGTCTAAAAATGTATTCCTTCAACAAACATTTACTGAAGCTCTGTTTTGTACATAGCACTGTACTAAACTCTACTGGGCAGGTACCTTGACTGTGGGGAGCACGTTTCCTGAAGTTCCTGCCCTCCTAAACAGAACTTCAGGGAAGGCTAGTTGTAGGGTTTCATATAAGAAATTCTAACATTTGAAACATTTTATGTCCATTAAAAATATTGTTTAAAGATTTGATCTTAGCATTTTTTTGCAATCCTGTTCTTTTCACTTAGATTTTGGTTTAGGAAACTGGGACCTCTTTAGACAGAAGGCCCATATAGGACACACATGTTCTTTCATCTCTTTGGGGGAAATCTAAAGTCTAAGCTGTAAGAGGAGAAAAGGGAAGGAGGATAGGAAAATGAAGAAAGAAAAATAAAGCCAAATTAGAGAGGAGAAATGGTAAAGAAAAAGCTAGGTGTGATTCAGCCAAGTAGGATGCCACTAGCCATAGTCTTCTATTCTGTCCATTGGATAGATTCACTGCACTGAATTTTCTGAGTACTTTTTATTTCATTGAGAATAAACTTTGATAAATTTAAGTTTTCCCTTTCTGAAAGTAAATACTGATTCTTATGAATCATCAAAAACTCAATCATGCTTTTTGTTGTTGGTGTTGTTTGTTTGTTTACAGCTGATAAAAAGGTGTTTAAGAAAGAATTACTGAGGGGTGTGAAGTCTTTCAAAGGTGAGTGGAAAAAAAGACGTGTGTCCATGTATGGCGATGCCCAGTCATCGCCATATCATTGAAAAATTATTTGTAAACATCATTTTTAAGACTATATCATCATGTTGTATTTACACATACACAATTTACTTGATTATTCTTTTCTCTTTTTTAAATTTATTTATTTTTTTATTGAAGGGTAATTGCTTTACAGAATTTTTTTGTTTTCTGTCAAACCTGAACATGAATCAGCCATAGGTATACATATATCCCCTCCCTCCTGAGCCCCCCTCCCATCTCCCTCCCCATCCCACCCCTCCAGGTTGACACAGAACCCCTGTTTGAGTTTCCTGAGCCATACAGCAAATTCCCATTGGAATTTTACACATGGTGATGTAAGTTCCCATGTTACTCTCTATATACATCTCACCCTCTCCTCCCGTCTCCCCATGTCCATAAGTCTATTCTCTGTGTCTGTTTCTCCATTGCTGCCCTGTACATAAATTCTTCAGTACCATTTTTCTATATTCCGTATATATGCATTAAAATATGATGTTTCTCTTTCTCTTTCTCTTACTTCACTCTGTATGATAGGTTCTAGGTTCATCCACCTCATCAGAACTGAATCAAAGGTGTTCCTTTTTATGGCTGAGTAATATTCCATTGTGTATATGTACTGCAACTTCTTTATCCATTCATCTGTTGATGGACATCTAGGTTGCTTCCATGTTCTAGCTATTGTAATTAATGCTGCAATGAACAATGGGATACATGTCTTTTTCAATTTTGGTTTCCTCAGGGTATATGCCTAGGAGTGGGATTGCCAGGTTATATGGTGGTTTTATTCCTAGTTCTTTAAGGAATCTCCATACCGTCTACCATAGTGGCTGAATCAATTTACATTCCCACCAATAGTGCAAGAGCAATCCCTTTTCTTGACACCCTTTCCAGCATTTATTGTTTGTATACTTTTTGATGATAGCCATTCTGACCAGTGTAAGGTGATATCTCATTGTAGTTTTAATTTGCATTTCTCTAATAAGAGCAATGTTGAGCATCTTTTCATGTGTTTGTTAGCCATCTGTATGTCTTCCTTGGAGAAATGTCTGTTTAGGTCTTTTTCCCACTTTTTGATTGGGTTGTTTGTTTTTCTGGTATTGAGTTGTATGAGCTGCTTATATATTTTGGAAATTAATCCTTTGTCATTTGTTTCATTTGCTATTATTTTATCCCATTCTGAGGGTTGTCTTTTTACCTAGCTTATAGTTTCCTTTGCTGTGCAAAAGCTTTTAAGTTTAAACAGGTCCAACTTGTTTACTTTTGTTTTTATTTCCATTAATCTAGGAGGTGCGTCATAGAGGATCTTGCTTTGATTTATGTCATTGAGTGTTCTGCCTATGTTTTCCTCTAAGAGTTTTATAGTTTCTGGTCTTACATTTAGGTCTTTAATCCATTTTGATTTTATCTTTGTGTGTGATGTTAAAAAGTGTTCTAATTTCATTCTTTTACATGTAGCTGTCCAGTTTTCCCGGCACCATTTATTGAAGAGGCTGTCTTTTCCTCATTGCATATTCTTGCCTCCTTTGTCAAAAATAAGGTACCCTTAGGTGTGTGGGTTTATTTCTGGGCCTTCTACCTTGTTCCATTGGTATATTTCTGTTTTTGTGCCAGTACCATACTGTCTTGATGACTGTAGCTTTGTAATATACTCTGAAGTCAGGAAGTTTGATTTCTCCAGCTCCATTCTTCTTTCTCAGGACTGCTTTGGCTATTCAGGGTCTTTTGTGTTTCCATATGAATTGTGAAATTTTTTGTTCTAGTTCTGTGAAAAATGTCATTGGTAATTTGATAGAGATCACATTGAATCTGTAGATTGTGTTTGGTAATATAGTCATTTTTACAATATTGACTCTTCTTACCCAGGAACATGGAATATCTCTCCATCTGTTTATGTTGTCTTTGATTTCTTTCATTAGTGTCTTATAATTTTCTGTGTACAGTTCTTTTGTCTCCTTAGTAAGTTTATTTCTAGATACTTAATTCTTTTTATTGCAATGGTGAATGGGATTGATTCCTTAATTTCTCTTTCTAATTTTTCATTGTTAGTATATAGAAATGCAAGTGATTTCTGTGTATTGATTTTGTATCCTGCAACTTTGCTAAATTCACTGATTAGCTCTAGTAATTTTCTGATACTATCTTTAGGGTTTTCTACGTACAGTATCATGTCATCTACAAATGATGAGAGCTTTACTTCTTTTCCAATCTGGATTCCTTTTATTTCTTTTTCTTCTCTGATTGCTATAGCTAGGACTTCAGAACTATGTTGAATAATAGTGGTGAAAGTGGGCACACCTGTCTTGTTCCTGATCTTAGGGGGAATGTTTTCAGTTTTTAACCATTGAGAATAATGTTTGTTCTAGGTTTATCATATATGGCCTTTACTATGTTGAGGTAGGTTCCTTCTATGCCCATTGTTTGAAGAGTTTTGATCATTAATGGGTGCTGAATTTTGTCAAAGTTTTTTTCTGCATCTATTGAGATGATCATATGGTTTTTATCTTTCAGTTTGTTAATATGATGTATCACATTGATTGATTTGCGTATATTGAAGAATCCTTGCATCCCTGGAATAAACCCAACTTGATCATGGTGTGTGAGCTTTTTGATATACTGCTGAATTCTGTTTGTTAAAATTTTGTTGAGGATTTTTGCATCTATGTTCATCAATGATAGTGGCCTATAGTTTTCTTTTTTTGTGTTGTCTTTGTCTGGTTTTGGTATCAGGGTGATGGTGGCCGCATAGAATGACTTTGGAAGTGTTCCTTCCTCTGCAATTTTTTGAAAGAGTTTTAGAAGGATAGGCATTAGCTCTTCTCTAAATGTTTGATAGAATTCTCATGTGAAGCCATCTGGTCCTGGGCTTTTGTTTTTTGGGAGATTTTTTGATCCCAGCTTCAATTTCAGTGCTTGTAATTGGGTTGTTCATAATTTCTATTTCTTCCTGGTTCAGTCTTGGAAGATTGAACTTTTCTAAGAATCTGTCCATTTCTTCCAGGTTATCCATTTTATTGCCATATAGTTGTTCATAATAGTCTCTTATAATCCTTTGTATTTCTGCATTGTCTGTTGTAACTTCTCCTTTCTCATTTCTAATTTTGTTGATTTGATTCTTCTCTCTTTTTTTCTTGATGAGTCTAAAGGCTTGTCAATTTTATCTTCTTGAAGAACCAGCTTTTAGTTTTATTCATCTTTACTATTGTTTCTTTCATTTCTTTTTCATTTATTTCTGCTTGGATCTTTATGATTTCTTTCCTTCTACTACTTTTGGAGGTTTTTTGTTCTTCTTTTTCCAGTTGTTTTAGGTGAAGTTAGGTTGTCTATTAGATGTTTTTCTTGTTTCTTGAGGTAGGATTGTACTGCTGTAAACTTCCCTCTTAGAACTGCTTTTGCTGCATCCTGAAGGTTTTGAGTTGTGTTTTCATTGTCATTTGTTTCTAGAATTTTTTTTTCCTTTTGATTTCTTTAGTAACCTGTTGGCTATTTAGAAATGTGTTGTTTAATCTCCATGTGTTTCTGTTTCTTATAGTTTTTTTCTTGTAATTGATATCTAGTCTCATAGTGCTGTGGTCAGAAAAGATGTTTGATATGATTTGAGTTTTCTTAAACTTACTGAGGTTTGATTTGTGACCCAAGATGTGGTCTATCCTGGACAATGTTTCATGTGCACTTTGGAAGAGGGTGTATTCTTCTGCATTTGGATGGGATGTCCTGAAGATAAAAATGAGATCCATCTCATCTAATGTATCATTTAAGACTTGTGTTTCCTTATTAATTTTCTGTTTTGATGATCTGTCCATTGATGTGAGTGGGGTGTTAAAGCCTCCTACTATTATTGTGTTACTGTCAATTCCTCCTTTTATGTCTGTTAGTGTTTGTCCTATGTATTGAGGTGCTCCTATGTTGGGTGCATAAGTCTTTACAGTTGCTATGTCTTCCTCATGGATTGATCCCTTGATCATTATGAAGTGTCTTCCCTTATGTCTTGTAATCTTCTTTACTTTAAGGTCTATTTTTTCTGATATGAGGATTGCTACTCCAGCTTTCTTTTGCTTCCCATTTGCATGGAATAAGTTTTTCCATCCTCTCATATTCAGTCTATATGTGTCTTTAGGTCTGAAGTGGGTTTTCTGTAGACAGCATAGATATGGGTCTTGTTTCTGTATCCATTCAGCCAGCCTGTGTCTTTTGGTTGGAGCATTTAATCCATTTACATTTAGAGTAATTATGGATATATATATATGTTCCTATTGCCATTTTCTTAATTGTTTGTGGTTGATTTTGTAGATCTTTTTTCTTTTCTTGTATTTCTTGACTATGTAAGTCCCTTTAACATTTGCTGGAAAGCTGGTTTGATTTTTCTTTTCTTATTGAACATTTAGGTAGTCTGTAATGCTTTACTGTTATGCATATGTGATCTTTATACATAAATATTTATTCAACTTTAAAATCATTTTTAGATAGAGTTTTCCAACTAGAATTACTAGGTCAAAGGATCTTAACTCTTTGGTGTATATAAATGAATAAGAGCACCCATTACTGTTATGTGTTAGCCACTATATACTGTTTCACATTTTTTGAGCCTTGCTAATTTCACAGATGAAAAATGAAGTATTTTTTTTAATTGGTGAAGTTGAAAATGGTTTATATCATTATATCTTTCAGTCTTTTAATTATTTGTCTGGCATCTTGTCCATTATCCTATGGTATCTTTGCATTTTTCCTATTAATTTCAATGACTTCTTTATAAGGATATTAGCACATTGTCATGTCTATAGAAAATATTTTTCCATTTGGTTGTTTGCATCTTTACTTTATTATGCTGTATTTTTTAACAACAGTTTTATTAAAATATAATTTATACACCTTGTAATCTAGCCATTTAAAATGTACAATTCAATGCTTTTTAGTATAGTAACAGAGTTGTGCAACCATCACTACAATTAATTTCGAACATTGTCATCACCAAAAAGAAACTGCACTAATTAGCAGTCACTCCCCATTCCCTATAACTCTCGCAGACCTAGGCAGCCACCAAATTACTTTCTGTCCACTATGTTGTACTTCAGTACACAGACATTTTTCATTTTTACGTGCTTGTGTCAGTCATTCCTTCTGTGATTTCTTCTTGTCATTTTGTATTTAGAAAGCCTGCCTCATTAACTAGTTTTTCTGTGGTATAAATTACATTAAGAAGCTAATTTATTGTTACTGTAGGAAGTTTCAGATCTTACTTTTTGACCAGAATGACATGATTTGGTTGTTGTCATTGTCTAATTTACCAGAGTTGCCAAACTCTTTCTTTACATTTTTCTCCCCAATATAAACTTCTCCCAGTTAGTTTTGGGATCATATTTTGTTTCTTATTCCACACAACTTGGTGTAAAGCTCTTTTGTGCTTTTATTTCTAGGTAAGTGTTAACAGTCTGAATTATTCATTTCGTGATATTCTTATCTATTTTCTCTTGTTTTTATTAAGGAGGCAAGGTTACGGTCAGTGACCTAAGTAATGTTCTACAAAACACTGGATTCAAACTTGAAGCAAAGGAAATCCAGGACTTGCAGACCCACCTGCCAATTACTGGTGAGCCTTTAGGATGCCTTTATCTTGTAGGTGATGACTCAGCTCACTCTGAAAGCAGTGAGGAAAGACATGTTCAGAAGAGAAAACTGAAAGCAGAGATACAATGTAGAGGCTGTTGCTGAAGTTCAGAGGACAGAGCCTTATAAAAATCCAGATAATAAGGGTCTTATTTAGGGAGCCACACTGGTAATATATTGGGAAGACTGATCTGATGTGGTAGGTGAAAGGGAGGTAGAGAATAAAAGTGTGAATCAGAGGACTGTGGATCATGGGATTGCCTCAGAACAAAAAACGGGGTGGGGGGAAAGAGAACAGAGAGAAAAATCCTTTTTAGGACATAATTGAAGTAATTACAGGAAAGTTAGATACAAGGTATAAGCCAATTGAGTAAGATAAGGAAGAAAGATAAAGGAAAGATAAAAAAGAATTAGGAAAAGATATAAAGATACATACATAAGAATATAGACTGACCTTTTTTTTAAAAATAGCATAACTGGGATGGAATCAGGGCTAAGATAAAAGGACTCAGACTGAAGAAAAGGAGGGGAGTAGTCTCTTCTTTCTTCACTGGAGAATCTTGCCTGGCATGGGGGCTGGTTTCAAGTTTCCTTTGTAATAGCATGGAACCCCAACGACTAGAAAGAAGATCTTTTCTAGAGCAGGACTTCATTGTTCAAGGATGAAAGTCATGAGTTTTAAACACATTTCTTTGTACCAACAATATGCCAGCATTGTGTTGTATTGCTTTATTTAACTTGGCAACTGTTTATACTATTTCTGTGCAATGTATTTATTATTAATAGATACATTAACACCTTCGGTTCAGTTCAGTTCAGTTCAGTCGCTCAGTCATGTCCGACTCTTTGCAACCCCATGAATCGCAGCACGCCAGGCTTCCCTGTCCATCACCAACTCCCAGAGTTCACTCAGACTCACGTCCATAGAGTCTAATGCCATCCAGCCATCTCATCCTCTGTCGTCCTCTTCTCCTCCTGCCCCCAATCCCTCCCAGCATCAGAGTCTTTTCCAATGAGTCAACTCTTCGCATGAGGTGGCCAAAGTACTGGAGTTTCAGCTTTAGCATCATTCCTTCCAAAGAAATCCCAGGGCTGATCTCCTTCAGAATGGACTGGTTGGATCTCCTTGCAGTCCAAGGGACTCTCAAGAGTCTTCTCCAACACCACAGTTTAAAAGCATCAATTCTTCGGCACTCAGCTTTCTTCACAGTCCAACTCTCACATCCATACATGACCACTGGAAAAACCATAGCCTTGACTAGACGGACCTTTGTTGGCAAAGTAATGTCTCTGCTTTTCAATATGCTACCTAGATTGGTCATAACTTTCCTTCCAAGGAGCAAGCGTCTTTTAATTTCATGGCTGCAGTCACCATCTGCAGTGATTTTGGAGCCCCCAAAAATAAAGTCTGACACTGTTTCCACTGTTTCCCCATCTATTTCCCATGAAGTGATGGGACCGGATGCCATGATCTTCATTTTCTGAATGTTGAGCTTTAAGCCAACTTTTTCACTCTCCTCTTTCACTTTTATCAAGAGGCTCTTTAGTTCCTCTTCACTTTCTGCCATAAGGGTAGTGTCATCTGCATATCTGAGGTTATTGATATTTCTCCCAGCAATCTTGATTCCAGCTTGTGCTTCATCCAGCCCAGCGTTTCTCATGATGTACTCTGCACATGAGTTAAATAAGCAGGGTGACAATATACAGCCTTGACATACTCCTTTGCCTATTTGGAACCAGTCTGTTGTTCCATGTCCAGTTCTAACTGTTGCTTCCTGACCTGCCTACAGGTTTCTCAAGAGGCAGGTCAGGTGATCTGGTATTCCCATCTCTTTCAGAATTTTCCACAGTTTATTGCGATCCACACAGTCAAGGCTTTGGCATAGTCAATAAAGCAGAAATAGATGTTTTTCTGGAACTCTATTGCTTTTTCAGTGATCCAGAAGATGTTGGCAATTTGGTCTCTGGTTCCTCTGCCTTTTCTAAAACCAGCTTGAACATCTGGAAGTTCATAGTTCACAGACTGCTGAAGCCTGGCTTGGAGAATTTTGAGCATTACTTTACTAGTGTGTGAGATGAATGCAATTGTACAGTAGTTTGAGCATTCTTTGGCATTGCGTTTCTTTGGGATTAGAATGAAAACTGACCTTTTCCAGTCCTGTGGCCACTGCTGAGTTTTCCAAATTTGCTGGCATATTGAGTGCAGCACTTTCACAAGCATCATCTTTCAGGATTTGAAATAGCTCCACTGGAAATCCATTACCTCCACTAGCTTTGTTGGTAATGATGGTTCCTAAGGCCCACTTGACTTCACATTCCAGGATGTCTGGCTCTAGGTGAGTGATCACACCATCGTGATTATCTGGGTCGTGAAGATCTTTTTTGTTTAGTATATTTTGTTTAGCTTTTTTTGTTGTTGTTGAAGGATTTTAGTTTAATGTAATTCTATTTGAATATTTTTGCTTTTATTTCCCTTGCCTAAGGAGACACATCCAAAAAATACATATATATTTCTAAGTCCAATGTTTAAGAGCTTACTGCCTATGTTTTTTTCTAGGAGTTTTATCATTTCAGGGCTTACATTTAAGTCTTTAATCCATTTTGAGTTTATCTTGGTATGTGGTTTAAGAAAATGGTTCAGATTTCCCAAACTACTTATTGAAGAGACTTGTGTATTTAATTTTTCAATTATCTTTGTTAAAGATACCTTATTATCTTTGTTATTGTTGTTGTTTAGTCTCTAAGTGCTGTCCAATGATTTTGTGACACCATGGACTGTAGCCCACCAGGTTGCTCTGTCCATGGGATTTCCCATGTAGGAATACTGGAGTGGGTTGCCGTTGCCATCTCCAGGGGATCTTCCAACCCAGGAATCAAACCTGTGTCTCCTGAATTGGCAGGTGGATTCTTTACCACTGAGCCACTTGGTACAAATACCTGAATCTAAATTCTGAATTTTTTACAGAAGATCAAAAGGTTGGCTTGGATGTGTTGATGGATGCAGCAAATACTTTTACAGGTGAGTAAGAATTTGTATCAGATGTTATAAAATGGAGATCTTGATGTTTTATGGAGAATTACTTACTTACAGCAGTAGTTTACTCTGTCCAGTCATTAGTAAGTTCACTCTGCTCTTTTATCTATTTATTGATAATTTTGACTTATTGACAATAGTTTAGGTTATTAGAGATTTAGAGAAACTGTGGCCCCTTCCATAAGGAATATTAACTTGTCCAGTGTTTTGGCCAGTAATGTGCTCTCATTTCTCTAGTGTTTAAAAAAATCAAAATATAGGTGAACACAATGAATCTTAATGTGAAGTTTTTGCATCAGGAAATGTGATCTCTTTAAACAGTCAGTTCCATAATTCAGGTTAAGAAGCAGTAACAGAGATATTACTTGCCTGTAGACTCTACTTACCATTACGAGTCATTGAGCCTCTGTGTTACTCTATGCCACACTGACACATACACAGGATAGAAATGTTATCTATCTTCTTATTTGAATTTAAAAAGCTTTTCAAGTAATGGATTTCACAATAACTCTGTGTAAGTGAAGTCAGCTCATGTATTTAAACTTCATCCTGCAGTTAAAAGTAAGGTTGTACTGGATTATTTTTTTATAATTTAGAATAATTAGACTTCTTAATATTATCACCTGAAACAATTCCCATCTATTCAAAGGAGACAAGGTGGAAGCCAGTGACTTTAAAACTGTGCTGGGAAACATGGGACTCGAGCTCACTGAAAAAGAACAGTTTCTGCTGTCAAAAACTCTGCCAATCTCTAGTGAGTTGTTAACATCCCATCCTGGTGCTCAGGGAAATGTGATATTGTGGGCTTTAGAGTGAGAATTGTCCAGTGTCCTGAGAAACCCCCTAAGAAAAATGCAGATGAGACAGAAGAAACTTTGTTACTGTCACTTGTGTTTTCATTTGGAAGTGAGAGACTTCTCTCTTTTTTATTCATCCAGTGATTAAATTTTTTTTATTTTAATAGCTACACAGCTAAATCGTTAGGTAGTCCTCTGAAAATGCACCCCACATCCTAAGTTCCTCCCCCAGTAGCTCTCCCACAGTCCAGCAACTAAATTGTAAACATATAAGAGCCAGGAACATTTTGGACCATGTGCTTATATTGTCAGTACCCATTCTGATTGGTCAGTGTCCCAGTGAGTTAGTTCCTCAAAAGTTTCACCTCCTGGGCACCTGTGTAGACTCACCCACAGAGACCCTAGAGGCCAGCCTGTGCTTCAACTGTACCTCCTGCCTAATTCCAGAGACCTCAACATATAGACATTCTTCCCCTGCCCCATAGTTCCCATCCTTCATTGTTCCCCAGGCAAGAGAGAGCCTCAGTTCAGTTCAGTCACTCAGTCATGTCTGACTCTTTGTGACCCCATGGACTGCAGCATGCCAGTCCTCCCTGTCCATCACCAACTCCCAGAGCTTACTCAAACTTATATCCATCGAGTCGGTGATGCCATCCAACCATCATCCTCTGTCATCCCCTTCTCCTCCTGACTTCAATCTTTACCAGCTTCAGGGTTTTTTCTGAGTCAGTTCTTCACATCAGGTGGCCAAAGTACTGAAGCTTCAGCTTCAGCATCAGTCCTTCCAATGAATATTTAGGACTGATTTCCTTTAGGATGGAATGGTTGGATCTCCTTGCAGTCCAAGGGACTCTCAAGAATCTTCTCCAACACCACAGTTCAAAAGCATCAATTCTTAGGCGCTCAGCTTTCTTTATGTTCCAATGTTCACATTCATACATGACCACTGGAAAAAAACATACCTTTGTCTAGAAGGACATTTGTTGGCAAAGTAATGTCTCTGCTTTTTTTTTTTTTAATTTTATTTTATTTTTAAACCTGAAACACTGTATTAGTTTTGCCAAACATCAAAACGAATCTGCCACAGGTATACATGTGCTCCCCATCCTGAACCCTCCTCCCTCCTCCTTCCCCACACCATCCCTCTGGGTTGTCCCAGTGCACCAGCCCCAAGCATCCAGTATCGTGCATTGAACCTGGACTGGCAACTCGTTTCATACATGATATTACATGCTATCTAGGTTTGTCATAGCTTGTCTTCCAAGAAGCAAGCGTCTTTTAATTTCATGGCTACAATCACCATCTGCAATGATTTGGAGCCCAAGAAAATAAAGTCTGTCCCTGTGAGAGAGCCTACACATCACTAAGGAAGTTAGTGACCCTAGTGGCAGAATTGGCACCCTGGGCAGCAAATGCTCAATGCCTCCTGTGAATCCTCCCCACATACACCTGAGGCCATGACTACTCACTGTGTCTAGCATCCCCCCGCCCAACTGCTCTCACGGGGCCAGTTGTGAGAAATGCAACATTCTTAGGATATTGGCCCCAAGAAAGCAGGATAGAGATTCAGGAAGAAGCAGATGGACTGTAATGGAGATGACTACCTACATATGCCAGGTGCTGAGGGTTCTGTCCACTCTGCAGACACTCCTGCCACAGAATGGAGGCCTCTCCCCAGAGGCAGATAACACCTGTAGGGATGAGTTAGGCTGGTAGGTGTCCCTTGTTCTCTGTCTCTGTTGAATTCACCTCCATTTATGAAAAGATTTTGTTTAGAGAACAATTTTTTTTTCATTTCTGTATTATGTTACTGCATGGGTTGTTACCTGTCTTTAATGTCATCCCTTTTTAGGATCTATCATTAGATCTAAATATATACTTGTAGGAATACATCCTGGGCCTAGAGCATAGGCAAGGAAAAAAGAAAAAGGCAGAGGAGTCAAAGTGCCATTAAAGAAGAGAAGAATGAGAAGAATCTTGTGTGTGAGTGTGTGTGTGTGTGTGTGTGTGTGTGTGTGTGTGTAGCCTGCATCAACTACTGCTGTGTGTTCCACATAAAGGATAGATTGAGAACAATCCTTATCTTTTGTTATAATTTGAAAGTGAAATAGAATAATTTTCTAGGTGAATTGTGTAAAATGTCTTATAAAATGACAAGAGTTTGTCCTTTTTCTTTTGACTTGAATTTTACCATATCTTTCAGGAGATGGAAAGGTATATAAGAAAAGATTACTGAATAGTGTGAAACCTCTCAAAGGTAAGAATCATGAGAATAGCATCTAAAATTTATTGTGTTTTGCATCTGCTTTTTAAAATGTATGATTAGAATTTTGCTCTTTCAATGTTCCACTGATGTACTGATGCTGAATTTAGGCCTGGTAACCTACTATTCTTCTTTGGGTATAAGTACATTTGAAGAACTCATTGTTAGTAACATGTAGCAAGTTTGAAATTTTTATTTCATTAGGTTGGTTATCTTTATCACAGTTCATATGTTTATCTAATTCTTCTTTTTCACCCATGATTACTTCAATTAAAAGCTACAGCACAGTGTTAAGAGAGCATTTTCTCTTCTTGACTCCAATTCTAACTCTCTGGGTTCACTTAAATGGCCAGTGTTTCACCCTCCACTTAGGATGAAACTCAAAGATAGAATCCACTTAAAGACATAATCTTCCACTTCTTGGACTTGCTTATATTTCTTAAGTACACCCTCTTCTTTCCTAAGGGAAAAAAATCAGTGTCAATAAACTGGACACTCTAATGAAGGACATGGGAATTCAGCCTGAGAAAGAGGACTATGAAGATTTTCTGACCCATCTGCCAGTTGATGGTAAGTGTTTCAGATACCACTGTACCTAGAGGGAACCTTAGGGTTTCTACATAAGAGCTTCTGAAAGTAAACCTCTTTTTTAATCTCTTTTGAAAACTTATGAAATATTTCAAACATATATAAAAATGGAGACCAATATAACAAATACAGGCTAAAGTTAACAGATGTTATCATTTTGCATGCACCTTCCTTCCCTCATTCTCTCCCTCCCATGTATACCTTTTCTTAAGTAAGATAAAGTTTCATTAAGGACCCAATAAGACCAATTAACCTTGATAAAAGTGTCAAAAAAGCAAAGCTAGGATAATTCATTAGGAAGAAATTGCTAAGGGATGAGCCCCAGTCCAAGATTCCCTTATTAGGGTCTAACAAATCCAGTGGCCTTGAATTAAAAAAAAAAAAAAAAAGCTAATAAAAAGCAAGTTTCTGTAAGAAAGCTAGATAGCACATCTTTCAGCAGAGCCAGTACATGCCGATCAAAGTGAACAAATTGCTCTTCTTCCTTCAGTGTTCTGTTCTCAGCTAGGGCTTGGCAGGTATAGCTAAGGTAGGCTGCGGCCACCAGTAAACATATTCTATGTTACCCTTACCTATATCTGGCCTTAACATAGGAAACAGTTTTAGCCTAGCTTCTGGCCTTAACAGAGGAAACAGTTTTAGCCTATTTTTTAGTTTAAAACTTCACTCTCCTGGGTTTAACAATGCTGGTAATCATGGTCCCTATATATTAGCTAGGAGTCCTCAAAATGATTCCTACCAGAAAAGATATTATTACCAATAAATTATTTTTAGGATCCTTCATTCAATAACACAGTCAAAATTTTTTTCTAATTCAAAAGTGTGGCTATTTTTGCACCACTGAAATTCATTTGTCTAGCTAGCACGAACTATATGCAAAACCCTGAATGATAGACAAATTATGCCTGGTAGTATAAAGGAAATTAAGGCATGGTCCCTGCTGTCATATAGTTTACAGTCCTGAAGGTTGGTGGTGGGGAACATAAGCAAAATTTAGAGAGTGGGAAGATAGCATACTGTTAAGCTTTAAGAGTCAGATGCTTATGTAAATAAATGACTTCAGGGTTTCAGATTCTATCTTGACCATAGAAATATGTTCCAGTTATTGGGTTTGAAAAAAGGGAGAGGCCTCTTTTAATAGTATAGATTTAGATTTATACTATTTATATAAATAGATTTAATAGTAATCCCTCTATTAGAAGGGATTGCTATTAAACTTGCTTCTTTACATTAAGGATTATTTGATACTATACAGAAAGTGATATTAATTAAATGAATGCTCATGCTAACATTTTGATCTTTCCTGTTTCTTGTGTATTTTGAGTTAAAAGAGTTACTAAAGAAAATCATGAAAAATAGATGAATTCCAATACTTTACAACTTAATTGTTTACAACTTACAACTTAAATGTCTTATAACATTTTTCTCTAAGTTTTGAATTGTGCCTGAATTGTCTTTTCTGACAGAGAATCAAATGGTTGATTTGGATGTGGCAATGGATGATGCAAAAGCTTTCATTGGTGAGTAAGCAGTTAGGGGGAAAGGGAATTCATTATTAAATAAGACCTCAATGCTTTATTTTTTCAAAAACGATGTTTTTAAACAGTCATTTTTTCTTTAGGCTATTATTGACATGCTAAATTGACAAAAGACCCTGATGCTGGGAAAGACTGAAGGCAGGAAGAGAAGAGGACAACAGAGGACAAGATGGTTGGATGGCATCACCGACTCGATGGACATGAGTTCGAGCAGGCTCCAGGAGTTGGTGATGGACAGGGAAGCCTGGCATGCTGAGTCCATGGGGTCACAAAGAGTTGGACATGACTGAGCGACTGAGCTGAAATTGACTCCCTACAAATTTAATGTTAAATGTTTCTTTTATAATCTGATGTGGGATTTTCCCACATAGAGCTATATTATGTGATGTTTTTATCAATAATGTTTTCCACTTCACCATTGTTTAAACAACCAAAAACCCAGGTCTCCTGCATTGCAGGCAGATTCTTTACCAGCTGAGCCACCCAGGAAGCCCAAAATATAGGTCCACACTGTCCAATCTCAAGGTAAATTTTTGTAGGGTAGCTAGGAAATTCAGTTACTGTGTCTAAAGACACAATAGTTCAGGAAATTTAATGGCTGTTGACTTATATCTGGAATTATAAAAACTTTTCTTTTGCTTGATTTAAAAGTATGAATTCTATTTCTGACTCAATCCACCCACCCACATGTCCTTTGAATCTACATAGTTTAACAAATTTCATAGTCAATTTGCTTGTCTAATTAAAGATGATGCCACATAGGTAATCTGCTTCATAGTTTGAAATCTTTAGTCCATTCCTGAAATTGCTGTTGTTGTTCAGTCGCTAAGTTGTGTCTGACTCTTTGCAACCCCATAGACTACAGCATGCCAGGCTCCTCTGTCCTCCACTGTCTCTCACAGTTTGCTCAAATTCATGCTGGTAATGCTATCTGAGGTATCTGAGGTATCTGAGGTGGTTACCTCATCCTCTGCCACCCCCTTTCCTTTTGTTTTCAGTCTTTCCCAGCATCAGAGTCTTTTCCTAAAATGAGTCCTAAAATTGTTACATGTTAACAATTCCCATCTTTCCAAAGGAGAGAAGGTTAATGTCAGCGATCTGAACAATGTGATGAGGAGAATGGGGCTAGCACTCACTACTGAGGAGCAGAAGGAGCTGCTGAAAACTCTGCCAGTTCATGGTGAGGATTTAGCTTAGCCTGGGCTTGTGTGTGAAAACTGGTGAAATTATATATGTGTATTGTCCAATAAAACCTAAATTGTAAAATGCAATCCTCACACAAGAAGAAATCTTGTTCCTAACATTTTAATACAGAAAATTGACATCTTTTGTTGTTCAGTTGCTAAGTCGTGTAACTCCATGGACTGCAACAGACCAGGCTTCCCTGTCCTTCACTGTCTCCCAGAGTTTGCTCAGAGTCAGGTCCATTGAGTCAGTGATGCTATCTTTCACTAATATCCCACCATAAGGGCTAAATTATCCCGTCTCTCTGGGAGCACTGCCTAATCTAAATCATGACCAAGTCAAAAAGGGAAGTCAAAGGAGAAACAGAAGGAAGGGAAAAGGAAGAAACAAAGAAGAAAGACTATTTTTAATTCAACAGATCAGTTCAGTTCAGTTGCTCAGTCGTGACTGACTCTTTGCAACCCCATGAACCACAGTGTGCCAGGCCTCCCTGTCCGTCACCAACTCCTGGAGTTTACTCATACTCATGTCCATTGAGTTGGTGATGCCATCCAACCATCATCCTCTGTCATCCCCTTCTCCTCCTGCCTTCAATCTTTCCCAGCATCAGGGTCTTTTCAAATGAGTCAGCTCTTCACATTAGGTGGCCAAAGTATTGGAGTTTCAGCTTCAACATCAGTCCTTCCAGTGAACACCCAGGACTGATCTCCTTTAGGATGGACTGGTTGGATCTCCTTGCAGTCCAAGGAACTCTCAAGAGTCTTCTCCAACACCACAGTTCAAAACCATCAATTCTTTGGTGCTCAGCTTTCTTTATGGTCCAACTCTCACATCCATACATGACCACTGGAAAAACCATAGCCTTGACTAGATGGACCTTTGTTGACAAAGTTATGTCTCTGCTTTTTAATATGCTATCTAGGTTGGCCCTAACTTTCCTTCCAAGGAGTAAGCATCTTTTAATTTCATGGCTGCAATCACCATCTGCAGTGATTTTGGAGCCAAAGTCAGCCACTGTTTCCACTGTTTCCCCATCTATTTCCCAAGAATAGGTAGATTTATATCAATGAAAGCTTCCTTCAGCTTTGGTTTCATTCTTACTTGAGGATAAAACAGAATAACTTCTAAACAAATGAGAAAGGAGTTTTTTTTTCCTCCTGAAATTATGGATTCTATGTTGTCTCTGTGCTGTCTTTGTTAATATTTCCATCGTTTAACCTATATTCTTAATTGTGTCTTATATTACAGCTGATGGAAAAGTATTTAAGAATAGATTGCTAAAAAGTGTGAAGGCCCTCAAAGGTGAGTGAAAAGTATGATGAAAGAACAAGTAAAAATAAAATCCTTAGTATTTTCTTTTAAATATTCCAAGTTTACTTCCTGCCAATGTATTGATCCATTGTTATGACTCATAACCTATCATTCTTCTTTGTGTGCACTGCCCTTTAAGATACAAGTTAAAGTATATTACTGTAGGAAGTTTCTAACACTGTTTTCTGGATAGAACACATAAGTTGGTGGTTATTTCAATCAAAAATCATTAGACTGACCTGAAAGTAAAAGTGTACGTAGCTTAGTCACGTCTGACTCTTTTGACCCCTTGAACTGTAGCCCACCAGGCTCCTCCAGATTTTCCAGTCAAGAATATTGGAGTGCATAGCCATTCCCTTCTCCATGGGATCTTCCCAACCCAGGGACTAAACCCAGGTCTCCTGCATAGCAGGCATATTCTTTACCATCTGAGTTACCAGGGAAGCCCCAAACTTACCTACTCCTCTCTAAATGACCTCTCATGGAAAATGAAACAGAGTCCCCTGGATAGACATTAAAGAAGATATCCTATTTCCACTTTCTATACTAATTCAATGTAAATAATTATATTTTTAATTAGAAAAAATATTAAACACAAAATTATAAGAAAATTAATTCTACCACTTACAAAAATTGATATAAAGAAGTAAAAGCCAAGTCACAAGGATGTAATGTACAACATGGTGACTGTGGTGAAGAATACCTTATTTTATATTTAAAAGTTGCTAAGAAAGTAGATCTTAAAAGTTCTTACCACAAGGGGGTAAAATATGTAACTATGTGTGGTGAAGGAGGTGAACTAGATTTATTGTGGTGATCATTTTGCAATATATACAAATATTGAATAATTACATTGTATACCTGAAATTAGTATGTTATATGCCAATTATATCTCATATTTTTAAAGTGAAAGTCTCTCACTTCCCACTGATCTAATCCCTCTCCATAAAAATAAACACTGTTTACTGTTTAGCTTTGTCTCAATGGTTACCTTTCTGAATTTTTTCTTACTTTCAAATCTAAATCTTACAGGCAAATCTAAATCTTGGGAGAGATATATGTTAATAGTTTCTCTGTGCCCTTGTGCTTTTCTGTCCAATGAGGTTTCTGATGCATGATCATGATTGGCATTTTTCACTCTTAAGTGTCAATACTCTTGTTTTTATTCCATGCCCTTCTTTCCAAAGCACCAAGGGTCAAAATAAAAAAACTGGAATCTTTTGTGGAAAACATGGGAGTTAAACTCAAAGATGAGGAACTTGAGGAACTAATGACCCAACTGTCAGCTGATGGTGAGTGTCAGACATCTTATGTTCTTCAGAGAAGCACTGAGCCCTTGTATTAGAACTACTGTAAGTAGTCTTTTTAGTACAATAATGAAGTAAGTGTAAATAGAAAGACTTAATCTTGACTCATGAAGAAATATCATCTCCAAAAACACTTTTTAAAAAATACGTTGGGAATGTTGTTTGCAGGACTCAGCCATGCCTGGGAATATCACACACTTAATGAGTTAAAGAAAAATAAAATTTTAAATTTCATTCATAAGGGAACATGGTAATAAAGGAACATTTAAGAAAGTCAAAAGTCAGATGATGAACTAGGAGAAAATGGTAAGGTCCCTAAGGCATAAAAAGCCCTCATACATTGATTAAAACATACTGACAGTAGAAAAATAGGCAAATATTCATAAAAGAGGAAATCTAAAAGTCCAATAACATATGAAAAGACATTTACCTCACCAGTAATCATGAAAATACAAAATAAAGCAAAGCATGGGAATATTTTCAGTTCTCAGGCAAAAATTAATAAGACTGAGAACATTTAGTTCTGGTGAGAATAAGGGGAAAGGGACTTACTGATAAATTTGGGTGAAAGTTGCCATTGCTCTTGGAAAATCATTTGGCAGTACTTTGGGGGGAAAAAACATCCCTTTTCCCTGGTGAATCTAGCCTACACGCTTGATCTGTAATATATGGTATTTCTTTTTGCTGAGGTCTGGTCTGGTCCCTATTCTGGTCAGGGCATAGACTTGGATTACCATGGTATCGAATGGTTTGCCTTGGAAACGAACAGAGATCATTCTGTCCTTTTTGAGATTGCATCCAGGTGCTGCATTTCGGATTCTTTTGTTGACCATGATGGCTAGTCCAATTCTTCTAAGGGATTCCTGCCCACAGTAGTAGATATAATGGTCATCTGAGTGAAATTCACCCATTCTAGTCCATCTTAGTTCACTGATTCCTAGAATGTCGATGTTCACTCTTCTCATCTCCTGTTTGACCACTTCCAATTTGCCTTGATTCATGGGCCTAACATTCCAGGTTCCTATGCAACGTTGCTGTTTACAGCATGGAACCTTGGTTCTATCACCATTAACATCCACAACTGGGTGTTGTTTTTGCTTTGGGTCCATCCCTTCATTCTTTCTGGACTTACTTCTCCACTGATCTCCAGTACCATTTTGGGCACCTACCGACCTGGGGAGTTCATCTTTCAGTGTCCTATCTTTTTGCCTTTTCATACTGTTCATGGGGGTCTCAAGGCAAGAATACTGAAGCGGTTTGCCATTCCCTTCTCCAGTGGACCACATTCTGTCAGACCTCTCCACCATGACCCGTCCATCTTGGGTGGCCCCAGGCGGCATGGCTTAGTTTCACTGAGGTAGACAAGGCTGTGGTCCATGTGATCAGATTGGCTAGTTGTCTGTGATTGTAGTTTCAGTCTGTCTACCCTCTGATCCTCTCTCTCACTGCCTACCATCTTACTTGGGTTTCACTTACCTTGGACGTGGGGTCTCTTTTCACGGCTGCTCCAGTAAAGCGCAGCTGCCACTCCTTATTGTGGATCACAATAAACTGTGGAAAATTCTGAAAGAGAAGGGAATACCACACCACCTGACCTGCCTCTTGAGAAACCTGTATGCAGGTCAGGAAGCAACAGTTAGAACAGGACATGGAACAACAGACTGGTTCCAAATAGGAAATGGAGTACGTCAAGGCTGTATATTGTCACCCTGCTTATTTAACTTCTATGCAGAGTATATCATGAGAAACGCTGGACTGGAAGAAATACAAGCTGGAATCAAGATTGCCGGGAGAAATATCAATAACCTCAGATATGCAGATGACACCACCCTTATGGCAGAAAGTGAAGAACTAAAGAGCCTCTTCATGAAAGTGAAAGAGGAGAGTGAAAAAGTTGGCTTAAAGCTCAACATTCAGAAAACGAAGATCATGGCATCCGGTCCCACCACTTCATGGGAAATAGATGGGGAAACAGTGGAAACAGTGTCGGACTTTTATTTTTTGGGCTCCAAAATCACTGCAGATGGTGATTGCAGCCATGAAATTAAAAGACGCTTACTCCTTGGAAGGAAAGTTATGAGCAACCTAGACAGCATATTAAAAAGCAGAGACATTACTTTGCCAACAAAGGTCTGTCTAGTCAAGGCTATGGTTTTTCCAGTGGTCATGTATGGATGTGAGAGTTGGACTATAAAGAAAGCTGAGCGCCGAAGAATTGATGCTTTTGAACTGTGGTGTTGGAGAAGACTCTTGAGAGTCCCTTGGACTGCAAGGAGATCCAACCAGTCCATCCTAAAGGAGATCAGTCCTGGGTGTTCTTTGGAAGGACTGATGCTGAAGCTGAAACTCCAATACTTTGGCCACCTGATGTGAAGAACTGACTCATTTGAAAAGACCCTGATGCTGGGAAAGTTTGAGGGCAGGAGAAGGGGACGACAGAGAATGAGATGGTTGTATGGCATCACTGACTCAATGGACATGGGTTTGGATGGACTCCGGGAGTTGGTATGGACAGGGAGGCCTGGCATGCTGCGGTTCATGGGGTCGCAAAGAGTCAGACACGACTGAGTGACTGAACTGACTGACTGACTGGTCCCTATTCCATCACTAACTTGCTGACAATTTAATCCTACTGAATCTAAGTTTCTTCACCTGTAAAACAAGGGGTTGAATTAAATTATTTTCTATGGTAACTTCTTGCCCTGAAATAATTTAGAGAACGCATATAAAGGTCTTACTTCGGTGTCTAGAATACTCAGTAAATGTTGGTCATGATGACAGTGGTAGAGGTGAAGATGACAGGGAAGATGGAGAAAATGTTGAAGAAGAAAAGGAAATTCTGTGATCTGTGAATCAATATTGCTTGTTATATAAATATAAGTCCTATGCTATGCTAAGTCACTTCAGTGGTGTCCGACTCTGTGTGACCCCATAGACGGTAGCCTACCAGGCTCCCCCGTCCCTGGGATTCTCCAGGCAAGAACACTGGAGTAGGTCGCCATTTCCTTCTCCAATGCATGGAAGTGAAAAGTGAAAGTGAAGTCGCCTAGTCGTGTCCGACTCTTAGCAACCCCATGGACTGCAGCCTACCAGGCTCCTCCGTCCATGGGATTTTCCAGGCAAGAGTACTGGAGTGGGGTGCCATTGCCTTCTCTGATATAAGTCCTAAAAGAATAAATATTTGTTACAAATTATGACCTTCATATAAATACATAAGGTAAAAATACAACTTAGAACATTTTACATGAAATAGCACTGAGCTCACTGGCTTCCTTCTCCACTTCTCCTGTTCTTATTCCTGGCAACTTTAATATTCTCTGTATAGATCAGAGGCCATAGACCTCTTCCACAGTCTGATGAATTGGACCCCTTCTGAAAAATAATATTTTTAAATGCATAAACTTAAATACATAAAATTACCAAGAAGCTAATTATATTAAAATGCAATTTATCAAAACATTAGTGGAAGAAAGTATTAGTACTTATTAATACATTAAACAACTTCTGGTGTGATCACTCACTTAGAGCCAGACATCCTAGAATGTGCAGTCAAGTGGGCTTTAGGAAGCATCACTACAAGCAAAGCTAGTAGAGGTGATAGAATTCTAGTTGAGCTATTTCAAATCCTAAAAGATGGTACTGTGAAAGTGCTGCGCTCAATATGCCAGCAAATTTGGAAAACTCAGCAGTGGCCACAGGACCGAAAAAGATCAGTTTTCATTTCAATCCCAAATAAAGGCAATGCCCAAGAATGCTCAAACTACCACACAATTGCACTCATCTCACACACTACAAAGTAATGCTCAAAATTCTCCAAGCCAGGCTTCAACAGTACATGAACCATGAACTTCCAGATGTTCAAGCTGGTTTTAGAAAAGGCAGAGGAACCAGAGACCAAATTGCCAACATCCGCTGGATCGTGGGAAAAAAAGAGAGTTCCAGAAAAACATTTATTTCTGCATTATTGACTATGCCAAAGCCTTTGATTGTGTGGATCACAATAAACTGTGGAAAATTCTGTAAGAGATGGGAATACCACACCACCTGACCTGCCTCTTGAGAAACCTGTATGCAGGTCAGGAAGCAACAGTCAGAACTGGACATGGAACAAGAGACTGGTTCCAAATAGGAAAAGGAGTATGTCAAGGCTGTATATTGTCACCCTGCTTATTTAACCTCTATGCAGAGTACATCATGAGAAACGCTGGGCTGGAAGAAGCACAAGCTGGAATCAAGATTGCCAGGAAAAATATCAATAACCTCAGATATGCAGATAACACCACCCTTATGGCAGAAAGTGAAGAAGAACTAAAGAGCCTCTTGATGAAAGTGAAAGAGGAGAGTGAAAAAGTTGACTTAAAACTCAACATCCAGAAAAATAAAATCATGGCATCTGGTCCCATCACTTCATGGGAAATAGATGGGGAAACAGTGGAAACAGTGTCGGACTTTATTTTGGAGGGCTCCAAAATCACTGCAGATGGTGACTGCAGCCATGAAATTAAAAGATGCTTGCTCCTGGGAAGAAAAGCTATGACCAACCTAGACAGCATATTAAAAAGCAGAGACATTACTTTGCCACCAAAGGTCTGTCTAGTCAAAGCTATAGTTTTTCCAGTAGCCATGTGTGGATGTGAGAATTGGACTATAAAGAAAGCTGAGCACCAAAGAATTGATGCTTTTGAGTGGTGTTGGAGAAGACTCTTGAGAGTCCCTTGGACAGCAAGGAGATCCAACCAGTCCATCCCAAAGAAAATCAGTCCTGGATATTCATTGGAAGGACTGAGAATGAAGCTGAAAATCCAATACTTTGGCCCCCTGATGCAAAGAACTGACTCATTGGAAAAGACCCTGATGCTGGGAAAGATTGAAGGTGGGATAAGGGGATGACAGAGGATGGGATGGATGGATGGCATCACTGACTCAATGGACATGAGTTTGAGTAAACTCCGGAGATGGTGAAGGACAGGGAGACCTGGAATGCTGCAGTCCATGGGGTTGCAAAGGGTTGGACACAACTGAGCTACTGAACTGAACTGAACTGAACAAACTCTAGTACCAGGTTTAATAATTATTGTCATTTTAAAGTAGTGACGAGTATAAGTAACTTTTCAATATGTTTGCATCAACTGTCATGTGATATGATAATGGTAGTGATTTTTTATTATCAATAGTAACAAAGTCACAGGTTCTTCTACTACTACTATGGTTTGTGGACTACATGAATAATTAAAGAAAATGCTAAATTTAAGTTAGTGATTAATGAATATAAAGATGTTTTACAGGGAGTCCTTCACCTTGAATGGAAAAAAATCTATATATACAGGATCCACGGACCCCTGATTAAGAATCTTGTTATGGGATTTCCCTTCAGTTCAGTGGGTTAGATTCTATGCTTTCATTGCAGGGGACACAGATTAGACCTCTGTCAGGGAGCTAAGATCCCACATGCCACAAGGTGCAGCCAAAAAGAACCAAAAAACCAAAATTAAAAAAAAGAACTCCTGATATAGATCACCCATCTAACATCCTGACCTGCTGTTCCTTGACCTCTTTAACTTCAATCATCTTTTCCTTTGATGACCTGAATCTTGTCCTTGCCTAATACTTCATCACCCTGAAAATATTTATTTTATGTATCCACTGTCTACCCATTATCCTTCATTTACTACGCAAGCTGTTCTACCATAACACAATGTAGGAATGCAGGAGAAATCTCCCATTCTGTGAAAGTACACTGAAGTAACTGAGCTTATTGGGGAAACAGGGAAAGCCCATTCAAAATCTATGCCAGTTTGTAAGCAGAGCACTAACAAAAGCAACAGTTGATACTGTGTGAAGAAGTTTGAAAAGCCCAGGTAAATAGCTCAGAGCAGCTGGAAGCCATTCAAAAATACACACATACACACAACCCAAAAAGAGTTGGAAAGCTGACATGCAGCTCTGAAATAATGTAGATGGAAGTAGAATTCTGAGTCAATGAACCTGATTCCCCCTCATACATTATAGGCACTTATTTTTTAATTTTATTAAAATAGAGCTGAGAGGGCCCCTACTATAGCCAGTCCAGGTTATTGTGTTTTTTTGTTTTTTTTTTTTTTTTTTTTTTCCTGCTGAGGTTTATAATTCTGATTCTCTTACTTAGGAAAAATTATGTATGAACTAATACAACTTCCACATTATTGTGACATTATTTCATTTACCAGTTGAATGTAAAGAATTGGTGCTATTGAACATGGGGTGTAGCCGAACAGAATGTAGAAATCCAACTCCAGCTAGTCCCCATCCTTATGGAGGCCTTCAGTGCCTTAATTCAACCAGTCTTCCATTATTCAACTCCTCCCTATGTGTCCTTGTTTGCTTCCTTAAATTAGATTCAATACTTCAACATTATATAACCTTAAAAACTCTCAAAACTCCTAACAAACTTGCTTGGCAAAAACCCAGCCATCGCCTTACTCTATGCTTGCTCCTGAAAAGCTTTAACGTTTCTGAAGAAAATCACAAAACTGCACGAATAGAACTCACTTGAACACATTGGCCATGAATATCAAGTCAGTCCTTAATGAAGCCAGAGTCCCTACTACCTTTTCCAACTAAATTCACTTTTCTCACTCTCAGAGATAATTCCACCCCTTCTCTCTTCAAATTTCCAACACCTCATCTCAGACTTCATAGAGGAAAAAGATTCAGTTAGATAAGAATAACCTCATTTTCCTCCTTGATATCTATGAACCCACCTATATCTATGCCCACATACCCTGCTCTCATCTTGTTATAAAGAAATCTCTGCTCCCACTGTGAGCCAACCCTTCTATTTGTGCCTTGAATCTCATTTCCACTTACCTTTTCAAAGACGTAACTGCTGTGATTTTGCTCTTTCTCTCCTGCATCATCAGTTTCTCCCTTTCTACTAGGTCTCTGCATTCCATTGACAGGGAGCTGTGTCTCTTATTCCCCTTGTCCCTGGCCAGCTACTACTAGATTAGTTCCTCTTCACAGCAGAACCTCTCAAAAAGCTGTCATTACTCATTATCTTTACTTCCTAACCTGCCATTCACTCTCCATCGCTCGCTTCCCTGCCAGGGAGCTGAACCAACTCTCAATCATCAGTGACCTATCTCTTAACAAGCTTCATGATCAATTTTCTGTTCTTATTTACTTGATATCTCAGCTTTTGACATAGTGATTATCCCCTCTTTATTGAAACATTTTTTATTTCAGACTTTCAAAGCTCCGTATCTATCTGATTTTCTTCTTTTTTCACTGACAACTTCTTCTCAGTTTCCTTTTCTGATTCTTCCTCCCTTCAAGATCTCTGAATAATGAAGTGCCCCAGGGCTAGACCCTTAGCTGTCTTTTTTGAAAATCTACATCCTCTTTTTTATGAGATTGCATCCAGTTTCATTGGGTGACATATTGTCTTTGAGCTGATAAAAGCAAATTTATATCTCCAGGGCAACCTCCGTAGGTCAGGAACAGTATATCAAACTAGTTATTTATTTGATATCTCCACTTGGATGTCCAAAAGGCACCCCAGATTTAATGGACTTATTTAATTCCCCTAAAAGTCTCAAGCCCTCTCCTCCGCCTCCCCACTTCCCCCCCCCCCCTTTTCAGTAATGTCATTTCATCTATTCTGTTGCCGTTTTTGGAGGGAAGGGGGAGGAAAGACTAGATTTCATTCTTTTTTCCCCTCTTATTCCACATTCAAATCTAGGCTGTACTTGAAAAATAGGTCCCAAATGCACCCATTATGACCATCTTTACTGCTGCAACCATAGCCCTAGCCACCATCATCTCTTCCTGGGCCACTAATACAGACTACCATCTAGTCCTCATTCTTCCAATTTCCCAATCCGGCATACACCAGCCAAAGTGATCCTTTGAAAGATGAAATCATAAATTACTCCCCTTCTTCTAGGCCTCCAGACATTCATTGCAACCAGAATAAAATCCAAGCTTTATCATCATGGCCTACAAGGCCCTGTATAATTTGGCACCTTTCACACTCGCTTTTTTCTCTATCTCTCAATCATGTCAAATTCATTCCCATTTAGGCCTATTCCACATACCGTTTTTCTGCTTGGAATGTTCTTCTCTGAGTTCTTCACATGACTCTCCTCATCATTCAGGCCTCAACCCAAATAGATACACATCAGAGAGGGCTTTCCTCAGCCCCTTGTCTAAAGCAATCCCACCCACTATTACTCTTTACTTATATTGCCCTGTTTCATCTTTTTTTAAACTTTTTTTCTTTTTAGGGTTTGGTTGTTTTTTTTTTTGCTTTTTATTTTGCACTGTTTCATCTTTGATAGCATCTTAACAATACCTCAAAAAAACAGTACCTTTCTGCTCACTTGTTTACCTGCTCATCGTCTGTTTCCCTCCACCAGATTGTGTACTCCGTAACAGCAAGAACTCTGCCAGTGTGTTTACTTTTGTATCCCCGAAGCCTAGCAAAGTGCTTTGCACACAGAAGGTACTCCTAAGTGCTTGTTGTTTAGTCACCAAGTCATGCCCGACTCTTTTGTGACCCCATGGACTGAACTGTAGCCCATGAGGTTCCTCTGTCCATAGGATTTCCCAGGCAAGAACACTGGAATGGGTTGCCATTTCCTTCTCCAGATCTTCCCAGTGCAGGGATCAAACCTGCATCTCTTGTATGGGCAGTTAGAGTCTTTTCCACTGAGCCACCAGGGAAGCAAAGTGTTTGTTGATAAATACTCAGGGTTAGGTTTATTTGGCCTGTCTCCCTACACTTACTTGTAACCAAACACTTCGTTTTAAATTTTTATTTATTTATTTTATTTATTGTTGGCTACGCTGGGTCTGCTTCTGCGTGCAGGCTTTCTCTAGTTGCATAAAGTGGGAGCTGCTCTTCCTTGCAGTGCTTGGGCTTCTCATTGCAGTGGCTTTTCTTGTTGTGGAGCATAGGCTCTAGGCTCATAATCTCGGTAGTTGTGTCACATGGGCTTAGTTGTTCCACGGCATGTAGAATCTCCCCGGACCTGCCACCAGGGAAGTCCTACCAATCACTTATTAATTTAGCTTTATTCTAGTAGCCTCTAAAAGCAAATAGGAAAATAAAAGAATGATTTATTGCAGACTGCAAGCTTTGTTTCTAAGATAATACTGTTATCTCTAAGGATAAGTTCATAAAATTCTAAGGAAAATTAGAAAAAAAGATGACTGAATTCATACTTTCAGAACTTTATGCATCCTAAGTGTGAATCTCAGTAACATTAGCTTCTCTGATTATGAAGTTTATTTCCCTT
Source organism: Bubalus kerabau (assembly GCF_029407905.1). NCBI lineage: Eukaryota > Metazoa > Chordata > Mammalia > Artiodactyla > Bovidae > Bubalus > Bubalus kerabau. Next base: position 17,380,385 of record NC_073627.1, on the reverse strand, counting down.
TCCTTACAGGTAATAGTACAGTTGGTCTGAATGATTTGATGGATGCTATCAGTTACATCAAGGGTGAGTTGCAAACTATGATGAAAATATATTATAAATAGCATCTTAATATTTTGCAATTGGTGAAGAAAAATATATTCCCTTATAAATGTTTAAATTCTTTCATATGTGTTCCATTTTTGTGGATGCTGCTGAAATTCAGTAAATTACATTTAATATGGGCTTATATGTCAATATCCATTAAATTCTCTGAAATTTCCCCCGAAGAATTCTTCAACATAGTTATAGATTTCGGGAGCCATGGAACTATTCCTTTTCCCCATTGGCCCCAATCCTAGAAATGTATCCTCTGGAAATAATTTAATTGAATAAAAGAAAAAAAAATCTCTTCCTAAAGACCTTCAGAGAAATTTGAAACAGCCTAAATATCTAACAGTTATGGGAATTACCACATCAACCATGGTAAGTCAGGCTTATGGGATATCATGTGTTGAAATTTTAACTGTAAAAATTATGTAGCAACTTGGAAACAAGTTTATGAAGTAATTAAATTACACTAGGTGGGAAAAGCAGAATATAAAGTTATATGTATGTTAGATTTCCACATTATGAAAATATAGCTTTATTGTTAAAGACCAGAAATGGAATATGAAAAACTAAAAATGGTTTTGTGGTAGGGTGGTGTAATTATATTTTTCCCACTTTATAATAATCTTAAATGTTATTACATTATTTTTACAATGAATGAGAAAAAAATTACTTCTATGTTGAGATGAATGAAATTCTTGAAATGCCAAGTGCTCAGAGAGGCAAACTATAGGCAAACATTTCCTTTTCCCCTTATCAAGGTCATACTAAGTTAACTTTTTTTTTTAATTGGAGGATAATTGCTTTACAGTGTTGTGTTGGCTTCTGCCATATAACATGAATCAGCCATAAGTATACATAAATCCCCTTCTCTTAAACTTCCCTCCCACCACCCCTGTCTACTCCACCCTCCTCCCCTGTAAATCACAGAGCACTGGGTTGAGCACCCTGTGTTACACAAAGACTTCTCAAACTTTTTTTTAATAAATTAAAAACTGGTCTATAGAAAAAACTTAATTTCCCCGTAGGGTGGGAGGAAGAGAAAAAAAACCTATATATAGCTTAATTTGCTACATTCAATTTTGCAATAACCCATCAGCAAATTCTTTTTTGTAACCACTTTCTGATTGATTTTCTGAACCAGAACTTAAAATGGGATTTTTTTCTGATTTTCCTGATTATTCTGGATACATATAGGTAATGTTATATGTAAGCACAAATGGTGTTTTTCATCTTTTGTAGATAGTGATATAATATTTCTGCAACTTATTTCTCACCTTTTCTAAGGAGAGGTGATTGATATCCTGGACTTAGACCACTTTCTAGCGAGCGAGGGGATTGAGCTCAATGAAAAAGAAATGAAGAAATTGATGCCTCATTTGATATTCAATGGTGAGTTGTTTGTTTGTTTTTTTAATTCTGTTGTCTTCCTAGAAGTTATCGTGTATGTAAGATCCTTAGAAATGATCCTTATCTTTTGTATCACTTAGAACAATGCTTTTCAAACTTGAATATGCGTATGAATCACCTGGGCATCTTTTGAAAATGCAGATTGTGATTCAGGTCTGAAGTATAGCCTAAGACAGCCTGCATTTCTAACAGGCTCCCAGATTGTGGCAACATGGCTGATCCAAGGTCCACACTTGGCCTGCAAAGGATCTAAAAGATGGAGAAACGATACATTAAGATTGTGCCTGGCCTTTCATTTCTTAAGTCACAAGTACAACCAATTTATTATGTACCTGAGGGCATGATTCCATCCCCAAAACAAGAAGGAAAAATATTGGAGTAATTGAAATTAGCAAATAAAAATGAGTATTAGGGAAAGCAGGGTACTTAGGGATTGGTTGGTTTGCTTATTGATTTTTATTATTACTTATTGAGTCTAGTTGCATGATTTATCTGCTGGCTTTGCATTTTATAATTACTTTAGCTTAGTCTTTTTACTTCTATTACTCTCTTTGTTGTTCTGATACAAATTAAGAAAGAAAAAGATGATCTAGGGAGTAGCATTTTAGCGGGGGTTGGGGGGGCAGCTCTAACTAGAATGGTGTTTCTAGAAAGCTTATGCACAGCTCTGGCTTTGAATGCAAAGATTGTATATTGATTTATTCAAATAACAAACATTATTTGATCACTGAATATGTCCAGGAACTAAAATGGTAAAGAAGGGAGTACATGTGCTAAGCCCAACTGACAATAGGAAATAAAATACAACCATTATGTTCTCAAACCATGGTTTTAATAAATTTGAACCGATTCATTGCAAACATCTCCAGTTTCTATTTTTTCCGGTTTATCATTTCTTCTTATTCAGGAAGATACACCATCTCCCTCTCTTCTCTTCAGTTGAAGAGGTTCTTCTTACCCCTTCCAAATCCATTCCTCTTGACCTGATTTTCTCCCACTTCTTCAAAAAATATTTTTTATGGAGAGATAGTTGGTATATTGTATTAGTTTCAGGTGTACAATGTAATGATGCAATATTTGTAGAAAAGTTATTTATTTCATAATTCAACACTTTTGGTTTCATCTACTTCTCTCTACTTATAAAGTAGCATATACTCCTCCATTCCTCTTAAAAACTAACCTTGACTTGGTTCTGGTTCTTCTGCCTTATAATTATGACCATTCATTCATCCCTCATTTCTTTCAGCCACTTCCTAAGTGGTCTTGAGGCGCTGTTTCTGCTTCCAGACTTTACATTCTGTCTTTGAATCCCTGCAAATGGCTTCCCCCCTCATGTAGTCCCCAACTACTGAAATAGCTCTCAGAATTGGAAATAATCAATGACTTCCTTTCCCAGCTCCACTTATTCTAACTTCCTAATGTAGAAACAATCCAGGGCTTATTTTTCAGTCTTCTCAGTTTTAATTCCTTCCCTCCCTCGACCATACTTGACCATTACTTGAGCTATCAACTCTCTAGGCTAGCAGTTCTCAAATCATAACCCAGGAACACTTCTGTCTTTCAGGGGGTCCATGAGATCACAACTATTTTTAAAATAACAATAAAACACTATTTGCCTTTATTAAAGAGTCAGACACAATCGAGCAACTAACACTTCACTTTCTTTTCACTTTTCCCAGTAAATTTTTTAGGAAACTTATTTCTATTTTTCATTTTCAATTGATATATATATTTTCACTAAAAAGTATGTTGCCATATTCAGAATTTTTTAAGAATATAAAGAGGTTCTGAGACCAAAATGTCTGAGAAGCTTTGCTGTCTGGGCTCTTTGTTGTCACTACTGTTGTAGTGTTTCCAGCTGACTGCTGCATCTTTCTTCCTTTGCATCTTACCAAGACCTTAGACTTCTTTTGCAGGAGAAAAGTGAACTTTTTCTTAAATATCAGATGTGCACAGTTGAGTTAATCGAATTCATCAGTATAGCACAGTATCACCATTGTTCCATGAAAGGACCTTTGTGTTTTATTACAGTAAGTTCCCTATGCATGAACGAGTTCCATTCTGAGAGCGTGTTTGTAAGTCCAATTTGTTTGTAAGTCCTACAAAGTTAGCCTAGGCGCCCAGCTAACACAATTGGCTATATGGTATTGTACTGTAATAGGTTTATAATACTTTTCACATAAATAATATATAGAAAACAAGCAAACACAAAAAATAAAGAAAACGTTTTTAATCTGATATACACTACCTGGAAAAGTACAGTACAGTACCAGCTACATCACAATTGCTTTTATGCTTGCTTCCAGACACGCTGGATTTGAAATAAAGATGTACTCTTTACACACTCTGTGTGTACTCTGTACACACTCTGTACTCTATGCAGTAAAGTACACAAAAACACAGCCGCTTGTCGAGGATGTATGCATGTGACAATATACCCCAGACCTGTGAACTAACTTACATAATTGGACATTTGAACGCATATTCAAATCTTTGAAAGTTTGCAGATTGAAGGTTTGTATGTAAAGGACTTACTATATTTTTCCTGTTACCTCCTATTTCCACTTCTATTTCTTTTCCCCCATCATAAGTCCATTCTCTATTATATCTAATACTTATCCTACCAACCCACTTTCCTCAGGTTTATTTAGATACATGCATATCCCTTTGAAAATTCAATGTGTGTAGTATTTAATTAATTTAAGTGGTATTGTGTTATAAAACTATTTCTTTTTATCACTCAACATTTTTAATATCTATTGAGATATGGTTCACATAATATACACCTCATTCACTAAAAGTGTACAATGCAGTGGTTTTTAATATTCACAAATATGTGCAGCTATCACCACAATCATTCTCGTACATCTTCATCACCTCAAACAGAAGCACCGTACCCTTTCGTTTTCACTCCCTATCCTTCCATCCCTAAGCAATCATTAATCTACATGCTATGTCTATAGATTTGCTTTTCTGGACATTTCATATAAATGAAATCATATAATATATGGTCTTTTGTGACTGGCTTCTTTTGCTTAGCACATTTTCAAAATTCATGCATGTTGCCGCATTTATCAGTACTTTATTCCTTTTAATGGCCAAATAATATTCTACTGTATGGATATGTCTCATTTCATTTATCCACTCATCAGTTGATAGACATTTGGATTATTTCCACCTTTTGGCTATTACGAACACTGTTGCTGTAAACATTTGTGTGCAACTTTTGGTGTGATGTACTTCATTTTTCTTGGGTACATACCTAGGAGTGAAACTGCTGGGTCATAAGGTAACTGTACATTTAACCATTTGAGGAACAGACTGTTTTCCAGAGTGGCTGCATCATTTTGCATTCCCACCAGAAATGTAAAAAGGTTCTGATTCCTCCACTCCCAAATCAATACTAGTTACTATCTGACTTTTTTTTCTAGCCATCCTAGTGGATGTGAATCAGCCCTATGTTTTTGAGGGACTTCCCTGTTGGTCCAGTGGTAAAGAATCCACCTTGCAATGCATGGGACATGGGTTCAATCCCTGGTTGGGGAACTAGGATCCCACATGTGGCAGAGCAGCTAAGCCTGTGCGCCACAACTACTGAGCCTGTGAGCCACAACTAGAGAGTCTGGGCTGAAATGCAAAATCCCTCATGACGCAATGAATAACCAATGCAGACAAATACTTAATAAAAATTTTTAATAATTTTTTGAGACTTACCCATGTTTCTATAAACCAGTCTAATTCTGGCTATTCAAAATATCCCTTCAATACAATTACTGAAATTTACCTACTCACTTCCTCAATAATGAACACCAAATTTGGCAACACTTAATTTTTTTTGTTTTTCAATACTTCTACTAACTATATGGTTTTACCTTTCACATTTAGATCTTTAATTCAGCTATATACCTCTGCATATGGTAAGACAAGGATCCAGCTTGGGGTCTTTCCCCACATAGCAAGCAATTTTTCCAACACTGAACCAATTTGTGATACTATCATGTATAGAGGAAACCCAGAAATTCTCCTATATCTAGGGACTTTTGGGTAGGTTAGGGGAAGGACACATATTTCTCCTACTAACCGATAGTTCTGACTTGCCACTTTGAATTTTCTGCTTTGCATTCCTTCTACTATGCTCTTGTCTTTTTTTAATTCTGTTATTCCACTGTATGCTAATTCCATCATTTCTCAACTCAAGGCTGGGTTGGTAGCTTATTTTACTGAAACTGCTTAAAATTAAATAATAGGTCCTTATTCTCATAGATTCTGCTACGATTCCTGCTTTAGGGGAATTTTCACTTTTGTTTCTGTTCCTCAAGTTCCAGCCTCCCATTTTGTTGCTGAGGAGGGAAGACTGAAAATATATTCAGAGTTTGGGGAAAGGAAGAAAGAAAGAGATATATGCTGTTAGTCTTGAAACAAGAGTGTGTAATATTTTATAGACACCAAAAATTACTTCCTTGCCAGAATTCTTGAAGGTGCCACTCAGGGTTTCTTTTTGCCCCTTCTCACGCAGGATGACGTCATGAAAGAAACATTCAGTCCCACTTGTCTCACAGCTGCTCTTCTTCTAGCTTATTTTTAGTCTTTTCTCGGGCAAGTGCTATTCTGTCCTAGATACAATATTTAAATCTCTAGATTTCTCATGCATTTGCATTAACTTCTCAGGTATCAACCACTGTTTCCTGTTTTTCTGGTCCTGTTCCCCTCCACATTTCCATCAGTGTCCTCCACTACTCAGACTGATTCCCCCTTAGCACTCTTTCTTAGGTCGAACTTATACTATCTCCCAACAAATTGTTAAGTCGTTAAAGGAAGGGATCCTATGTGCTAGGCTCTATGCCAGGTACTAAAGACACAAAGATGAATGAGTCAAAGCCTTTGTCCTCAAAGAGCTTATGGTCCAACAGAACAGACAGACACATAAAATGATTTTGATATAATGTAATAAATGTACGCAGAAGGTGCTAATGGAACATTTAGTCAGGACTGGGGTTTCCTGGAGAAGACCCTAAGGTTGAACAAGTGTGAGAAGATCATTCAAGTCAGAGAAGCGTACGCTGTATCCTCGGGAGTAACAAACACACTATCATCTCAAATGGGTTGATTCTTAAGAAATACCTGTCAGAACAAAAAACAGAGCAAGTCCTTCTCTCCCTATTCCAACTCTGAGCATTTGCCAACATAGTCTCTTCATAAAATGTCATCGATCTGAGTCTGAAAAACATACTGCCAGACTCAAGCCCTGGTTCTTTCTGTAATATCCCTTTTCCCGTGTATCACCTTTGAAGTTTAATACCTTGAAACACAGGAAAGAAGAACTGCATTAAGGAAGTCGAGATAGTTCTCTCATTGATCTATACTTTTTTCCATCATACTCACTTGAGAGATAATCCAATTCCAAGGCAAAACAGTATCTCTAGTTCTTCTAACTCATGGAAGAAGTTCCAATCTGCCATGTTGTTTTAATAATTTCATAACTTTAATCTGCTTTAATAACTTTTACATGGCTTCTATATCTGATTCAAAATATTTTATAGAACATGGGAAGGTTAAAGTGCATTCAATAATGGATGGCCTGAAGAAGATTAAATGTGAGTTGAAATTTTTTGTTAGTAATTGATAACCTGATGCTGTGCATTTATTTTCATGTGTTTTCTTGGTTATAAAACTAGTACATAATATGTATACCTGTGGCTGATTCATGCTGAGGTTTGACAGAAAAAAACAAAATTCTGTAAAGCAATTATTCTTCAATTAAAAATAAATTAAAAAAACTAATACATAGAATAGAAAATTTCTATATTCACAAAATAAAAGAATGAAAAATATTTGAATAATCCTTAATTCTATCACCAGTGATAATCTATAATCTCACCACCCCAAATTTTTTTCCTTCTACATACACAGCTTTTGTGCATTTAGCTTTAAAGTCTCACTTTCAATGTACTTTCCCATTTTCTTTTTAATATTAAAATCTTACCTATTGATGGGTATGTCTGCTGGCCTAAAATTTCTTCTTGGATGCCTCTGAAATTTAATACATAATCTCAGTACTTTCAATTTGCAGGTCTTTTATCACATTTATGTCTAAAATAATTTTCCCAGTGCCACAATACTATGTTCTGTAGTTACATAGAAAAAAATAAATGGAAAGTTTGAAAATTATACTGTGAAATTGATCAGTAGAGGTAAGTAAAACTTGTCTTCTGCCCTCTTTTCCTCAACACATACAGAACCTCAATCTGTACTTGATTATTAAGTAATTTTAATTTGCTCTCTGCACCAGCATTTTTCAATGAGTATGATTTTTAAAAATTGAATTGTCTCTGAAAAAATGATTGTGTTTCAAAAAGAAGGATTGAAAAGTAACTTAAGGTACTTTATGTAAGTATCTATAAAATGAATCTTAGAGAAAATAAGTTTAAATTCTGGGTACCCACATTTGAACTTTCCAAGTGAGGGCTGTTGTATTTTACTATTTGTAAAAGAAAAAAAAAAAAACCATGTCTTTGAATAAGTCCACTTTATCTCATCTATTGCTGCTTCTGTAGCTGGTGCCAGAAAACTTTCAGAAATGTCTACTTGGTAGCCTTTAATCGTGCATTGAAAGTCATGCTGCTGAATTTAGGGATACTGGAAGCAATCCTCCATGGCCATGTATAATATCAGAATTTATTAATAAGCATTTACTGAGTACCCAAGCAACTGTAAAAATGAAAGTTCAAAAATTAAAAAGAGACAAGCAAAGTTCCTGCTTTCAGCAAGGGTCAGTTTTTGAGTACACAGTATATGCTCAATAAGTGCTTATTGACTAATAGAGGTTCTAGTCTCCTGCTTTCAAATAATTAAACACTCACTAACCCAAGCAGTTGTATCACAGTTATTCTTGAGCTAACCCTCCCAATCCAGGCCACTCAGAAGAAACAGCTCTGTGAGTCGTAAGTGAGCCACCTAAATCAGAATCAGTTGTTTAAAAAAGCATTTACAAAGCTGAGACAGCACAATTTACGGTGGTGTCTGCTTACCTTTCCATCGCTCTTCTCCTTCCTCTTTCACTTCTTTTTTTCTTTTTAAATTATAAATTTGTAATATCACATTTACAGGAGACTTGGAAAATACTTCCCTGGTGGCTCAGATGGTAAAGTATCTGTCTGCAATGCAGGAGACCCAGGTTCAATCCCCGGGTTGGGAAGGTCCCCTGGAGAAGGAAATGGCAGCCCACTACAGTATTCTTGCCTGGAAAATCCCATGGACGGTGGAGCCTGGAAGGCTACCATCTGTGGGGTCAAAAAGAGTCGGACATGACTGAGCGACTTCACTTTCACTTTGGAAAATACAGAACAAAGTTACATATAGTTCCACTATATATTACAGTTATTTTTTAAGTAGATAAATTAAGATTTTTAGTTGGAGTTTCAATATCAAACTTTCAAAAATTAATAGAATGAAAAGACAAAAGTAGAAGGATATAGTAGACCTGAAAAACACTATCAACCAATTCAGCATAATTAAGATTTATACAGTTTTCACACAACAGCAGGATATAAATTCTTCTCAAGTTCCCATAGACTATAAACCAGGAGACACTGGATGGACATAAAACAAGGTGCAAAAATTTTCTGTTTATTTTTCTCTATTTTTTTAACTCTTCCATATTTCTATTAATAAATTATTTTTCTTTCACTCATACTTCCCTGATTTTCCTAGTGGTGTTGCATTTTTGTTTTTTTCTTTCCCTTCCAGACTCTATCAAACATACACATTTCACATGCTCACCCTGCTCACCCACTTGCTTTTGTCATTACAAAAGCCCCATTCCACTTGCTGTCACCAAAGTATGTTTTATTCTGTGAAGTCTACAGTGCATTAAAGAAAATTTAAACATTTAAAAGTGTATTTCAATATTTTTAGAAATTTCAAACAGTAATGTCTGTTCCACAAGCTCACCAAATAATATTCAATTTCCCCTTATTAAGTTTTCTGTATGAAAGTGAAAGTGTTAGTCATTCAGTCATGTCCAACTTTGCGACCCCATGGACTGTAGCCTTCCAGGCTCGTCTCTCCATGGAATTACCTAGGCAAGAATACTGGAGTAGGTAGCCATTTCCTTTTCAAGGGGATCTTCCCGACCCAGGGATCAAACCCGGGTCTCCTGCACTGCAGGTGGATTCTTTACCGTCTGAGTCACCAAGGAAGTCCAAGATTTCTGTATAGACATAGATATTGAGGAAATAGATTTTATTTCTGAATCCTGCATTGACTTTTTTGTGCATTCAAACATGTACTACTATGATTTAAGTTTTCACCGTCAAATTTCAGACGACTAGACAGTTACTTTTTAGACAATAACATTTTTCACATTAAAAATCTTTCCTGCTAATTCCTATTTCACCATTGCTAGTTTTCTAAGTCATAAAGGTAGATTCCAGTTACCTAGGCATGAACATGAAAATGACATGTCTACATGAACAGCTTCAAGACCTGCTAATATTTATGTCATCTGATAATGAGCATTCAAAATTCCATTCTGACCTTCAGTGGTGCTTGGGTTGTGGGGTTCTACATGAGAATTTTTTGATCACACATATTAGGAATATAGAGAAATTTTACTATATATTTAGAAAAAAATAGTGTAGAAAAATAAAGCCTGCTTCTTGTCAGGAACAGAGATATCTTCCAAGTCACATTCCCAGTCAGAGTTGTGGTGCTCCATGCAGTACCCAAGAATGGTATAAGATGTCTCTAAGCAAACTAATGTCTAGGCAGGAGAAGAGCCTGAGAAGAATGAGAGAAGTATGAGAGAATGGAGTAGGGGAGAGGGGAGGGAAAAGAAATGATAAGCTTTGCTTAAGTCTACAAATTATGTTTTTTGTGGCAACCTACTCCAGTATTTTTGCCTGGGAAATCCCATGGACAGAGGAGCCTCGCAGTCTGCAGTCCATGGGGTCACAGAGTCGGACACGACTGAGCGAACAACACACGCACACACACACACACACACACATATTAGTATTACTATCTCCTCTCCCATAAAGAAAATATATCTATTTTATGTGTGCTCCTTTCTGCATGATACATTACTCTGTACAACCTTCACAGCTTAAAGTTACCACAGAATTTTCCATGTTTCCATAACCTGCCCCTGTCTTTTCTTGGTATTATAACAGTACATTATTGACATCTAGCCAGATTAGACCAAACCTAAGTAACTGAGCCTTTTTTCCTGAGAGTTAATCTCCTCACATTAAGAAAACCAAACTGCCCCACATTTTGAGAGGAAAAAGACATGAATCAGTACTTTTAAGGTATTTGATGGTTATTTTTCTGGCCATGGGATGGAGTACACTGAGGGATGGAGATTCTATAGTTAATATTATGACATATATTGTACCCTCACATTCCACAGAAGTATTCACTAAAAAGAAATATCTATATCATTAAAAGGTATGTATAGATTAGTCAAGGGTTCACAACCAAAGCACTAATGAAAATGAAATGCATAGCAGATCATTTCTCTTGAGTCAAAACAGGTTTCCAAAGTTACTTCACTTCTTTACATCCCAAGAGATGATAAATGAATAGTCTTGACTTCAATGCTGACTCTATGATGCTTTTCAAAAAAATTTGCTTTTTGAGTTTTATACATTAAATCAGGAAAGAAAGCAATTTTAATTAAGATGTATATCAGATACAACTGACACTTCTTCAGTTTCCCTCTCATCTAAGGAAAAATTAATATAAAATTACATCTTCCTATTCTACTTTTCATTCACTTCAGAAATTTGTATAATTTTGACTCTGAATCTTGTCTTTAATCAAAAGGAATGGGGTCTCTACAGAAACTAATGAAAATCACAGATGATACCAAAGGTGAGTGAAACCTGATGGCATCAGGCAAAGGCATTATAATGATGGAGTTTAATATTTTGACTTATATTTCTTATTCTGTGGTTATTTTCCTTAATTATTTTGTCAATTACTACCCTCTGTCTACTCATTGACAGGTAACTGAACACCATTGTTTCCCCGCTTGTTTTTCTGAGTTCCTTTTGCCTTTTTATTGGGTTGGTCAAAAAGTTCATTCGGGTTTTTCCATTACATCTTAAGGAAAAACCCAAATGACTTTTTGGCCAACCCAATGGTACATGATGCAATGCATCTCATATGATAGTAGGTATTTCATATTGTTTTCTAATGGTTTCAACTCTGATGAATTGTTATCATCTCTAATTACATTGTAACCTATTTGATGCAATTTACAGTACAGTTATACAAAGCAGATATTCCTAACTCTGCCACTAAAGAAATTAATTCAACTCATTGGGCTTTAGTTGCTAGTGCTAGTGCTATAAATTGAAAAGAGTAAATCAGATGAATGATCTATCAGTTCTCTTTCAGCTTTAAAATTCTAGGACTAACTTTTGTGGTTGACAGGTCTTCACTGTCAAGAGACTGAGAAAAACAAAGGTTTAATATCTAAAACATATAAAGAAACCTTGTTAGCTCAACCAGAAAAAGACTAATAACCCAATTTTAATAATGGGCAGTGTAAATTTCTATTTTGATAAATTTCTATCAAAATAGAAATTTACTAAAAGAAGATATAAAAATGTCTAGTAAGCACATAAAAAGATGTTCAACATCATTAGTCTTTAGAGAAATTAAAATCAAAACCATGAGAGACTACTTTACACCCATTAGGATGATTATAATTTTTTAAAAGACAGTAACAAGTGTTGATAACAATGTGGAAAAATTGGAATCCTCATGCATTGCTGCTGGGAATGTAAAATGGTGCAGCTACTGTGGAAAACAGTTTTGCAGTCCCCAAAATGTGAAACATAGTCCCCAAAACGTGAAACCATATGATCAAGCAATTCCATTCTTAGCAATATGCCAAAGAGAAATGAAAACATATGTCCAAATATCCATCAAATTATGAATGGATAAACAAAATGTGGCATACACATAAATGGAATATTAATCAGCCATAAAAAGGAATGAAGTACTGATACATGCCACAGTATATATGCACTTTGAAAGCATGATGCCAAGAGAAAGAAGACAGACTCAAAAGGCCACACATTTCATAATGCTACTTATATATAGGTTAGTGTCCAGAATAGGTCTATCTATGCAGTCAAAAGACGGATTAGCGGTTGCCAGGAGACAATCACTGTGGGAGGAGAGAATGGGGAGTGGCCGTTAGTGGGTACAGGGTTTCTTTTTGGCTGATGGAACTGCTCTGGAATTAGGTAGTGGTAATGGTTGCACAACTTTGTAAATATACTAAAACCCACAAAATTGTACACTTTCAAAAGTGTGAATTTTATGGTATGTGAATTATAGTTTACTTTCTTTTGTAATTCCAGGACTGACCCAAAAACATATTTGCTAAAAAACAAAACAAAACAAAACCCACAAGTACTCAAAATCCATGCCTGTTTGCTTGTCAGGCTCTGTAAATAGAAATAATGAACAATAGGCTGGCCCCAAACATAAGTCCTAACCCCAAAGCCCTACCCCATCTATACAGTGCCTCAAGCTGTGGAACCCAGCTTATGTCCTGGGACCATCAACCCTACAGATAAATATCATACCAGCCCTCCAGTTTTAAACTATGGAAGATACACCCACCAGTAAATTAAGCGAAATCAGCCCTTCATCCCATTTGGTTCTAAATAGATGACTATTGATGTAACTAAATTATAATACATGTCTACTCCCCAAAATGGTTTAGTTCCTTATGTATTCCGCCTTATTAATTTCAATGATTACTGTCACCACTATTCACTCACAGTTATAGAAATCTGAATTTGAATGAAACTGTCCCACTTCCCTGTCAGCTACTTTAGGATAGGCATGCCATCTCTTTTTTTTTGTTTTTTGAGGTATGGATGGTTTACAATATTATATTAGTTTCAAGTGGACAACACAGTGAACCAAAATTTTATAGATTATACTCCATTTATAGTTATTATAAAGTATTGGCTATATTCCCTGTGTTGTACAATGTATCCTTATTTATTTTACACATAGTAGTTTGTGGAGAAGGCAATGGCACTCCACTCCAGTACTCTTGCCTGGAAAATCCCATGGACGGAGGAGCCTGGTAGGCTACAGTCCATGGGGTCACGAAGAGTCGGACATGACTGAGCGACTTCACTTTCACTTTTCACTTTCATGCATTGGAGAAGGAAATGGCAACCCACTCCAGTGTTCTTGCCTGGAGAATCCCAGGGACGGCGGAGCCTGGTGAGCTGCCATCTATGGGGTCGCACAGAGTTAGACACAACTGAAGCGACTTAGCAGCAGCAGCAGCAGTTTGTACCTCTTAATCCCCTACCCAGACATCACATTTTATAAGTCTTTTTATTTTCTGTACCTGCTGTTAGCAGGTGTCTGCTGAAGCAATGAAGGGGTGTGTGTATCCATTCACATAACATCAGTAAGAGTCTAGCATGTGCCAAGTATTAGTCCAGGTGCTTGGGACAAAGCTCACTGCTCTTGTGGATCTTAATTTCTAGTGAAGAGATATACACAATAAACAAATAATAGTATGACCAAGATTACAGAGAAAATAAAGCAAAGAAAATGAGTATAGGAGATACTGTAAAAGGACAAAGGTAATCAAGAAAGACCTCACTGATAAAGAGCATTTAAGCAAAAAGCTAAGGAGATTGGGGAGCAGAAATCTGGAGCAAGAGTACTCCATGCAGAAGGAAGAGCAAGTGCAAAAGCGCTCATGCAACAGCATGCTCAGAATACTTGGGAAAGAACAGAGAGGCCACTGTGGCTGCAACAGAGTGAGCAAGGGCAATGTAGGAGGAGATGAGGTCTTGAAGGGAATGGGACCACCACATAGGCTATGCACTGTACAGTTTCAGGATTGTGCAGTGAGATGTCCCTTGTTGAGGGAAAGGGGTGATACAGGTGTGGGCAGTAGCCCTGAAGGCTAATGTTAAGGTTCCATTTTTGTTAATACCCTGAGTAACATAGGAAACTGAGGACTTGAACAGAGACATCACATGATCTGACTTAGTTTTTAGAAAATTTTCCTGGTTCCTGTGTGTAGAACAAACTTGGCAGGGGTGGATGCAGCAAGAACAGAAGCAGGGAGACCAGTTAGGAGGTCTTTTGCAGTAATCCAGAGTGGGAAGTAGAGGTTGAGGTGGTAAGAGTGTTATAGTGATGAAAGCAGGGTCCTGAAGAGAGATGTGAACACCAGTGTATCACAGCAGCATTATTTATCACAGCTGAAAGATGGAAGCAACCCAAATGTCCATGAACAGATAAATAAATAAAAAGTGTGATATATATAATGGAATATTGTACATGTGCATGCATGCTAAGTCTCTTCAGTCACGTCCAACTCCTTGCAACCCTATGGACTGTAGCCCGCCAGGCTCCCCTTTCCATGGGATTCTCCAGGCAGGAATACTGGAGTGGGTTGCCATGTCCTCCTCCAGGGGATCTTCCCAACCAAAGGATCAAATCTGAGTCTCTTACGTCTCCTGCACTGGAGGTGGGTTCTTTTCCACTAGCACTGCCTGGGAAGCCCCATAATGAAATATTATTCATCCTTAAAAGGAAGTTCTGATACATTGTACAACATAGATGTACCTTGAGGATATTATGCTAAGTGAAATAAGCCAGTCACAAATACTGTATGATTCCACTTAGGAGATTTCTAGAGTAGTCAAATTCCTAGAAACAGAAAGTACAATGTTGGTCATTATCTTCATTTTAAATCTTGGTAGCCCCTAACATTGTAGGCCCTAGTTAAATATTTGTTTAATTTATAAAGTGAACCTTGTCTTTCTTTCCCTCTGTATGCCTAGCCAGAATGAAAGGCAATGTAGCAAGTTTGGAAAGACTAGGGAAAAGTCAAATTATGCACATAATAAATGAATCCCCCAGAGCAGGAAAAGAAAATCTCTAGAATTACAGCCAAGTGAAGCCTGAAACAACCTGAGGGGCTCAAGCTAAGCCTTTGCCAGAGGTATCTGTGCTTAGCCATTGTGAAAACTAGGGACACTTCCAACTTCTCTGCTTAGATGATTTAAATGCCAAGACCTGTCGGATCTTGAATACTAAAGTTAAAACAATTATAATGCTTTCTTTAATTGCTCTTTTAAAATCACTCTTTTCAGTAATACCATAGACTACAAATCTATGAGAGTTTGATTTTGTCCTTCTTTCTGGATATAAACAATTAATGAAATGGTTCTTAATCAGAATTCAACCAAAGAAATTGGTTAAAATTTTTTACTTGAACAACTTTGAATTCACGACTGTTTAGTGTGAAAATATGTTAATACAGAATTAAAAACAACAACAACAACTCCCCCTTCCCTGAAATCCCACCAGTGTCAAAATATTCTGACTCTGTTACATACCCACACATAACCTACAGGTGCTGAATGAAGCACATTGAATTGAAATCACAATTACTCTAAAGCTGGAAGGAGCTTTTGGGTCATTCTCACCTGGGCCTGAGCCTGAGAAGTGAATGAGGTCACAGTTGTGTGATGGAACAAACCCTTTATTGGATTCTTAATCTGATTGAAGCCCAGAAGTTATAAGTAGCACCACTTAGAAGTAGGTAAATATCCAGATTTTATAGGAATCTATGAAGAGTCCTTTATTTTAAAGTCTATCATCTCAGTGAGAGATTGAAGGTAGTTTTTTTAAGTAATGGTTATTTTGAGCCATGAGGATGATTTCACAGCACCTTTCAACTGCCTAAATTGTCAAGCCTCTCCAGAGTTCCCAGCTCTGTGGTAGGTTTCTAGATTTTGAGCACATGTAGTTGAGTTATTTAGAAACAACAGTTTTCCAAAGAATGAGATAAAAACTTTGGAAAATTGAACTCTAACCAAACATTAGAGACTTTTTCTTCATGGTTTAATAGTATATGATAGTCTACTATTCCTAAGTCAGAACTCTATATTAAAAAGAGAAAAAGATCAACAATAAAAGGGGAAAACCCTACCAACCCAACTTCTGGTCCACAGGTCCTGATTTATAAGCTATGCAGAAGTAGAAAGGAAGGACTAGGAAGGCCATAGTGGTTGAGAGTCCATTCAGGAGGGTCTAGGGTAGCAAAACAGCATTATATCCCACACATATTCTTACTTTTAATAAAGACCAGTGGGTTCATAAGAACTGATTGGGCAGGGCTGGACCAGAAGGAACCTCTGGGAAAAGCTACTTACTACCAGGTAGCTATCCAAGACACTAACAACTAACAAATTGCAGATGCTATAATGTCTTGAGATGAAAAATAAATGTTGTCTTTAAATAATTTTTTCTAAATATTTCCAGGATGCTTTACCACTTATTTTTATATAGGATCAGAATAATACTAATATATTCAGGGGGCTTCCCTAACAGCACAGATGGTAAAGAATCCGCCTGCAATGCAGGAGACCCCAGTGTGATTCCTGGGTCAGGAAGATCCGCTGGAGAAGGCATAGGCTACCCACTCCAGTATTCTTGGGCTTCCCTTTATGGCTCAGCTGGTAAAGAATCTGCCTGTAATGTGAAAGACCTGGGTTCGATCCCTAGGTTGGGAAGATCCCCTGGAGAAGGGAACGGCTACCCACTCCAGTATTCTGGCCTGGAGAATTCCATGGACTGTATAGTCCATGGGGTCGCCAAGAGTCGGACACACCTGAACAACTTCTCACTTCACTATGAAGGAGGACCAATGGCAAGAAATTTTGCTTAGGGATTTTGGGATACTAAAGGGGCCTGTCCACATGGCCTTCCAACTCCCAACATGCACATATCTCTAACTTACATTTGTACATATTATCATTCTTTGAGGCCCAGGACTTCAAACTCCAGGTCCTGAGCTGGGAAAGTTGTAAAAGTATAGAAAGAAATTAATCTGTGATTTGATCCTTAATGGTATCTTCTGAATTCCAGACAGAGTTACTGGCCCTATGGCAGTTTCTGAAATTAAAGCAAAATTTAAACTGAATCCTTTAACAAAAGTACCCAGCTTCCACAGTAGGAGGTAAGTTATGAATTTATTAAGGTGATCTATATATTAAGATAAAGAATTATTATGATGAATATATTAAATACATAGAGGCTATAATGAAACAAGTGAGAAACCTCCTCAGGGATCCATTCTGTGATAGTTAATTATAAAACAAAACATCAGAATTGAAGATAAATATTTTTTATGAAATATATATATATATATATGTCCTTTTGACTAGAGAAACAAAGAGGGAGAATTCCTTAGTGGTCCAGTGGTTAGGACTTGGTGCTCTCACTGCTGAGGGCCCTGGTTTGCTCTCTGGTTAGGGAACTGAGATCCCACAGCTGTGTGGTTCAGCAAAAAAGAAGAGAAACGAAGAGTTCTTCCAAACAAGAGGCTATTTTTGTGTGCTGGGACAGAAAACTCCAGAGGGCTAGAGGTTGTCAGTTACACATTAAGACATATTAAGTATCAGTTTAAAGGAGAATGAATTGAGAGGATAATAAACTCCTAAGCGTCTGAATACAGAAAAAGAGTATGTAGCTCAAAAATGGCCAGTAAAATGATATCTGTAAATTAACTCTGACTAACCTTGGGCTAAAGTTGGGTTGGGGACTTCCCTGATGGTCCACTGGTTAAGACTCCAAGGGGGTTCAATCTCTGATCAGGGAACTAAGATCCCAAATGCCAAGTGGCTCAAAATATAAAAAGTAAAATGAAATTTTAAAAATAAAATTGGGAAGGTAGGTTTGCCTGTGACATTAACAATGCCTTTTTCTCAGTCTGATTACTACAAATTCCAATAGACAGTACCCACTAATGACTGAAAGTAAAAGCCTGGTGCAAATTTTATCAGATCATAAGTCGAGAAGCCTCTCTCCTCTCTCACAATTATCCATTTTCCTTGTCATCTTGAGAGTATTTCTCCTAATGTCCTTAACCATGCGTTTGCTACAAGAATGTATTACTAACTTTCTTTATTGGGACATGGGTAAGACGACTTTGTGTGTGTGTGTGCATTCACACACGCACACACACACACACACACACACACACGCTCATTTGTGAACAACTCTTTGTGACCCCATGAACTGTAGTCTGGCTGTCCATGGAATTTTCCAGGCAATAATACTGGAGTAGGTTGCCATTTCCTTCTCCAGGTTATCTTCCCAACTCAGGGACTGAAACCAAATCTCCTGCATTGGCAGCCGGCTCCTTTACCAGCTGAACCACCAAGGAAACCCCCAAGACCTTAGAGCAGCCAGATCCCTTGATCTCATTGTTACTTTACCCTTTATTGCAAACTGCCTTTTGAAGTGGTGACTTCCTTGTTACTGAAAGTAGTCAAGCAAAGATTAGATAATATCCCATGTAGAGGGAATTCCTACATGAGATGAGAAGCTATACTGGATTCATTCCAAATCTAAAGTTTTTTGAATCTTTGAAACTCTGGAAAATAAAATAATTTTTTAAGTAAAAAAAAAAAAACAAAAAACATTTCTCATGTTTGAGCAAAGATAAGGTTTGGAATTCTGCCAAGAGTATGTTTTTTTAATTGTAACTAATAAAGACTTCATAGAACCATTCAACTTCAGCTTCTTCAGCATTACTGGTCGGGGCATAGGCTTGGATTACCTGATATTGAATGGTTTGCCTTGGAAATGAACAGAGATCATTCTGTCCTTTTTGAGATTGCATACAAGTACTGCATTTCAGACTCTTGTTGACTATCATGGCTACTCCATTTCTTCTAAGGGATTCCTGCCCACAGTAGTAGATATAATGATCTATACATCATTTGGCCTTGGAATACAGAATGAAGCAGGGCAAAGGCTAATAGAGTTTTGCCAAGAGAACACACTGGT
Source organism: Bubalus kerabau (assembly GCF_029407905.1). Taxonomy (NCBI): domain Eukaryota; kingdom Metazoa; phylum Chordata; class Mammalia; order Artiodactyla; family Bovidae; genus Bubalus; species Bubalus kerabau. The sequence continues at coordinate 17,361,026 of NC_073627.1, read as the reverse complement.
CATAGCAAATACCCTCTTTCAACAGCACAAGAGAAGACTCTACACATGGACATCACCAGATGATCAACACCAAAATCAGATTGATTATATTCTTTGCAGCCAAAGATGGAGAAGCTCTATACAGTCAGGAAAAACAAGACCAAGAGCTGACTGTGGCCCAGATCATGAACTCCTTATTGCCAGATTTAGACTGAAATTGAATAAAGTGGAGAAAACCACTAGACCATTCAGGTATGACATAAATCAAATCCCTTATGACTATACAGTGGAAGTGAGAAATAGATTTAAGGGACTGGATCTGATAGACAGAGTGCCTGATGAACTATGGACGGAGGTTCGTGACATTGTACGGGAGACAGGGATCAAGACCATCCCCAAGAAAAAGAAATGCAAAAAAGCAAAATGGCTGTCTGAGGAGGCCTTACAAATAGCTGTGAAAAGAAGAGAAGTGAAAAGCAAAGAAGAAAAGGAAAGATATACCCATTTGAATGCAGAGTTTCAAAGAATAGCAAGGAGAGATAAGAAAGCCTTCCTCAGAGATCAGTGCAAAGAAAGAGGAAAACAATAGAATAGGAAAGACTGGAGATCTCTTCAAGAAAATTAGATTTACCAAGGGAACATTTCATGCAAAGATGGGCACAATAAAGGACAGAAATGGTAGGGACCTAACAGAAGCAGAAGATATTAAGAAGAGGTGGCAAGAATACACAGAAGAACTGTACAAAAAAGATCTTCACAGCCAAGATAATCATGATGGTGTGATCACTGACCTAGAGCCAGACATCCTGGAATGTGAAGTGAAGTGGGCCTTAGGAAGCATCACTATGAACAAAGCTAGTGGAGGTGATGGAATTCCAGTTGAGCTATTTCAAATCCTGAAAGACAATGCTGTGAAAGTGCTGCACTCAATATGCCAGCAAATTTGGAAAACTTAGCAGTGGCCACAGGACTGGAAAAGGTCAGTTTTCATTCCAACCCCAAAGAAAGGCAATGCCAAAGAATGCTCAAAACTACCGCACAATTGCACTCATCTCACATGCTAGTAAAGTAATGCTCAAAATTCTCCAAGCCAGGCTTCAGCAATACATGAACCGTTGAACTTCCAGATGTTCAAGCTGGTTTTAGAAAAGGCAGAGGAACCAGAGATCAAATTGCCAACATCTGCTGGATCATCGAAAAAGCAAGAGAGTTCCAGAAAACCATCTACTTCTGCTTTATTGACTATGCCAAAGGCTTTGATTGTGTGGATCACAATAAACTGTGGAAAATTCTGAAAGAGATGGGAATACCAGACCACTGACCTGCCTCTTGAGAAGCCTGTATGCAGGTCAGGAAGCAACTGTTAGAACCAGAAATGAAACAACAGACTGGTTCCAAATAGGAAAAGGAGTATGTCAAGGCTGTATATTGTCACCCTGCTTATTTAACTTATATGCAGAGTACATCATGAGAAATGCTGGGCTGGAGGAACCACAAGCTGGAATCAAGATTGCTGGGAGAAATATCAATAACCTCGGATATGCAGATGACACCACCCTTATGGCAGAAAGTGAAGAACTAAAGAGCCTCTTGCTGAAAGTGAAAGAGGAGAGTGTAAAAGTTGGCTTAAAACTCAACATTCAGAAAACTAAGATCATGGCATCCGGTCCCATCACTTCATGGCAAATAGATGGGGAAACAGTGGGAACAGTGTCTGACTTTATTTTTGGGGGCTCCAAAATCACTGCAGATGGTGACTGAAGCCATGAAATTAAAAGATGCTTGCTCCTTGGAAGGAAAGTTATGACCAACCTAGATAGCATATTGAAAAGCAGAAACATTACTTTGCCAACAAAGGTCCATCTCGTCAAAGCTATGGTTTTTCCAGTGGTCATGTATGGATGTGAGAGTTGGACTATAAAGAAAGCTGAGTGCCAAAGAATTTATACATTTGAACTGTGGTGTTGGAGAAGACTCTTGAGAGTCCCTTGGAGTGCAAGGAGATCCAACCAGTCCATCCTAAAGGAAATCAGTCCTGGGTGTTCATTGGAAGAACTGATTTTGAAGCTGAAACTCCAATATTTTGACCACTTGATGCGAAGAGCTGACTCATTTCAAAAGACCCTGATGTTGGGAAAGATTGAAAGCAGGAGGAGAAGGGGATGACAGAGGATGAGATGGTTAGATGGCATCACAGACTCAATGGACACGAGTTTGGGTAAACTTCAGGAGTTGGTGATGGACAGGGAGCCCTGGCGTGCTGCAGTTCATGGGATCTCAAAGAGTCAGAGATGACTGAGCAACTGAACTGAACTGAACTGAATAAAGACATGAGATGATTCCCTTGAGGAGGGCCTGACAACCCACTCCAGTGTTCTTGCCTGGAAAATTTCAAGGACAGAGGAGCCTGGTGGCCTCCATGGGGTCACAAAGAGTCAGACACAACTGAGCGATGGAGCAGAATAAGATTGCATTGCCTGGCCTTCTACTTTCCTCTTGCTTCTTGAGAACTTCATATTTCTCCATCTACTGCATCATTTATATCATGCGAAAGTAATCTGTTTATATTTAGAATTATAAACAATGAATATAAAATAACCTGAGTAAAGGTATCAAGTCAGTAATAAAAAGCAAACACCAGAAGAAATCAATGTTAGATAAAACTCCATGTCAAAAATGTTGAGATTGGTGCATTTTGAGACCTTATCACCTTCTTTTTTCCCAGGTCCCTCTTTAAAAATGAGCTGATGAATTAACTAGATACTGTAGAAGAAACTAAATTCATAAACCATAATTTTTTAATCTCACTTCTATGTTTATATTTCTTCTAGTTTTACTTTTTAAATTTATTATTGTAAAACCACAAAAACTAAGAGATTACATATTTCTTAAAACCTTTAATTCTACTAGTATCAAAACTAAATGTTGGGCGGGGATATATGTATACTTATGGTAGATTCACATAGTTGTTCAGCAGAAACTAATAATGTTGTAAAGCAATTATCCTCCAATTAAAAATATATTTTTAAAAAATAGAAAAAAATTTTAAACCAGATGTATTTTAAATAAAATATATCCATAAAATTGTGTTTATTATAAATTTATTATTAAATTACCATATTATTAAAAATCCAATTTTGCATAATACATTTTTATGTTCCTAAAATAATAATACATCACTGCAGATATATATAAAATAATCCCCAAAGTATTCATCTTCTCCTTTTTTTCAGATTTTATTTTCTGAGGAAACAAAAGGTCATCCAGGGTTCCAAAGTTTCCAGAACTGTTCTCTCTTGATAAGAGATGTTAATAGATAGATACAGTTGACATGAGACACTGAGCAGCAGGGGGAGGTGGGAGATCGGCAGAAATCAATCTACTGCTCTCTCCCCATATGCTGGTAAAAATACAGTTTGGCAAAGCTGTAAAGTAAACATGAAAGCAAAAGTTTTGCTATAAGTATATTCATCATAATAAGATTATTTAAACATTAAAATTTGAAACAACTTATATTTCTAACAATAGGAATTGTGTAAGGCTTATATTCTTCAGCACTGGAGTCAAATAAACCTGGATTTGAATCCCAGGGCTTCCATTTATTATCTTTATGACTCAGGACAAGTTATTTAATCCCTCTGAGCCTCAGTTTCCTCTTGTAAAATGGAAGAAATCAAAAATTTTAAAGGGTTAGGATGATGGACAAGTCTAGGGCAGACGAGGACCTCCATAACCAATATCACTGCCCATCCTGTAGCTATTGGCAATTGACAGTAATAGGTCCCTTAGGTAGTGTGACTCGATATATTTTGATACTTACAGCCACTCCAGTCAGCAAAAACTGATGAATGGAACTAATATTTGCTGGTTTCAATACACATCTCTTTCCTCAGGGATAAAGATTTACCAGGACTTCTGCCATGTCAATTACAGCACAAAGAAAGGAAGTTGAGCCCTTCACAAATGCGAGGTAATGAGAACCATGCTCTAATTAGTATGAAACAACTAATTAGTATAAACATCTAACAAGTTGTTTCATAGGGGTATAGATGAACAATTCTAAAACTATTGTACATGTATACATAGGTTGAATATGTAAGTGACTGAATGGTAGATGGTGGGATCCAGGTTTCTCTCTGTTGGAGTGAGAGGTTTCAGATAAACAAGGGGAGAAGGCTAAAGTGAAACAGTGGAACTGGATTAGAGTGAGATGTCAGTATAAACTCATGTTTAGCTTAGTATGGATTCAGATGGCTAGATCAAGAAATAGAGATATGTGTATGTACATGGGTTAGTATATGTGCATATACTTGCTAGCTCTGTTTGCTGAGAAGACAGAAGCACTGACACCCCCATAGCCACAAGCATACGTAGCACCCAGATCTTGATTTCCAGTGTCAGTCTCCTGTCAAAGAACCAAAGTTCCTTGGACAAATGGCTGATTTGAGGGCTTGGACGGAGAATATACAAGATGAACATGGAATATCTTGCAGTGCCAGAAAGTTAGGAGATGCTCAAAATACAAAAGAACAGGAGCATGTCAAAGGGATACAGAAACCAACCTTAAAGACCTCTCAACAGCCAGAGCTGGAACAATTTGAACAATAAAATGAATAGTATTGGATTATAACTCAAAGCATTAAAAAAAAAATTGATGTCCCTAATGACAAAATAAATGATTGAGTTTTTTAAATGAAGAAGATAGCAATCTCTCTTACAAAAGAAATCCAAATAATGTATTCATAGATACTACCTTTTCCAGGAGGTGGAGCTTAATTCCCCATTCCCCTGGGCCCTCTGTCCCTTTAACCTAGACTACTCTTAGCGACTTGCTTTCAAAGAGTAGAATATGAAAAAGAAAGGAAAGAAATTTACACTGGAAAAATCTGACAAACCTCAGATTTTTACCTGAGGTTACCTCATCAGTGATAAGTCATGTTGATAGCCTTGACATAATGATGAGAACAGCACTTCACTTCCGTGTTTCCCTTCCCCAAACCCATAATCTCAGGCTAACCAGGGATTTTCTTGGAAGGAATGATGCTAAAGCTGAAACTCCAGTACTTTGGCCACCTCATGTGAAGAGTTGACTCATTGGAAAAGACTCTGATGCTGGGAGGGATTGGGGGCAGGAGGAGAAGGGGACAACAGAGGATGAGATGGCTGGATGGCATCACTGACTCGATGGATGTGAGTCTGAGTGAACGCCGGGAGTTGGTGATGGACAGGGAGGCCTGGTGTGCTGTGATTCATGGGGTCGCAAAGAGTTGGACACGACTGAGCGACTGAACTGAACTGAACTGAACCATGAGAAAAACAGCAGAAAAACCCAAATTGAAGGACTTCCACAAAACACCTGAATAACACTCCTCAAAAGTTGCAAGAGTGTCAGCAAGAAAAAAAGGAAAGACTGATAAACTGTTAGAGAGAAGAGGCCAAAAAAACACGACAACTAAATGTAATAATGTAATGTGGACAGGGTCCTGGAACAGGAAAAGAGTGGAGAGAAGAACCAGTAAAATCCAAATAACGTGTGCAGTTTAGTTACTAGGACTATACCAATGTTGGCTTCGTGATGTGACAAAGGTACAATAATAATGTTAGGTGTTAATGATACAGGAATCTACAGGAACTCTCTGTGCTCTCTTTGCAACTACATCTAAAATCAATCTGAAATAAAATCGAAAATAAATTTTTAAACATAACCCCACATAACATCACCTCTCTGACCTCTCCTACTCCTTTCCTCTTGCTCACTCTGCTCCAGCCACACTAGCATCCTTGCTGTTCCTGGAATGTGTTGGGCCCATTCCCCTAAGATCTTTGCTCCAGCTCTTCCCTCTGCCTAGTCCTCTCTTCCCTTCCTCCAGATACCCACTCTCTCACCTTTCAAGTCTTTGCTCAAATCTTACCTTTTAATACAAGCAACCTATCCTTCAATCCCTAGAAATCCTAAACCCCCAACCCTGTGTTATTTTTTTTTTTCCATAGCACTTACCACCTTCTAACACGCTGTCTAACTTGCCTATTTACTATGTTTGTATAAGGGCAGGAGCTTTATTTAGTGCACGAGTGTATCCCAGGCACTTAGAGCAGCACCTGGCACATAGAAGGCATGTAGTAAGTATTTGTTGATTAAGCTTCATGAATGCCTACTACATGCCAGAAATACTGGGAGAAAAAAAAAACACATAATTTTTTTTTTCTGGAACTATAGTTTTTTCCATAATTTTTTCTTTTCTTTTTTTTTTTTTTTTTCTGGAACTATCCAGAGATAGTTCCAGCCCTTGAGAAGCCTGCCTTATATCAAAGGAGAAATATGTTAATTTTTCACATAACTATAGGGCAGTAACATGTATAATATCATATAAGAAACAAATCGCCAGTCCAGGTTTGATACAGGATGCTAGGGGCTGGTGCACTGGGATGACCCGGAGGGATGGTACGAGGAGGGAGGTGGGATGGGGGTTCAGGATGGGGAACATGTGTACGCCTGTGGCGGATTCATGTTGACATGTGGCAGAACCAATACAATATTGTAAAGTAATTAGCCTCCAATTAAAATATATAAATTTAAATTAAAAAAAATAATTTCTATAGAATTAATCACTCTTGTACATAGAGGCACTAAAACTTGAATGCGATATGAAATCTTTTATTCTGGTGCCACTTAGCGACTACCTTGTTCTGGATTTACCCCTTCATTTACTAATTTGGGGGCTTTCCTGGTGGTTCAGATGGTATAAAGTCTGCCAGCAAGGCTGGAGACCTGAGTTCAATCCCTGGGTTGGGAAGATCCCCTGAAGAGGGCAGTGGCAACCCCCTCCAGTATTCTTGCCTGGAGAATTCCATGGACAGAGAAGCCTGGTGGGCTATAGTCCATGGGGTCTCAAAGAGTCGAACAGGACTGAACAACTAACACTTTACTAATTTTAGAAAATATATACCTAATTTTGACTCCAGTTAATGCCTTGAGTTCTTCTGTGAAAAAACTTTGAGTCTGTACAGAACATTCAGACCTCACAGTTCTATGTAAGTCAGAAGTCAGATGGGCTCTCCTGGTTCCTCTTCGCTGGGGTCTTACAAGGCCAAAATGAAGGTGTTGGCCAACCTGGCCTTTTATCTGGAGGCTCTGGAGGAGCATCCACTTAGTGGCTTGTTCAGGTTTTTGGCAGAATGCAGTTCCTTGCAGTCATAGGGCTCAGGTCCCAACTTCCTTGCTGGCTGATACCCAGGAGTCTCTCTCGGTCCCTTAAGTTTACCTGAATTCCACATCACCTGCCCTCTCCATCTTCAAACCAGCAACAACCTGTCAAATCCACCTGCTTTGAATCTCTCACTTCTGCCACATCTCTCTTGCTTCATAAGGGATCCATTCAGATAATCCAGGATAATCTACCTTAATTACATCTGCAAAATCCCTTTTGTCATGTAAAGCAATACATTCACAGGTTCTAGGAATTAGGGTGCGAAAATTTTTCAAAAGCCATTTTTGCCTACATTTTGCTTTTCCACCAAGTAGTTTAATCTAGTTCAAATCTCATGGAAGGACACTGTTCTTTATAAGAAATGCCTATTAAGTACACAGATTTCTCTAAATGCGTTTACAGAACATGACCTCCAATCAACAGTATTGTCTGTCCCAGTTCCATTAGAATGTGTTTATTCTTAAATAACTGTCCTAACTTAATTCTATTTCCCCAGCTTTCCAAGATGCCTACAATTTCTTTAACAAGGATAAAACTGGCTGTATTGATTTACATGGAATGATGTGCACTTTAGCTAAGTTGGGAATGAATCTAATGAAGCACGATGTCCATAATGAATTAAGATGTGCTGATATTGATCGTGAGTTTGACTTGTCATTTTTTATAGAAGATTTTTATAAATACATTTTTCTCTCAAACTATATAAACATGAGAAGTAAGCCTCATTATTTGCCAGAAGTACATATATGTGTTTCTCTTTAAAGTTATCAATGAAGTATGTGTATAAGTTATGAAATTGAATTAAAGGTACAAAATGGGCTAGTTTTTGAAAAAGCCTGTGTGGAAACCAAAAGTGACTGTTGTATTTAATATCAGATTCAGATTACCTGTCATAATATACATTTTGGAGAGTACCTTGAAATAACAGAAAGACATTGACAATTTCAAAAATAACCTGTTACTGTTACTCAAAAACTGGACTCACCTCTTACTGGGTGTTGAGCCAAAAGACACAACCAAGCCTAAGAGCAGAAGAAGGGAGGATTCATTACTTGCAATAAGTAAGGAGAACACTGAGAATATTTCCCAAAGCAATTTCTCCCCAACTGCAATATTGGAGAGGTTTTTAAGCTAAGGTTGCATACCTATTCATGGAGGGTCTTGAGCAAAGGAGAATGCAGCATAGAACTGGGGCAAATGTCAAACAGAGCCCAGCCTCTAGTTGATGGAGGTCATGCTGGTCAGCAAAGGTCAGCATCTACCATCCTGAGGCTCTAGGTAGTCTGGTGGTTTAGAGCTCGAGGGGGTTTGGATCCTGCAAAACAGCTCAAGAATGTGCTTCAGGCTAATCTTTACCTTAGAAACTGAACTGGGAGTCTTTACAACTGATATATTATCTCCTGGTAATACCTGTTTGTTTTGACATTCTTCATTCCTTTAAAATAATTAACTATGTAACTCAGCTGGTAAAGAATTGCCTGCAATGCAGGAGACTTGGGTTCGATCCCTGGGTTGGGAAGAACCCCTGGGAGAATGGAAAGGCTACCCACTCCAGTATTCTGACCTGGAGAATTCCATGGACTGAATGGTCCATGGAGTCACAAAGACTCAGACATGACTGAGTGACTTTCACTCACTCCACTAGAATATAGCTTATTCTTCTACAAGGACAAGCACTGTGGCCAGATATAGATGACAAAATGGCTTAGGCCTAAAGTGACTTCTTTTATATCAAGATGCTGCTGCTGCTGCTGCTAAGTCGCTTCAGTTGTGTCCAACTCTGTGCGAACCCATAGATGGCAGCCCACTAGGCTCCTCTGTCCCCTGGATTCTCCAGGCAAGAATACTGGAGTGGGTTGCCATTTCCTTCTCCAATGCATGGAAGTGAAAAGTGAAAGTGAAGTCTCTCAGTCATGCCCGACTCTTAGCGACCCCATGGACTGGAGGCTACCAGGCTCCTCTGTCCATGGGATTTTCCAGGCAAGAGTACTGTAGTTAGGTCTAGTTTTCTTCTTCCCAGAATGCTCTACCATATCTGCCGGCATTAGCAAGGATATCCAAGCCCTTTGTTTCTGTTTGAATCATAATGGTACAAATCTTCCTTCCATCACTAGAGCCACCTATATTGAATCTTAAATGCCACACCACTTTTATTGATATTTTTTTAAGCATGTAAGTAGTGTTTTCTTTGGATACTAGTGATTAGTAGCCCAAGCTGGTATGTTGTGTGGAATAAGTATTCAGCACAATACCTTTTCCCACCACACCCCACTCACCTGCCAGTGTCCCAGTCAATCAGCAGCACCCTTCATGGGAGTCAGTCACCATTTAATTAAAGTGTCACTTGTTTCCACTAACTCTGCCCAAATTTTTATCCTTTCATTGAAACACACTCTAATAGCACTTGTTATCCTTTAATTTTAGAGGAAAGAGGTACAATTCAGGGATAGCCTAATAATAAAATATAGAGGTAGATGTGAAATGGGAAGGTGAATATAGCCTTGTTCTGATCCTTGGATCTCTGTTGCAGAGGATGGGAAGGTGAACTTCTCAGACTTTTTAAAGGTGCTAACAGATAAGAACTGCTTCCTTAAGGCTGTGGGTAAGTATGTTGCTAAATAGATGGCAGTGGGGTAGGTGCAATTCACTGCATAGTAAATATTGTTCCTTTAGACCTCCAATCAGGCAGGTGTAGTCTGGGATGTGATTTACTTTTGTACTGCTTCTCTTAAAACAAATTTTGCTAAGGAAATTGATACAGTTTTAGAATTTTAACTTAAATCCATCAAGTCCTTCTGCAGGAGACACTGCTTTTTGGACTTAAGTGAGAACAGTCAGGCAGTGGTGTAGAAAATTTTGGTCAACTTTTATATTTATATACCACTCCAGTATTCTTGCCTGGAGAATTACATGGACAGAGGAGCCTGGCAGGCTATGGTCCATGGACTTGCAGAGATGGACACGACTGAGCGACCAACACTTTATATTACTTTAATTCTTTACCTAATGCATATGCTACTTTGGGAGGTACTACTCTTACAAAAGAAAGATGTATACCTATAGCACTGTAAATGTTTGGGGCTTCCCCAGTGGCTCAGGCAGTAAAGAATCTGCCTGCAATGCAGGAGACCTGGGTTCGATTCCTGAGTTGGGAAGACCTCCTGGAGGAGGAAATGGCAATCCACTCCAGTATTCTTGCCTGGAGAATTCCATGGACAAAGGAGCCTGGTGGGCTACAGTCCATGGGCTAAGTGATCAACACTTTCATTTCATATATTTTTAGAAAAACACTGTCTCTCTCATGCATATTTGGGTATAGATAATTCTCTATTCCTGAAAAAAATCTTCTTCACCCCAATAAACCTCTGCCCTCAGTGTGAGAGCAGGAGAGTCTGCTGGAGGTTCCAGAACATGTTCTCACACAAGGTTTAAACAACTTGGAGATACACTCAAATTATTGCTATTAGTTCTCCATGGTTTGTTTACAAGTTTAACAAGCTGCCTTGGAAAATCTGACCTTATTCATATCATGTTTTCCAGATAAATACATTCCAAATTTCAGATACTGTATACAGTTTTTAAAAAGACATCCTTTCATAAGCTATGAACTGTCTTAGTATAAACAGAAGTTACTGTTTCAAGTATCGCTATAGTAACAAGGGTTTGCCTGCACACCAGAGTTATGTTTATCAGCAGTTCCTTTTCATAGATGAACAGAACAATAGTCCTTAACACATAATTCATGTTTATGTTAAATGTATTACTACATTTACTTAGAAGTCACTGAACTAAAAGTATTTCATTTTAAATCCCATGATTATTTTGTCTATTCAGTAATCAAAATGACCTTCCTGCCAAACAGAACAGACTTTGAATGTTTGTTTATAATTCTTTAGTTTTTGACTTGGTTTTAATATTGTATATACAGTAAAATGACTGTCACTTTAACACTTTTTATGATAATTTTTTTTCAGAAGCCATTTTGAATCTTTTTTTTTCCCCTCCATAGTTCCAGAAAAGGGGACCTGTTTAGATTTAGCTGGCAACCCAGGGATCCTGTTGTTTGAAATCCTATCAAAGCTTATAGAGACTTCAGCCTTACCCAAAAAGGCAATATCGGAAATAGTAAGGTAGGTGGCAAAGGAACAAAAATGACCTGAGCAACACTTAGGAGGATTTTACAAGGCAACTGCCTCTCCCTGACATCCTAACATCTCCACGGATCTGCCCCAAAACAAGGAGAAGGTGTGCAGGCAGCTAGCTACTCATGTGCCGCAACATGAGACCTCATAGCACTGCCTAGTTCTGAAACTGCAAGGCTGATTCAGACCATCTCAGGACCCCACTGAGAGCCTAAGATAGCCCAGAAAGTTCAGCTTCGGAAGTTCCCTAGTGGCCTGGTGGTTAAGATTCCAGGCTTTCAGTGTGGTGACCCAGGTTCAATCCCTGATAAGGGAACTGAGATCCTGCAAGCCCAGCAACATGACCAAAAAAATAGAAGTTCAGCTTCTCCTACTCTGGGCTAGAAAACTGCAGAGTAATAAGATTGTTCTGGAATGATTTGGGGTGAGCTTGGAAACTGAGTTTGAATATAAGATACTCCATTCACTCTGGATCTCTCGGGAGCTCTGAAAAAGTCCTTTGGGACAAAGGGCAGCAATGTCATACCTCCCAAAGTAGTGTTTGGACTGGAGCAGAGCCAAAATTAGACTTTAGAATAGGATAAGGAAATATTCTCACACCCAAATGTGTTTATTCCAGCAAATGTCACTAGAGGTACATTTCCTCAATATAGTTCTATCATGGTATTGCAAAAATTAAATGTTGCCATTATCAGTCTTTTCAAAGCATTCTACTTTGAAAAGCATTATTCTTTCAAAGAATTCTACTATCCCACTTAAAGAGATTTAAAATTACAGAATACCACCAACAATGTAAAATATCCTCTGCTCCTCAACAGGTAATCTCTTTATACTGTCCCACACCTCAATCAGATGTAGAACAGAGGGTATGCAACATTCTACACTTCATTCCAAGTCAAATACATGTGTTAAATCCATGATATTGGTACCCAAATGTATCACATTCTTAACCTCTGAGCCTCAGTTTCCTCATCTGTAGAATGAGAATAGTAATACCTGCAACACAATTATAGGGCAATTGTAAGGACATCTGGTAATGCAGGTACACTGTTTAACAAACATAAGACCTCAGTGAATGTTAACTATTATCATTATGTGTTATGTATACGGGCTTCCCTGGTGGCTCAGAAGGTAAAGAGTCTACCTGCAATGCAGAAGACCTGGGTTCGATACCTGGGTTGGGAAAATCCCTTGGAGAAGGCAATGGCTACCCATTCCAGTATTCTTGCCTGAATTCCATGGACAGAAGAGCCTGGCAGGCTATAGTTCGTGGAGTTGCAAGAGTCGGACACGACTATGCGACTAACACTTTCACTTTCAACTATGTATATAAGCATAGAATATACATATTATCTATTCTAATCCTCACATATATGGCAATGAAGATCCCACATGCTGCAACTAAGACCCAGCACAGCCAAATTGAAAAAAAAGAAGAGAATCAGGATAGTAAGGAATCGAGAAACCAAGGTCACAGAGAAATTCAACAGGATAGGTTTTATACCAGTATTAAATACTAAAGTGAGGCCAGGTAAAATGAGGACTGAATGGATGGAATTAGCTTTGGTAGTTTAAGAAATCATAAGTGAACTTCAGTTCCAAAAGGGTGATGGGAAGAAAGCCAAGGTTTAGAGGGTTAAAAAATAGCAGTCATATTAAATATACTAGAATAAGTGCATGTTTTAACTTTTTCTCCCTTCTGAAATTGCACTAAAATAATAGTAAAAGCATTTTAGAGGGCATAAAAACAGGAATAAGAGCTGAAAAATGATATCAACATAATTGGAAGCTGGACAGGAAATGAATGACTGTTTACAGGCTAGTGAGATCAGAAGAAGCTTAAACTTGAATGGCTTCAGTAGAGAAGGTCAAGAAGCAAGCCAGTTCTCACTGCAGAACACTTGAAACACTCAGGAATTGAGACACTAGGAACCTCTAAAGGCAGCAGAGGTGTCAGTCAGTCAGTTCAGTCGCTCAGTCGTGTCTGACTCTTTGTGAGCCCATGAATCACAGCACGCCAGGCCTCCCTGTCCATCACCAACTCCTGGAATTTACCCAAACTAATGTTCATCAAGTTGGTGATGCCATCCAACCATCTCATCCTCTGTCGTCCCCAATCCCCATCCTCTCCTCCTGCCCCCAATCCCTCCCAGCATCAGGGTCTTTTCCAATGAGTCAACTCTTCGCATGAGGTGGCCAAAGTATTGGAGTTTCAGCTTCAGCATCAATGCCTGATGAACTATGGACAGAGGTTCGTAACATTGTACAGGAGACAGGGATCAAGACCATCCCCGTGGAAAAGAAATGCAAAAAAGCAAAATGGCTGTCTGAGGAGGCCTTACAAAGAGCTGTGAAAAGAAGAGAAGCAAAAAGCAAAGGAGAAAAGGAAAGATATAAGCATCTGAATGCAGAGTTCCAAAGAATAGCAAGGAGGGATAAGAAAGCCTTCCTCAGCGATCAATGCAAAGATATAGAAGAAAACAACAGAATGGGAAAGACTAGCGATCTCTTCAAGAAAATTAGATTTACCAAGGGAACATTTCATGCAAAGATGGGCTCGATAAAGCAGAGGTGTAGGGAGCCCAAAATACAAATACTAGTTGAAAGTAGCATTGAGAAGCAGGTTGACCCTTAGATTCCTCTCTCTAACCCCACACAACCAAGTGACTGCTTGGCAGTTAACTCTCTGAAGAGGTTGTACCAGAAAGATTGTTTGGGCTCAGGGAGATCAGACATAACTTGAGAATGAGGGTATCAGTGAAAACAGGGTTACATGAAATTCCACTTACTGAATGGTGAGACTCGACCAGCCACCTTCCCCTTCCCTAAATCCCATTAACAGCTAGACTTTTATACTAGATAAAATATTAGAGGACCCCTCTCCAGAGAAATTGACTAGACAACCACAGAGAGAAAAAACCCAGACAACCACAATTAAAAGACCCTTAATGAAACAATGCTCCAATCAGTTACCTGACAGTAAATTTCCTACTCAATAAGACCCACCACACTAAAGAGCTTCCAGTTGGCCTTAAAGAGTATTTATGCTCACTCTTAAGTATGAATCGACATCCAAAGATCAAGAGATAGTTAAGGAAAACCTGTGTTAGTGAAGAAAGATTGAAACAGGAAAAAAGGAAGGAAGGAAAGAAGGGAAGGAGGGAAGAAAGGAAACAGTTGTAAACATAACCTGGTATACAATTATCAGACAAAGATTAGAGTTTCAGGGAAGGGAAAGTGTAGAGTAGAACAACAAACTTGGGCATGCATCAAGATTACCTAGAGCAATTGTCAAACCACATCACTGGACTCCAGGGTTTCTGATTCAGGAGGTTTGTGTGAGGCCCAAGAATTTATATTTCTAGGAAGTTCCCAGTGCTGCTGCTGCTGCTGCTGGTTTGAGGACCACACCAGAGCCATCAAGTCTGTAGGGATTCCTTTGAAAGAAAAGAAAGATGAGCCTTAAAGAACCTGGTAGGAATTAAATTACACTGAGAGAAACAAGCATTATTCTATATTTAGAGGCAAGTGAGAACATTGTGGATGGATGGATTCAAGATGAGGAGAGGAAGTACAAGTGGTTCAACATCAAAAAAACAAACAACCCTGCACTTCCCTGGTGGCTCGGTGGTAAAGAAACCACCTGCCAATGCAGGAGACACAGGTTTGATCCCTGATCCAGGAAGATCCCATACGCCACAGAGCAGCTAAGCCCAACAGAGCAGCTAAGCCCACACACCACAGCTGTTGAGCCTGTGCTGTAGAGCCCGGAAGCAGCAACTACTGAGCCCATCTGCAGGGATTACTGAAGCCCACACGTCCTACAGCCTGTGCTCAGCAACAAGAGAAGCCGCCACCACAATAAGCCTGTGTACCACAATAAGAGTAGCCCCTGTTTTCCTCAACTAGAGAAAAGCTTGTGCAGCAGTGAAGACCCAGCACAACCAAAAATAAATTAATTAATTAATTTTTAAAAAATCAATAGTAGGCATGACTAATGTTTATAGTCAAGTTGATACCACTTAAGGATTTGTCAGAGATCAAAATTGCTAGGTGTTTTTCTAGACAAGACCGGGAAGTCTTGGAGCAGAGGAAGGAAGCCAGAGCCCAGGGACTGCATATATAAAGTAATCAAATGGTCTGTGGAAAATGTCAGTAGCTATTCTATAAATGTCACATAGATGATATTAAATGACTATACAAATTAAACTTAAACATATTCAGCATATATAACTTGCAAATTAACTTCTTTTTCTTTCTGTCCAACAGTCAGGCACTTTTTAACCATCTCTTAAATTATCTTTATTTCTTAGCTATTTCCGAAGAAAATTCCAGGAAACCACCTCAGGAATGGTGTGGAGCCCCGATACTACGGGTTATGGAAAAAGGAGATTTAAGCCAGACATATGCACACCTCCAAGCTCAAGCACAGCTGCCTTCGCTAATGCTGCTCGGATTGCAATAATGAAAGAAAAGGATTTATTTAAATTTCTTGACGAGCTCAAGAGTAAGAGTCATTTGTCCTCTCCCCACCATTGTAAAGGATGTATGTGTATATTACTGGTCAGAAATAAATACTAGATGCCAAGTGCTTTAAGAGTAGGGCCACAGCCTATTCTGAGTGACTGGTCTGTCACACAGATATCATTTGAAACAAATGTACATTTTACCTGAATCCCTAGACACCTGGATGAAGCTGAAAGTCTGTGGATGGGTGGGGTGGTGGGAGCAGGAGAATGAAGAAGGGGTGGCAGGGCCACTGAGGAGATGAATAGGCAAAGAGTAAATTAGGTACCACATTTATGTATTCTATGGGAATTTCTTCTTACATTTTTTCGTGATACCAGTTTTTATATTTTCAGAATGCAATCCTCCTTCAGATAGCCCATATTCAAAAATACCCATCTTTCCACTGTTTCCTAATGTGGATGGAGTGGTAATGGGAAAGCCATTCAAGGACATACAGAAATTAGAAATGCTGAAGAGAAAGGAACCTCTGAATTTCTTTGAGAACTATTTTTTCCATAAAAAAGACTGGAAAACACAGGTGGGATTTGGATTATGTCATATCAGTTCAATATTTAGGTTTTTTAAGTTCTAACTTGACAGAACTAGTAATGTGCTTATTAATGACAAATATTTTAGGTCATGATATTTCAAACCAGACTCCATAGCCATGTTCCTAAATTTAAACTCCAGGTATAAATAGTTCAAGGCTTCCCTCATAGCTCAGTGGCAAAGAGTCCATCTGCCAATGCAGAAGACACATGGGTCTTCCGGGTCAGGAAGAGCCCCTATAAAAGGAAATGGCAATCCACTCCAGTATTCTTACCTGGGAAATCCCATGGACAGTGAAGCCTGGCAGGCTATAGACTATGGGATCACAAGAGTTGGACATGACTTAGCAACCGCTACTGCTAAGTCACTTCAGTCGTGTCCGACTCTGTGCGACCCATAGATGGCAGCCCACCAGGCTCCCCTGTCCCTGGGATTCTCCAGGCAAGAACACTGGAGTGGGTTGCCATTTCCTTCTCCAATGCGTGAAAGTGAAGTCACTGAGTCGTGTCCGACTCTTCAAGACCCCATGGACTGCAGCCTACCAGGCTCCTCCGCCCATGGCATTTTCCAGACAAGAGTACTGGAGTGGAGTGCATTGCCCTCTCCGGACTTATCAACTAAACAACAACAATAAATATTTCATTTAATTTAAAAAAATCATTAAAATTGCTGAAAAATGTATAATACTATAATTTTAATCTAGTCTATTATAACATCTAATCTAATGTACTATAAATGTTGATTAGAAACCAAAGAATGAAACTTTCAAGTTTCAGGGACTTCCCTAGCAGTCCAGTGGTTAAGACAACATGCTTCTGCTGCAAAGGTCATGGGTTCAATCCCTGGTTGGGGAACTAAGATTCTGCATGTTGTGTGGCACAGTTAAAAAATAAAAAATAATTATAAAATTCTACATGGCAAAAAAGTCACATTTGCAGCTCATAATACAAAGAGCTATCTTCTCTAATATATCAGAGAGCTTCAAAGTGATTAGAAAAAACTAACCTATAAAAATGAGCAACCAGACAGTTCTCAGAAACATAAAAAGGTACTCAGTCTCATCTTCGTAAAAGATCCAAATTAAAACTACCCTGAGATGTTATCTTTCCATATTAGATTGCCCAAGACCAAAAAGCTGGAGAAAACATGGGACATAAGACATGAGAGATAAAAGAGAGAAAAGCATACACATTTTATTAAATTTTACATATACCCGGGAAAATGAAAATCCAAAGAAGCAATTAGAATTAAACATTTATATACTGAAATACAAAAAGAAGTACTGGTTTGGACAGTATCAGACAATAAGAGCTAAAATACTACACCATGCTAACATGGAAGATGAGGAGGGTGGTGCTCAGAATGAAAGCTAAGTTCTTTTTATTGTTTGGGGAGAGGCTTATGATATTGAGTAAATCTATAATTTGTTGCATTAATTGTAAATGTTAGAAATGTGAAGATAATAAGTAAAAACTAAAATGAATATTGCCAAACCATAGAGGAATAAAAAAAATAAGAAAAAAGAGAGAACATGGGAAAATAGAAAGTACAAAACAAAATAGGCAGAAAAATCCAAATATATCAGTAACACAAGAAACGATTAAAGACACCAGTTTAAAAAAAATAATAGAGCAGCAGAAGCTGCTAGTGCGCGCGTGTGGGTGTGAGGGCTCGGACCATGGTGCAGTCCCTCTGGCTCCCCTGCCCCCCTCTCCTGTGAGACTGGCTGCGGGGAGGGAACATGGATACTCGTCTGCCGGCTTCTGGTTCCCACGCAAGTAAGCCTGCGGTCAATGGAGGAGGACATTGATACCTGCAAAATCAACAACAGTTTCCTGCGCGACCACATCTATGCGACGGAAGGACCCAAGGGAGAACCCAAGACAGAGAATAGTGGCACAATAATGAAGCATGAATTATCTAGATGAAATCACCTATGGAAACAAAGCTGACATTATCTCTACGGTAGAATTCAACCACACGGGAGAATTACTAGCGACAGGGGACAAGGGGGGTCGGGTTGTAGTATTTCAACGAGAGCAGGAGAGTAAAAATCAGGTTCATCGTAGGGGTGCATACAATGCTTACAGCACATTCCAGAGCCATGAACCCGAGTTCGATTACCTGAAAAGTTTAGAAATAGAAGAAAAAATCAATAAAATAAGATGGCTCCCTCAGCAGAATGCAGCCTACTCCCTTCTGTCTACTAATGATAAAACTGTGAAGCTGTGGAAAGTCAGCGAGCGTGATAAGAGGCCAGAAGGCTACAATCTGAAAGATGAGGCGGCCCAGCTGCGAGATCCTGCCACCGTCACCACCTTACGGGTGCCTGTCCTGAGACCCATGGACCTGATGGTGGAGGCCACCCCGCGAAGAGTATTTGCCAACGCGCACGCATATCATATCAACTCTATATCAGTCAACAGCGACTATGAAACCTACATGTCAGCTGATGACCTGAGAATTAACCTATGGAACTTTGAAATAACCAATCAGGGTTTTAATATCGTGGACATCAAGCCAGCCAACATGGAGGAGCTCACGGAGGTGATCACGGCGGCCGAGTCCACGCCCACCACTGCAACGCCTTCGTGTACAGCAGCAGCAAAGGGATAATCCGGCTGTGTGACATGCGGGCGTCGGCGCTGTGTGACCGGCACACCAAGTTTTTTGAAGAGCCAGAAGATCCAAGCAACAGGTCATTTTTCTCTGAAATTATCTCTTCAATTTCGGATGTGAAATTCAGCCACAGTGGGAGGTATATCATGACCAGAGACTATCTGACCGTCAAAGTCTGGGATCTCAACATGGAAAACCGCTCCATCGAGACTTACCAGGTTCACGACTACCTCCGCAGCAAGCTGTGCTCCCTCTACGAAAATGACTGCATTTTTGATAAATTTGAGTGTGTGTGGAATGGGTCAGACAGTGTCATCATGACAGGCTCCTACAACAACTTCTTCAGGATGTTTGACCGAAACACCAAACGCGATGTTACCCTTGAGGCCTCGAGGGAAAACAGCAAACCCCGAGTTATCCTAAAACCACGCCAAGTGTGCATGGGGGGCAAGCGGAGAAAAGATGGAATCAGTGTCGACAGTCTGGACTTTAGCAAAAAGATCTTGCATACAGCTTGGCATCCTTCAGAAAATATAGCAGTGGCGGCTACAAATAACCTATATATATTCCAGGACAAGGTTAACTAGGAGGACGAGGTATTGCTTAATAATCTCACATACTGAATACTAGTCAAACACGTTTTTAAATGTTTCTTTGGGTGTTCATTTGATGCATCGACTTTAATCTCCCTCTGCAGGAGACAATTGGAATAGAAGTCCATGGAGTCCAACCTTCCCACATCCCCAGTTCTAAGAAACTTTTGTCAAACCCAGTAGGTTCTGGGACACTTCTGTTTAGAATCGAGAGCTGCCAGCTAACAGTAATTCTTCCATAGTTGACTTGAATTTCTGATGCTTTTATTGCCCCATTTTCTCTGGTGGGTCCAGTGTTTTGTTTCTAGGTGTCTGCTGAGATAAAATGAGGTTGTCTGTAGTATTTAAAGAGAAAAGAGAAAAGTTTTTTTTTAATTAAGCAATTCCATTTGATTGAAAAAAAAATTCAATGAAAAATAAACACTGTTTACTCTTTAAAAAAAATAAGGGGAAGGGAGAGAGGAAGGAAGAAAAAATTATTTTCACGTTTAAAAGAAAGAGTGCTGATTTATTTTTTTAAGTAGTTTTAAGATTTATACCCTTTTACCTAAATTATGACACAGAAACTTGAAAATAAAGGGACAGAAGAAGAAATATCAGGCAAATACAAATCAAAATAAGCTGTTATCCATATATTGTGGTGGGGAGAGAAAATTTAGGGAAAACATAAAGATAAAGATGCTATTTAATGGTTTTTAATAATCAGGAGAATCTTAAAAATAAAACAGATACAAATTCACAGATACAGAAAACAAACTGTTTACCAGGAGGGAGAAGGGTGAGGACAGGAGCAAAATAGGTAAAGGAGATTAAGAGGTACAAACCACTAGATATAAAATAAGTTACAAGGATGTAGTGTACAATACAGGGAGTATAGCTAATACTTTATGATAACTTTGTATGGGATATAATCTATTAAATGTTGAATTACTGTTTGTTCATTTGAAACTGAAATGGAAAGTCAACTATACTTCAATTTAAAAAAATTTTTGATCATCAGGAAGATAAAACTATTTTGAATCTGTATGTACATAACAGATTGACAGATAAGGTGATATTTAATGGAATAATAAGGATTAGCTTTAGACTTTTTAGGCATTATACATGGTAAAAATAAATATTAAATGAATAAGCAAATCCATAATCACAGTGGAAGATTTTTATCATGCCTCTTCAGAAACTGATAATGCAAAGGAGCAGTGGGGAGGGGGCATCAAATCCTCTTACAAAAATTTAACTGTTTTTGTAACAGGAAGAAAAACATGAAACTATAGCTTGATGGAGAATTGGAGTCTATAAATACCTGTTTCAGGATGTAAGAGATGAGCACTTTTATAGCCAGGAAGAAGAACCCTTAGAACTCTGGTTCTCAATCTTGGTTGCACAACAGAACCCCCAGGGAGAGCTTTTACAGTCCTGCTCTCCTAGCCACAACTCTGTCTAGTTAAATCAAATCTCTGGGAATGGGGCCCTGGCCTCAGGATTTTTTAAAGTTCCACTATGCAGCCAAAGCTGAAAACCACTGCCTAAAAAGAAACTGAAGATGTTTGAAGATGTAGAAGAGAGGCAAGACTGGCTACATGACTGGCTAGGCCCAGTACAAAATGAAAATGTAGGGCCCCTCGTCCAAAAATAGTTAAAAATTTAAAAACAGCAACGTAAAACATTAAACTAAACTCAGATCAGATCAGATCAGATCAGTCGCTCAGTTGTGTCCGACTCTTTGCGACCCCATGAATTGCAGCACGCCAGGCCTCCCTGTCCATCACAACTCCTGGAGTTCACTCGGACTCATGTCCATCGAGTCAGTGATGCCATCCAGCCATCTCATCCTCTGTCGTCCCCTTTGCCTCTTGCCCCCAATCCCTCCCAGCACCAGAGTCTTTTCCAATGAGTCAACTCTTCGCATGAGGTGGCCAAAGTACTGGAGTTTCAGCTTCAGCATCATTCCTTCCAAAGAAATCCCAGGGCTGATCTCCTTCAGAGTGGACTGGTTGGATCTCCTTGCAGTCCAAGGGACTCTCAAGAGTCTTCTCCAACACCACAGTTCAAAAGCATCAATTCTTCGGCACTCAGCCTTCTTCACAGTCCAATTCTCACATCCATACATGACCACAGGAAAAACCATAGCCTTGACTAGACGAACCTTTGTTGGCAAAGTAATGTCTCTGCTTTTGAATATGCTCTCTAGGTTGGTCATAACTTTCCTTCCGAGGAGTAAGCGTCTTTTAATTTCATGACTGCAGTCACCATCTGTAGTGATTTTGGAGCCCAGAAAAATAAAGTCTGACACTGTTTCCCCATCTATTTCCCATGAAGTGATGGGACCGGATGCCATGATCTTCGTTTTCTGAATGTTGAGCTTTAAGCCAACTTTTTCACTCTCCACTTTCACTTTCATCAAGAGGCTTTTTGGTTCCTCTTCACTTTCTGCCATAAGGGTGGGGTCATCTGCATATCTGAGGTTATTGACAAGGCCCTGTGTAATTACACAGGTCCTACACCCATGAAGCCAGCGCTGGAAAGAAGTAAATTGAAGGGAGGTGAATAAATAAAGATACACAAAGAGACCTTGAAAATCAGGAAAAACTCTCACATATAAGAGGGAAGGAGGAAAAAATGAGTTAAAGGGTGGAGAAATCCTAAGGTGGAAAGAAGAGCAGAAAGAATTCATGTTAGATAGACTTGAAGAGACAAGATCATTAGCTAAGGGAGTTTAAAGGTTTGGTTTTCCAGCAGCCTCTGTGAGAGCTGTACGAGCTGCAAATGAAGAAAAGTAATGTCAAGCAGTCCTGAGGACCTGGATGAGCCTGGGCCATACACATTTTCAAAGAACGCAATCTGCATATTTATATGATTTCCATCAACACTGTTCAGCAGCCCAGGAACAGGGAAAAACAGATGGCTGGTTCCCTGTGAGAATTTTGGAAGTAGTCCGGGTTGTGCTCTGTGGAGGGCACAGTCATTTTCAATGCTTTGCAAGTTTGAGTGAGGATGAGTTGGTGCCTCTCTACTCCCTACATCCATCCCAAACATAAACCATCCTCTGGTCTATACTTGTCTTATGACTAGGCTTCACTATTAAGAAAGAGAGTTTGCTCGATGCCATTTACACATGGCACTATACCAGGTGCCCTGAAGCAACCGACAAGTGGTATAGAAATAATCTTATAAATCATACACACACCCTTTCCTAATACAGTATATTTCTGTGTATTTTGTCTTTGTTATGCAATTCAACTAAAATATGTTACTAACCTTCTTTTTTAAATGTTTATAAAGGCAGCAAATATAAAACCTGTTGACCCTACCTCAGGCTACTCAACTAATATCCTCACCATTGATCAAATGCTCAAGAGAAAGCAGAACTGGACAGTGGCTGATGCAGCTGCTATTAAACCACACGTGAGTATTCACTGTTGAATGCCTTCCCAGAAACCATTGACAAAAATGTTTTCCACTTCATTACTACAACCATAGAACTTCCCTGGTGGCTCAGCAGTAAAGAATCTGCCTGCAATACAGGAGACACAGGAGTCACCAGTTTTATCCTTGGATCAGGAGGATCCCCTGGAGGAGGAGATGGCAATCCACTCCAGTATTCTTGCCTAAAAAATCTCATGGACAGAGGAGCCTGGCAGAGGGCATGGACCCATGGGCATGGAGTTGCAGTGCATTGGAAATGACTGAGCACTTACACACTACAACCATAAAACCAAGATTTTTTTTCTGTTCTCTGTCTTTAAGACCAGATCATTTCTCCTTTGGAGTTGTACCCAGCATCATTTCTGGCATTCATTTGTTTCATGCTGGAGACAGAAACTAGTTAAGGTAGTACACCAGCGGTCACAGTGAGGGTTGTACTCGGGGAGGGAATTGTGATGAGTGACTGAATCTTTATTATGGCAGCTAAAAGAATAATAGTAGTTTAATCATGCTTCCTAGGTGCCAGGCAGTGTGCTCTATAAGTACTCTACAAGTACTTTATAGGTACTAATTCATTTACTTACCACAACAAACCTTTGAGTTAGGCACAATAACTCCTTGTCATTTTACTGATATGCACAGAGAGGTTACATGGTTTGCCCAAAGGCACACAGCTAGAAACTAATAGAACCAGAATTATAAGCATGGGTAACTTGGACTCTGAAGAATCCACACTTTAACCACAACTCTGTGCTGTGTGTCTGCTTTCGTGCCCTCACTTCTTAGCAACTTTTGTCTCCCAGAAAGAAACTGTGGTGTATTTATTTTATGCCAGCTCCCTTCTGCATTTGACACTAATGATCAAGCTCTCCAAGACACATTCTACTTCCTTAGCCTTTACAATGGGGCTTCCCTGGTGGCTCAGGTGGTAAAGAACTGGGAGAAGGAAATGGCTACCCATTCCTAGTATTCTTGCCTGGAGAGTTCCACGAACAGAGAAGCTTGGTGGGCTACAGTCCAAGAGGTTGCAAAGAGTCAGACACAACTCAGCAACTAACACTTTCACTTTCTTAGCCTTTACAATACTGCATCTTCAATTCTATGTGTATCTCTGTATCTTTCCTCGCTCTTCTTTTTCCTGAGGTTCACCCTTTTTTTCTATAGTTGAAGTACAGTTGATTTACAGTGTTTGAAGTATACATCAAAGTGATTCAGTTATACATACACATATAAATATATTCTTTTTCAGGTTCTTTTTCATTATAGGTTATTATAAGATATTGATTATACTTCCCTGTGCTATAAAATAGGTCCTTGTTTTTTTATCTATTTTATATATAGTGGTGTATATCTGTTAATCCCAAATTCCTAATTTACCCCTCCCCCCTTTCCTCCTTAAAACTTTGGTAACCATAAGTTTGTTTTCTATGTCTGTGAGCCTATTCCTATTTTGTAAGTAAGTCAATCCATATCATCTTTTTATGATATCACATATAAAGTGAAAGTGGAGTCGCTCAGTCGTGATATCATATGTAAGTGATATCATATATTTGTCTTTCTCTGTCTGACTTACTTCACTCAGTATGATAATCTCTAGGTCCATCCATGTTGCTGGAAATGCCCTTATTTCATTCTTTTCTATGGTTGAGTAGTATTACACTGTATATATATAAACCCACATCTTCTTTATCCATTCATCTGTCAGTGGACATTTAAGTTCCTTAAGTTTTGATATTTCCTAGTTTTCTAGTCTCATCTTACTGCTCTTCTTATTAAACACATTCACTTGTTCAGTAAATATTTATCCAGTGTTAACAAGGTTCTGAGATTAGGAGATACCACAGAATGAAAAACACCGTTCCTCCCCTCAATCTTCCTACTCTCTGATTCTCCTTGTTTCAGCTGCCACCTATACACCTGAGCAGTCTTAACTGTCACTGGCCTAGACGTCTTTCCAGTACTGCCTCATCTCACTGATTACCTGCTGAGCATGTTTACCCTGCTGTCTCACAGCATATAAAGCTGGACACGTCCAAAACCAAACTCATCCTCTTACACATCAAACTGGCTCTTCCTTGAGGATTCCATACTACCATCTCCCTAGGCACTGAGACTTGAAGGCCAGGAGCCATCCTTCAGTTCAGTTCAGTTCAGTCGCTCAGTCACATCCGACTCTTTGCAACCCTGTGAACCGCAGCATGCCAGGCCTCGCTGTCCATCACCAACTCCCAGAGTTTACACAAACTCATGTCCATTGAGTTGGGGATGCCATCCAGCCATCTCATCCTCTGTCGTCCCCTTCTCCTCCTGCCTTCAATCTTTCCCAGCATCAGGGTCTTTTCAAATGAGTCAGCTCTTCTCATCAGGTGGCCAAAGTATTGGAGTTTCAGCTTCAACATCAGTCCTTCCAATGAACACCCAGGACTGATCTCCTTTAGGATGGACTGGTTGGATCTCCTTACAGTCCAAGGGACTCTCAAGAGTCTTCTCCAACACCACAGTTCAAAACCATCAATTCTTTGGTGCTCAGCTTTCTTTATGATCCAACTCTCATATCCATACATGACTACTGGAAAAACCACAGCCTTGACTAGATGGACCTTTGTGGACAAAATAATGTCTCTGCTTTTTTAATATGCTGTCTAGGTTGCTCATAACTTTCCTTCCAAGGAGTAAGCATCTTTTAATTTCATGGCTTCAGTCACCATCTGCAGTGATTTTGGAGTCCCGAAAAATGAAGTCTGACACTGTTTCCACTGTTTCCCCATCTATTTCCCATGAAGTGATGGGACCAGATGCCATGATCTTAGTTTTCTGAATGTTGAGCTTTAAACCAACTTTTTCACTCTCCTCTTTCACTTTCATCAAGAGGCTCTTTAGTTCTTCTTCACTTTCTGCCATAAGGGTGGTGTCATCTGTGTATCTGAGGTTATTGATATTTCTCCCAGCAATCTTGATTCCAGCTTGTGCTTCTTCCAGCCCAGTGTTTCTCATGATGTACTCTGCAGGTTAGTAAGTTAAATAAGCAGGGTGACAATAAACAGCCTTGACGTACTCCTTTTCCTATTTGGAACCAGTCTGTTGTTCCATGTCCAGTTCTAACTGTTGCTTCCTGACCTGCTTACAGGCTTCTCAAGAGGCAGGTGAGGTGGTGTGGTATTCCCATCTCTTACAGAATTTTTCACAGTTTATTGTGATCCACACAGTCAAAGGCTTTAGCATAGTCAATAAAGCAAAAATAGACGTTTTTCTGGAACTCTCTTGCTTTTTTGATGATCCAGCAGATATTGGCAATTTGATCTCTGGTTCCTCTGCCTTTTCTAAAATCAGCTTGAACATCTGGAAGTTCACAGTTCATGTATTACTAAAGCCTGGCTTGGGGAATTTTGAGCATTACTTTGCTAGCATGTGAGATGAGTGCAATTGTGCGGTAGTTTGAGCATTCTTTGGCATTGCCTTTCTTTGGGGTTGGAATGAAAAGTTACATTTTCCAGTCCTGTGGCCACTGCTAAGTTTTCCAAATTTGCTGGCATGTTGAGTGCAGCACTTTTACAGCATCATCTTTTAGGATTTGAAATAGCTCAACTGGAATTCTATCACCTCCACTAGCTTTGTTCATAGTGATGCTTTCTAAGGCCCACTTGACTTCACATTCCAGGATGTCTGGCTCTAGGTGAGTAATCACACCATCCTGATTATCTGGGTCATGAAGATCTTTTTTGTACAGTTCTTCTGCGTACCACCTCTTCTTAATATATTCTGCTTCTGTTATGTCCATACCATTTCTGTCCTTTATTGACCCCATC
Source organism: Bubalus kerabau (assembly GCF_029407905.1). Classification (NCBI taxonomy): domain Eukaryota; kingdom Metazoa; phylum Chordata; class Mammalia; order Artiodactyla; family Bovidae; genus Bubalus; species Bubalus kerabau. The sequence goes on along the minus strand of NC_073627.1, from coordinate 17,334,195 downwards.
TTTGCATGAAATGTTCCCTTGGTAAATCTGATTTTCTTGAAGAGATCTCTAGTCTTTCCCATTCTATTGTTTTCCTCTGTTTCTTTGCATTGATCGCTGAGGAAGGCTTTCTTATCTCTCCTTGCTATTCTTTGAAACTCTGCATTCAAATGGGTATATCTTTCCTTTTCTCCTTTGCTTTTCACTTCTCTTCTTTTCACAACTATTTGTAAGGCCTCCTCAGACAGCCATTTTGCTTTTTGACATTTCTTTTTCTTGGGGATGGTCTTGATCCCTGTCTCCTGTACAATGTCAGGAACCTCCGTCCATAGTTCATCAGGCACTCTGTCTATCATATCTAGTCCCTTAAACCTATTTCTCACTTCCACTGTATAATCATAAGGGATTTAATTTAGGTCATACCTGAATGGTGTAGTAGTTTTCCCCACTTCCTTCAATTTAAGTCTGAATTTGGCAACCATCCTTAAGTTATGCTTTTTCCACACTCCCCACATCTACTAATCACCAAATCTGGCTACTCCCATTTTCCCAAAGATTTTTCAAATCTGTCCCCTTCTTTCCATCGTATTGCTATTGCCTAAACTGAAGCCCTCGTTAGGCTTTACCTGGACAACTTCCAACCTGCTATCCCTTCCTCACAGCTCCACCCGTTCTCCACACAGCTGCTATGGAGAATGGGTCCTAAGAAGATCCAACCTGTCACTGTCCTGCTTAAGAAATGAATGCTTCCCTCTCAGCAATGGCAGCATATTTCAATTGTATTTTCTGCTCCACACAACTGAGGGTCTCATTGCACTTCCCACAGAGCAGTGTCTCACTACAGCATGACTTTCCCTGACAGTAGGGCTCTCCCCAACCTCACTGAGAGCAAGTCTTAGGCCTGACTTGCCTCTCCTCAAAGTTAACTCTTTAGTGATACCCTAGGGCCTGGACTCCCCTACCAGCTCTGGGATGAGTTGCCTTGGAGCATTTGTTATGCTGTCTCCTTTCCCTGGAATACTTTCCCATGGCCACCTACTCCCTAGGTTTAATCAAATCCTTGTGGACCTCCAGGCTTCCCTCGTGGCTCAGACAGTAAAGAATTAGCCTGCAATGCCGGAGACCTGGGTTCGATCCCTGGGTTGGGGAGATCTCCTAGAGAAGGGAACAGCTACCCACTCTAGTATTCTGGCCTGGAGAATTCCATGGACAGAGGAGCCTGGAGGGCTACAGTCCCTGGGGTCTCAAAGAGTCAAACACAACTGAGCTATTTTCATTTCATTTTTCTTGTGGACCTCCTTAGCTCAGCATCTTCTCCCTCCCTGCCCTGGGCTGGACAGAGTGCCATCCTTGGCACTTCTGTTGCACTAAGAGCTCATCTCCATCCAACATTTCCTCCTTGTTTTAGTCTACCATGTTTTTAAATTCTTATAAAATTTCTTAATATCTCACTACTAAGTAATGCATTTCCTTTGTCCATCAACTCCTAACTCATGTGTCCTCAAGAGGCACTATCTAATATATAAATTCAGTGACTTTCAAGTACCTTGAAAAAATAACCTTTGGGGTATCTAGAATTGCGGTCCAGAAACCAAAGATATTTTGAGGTAACTTCTATAAACTACTGCCCTCTCACTGCAGGTAAAGAGAGCTACAGAAACCTATAACTTGGGGATTGCCCTTGAGCACCGGAAACAAATGCTCAACCTCTGGCGGAAGATTCGAGGAGATTTGATTGGAATAGAGAGTAAAAATGAGTCCTTTTATGACACCTTTTCTACTTATACATGGTCCTGGAATGTCTGCCAAGAATTACTTTCCGCGAAGGACCTAAAGTTATACGATGCCCATGTGAACAGGAATGCCCTCCACAACTCTGTATTCTCGTCCTCTTCAGATATCAGTGAATGTGACACAGACACAGGAAGAAAAAGAAAACGGAAAGGCTTCAAGGGCTTTCGACAATGAAACTACGTTTTCTTAACAGCTCATCGCAAACTACTTTTTCATAGATATCAAAATTATTCTTGCTTTCGTCTAATACATCCTCAGCAGCTGGAAACGTTGACATCTTTTGAATTCTGACCAGTAAAAAAGTTTAAGTCATAGTATGGTTTCCCTTTCCTAATTCTTAACTGGTAAATAGATGCCTTGGGGAGAAGGCAGTGGCACCCCACTCCAGTACTCTTGCCTGGAAAATCCCATGGACAGAGGAGCCTGGTAGGCTGCAGTCCATGGGGTCGCTAAGAGTCGGACACGACTGAACGACTTCAGTTTCACTTTTCACTTTAATGCACTGGAGAAGGAAATGGCAAACCACTCCAGTGTTCTTGCCTGGAGAATCCTGGGGACGGGGGAGCCTGGTGGGCTGCTGTCTATGGTGTCGCACAGAGTCGGACACTACTGAAGCAACTTAGCAGCAGCAGCAGCAGCAGCCTTGGTGTGATTTCTCTAGCAACCAGCTGCACTCTGCTGCCCCCACCTGGGGCATCTCAAAGCTGCCTGGGCCCCAGCGGGAAGGATAAAAGCAAAGATGGTACTTAACACAGGGCTGCCCTCTGACCTCCTAACAGCCTTCTCAACAATAAGCATCTGAGTCTATGTGACTTAAGTGGCATCCTTTTTATTTTTTATTGTTTGTGAAAGAGGCCAGAAGCAGCAGAAGACAATGACCTTTCAGTTTCAGGGAATAATTTTGCAATCCCCCAGGGAACCTTGATTAAATCTGGGTTTTCCTAAGGATCCTAATCCTGATCCCCTGGATTACTCTGAAAAACAACTGATCTCACATCGTCTTTATTGGTGAGTGGTTGCAATTTTTTATTGTGGAAAAATATAAATACCATAACATTTATTATTTTAACATATTTAAATGTATATAATCCATTACCTTTTCTCTTTTAGAAAAAGGAAAATACATGTTCCACACTGATGGAGACAGTGGCTTATAATGTAAAATTATAACATGCCAGGAACAAGTAATGAAGATAGCAAAGGCTCCCAAAACTGTTCAATGAAATAAGCCTGAAGTAATTTTGTGTTACCTTGAATATTCAAAACTGTCTAAAAATATTTGCCATTCTTTATAATTTTTATGATTGGAACAAAAATAAATAACATTTTCTATCCAAAAAACAAAATTTACAGTTTGACAAGAGGTTTTTTTTTTTTGGTATGGCTGTGTGAGTATAACAGGAAAACCTAAGAGATTTCATTTGGATGCCAAAATATTAGAATTCCTGGGATATTACCTTGAATCAATGGGATAACAGGACAGACTATTTTTAAGTAGATCTGTCCTGGAAAATCTAGGATACATTCTATTAAAATTATTCTTCACAGAAATACATTCTATTAAATTATCACACACTGTTGCCAACAGCATAAGTTGGCATCTCTCTGATGGAATGCAATATAGCAACAGGTACTCGGCCAGTCCACCAGTTATTTCCTGAGTTGCATACTGTGTGCTGGTTCCTGTTCTCAGACCTAGATATGTAACCGCGAACAGACAGATAAAGTGCTCTGACCAAAGACCAAGGGCAGGAGAAGGGGGCGACAGAGGATGAGGTGGTTAGATAGCATCACCAAATCAATGGATGTGAGTCTGAGCAACTCCAGGAGATAGCAAAGGACAGGAAAGCCCGGCATGCTGCAGTCCATGGGGTCACAAAGAGTCAGATGTGACTTAGTAACTGAACAACACAGAGCTTCATAACAGAGCTAATTATAACCATTGACTCAGCACTTCCACTTCTAGAAATTAATCCTAAAGAAATAATAATGAATGTACAAAATGATTTAGTTATAAGGATTTTTCTTCTGGTGAATTTTTAGTAGTAAGAAACAAAGTAGCCTAATTGCCTGATACCTCATGGTAGAACTATCCAAAACAATACCAGGGTCATTAAAATGATGTCGTAAAAGATACTTCAAATAAAATAATAATATTCACAATTGCAAAGCAGACCACAGGTCCTAAAAGGAATGAAAGAACTTTATGGAGTTGTTCTAAAACTTAATCATGATTGAACCCAGGTCTCCAGCATTGTAGGCAGACTCTACTGTGTTAGCCACCAGGGAAGCCCCTAACTATGATGGTGTTGCACAAATACATATTCTTATGAAAACTCATCAACCTGTACATTTTAAATGGATGAATTTAATTGTATGTCAATTTTACCTCAGTGAAACTGTAAAACAGCAGGGAGGGGCACAAAGTAGTTTGTTCTAAAACTATTTAACTTAAAAATTATTTCTATAAGCAAGAAACACTGGAAGGATAGAAATCAAAGTGTCTAATGTGCTAAACTAAGAGTGGGGTATGATATTTTCTTTTCTTCTTTTGCCTTATCTATATCTTCTAAATGTTCTACAGTAATCATATATTTATTTGCAATAAGGGAAAAAAAAACAAAAGCTTTTTTAAATTTAACATTGTTAAACCAACTTATTCAATATATAGGACTGCTACAAAGGCTGTCCAGGGTCTATGAAACGCTAAAGAGAGCAAATTAGGACAGTAGGCTCCCTTCACCAGTCTTCAGTTCCAGAGCACATGCTTACACAGCCCAGAACCTTCCACTGAGTGGAACTGAAAGAAAAGCCTGAAACAATTAACTACCTCAGTCCAGGGTTAACCCTCAAGGCCATAATCCAGAATGAAATTTCTCAATCTTTCCCTGCTTTGAACCCCTGCCACCCACTAAGCTGGGAGAATTCTCATTACTCACCAGCAGAGGGACCCTTAGCTCCTCCGAAAGGTAGTTCTTGCTGACTCTACAGCCTGATACCACCAAGGACTCACAGACGTCTTCCAAATTCCTTCTGAAATATTATTGTAGGCGCTTCAAAAGATGGAGAAAAATGAGTTTTACAGGCCAACCAAAGATAATTGTATAAAAGGTAAGATTAGGATACTTTGTCACATCTTATTTAAAGGCCCAACTTGCTTGACACTTTAAATGACTCTAATTGGAACTAATATAGCAAGTAACTTCAAGTGAAGACAGTGTGAGCTATCTGGAAGAAAATATGCAATAGGACTGTTGACCGGCACCACAAATCTTTCGGTGTGGGGAGAGAGAAAAGAAAGAAACCTGTAGATGACAGAGCAAGATATCAAGAATAAACATGAACCAACCACCTTATCTACAAACAACCGACCTTGAGAAAAGATAAATTCTTGTACTTGCTTTTTGGAAAGGAGCTTTTGTTCAAAATGTTTCAAAAGACCATGAGAATGGCAAAACAATATTGTTTCCAAATAAAACAAGTTCTTTACTATCTTTTTTATTCACTCCTGTATTTTTCTTTGTGACATAGGGTTTGTTTCCTTTTTTTTTTTATTTTATTTTATTTTTAAACTTTACATAATTGTATTAGTTTTGCCAAATATCAAAATGAATCCGCCACAGGTATACATGTGTTCCCCATCCTGAACCCTCCTCCCTCCTCCCTCCCTATACCATCCCTCTGGGTCGTCCCAGTGCACCTTTTTTTTTTTTTTTTGGTGGGAAAGTTATAGAATCATCGCTCCCTTTGGTTTTGCCAATGGAAAGACAGGTTTCTCTAGTGGCTCAGTTGGTAAAGAATCCTCCTGCAATGCAGACTCAGGTTCAATCCGTGGATGGGGAAGATCCCCTTGAAAAGGGAATGGCTACCCACTCCAGTATTCTTGCCTGGAAAATCCCACTGACAGAAGAGCCTGGTGGGCTACAGCCCATGTGGTCACAAAAGAGTGAGACACGACTTAGCGACTACACCACCACCACCACCATGGAAAGATTCAGCAATCAGCTATCACTGGTTACCAGTGTGTTAAACCTAGAACTATATTACTTAAATAGCTAATCCCTTCTCTTCTTCCAAATGGTAGTCATCCCTCTTCTGGAAATCTTCTCAATTAACTTTATCTTATATTGACAGCAAAGGTTCGTCTAGTCAAGGCTATGGTTTTTCCTGTGGTCATGTATGGATGTGAGAGTTGGACTGTGAAGAAGGCTGAGCGCCAAAGAATTGATGCTTTTGAACTGTGGTGTTGGAGAAGACTCTTGAAAATCCATTGGACTGCAAGGAGATCCAACCAGTCCATTCTGAAGGAGATCAGATCAGATCAGTCGCTCAGTCGTGTCCTACTCCTTGTGACCCCATCAATCGAAGCACGCCAGGCCTCCCTATCCATCACTAACTCCCGGAGTTCACTGAGACTCACGTCCATCGAGTCAGTGATGCCATCCAGCCATCTCATCCTCTGTCGACCCCTTCTCCTGCTGCCCCCAATCCCTCCCAGCATCAGAGTCTTTTCCAATGAGTCAACTCTTCGCATGAGGTGGCCAAGGTACTGGAATTTCAGCTTTAGCATCATTCCTTCCAAAGAAATCCCAGGGCTGATCTCCTTCAGAATGGACTGGTTGGATGTCCTTGCAGTCCAAGGGACTCTCAAGAGTCTTCTCCAACACCACAGTTCAAAAGCATCAATTCTTCGGCGCTCAGCCTTCTTCACAGTCCAACTCTCATCAGCCCTGGGATTTCTTTGGAAGGAGTGATGCTAAAGCTGAAACTCCAGTAGTTTGGCCACCTCATGTGAAGAGTTGACTCATTGGAAAAGATTCTGATGCTGGGAGGGATTGGGGGCAGGAGGAGAAGGGGACGACAGAGGATGAGATGGCTGGATGGCATCGCTGACTCGATGGACGTGAGTCTCAGTGAACTCCAGGAGTTGGTGATGGACAGGGAGGCCTGGCGTGCTGCGATTCATGGGGTCGCAAGGAGTCGGACACAACTGAGCGACTGAACTGATCTGATATTGACAGCATACTTTCTTCTTTTGTAAGTTTGTAGCAATTATTGAAACAAATGTAAGCCTGAAAATGTATTAATATAACTATATATGTGTATGTATTACAATTCTGATTGTACAAATAAGCTTTCATATGGATAATTTTAAAAGTTAGGTGGTGGGGTTACACTTTTTAAACTTGTCCTTGGATATCTGATTTGACGGTTAAACTTCGTGTTCTCGAAATTCATTTCATATCCTTCTCCAGAAAAACGGTGTGGGGATACACAAAACACGCACACACAACACACACTTTTTTCTTTCCTTTTTCACACTGTGAAAAGCTGGAAAACTGCCCTATTTCCTCACCCTGCTTGCTATTTTTCTCAATTATTTTGGCCATTGCTCTACAGTAAAGCTAGGTAATTATCTAATTATTAAAGTGATTCAAAATTTTTCCTGTCTTACAACTTAAGACAAACTGGGAACCTGTTAAAATATCCTAGAATTAAAAGGAGGCTCAAGTGGAACGTCTACCACTTTCTCGCCCGCCTGTTGAAGGACTAACGACTCTGGGGCGAAAACCCGCTGACTCTCCTTCCCAAATAGCTCCGTCCCACCAAGGAGAGCCCGAACGCCGCTTCAACGAGGGATTCCTGACTGCCCCACCCGGCCTCCGTGTTTTCCCGCCCAGACCCGGCGATTTCCGAAAGGGGTGTGGCCTGCAGAGCGTTCGCGCGTGAGGGGAAAGTAGGTGTTTCCGGTTCCGGTGTCATGGACGGCTCCTTCCCTGAAGGCGATCCTGCAGCCGTCTGCGGGAAGAGGCAGCAGTTCGGGAGCCGGTTTCTGAGCGACCCCGCTCGCGTCTTTCACCACAATGCCTGGTAAGTGCCCTGCCCTTCGCCCGGCCTGCCCTTCGCCCTCAGTCCCAGCGCCGCAGAGCACTCTGAGAAGGCCCTGACCGCCGACCAGAGTCCTGCGGGCCTACTCTTGGCACTCTCCTCCCACGGAGGAGGCGCTGCGGGGCCAGCGACTCGCTGCCCGCGGCGAAAACCTGAGGCGTCTAAGCTGCCCATTTAATTTTCCCAGGGACAACGTGGAGTGGTCGGAAGAGCAGGCCGCGGAGGCAGAAAGGAAAGTCCAGGAGAACAGCACTCAGCGGGTGTGCCAGGAGAAGCAAGGTGCGCCCGGGTGGACCCTCAGTGGTATTGACAGCCTGCGTACTGCTGGACGTGCTCTCCGGAGAGGCCAGAGAACCGAGGCCCCGAGAGTCTTTGTTACTAGTCTGATACAGAACTCTGGGATAGAACGAGAAGGGGAGGGGTTGGGCAAGGCTGGGAAAGGGCTGTGCCTTGAGATCTTGTTAGGGCATAAAGGGTATTTTGGTTTTGCTTTTTTGTTTGGAAGAGGATAACTGTATCTCGATAGCATTTTCTAGTGACTTAAGTCTTTAATTAGGTTGACTAGACCCGTATCAATATGACTGACCTGTGGCAACATGATTGTCTTAGAGGATTGTCTTAGAGATCATTGCATTTTGTCCGAGGAAATGTTGCCATTACAGCTGGATTTAAGTGATCAGATTCTAAATAATGGGGGGTTGGGGGCGGCTGGCTAATGAATCGTGAGTTATGTGTCTTTTCCTTGGGTGGTGGCTATGAGGTGGTACGGCTTCTGCAAAGGAAAGATGGATGAATCAGAGTGGAAATAAGTCTGGGCAAAGGAAAAGAGGCCTCTTCTGAAGAGGCGGATGATTTCACTGAAAAATACGCCTAGTTAGTAAAACTAGGACTGGCTGGGCCTGTGTTCTAAGTGACAGTTGAAGGTGGCACTAGAAATTGCAGAGTAGTACCCACAGAAATAGTTCTGAACAAGTAGAAGAGTCCAGTTGTGAAATATTAACCTTACATAGTTTGACAAAGACTACATCAAAGCAAATTAAGGTTGAGAGGGATTTTGAAAATCATATAGTCCAATATCCTCTTTTTACAGTTAAAGAAACTTGGACTTCAGGACATTAAGTGCCTTGCCCAGAGGTAAGCAGTTTAGTTAGTAGTGGTGGAATTGAGATCCAATTTCTTAGGTTTTTATTCTTCTACTACACTAGTCAAGGCCCTGTATTGGCAAAGAGCAGAAAGCTAAAATCTAGTTATAAGCCAGTGTTATCTCAAAAATAAAAAGTAAAACTCAAATCTAGGACTGCCTTGATCACCTTGAACAGCACAGGTTTCTTTTAAACAGTCCATACTTTAGTCTGTCCTGTCCTCTATCATCAGATCTTCTCATTGGAACACTTTTCCTCTTGTCATCATTTCCATGCTTGGTATCTGTTAGTAGTGAATTCATTTCTGGGCTCCACACTAAAGAACCACAGACATAGGAATATAATGTAAAGAAGACAGAGTATCATACCTGTACTATAACCATTGACTTTACATGGGGAATAACTGAAGAACCTGGGACATTTAGCTTGTAAAAGAGGTTTTAGAAAGGGAAATAATTACCCTCAAATACAATAGAGCTGTTCTGTATGAGAGAGAGTAGGATCTTTTGACTGGAAATGATTAGACATATTTTTTGCTTAATATTAGGATTTTCTAATAGTTAAGAGCAATCTAAAGATGTGGGAGGAGAATTGATAGGTAGTAAGTTTTCTGGCAGAAGTTGAACTCCCTGGAAGGAAAGATACAGAGCAAATTCAAGTGTGATAGGACCAAATGACCACCAGCTCTGAGACTGAGGTTCTACTTGAGTATAACTTTTGGTATAAAATTTGGTGAGGCAGGGTGGTAATTTATATTGTAAACAAATAAAACTGAGAGATGGTTCTTAAAATTCTTTCTTAAATATTTACAGCTGATTATGAGATTAATGCCAACAAATATTGGAACAACTTCTACAAAATCCATGAAAACGGGTTTTTCAAGGATAGACATTGGCTTTTTACTGAATTCCCAGAGCTGGCACCTAGCCAAAATCACTTGAAGAATTTGCTCTCAGAGAATAAGAGGAGTGAAGTATATGAATACTATAGAAACGGTGAGGATGGACCTGATTTAACAATAGAAGAACAGCACAGTTTTTCTTCTGTTAGCCTTGGAGATAAGACACAGCCACCTCTTACGGAAGAGAGTGTAACTCAGAAACTCCATCACCTGGAAATCTGTGCTAATGAGTTTCCTGGATCCTCCGCCACCTACCGAATACTCGAGGTAACCTCCCTTTATTGTCCTGGCAGTGGGGTTAGCGAGGCTGTCTTATGCACACAGGGTGGCACTAGAGAGGCTGAGCCCCAAAGTAACTTCTGATGATGAAGCTGACTAGACTTACCTCCTTTATGTTGGCCTGGAATCATCTGCATTTTTGAGCTATTGAAATGTCCTAGATGCAGACCAGATGCCTTGGTCATGACGAACAAAGATAGATCACCTGAGGTGCTACCTGGGAACATTATGTTGTGTCCAAAAGTTGTATTGTCCTGCTAACCCTGCCATCTAGTAGAGAGTCCCAGGTCAGAAGACAGCTTCTGTTACTTCTGATACACTTACGAGATGGAGAGGTTAGTTAGGATGGTGCCTGCTTTTCAGGTGTGGAGATTTTTTGTCTTCACAGTCTGGATGTGTGGTAGAGGCTCGGCTAGACCTGAAAAAGAAAAGTGTGTACTGTAAAGTGAATATTCACAAAAGTGACTACACACTCCACCAGAAGCTGATTAGTTTTGGGACTGAGTCCTCTGGCATGACTTTCCTCCCCAAGCGGAATGGGACTTCTGCCTCATAGTTATTACGGGGTTAATTGGGATAATGTATATATAATGGCTGAGGATAGCGTCTGACACATAGTAAGCTCTTAGTAAATGGTGCTATTTTCATTATTACCACACCCAGCACTGAACTTAGGACAGTGTTGATGTGGTTCCCCTCATGACTTTTTCAATCCAGTCTACTAGAAACATTTTTCCAGTAATGGTATAGTGGAGCTCAGTAAGAAAATACTCTGTTTACAGGACCACTTGCCCAAACTCAAAAAGTAAAAGTGGCCCATGCTCTTTTTCCCAGACCAGGTCCCATGCTGCTAATAAAAGCCCATGTTCTCGTCTACTGTGGCTATCTCTTTAAGGGTTCCTGAGGTCACGGGCAGCGAATGTCATGATTACTCTAGCTCTGGTCACTACACCTTTCCTAATACAGTAAGACAAATTGTCTATTGTTGATTATTTATTTACTTTAGGGAATTAACTCTTTGGGAATTCTGTGATTAATAGTTCATTTCTGATTTCTGTCTACAGGTTGGTTGTGGTGTGGGAAACACAGTCTTCCCAATTCTACAAACTAACAAGTAAGGTTTGTTGTAAAGTCTAACAGCATGTCAGCAAAGAAAAAAGTGATGCATTGTTGTTTCTTGGAACTTTTACTATAGTCGAATGGTAACAGCAATTATGGGGAACTGGGTTACAGGAGATTAGATGTCTACACTATCCATTTATGGATTGTTTTGACTTAATTGACTTGTAAGTTACCTTTGTCATCAGGGAAAGTAGTGAGTGTTAAACCTGTTACTTTGTTAACATGTGGTGCCTTTGATATTTTAACTCTGCTGCATAGTATAGAGAATAGACATAATCCAGTTTGTAATCTAATGCCTCTGCTGTGTTTTTTTCCTGCCCATTTCAGTGACCCAAGCCTCTTTGTATACTGTTGTGATTTTTCTTCCACAGCTGTAGAACTGGTCCAGGTAAGTCCAGTGCTCCTATCAGTAATTTTCACTGACTTAAGGGGAAAAGGGCCTCATAAAAATCAAGGTCTCTAACTATTTGCTTATTGTGCTGTGGTCTGAAATAGCCTGGAGTAGAGGAATTGGCCATACATGATGATGGAACCTGCTGCTTCCTGCTCTGGAACTTTGGGCAGGTCTCTTGACCTTCCTAAAGTCATGTTTTAAGGTTTGAAATGAAATGATTGTTTCATTTAGGATTGAGTTACAGAAACTTGTAGATAAACGCAGCTAATTAAAGGGAATGTCGTAGATCTCAAGGGCATATGGTGTAGCCAGGACTAAAACAGCCCTGACAAAGTATCAGGTACCAAAGACACACTGGTGAGATGCTGCCACCCCCTTCACAGCGCCTCCCTCAAGGTCACAGTGTTTTCCCTCCCATTGCCCATTTGCCTTTTGCTTGCTTTTTTCCTTTGCAGCTGGTTTTCTTTGACAGGTTTTTCCTGGTTTTATACATAGCCCAATATACTTGCCCCTCTCAGTCCCTTATAAGTCTTCCCTCTTCAGGTATTCCCAGAACCTCACCTGAATGACAGTGTCTTGATTCCAGAGTCCCCAGAAAGTCTGATTGACTCAGCTCAGCTGACCCTCTACTTGCCCTGTTAATTAGCTGTGACCAGTGAGGAACATGGAGAAGGCAATGGCACCCCACTCCGGTACTCCTGCCTGGAAAATCCCATGGACGGAGGAGCCTGGTGGGCTGCAGTCCATGGGGTCTCGAAGAGTTGGACACGACTGAGTGACTTCACTTTCACTTTTTACTTTCATGCATTGGAGAAGGAAATGGCAACCCACTCCAGTGTTCTTTCCTGGAGAATCCCAGGAACAGAGGAGCCTGGTGGGCTGCCGTCTATGGGGTCACACAGAGTCAGATATGTCTAAAGCGACTCAGCAGTAGCAGCAGTGAGAAACAAAATCACATTTCAGAGAAGAGAGAGAGAGGGAAGTTACCCTAAAATGTGTGTTACAATCATGTATGATGCTCCTAGCATAGGAGCTCAGGGATCATCAATATTTCTGGTTGGCTTTTTTGTTGTTGTTTTTGTCTTGCCACTCGACTTGTGGAGTCTAAGTTTCACGACCAGGGATCAAACCTGAGTCCCTGACAGTATAAGTGCCGAGTTCTAACCATTGGACCACCAGGGAATTTCTGATTCTGAAACTCTTCTTAAGGGCCAATGCCTGATGAATAGTGAGACTTTTTAAATTAGTTTAATGATAATAAATTGTAGGTGAAATCTTCCACATCTGGAGAGAGAGATTTTCCTGGAGAATTCTGTGATCTGTGTAATATGCTGTAGTGGGAGTTGCTTTAAATCATGCTTTTTCAGTATGTTTTGTTTTCCTACTTAGGAGGTTTCTCCTTGCCCTTTTGGTCACTTACCTTCCTCATTTTTTTTCCAGTCCTCAGATCTGACTCCTCATCAGAATAAAGACAAGAAGTAAAGGAGTCAGGAATGTACCATTTTAAACATACAAGTTGGATTTCACAGGCTCCTAGAGTTGTTCCTGGTTCTTACCCTAAGAGTAACAATGTTTGCTGTAATGGCCAGAGCTATCTCCCTCAGTGGGAAGCAGCAGGGATTATGTTTAAAGCAAGATGGTTTTTTTTGAGGCTATATGAACATTTTCTAACCTCTCTTCCATCTGTCTGCAGACAAATTCAGCATATGACCCTTCTCGGTGTTTTGCCTTTGTTCATGATCTGTGTGATGAAGATAAGAGTTACCCAGTGCCTGAGAATAGTCTTGATGTCATCATCCTTATATTTGTTCTCTCAGCAATCATTCCAGACAAGTAAGTTTTAAGTCCCTTAACCAGTAGCATAGCAAAAACAAAGCTTTGATCGGGGACCTTGATTTCAGAGTTGGAACCTTAATAAAAATGATTTTAATGTTCTGATAGACAGGAAGAAACTGTTTCATTCTAAGCGATAGAAGCTTGTCAACCACTTTTCTAAGTTTGTCTTGGAGTCCACGTTGGACTCCAGGCATCTAAACCTCTGCCTGTTGACTGCAGTGGTTGGTTCTTCTTATGATAATGGTTTAACATCTCCAAAGAATGAGGGAGTCATCTCAGTGGGTATGTGGAGAAATTTCCTGTTAATGATCACATAGCATGTATCTTAGAACTGTGAATGCCACAGCTATTCAAGAACATCTCATTATTGGCTTTTTAAATAAACCAGGCTTATTAACAGCACAAAATACACAGTGAAACTTAACTCATCAAGTGTTCTCTGATATTTAAGTTCTTTGGAAAACTTCTCTAGTAAGGAAAATTCCATAAAATCAAGATTAAAGGAAAGTGGATTGGTTTACCTTAAAAGATACCATTAAAGGCTCCTGGACATAGGCAGCCAGTCATCACAATGAAGTTGAAATATTGTCTCAAGGAAGCGGCATCAGTCGGGGTGCTTTGGGGGGTGGGGTGTGATTGACTTTCTCTAGCCCACATTTCCTGTAGGATAGCACTGTGTCACTTGACCTGATAGGAATATTGTGAGTGTGAAATAAGGGCGGTGGAAGACAGCCCAAACAGCCTGGCATGGTTTTAAACATTAGTTGCAGAAGCTTACATGCTGTAAATTTTATATAGTTTCATTTATTTATATATTGGCTGTACTGGGTCCTCGTTGCTGCTCGCACTTTTCTCTAGTTTCACAGAGCAGGGACTACTCTGTAGTTGCAGTGTACGGGCTTCTAATTGCAGGGACTTCTCCTGTTCTAGAGCACAGGCTCAATAGTTGAGGCGCGTAGGCTTGGATGCTTCGCAGCATGTGGGGTCCTCCGAAATCAGGGCTCAAACTCATGTCTCTTGCACTGGCAGGCGGATTCTTTACTGCTGAGCCACCAAGGAAGCCACCGAGTTCTAAACTGACATGGACTGAAACAAAACACTAAAATTAAAAACATTATTCAAAAAAAAATTTGTTATTCAGTATTTAATCAGACTTTCATGTGGTTTTTATAAGTTCAAAGCATTTATACTTCTTCAATAGTTAAAGCTGAAACCTACGCTGAGACTCTATATATGGAAAATGCAGTCGGAAGTGTAGAGCACTCTGCCCAGAGTACTCATTTGCATACAGATTGTGTCACCTTGTAAAGTTCTTGAGATTCAGTCCTCATGTAACAGATGGAAAGAGACAGGCTGCATTCAGAGATCTTGAGCCTAGTGGGCAGGTAGGTGGGTCAACTAGCAGTCTCCTCACTGGGTGGTCAGGGGTCCTCTCGGAGATCCATGGGAGCCCAGCGTGGGGATGACTTCCCCCTGAGGAGTGGGAAGTGAGCCAGACAGCATGTAACTTCCCCCACAGTGGATCCCTACTGAAGGAGCAGCCCTCTTCATACTGAAGGCAGTGGATAGAAGCCACGGTTGTAAGCAGACAGCAGAAGGTACATAAGAGGTTTGGGCGTGAGCTCAGGTTATAACTGAAACAAGAGCATAGGAGCTAAGATTTCAGGGCTGATGTGTCAGTGTTGGGAAGTTCACTGGCTTTTCCAAATAACGCTACAGAGAAAAGGGACCTGTTCTTTTTTGTGGGGGTGGTGGGGGTGTTAGGAGGGGACTCTGTTCTTGAAGAGATCTGATCTTCGTTCCCTGCTGCCCTTCAGGATGCAGAATGCTATCAACAGGCTGAGCAGGCTTCTGAAGCCCGGGGGGATAATGCTTCTGCGAGATTATGGCCGCTATGACATGGCTCAGCTTCGGTTTAAAAAAGGTATTTTTCCCCACTATAATCAAAACAATGGCTTTGCCATCAGAATAGTCTCACAAATTAGTGGAATAAAATAGAGACTCTTGAATTATATAGCTCCATACAGAGAGCCATTTCATACATGATAAGAGTGGTATGTTATAAGTGTGATATGGCAAAAGATGCCATTAAAAAGTTAAAAGACAAATGACAGATTGAGGACAAATATTTCAGTTAATAGAACAGTAAAGACTTAATATCTATGCTGTTCAAATAGGACTGCTGGCAAATTGATAAGGGAAAAGATCAGTGACCCACCCGGAAAACAGATGAGAAGTATTTTAGAGTTGATTTACTGTAGAGCGTATCCAAATGGCCGAAAACAAAACTCCAAGAAAATGGAAACAGCAAGGAGATACCTATTGCTGGCTGACTCAGAGAGAGCGATGTTCCTCCATGGAAGGCAGAAATAGGAATAGTTGTGGCCTTTTTTTCAAAAGCACCTTGGTGTTATCTATTCAATCCAACAATCCTCTGGGGATTTATTCAGGAACCAGCACATAGTATGTATGTAATAAGCAAAACCTTGGAAACAAAGTGACTGCCTC
The DNA here is from genome assembly GCF_029407905.1 of Bubalus kerabau. Taxonomy (NCBI): domain Eukaryota; kingdom Metazoa; phylum Chordata; class Mammalia; order Artiodactyla; family Bovidae; genus Bubalus; species Bubalus kerabau. Next base: position 17,318,351 of record NC_073627.1, on the reverse strand, counting down.
TGCATAGGGTAATGTGTGTTATCACATGGGGTGGACCCCATACCACTGGTCTCGTGGAGGGTGGACTTGGCTGTGTGACCAACTGAGAAAAGCATTGTGCGGGTTGGTATTTTACACTTAATCCTGTGTTTAACAGTAGCTAGGGGAAAATAAAGCACGGAGAAGGCAATGTCACCCCACTCCAGTACTCTTGCTTGGAAAACCCATGAACGGAGGAGCCTGGTAGGCTGCAGTCCATGGGGTCGCTAAGAGTTGGATACGACTGAGCGACTTCACTTTGACTTTTCCCTTTCATGCATTGGAGAAGGAAATGGCAACCCACTCCAGTGTTCTTGCCTGGAGAATCCCAGGGACGGGGGAGCCTAATGGGCTGCCGTCTATGGGGTCGCACAGAGTCGGACACGACTGAAGCGACTTAGCAGCAGGGAAAAATAAATAAGATTACTTTGACATTCAAAAGGCATAAAAGGATTGATTACACATCAGGTTGTTAAACTGAGAAGGTCGGGGGGCTTAGCAGCAGAAGGGGAAGTGTGTCCTTGATAAAAAAGTTTGTATGGGATCCTATTTATGAGTGTGCATGTGGACACTGTGAAGAGACATGCAAAAGGACAGTCACTGAAATGGGAATAGTGGCTGTCTCAGATCTCCTTAAACTTAGCTATATTCCTTGAATTTTTACTATGTGTTTTTAAAGGGGCAGAAAGCCACTTAAAAGTTGCTTTTGTTTTTAAACAAAGTGTATGTGTTATTTATTTAATGGGGGAGGAAGGGAGAAAACAAGCTATTTTCATCCTGAAGCAGAACTGTAAAGTAGGGGGCTGAGAATTACATGTGTTCACTGATACTGAAGTTTGATTATTCTCCTGGAGCTGCTCTTCTCCAAAGCATCATTCCTTTGTAGGAGAGAGACTGCAGATTCCTGCAAAGTACCAGAGAAGCTTAGAAAAGGATCTGTTCTCTGCCCAAGAAATTGATATCTTGATGCACATTTAATTGGCCATGAAATTCACAGAAGTGCTTTAAAGTTTCTCTGATCTTTACCACATCACTCTGCAGGTCAGTGTCTGTCTGAAAATTTCTACGTGAGAGGCGATGGCACCAGAGTGTACTTCTTCACACAAGGTACGACACAAAAGCACTTGTCTTGGTGCTGACAGCCCCCCAGGACTAGCTTCCATATTCCTCTGTGTGCTTTCAGAAGTGACATCATCTGCCCCGCCTACCTTTTGCAGCCTCTTCCCGGCCCTTCCCCACCCCTTAGCCCACCCCCAGCCACCTGGAACTACTCAATGTTCTCTCAGTAGGCTCAGCTTATATGAGCCTTTGGTCCCTGCCTTGTTCTTCTGCTGCCTGCTCTTCCCCTCCATCACTTTGTCCAAAACAGGACACGTGCTCATTTTGCAAAAATGCACTGTAGCTGTTACTGCTTCGAAGCTGGGTTGTACCTTAGGTGCACCTGAGTTTAAGTGAACCCATTGCTCCCTGGGTTCCAGGTGTAACTCAGAGCTGCTTGTCCTGCTGCCAGTTTTCGCCTCCACCGGTGCCATATGAATACTTTGTCCCTGGGCCATCTTCAGGTCACATACTTTGCTGAGCCTTTAGTGAGTGATGAAACTCTCCCCTTAAAAAAAGAAAGGGCTTTGACATAACATGTCAATTTTTGCATATGACTGTAAGATGTACGTAGAACCCTAGAAAATTCTTTCCCATCAGCTGACTCTTAGAAAGGCTTTCCTGGTACATTCCAGGCCACCTTTCACACGTGGTTTGCCTTCCTCTGCCTAAACGAGGACTTGCTGCTACCGAGTCACTACTGCGATTGTGGGTAAACCATACTGCCCAAACCGCTTAAAGTCTATGAGGCAGGACAGCAGTCTCACAGAGTACCATTTAGCATGGGGAGTGGTAGACACGGTGCTTTTTATTCAGGGGAAGATAGATAAACATCTCTTTCCAAACTAGATGAACTGGACACACTTTTCACTACTGCTGGACTGGAAAAGGTTCAGAACCTGGTGGATCGCCGGTTGCAAGTGAATCGAGGAAAACAACTGACGATGTACCGAGTGTGGATTCAGTGCAAGTATCGCAAGCCTCTTGGGTCTAGCACCGGCTGAGAGGCGGGACCTGCTGCTAACTCACAGGTTCATTGGGCTTTTTAAAAAGAACATTCACAAATGGTGTCTTGTTGTTATTGAACCATTCAAGGATTCAAAACAGATTTGAACCTGGGAAGAATTATTTTATATCAAGATTCTGTTTTGCTTCATATTTGTGAAGCCCTGTGATATACTTTTCTCAAGTTTTTTTCTTATGTGGCGATCTCAATCTTTCTTGCCATTTTGTAACTTAATAATTGAAATGTTATTCATGGGAATCAGGAATTTATATCCATGTGAAAGTATTATAAAGTGAATGACTGAGTTGCATTAAATTATCTGAGGATTCAGATATGTGGACTAAGCAGTTGATGCATGGAAAGATAAATAAAAATCTCACTCAGTGATCATCAAGGAAGCAAGCTGGGAAGAATTGCCTGTCTTTGGATCTTTTCCTGACTCAGAAAAACAGCATCAATATAGGGTGTCCCTGTTAAATATTTGGTTGTGATCTCTGCTTAACCTTAGTTCCTTGGAATTTTAAGTAGTGTTCTCCCCCCACCCCTGCCCCCATCTTAAGTAACCTGTGTCTAAAAACATTAAAAAGATCTTCACTTTTAGCAAATTGTCTTCTGTGTGTGTGTGCGTGCACTCTTATATTTTTGACGCAAAAGAAATTGGGAGAATTTTAGGCATTTCACTTCTGAATGTGATCCTTCCATCCCTGTTACTTTTTTAATGTGATTGCTACCCTCCCCCACCCCTTGATTTATTTTTTTCTTCTTTTTTAAAGAAAGTATTTATTTATTTGGCTGCTCTGGGTCTTAGTTGTGGCACACGGGATCTTCCATCTTCATTGCAGCATGTAGGATCTTTTTTAGTTGCAACACATGAGATCTAGTTCCCTGACTAGGGATCAAACCCAGGCCCCCTTCAGTGGAAGCACAGTCTTAACCGCCAGACCACCAAGGAATTCTGCCCTGAATCCTTTTTAAGAGTAAGTTGCAGGATGATGTCCCAACACTACAGTGTATCTTATGTAATATTTTATAATGTGTAATTCCTGTAACTGAAGATATTCTCTTATATCACCAAACATATCCATCAGAAGTAGAAATTAACATGGAAACACCCAGCCTCAGATAACCAAGTTTTCCCAATGGGGTCCCAATAATATCCTTTATCATCAAAAAAGAAAAAAGCCATTGTGTTGCATTTAGTAGTCATGTTTCAGTTTCCTTCAGCCTGGAACAATCCTTGAAGTTTGTTTTCATGACCTTGACATTTGAAGATTAAAGCCTTTGCAGAGTGCCCTCAAATTGGGTTTGTTGGTGCCTTTCTCATGATTTGGTTTTAGTTACGTATTGTTGGCAGGAATATCAGAAGTGTTGCTGTTGCGGTATGTGATTTTGAAGTATCTTAAATTGTTGATGTTAACTTTGATCACTTAATTGAGGTGGTGCCTGGTGGGTTTCTCCACTGAAAAATTCCTAAGAAGTATTTTGTAAGGTAGTGCTTTGAGACTAAATATCCCATTCCTCTTTAAACTTTACCCCCATTGTTTAAGCATCTGTTGCTGTTTCTTGGCTAAATTACTATCATAATGGTAGCCAGGTAGTGTGTTTGAATCCCACATCCTTCCTACACTTACCGGTTGGCGCTCTGTGTAAGGAAGGCTTCCTTTTCTCTATTCATTTACTTACGGATTCATGGGTTTCAGTTTTACTCAGTGCTTATTATACATTGCTATCATTTTGATACTTTGTGATTTTTATGCTCATTGTCCCAGATTTGGCCACTGGGAGCCCCTTCATGTGTTTCTGTGACCCTTTGTCATGTGCAGAAAGGAGGCAAAGACTCCACTTTTTAAGGTGCAGCGCACAAGACAGGAGCTGGGAAGATGGAATAAAAACTGTTTCTACTGTAACTGCTTCAGAGATGCCGAAGAGAATCGTGTAGTATATCTATTCTTCATTTCAAAGGATGAATGAACTACCATTCCAGCACTTCAAGCACAAGTTGTTCCAGGCTCATCGTGTACCTTCTCTGTCTTAGTCTGAACCAGCCATGCCCCCCAGGGAGTTCTAGTTTCATTTAGAAGAGCAGGGTGTTTAGAAACCAAGCTAAGGGTGCTCATTGCTATTGGGTGCCTGTTCCCTGGCCCCCTCAGCAGATGAAGCACAGGGATATGTGTATATATACATACTCGAGTCTGTATTTCTCTACTCAAATATGTATTGAAAACCATCAGTTCAGACGAATACCTTTGATTCCAGTCCAACACCGCAGGATTTTGTGTCTGTACTTGTTCCCTTTTCAACAATCACCAATGCCCATAATCCTAAACATAATGGGCTGATCCCCTCACATATAACCATTTTTTCTATGTCACCTACACCCAGCCAGCCAAGGGAGCGCCTCCAGCAAGGTCGTCATCTGCACGGCAGTGACAGGGCTCTCCGTGGAGATTTCCTTCCACATGCTGGCTGGCGTCACCACCACCGTGACAGGCTGGTGCTGGCAGGCGCTGTGATCGAGAACTTTGCTCCAATGAAGAGTGAGACAAGGTGAACAAGGACCACTAGGGAAGGCTTTTTAAGGTGTGTTGGAAAAAGCCAAAGAATTAGCATATCTGTGTGCCAAGAAGTGAAAAAATTTGGTGGAGTTTAAGAAGTTTCAACTAGTTATAAAAAGGCTTTTCTTTATTGTGGTCTGCACACTTCAGTAAAGGCAACTTTTCTCACGAGAGAAAAATTATAGTTTGGAGACACTTAATTTGGTACACCTGATCATTGGCTTTTTTAATTTTTCTGGCTCAGATGGTAAAGAATCCACCTGCAGTGCAGGAGACCTGGGTTTGATCCTTGGGTCAGGAAGATCCCCTGCAGAAGGGAATGGCTACTCACTCCAGTATTCTTGCCTGGAAAATTCCATGGACAGAAGGAACCTGGCGGGCCACAGTCCGTGGGGTCACACGACTGAGTGACTATTTCCTTTCCTTTTAAAATAATTCTGTTATTTTATTTTTGGCTGTGCCGGGTCTTCATTCCTGTGCAGCTCTTTCTCTAGTGCCGGCAGGCAGGGGCCATTCTCTAGTGGCGCGCAGGCTTATTGTGGTGGCTTCTCGTGTGGAGCCCGGGCTCTAGGGTGCAGGGGCTTCGGTAGTTGTGGCACCTGAGCTCTAGAGCACAGACTCAATAGTTGTGGTGCAAAGGCTTAGTTACTCCGTGGCATGTGGAGTCTTCCCAGATCAGTGATCAAATGTGTGTCTTGCGTTGGCAGGCAGACTTTTTACCACCGAGCCACCAGGGAAGCCCAGAAACAGTTTTTATTCCCTTATCCCAGTACCTGCCTGTGCTTTGGGTTTAGGTATATAAAAGATGAGCCTTTATCTTTCCTTCCTATTGCCGCCCGCCCCCTTCCCCCCCCCCCCCCCCATCTTTTTACCACTTAGCCATATGCCAAGCTCTCTTTTTTATCTGTCAGGCTAACTTGAACTCTGTAAGGGACTTTGCATAATTTTTCAGCCTTGGAATCACTAATGAGGGGCAGCAGACAATTAAACATGGTCAGGGTAGATTAAAGTATGACCTCAGTGCCACTCAAAAACACAGGCTGCCTGGGCTTTCAGTCTGACTCTCTTGACCCTCTTCAGGCAAGAAAAGTGCTGTGTTGGCTGGGAAGGTAGCTCCACATATGAAACTGCTCAGGAAGTTGTGTGGTTTAGATTCAAGTCTAGCAGAGTAGTGTTTCTGAAACTCACTGATCTTCCTAAGTGATGTTAATTTGGCTGAGGAGACAGATTCAACATTGTTTAAAAAATGAGGGACAGTTTGATTTGAGGTGGGTGCACCAGGGCTATCAGAGAGGAGCTGTGTTCCTGACGGCGTTGCCCAGGGTCAGGTTGTGGCACTGTTCCCTGGAGACCTTGGGGCCTCATGGCTCAGAAGTGATGGTCTCCTGGTCGTGCGTGCTTCATCGTGTACCTGGCCTCTGCTGATGCTGCCAAACCTATTGCTTTGCAGTGGGTCCACTAGCTGCCTTCATGTGAGTTCATAATCTCCTGGGCTCTGGCTGGGAAATCAGGACCTTGGAAATTTAGCAGGAAAAGGAAAATCTAATGTGCTAGGACATACTGCTTTCCTCTAATTGATTCCTATCTTTGATTAAAGGTGTTACTTTAGTAGTTGGGCGGGGGGCTTATATCTGACTTAAAAGATGAACTCACGACCAACAGCTTCTTTCACTCTTCACAAAGGCCTGTTCTTTGGTTTGTGGCTACAGCTGCTATTTTCAGAGCCGAGCTGCATCGATGCGTTGCACATTTTTATATGCTTCTTAATTCTGTGATTTGGGAACCTGGGTTGAGGGGTGGGAGGAATGCTGGTGATAAATTTTGCCAGTGAAAAAGCTGAAATGATGCATCACGGCTGCCTCTCCATTCCAGTGAATTTCTAGGTTCAAGATTGGGTATGGATTGTCTGTTGACTGTAGTCAGTGGGATGTACTGCATGACCAAGTTAGGGGACCAACAGCCACAGTCAGATTCCACCCTCTGGGGGCGCCCCTTGAGACACAGTAGCCAGTAACCTTGACCAAAGGCACAAACTTGGCCTCTTCACCTTGAGGGAAGCCCCAGATTGCATACCTAGAGAATCCCCATGGACAAAGAAGCCTGGTAGGCTACAGCCAATGGGGTTGTCAAGAGTCAGACACGACTGAGAAAGCACATACATTCATTCCCCACCTTCCTTTCTCTGAGTTTGGATTTCTTCATTAAACCTTAAATATCACCTCCCTTCTCTGCCAAAAATGAAAGAAAGAATATATATATATATATATATATATATATATATATATATCTTTTTAGAAGGAACCATACTTGAAACCCTTAAGACAGCAATAGCTTGTTAGAGAAACGCCTCCACGGGGAGGAGCAGGATGGAAGAAAAGCCCTCTGATGCACAGTGCTGCCAGTGAACCCCCACGCCCTCCTCAGCCTTGCTTCCCATTACTCAACATTTATTGGGTGATTAAGACCGACACTCAGTGGAACCCACTAAATGATGAATTTCTTGGAGGAGCTTTGTATTCTCAATGCTTAGCCAGGTGGCAAACACCCGACCCACAGCCGTGCAGAGATACGTGAAGACTGAATAAATAGCTTCTTCCTGCCGAGCCCTCATCCCCCTCAACAGACATGCATCGACACCCAGTTTGTATTTAACGTCAGAGGACTGTAGTGTACACGGCTTTGATTGCAAGCACGAGCAGCTCAAGCTGGCTTAGGGAGAAAACAGAAGGTAGAAGGACATGGGTGCCTCATGGACCCCCAGGCAGAAAGGAAGAGGGGCCTAGGGAGCCCTAGGAAGTGTGTACTCCCCAGAACCCTCCAGTCTGGCTAAGGACCTTCCCTGCTGTTTGGTCCACTTGTAGGAGGTGACTATAACCCACCTCCTAATGCTGACGTGTGTGTGTGTGTGTGTGTGTGTGTGTGTATATACAGTTGCCAGAATGGGATTACAGACCAAGCAGAGTCCCTAAAAGGCTTCCACAGAACACCATTTTTGTGACATGTGGGCACCACCATTATTTACTTGATCTTTTGAAATTACTTACAGTTTTAAACTTATTTTTAAAAGAAACTTTATATCACTATGATAAATGTAAAATAAGTATCATTCATCATGAGCAAAAGTCTTTTTAAAAAATAAATACAATGAAAACAGAAGAATAGTATAAGTTCTATCTGGATCCGATTGCTGGTGAAAGGCCCTGAGCCCCAGGCCTGGAAACGCCACAGAGCAGAGTCACAGCTCTCTCAGAGCTCATGTTTGGATGGGATAATCCCAACAATATAAACCCATAAAAAATGAATCAGGTGAGGATGTACCAGGAAGAGTCAAACAGAGTAGGAAGGATACAGAGGTGGCGGGGAGCGGGGGAAAGGGCCCTCTGAGGTGGGGTGGGCAGGAGGAAGCGACATCCTTCATGGGATATGTGAGGGCAGAGCCTTCAAGACCAGAGGAACAGCCACTGCATCTCCACCCCTCAGCGTGAGCAACACTGCATCACAGAGAGAAGCTTCCGGGACCATTGCTCACTCTTGTAATAAATGTATCTGCCTTCAGCACATTTTAATAAGAGTTACCCAAACTGACTAAGCAACAAGTAAGAATAATTACTTGTCTCCTTCAGAACCCTCAGGTCCAGGATCTGGGTTCTTTCTTCTCGGTTCATTTAGGGACTATTAAAATTATGCAGGCAGCCCAACTCACAAGAGCCTGGTACATAAATGAGGATTATTGATCTGTGATCTGAGGCATGACTGACAAGCCAAGGGGATCTCCCCAGGAAAGGAAGCTGCTGCTTGAAAAACTGAAGATCAGAAGTTGATTGTTAAAAATACACTAGAAAATGGGGGGAAAAAACAATACATCAGAGTCTAGGAGTCAGTACTATGAAGAGAAGCTCCCATCCAGCCTTGGTGCTGTCCACACAGGTGAGGCAACAACGGAGCAGATCTGTAGTAACACTACCTAGCATCTGTTTAAACCTTAATACTCTTTAAAAGGCTTTTCATATGTTTAATCCTCACAGCACCCCTGTGAAGTATCAGTACAATCATCGCCTTTTACAGATGAGGAAATCTGAAGTTCAAGGAGAGTAAACGGTTTACCAAGGTCAGACAACTAGTGTTAATCGTTAAGGTAATTAGCCTAAGATTAAGGAGGGGAGGTTTGATAAAAATGATATTTGACATAATATAGGGGTTTAAACATTCTTGGCCCCAACCAGCTGTGCCTGCCTGGGAACATGCCACACCTGCTCAGCGGTTAATCCTGTCCCCTTCCATGTGCAGAGCATGAGGAGGAGAGAGGCACCGCCCAAACCCCCCACCCCTCGCCAAGCCTTCCAGGGGAAAGGAGAACACTGTAGCTCTCAGAAGTGTAATATCAGTACAGCTCTTAAAAGTCCATGAAATCAGCTACATTATGTTGGTTGTGCAACACTGTACAATTTGCAACTTTTTCATCAAAATAAAAAAATTTTAATCTACCGCATTTACTCTGTGTCTGGGGGCCCTGCCAGCAAGGCTCGGCCTGGGGTGAAGGGAGGAGCCCTTCATCTTCCCAAGGCTGTCTGCTGGGCTGTGTCCTGTGGAGTGGCACCGTGCCAGCTGCTCAGAAGGGCACACGCCAAGTTAGATGTTCTGCTGTTGCCATCTTGAAATTCTTAACAATTTTTTAACAAGGGCCCCAGTCCTGCTGCTTCTGTCTTGCTTCTTCTTCCTCCCTCTTCCTCCTTCCTCAGTAAAAAAGGGTCTTTTCTTTTCTTTTTTGGCCACACTGAGAGGCACGTAGAACTATTCCAACCCAGGCCCCCTGCAGTGGAAGCATGGAGTCTTAACTACTGGACCACCAGGGAAGTCCAAGAGGGGTCTTCTCTTGACTTATTTTTTCCCTTCCCATGTTGTTAGGTGTCCTTGGTAGTCCTGGGTTGGGTCTTCTCACTCAGGGAGGACCCCTGACCACCGTGGCTTTTTCTGCCTTTCCGAGCCCCTCTCTTCCCTCCCACCAGCTGGGCCTTCCAGAGAGGCCCAGCCTGGACACCTCAGGCTCACTGCTCCTGGAAGGACTCCGCACACGCTCCACCTTCTCATGACTGCTGCCTTCTTCTCATTCGGGGCTCAGCTCCAACATTGCCCCCTGAGGTTCCTTTCCCACCAGCGACCCTGCCCTGTGTCACTGCCACTCCTCAGAGCCCTCCGCTGCCCTCACACCATATTGTGAGGCTTTAGCGTATTCATGACACCTGGAGCCATTATTTACTTATTGTCTGCCTCCTGCCTCTAGACTGTAAGCTCCTTGGGTTCAAGAGACTTTGTCTGCTTTGTTCACAGTGGTATCCTCGGGATCTGCAACGGCGTCCTGCACACAGTTGGTGCTCAGTATTTACTGTGACACAGAATGTCACCCAGGTGCCGGGTCCCTATGGAGATCAGGCATCAAAGCAAAGAAAGTCAAGTTCTAGCATCTAATCCAGCGAGAAATAGTGGAGGGCTCCTCTGACAGTCCATTGGTTGGGACCCTGGGCTTCCACTGCAGGCAGGGGGCATGGGTTCGATCCCTGGTCAGGAAACTCCACATGCTGTGCAATGACCCCAAAAAAGTAGTGGGACTGGAGGTGGAAGCCCGTGCTGGTAGCCCAGGGACTGTGGACAGAAGGTTCCCCATAAATGTTTCTCAGGAGCCAGGCACACCTGGAAGAGAGCAGGGGCAAAAACCCACAGGACAGCAAAGCTGCCAGCTCCCTGTGGAGGAGGCCCACTCAGGGTGGTTTCATGATAACAGAGGCTGCAACAGATTGAACAAGCTGTTCCACTCTGAATCTTTAAATGCCACCAGCACTCGGATAATCCCCAAATCTATGTCACAAGCTAAGGATCCCACTTGAGCCTTGAACTAGTTTATCTAACTGCCTCCTGACATCTCTTTCCCTAGAAGACCCTCAGGCACCACAAACTCAGTCTGTCCGAAGCACAGACCAGGGTTGAAATCCTGGGATCACTGTTTCATTTGTTCTCTGCATCATCTTGGCCCCATTACTGGGTTCTCAGTTTCCTTAACTGTCAGTCAGGTATAAAAAACAATCCAGCAGCCCGAGCAGCCCCCTGTAACTTAGCAGCCCCTTATAGCAGCCCCCACTATAACTTGCAGAGAACAGCACTGAAAACCAACCTCTGTAGGCTATTCTGTATTTACAAGACTAGTTTGTGTAAGACACACTTTATCATATATTGTATATTTAGCAGTTATATATGTGGTATGTCCCCAGGTAACTTTTGCCTGGAGAGAATAACCATGTGTTAGTAAGTGAGTCTGTAGCAGGAAGCACTGATCTGCATTTCTTCTCTAAAGTCCCAGAGAGCAGTGAAGAGGAGATAAAACCTTCAAGCTTTTGATGAGTTTCAGGTTGTTGCCTTCAGCCAGTCAGCTCTTCATGAGGCATGGAGCACAGTCTCCTTTGCAGTGCAGTACTTGGGCCCATCATACTTTTAGGGGCTTTTGAAAATGTTTTTAATTTTGGTTTTGTTTTTTTTTTTTTAAACCAGAAGAGAGGAATTCCCTGGTGGTCCAGTGGTCAGGACTCTGAGCTTTTACTGCTGAGGGCCAAGGTTTGATCCCTGATCAGGGAACTAAGATCCCACAAGCCAACAAGCTTCACCATGTAGCCAGGGATTAAGTTTTTTAAAAAATAAATTAAGAAAACAAAACCAGAAAGAAAAAATGAATAGGATGAATAGGATGATAATGAACATATGATAATGAAGGCAGCCTCGATTATGTTTATTTTTATACCAATCAGTTCAGTTCGGTTCAGTTGCTCAGTCGTATCCAACTCTTTGCCGACCCCATGGACTGCAGCACACCAGGCCTCCCTGCCCATCACCAACTCCCGGAGTTGACTCAAATTCATGTCCATTGAGTCGGTGATGCCATCTGACCATCTCATTCTCTGTCATCCCCTTCTGCTCCTGCCTTCAATCTTTCCCAGCATCAGGGTCTTTTCAAATGAGTCGGGTCTCATTTCCTTTAGGAGGGACTGGTTGGATCTCCTTGCAGTCCAAGGGACTCTCAAGAGTCTTCTCCAACACCACAGTTCAAAAGCATCAATTCTTCAGTGCTCAGCTTTCTTTATAGTCCAAATCTCACATCCATACATGACTACTGGAAAAACCATAGCTTTGACTAGATGGACCTTTGTTGGCAAAGTAATGTCTGCTTTTTAATATGCTGTCTAGGTTGGTCATAACTTTTCTTAGGACTGACTGGTTTGACCTCCATGCTGTCCAAGGACTCTCAAGAGTCTTCTCCAGCACCACAATTCAAAAGCATCAATTCTTCAGCTCTGCCATGGGCAATGATGAGACCCAGGGTAAGGGTGTAGCAGCCAGAGGCAAGAACCTGGAGAAACAAAAGCCCTGAGGCAGGGAATCTTAGGCATTTAAAGAGCTAAAGGGAGGTGGGGAAAGGGTCACCAGAAAGAATGGTGGAGGAAGTTGGAAAGAGGACTAGACCACCAAGGGTCTCATAAAGCCTGCTGAGTTAGGCTGTCTTCTTATTACATGGAGAAGGTTGGGGAGAGTTTTAGGAGAGGGAGTGGTCTGACCTGAATTACATCTGAATTTCCTGAGTTACATGGAAAATATGCTGTGGGGGGTGGGACAATCAGAAGGAGCAGTTGGGAGGCTCCCGGTGATGCAGGCAGCTAAAGGTGCACTGAACGTCAGGGGCGGCTAGGAAGATGGAGGGATGGAAGCTCAGAGGGGAACTAGTGGTTGGGGGGCTGCTGAGGGAGGAGTGGAATCAGGACAGATGACAGATGAGGTGAGGATTGGTGTTGGTCGCTCAGTCGTGTCCCATTCTTTGAGACCCCATGGACTGCAGCATGCCAGGCCTCCCTGGCCTTCACCATCTCCAGGAGCTTGCTCAAACCCATGTCCTTTGAGTCAGTGATGCCATCCAAACATCTCATCTATCGCCCCCTTCTCCTGGCTTCAATCCCTCCCAGCATCAGGGTCTTTTCTAGTGAGTCAGCTCTTTGCATCAGGGGACAAAAGTATTGGAGCTTCAGCTTCAGCGTCAGTCCTTCCAATGAATATTCAGGACTGATTTCCTTTAGGATGGACTGGTTGGATCTCCTTGCAGTCCAAGGGACTCTCAAGAGTCTTCTCCAACTCACAGTTCAAAAGCATCAATTCTTTGGCAGGAGAGAGGTGCTCAGCTTCTTTTATGGTCCAACTCTCACATCCATACATGACTACTGGAAACACCATGGCTTTGACTATACAGTCCTTAGTTGGCAACGTAATGTCTCTGCTTTTCAATAAGCTGTCTAGGTTTGTCATGAAGTAATGCAACCGGATGCCATGATCTTAGTTTTCTGAATGTTGAGCTTTAAGCCAACTTTTTCACTCTCCTCTTTCACTTTCCTCAAGAGGATCTTTAGTTCTTCTTCACTTTCTGCCATAAGGGTGGTGTCATCTGCATATCTGAGGTTATTGATATTTCTCCCAGCAGTCTTGATTCCAGCTTGTGCTTCCTCCAGCCCAGCGTTTCTCATGATGTGACAATATACAGCCTTGACGTACTCCTTTTCCTATTTGGAACCAGTGTCTTGTTCCATGTCCAGTTCCATGTCCAGTCTCTGTTGCTTCCTGACCTGCATATAGGTTTCTCAAGAGGCAGGTCAGGTGGTCTGGTATTCCCATCTTTTTCAGAATTTTCCACAGTTTATTGTGATCCACACAGTCAAAGGCTTTGGCATAGCCAATAAAGCAGAAATAGATGTTTTTCTGGAACTCTCTTGCTTTTTCTATGATCCAACAGATGTTGGCAATTTGATCTCTGGTTCCTCTGCCTTTTCTAAAATCAGCTTGAACATCTGGAAGTTCACTGTTCATGTATTGCTGAAGCCTGGCTTGGAGAATTTTGAACATTACTTTACTAGCGTGTGAGATGAGTGCAATTGTGCGGTAGTTTGAACATTCTTTGGCATTGCCTTTCTTTGGGATTGAAATGAAAACTGACCTTTTCCAGTCCTGTGGCCACTGCTGAGTTTTCCAAATTTGCTGGCATATTCAGTGCAGCACTTTCACAGCATCGTCTTTCAGGATTTGAAATACAAATCTATTTGAAATGGCAAATAGATGGGGAAACAGTGGAAACAGTGGCTGACTTTATTTTTCTGGGCTCCAAAATCACTGCAGATGGTGATTGCAGCCATGAAATTAAAAGACGCTTACTCCTTGGAAGGAAAGTTATGACCAACCTCAGTTCAGTCGCTCAGTCATGTCCGACTGTTTGCGACCCCATGAATCACATCACGCCAGGCCTCCCTGTCCATCACCAACTCCCGGAGTTCACTCAAACTCATGTCCATCAAGTCAGTGTTGCCATCCAGCCATCTTATCCTCTGTCGACCCCTTCTCCTCCTGCCCCCAATCCCTCCCAGCATCAGGGTCTTTTCCAATGACTCAACTCTTCTCATGAGGTGGCCAAAGTTTTGGAGTTTCAGCTTTAGCATCAGTCCTTCCAATGAACACCCAGAACTGGTCTCCTTTAGGATGGACTGGTTGGACCTCCTTGCAGTCCAAGGAACTCTCAAGAGTCTTCTCCAATACCACAGCTCAAAAGCATCAATTCTTTGGCGCTCAGCTTTCTTCACAGTCCAACTCTCACATCCATACATGACCACTGGTAAAACCATAGCCTTGACTAGACGGACCTTTGTTGGCAAGGTAATATCTCTGCTTTTCAATATGCTATCTAGGTTGGTCATAACTTTCCTTCAAAGGAGTAAGTGTGTTTTAATTTCATGGCTGCAATCACCATCTGCCGTGATTTTGGAGCCCAAAAAATAAAGTCCGACACTGTTTCCACTGTTTCCCCATCTATTTCCCATGAAGTGATGGGACCAGATGCCAAGATCTTAGTTTTCTGAATGTTTAGCTTTAAGTCAACCTTTTCACTCTCCTCTTTCACTTTCATCAAGAAGCTTTTTAGTTCCTCTTTACTTTCTGCATAAGGGTGGTGTCAACTGCATATCTGAGGTTATTGATATTTCTAGACAGCATATTAAAAAGCAGAGATATTACTTTGCCAACAAAGGTCCATCTAGTCAAGGCTATGGTTTTTTCCAGTGGTCATGTATGGATGTGTGAGTTGGACTATAAAGAAAGCTGAGCGCTGAAGAATTGATGCTTTTGAACTGTGGTGTTGGAGAAGACTCTTGAGAGTCCCTTGGACTGCAAGGAGATCCAACAAGTCCATCCTAAAGGAGATCAGTCCTGGGTGTTCATTGGAAGGACTGATATTGAAGTTGAAACTCCAATACTTTGACCACCTGATGTGAAGAGCTGACTCATTTGAAAAGACCCTGATGCTGGTAAAGATTGAGGGCAGGAGGAGAAGGGGATGACAGAGGATGAGATGGCTGGATGGCATCCCCAATTCAATGGACATGGGTTTGAGTGGACTCTGGGAGTTGGTGATGGACAGGGAGGCCTGGCGTGCTGCAGTTCATGGGGTTGGAAAGAGTTGAACACGACTGAGCAACTGAACTGAACTGAACTGAAGGTTTGTCATAGCTTTTCTTCCAAGGAGCAATAAGTGTCTTTTATTTTCATGGCTGCAGTCATCATCTGCAGTGATTTTGGGGCTCAAGAAAATAAAATCTGTCACTTTTTCCATTGTTTCTCCATTTGTCATGAAGTGATGAGACTGGATGCCGTGATCTTAGTATTTTGAATGTCGAGTTTTAAGCCCGCTTTTTCACTCTCCTCTTTCACTTTCATCAAGAGGTGCTTTAGTTCCTCTTCGCTTTTTACCAAAGAGGTAGTGTCATCTGCACATCTGAGGTTATTGATATTTCTCCTGGCAATCCTGATTCCAGCTGTGTTTCATCCAGCCTGGCATTTCTCATGGTGTACTCTGCATATAAGTTAAATGAACACCTTGAGCAGAGGTGAGGGGAATGCTGTTATTGAATGAGAAAGAAGACCTCTTTAAGACTGTTTGGATGTGTTAAGTTGATGTGTTGATGGCATGTCACAGGGGAGATGCTGAGAAGAAAGTAGGGTACCTGGAGCTGGGGCTTGCCTGGTGGCTCAGGTGGTAAAGAATCTTCCTGCAGTCGAATGATGCAGGAGACCTGGTTTTGATCCCTGGGTTGGGATGATTCCCTGAAGAAGAAAATGGCAACCCACTCCAGTGTTCTTGCCTGGGAAATCCTATGGATAGAGAAACGTGGTGGGCTACAGTCCATGGGGTCACAGAGAGTCAGACCCAACGGGGCTACTAACATCCATACATGGGGCTGGATGCAGGGGATGTCAGAGCTTTGATGCTGGAAGTGTGGGCGGCATCAGCATGCAGCAGATATTAAAGCCACCAGCCTAGATAAGACCACCTGGGAACTGAAGAGAAAGGGCCCAGAACAAAGGCCTAGGTTCCCCCAACATTCACAGGACTGGTGGAAGGGAAGGATCAAGGAAGGAGGGGGCAAACTGAATGTGTGGTGAGGCAGAAGCCCAGCGGAGACTGCCATGAGTGACCCCGGCCAAGGCCAGAGAAGGTCTTTTAGGTTTGGTGAAGAAGTCACCCTGACTGTGGACAGTCTGAGTGGAGTGGTAGAAATGGAAGTTAAATTTGGGCGGGCCTGTTCTTTGCCTGAAATCTGGATTAAAAAGTAACTACGGAGGACCTTCTGGAGAAGGCAATGGCAACCCACTCCAGTACTCTTGCCTGGAAAACCCCATGGACGGAGGAGCCTGGTAGGCTTCAGCCCATGGGGTCGCTAAGAGTCAGACATGACTGAGCAACTTCACTTTCACTTACTTTCATGTATTGGAGAAGGAAATGGCAACCCACTCCAGTGTTCTTGCCTGGAGAATCCCAGGGACGGGGGAGCCTGGTGGGCTGCCATCTATGGGTCGCACAGAGTCGGACACGACTGAAGTGACTTAGCAGCAGCAGCATGAAGAACCTTTGGGGGTCAAATGAGGAAATATGAAATGGACTTTATATTAGATTATTGTATCAGTATTCGATTTCTTGGATGTGATAATGGTCTGCAGTTATTATACAGGAGGGAAATGGGCAGGGCACAACCTTTAAAAGAATGGCATAACCATTGAGGATACAACAAAAACTAGTTAGAACTGATCAGGCCCAAGATGGTGGAAGACTCGAGTTCCAGTGGACCCTGAGCCTTGTTATACCCTCACTGTGATATGTTGTTGGGCAGTCGCTCAGTCATGTCCAACTCTTTGTGACCCCATGGACTGCAGCACGCCAGGCTTCCCTGTCCTTTACCATCTCCCGGAGCTTGCTCAAACTCATGTCTATTGAGTCAGTGATGCCATCCAAAAATCATCTCATCCTCTGTTGTCCCCATATATTAGCATCCACATGGCACACTCAGACTTCCTGGGTGGTTCAGTGGTTTGGACTCTTCACTTTCAGTGCCATGGCCAGGGTTGAATCACTGGTCTGGGAACTAAGATCTTGCAAGCCAAGCAGCGTGACAAAAAAAAAAAAAACCCTACCCCATATTTTGGGTCCGGCTCGCCTTTTGAGGTAGATGGCATTCTGTCTGTGGAACGTGGATCTCTAAATATCCTCTTCTTACCTAAGACTTTGCCTCTTGCTGAATTACTTTTGCACTAAGACATTAAGAACCTAAGCTTCACTACATCCTGAGACCAGATGTGCAATCTCAGTTAAAAGACAGTGGGTTCAAGTCCCAGTCTGAATTTTGGCTGGGTTGGAGTCCCATCTGAGTTGTGCAATTTGTTATGTAAGAGAGGTCTGATCCTTAGGAGATACATGTTTTAGTGTTTATTGGAATATTTAGGGTTGAAGGAGCAAAATACCTGAAACTTTCAAGTGGTTCAACAGTAACAACAAATTATACATGTATATTGGAGAAGGAGATGGAAACCCACTCCAGTGTTCTTGCCTAGAGAATTCCATGGACAGAGAAGCCTGGCAGGCTACAGTCCATGGGGTCACAAAGAGTTAGACATGACTGAGTGACTAACACATATATGTATGTACATGTATTATGTATCAGATAAGATCAGATCAGTCGCTCAGTCGTGTCCGACTCTTTGCAACCCCATGAATCACAGCACACCAGGCCTCCCTGTCCATCACCAACTCCCGGAGTTCACCCAGACTCACGTCCATCAAGTCAGTGATGCCATCCAGCCATCTCATCCTCTGTCGTCCCCTTCTCCTCCTGCCCCCAATCCCTCCCAGCATCAGAGTCTTTTCCAATGAGTCAACTCTTCGCATGAGGTGGCCAAAGTACTGGAGTTTCAGCTTTAGCATCGTTCCTGCCAAAGAAATCCCAGGGCTGATCTCCTTCAGAATGGACTGGTTGGATGTCCTTGCAGTCCAAGGGACTCTCAAGAGTCTTCTCCAACACCACAGTTCAAAAGCATCAATTCTTCGGCGCTCAGCCTTCTTCACAGTCCAACTCTCACATCCATACATGACCACAGGAAAAACCGTAGCCTTGACTAGACGAACCTTTGTTGGCAAAGTAATGTCTCTGCTTTTGAACACGCTATCTAGGTTGGTCATAACTTTCCTTCCAAGGAGTAAGCGTCTTTTAGTTTCATGGTATTATGTATAATATATATAAATTGTTATGTGTGTTATATATGGGCTTCCCAGGTAGCTCTAGTGGTAGAGCTCACCTGCCAATGCAGGAGACATAGGAGACTCAGGTTCAATCCCTGGGTCGGGAAGATTCCTCTGGAGAAGGGCATGGCAACCCACTCGTTATTCTTGCCTGGAGAATCCCATGCACAGAGAAGCCTGGCACGCTACTGTCCACAGGGTCACAAAGAGTCAGACGTGACTGAAGTGACTTAGCACGCACACCTGCATGTTATATATGGGTATGTGTATAGGTATATTATTTATTAGAAAGAGATAGCATATGTGGCAGAATGATAATTGGAAAATCTAGGTAAGGGGTAGTTCAATAGTTTTTCAACTTTTCTATAGGTTTAAGTTTTTACTTAAAAAGATTAATGAGCTGGCAGGGCTGTGTTCCAACCCTGTGGTTGTCTGACCTGAGGCATCCAGCCCTGGCGCCTGCGGGCTTTGGGGTGGGGCCAGGTCTTGGTACCTCCCGGAGAGCTCATGCAGGTCAGCGTTCCCAGTGCATTTGCCATCGGTCTCCTTGTCCTCACAATGAGCCCTGGTTGCACCCACACACACCCACAACCCCTGCCCCCCACTCAGGAGACCCTCCATGACCCAAAGTTTTTGAAGAGCTGGACGATCCAAGTAGCAGGTCATTTTCTCTCAAATGATCTCTTTGATTTCGGATATGAAGTTCAGCCACAGTGGGAGTCTCATGACCAGACACTATCTGACCATCAGAATTTGGGATCTCAACAAGGAAAACCGCCCCTTTGAGACTTCCTCGGTTTTCAATTATCTCTGCAGTAAGCTGTGTTCCGCCTTGGAAAATGACTGCATTTTTGAGTTGAGTGTGTGTGTAATGGGTCAGACAGTCTCATCACACACAACAGCTACTACAACAACAACTTGAGAATATTTGACTGAAACACCAACCGTGATGTTACGCTTAAGGCCTCAAGTGAAGTCGCTCAGTCGTGTCAGACTCTTGGCGACCCCATGGATTGTAGCCTACCAGGCTCCTCTGTCCATGGGATTTTCCAGGCAATAGTCCTGGAGTGGATTGCCACTTCCTTCTCCAGGGGTCTTCCCAACCCTGGGATCGAACCCGGGTCTACCACATTGTAGACAGACGCTTTACCATCTGAAGCCACCAGGCCTCAAGCGAAAACAGCAAACCCCTGCTAAGTCACTTCAGTCGTGTCCGACTCTGTGCGACCCCAAAGACGGCAGCCAACCAGGCTCCCCCGTCCCTGGGATTCTCCAAGCAAGCAAACCCCTAGCTGTCCTAAAAAACAAGCCTGGGAGGCAAGCAGAGAAAAGACACCAGTGTCAACTTTAGCAAAAAGTTCCTGGACTTTAGCAAAACAAGATCTTGCTTACAGCTCAGCAGCCTTCAGAAGATATTGTAGCAGTGACAAACAACCTATATGTATTCCAGTCACTACTTAATAATCCCACATACTGAGTGCTAGTTCAACACGTTCTTAAGTGTTTCTTTGGATGTTCACTTGATGGATCAGCCTTATCTTCCCTCTTCTGGAAACAATTGGGAAAGAATTCAATGGAGTTCCACTTGTCCAAATCCCCAGCTCTAAGAAACTTTGTCAAACGCAACAGGTTCTGGGACACATCTGTTTAGAATTGAGAACTGCCAGCTAGCAGTATTTATTCCATAGCTGACTTGAATTTCTGATGTTTTTATTGCACCATTTTCTCTGGTGGATCCAGTGTTTTGTTTTTAGGTGCTGCAGAGATAAAAATGAGATCATAGTGTTTAAAGAGAAAAAATATATAAGTTTTTTTGAATTAAGCAATTCCATTTGATTGGAAAATTTCAACAAAAAATAAATACCCATTTACTCTTAAAAAAAAAAAAAGTGAACAGCAGGTGAAGAGGAAGTGGAAACAGCCAAGTTGTCAAGGAGCGTTGTCCAGGTAATAGTACCTGAGAGGATAGTGAGGTCAAGAGAGGGTTTTATACCAAAATGTTTAAAATGAGAGGCAGCATAGTTGCTGACAGGAATGCGCCAGTGGAAAGGGAGCAATTGACGATATAAGAAGGAGGTGGAAGGTTCGGGGTGAAGTCCTTGGGAAGGCAGGTGGGTGGCCCCGAGCCCGGAGGGGACACTGTGCTGAGGTGCTGTGCCGGGCCTTGGGGTCAGCGGCCGGGGGCATCCTTTTCTGCAGGAAATAGGGTCTGAGGTGCTCAGCTGACAAGAGTTAGGAGGGGCAAGTAGTAGTTTCAAGAAGATTGGGCGCAGAGCCAAGAAAAAACAGACACGTTTGCTGTTTTGTGTTTCAGATCTGAAGGGAGATTATTCGTCAGCTTAGCGCAAGGGCCAGCAGAGGAGAGAGGCTCAGTCCGCACATCTCTGCTACTCAGTGTTTCGTCTGTAACAAGAGGGGAACTGAACCAGGGGCTCTCAAAGGATGCTGCAAACTCCTGCTCATACAGGGCCCCTTATGACCCCTGATGGGCTGCTTTCACTGAGTAGCACGCGTTTGGCTGGTTTAAGGATTCAAGATGGCTAGTAAAAATTGGACACTTGCCTAAGAGGTTTCTAATTGAGGGTAAAAGCCAAGAGGTAAGAGAGACACTTGAAGCCTACTTAAGGCTTGAGGGCACCCCGGGGGAACAAGGGGGTGGCCCAGAGGTCGCTGGGGCTCCGAGATGCCTTGACAACGTGTGGGCAAACACAGTGCGAGGTCCCTCGGAGAGTAAACTCTGCTGTCTCCGGGCTCTCGTGGAAGCTGGCATCGCACAGCGTGAAATGAAACAGCACACTAATGTGATTAACACTGAATAAACCTCCGTGTGTGGGCAAATATAGCATGAAGTGGGTTTAGGAATTTTAAAATACCTATTATTAAAGACAGCCTGCAGGGCTGCAGTGGCATCCGATGACAAGCCAGAGGCTGCTACCAGCATCTAACGTTCCCATAGTCCTTTCCTTCGGCAAAGTGCCTTTGCAGGCTTCTGTGCCAGGCACTTCCCTGATCCCCCCAGGGGTTATCACCACTACCCCCTTTATAGATGAAGAAACTAAATGGATTATCAGTAGATCTCTCAGACCGTGGAAAGCAGAGACCATGGAGATCATCATCAGCTCCCCATGGCTGGCAGGGAGTCGGGAAGGGAAGGAGCCTCCAGCCCCTGAGAGCCTGCCCAGCAAACTGTGAGCTCTGTGCTGGGACCTGCACGTCTGGCTGGCGGCTGAGCATCAGGCCCTGGGCTGCAAGCCTTGTGCAGATGGTCTCACTTAGTCCTGATGACAACCCTTGGCAGTGGGTATTATTAACCCCAAGAGGAAACTGAGGGCAGACAGGTTAAATAACTTGCCAAAGGTCGCCCGGCAGAATTAGGGTTCAAGTTTAGATTTGTCTGAACTAAAGTGAGTGCTCCTGACTGCCAAACTGGACGCTGTCTTCCAGGAGGGCACAGTGTGGGCTTCGGGAATTTTCGAGGCCCCTGTGCTGGAGAGAGGTTAGCACAGAGCTGAGCTCAGGTAATCGGACAGCACCACTGTCAGTGCCTATTGACTGAGGGGCTGACAGTCTGAACGGTTGTACGAGTAGAGATGTGAATTACTGTCTTGTGGGGTCTTCCTCTTCCAATTGACGATTTCCCCAAAGCTTATGAATGCTTAATCTCATCAAGGCAAAAAGGCATCAGAGAATCGCAAGGCCTTTCCTTTATTAACTGTCAAGTCCAATCTGTAGACTGTTTACGTGCCAAGGTCAGAGATCACACTTCAGCTGCTTGCTTTTCATTCATCTCGCAAAGCCTGGAACATAAAGTTTATTGATGCAAAACTGATTGGCAGGCAGGGGTAACGAGGTGGCCAGGACAGGGAATATCTGAAGGAGTCCTAAGCCTGCTAAGTCCTAAGTCCTAAGCCTCAGGTCAGTCCTGCTCCCCAGCGGGGCTAACTCCACAGGCTCCAGGTGACTGGCCGTAGCTCAGAGCTTTCCACACCACAGTCTAGATGAGCAGCACACGCCTGGACCATGGGCAGAGTTCACAGAGCCAGGCAAGATGGGGAGGGAAGGAGTCCTTTCTGCCTGTTAGTTTGGAAAGGAGATGGTGAAGCACAGGTTAGGTATGGAAGGTCTTGAAACCACACACATCCAAGGAATGCCTGTGTCAGCCTCCACTGGAGAGGCCTGGGAATTGGAAAGAGGGAGGCATTGTTACACCTGCAGCTTTTGGCCAGCCCTGGACTAAGTGGCCCCGTCTGTGGCCAGTTCCTGCTGGGGCCTCCTCTGTGCGCATCAGCAAGGGGAGGTGGGGAAGCACACGTGAGTCCATGCCCGACTCTCTACTTGCAGTGTCCTCAGGAGAAAAACCAGGAGGAAGGCACTAAGTTCCAAAAGAGGGCACTGGACCCAGGGATTGTTGTTCATGCCACTCAAGATGGGGAGGGGTCTCAAATATTATTTGTTCTTTAAAAAATATATTTATTTGCTTATTTATTTAGCTGTGTGGGGTCTTAGCCATGGCACGTGGAATCTTTCGTTACGATGTGTCAACTTCTCTTTAGTTGATGCGCCTGGTTCAGAAGTTGCAGTGTGGGCTTCGTTGCCCCGAGGCATGTTAGTTCACTGACCAGAGATCAAACCTTCATCCCCTGCGTTCTTAACCACTGGATCACGGAGTGAAAGCGAAAGTAAACTTGCTTGGTTGTATCCGACCCTTTGCGACCCTGTGGACTGTAGCCCGCCAGACTCCAGTGGGATTTTCCAGGCAAGAATACTGGACTGGGTTGCCATTTCCTTCTCCAGGGGATCTTCTCAACCCAGGGATGGAACCCGAGTCTCCCACATTGCAGGCAAACTCTTTACTGTCTGAGCCACCAGGGAAGTTGGATCATGGAGGGAGTCCCTCAAATATGACTCATTTTTATCAGGACCAAACTGGATTTTGCATTATCTGAGAAAAAGCCCTGACTATAGGTCATTTAAAAAGATTTCTTAATTTCTGCAATTCAGTAATAGTGGTTTTCCACAGCAGTCAGCTATCTGGATTGAACCCCCCAACACTCACACATCACAAAGCAAAAAAATAACAAAATTAAACAAACCAAATCCCCTGGCCTCGGTTTATTTCCAGTCCAGGTTAAAGGTCTAGTCTGAGCAGTGAATGACTCCTCTCCTGGTCTGTTTCTGGACAGGCAAGGGGGCAAAGTCCCTCCTCCTCTTCTCCATGACAAGGCCAGGCCTGGGCTGTACAAAGCTCCACAGAGAAGTGCCCACCGACAAGCGGGGCCGGGCCAGGGCCCCAGTGGCCACGACCTCCCTCGAGTTCTGTCAGTAAATGATGAGCAATTGCTACCATCGGGCACTGGGATAGGAAGATGATTAACACAGGATCCCAGAGACCCACACATAAACCACTGACCATCGTAAAAACCAAGAAATGCCCTGTTTGTAGTAGGAATAAAATGTTTCAGGGGCACAGAGAAAGAAGGGAGAGGGAAAAGCTTCGGTGGTTCTCAAAGTGGTTCTCAGACGAGCAACCTCAGTGTCACCCAGAAATTGTTAGAAATGCAAATATAAGCCCCAGCCCAGACCCACAGAGTCAGAAATGCTAGAGGTAGGGTTCAGCAAGGTGTGTTGCAAGATACCTCCTAGGTGATCCTGGTGTGAACTGCAATTGGAGAGTCATGCAGGGGCTGGCAAACTGCCTATTTTTGCAAATAAAGTTTAACTGGAACATGGCCACAGTCGTTCATTCTGTGTCATCAGTGGCTGTCTTCCTGCCATGCTGGCAGGGTGAGACTCGCAACAGAGACAACAAGGACTTCGCAGCCTAAGGGCCTCTGGCAGCCACGCTTCAGTCAGCTCAGTGCTGGGACCCAGCTCTAGTTTGAGGACTTCCTGAAAACACTAAACAGTCTATTTTAAGTGTGAGGAATATATATTACTCACCACAGTTAGAAAGGTAGGTTAAAAAATCAAATGAGGAAGAGAAGAAATCATAATTCTAGGGAAGCCCCTGGTTAGACTCCCTGTCCCGCTCTGCTGTGCTGGATGCTTTAGGAAGCCTAACTACCCCTCTAAGATGGGCACCATTTCCCCCTCCCTTTAAGAAAAATGTATTTATTTATTTTCCACTCTGCTGAGTCTTTATTGCAGTGTGGACTTCTCTCTAGTTGCAGTGCGTGGGCTTCTCGCTGCAGTGGCGTCTCTTGCTGCAGAGCACGGGCTCTAGGGCACGCAGGCTTCGATTGTTGCGGTGCATGGGCTCAGGAGTTGTGGCGCCTGGGCTCTAGAGCAAAGGCTCAGTAGTTGCGGTACACCGGCTCAGCTGCTCTGCAGCATGTGGAATCTTCCCCCATCCGAGGTCAAACCCGTGTCTAAGGCATTGGCAGTGGATTCTTTACCACTGAGCCACCTGGGAGGTCCCATCATATCCCCTTTAATAGATAAGAAAGGGGAGCTGGGAAGGTGAAGTAAATAGCTCAAACTCACAGAGCCCAGGGAGGAGAGCTTGGACTGGCCCCTGGATCAGCTTAGCTCCCAGGTCAGGCTCTCTTCTTCACACCTACCACCTCTCTTTTCCCAGTTACAAGATGGAAACTCCCTCAATGGGCAATGTGGGCCCCTCACAGGAACATGTTAACGTAACAGGCACAACTTTCATACTTTTTCCAGTGGAGAAGATGAGTCCCCAGGGGCTGGAGAACTAGACCCAGGGCTACTTCCTGGGGGTTCCAATCCTGTGGGGAGCACAGCGAGGGGAGGGCAGGAGCTGTAGAGTCCATAGGGGCCCAGGACCAGCTCTCACCTGTTCTAGCTGAACAGGGCAGGTGAGACCATGCACCTGCTGACTGAGTGCCAGCTGGGATGCAGCCTCTGGGCAGTGTGACCACTGAAGGCCTTCCAGCGCTGCCCCTGCCCCACAGACCACCCTGCAGGTCCTTCTGTCCAGCTTCTGGATCATCAGGATGGGGGTGTGTACAAAGGGTGCCCCAGGGAAGGACTTGGTAACTGAGGTGAGTCTTGTATCTGTGAGAAGAGAAAAGAACCTATCAGGGTATTTCCTGCTCTGATCCAGGAGTGGAGCGGGTCAGGTGGTCAGTGAGACGCCAAGTCCCTAATCAGATGGGGAACCTGTTACGATGTGGTGTCCTCACGGGTGACTGAAGGAGCAAAGGTAAAGACTTGCCCTGCTGCCACTGAAGAAATGCGGGAGCTAAAACACCTCCATCTGGGTGGCCCAAACAGTGACCAAGCAAGTCTGTCCCCTGCCCACACACACAGTATCTATTTTGGTTTCCAAATATTTTGTTAGAATAGGAAAGCAAAAAACATTCTTGACAAACAGAGGAGCTTGGTACATCAGGCAAAGGTGATGAAGGCAAGAATTTTGAGAAGACTAGTGACCAACTGCTTTCTCTAATCAAATCAAGTGCGGTTCAGTTATTTTTAAACAAGCATCATCAGAGTGTCTTCTGCATGCCAGGCACTACACTAATCTTTCTCTTTTAAAGTAGCATTTTTTCCATATCTTTTCTCTATTATGCATTGCATCAAGATCAGGGCTATTTACTTATTTAGTTCTTTTTCTTTTGCGGGGGGCCTCAATGAGCCACTTGTGGGATCTTATTTACCTGATCAGGGATCAAACCTGGGCCTTCAGCAGTGAAAGTGCAGCGTCCTAACCACTGAACCACCCGGGAATTCCCCACAGTAATCTGTCTGAACCTTGGTTACCTCATCCCATCCTCACATCAACTCTGAGGGGCAGGTCATGTGAGCAGCCCCATTTTATGGGGTGAGGGAGGGGCTTGGGCAGGACACTCGGCTGACCCTCACTAGCACGCATGGAGAGCCGAGTTTTGAACCCAGAGCTTGTGACTCTGCATCTTGTATTCTTTTGACAGCATCACGTTTACTCTGTAAGTAAAAACTAAATCTGGACAGAGCACAGGGAGACCGGGAAAAGACAGTACCCAGAGACTGTGGATGGCTTCACACTGAGGTAGCATTTATTCAGGCACTGGTTCTTGGAGCTGATGGAACCACATTCCCACTGATCCATTGATAAGGGCTACTGGGCCACTGTGTAAATAGGCATTGTCGCAATAGGCCATGTGCTGGGCCAGCTGTATCAAAACCCTGTTTCTTTGTTGCCTAAACTATTGTTTCAGGGGAAATTTGCCTCAAAAGAATAATTTCATTTTGCATCTACAAATGGCACTTTTTTTTTTCCTTCAAATTTCAGAAGACTTTGGAGTGTTAACTGACTTAATCCTTAGAGCAACCCTGGGAGGAGAACAGCTGTTAGTTCCCAGTCTGATAAAGGAGGAAGTTGAAGTAATTTTCCAAAAGTCTTATGCTAATGAATACTACAGAAGAGTTTTTAAATGTGAGGCCTCACCAGGATACCTGCAAAACCAGAGAACACCACTTGGGATACTCCATGATGATGGACGAAATCAACTATCAATGTACCTCTGAAGCTGCTGCTGCTGCTAAGTCGCTTCAGTCGTGTCCGACTGTGTGTGACCCCACAGATGGCAGCCCACCAGGCTCCCCCGTCCCTGGGATTCTCCAGGCAAGAACACTGGAGTGGGTTGCCATTGCCTTCTCCGTACGAAGCTGCAGGGTTGGCTAAAAATGGGTGATCCAAATTTCTAAGGAAATGTAAGCCTAAATATAAATTGTAAGCCTATATATAAACTGTGGTTGCAGGAGAGGTGAGTCCAAGAGAAAGAAGTCAAGAAAGCAGGGTTTTGATGTAATTTCATGAGAGGGGACAGACCTAGCATCCTGTCCTTTTAGAAGACACACTATTTCCAGGAACTGAGAACAGCAGCTGTCTTCAGCTGGTGTCCAAGGTTGGGTACTGTGCTCAGCGTTTTGATGACTTTCTTTGGGAACTGGGTTAACTCTGGGGCCGGGGGACCTGGAGACCTGAGGACCAGATTCTGGGTGATGAGAGTTTGATAAGAGTCTTGCCTAAGTGACTAACCAACTGCCCAAGTCTACACTTCCAGAGTAGGCGGAAACTAACAGCCAGGTAGGAAAGTTGCGGAATACGACAAATACGGGTAAGAAGCAGGGAACCAGAACAAGGTGACAGGGATTTAAGTGTTAGCTGAAGCAAACTCAAGGAGCAGGTGGAACCTGGAGTTGGATGGGGGCGGGCAGAATCGAGTGCCCCGGGCCAGCCATACGCTGCAGAGCAGGGGGCAGAGGGCACAGGTCCTGGAGGCAGACCAGCTTTCAGAGAATTCTCTCACCTCCTCTCCACTTCCTCCTCCTCCTCTGTGTGGTGGGGCTCCCTCAAGGTGGAAAGGATTAAAAGTGATCATGAGCATGCTCGCATTCCAGTGCTTGCCCCATAAACGCTCAATAAGTGCTTTTTGCTATAATCCCTGCCCTTTGGGATCAAGCATTAAACACAGGCTCAAGACACTGAATCTCACTGCAGCATAAAAGCGCCTGTTTTACTGAAACCTTGGTGAGATCGTGGCCTATGTGCGTGCCGGCTCAGCAGCAGGCATCTTCTCACCCTGTCGCAGAAGGCCCGTAAGGCCCAGAGAGACGCTGCAGCTCCGCCTGATGAGTGGTCCGGCTGCCAACACGCCAGTTCTGGCCCGGAGCCATTTTCACTCACGGTTCTCTCTGCCTGGAAGGCTCTTCCCCTAGACGGTGACAAGGTTTGCGCCTTCGTTTTGTTTAGGCCCCTGCTCAGACGTCAGGTGATCAGAGAACAGCGGTCCCTGATCTCCCTCCCTCTGTGACGCAGCATCTCCGCCACCACTAGGGTCCAGCTCTTGGTCCTCGTCCCTGCTCCCTATTCCTCCTGCCACTCTGTGCCTCTGACGTACAATTCTGCATTATTGTCCATTTCTCTCAGTGGCATGCACCTAAGGGTGAGGATTTAGTTTGGGGCTTAAAAAAAAATTTTTTTTTTCCTTCCAGTTTTATTGAGATATAGTTGACATACAGCACTACAGGTTGGAGATACACAGCATGATGACTTAGGTACATCACTGAAGTGACCATCACAGTAAGCTTAGTGAACAGTCATCATCTCATACAGACAGAAAATTAAAGAAATAGAAAAAAAAAAGTTGTTTTCCTTGTGATGAGATGGTCTTTCTTTTCAAACTGTCCTTCTCACTTCTTTCTACTGAAAAACCTAGCCTGGAGGGTTTTCTCACTCTATCGTGGAAAGGCAGTTACTGGCCAGCTTCGTATCACTATCACACAGACGCAGAAGATAACCCACAGTCCATGCAGTGTAACGTGGCCACACCTGCTAGGTGTCTGCAGGAAAGTACACCAGGTGGATGGAGGGAAAGCGCAAAGGCCTTGAGGTGGGAGCAGGCTGGTGAGGCTGGAGTGGAAGTGCTGGGGATAAGGGTGTAAGAGAGGATGATTCCAGGGTTTTTGAAGTAATGAAAGAATGGAATTGACATTTGCTAATCTGGGTTAAATGGGCTTCCCTGGTAGCTCAGTGGTGAAGAACCCGCCTGCAGTGTAGAAGACATGGATCTGATCTCGGAGTCAGGAAGATCCCCTGGAGAAGGAAATGGCAACCCACTCCAGTATTCTTGCCTGGGAAATCCCATGGACAGAAGAGACTGGCAGGTTACATATTCTATGGCATCACAAAGAGCTGGACACAACTTGTCGACTAAACAATAGCATGAGTTAGGTAGGGAAAGAGGCAGGTTTTGCCTGTAAGTTTTATGATGATTTCAGGTTGGAAGCACCTGGCCAGGGATCCAGCAGTAACCCAGGTGCTTTATATATATTATCTCCACGGCGCAGATAAGGAAATCAAGGCTCCAAAAGTCAGGTGTCCTTGGGTCTCAGAAGACCTTTTACATACTTCTCATGTATGCAGAAGTGTTGAGATTTGAATCCAAGCTGCTTTTCCAAGGGTCTGTCACTGAAGAAGGAGCTGAGAGAGGATTTGCCTGAAGGTGGAAAAGCCAATACTGTTTTGGATAAGGTAAGCTCAGACCCCCTTTCCAAATACTGGAACACCAGGACACAGAGGTTCCTTCTGTAGCTGGACTGGTACGCTTAGGGCCAATAAGAGGAAGCACTCACAAGAGCGTTCGGCTGCAATCCCTTTGGTCTCAGCCAAGTGGGTAGCAAATCCATTTCCCTGTCTATTTGGCTGTCACGTGATGCCAAAACAATGGAATGAAATGTGGAAGATTCGATTGGGGTTATTATCCTGGGTTACACTCCAGTTTTTTTCATATTTTAAAAGATTTGCTCACTGTACATACAAAGTCTTCACAAAGGCATTTCCTACTGATATAACCGACATGCCTTTGAGAGCCTTGACCTCCCCAGTGTGGTCTGCAGACCAGCACCAGCAGCGTCACCTGAGGGCTAATAGAAAAGCAGACTCTTAGGTCCTGTCCCAGACACACTAGAGCAAGATGCCCAAGGGATTCATGAAGTGAAAGTGTTAGTCACTCAGTCATGTTCAACTCTTTGCGACCCAGTGGACTGTAGCCCACCAGGCTCCTCTGTCCATGGAAGGCTCCAGGCAAGAATACTGGAGTGAGTAGCCATTCCCTTCTGCAGGGGATCTTCCCAACCCAGGGATTAAAGCCAGGTCTCCTGCACTGCAGGCAGATTCTTTACCGCCTGAGCCATCAGGGAAGCCCACATCTGCTCTCTGAGAAGCCCTGGCCTAGAGCAGGAGTTGACAAACTTTTTCTGTAAAGGACCAGATAGTAAATGTTTTAGGCTTTGCCTGCCTGTCAGTACTACTCAGTTCTGCCATTTTGCAAATTCAGCCACAGATAGTATGTAAAGAAATTAGTGTGGCTGTGGGTTTGTTTTTTTTTTTCAGTTTTACTTCTTGATGTAGACCATTTTTAAGGTCTTCATTGAATTTGTTACAATATTGCTTCTGTTTTTAGTTTTTTGGTGGGATCTTAGTTCCCCGACCAGCTATTAAGCCTGTACCCCCTACATTGGAAAGCAAAGTCCTAAGTACTGGAGGGCCAGGGAAGTCCCAGTGTGGCTGTGTTCTAAATGAAACTTTATTTATGGACACCAAATTAGATTTTATATCATTTTCAAGTCGTGAAATACTATTCTTCTTTTGATTTTCTTTCAATCATTAAAAAGAAATGGACAAAGGTCCATATAGTCAAAGTGATGGTTTTTCCAGTAGTCATGTACAAACGTGAGGCTTGGACCATAAAGAAGGCTAAGTGTTGAAGAACTGATGCTTTCAAACTGTGGTCCTGGAGAAGACTGAGAGTCCCTTGGACTGCAAGGAAATCAAACCAGTCAATTCTAAAGGAAATTAGCCCTGAATATTCATTGGAAGGACTGATGCTGAAGCTCTAGTACTTTGACCACCTGATGCAAAGAGCCAACTCACTGGAAAAGACCCTGATGCTGGGAAAGATTGAGGAGAAGAGGGTGGCAGAGGATGAGATGGTTGGATGGCATCACCATCACCGACTCAATGGACATGAGTTTGAGCAAACTCGGAGACAGTGAAGGACAAGTAAGCCTGGCGTGCTGCAGACTTAGCCACTGAACAACAATTAAAAAAGAAAACTCAACCCTCCCCCCACCAAAAAAAAAAAAAAACACCCAAACAAACCCCACTTCATTCTTGTCATTCAGAGGCCATACAAAAACCACACACATCTTCTGATGCACCTTTCTGGGCTGACTATGCCCAAGTCTCCTGCCAGTAGCTGAGTGATCCCTTTCTTTCTTCTCTGTGGGCTCAGGGCTGAGGTCCCCGTTCCCTCCCAACCTGTGTCAGTGCGTCTGCAGGTTGCTTACTTAAGCCTGATACGAAAGGTCAGTGGAAGGAAGATTGATAAAATATGTTTTGCTAGTGTCCACAGATGCAGGGTGTTTGCTGTTGTTTCCTATCTTGAGGTTTTCTGAGAAAAACCAAAATGGAAGATTCAGTAGCTCAGCAGAGGGGGCTTGTTACACTTAAGGGGCTCGTTACACTTAAGTGGGCATTCATTCTTGTTGCAGTTGCTGGGAAGGAGGAACACACAATGCAGAGAAGGCAAGTATTAAAAAGTAACATTTGGGGAGGGAGTTGAAGGAGGAAATTAGAGAAGGGAGGTGCTCTCTAGGAGAATAAGAACATTGTTCCAGCATCACTGGGCTGTGGGGAAGACAGCATGACTTGATAAATAAACTGTGTCAAGGAGACTTGCCCAGGAAGAGCTTCTGAAGCAAGTTGGGCAGGAGGAGGGTATGAAAATTAGAGATAGGGGAGAGACTGGCAGAGAGTCCTGTGAAGGCTGAGACCTGAGACGTGAATTTCTTTCATCCATAGAGCACCTGCCTGGCTGCCAGATGCTTTTCCATTTTGTTAGAAATGGGGAGTCTGGAGGAAATAGAACTGGCCAAATGTCTACTGTATGTCGGGTGCAGTTAGAAGGCATTTCCCATCACTCTTTCAACTTTATTTTTTAAAAAATGTTTTCCTTATTTATTTATTTGGCTGCACTGGGTCTCAGTTGTGGCATCTGAACCCTTAGTTGTGGCATGTGGGATCTAGTTCCCTGACCAGGGATCGAACCTGGGCCCCCTGCATTGGTGGTACAGAGTCTCAGCCACTGGGCCACCAGGCCAGTCCCACTATTTCAACCTTCATTAGAGCCACCCATGGGATTAGGTGTGCAGGCCACAGTTTTCAGATGAAGAAGCTGAGAGGTGAAGAGATGGGGTTTGAGCCTAGTTCTGTGCGACCACCACCACCCTAACGTTCTACATGGCCCTGCCCACCAGAACTTCTGGTGGAAATACCGCCTTCACAAAATCTCTTATTTCTTCACACCATTAGAAACCCTCAAGGGTAGGGGAAGAAGAACATAAGGCCAGGTGACTTTTATATTTTTGTCTACTGGGCCCTCCCCTCCCCCCAACAAATGTAGTGCTTTCTTTAATGAGACATTTTTCCTGTTATCAAGTCCTTTTTCTGTTATGAAGAAAATAGCCCCATGAGCGACTCAGTACATTGGCAGCCTGATTTCTGAAGTTAAACTGTGTGCTGCCAAGACAATCTAATGACAAATGTAGACCTCCTTGGTAGAAACGTGAGGTTTGAGGACCATTTCTTTGGGGATTATTCTGTCGGGCATACACATCATCTCATTTTGTCCTCCAACAGCCCTGTGAGGTGTTTTGTTTTTTTTTAATTTTCTCTCCCTTCTATGGAGTTGATTCAATTAGAACCAAATAGTTGTATTTTTCAATAATCGTGTGCAGGCTCTGCTGCTGCTAAGTCGCTTCAGTTGTGTCCGACTCTGTGCGACCCCACAGATGGCAGGCAGCCCACCAGGCTCCCCTGTCCCTGGGATTCTCCAGGCAAGAACACTGGAGTGGGTTATTTCCTTCTCCAATGCATGAAAGTGAAAAGTGAAAGTGAAGTCGCTCAGTCGAGCCCGACTCTTGGCGACCCCATGGACTGCAGCCCACCAGGCTCCTCCGTCCATGGGATTTTCCAGGCAAGAGTACTGGAGTGGGGTGCCATTGCCTTCTACGTGTGCAGGCTCAGCCGTGTCCAACTCTTTGTAAAGACTACATGGACTATGACCCGTCAAGCTCTCCTGGCCATGGAATTTTCCAGGCAAGAATACTGGAGTTTCCATTTTCTCCTCGAGGGCTTGCGAAGTTTTAACACCATTTGATGGGTAAAGAAACTGAGGCTTAGAGAAGTTAAATATCTTGCCTAAGGCAACACAGCTGGTAAGAGGCAGGGCCAAGATGAAAACCAGGGCCCTGGACCAAGAGTTTGTCCTCTTAGCCATCATATTGCAGGCTCCTTTTAGAAAAGGTGCACGTGAGGGTCCCCTGCTTGGTAAAACATGCCATAGTCTTTTCGCTGAGGATGGTGGATATTATGAAGTATTTAAGAAGACTGTGGACATTCATTAGTTGTGGTACAGGTGAAAGGGCAAAGAAGGGCTAAACTAGTTTTCTCCAGTGTTTTTCTCAAAGTATCTCCCATAAGTATCAGAAATCACCAACCAACCAAAAAAATACCAGGGTGGTGGTTCAAAAAATCAAATTAGAAACCAGTGCATACCGCACTCCCCCTCCTGGAGATTGTCTTGTGCATATTATACATTTTAGGTTCTAAGAAGTACTGAAATAAAAGTATTCCACTTAACTTTAACCTAGAGTCCTGAGGACCAATGTACATCCACTCCCTTTAAAGCATTTAACCTGTCGAAACCTGCAAAGCGCAGCTTGGGGCACGCCAGCTCCCTTGTCCCTTCTGTGACTGTGAACATGGACCTGGAGGACTTGTCATATGCTACCCTGAAGGCAGGATCAATGGGAACATCTAGATGAATCCATGTTTGAGCCTTCTGATAGCAACTGGGCTTTTGCATGGGGAGTGTCACCATTTGCCAGCCTTTGACAAGCTGAGTTTCACAAAGTTGCTCTGTGAGCCAACACACTTTAAACAAGTGGGTTCATGAACCCAAGGTTAAATTATATCGTAAGAACCATTGCTGCTAAGTCACTTCAGTCGTGTCTGACTCTGCGCGGCCCCATAGATGGCAGCCCACCAGGCTCCCCCGTCCCTGGGATTCTCCAGGCAAGAACACTGGAGTGGGTTGCCATTTCTACTTCTCCAATGCATGAAAGTGAAAAAATAAAGTGAAGTCGCTCAGTCGTGTCTGACTCCTAGCGACCCCATGGACTGCAGCCCACCAGGCCCCTCCGTCCATGGGATTTGCCAGGCAAGAGTACTGGAGTGGGTTGCCATTGCCTTCTCCTGAGAACCACTGGACAACAACAAAATCATCCATCTATTCTTTTTTCTGACTGTTAGTATTTGATATTTTCACTTATATGATTATGTGTGTTAGTTGTTCAGTCGTGTCCAACTCTTTGTTGGGACTGTAGCCTGCCAGGCTGCTCTGTCCATGGAGTTTTCCAGGCAAGGATACTGGAGTGGGTTGCATTTCCTTCTCCAGGGGATCTTCCCGACCCAGGGATCGAACACAGGTCTCTTGCATTGCAGGCAGATGTTTTACCATCTGAGCTACTAGGGAAGCCTAGTAGTTTATATGCTTATAAACAGAAGCGTATAAGAGATATCAGAGGATGAGATGGCTGGATGGCATCACCGATGCAATGGACATGAATGTGGGCAAACTTGATGGAGATGGTGAGTGACAGAGAGGCTTGGCATGCTGTAGCCCATGGGGTAGCAAAGAGTTGGACAGGACTGGGTGACTGAACAACAAACAGAAGTACACCATTTTTGTGGTAAGCAAATTCATGAAATTGCTATGAGCAATTCCTCTCGGGATGAGTGTTAGATGTGGAGTGGGCTATGAACAGACCCTGTGATAGTGTCAGTTTTCGGACATGCAGGGAAGAACACACTAGGCCAAGTGAAACAAAATCTCATCTTTTCCTGAATTTCAATGACTAGTTTTATTTTTATTTTTTCATAGTTACCTCAAAAAATGGAATCATAGCCCTTTAGACCTGGAAAGGACTCTGGGAATCCTCTGGTCCAAACTCCTTCACAGATGAGGTTGGCGAAACTTGAAAGGTTAGGTAACGGCCTGAGCAGTTTGTCTGTGGAGGAGCTGGCCGGAGCTCAGCTCCAGCTCTGTCCAGTGTTCTTTCTCTTAAACTCTTCTGAGATGTTCCAGTGTCATTTTAAGAAGTTACTGTTTTGATCATTTACTGTAAGGACAGAACTTGTCTCATGTGCTTTTCTTTTTTGAGTTGTAGAGGAACATACTCTTGGTTCTCCTGCTCCCTTGATAGTCCTTTACCTTGCCCTTTTTCCTGCCCTCTGCCTGGAACTTGCTCCCCGGCTCCCCTTCAAACACTGTTATCTAACGAAATATGTGTGTGCAAGGCCCAACCTGGCTGGGATTTGAAGCAAGGTGACTCTTGGCAGAATGGATTTTTTTCTACAGTGCTTGAATGTGCCCAAGGGTTGGGAAGGCTGAACAACGAACAATAAGTAACCTGCCATCCTTCGCCCGTTCAGCAGGTCTGTGTTCCACCAATACAGGAAGAATTAAGAGTAAGGAAGAAAGAAATGCAGAAACATCACCTGAATACTTGCCTACCCCCTGGAAAAGTTCAAGGCTCTTACTCATTTTATGAATTTTCCCCAAGCCACTTGTTCTCATACATCTTCAGACATCTGATCAAGGAAGCATCAGAGGAAAATAAAAAGTTGGGTATCTGCGTAGAAGTCAGTGTCCTGGCTCAGATGTCGGTGGAGAATGTGATTTTTTCTCTGGTGCTGGGCGATCAGAATGGGAGCCTTCTGTGTAGGAAGCCGCCTAGCTGAAAGAGCTATTGCACCCTGGCCTATTTCCCATTCCTCGGTAGAGAAGGGCAGGCCTGTTTTCCCCATTCTAGCACTTATTCTTAGAGCCCCCTAAGTACCCAAGAGAGCCTTGTTTTTAATCAAAGGTTGAAATGGAACCTCCCCCAGGGTGCACCGATAGAGTCCCTTTGGGGCAGCGCCCCCCCCACCTCCCGCCTTCCGAAGGGCAGCACTGTGGTGGGGGTGGGGGCTCAGCCTTGATCCCAGAGCACCACTTGACCCTAAAGACGCCCTGCCAACCAGGTACGTGGAGGTGAAGCTCTGTCCGCTTTCCACGGCGCAAACGTGGATTTGGGGAGCCGGGACGGTGAGTTTGGAGCCTGGCGGGGCGTGGGAGCTAGCCAACACGGGGGGACACAGCCAACTCACTAACTGGGCATCTCCGGGGAAGTTCGGGCGGGGTTCGTCGGCTCACGGCTTTCTTCGTCTAAAATCCATCCTGGGCAGAGCAACCCCACTTCTCACCCAAACTCGTGGAGATCAGGGATTAGGCGGGCGCAGGGTTCGGCGAGGCGGATCCGGGAAGCGCCCGGCCCAGGCAGCGAGGCCCCTCCAGCGTTGGTCCGCTCGGCTGGGGCCGGTCCCGCGAAGCGGGAGCCGATTTTACGAAGACGGCTGCGGGGTCTCCGGGACTCCGGCCCAGCCGGGTCAGACCTCCCCTCGCGTCGCGGTGCGTCCGTCAGCGCCGCCCGTCAGCCCGCCCTCAGCCGCCCGGCGAGGCGGCGGCCTCCTTCGCCTGCGCGGGGTCCCCTGGTTAACCCCTGCCCGGCAGGCCGGCCGCTGATTGGAGGAGGCGGGGCGCCGGGGCAGCGGGGACCCCCCCACCTTCCTCGTCCCCTCCCCCTCCTCCCCCACTGTCGGCACTTCCCCCACCCCCCCAGGACCCCCCCTGCCTCCCAACCGTGCAAATCTCGCGAGGAAACACGCGGTTTCACTAGTGTGTTTACACCGATCACTACTAATCCGGACCGAACCGATCCGGATTAAGGGGCCGGAGGCGGGTCCTGGGCTCCAGCGGTTCCGACCCCCCCGCCTTCCGCGCCGCACCCGAGTGGCCCCTAGCCGAGCGGGCCCCCACCTCCCGGCCGGGCCTGGGCCCTTCTGCGCCTCCCTTGGCCTTTGTCCGGCGCCAGGAGACCGGTCCCGCGCCCCCCGCGGCCGCCCGGGCCCGGGCCCGCGTCAGGCGCCTGGCTCTGTACGCGAGCCCGGGGATCTGCGGCCTCCGAGGCCCCCCTCCCCCGCCCGCCCTCTCGTGGAGCCCGGCGCCGGCGGCGGCTGCCCGGGCGGGGGGTTGCGGCGCTCAGGAGAGGCCCCGGCTCCGCCCCGGGCCTGCCCAAGGGGAGAGCAGAGCGGTCCGCAGCCGGGTCGGGTCGGGGCCCCTCCCGGGAGGAGCGTGGAGCGGCGGCGGCGGCGGCAGCGGCGGCAGGTGAGAGGCTGAGCCCCGGGCGGGGGAGGGCGCCGGGCCTGAGGTATTAACCGTCCGGGCGACCCCCTCGGCTGAGGAGGCTGCGGCCCGGGCCCACCCGGGGGCCGGCGCCGGGCCGCAGCTCCCCGGCGCTGAGGCGGGAGGGGCTTCCCGAGGGCTGCGGGTCGCCGAGGGGCCGGGTCGAAGATGGGAGAGGCCCAGGCGGCCCCGGCCTGGGAGTGGGGCTTGCGGCCGGCGGGGAGAGGGGGGCACCCGGGCAGCTGGAGGCCCCGGCAGCCTCCCGGGCGCCCCCGAGAGCTGGCCCGCCCTCCCTCCGTGACAGGTGGGCCTGGAGTTGGGGAAAGTTTGGAGCCGGCGGGAGACGAGGGGCGCCGGGACCAGGCCCCATCGGTCCTGCTTTCCGGCTGTGGGCTACAGGGAGGATCCCAGTCCAAGGCCCCGCTGGAATGAGACTGAGTGGATCTTTCCTTAACATGAGTTGACATTAAATGGAATAACCGCTGGGGCGTCATTTTCCGGGCCAGGCCTGGGGATGGAGGTTTAGGAAACGTGCAGAGAGACCCTGGGGCTTGAAGGGAGGCTGCAACCTCTGCCATTCCGGCCTCGATTAGGGCAGGGCGAGACTCGAGGAAGGCCACTTAGGGAAACATTCTCTCAATCTCTCTTTTTTTCTTTTTCTCTTTTCTTTTCTAAGATACCTTTCTACCCTTCTGAGAATTTCCTAATTCCCTCTCTAACCTGCACTTGTCTGTGTGGGTGAAACTTTAATTTGCCACCCTTTCATTCCTCTTTGCCCCAGGCTCTCAATCCAGGAAGGGAAATGAAACTGGAGGCTTTGTAGGGGTTGTTACTGAAAATTGTGGAGTTGTTAGATTGCAGAGGGGCATGTTTAATTCATGTTTTCAGTGAACTTTTAAATCATGCCAATCATTCCAGTAGCTATTTAGTAATATGTTCAAAGGGGTTGTAGGTAATGGTATATATACCTTTTCTACTTTTAATATTTGGGCGGTTTTTAATGCGTTCTGCAAGAGTTGATTTCTTGCAAACGATGGAGGTATTTGCTGAGAGTAGCCTGTGCATTAATTGGTCGTGGAAGGAGTTTAAAAATGGTGTCCTCTTGCCCCTCCCTGCTTGGAAGGAGTGCTAAAAGCAGATGTCTAGAGCAACCTACTGCTCCAGGGAGTGGCAGAGAAAGATTTTGTAAAGGGGTGGTTATGGAGCCATACTAATTTCCTGAGTGGATGCAGGTTGATGGTTTTACCATGGGTTCTCTATTAAAATGAAGTAATTAATTCCTTTTTTCATGCTCCTCAGAGAAAGGAGGCATAATATAATAGCGTTATTTTAAGTTATTAGTAGCTTCTGATTCATGCTGTATTATTTTGAAGTTATTAATAATGATTCATATTTTTAGTTTAAGAACTAGTTCCTGTGTGTTTGGGAAGGAAATATCCTTAAGTACTTACCTAAATTCAAAGGTTGATAGAAATTTTCTTTTTTTGTAAGCTGGGCTTTGCTCAGCTTTTACAGAGATTATATGAAAGGTTTGAGGGGGATTTTTGCTGTTAAAGTCAAATTAGAACTAGTTAAGAATAAGTGACCCTCAGAAGAAGACTTTTGTAACTTTAAATGTATTACTATTTAATACAGTGCCTTGTGGTTTATTACTTGTATGCCATATTTATTTGAGGTTTACCTGTATGTGAATATTCTGCGAAATAGTTACTATGCATTTTGTTGTATCCAAGAATTGGTTCTTCATGTTTTAGCTTTTAGGGCCTCACAACCTACTTTTTCTTTTTCAGTAGAAATGATGGAAGAATTGCATAGCCTGGACCCCCGACGGCAGGAATTATTAGAGGCCAGGTTTACTGGAGTTGGTGTTAGTAAGGTGAGTAAAATGATGATAATGAACACTGCTCATAGCCAACTTTAAACACATTTAAAAACAAAGAGCAAACTGGATGGATCATACAGATACATTGAGGGGGAGAAGATCTGGCTCACAGTTCCAGTGAACTTTTAAATCCTATCAGTTGTTCCACTCATTTAACAGTACTCTTGAAGGTACTCTGTATAGAAATATATACTTCTTTTTACCCTCTAATGTGGGAGAGGTTTCCCATGGGTCTATTGCAAGGATACTAACAGGATGTGTCTCAATTCTATGCCACATTTTGTCAAAACTCCTCAGTCACTCAGACAAAAACCGCTAATGAAAAGGTATTGGCATAGCTTCATCACGCTGGGCTTCTTGTATGGTTACGTGTAGAGTTTTGAAAAACATGCCCCTGCTATGTCACCTCTCCAGATCTGCAGTTCAGCAGATTCCTCATGATTGTACCCCAGACTCCTTTTCCTTTCCTCCTATTTTCCCTTCTTGTTCACTGTTTTTGTTCCAGTAGCATAAGATCAGGCCCCATTCATGGGCAGTGTTATGGCTTCCTGTGCATCTTTATGAAACTGCTGCCTCACCCCTCTGCTGTGATAGGAGAGCTTTAGAACAAAGTATAAAACCTATTTATGATTTTAGTACAATATGTAAGATATATTTGTGATGTTTTATTTAAAATCTTCACCAATCCAAGATGTTGTTTACTTGGACCTGAGACTAGAGAATTTTTGATCTTTGACTTCTTCCTGTACTTTCCAAGAAATATTATTTCTCATGGCAACTTGGATCTTAGTCTCATGCTTTGGTCAGTTGCTTCTTAAAGGAGAAGGTGTTTGTCAAAGTTTAGTTAGAAAAACTGCTTTGATGAGGGTCGTAATTTTGGTGGGCTGGAATAACTTGATAGTCTTTGTTCATTCAATAGACAGTGAATACCTGCTGCCTCCTGGGCATTGTGCAGGATGTTAGGGACGATACCTCAGCAGAGTGCTTCCAAGCCCTTACTGTAGAGGGGAGTGTGGTATAGATAGAGGATAACTGGGATGGGAGCTGTATTAGATCTGTGATGAGGTACTATAGGAACACAGGATTTGTTACACATTTTTAAATTCTTGGTTTCTTGGCCTCTTTAATTAAGTAACTGACTTTTGTGGCACTTTAGAGCAGCTGTGCTCCTGACTGTTGTTACATGTTTAGTTATATGTATAAATTCTCTGATCTAGGTGAAGTAGCTTCAACTGTACTTGAGTAGTATATTTGAGTGTTAAATTGATCTCTGATTCACTTGATTGCCTAATAATGACTTTTGCTGGTAATTCAGTAAAAGTCTTGTATCCAAATCTGTCTGTTCAAATGCTCACCCACTGTGTAAGAGTAAGTTTGTATTGAAATTGTATACACTTTAAACTAATTGGGCTTTGTTAGAATGCTTTTCTTTCCTTCTGGTTTTAGGTTCCTGGTAGCTGTATCCAAGCATACTTTCCATGGGGTAGAGCATAAGTTATGGGAATGAGTAGCATTGTGAATTCTGCTGCCCAGGCCCAGCTAAAATCATGTAACTGAGGTGTCAAAAAACTTAATCTGTTTAATAGGAGTTCTGCTTTAATATATAGAAAGAAGTTCATTTTTATCCAAATGTTTTTGTATCATTAATTGTGTTATTTTGAAGTTTCCAGTCATGATAAGTGTATTGATCACAATAAATCTGTTATTCTTGGACCACTAGGAGAGTTTTTACCCATAGCAAAGAAACTTGGGGGGAAAAAAAGCAAGTAATTATCCTGTAGTTTTGTGTAGTTAGGAAGAGAAAAAAGAAAATCTCCATTTTGTAGGACTTCTTAAGCATGCAAGCTGTTGTTTCTCTCAGACCGCTTATTTGAAATAGGAGCGGGGAGGGGGCCGTGGTCCTGGGAAGAAAGGTGCTTTTGGATCGACGCTTCCTTCGAGCCTGGAACTCCTCATTATGGGTCATCATTTCTCAGTGAGGATGTCGCTGTGTTGATGACAGCTTTCAGTTTGCAGAGATCATGAGTGCTTTCAGCCCTTGGAAGTGGGAGAGCAGAGTGGCTTTGCTGTGACAGTGCCATCTAGTGGGGCTGGTGCAGCCGCGTGGCTCTCTCTCGAGTTTCTCCTAACTATTCATAACATTTTCAGTACTTTTTGATGTCCATAGAAGGAAGAAAGTCGGTGCCTCTGTGGATTCTTTCCTAGTGGACAGGATGTTTTAAGGAGCTGCAGTCTTTGAACTTCCTGGTGATTGTAGATCTTCTGTCATGTTGCCTTGAGGGTTTTGCACCTGCAAATTAGATACGAAACTTAGGCTGGGAGAAAACGGCCATGCTGCCACATTCATTGCTTGCAGTATTTAAGTTGCTCTTTGCTTATATTTAGGTTATTTGCAAATTAAAATTTTTCTATCACATTGCATTTATGCACATTAATTTTATATTTAATTTATAATAACTGGTAAAACAGAAGCATTTGTTATGCACTTTGGGATGTGCCATGGGGTTTTGTTTAAGAGACTGATGTTTTCTGTCATCAGTGAGTGGGTAATAGAGGGAAGGAACCTGACTCGCACTGTGAAGCTGTAATTGACTTTCCTCCTGTACT
The DNA here is from genome assembly GCF_029407905.1 of Bubalus kerabau. Taxonomy (NCBI): domain Eukaryota; kingdom Metazoa; phylum Chordata; class Mammalia; order Artiodactyla; family Bovidae; genus Bubalus; species Bubalus kerabau. Next base: position 17,276,746 of record NC_073627.1, on the reverse strand, counting down.
CTAGCTGCCACTTTTTAGGACGACCTGTAACCATTCTCTTAGCATTTTGGAGATGATAGGTTAATTGGGCTATGAACCTACTTCTTCATGTCTTATTGACTTGGCATGTGAACACTGCTGCTTTTTTTAAGATCTCTTCCTTAAAGTACTAGATAATCCAGTAATGTGAAACTGACTACCTTGTATTCATATGTTTTCAATGAGAACTTAGCAGTTTATATTCCCTACTCTCTCCCCTTTTGACTACTTAAATACAGGCAGTCTCATCTCTGTGATTCTGGAGACTGTAAAGGAGGTGGAATTCTGCCCTTGCGTGTACTATTTATCCGTACCTAGTTGACTTCTAATGCTAATATAGTAACACATACTTCCATAGTATTCTCTGTGTGCCAGATACTGTCCCAAATACAAAAAAAGCAAAAGTGAATTTAGATCTTTCATAACAGGGATACTAGTCTTAATAAACATTCCTTCTCTTTTTATGAGACGTGCTAACTGATGCCCAGTGCATTGCTCCCACCAGTTGATTTGTAGACTCACCAAGGACCACTTTATGACAACTTGCACTTGTGTTATAATTATATGGCTCAATACAAAAGTGTGATAACCATTGACATAAAATGAAAGAATTGTTGATTCTGTGAAAACTAAGTTACCTACCTTGGAAAGACTGAATATAAAATGAAGCAATAAGGAGGTAACTATAAAAATTTATTAAGAGAATTTTTTTTTAACCTGGAAGAATTTTTCATTTAGATACATGGCAAGTATCTTAAAAGTTCTTGCTTCACTTTTAAAGAAATCGAAACTGGAAATAGTAGATGATGCATTATGGGTGTGGCTTGTGTAAGACAGTGTGAAACTACTACAGTCAGGAGATCTGTAACTCAGCAGGCCTATATCAAAATATTGGCAACAGAATAAGTGTTTCTATACTTTAAGTTCAAAGAAAATGTTTGTATTTTTTTTAAGATTCCTCACTATAACTTACTTTTTTGATTAATTTCCTTGGTTTCAATTGTATTGAATAAAAGGTGTGTTGATGGTGTTGAAAAGAAGAGCAAAATGAGAACCGTGAAAAGTGGGACTCCCTCTTTTGGCACAATAAGAAACTCATTTTCTATCTTTTATAAATTTGTGAGTGTGATGTGAGTCAGATGATCACATCTGACTTCTGAGAAGATCTTGAGCCAGCTGATACCTTTCTCCTGTCATGTAGTAAATTGTATCAATTAGAAGCTGTCAGTCATGGATGCCTCCTGTTAGCTGTTTCACATGCCAGTGCAGGAAGTTTTTAAAACTATGTTTAGGTGTTTACATTTAGTACATAGTTAGATGGTCAGTAGGCATAAATGCTGAAAAATAGTCTACATTTAGACCAGTTTTAGGAGTGACTATTCTTAAATTTATTATTATGTTTGTTTGCCTTTATGTTCTCTTCTTTTCATTTACAAATCTTCCTTGACTTATGTCCTGATAAACCCGTTGTAAGTTGGAAATATCAGAAGTTGAAAATACATTTAACATACCTAACCTATCATAGCTTAGCCTAGCCTACCTTAAACACGCTCAGAACACTTACGTTAACCTATGGTTGGGCAAACTCATCCAACACAGAGCCTGTTTTATAATAGTGTTGAATATCTCATGTCATTTGTTGACTTTTCTTCCGAAAGTGAAAAGCAGAATGATTGGGTGCAGAGCGGTTGAGTGTATTGGCTCTCTTACCCTCATGATGGCATGGCTGACTGGTAGCTGTGCTGCCCTCACCACTGGGCAGCGTGAGAGAGGATTGTGTCACACGTGACTAGCCCAGAAAAGATCAACATTCAAGATTTGAAGTGTAGTTCCCCCTGCATGTGTATCATTTTTGCACCATCATAAAGTTAAAAAATCGTTAAATGGAACGATGGTAAGGCAGGGACCGTCTGTACTTTAAAATTTATTTAATTCTATCCTCATTTCACACGTAGTCAAGTATCAGCTCATTTCTCTTCTTCCTCTAGCATTTGTCTGCCCCACTGCTACTTGCCTTAATTCAGACCTTCCTCATTCATAACTGTAACAGTTAGTATCTCCCACCTCATTCAGCTTTTTGTAAACTGCTACCAGTTATATTTCTAAAAATACCAGTAGTGTTGTTTTACTCCCTTACTTTAAAGGCTTCACATTGTCTACTGGGTGGAGTTAAAACTCTGGACTTTTCAGCTTCCTGGATTGCTGTCGACTTGCCCACTGCTGTGTGCTGCTGGCTCTAACCATGGCTGGCCTCCTGACCGGTGTTGCTGTCTCCTCCACTGCTCCTTTTCATTTGTCACGTGAACTTTCAGTTTACTCTTCAAGGCATAATTCAGATATCCCTTCTGTATAGCTTTTCTGGATAGCCTCACCAATCTAGTTGTATTATCTTATTAGCACCTGATGACCTGTCTTTATTATAACACATTTGTTCTCCCTGTTAGTCTCCTTGAGAACATGGATGTTGTCTTTATTTCTGACTGTTCAAATGCTCAGCACATTGTATATACTGAATAAATCCTTGTCGAATTGGGAAAGAGTTGAATTAAAAACAGTTGTCGTCCAAATAGGCATGTTTCTTGTTTTAATGTAGTTTCCAAACTCTTGGCTAAAATTGCATTTAATGTAATGACATATTTGTATTGTTGTTTAGTCACTCAGTCATGTCCAACTTTTTGCAACCTCATGGACTGTATGTAGCCCACAAGGCTCCTCTGTCCGTGGGATTTTCCACGCAAGAATACTGGAGTGAGTTGCCATTTCCTACTGCAGGGTATCTTCTTGAGTCAGGGATCGAACTCATATCTCCTGCCAGTCTCCTACATTGCAAGCAGATTCTTTACTGCTGAGCCACTGGGGAAGTATTTGGGCTTTAAATTTTTCGTAGGTTTCTTTCAAAATCTCTCTTATGATTCTTCTATTTTCCATTGAAATTTTTTTCATTTATTATCTACAATAAAAGATAAAATTCTCATTCTGTTTCCCCCACCTTCAAAATTTTGCCAGCTATTTGTTTTTTAACATTCCATTTTTCCTCTCTTCTAGTTTGAAAGTTATGTACTCTTTTATTAGTTATCACAGAAATTACAGTATGGATTCGTTATATCAAGGATTGATGTTAATCAATACCTCTGCCCTCCTTTTTGTCAATATAAGGGCCTTGAACCTTTAACTTCATTATTCCTCTCCCACTTCACATGCTGCTGTTCTATATTTAATTGTATATGTATGTATATTTACTTAGTAGACTTTATTTTACAGAAAATTGAGCCGTTAGTACAGAGTTGTCATATACTACTATCCCATCTCTCCAGTTTCCCCATTATTAACATGTTACATTAATGTGGTAGACTTGTTACAGTTGATCAATGAGTATTGATACCTTTATTATCAAGGAAAGTCCTTAGTTTAACATTAGGATTTACTCTTTGTGTTGTATAGTTCTGTGGGTTTTGATAAATGAGAGTTATGTGTTAACCATTTGTACATGTACGTTTTTAAGAACACAGATTTTATTGGCTCTGTTTTATAGTTATGTTCATTTAGCCTAACCTACATGTTTACCTGTGTTGTGTTTACCATTTTCTTTGTTGTTCGTTCCTTTTCACATCTCTGACCTTCCATCTGGAATACTTTTTCTTTTGCTGAAATACATCCTTTGGAATTTCTCTAGTGGGTCTACCAGTAATTGTCTTCCCATTGTGTCTGCTTTAAAATGTCTATTTTGGGTTTTGTTCTTGAATGGTGGTATTTTGCTGGGTTTAGGATTCTAGGTTGGCCTGCTGTGTTCTTTTAGTACATTGTTTACTGTTGTCCACTGATTTCCTTGATCTCATTTTACTTTTATTATCACTGCCATGCTGTTGCATGTAATCTTTTTTTTGCCTGTTTTCAAGATTTTCTCTTTGTCTTTGATATTCTGCACTACAGTGTAGAGACGAGAGATATGTCTAGGTTGGATTATTTACACCTGAATATTTTGGAGGAACCTGAACATACACATAAAATAAGTAGATTTTAGTTTTTGGAGCGGTTTTAGGCTCACAACATAATGGAGTGGAAGGTATGGAGACTTCCCAGGTACTCCTGCCTCTACACATTTTGAGAGGTGATGAACCTGCATTGACAACACGTTACCATCCAAAGCCCATAGCATACGTTAGGGTTCACTCTTGGTGGTGTATATTCTACAGATTTGGTCAAGTATATAATGATATGTATTTATTATAGTATCATACAAAGTTTTACTGGCGTAAAATCCTCTGTGCTCCAACTGTTCATCCCTGCCTCCTCCCCTAGCCCACTACTGATCTTTTTACTGTCCCCATAGTTTTCTCTTTCCTGGAATGTCATATAGTTGAAATAGTTGGAATCATACAATATGTAGCCTTTTCAGATTGGCTTCTTTCACTTAGTAATATTCATTTGAGTTTTCTCTGTGTCTTTTCATGGTGTGTAAGCTCTTTTTTTTTCCTAAAGCCCTGAGTAGTATTTCACTGTCTGGCTGTTGTTGTTGCTCAGTCGCTGAGTCGTATCCAGCTCTTTGCGACCCCGTGCACTGCAGCCCCTAGTTTAAAGAATTATTTGCTTGTATGTCTGTGTCAGGTCTGAATTTTGGCAGGATCGATCGTCCTTGTGGATGTGGATCTTCCATCGCAGCGCACGGACTCAGTGGTTGTGGCGCTCAGGCTTAGTTGCTCTGAGGCACGTGGCATCTTGGTTCCCTAACCAGGGATCGACTTTGCATGCCTGCATTGCAAGATAGAGTCTTAACCACTGGACCACCAAGGAGGTCCCTGTGCCACATCTTATTTGTCTCTTCACCTACTAAAGGATGTCTTGGTTGCTTCCAAGTTTTAGCATTACGGATAAAGCTGCTATAAACATCTGTATGCATATTTCTGTGAGTGGTTGAATTATTTTGATTTATTCTGCTTGGAATTTATTGGCTGTCTTAAATCTGTGGGTTGCTGGTTTTCATCAGTTTTCGAATTCTCAGCCATTGTCTTTGCATATATTGCCTCTGCCTTACTCTCTGTCTTCTTCTTGCACTCTATTTAAACATATGTTAGACTTTCTTACTTGATTTTCTCTGCCTTTTACCCTGTCTTCTGTATTGCTGGTCTTTTATTTCCCAGGGCTGAATACTGAGTAGGTTCGTTCTGAAATTTCCATCCACTTTTTTATTTCTTCTTCTACCTTCCCCTTATTTATTTTCTCTTTAAATTGTCTAATCTGCATGCTTCTATCCATTGAGTTTTGTTGAGGGTTGGTTTATTTTTAGGTGGCTCTTATCCTCAAAGGATAGCACTGTGCTACTTGTTTAAAGTAGAAGGTAAAATTTCCCAGAGTCATCTCATTGGGCAGGTCTTGGGCTTGGTGGTTTTCTTTACTGAACTTCACCCTCATTAAAATTGTAGTAAATGAGTTCTTCTTGCCGAGTTGCTAAGTCATGTCCACCTCTTTGCAGCCCTGTGGACTGCTGCAGCACACCAGGCTCTCTGTCCTCCAGTGTTTCCTGGAATTTGCTCCAATTCCTGTCCATTGAGTTGCTGATGCTGTCTAACCATCTCATCCTCTGCTGCCCCCTTCTCCTTTTGCCTTCAGTCATTCCTAGCATTAGGGTCTTTTCCAGTGAGTCGGCTCTTAGTATCAGGTGGCCAAAGTATTGGAGTTTCAGCATCAGTCCTTCCAATGAGTTTTCAGGGTTAATTTCCTTTAGAATTGACTGGTTTGATCTCCTTTTAATCCAAGGGACTCTCAAAAGTCTTCCACAGTACCAGTTTGAAAGCATCAGTTCTTTGGTGCTCGGCCTTCTTTATGGTCCAGCTCTTAACATTTGTACACAACTACTGGAAAAACCATAGCTTTGACTATATGAATCTTTATCAGCAAAGTGATATTTCTGCTTTTTAATATGCTGTCTAGGTTTGTCATAGCTTTCCTTCCAAGAAGCAAGTGTCTTAATTTCATGGCTGCAATCACCATCTGCAGTGATTTTGGAGCCCAAGAAAATAAAATCTGTCACTGCTTCCACTTTTTCCCTTTCTGTTAATATTTGCCATGAAGTGATGGGACTGGATGCCATGATCTTCGTTTTTTAAATGTTGAGTTTAAAGCCAGCTTTTTAACTCTCCTTTGTCACCCTCATCAAGAGGCTGTTTAGTTCCTCTTCGGTTTCTGACATCAGAGTGGTTCTAAAAGCTGTGGTAGGTCTTACTAGAACTAGTCAGCTTCAATTTATTTGGCATCAGTAGTTGGGGCATAGACTTGGATTGCTGTGATGTTGAATGATTTGCCTTGGAAATGAACTGAGATCATTCTCTTGTTTTTGAGGTTGCACCCAAATATGCTATATTTCAGACTCTTTTCTTGCCTATGAGGGCTATCCCATTTCATCTAAGGGATTCTTGCCCATGCAGTAGGTATAATGGCCATCTGAATTAAATTTACCCATCCCTGTCCATTTTAGTTCCCTGATTCCTAAGCTGTTGATATTCAGTCTTTCCATCTCCTGCTTGACCACATCCAATTTACCTTGATTCATGGACCTAACATTCCAGGTTCCTGTGCAATATTGTTCTATACAGCATTGGACTTTACTTACAGCACCAGACACATCCACAACTGAGCATCATTTCCACTATGTCCCAGCCACTTCATTCTTTCTGGAGCTATTGGTAATTGCCTTCCACTCTTCCCCAGTAGCCTACTGGACACCTTCTGACCTGGAGGGATCATCTTCCAGTGTCATATTTTTTTGCCTTTTCATACTGTTCATGGAGTTCTCCAGGAAAGAATACTGGAGTGGGTTGATATTTCCTTCTCCAGTGGACCACATTTTGTCAGAACGCTTCACTATGACCCATCTGTCTTGGGTGGCCCCATATGACATGGCTCATAGCTTCATTGAGTTATGCAAGCCCCTTTGCCATGACAAGGCTGTGATCCTGAAGGGAGCAGTAAATATATACATAAAAAAATTTACTCTTCTCACCATTTTTGAGTGTATAGTACATTCACTTTGTTTTGCAGTCATCATTGTGATCCCTCTCAAGAACTTCTTCATCTTGCAAAAATGAAACTATACTCATTAAACAATAATTCCACATTTATATCTTCCCTTAGTCCCTGGCAACAATCATTCTACTTTCTGTTTACATGAATTTGACTGCTCTAGAAATCTCATATAAGTGGACTCATACAATATTTGTCATTTTTGTAACTGGCTGAGTTCATTTAGCATAATATTCCTCAAGATTCATCCATGTTGTAGCATCAGAATTTCCTTCCTTTTAAAGGCTGAGTAATATTACACATACCATATTTTATTCATCCATGTATCTGTCTTTAGTCACTTTGGTTGCTTCTAGCTTTTGGCTACGGTGAATAATGCTGCTGTGAACATGGGTGTATAAATACTGTTTGAGTTCCCACTTTCAGTTATTTTGAGTGTATGTATAGAAGGGGAATGATTGCATCTTAATTCAACTCTTTGTTGAAGCTTGAGCTCCTCTCATCCTATATTGTTGACAAAGTACAGTCAGAAAATTGTGATTGTTTTTCTTTTAGTCTACCCTTAGCAAAAGCCTTAGAAGTCTTAAAAATTTTGTTAGCTTCTACAGAGGGACTGGTAATAATACTCAAATTGCAGTTATTTTTTGCAAATAGTATTATTGGCCCAGGAAGTTGAAGAACTAAGTAACTTGGTGAGTTACATAGGATAGCTTTTTATTTTAACCAAACCATAGTTTAATTTTAAAATGATAACAGCAAGCGGCTATCCAGATTTGCTGTACTCGAATTTTTTTAAAAACAGATAACTTTGTTTATTTAAATATTTATTTATAAGTCTGCACCAGATCTTAGTTGTGGTATGCAAACTTTTAGATGTGGCATGTGGGATCTAGTTCCCTGACCAGGGATTGAAGCCAGGCCCTCTGTGTTGGGAGCACAGAGTCTTAGCCACTGAACCACCTGCTGTATTAGACTTTAACAGCGTATGCATGCTCAGTCACTCAGTCATGTCTGACTCTGCGACACCATGGACATAGCCCATCAGACTCCTCTGTCCATGGGATTATCCCAACAAAAATACTGGAGTGAGTTGCCATTTCCTCTTCCAGGGAATCTTCCCAACTCAGGGATCGAACCTATGTCTTGTGCAGCTACTGCATTGGCAGATGGATTCTTTACCACTGAGCTACTTTGGAAGCCCATTTTAACCAGTTTTGTCCGATGAAGACTGTTAACGTTGCTTATATAAAGATAACAAGGTGATGGTATCTGTTCTAATAGTTGTGACCTGTGTGACTGATAACTTTGCTTTTATAAAGAGTAAATATGTGACTTTCATGGAGAAGGAAATGGGAACCCACTCCAGTATTCTTGCCTGAAAATTCCACGGACAGAGGGGTCTGGCAGGCTACAGTCCATGGGGTCACAAAGAGTCAGACGTGACTTGGAGAGATATTGCAAGGTAGCAAATGAAGGGGCTCCTCTTGTTCCTAGCTTGTATTGTGTTCAGTTGATGACGAAGCCTCCGGGAGCACACAGAAGACCCACTATAATTTGCTCTAAAGCAAGCTTTCTCAGCATGCCAGTGGACACCAACTGCAGCCCAGGGCACCTGGTGAACTTCCCTGCTACCAGCAGCCAAGCCATAGTCTCTCCAGTATGTCTGAATCTCAGCCTTTGGGAAGGGAGTACCCCAGATGTGGTTTCAGTCTCCTGTCTAGACCCAGGCTGATACATAGTGTCAACTATTTCCCTTCATGCGCCCTTTCTCAAGAAGCTTCTAGAAGATACAGTCCATAAACACCAGACAGAAAATCATAAAAGAGAAAGGCAGCATATTAAGGAAGCAGATGATCCAACAAAGGAGAAAAGTCAAGAAAATTTTCAGGACAAGGCCTAGGGAGCCAACAGTCCAGAGTGTTGTAGATGATCAGAACACCTGAGAGGATTTATGTCTCCAGAGAGGGGAAAGTGGAGCCTGATACATCACCTGATGTATTTGAAATAAGCATTAATTCCAGGAAATGGTTCCCTTTTTGGTGTAGTGGTCAAAACAATGCAAATATTACTATGACATATAATATTCATTTATAAGAAATTTTAATTCATTTTAAATTTAAATTAATTAAAAATAAGATATATATGTAAATTAAATAAAATTGATTTAAATTCTGTTAAAAAAAAAAAAAAAGGTAAACATGTGACTTTCATTGCATAGACTGTTGCCAGAGTTGGTGTTGATTTAATTCCTGTCTTTTCTGTCTCTGGAGGAATACTAAGGATTAATTGTGAAATTAAAATATAATCTGAAAGTCCAGCTAATCTCAGATGAAGATGCCTCTAGTTTGGGATGTTTTGTTATATTAATTAACTTTTATTGTACACCCATTCAGTCGTGTCCGACTCTTTGCGACCCCATGGACTGTAGCCTACAAGGCTCCTCCCTCCATGGGATTCTCCAGGCAAGAGTACTGGAGTGGGTTGCCATTTCCTTCTCCAGGGGATCTTCCCAACCCAGGGATTGAACCCAGGTTTCCCGCATTCCAGGCAGACGCTTTAACCTCTGAGCCATAACTTTAGCAGGCAGATTTAATGTCCAAATTTGGCAGAAACCACTAGCATTAAACCAAAACTCACTTGTCCAATTTCCATTATCGAATCAAGGCACAAAGTATTCCATCAACTTCTGAAAAGCTGTTTGACCTGCTGTGTGATAATCTGGATGAGGTGAAGGGAAAGGGACATGATAGCTATATTGAAATTTTACTGCCCCCATTTTTCAGCAGTTGAGTTCTGCTAACTCTTTATTTATTTACTGTTTGTTTGTTTTGAGTTCAGCTGACTCTTAGTAAGTCTGTACTGTGCGTAGATGTTACGGAGGATTTAAAAAAAAAATCAGCCAGATGTACTACATACACTTGGGGCACTTATATAATAAGGCAGGAATGGACCCGTATGTCTATGGCACACAGCTGATGGTGGATATAGAGACGTGAAGGTGTTATGAGCCTAAAAGAAGGGGCACAAGCACGTATGTATATTCACTCCCTCCATTAAAAACAATATGGTGATATGAAGGCATTATGAGCCTAAAAGAAGAGAGCTTAGAAAATAATTTGCTCAGAGGTCAGATTGTGTGTGGAAGGACGAAAGGTTTTGTTTTGCAGTAGGATCACTGGAGATAAACACCTCAGAAAAATTCTGATAAAATATTATGAATAAGTTGCAGAATGATAGTATAGAATAGCTTGGTTTTAAAGCTTAGCAAAACTGCTTAGGATCTAAGGCAGAGTTGGTTTTTAAGAATTAATTTTGATTAGGTGATATATTTACATAGTACAATATTCAGAAGATTTTAAAGATACACAGTGAAACATCTCTGCTACCCTTTTCCTTTTTTTTCTGGTCACACCCTGCAGCATGGGTGATCTTAGTTCCCCGACCAGGGATGGAACCTGTGCCCCCTGCAGTGGAAGCGTGGAGTCTTAACCACTAGACCACCAGGGAAGTCCCTGCTATGCTTTTCCTATATCCGTTTGGTTTTCTTCCCTGGAGACAACTATTAGCAGTTTATTGTATTTTATTTATGTGTGTGTATATGTCATACATGATGATATATTATGCATGTGTGTGCATGTGCAATTATGTATGTATACTCACCCCCTTCTTTTTAAAAAAAAATACAAAGAGTACGTTATATATATTATTGTGTATTTTCCTTTTTGTGTTTAAAATATTTTAAATATTTTAGAAATTGTTTTAGTACATATAGAACTTCCTTCTCTTTTTCAAGGCTGTTTAATACTCCATTGTACAGCTGAACCATAATTTAACCCTTTTCTTGTCTATGGACACTTAGATGAAAAAGTGTTTTACTGACATAAACAATGCTTCAGTGAATAGCCTTGTACAGAATGTCATTTCACACATGTTTACTGGATAAGCCCCTAGAAGTAGAATTACTGGGTCAAAGGATATGAACATGCGTAATTTTTGTAGTTATAGCCACAGTCCTCTCCATAGAGAATAGGAATATAACTATATTTCTCCATCAATGAATGAAAACATTTGTTGCCCATAGTTAAGTATATTAAGGGAGTTATTTAAAGGAGTATGTGGACAGATGCTAGGGTTCTTGAACCTTGTAAAATAATAGGTAAAAATTTGTTTATATGTGTTTATGGCTGTGTCTTTTCCCTAGAAGACAGGTCCACATTTTTTGCTGCATTCTTAAAAAGTTCAGTGATTCAAAATAGGGTTAAAAAGCATTATCTGGCAGTTAGTTGTTTCAAATTAGAACATGTTGCTTTGTATGATATTTCTCTTTTATGGAAATATTTGAGTAGAAGCATGTAAGTAATCATTAGAGATGTTGTATGGAAAGTTACTGTGCAGGAGAATGGTCTAAATCCAATTCCCAATCTTTTATTATTCTTCGTTTCACTCCCTGGGAGGCCATGTTTTAAAAAACCTGTTTTCTATTAAACTGAATTTATTAAGCAATACCTTATTTCCCCAATTTTGTTCATTAGAGCTTTAGAACAGTATGAGGTCAGTTTTACTACATAGAATTAATCTTTTCATCTATACTTAGTTGATGAAATTTTAACTGAAGTCGTCAATTTGACATTTTAAATAGGCTGTATAGGTGAACAATAGTTCAGGACCCCATTATTATTTTTGGGACTTAACTAAGAAACAGATCTCTACTGTATATCAGATAGCTTCCAAGGGTCTTTTGAGTTCTGTGTGTTAACAGTACACTTTCAGAGATTTTGTTGAGGACCAGTATTAAGTTCTGCCGCAAGTTTTGTTACAAGTAAATGCTCACCATAACAGATTCCTTAGAGCTTTCATATTGTGGGATAATGGAGTTAATTTGCAATTATAGTATACATATTATTGAAAGTCACAATCCTGTATGTCCTGGAGAAAAAAACAGGAGGTCTCCATATGAATTAGAAAGTTAAAAGGTTTAATTTAGAGATAGTTGGTGATACTATGTAAAATCCTTTTTTTTTTTTGATACTATATTGTTATTTGGTGGCTTGCTTTGAAAGAGGATTTTTCTAGGGATTATTTAAAATATTTCATATAGGGGAAAGTATGGTGAACCTATATATCATGCTAGACCCTGGAGCAAGAGTTAAAGGTCTTGCCTGTTGGTAGCACTCAATTAGGAAACTTTTTTAAAAAATCGTTACATATTCTGGAATAAAACCTGAGGAGCTGTTTGTTGTATAGAATTATTTGTTGTAGATACCTTATTTTATCTAGTTCTTCAAAGTTTTCTTTATTTCTGAAATAGAAATTTAGAACAAAACTTTTATTATGGGCTGTCCTTACAGAACTTTTTATAGTGATATTTGCTATAAATGGGAATTTGCTTTTACTAACAAATCTTTGACAGTAAATTTTTTTTTTATTGGAGTATGGTTGATTTTCAATGTTGTGTTAGTTTTAGAAGTATAGCAAAGTGAATCAGTTATATTAATACATATACATATATCCTCTGTGTTTTAGATTCTTTTCCCATAGACTATGTGGAAGTTGACTATGATAAGTTAAATATGTATACCACTAAGAAAATAACAAAACAGATAATAGCTAATGATAAAATAGATTAAATGAAATACTTGAAACAAATATGTTTCACAGTTCTAAAGATGGGGAAGAGGAAAAGAAACAAAAGCTAGGAAAAAAAGTAACATAGTACATTTTAACTCAAATACACTATAAGTAAATGTATTATAAATGGTCTAGCACTTCAATTAAGAGTGCCAGGTTAGATCACTGTGATCTAACCAGTTAGATACCCACCTTATTTGTAATCTGTATCTTTATATTTAAAAAGATGAAAAAAGATACTGTATAAACAGTAAATATAAAAATATTGGAGTGCCTATATTGTATTAGACAAAGGACACTTCAGAACAAGGGAAATATTACAAGGGGTAAAGGGCATTTCATAATGAAAAAAGGATCAATTCATTGAGAAAACTCAGCAATTGTAAATGTTACACGTCCAATAACAGAGTGAAGCAAAAACTGACAGTTGAAAGGAGCAGTGGGCAAATCCACAGTTGTAGTTGGAAATTGCAGTGTTCTCAATAATGGATAGAACAAGCAGGCAAGAAAAAATCAAGAAGGATATAAAAGGTTTAGACAACACTGTGAATGAACTGTACTTAATTGACAGAACACTCTACCCACATACTTTTCAAGCGCACATGGAAGATTTACCAAAAGAGACCGTGTCCTGGGATGTAAAACATATTTCAACACATTTAAAAGGATTAAAATTATATAGAGAGTACTCTGACTACAGTGAAATTAAAAAGATACCTGGAAAATCTCCCAGGTATTTGGAAGTTAAGTAACATACTTCGAAATAAACTTTAAAGAAGAATTCACAAGGCAAACTAGAAAATCTTTGATCTGATTGAAAATGAAACCCAGTCTGTCAAAACTTGTGGTATGCGGCTAAAGCAGTGCACTAGGAGGAAACATGTAACTGCTAAAGAAATGTCTAAAATCAATGAATGACCCAAGCTTCCCCTTTAAGAAGTTAGAAAAAGAACAAACTAAGTAGGAGATAAATAAAGAGTTGAAATAAATGAAATAGAAAGCAACTCTGAATAATCCTATATTCATTAAAAAAAATATGGGTTTGTAATTAAAAGCATTTCCACAAACAGAAGTCCAGGCCCATGTGACTTTATTGGTGATTCTATCAAACATTTAAGGCAGAAATAATAACAGAATTTTCACAAATTTTAGAAACACGCCACCAGTGTTACCTTGATACCAAACCAGGTAAAAATGTTACGAAAACAGAAAACTATATCTCAGTATCCTTTATGAATATATATGTAAAACTCATTAACAAAATATTAGTAAATTGAATCTAGCTCTTTATGTGTTTTATCCTATATGATACATCATGACTAATTGGGCTTAACCCCAGTTGCAAGGTAGGTTGAACATTCATAGTCAGTGTTAGCTACCATATTAATGAAATAAAGGCAAAAAGCTAAATAATCTTGTAATAGGTGCATAAAAAGCACTTGAAAGTTTAGCACTAGTTTGTGATAAAAGCTCTCAGCTGGCTATGAATAGAAGGGAACATTGTCAATCTGATAAAAGATGTCTATTAAAAACCTACATTGAATCTCACACTTAAATGGTGGAAGATTGAGTGCTTTCAACCCAATGTCCAGAACAAGTCAATTCACAACTTCTTTACAGCATGTTCTGAAGGTCCTAGCCAGGTGCAGTAAGGCAAATAAAAGGAATAAGCTTATAGATTGGAAAGGAAAAGTAAAATTATGTTTATTTTTAGATGTCTTACAGATGACATGATTATGCATTAGAATGTTCTGAGTAACTGATTTTTTAAAAAAATGGCTAGAGTTTAAGTTTGGCTAGACTACAAGTTGAATTTATGCAACACATCAATTGTGTTTCTTTACACTTGCAATGTATAATTGGCAATTGAAATTTGAAAAGCAATACAATTTGCAGTAGCATCAAATAGTATAAATACAGAAATGTTCCCTAATAACAGAAGAGTGAGAATATTTCTTAGAGATCCTTGTAATAGAAGTTGTTTTTGTATTGCCATTTCATTAAGGTACAGAGGACTAAAGAACATTCATAAGCACATCTTCATTAAATACCTTTTATGTGGAGAAGGAAATGGCTGCCCACTCCAGTATTCTTGCCTGGGAAATCCCATGGACAGAGGAGTTTGGTGGGCTATAGTCCATGCGGTTTCAAAAAGTTGGATATGACTTAGCAACTAAACAGCAGCAACAAGTTGCATTTTATAGTTATTTTTTCACACCTAGTTTTTTTTTTAAACTCATTTTATTAAAATAAAAAACTTTGTATAAAAGTATAACAGAATAAATAAATAAATACTTATATGTAATAATAAAGAACAGGGGAGCCTGGTGTGCTACAGTCCATGGGGTTGCAAAGAGTTGGATTCGATTTAGTGACTGAATGACAACAACAAATATAATAGATACTGTGCTAGGGACATTGTGTGTGTGTGTGTGTGTGTGTGTGCGTGTGTGTGTGTGTGTGTGTGTGTTCATTAGCTCAGTTGTATCTGACTCTGAGGCCTGTGAACTGTAGCCTGCCAGGCTCCTCTGTCTATGGAGTTTTCCAAGGCAAGAATACTGGAGTGGGCTGCCATTTCCTACTCCAGGGGATCTTCCAGACCCAGGGATTGAACCACATATCTTGCGTCTCCTGCATTGGCAGACAGGTTCTTTACCACTAGCGCCACCTAGAAAGTCCAGGGACATAGTACAGTAGTGAATAAAAGATTATCTCTTCACTCACGGAAATTATAATCTAGTGGAGACTGAAGGCAGAAATAGATTTAAGGTGCTGAGTTACTAGCGTTGGTTTCAGTTCAGTTTCATTCAGTCACTCAGTTGTGTCCGACTCTTTGCGACCCCATGAATCGCAGCATGCCAGGCCTCCCTGTCCATCACCAACTCCCAGAGTTTACCCAAACTCATGTCCATTGAGTCGGTGATGCCATCCAGCCATCTCATCCTCTGTCATCCCCTTCTCCTCCTGCCCCCAATCCCTCCCAGCATCAGGGTCTTTTCCAGTGAGTCAACTCTTCGTATGAGGTGGCCAGAGTATTGGAGTTTCAGCTCAGCGTCAGTCCTTCCAGTGAACACCCAGGACTGATCTCCTTTAGGATGGACTGGTTGGACCTCCTTGCAGTCCAAGGGACTCTCAAGAGTCTTCTCCAATACCACAGTTCAAAAGCATCAATTCTTCGGCTCTCAGCTTTCTTCGCAGTCCAACTCTCACATCCATACTTGACCACTGGAAAAACCATAGTCTTGACTAGACGGACCTATATTGGCAAAGTAATGTCTCTGCTTTTGAATATGCTGTCTAGTTTGGTCCTAACTTTCATTTTTTATTTAGATCATGTTCAAAACCTTTTGCCTTTTAGTTAGAACTTCAGTATTGTGACTTGCTGAATAATTGGGCCTCTGTGGGGGCAAACTATTTTGTTATAATAGGATAGTTAAAACTTGTTGGTTTGCTTGGTTAAAGTTCAGTATTAAGGATGGTCCATTCGTATCTTCCCATACTCCGATTGAGCACCAACTTTATTTCAGGCACTATTTTACACCTTTCTGATATATACTATTATTTTATTTAATCCTTACAATATCTCTAAGGTGGGTGGTTTTTCCTTTTTTATCACAGATGAGAAGACCAGAGCTCATAGAGCTTAAGTGATTTGCCTAGTTCCATACAGGGATTCAGTGATTCAGTCCCATACCAGTCTGATTTTAAACTGTTGGTATCAGCTGTTCTCAGTCGTTTTTCTATTGGTCACGCCACTGGGCCATCCCATTCTTTCCCATTCAGGAAATGCAAGTAAGTGAGATTAATTTTTATAGTGCTAAGTTTGAGTCTATGTTTTACTTCAAAAGTAAATCAGAAGAAAAAACAAACTGTTAAGTGATATAGTTTTTGGTACTCTTCACAGATATCAAGATACAAGTTTTATATTGGCTTTAATATACTTTAATGGAAGGCACAGTCCATTTAAAGTTTGATGTTTAATTCTGAGCCATGGGCTGTGTGCCTTGGAAAATAATGTGTTTTAGGGATGTAAGTAACAGTAACCTAGCTAGGTCTT
Source organism: Bubalus kerabau (assembly GCF_029407905.1). Classification (NCBI taxonomy): domain Eukaryota; kingdom Metazoa; phylum Chordata; class Mammalia; order Artiodactyla; family Bovidae; genus Bubalus; species Bubalus kerabau. The sequence continues at coordinate 17,260,026 of NC_073627.1, read as the reverse complement.
TTACATGGGTTTTACCAAAGGTTAGTATTGTGATTTTTGGAATTGAAAGGTGAACAGATGAGATTGCCAGGCCTTGGTGGGAAACCTCCCAACTGTCTTTCCCCAGTCAGACAGGTGGAAATTTGAAGCAGCTAAAATCTGTGTGTGTAGGAGGTAGGGTGATTGATTATATAAACTTAATATTACTCTCTTAAATTCTAGCCCTTGATGGGACATAAAGGGCATTAGTGATGTCTGCCTGGCCTTTTTTTTTTTTTGGCCACGCCATGCAGGATTTTAGTTCCTTGGCCAGGGATTGAACCTGTGCCCCCTGCAGTGGAAACTCAGAGTCCTAACCACTGGACTACCAGGGAGTTCCCCGCCTGGCTTTCCACAGATGAGTAAACTGAAGATCAGGGAATTCCCTGATGGTCCAGTGGTTAGGACTCCAAGCTTCCACTGCAGGGGTACAGGTTCAATCCCTGGTTGGGGAACTAAAATCCCACAAGCCGTGTGTAGCATGGCCAAAAATAAGTAAACTGAAGGTCAGATAGAGCACTGACTTGCTAATGATTGTGCCACAATCAGTAAATGACAGAACTGGAATTTAGACTTCTGTCTCCTATCCTTATACCAATATATTGGGGTCTGCAGTAAGAGTTTTGTTACACTGTTTCCTGTCGGCAAGGATTTGTTTCTTACCAATTAATTAATGCTCTCTTCAAAACAGTAAAAGTCAGGAACCTTATATTTATTGCTCATCAAACTTTCTTTAGAGTTATGTACCTCTTGGACATTTTAATTCCGGATTATGCTGATATTTTTATTTTTGTTCTTACTATGATTTCTTCTCTGTTATCTGTACTGTAAATGTGCCCCATGATTTTGTTCAGAGTTTCCTTTTTCTATCTAAATATCTGTAAGTATTGAATTTGTAGTTTTTAGTCAAAAAAGGAGAGGTGTTTTTTTTTATCATAAGGAGTAAGGTTAAAAGCTAAATTGTAAGCTTTATAATAAGATATGTAGTCCATATACTGTTGCTTCTATGTGCATGGAGATTATATTTCTTTTCCTTTAGGATTAGTGTTTTTTTATGATTAATTTTCAGAACACGTGCATACTTTTATAATAGGACTATAATTGTTAGGAGAAGCTTGGGTATGTATCCACCTAGATTTTAAAAATACTGTACTTAACCCACTTGCATGCATATTTACCTGTAGAAAGCATACTGTATTGATATTTATGACTTTTACAAAAGTTGAATCATACTATCATTATTGTTCTGAACTTACTTTTCACACAGCAGATAATTTTAAGATCTACCATAAAGATGTTGTTATATATAGACCTAGTTCAGATCACTATTTAAATAATCATCCTATAAACATGTTTGTAGACTGGTCTTTTGTCACTTAACTAAAGAAATATATGAGATAAGAGATTTGGAACTTAGAGAAAACGGTACCCTGATCCTTTCCATAGATGATCAGGAAGCTCTGGAGGGCAGGGTTGTGTTTGCTGCTCTTCTGTGTCCAGTGACAGTGTATGCAGCGGCAGTGCAGCCCCGTGTGTGCAAGTGCTTCCTGTGTTGAGCAAGAGTACGCTGGATTTTTTTAAACAGCTTTATTGAGATATAATTCTCACAACAGACAATTTACTCAATTAAGATATGCAATTCAGTGACTCCAGGTGTATTTATAGAAATGTGAAACCATTACCACTATCAATTTTCAAACATTTTCATTACCTCAAAAAACAAAACCAAAAAACCTTTACCCCTTAGCTTTCACACTCAAAATTCACCCCCTTCTCTCGGTGCTTATTGTTTAGTTGCTAAGTCAGTCTGACTCTTTGCAACCCCATGGACTGTAGCCCACCAGGCTCCTCTGTCCATGGGATTTCCCAGACAAGAATACTGGAAGGGGTTGCCATTTCCTTCTCCAGGGATCTTCCCTACCCAGAGTTCGAACCCACATCTCCTGCATTGCAGCTGGGTTCTTTATCACAGCCACCCGGGAAGCCCCCTTTCAGTGCCAGGCAACCATTAATCTACTTTTTGTCTTGATTATATTTCACCAGATCTGAACACTTAGTATAAATGGAATCATACAGTCTGTGGTCCTTTGTGATTGGCTGCTTTCACTTGGCATGATGGTTATAAGGTTCGTTCCTGTATCTGGACTTCATTTCTTCTTATTGCCAAATAATATTCCATTGTATGGATATACTTCATTCTGTCTATTCATTCTTTCAGTTGATGGACGTTTGGGTTATTTCCGTTTTTTGGCTATTATGAATAGTGTGCCATGAACATTCATGTACATGTTTTGTGTGCATATGTTTTTATTTCTCTTGGATATATTCCTTGGAGTGAAATTGCTGGATTTTATGGTTAAGAGATAGTCCATTAAGGGATTAATTTAAGACTTAAGAATCTGTTTTTTTTTAAGTCATTAGTTTAACCATTAGAGGAACTGCCAGACTGTTTTCCAAAGTGGCTGTGCCTTTTTACCTCTCCACCTGCAGTGTGTGAAGGTTAAACTTTCTCCATATCCTTGTCTGTCTTGTTGGTTATATGTACCAGACTTCCATAGGAAGGTTGTCCAGAAGAAAAGAACGTTTTATTGTTTTTATGGTTGGATTTGCTTGTCTGAAAATGAATGTTAATAAATACATGGTTAAGATTTTGCCATTTATTTAGGGCTGAAAGGCTCCTAAAAATCATTAATATTAGTTAAGGATTTTCCTGACTGTGTACTGTAATATTTTATTTGCTTGTCAAAACACAGTTATTCATTTAAAATCACCCTACTGATTTGACTGTGCTGTGGTGTGAAAAGGTGGTTCTACTAATAACTAAGAATGGTGCGGTTTTAATTCTTTATTAGGTCTACTCTTTAATGGAGTATCCTTTAATTACCTCAGATAGTTTGACCCTGTAGTCGGCTGTGCTCTTTTATACTTAAACTTTTGTCTGCTGTTCTCAATCCCTTTTAAGATGCCAATTTAGTTCAAGGAGGAAAGGAAGACTTTAGAAACTCAACAAATGTTGACATTTAAACTTTTACAAGAGTGAAAGAGTAACCTTCAGCCCCTATTTCTACAAGGCTCATATAGGCTTCATTCATCTGCTAAAGACTGGTTGTCAGCATTTGTATTTTAACCTCAGTTTTCGTAAGTTTACAACTTATCCACAAGGTTTTCTTTAGGCTTGAAACTGAAGTAATTTTAACCCCTCCCCCCCCCCCCCAAAGTTCATTTAGGTATATTAGAAGTGTGTTTTACTTTGTTTTTTGGGAGCCTTGCTTCTTATAAACAAGAAACGTGACTCTTGTCTATTTTTTAAACTGTCCATTTGATGTTTTGCTTAAAAAAATCATTAGTGGGATACAGGATAATTAAAGGTAATCAAAGGGTCGCAAAGAGTCAGACACAACTTAGCGATTGAACAACAGGATAATCAGCTTAAATGTTAGCAAATCAGCTTAAATGTTAGCGTAGATAATAAGGCTTTCACTGAGGAATGTTAACTTATTATCATACATTGTGTTAAAAATTCTTTTTTCCCTTTATCCTTATGTAAAAAAACAAACTGTTGTGTCAAAGACTGAGTAGATTGAAGATTCAGTTCAGTTCAATTCAGTTCAGTCGCTCAGTCGTGTCCGACTCTTGCGACCCCGTGAATCGCAGCACGCCAGGCCTCCCTGTCCTTCACCAACTACCGGAGTTCACTCAAGCTCATGTCCATCGAGTCGGTGATGCCATCCAGCCATCTCATCCTCTCTCGACCCCTTCTCCTCCTGCCCCCAATCCCTCCCAGCATCAGGGTCTTTTCCAATGACTCAACTCTTCTCATGAGGTTGCCAGAGTATTAGCGTTTCAGCTTTAGCATCTGTCCTTCCAAAGAACACCCAGGACTGATCTCCTTCAGAATGGACTGGTTGGATCTCCTTGCAGTCCAAGGGACTCTCAAGAGTCTTCTCCAACACCACAGTTCAAAAGCATCAGTTCTTCAGCGCTCAGCTTTCTTCACAGTCCAACTCTCACATCCATATATGACCACTGGAAAAACCATAGCTTTGACCAGATGGACCTTTGTTGCCAAAGTAATGTCTCTGCTTTTTATTATGCTGTCTCAGTTGGTCATAACTTTCTTTCCAAGGAGTAAGCATCTTTTAATTTCATGGCTGCAATCACCATCTGCAGTGATTTTGGAGCCCCAAAAAATAAAGTCTGACACTGTTTCCACTGTTTCCCCATCTATTTCCCATGAAGTGATGGGACCAGATGCCATGATCTTAGTTTTCTGAATGTTGAAGATTAGGAACTAATAAATCCAGAGTTGGAAAATTAGAAAACAAAGGGAGAAATGGAGAAAGTAAGTGGGATATGACAAAAGAGAGTGAAGACTTACACAGAAAGAGAAAACTGGAAGTGGATGCTGTTAGTTTTATGATGTTGTTCAGTCGCTAAATCCTGTCCAACTCTTTGTGGCCCCATGGACTGCAGCATGTCAGGCTTCCCTGTCTTTCGCTATCTCCCAGAGTTTGCTCAAACTTGTGTCCATTGAGTCACTGATGCCATCCAACCCTCTCATCCTCTCTGCCCACCTTCTCCTGCCCTCAATCTTTTCCAGCATCAGGATCTTTACCAATGAATTGGCTCTTCATATTAGGTGGCCAAAGTATTGGAGCTTCAACCTCAGTGTCAGTCCTTCCAATGAGTATTCAGGATTGATTTCCTTTAGGATTGACTGGTTTGATCTTGTTGTCCAAGGGACTCTCAAGAGTCTTCTCCAGCACCACATTGCAAAAGCTTCAATTCTTTGGTGCTCAGCCTTCTTTAGAGAAGCCTAGTGGCTCAGATGGTAGAGCGTCTGCCTGCAATGCGGGAGACCCGGCTTTGATTCCTGGGTCAGGAAGATCCCCTGGAGAAGGAAATGGCAATCCACTCCAGCACTCTTGCCGGAAAATCCCATGGACGGAGGAGCCTGATAGGCTACAGTCCATGGGGTCACAAAGAGTCGGACACGACTGAACGACTTCACTTTCACTTTTTCACTTTCAGCCTTCTTTGTGGTCCAACACTCACATCTGTACATGACTACTGGAAAAACCATAGCTTTGACTATACAGACCTTTGTTGTCAAAGTTATATCTCTGCTTTTTAATATGATATCTAGGTTTGTCATAGCTTTCCTTCTAAGAAGCAAGCACTTTTAATTTCATGGCTGCAGTCATTGTCTACTGTGATTTTGAAGCCTAAGAAAATAAAGTCTGTCACTGTTTCCATTTTTTTCTCCATCTGTTTGCCATGAAATACCATGGGACCAAATACCATGGTCTTCGTTTATTTGAATGTTGAGTTTTAAGCCAGCTCTTTCACTCTCTTCTTTCACCCCCATCAAGAAGCTGTTTATAAAGTTCCTCTTCCCTTTATACCATTAGAGTGGTATCATCTACATATCTGAGGTTGTTAATGTTTCTTCCGGCAATCCTGATTCCACCTTGTGGAATTTCTCATGATGTACTCTGTGTATAAGTTAAATAAACAGGGTGACAGTATGCAGACTGACTTACTCCTTTCCCAATTTTGAACCAGTCCGTTATTCCATGTCTGGTTCTAACTGTTGCTTCTTGACCTGCATAGAGGTTTCTAAGAAGACAGATAAGGTGGTCTGGTATTCTCATCTCTAAGAATTTTCCAGTTTCTTGTTGTGATGCACACAGTCAAAGTCTTTCGTGTAGTCAGTAAAGTAGAAGTAGATGCTTTTCTGGAATTTCTTTGCTTTCTCTGTGACCCAACAAATGTGGGCAATTTGATCTCTGGTTCCTCTGCCTTTTCTAAATCCAGCCTGTACATCTGGAAATTCTCGGTTTACATACTGTTGAAGCTTAGCTTGAAGGATTTTGAGCATTACCTTAGTAGCATGTGAAATGAGCATAATTGTACAGTAGTTTGAACATTCTTTGGCATTGCCTTTCTTTGAAGTTGAAATGAAGACTGACCTTTTCCATTCCTGTGGCCACTACTGGCATAATGAGTGCAACATTTTAACAGCATCATCTTTTAGGATTTGAAATAGCTCAGCTGGAATTCCGTCACCTCCACTAGCTTTGTTAGTAGTAATGCTTCGTAAGGCCCACTTGACTTTACACTCCAGGATGTTGGCTCTAGGTGCGTGACTACACCGTTGTGGTTATCTGTTCAGTCGTGTCCAACTCTTTGAGACTCCATGGACTATACAGTCTGTGGAATTTTCCAGGCCAGAATACTGGGGTGGGTATTTGATTCACTTCTCCAGGGGATCTTCCCAACTTAGGGATGGAACCCAGGTCTTCCACATTGCAGACAGATTCTTTACCAACTGAGCCACGAGGGGAGCCCTTATCCAGGTCACTGAGACATTTTTTGTATAATTGTTGTGGGTATTCTTGCCATCTCTTCTACTTCTGTTAGGTCCTTGCCACTTCCATTCTTTATTGTGCGTGTCTTTGCATGAAATGTTCCCTTGGTATCTCCAGTTTTCTTGAAGAGATCTTTAGTCTTTCCCATTCTATTGTTTTCTTTATTTCTTTGCATTGTTCACTTAAGAAAGCTTTTTATCTCTCCTCTCTGTACTCTGGAACTCTGCATTCAGATTGGTATTATCTTTTCCTTTCTCCTTTACCTATCGTTTCTCTTCTCAGCTGTTGGTAAGGACTCTTCAACCATTTTTTACTTCTTGCATTTCTTTTCCTAGGAGATGGTTTTGCTCACTGCCTCCTGTACGATGTTATGACTCTCCATCCATAGTTCTTCAGGTGCTCTATCAGATCTAATCCCTTGAATCTGTTTGCCACCTCCACTATATAATCATAAAAATTTGATTTAGGTCATATGTGAATGGCCTAGTGGTTTTTCTTCCTTTCTTTAGTTTAAGCCTGAATTTTGCAATAAGGAGCTCATGATTTGAGTAACAGTCAGCTCCACATCTTGTTTTTGCTGACTATATAGAGCTTCTCCATCTCAACTGCAAAGAATGTAATCAATCTGATTTTGGTATTGACCATCTGGTGATGTCCATGTGTAGCTGTCTTTGTGTTGTTGGAAGAGGGTGTTTGCTATCACCAGTGTGTTCTCTTGGCAAAACTTTTTTAGCCTTTGCCCTGCTTCATTTTGTACTCCAAAGCCAAACTTGCCTGTTACTCCAGGTATCTCTTGCCTTCCTACTTTTGCCTTCCAGTCCCCTATGAGGAAAAGGGCATCTTTTTGTTTTGGTGTTAATTCTATAAGGTCTTGTAGGTCTTCATAGAACCATTTAACTTCTGCTTCTTCAGTTATAGTGATTGGGTCATAGACTTGAATTACTATGAAATTGAATGGTTTGCCTTGGAAATGAACAGAGATCATTTTGTTGTTTTTGAGATTGCACTGAAGTACTGCATTTTGACTCTCTTTTGCTTATGAAGTTACAAGTTCAGTTCAGTCAGTTCAGTCATGTCCGACTCTTTGCGACCCTGTGAATTGCAGCAAGCCAGGCCTCCCTGTCCATCACAAACTCCCGGAGTTCACTCAAACTCATGTCCATCGAGTCAGTGATGCCATCCAGCCATCTTATCCTCTGTCATCCCCTTCTCCTCCTGCCCTCAATCCCTCCCAGCATCAGAGTCTTTTCCAGTGAGTCAACTCTTCGCGTGAGGTGGCCAGAGTATTGGAGTTTCAGCTTTAGCATCAGTCCTTCCAAAGAACACCCAGGACTGATCTCCTTCAGAATGGACTGGTTGGATCTCCTTGCAGTCCAAGGGACTCTCAAGAGTCTTCTCCAACACCACAGTTCAAAAGCATCAATTCTTCGGTGCTCAGCTTTCTTCACAGTCCAACTCTCACATCCATACATGACCACTGGAAAAACCATAGCCTTGAGTAGACGGACCTTTGTTGGTAAAGTAATGTCTCTGCTTTTTAATATGCTGTCTAGGTTGCTCATAACTTTCCTTGCAAGGAGTAAGTATCTTTTCATTTCATGACTGCAGTCACCATCTGTAGTGATTTTGGAGCCCCAAAAAATAAAGTCTGACACTGTTTCCACTGTTTCCCCATCTATTTCCCATTAAGTGATGGGACCGGATGCCATGATCTTCTTTTTCTGAATGTTGAGTTTTAAGCCAACTTTTTCACTCTCCTCTTTCACTTTCATCAAGAGGCTTTTTAGTTCCTCTTCCCTTTCTGCCATAAGGATGGTGTCATCAGCATATCTGAGGTTATTGATATTTCTCCCGGCAATCTTGATTCCAGCTTGTGCTTCTTCCAGCCCAGCGTTTCTCATGATGTACTCTGCATATAAGTTAAATAAGCAGGGTGGCAATGTACAGCCTTGATGTACTCCTTTTCCTATTTGGAACCAGTCTCTTGTTCCATGTCCAGTTCTAACTGTTGCTTCCTGACCTGCATACAGGTTTCTCAAAAGGCAGTTCAGGTGGTGGTATTCCCATCTCTTTCAGAATTTTCCACAGTTTATTGTGATCCACACAGTCAAACGCTTTGGCATAGTCAATAAAGCAGAAATATATGTTTTTCTTGGAACTCTCTTGCTTTTTCGATGATCCAGCAGATGTTGGCAATTTGATCTCTGGTTCCTCTGCCTTTTCTAAAACCAGCTTGAACATCTGAAAGTTCACAGTTCACGTATTGCTGAAGCCTGGCTTGGAGAATTTTGAGCATTACTTTACTAGCGTGTGAGATGAGTGCATTTGTGTGGTAGTTTGAGCATTCTTTGGGATTGGAATGAAAACTGACCTTTTCCAGTCCTGTGGCCACTGCTGAGTTTTCCAAATTTGCTGGCATATTGAGTGCAGCACTTTCACAGCATCATCTTTCAGGATTTGAAATAGCTCAACTGGAATTCCATCACCTCCACTAGCTTTGTTTGTAGTGATGCTTTCTAAGGCCCACTTGACTTCACGCTCCAGGATGTCTGGCTCTAGGTGAGTGATCACACCATCGTGATTATCTGGGTCGTGAAGATCTTTTTTGTACAGTTCTTCTGTGTATTCTTGTCATCTTTTCTTAGTATCTTCTGCTTCTGTTATGTCCATACCATTTCTATCTATTATTGAGCCTATCTTTGCATGAAATGTTCTCTTAGTATCTCTAATTTTCTTGAAGAGATCTCTAGTCTTTCCCATTCTGTTGTTTTCCTCTATTTCTTTGCACTAATCTCTGAGGAAGGCTTTCTTATGTCTCCTTGCTATTCTTTGGAACTCTGCATTCAGATGCTTATATCTTTCCTTTTCTCCTTTGCTTTTCGCTTCTCTTCTTTTCACAGTTATTTGTAAGTTACAAGTTACATGATATTAATATGAAAATCTTAGTGAAAGTAGTTAATTTCCATCCAAGATAGTAGATATTAATACTGACAAAAATAAGATGTAAAAATCAGAATAGACTCCTATAACCAAGAAAAAATCAAGGTGATTACAAAATTATTTTCTCCTCCTCCTGTTCCTCCTACTCCTTTGAAGCAGTGCCAAAAAAACCACTCCCTAGTTAGTGGTGGTCTGTCCTAACCTTTTAAGAAATAAATAATTCTCATGTTAAATAATGACATAGGTATAAATAAACTCTGATAACAAAACCTGACACATATGAGGAAGTCAAAGTATAATCTAATCTCATTTATGAATATATGTATATATGTTTGCTGCTGCTAAGTTGCTTCAGTCGTGTCCGATTCTGTGAGACCCCATAGACGGCAGACCAGTTGGCTACCCTGTCCCTGGGATTCTCTAGGCAAGAACACTGGAGTGGGTTGCCATTTCCTTCTCCAGTATATATGTTTAAGTTCAAGTAAAAATATTTGCAAATGGCCAATTATTTTGTTTCAGGGAGTTTATCCGAAGAATGTCTGACAAGTTCAGTATTTTTAAATCACTGACTGTGGAGATGACTCTATACCAATAACTCTAGAGTACAGCTGAATGACAGTAGCGGTATACGAATGTCTCTAGAGTATAGCTGAGGACAGTAGTGCATATTTTGAAGCCAGATTGCTTAGGTCTGGATCCTGGCACTGCTTCTTGGCAGCTGGGTGACCTTGGGAAGTTTACTAAACTTCTCTTACAGTTTTCTCATCTAATAATAAGACTGCTAATAGCTGTCATAGAAGTTTGTCATCAGTTTCCTAGGGCTGAGTAACATAGACTGAGTGACTTAAACAACAGGAATTTATTTTCTCACAAATGCTAGAGGATAGAAGTTCAAGATCAAGGTGTCAGTAGGATTGGTTCCTTTGAGGCTTTCTCTCCTTGGCTTGCAGATGGCCCCCTTCTCATTGTGTCTTTATATGGTCTTTCTTCTGAGCTTGCATGTCTGGTGTTTCTGTGTCCTAATTTCCACTTTGTATAAGGACAGCAGTCATTTTGGATTAGTATCCACCCTACTGACACATTTTAGCTTAATTACCTCTTCAAAGGTCATGTCTCCAAATACATTCTGAGGTTTTGGGGTTAGGACTTGAGTATATAAATTTAAGGAGGACACAGTTGAGCCCATAAGAGCTTTCTAGGAGGATTAAATGCACTAATATAGAGTATCCAACCATGTAGCAAGCTCTGCCTAAGTATTGTTTACCATTATTGCATAACCACAGCAAGTAGTTATATAATACATATAAATACTAAAAATAATCATACATTAAAAAGCTTGAAAGTACTTACAGATTCAAAGAAAGTTGCAAAAAAAAAATGTACAAGGAGGTTCCATGTATCCCTTTTCTCCCCTGGTGTGAACAACTTATGTAATTATAGTACAATATTTAAACCAAGAAGTTGACATTGGGGAACTCCACAGAGCTTATTCAGGTTTCACATTGTGCACGCATCTTTTGTGTCTGTGTGTCCAGGTGCTTCTGTGAAATTTTATTGCTTGTGTAGCTTACTGTATCCACCACCCCAGTCAAGATGCAGAACTGCCCCATCTCAGAACTCTCTCCCACTACTCCTTTGTAGCCACCCCCATTCCTTCCCTCGAAACCCTAACTCCTGACATCCATTCATCTGCTTTTCATCTCTATAAATACTACCATTTCAAGAATTGTATGTGTTTCTGATATATATATATATATCATGTAGTATATAACTTTTTGAGATTAGCCTTTTTCACTTAGCATAATTTCCTTGGAGCCCATCAGAATTGTTGCATATATTAATAGCTCGTCCCTCTTTATTGTTGAGTAGTACTTCATGGTATGGATATATCACAATATAAAGGCTAGTTGGTTTGTTTCTAGTTTTTTGGTTATTACCAATAAAGCCACAGTGAACATGAGTGTACAGGTTTTTGCATGAACATTTTCTGGAGCTAATGTGTCTATGATTTGTCCCTTCATCTTATTGGTGGGATCTTTTGCTGAGTAAAAGTTTTTAATTTTGGTAAGGTTCCATTTGTTAATGTTTCCTTTTATGGATCAAGTTTTTGGTGTAAGGCCTCTTCACCGAGTCCTGGGGTTTTGATGACTTTCTCCCTTTTCTCTCCCCCTACATGTTTTCTTTGGGTCTATTTTTCCCTTGTTGTGAGAATCAAATGTGCTAATATAGAATACTCAGCCCATAGAAGTACACATGTGTTAGTTATTGCAATAGCAAATAAGCATTTTTTGTAAATAAGAATTATATCATTTCTTAAGATTCCGTATAATGAGAGACATCATATGATATTTCTCTTTCTCTGTCTCACTGACTTCGCTTGATAATCTCTAGGTCATCCATGTCCTGCGAGTGGCATTATTTCATCTTTTTGTGGCTGGGTAGTGTTCCATGTATATAAATAACACATCATCTTTATCCATTAAACTGTCAGTGGACATTTAGGTTGCTTCCTCATCTTGGTTATTGTAAATAGTGCTGCAGTGAACATTGGGGTGCATGTATCTTTTCAAATTATGATTTTCTCCTGGTATGTGCCCAGGAATGGGATTTCTTGATTATATAGTAGGTCTATTTTTAGTTTTTCAAGGCATCTCTATACTGTTCTCTATAGTGGTGTACCAGTTTACATTACCATCAACAGTGTAGGAGAGTTCCCTTTTTCCACACCCTCTCCAGCATCGTTTGTTGACTTTTCGATGATAGACATTCTAACTGTCATAAAGTGATACCTCATTATAGTTTTGATTTGCATTTCTATGATTCAGTATCTTTTAATGTGCTTTTTTGGCCATCTGTATGTCTTTTTTTTTTGACTGTGCTGGCTCCTTGTTGCTGGCCTCAGGTTCTCTCTAGTTGAAACAAGCAGGGGCTTCTCCCCAGTTGCAGTGCACAGGCTTCTCATTGCAGTGGCTTCTCTTGTCATAGAGCGTGGGCTCCAGGGCACGCTGGCTTCAGTAGTTGTGGGGCACAGACTTAGTTGCCCCACGGCACATGGAATCTTCCTGGACCAGGGATCAAACCTGTGTTCTTTGTATTGGCAGGCGGATTTTTAACCACTGGACTATCAGGAAAGTCTTCTATGTCTTCTTTGGAGAAATGTCTGTTTAGATCTTCTGCCCACAGCCGCATGTTGGTCGGTTGTTTGCAAATATTTTCTTCCATTCTGTGAGTTGTCTTCATTTTCTTTATGGTTTCTTTTGCTCTGCAGAAGCTTTCAAGTTTAATTAGGTCCCATTTGTTTGTTTTTATTTTTATTTTCATTATTCTAGGAGGTGAATCAAGAAAGATATTGCTGCAATTTATATCAAAGAGTATTCTGCCTATGTTTTCCTCTAAGAGTTTTATGGTGTCCAGCCTTACATTTAAGTCTTCGATCCATTTTGAGTTTATTTTTGTTTATGGTGTTAGCGGTGTTCTGATTTCATTTTTCACATGTAGCTGTCCAGTTTTTCCAGTACCATTTATTGAAGAGACTGTCTTTCTCCATTGTATATTTTTCTTGCCTCCTTTGTTGTAGTTTAGTTGACCGTAGGTGCATGAGTTTATTTCTGGGTTTTTATCCTGTTGTGTTGATCTACTTTTCTGTCGTTGGGCCAATGCCATGCTGTTTTTTAGCCACACAACATGGCATGGGAGGTCTTAGTTCCCTGACCAGGGATCAAACCTGTAGCCCTGCATTGCAAGTGCAGAGTCTTAACCACTGGGCTACCAGGGAAGTTCAGTACTAGACTGCTTTGATTATTGTAGCTTTGTAGTACAGTCTGAAGTCGAGGAGTCTGATTCTTCAAGCTCCATTTTTCTTTCTCAGGATTGCTTTGGCTATTTGGAGTCTTTTGTGTTTCCATATAAATTTTAGGTTTCTTTTGTTCTAGTTCTGTGAAAAATGCTATTGGTAATTTGATAGGGATTTCTTTGAATTTGTGGATTGCCTTGGGTCATGTATTCATTTTGACAATGTTGATTCTCCAGTCCAAGAGCATTGTATATGTTTTGTCTATGTCTGTCTTCACGCCAGTGCCATACTGTTTTGATTACTGTAGCTGTGTAATAAGTGGATTTGGGACACCTCCGACTTTATCTTTTACAAGACTGGTTCTTTGCAGTCTTATTACAGTTTTTAATGGTTAAGCACTAGAAGAGTTACTTTGAAAAAGAAGGACACAACAGTGATTATTTTAAAATATAATTTCATTTTATTATTTATTTATTTTTGGCTGTGTGGGTCTTCGTTGCTGCGAGGGCTTTTCTGTAGTTGCAGTGTGCAGGGGCTACTTTTTAGTTGTGGTGCATGGGCTTCTCGTTGCATTGTCTGCTCTTGTGGAACACAGGCTCTGAGGCATGTGGGCTTCAATAGTTGCAGCACGTGGTGTCAGTAGTTGTGGCTCCAGGCTCTAGAGTATAGACTCAACAGTTGTGATGCACAGGCTTAAGTTGCTCTTCGGCATGTGAGATATTGCTGGGTCAGGGATCAAACCTGTGTCTCCTGCATTGGCAGGTGGATTCTTTACCATTGTGCCACCAGGGAAGCCCAACAGTGTTCTTTATGGTGATTTATGTTGTTTTATTCAAAGCAGTAAACTGAGAAACAAGAGGTATAAATTGTGGAAAAGTGAAGTCACTCAGTCATGTCCGACTCTTTGCAACCCCATGGACTGTGGCTACCAGGCTTCTCCATCCATGGGATTTTCCAGGTAAAAATACTGGAGTGGGTAGCTGTTCCCTTCTCCAAGGGATCTTCCCAACCCAGGGATCAAACCCAGGTCTCCCGCATTGCACGCAGATGGTTTGCCTTCTGAGCCACCAGGAATACATGAACTTATTATTTATAGCTACTATGATTTATATCTGGACAAGGAAGTCAAGAGGAACAAACATATGATTAGGATGAATAACAACTCAGTAATTGGCTAAATGAAATATATGAAAATTATACAATTCCTGAATGTCAGCAGTATGAGGAAAATAGGAGAAATTGAATCCTAGTTATTCTAACTTGGGAGATGAAGACGAAGATGTCACAGTGGTGAATGAGAGTTAAACTTTAGTAACCCATAAGCTTTTATGTCTTTGGGCTTAATTTTCCCCTAGGGATAATAATTGAGGCCAGAGGTTTGAACTGGAACTGTCTAAAGCTGGGGATTGGGAAGGGGCACACTTGTCTATGAATTAGGACTAATAAAACTGTCCACCAGTCCAGGACATAGGATGGAAGAGAACTGCTTAACTTTGGCTTGTGGCTGTTAAAAGCCACAAGAAATGGAAACTCCAGCTTTGTGTGGAAATCCTGGGCCGGAAAACTAATATATTTGGAATTGGTGAATGTTATAGGGCATTAGCAGAGGTGACCATTAAAATTCCCTTGGGATTGATTGCTCCTTAACCCCTGAAATGTGGAAGATGCCCCCAAAGCTGTTTATGTACTCATACAAAACTCATAAAGCACCTTAGTAAAAAAAAATCCAACAAATGAGAGAGTTTACAATTGAGGGGCATATAATAACAGACTGGAACTTAATTATCCAGTATAGAGTCCATATTAAATTTCTGCCTTTGTCCCAATAATGTCCTTTATTTGGTTTTGCTTTTGCTTTGTTTTACAATCCATGGTCAAATCAAGGATCATACTTTGAATTTTGTCATGCCTTTTTATCCTTCTCTAGTTTAGTTTTTTTCTGCCTTTTTTGTTGGGTTTTTAATGATAGCTACATTTTTTAAAGATAACATTGTTTGCCTGAAAGCCTTTGGTTAGCTCTCTTACTAGACAGTAAGATGTTTTAGAACAGGGAATGTGTGTCATTTATCCCTGCTAATTAAATTTAATCTAATGATTTTATAATAATTTAGGATGCTGTGCTTCAGAAAAGGACAGGAAAAGGGAGGATTAAATGATTCTTAATCCTGTTTTTCTTTTGGTTAGCCGCACATACTCCAGGATGCTCCACACATGCACAAGGATCCTTGTGCCTATTGCTTTGATGTTTCAAACACTACAGTGCACACCACTGTTACGCACACTTAACAGTTCATATCATAATTGCTAAAAAAAAATAGGTTCTTCAGTTCTCTTTTGCCTGTATTCAACCCATTTGCCACTGCCTTTTCCAAGTAAGAGATAGTTGGTGGGTAAAATGAATGGTTAAAATATGTTAATAGTATATGATTTTATTACTATCCAAGAGACATAAAATACTTCTTGAAAGTTACAATAAAGATAATTCATAAACAGGATATTTTTAACATTTAGGCATAGGAAGATTCAATTTAAATTATTATAGAATTCTTAAGTAAAGCTTTTTTAAACATCATGGAACTCTATTATATCATTAAAGGAATAAGTCCTTGATTGATTTATGTCACTGGGAATACTTTATTTTATTTTATTTCTTCTTCCTAGTTTCCCTTTACTTTTTTTTTTTCTTTGCCGTTTTGCAAGCATCTCACTATGAAGCTCTCTGATATATTGTGTTGATTACAATTTTAAAATAGTACTTTAAGGATACAGTGAAAAGAATACCCTGAAATGAATGTAAATTGACTCTAAGCCTAGTAACTTATTTTTTTAAATAGCCTTATTGAGATGTTATTCATATGGCATACAGTTCACCCATTTAAATTGCACAGTTCATTGGTTTTTAGTATATTTAGAGATAAGTACAACCATCCACAAAGTCAGCTTTAGAATATTGTTATCACCTCAAAAAAAAATCCCATACCCTTCAGCTTAGCACCCTGTGTCCTGCAACCCTCCCCCTAGGCAACTCTGCTTTACTTTCTGTCTTAGATTTCCCTGGTCTGAGCTTTCACATGAGTAGAATCATTTGATATTTGGTCTGTTGTAACTGGCTTCTTTAACTCAGCAAAATGTTTTCAAGGTTCATTTATGCTGTAGCACGTATCAGTTCTTGATTCCATTTTATGGTCAAATAATATTCCATTGTATGGATATATCATATTTCATGTATCCATTTATTAGTTGATGGATATCTGGATTGTTTTCACCTTTTGACTTTTGTCAGTAATACTGCTGTGAAAATTTGTGTCCAAGTTTGTGGGTGTACATGTTTTTATTTCTCTTCAATATGTTTCTAGGCGTAGCATTCTGGGTCATATGTAACTCTGTGTTTAATTGAGTAACTGCCCAACTGCTTTTGAAAGCAGCTGCCCCATTTTCTGTTCCTACCAGCAGTGTTTGTGGGTTCCAGTTTCTCCACATTATTGCCAGCACTTACTGTCTTTGTGAATCTATCCGTCCTGGTAGGTGTGAAGTGGTGCCACATTTGGTTTTGATTTTGTTTCCCCATTGGCTAATGATGTTGAGCTTCTCTTCATGTGCTTATTGGTCATTTGTGTCTCATCTTTGGAGAAATGTCTGTTTAGACCTTTTGCCCATTTTGTATTGGATTATCTGTCTTATTTCTGAACTCTAAGAGTTTTTATATAGCATGCCAGTACCTTTTCAAATATATGATTGCAGACACCTTCCATTTTGTAGGTTGTCTTGTTGGTAGTGTCCTTTCAACCACATGTGTGCTCGGTCCCTTCAGTTGCGTCCGACTCCTTGGGACCTTGTGGACCCTGTGGGCCCCCCAGGCTCCTCTGTCCATGAAATTCTCCAGGCAAGGATACTGTAGTCGGCTGCCATGCTGTCCTCCGGGGGATCTTCTGACCCCGGGACCAAACCCACGTCTCATTACGTTCTCTGCATTGGCAGGCGGTTCTTTACCACTAGTGCCACCTGGGAAGCCCCACAAACATTTTTAGTTTTTAAAAAGTCTAATTTATCTTTTTTTTCTTTTGTTGTTGGCAGTTTAAGTGTCATGTCTAAGAATTCCTTGCCCAGTTTGAGTTTGTGAAGATTTACCCCTTTCATCTAAGAATTGTATGGTTTTAGTGGAGAAGGCAATGGCACCCCACTCCAGTACTCTTGTCTGGAAAATCCCATGGACGGAGGAGCCTGGTAGGCTGCAGTCCATGGGGTCGCTAAGTCGGGCACGACTGAGCGATTTCACTTTCACTTTTCACTTTCATGCATTGGAGAAGGAAATGGCAACCCACTCCAGTGTTCTTGCCTGGAGAATCCCAGGGACAAAGGAGCCTAGTGGGCTGCCATCTATGGAGTCGTACAGAGTCGGACACAACTGAAGCGACTTAGCAGCAGCAGCAGCAGCTGTTGGTTTAAGTTCTTGAACCATTTTGAGTTAATTTTTATATGGTGTGAAGTAGGAGTTTATCCTCATTGTTTTGCCTGTGGCTATCCAGTTGTCTCAGCACCTTTGTTAAAAGGGCTATTCTTTCCCCTACTGAACCGTGTTGGCTCCTTTGTTAACAATCATTTGGCCGTAGGTTATGGATTTCTCTCTGAACTCTCAGTTCTTTTCCATTGGTCCATCTTTATGTCAGTGCTATACTGTCTTGATTAGTTTTGTTTGTACTAAGTCTTGAAGTCAGGAAATGTGAGTTCACCTTCTTTTTCAGGGTTCTTTTGGTGCTTTATAATTCCTTTTTTTTTTTTTTTTGAGGGCAGGGGGCACGCAACACAGCATGTAGAATCTTAGTTCCCTGACCAGGGGTGGAATCTGTGTCCCTGACTTCCCAAAAAGTCCCCATTCTCTATGAATTTTAGAATCAGCTTGTCAGTTTCTACAAAGTCAGCTGGATTTCTACTGGGGATTCCACTGAATCTATAGATCAGGTGAGAGAGAACTGCTATCCTGACAGTGTTAAGTATTCCAGTTCATGAACATGGGATGTTTTTCCATTTATTTAGATCTTTAATTTCTTGCAGTAGTTTTTTAGGTAGTTTTTAGAGTATATGTTTTTTATTTCTTTTGTTCATATCTAGGTAGTTTATTCTCTTTGATGCTAATGTGAATGGAATTGTTTTCTTAACTTCATTTCAAATTCATTGCAGGAATATAGAAATTGTAAAACAGATTTTTGTATATTGATCTTGTATCCTACAATCTTTATGAACTTGTTAGTTTAGGTAGTATTTTAGTGGATCCTTTTTGGTTTTATATATACAATAGTATATCTTCTGGGAATGGCATAGTTTTAATTCTTCCTTTTCAAGCTGAATGCCTTACTTATTTATTTTTATTATTATTACTTTTTTGGGGGGGAGTATAATTGCCTGCCTAGAACTTCTAGTATAATGTTGAATATGTGGGTGAGAACAAACATCCTTGTCTTGTTTTGGGTCTTAGGAGAAAGCTTCCAGTGTTTAACTGTTAATTATGATGTGAACTGTAGGGTTTGTTTGTTTTTTTCTGTAGTTGCCCTTTTGTTGGGTTGAGGAAGTTTCTTTTTTATTTATCTAAGAACTCCTTCCTTTGCTTTCATTTTGGAAGAACACTTTGCTCAATGTATGAGTGTTGGTTGACCCAACACTCTCTGCCTCTGACCTCACACTTTGAATATATTATCCTGCTGCCTTTGGGCCGTGATTGTTTTTGCTCAGAAATCAACTGTAAATCTTACTTGGATTCCCTTATAAGTGATGTGTTACATTTCTGCTTTCAAGATTTTCTCTTTTTCTTTACCTTCCTTCAAGTATTTTTCCTATAGTATGTTTGTTTATGAGGCTTTTTGTGTTTATCCTGCTTGGAGTTCATCAAGCTTCTTGTATCAGTACGTTATTATTATTATTTTTTAATAATTTGAGAAAATTTCAGACAATTTCTTCAAAAAATTTTTTCTGCTCCTTTCTTGCTCTCCTCTCCTTCTGGGTATCCCAATTATGTACATGGTGATGTACTTAACAGTTTTCCATATTTCTTTGAAGCTCTGTTCTTTTTTCTTCTTCTTTTTTTTTTATTGTTTGTTTGTTTATTTTTCAGCTTGCATAATCTCTATTGATCTGTCTTCCGATTTGCTAATTATTTCTTCTGTCAGTTCACTTCTTCTCTTGTGCCCCTCTCAGTTCAGTTCAGTTCAGTCACTCAGTCGTGTCCGACTCTTTGCGACCCCATGGACTGCAGCACTCCAGACCTCCCTGTCCATCACCAACTCCCAAAGTTTACTCAAACTCATGTCCTTTAAGCCGGTGATGCCATCCAGCCATCTCATCCTCTGTCGTCCCCTTCTCTCGCCTTCAATCTTTCCCAGCATCAAGGTCTTTTCAAATGAGTCAGCTCTTCACATCAGGTGGCCAAAGTATTGGAGTTTCAGCTTCAACATCAGTCCTTCCATTGAATATTCAGGACTAATTTCCTTTGGGATGGACTGGTTGGATCTCCTTGCAGTCCAAGGGACTCTCAAGAGTCTTCTCCAACACCACAGTTCAAAAGAATCAATTCTTTGGTGCTCAGCTTTCTTTATAGTCCAACTCTCACATCCATACATGACTACTGGAAAAACCATAGCTTTGACTAGACAAACCTTTGTTGGCAAAGTAATGTCTCTGCTTTTTAATATTCTGTCTAGGTTGGTCATAACTTTCCTCCCAAGGAGTAAGCGTCTTTTAAGGTCATGGCTGCAATCATCATCTGCAGTGATTTTGGAGCTCCCAAAATAAAGTCTGTCACTATTTGACTGTTTCCCCATCTATTTGCCATGAAGTGATGGGACCAGATGACATGATCTTAGTTTTCTGAATGTTGAGCTTTAAGCCAACTTTTTCACTCTCCTCTTTCATTTTCATCAAGAGGCTCTTTAGTTCTTTGCTTTCTGCCATAAGGGTGGTGTCACCTGCATATTGATATTTCTCCCGGCAGTCTTGATTCCATCTTGTGCTTCATCCAGCCCAGCGTTTCTCATGATGTACTCTGCATATAAGTTAAATAAGCAGGGTGACAATATATAGCCTTGATGTACTCTTTTTCCTGTTTGGAACCAGTCTCTTGTTCCATGTCCAGTTCTAACTGTTACTTCCTGACCTGTATACAGATTTCTCAAGAGGCAGGTCAGGTGGTCTGGTAGTCCCATCTCCTTAAGAATTTTCCACAGTTTGTGGTAATCCACACAGTCAAAGGCTTTGGCATAGTCAATAAAGCAGAAATAGATGTTTTTCTGGAACTCTCTTGCTCTTTTGATAATCCAACAGATATCAGCAATTTGATCTCTGATTCCTCTGCCTTTTCTAAAACCAGCTTGAACATCTGGAAGTTCACAGTTCACGTACTGTTGAAGCCTGGCTTGGAGAATTTTGAGCATTACTTTACTAGCGTGTGAGATGAGTGCAATTTGCAGTAGTTTGAGCATTCTTTGGCATTGCGTTTCTTTGGGATTGGAATGAAAACTGACCTTTTCCAGTCCTGTGGCCACTGCTGAGTTTTTCAAATTTGCTGGCATATTGAGTGCAGCATTTTCACAGCATCATCTTTCAGGATTTGAAATAGCTCAACTGGAATTCCATCACCTCCACTAGCTTTGTTCGTAGTGATGTTTCCTAAGGCCCACTTGACTTCACATTTCAGGGTATCTGGCTCTAGGTGAGTGATCACACCATCATGATTATCTAGGTTGTGAAGATCTTTTTTGTATAGTTCTTCTGTGTATTCCTGCCACCTCTTCTTAATAACTTCTGCTTCTGATAGGCCCATACCATTTCTGTCCTTTATTGAGCCTGTCTTTGCATGAAATGTTCCTTTGGTATCTCTAATTTTCTTAAAGAAATCTTGTCTTTCCCATTCTATTCTTTTCCTCTATTTCTTTGCACTGATCGCTGAGGAAGGCTTTCTTATCTCTCCTTGATACTCTTTGAAACTCTGCATTCAGATGGGTATATCTTTCCTTTTCTCCTTTGTTTTTTGCTTCTCTTCTTTCCACAGCCAGTTGTAAGGCCTCCTCAGACAGCCATTTTGCTTTTTTCATTTTTTTTCTTGGGGATGGTCTTGATCCCTGTCTCCTGTACAATGTCACGAACCTCTGTCCACAGTTCATCAGGCACTCTGTCTATCAGATCTAATCCCTTGAATCTATTTCTCACTTCCACTGTATAATCATAAGGGATTTGATTTAGGTCATACCTGTTTGACAAATGTTTGCTATTCATTCTGACTGCAGGATGACTCCTCCCTGGTGGGGCTTTATTCCTTGGTTCTCTCTTTCTAACTAACTGACCTACAGTCTAGGCTGTATCTTCATTACACAAATATTTTCCCACTTGCCTTTTTGCCACAGTCTCCATTGAATATCTGTAGATTTAAACTTGTCCACACTCTGTTGAGAATGAAGTCAGGTCCTTTGGGAAGAGATTGTGTACTATATGTTCCAATGTTTTACCCCCGGCAAAATATCTAAGCCAGGGTTGTGGTGTTGGGGGTGGGGACAATGAGTAACACTTTTCTGAGTGACATTCAGCCTCTAGGAACTGAATACCAGGAGCAGAGGTATAGATGGGGTGCACACAGCAAGCAGTTTGTCTCTCGTGATGTGGAACTACTACCTTATGAGCTGAGCGAGAGGCCTGTTGGAGTCCCAGTATTCTAAGTGTACCAAGCTAAGGCAGAGCCTCCCTTTCACAAGTCAGTGTTAGGCAGATGGAAGCCTCCTGTCTTTGATGTACTTGGCTGGGACTTAGCTTCAGTGACAGGGTGCTGGGGATGAAATGAGAAGCCTGAAGTCCTGCTCCTCTCAGGAAGAAAGCCCTTGACTGAGAGCTGGGGGAAGGAGGGGACTTGTGCTCTTGGCTGCAGCAGTCTGGAACCTTGCTGAGATGGGAAGGTGGGATATGGGAAGAAAAG
This sequence comes from Bubalus kerabau, assembly GCF_029407905.1. Classification (NCBI taxonomy): domain Eukaryota; kingdom Metazoa; phylum Chordata; class Mammalia; order Artiodactyla; family Bovidae; genus Bubalus; species Bubalus kerabau. The sequence goes on along the minus strand of NC_073627.1, from coordinate 17,237,951 downwards.
CGTGATCTTCCTTCAGGTACCACAGACTTTCACCTTGCAGGCTAAATTTTTTGTAGATTTTATTGAATGGTTGTTTCTTCATTAGCTCTTTGTCCTTAGGGACCATTGTCAGAGGCTTTGAATGGTGGTTTTAAAAAATAATTTTCATCAGTTTCTCTGAGCAGCAGGCTAGCAGAGATCCTCACACTGTTAGGCTTAGAGGTCAGTCTTTTGTAACTGTTTTTTGAGCTGGCAGTCTCTTTAAAGCATGATTCGAAAAAGTGTTTCCTTCATTATGGTCTCTGACCACCCCCTCATGAGGAACCCTTGGCATACCCTTAACATAACTTTCAGATATCGACTGTAAGATACAAGAATCACGAGAATTGTTTTTCCCTTGCTTATTTTCCTTAAAGAATGAACTTGCTCCATGTGGAAGTACTCTAGAAGGGGAAAGTTTGCACAGGAGTTCAGAGTTTATAAAGGAAATGAAAATAACATTAGGTAGAGAATTTTAACATGAGTGCCCTCTACTATATGATGGATGGAGTTCTTTTCAAGTTGGCTCAGAGGTGTTGCAGTTAATTCTTGGTTTCTTTGACTTGACCTAGATATCACAATCACATGGCTTCTTCCTCATTTTTGCTGTCATCTTAGTTTCTTTTGATTCCTTTTTGTTTTTTTCTTTTCAGGGGCCACTCAATAGTGAGTCTTCCAACCAGAGCTTGTGCAGCGTGGGGTCCTTGAGTGATAAAGAAGTAGAGGTAAGAAGCCACATCCACTGCAAGACTTGTCATATTCCCACACTTTAGATCTGGGTTAAACCATAGCACTGCAGACTCTGGGGTCCTGTTAGGGTTTGTGTCAGTGATTCCCCCTTAGAGTTGTGTGCTCTTTGTGTCTGCACAGTTGTCATGTGGCCCTGATGGGTTTTTATTACTATAATCATAATAATCAATAAAAGGTAGAAATTTGCAGTTGTAGCTGAATTAGTCTAGGTGTCCTTGGATTTTAGCACTTCTTAGTACTTCAGCAGAGTGAGTCAGTGTGGCCTGAAGGACTTCAGTAACAAAATTTGAAATTTTTTGTTTTTTAAAGGCAAATAACCTAGCCGAATATATAACCGCTTACTTTGCACTTAGATAAGACTTTGAATAGACTAGTCAGTTGACTGATCATGCAGATATTTCCTTTTTGGAAAAAAATTTTAGATTTAAGCTCTTTTAAAGTAGAAATATTGGGATTCCCTGGTGGTCCCATGGTTAGGACTCAGTGCTTTCCCTGCTGGGATCTGAATTTTCAATCCCTGGTCAGAGAACTACTATCCCATAAGTTGCATGGTGTGGCCTCAAAAAGAAACAAATATTGTAACAGCTGCTATTTGAGAGCCTACTATATGCTAGATGCTTGTACTACATTTGTGCTTTATAAAATAGTTCATTTAAGCTTTTGCAGCAACCCTGATTTACAGATAAGTAAATTAAAGCTCTGATATTTTAAGCAGTTGGCCAAAAATTGTATAAATGGTTTGATTTCAGATCTTATATTCTTTCTATGACCCTGCTGTAAGAGTAGGACACTCATTTAGGACTTGTGAGCCAGTTAATTCTCCTTATAAATTTGATATTTTTAACGTACACTCTAATTTTCATAACGTGAAAAATTTAACAAAATGCTAATTGTGATGTATATGGTATTTAACAGACTCCTGAGAAAAAACAGAATGACCAGCGAAACCGGAAAAGAAAAGCTGAACCATATGAAACTAGCCAAGGTAGTAATAATTTCACACCAGTAAAAATATAAATTCTTATGTACTTAGGTATAAAACTCCCAGCTCACACTAATTAGTTTGCATACAGGGATTCCTGACAATGGAGATTTGCATTCCTTAAGGGAATATCAGGCTGTTTATGATAGACTTGCCATTTGATACACACTTGACAAAACAGTGTCAGTTCTGTAGGGACTCTAGTTCTCCCTGTTGTAAGTTAATAGTCTTCTCGCCATGGATTTGTCTTCAGACTAAGCATCTATTGTACAGAAAAGAATTGCATAGCAGTTTTAACTATGTCTTGCACTAGGTCAGTGGTTTGTTAATAATAGGCAAGCAGAAATGGTTGCATTTACATGGCTGTCCTTTTACCTACCCTTCTTCCATGTCAGTTACTCAATTGAATAATTGGTGCCCAGTGGAATAAATTTGTAAGTATGATGATCATAATGCCAGATTTCTTTAAATAATTAAAGAAAGAATAAATGAAATGGAAGAACTTCCAAGAAACGAAAGGCCCCCTCCCCCCATTTTGTATCTTTTAATCTGCAAATCATTTTTTACTTTTGTGGGAGAAAATTTTCCCAAAGTAACAAGGTCACATAAATTTACTTGTGAAATAGAATAAACCATTTAGTTCTGATGAATTTGTTTTGAATTTTTTTATCCTCTTAGTTGGGGGTGTACTTTATAGTTTAGTTTTATTTTGATTCACAGTTGTGGCATAAGCTTTGTTAGTGTACTTGTAAAAGAAAGCGTAGTGAATCTTAAAGGAAAGCAAGCTGTGAAAAGGTCTTTCTTTCACTGCTTATTTTAGTGTTTTATTTTGTGGTGGAAACTGTCTTCTGTTCTTAGGAAACAGGTATTTTTGCTCATTTGTTAAAAGTAAAGTTGACATTTGAATTGGTAACAGCATAGGCAGTCATTGAATACATAATACACTTGAGCAAATGATGGTTTACTTGTGTTACTGGAAAAACTATACTTACTTTGGTTTTATTTTCAGGGAAAGGCACTCCTAGGGGACATAAAATTAGTGATTACTTTGAGGTAAGTTAAATTTTTGGAAAAAGAAATCTATAGTGACTTAAAAAAAAAAAAAGAACCTAAATCCTTTCATTCATTTAAAGCTTTAGAAAGGCATATATTGCCTTTCCTGTGCCCTCCTCCCCTTCTTCCCCACCTTCATCAACCTGATGTTGCCCCATCGCTATAAGAGGAAACAGCTGCTGACTTCCTAAATTTAAATTTGTTCATGATGTGTCTTGTCTGTGATGATATAAAAATTCACAAATGAGGTGATTGTTCTCTTGGCCAGACTAGGTTTTGTGTCTTACAAAGGTTGAAGTGGAACGCCTTGGACTCTTCTTTTGTCCTCTACCTATAGTCCAGTGGAACCTGTAGTAAGCTCACTGACCCATCTTTAGTGGTTACTGAAGGGGACACTAACATACACTGTATTCCTGCTTCATGTATTTTGAGACAAGAAGGGGAAACATTCTTCTCTTATGTCTTTTCAAAATCATGTGTACCTTCAGGTTTCTAGCCATGTTTTCCTTATATCCTGGTACATTTCTACTGGAGCTTCTTGTTAAAATCTCATTGAAAAGATAGCAGAATTTGACTTACATGGCATTTTCTCTAGAATAAAATGTGTAGACTTAAAGGGACCATGTATAATTAAGACCTGTATGTGTATTAATCTTTTACTCTCCTTATCTGAAGCATAGTACTGTTGTGAATTATTCATATCCATTTTTCCCTGTTGGCCAGTTTGCTGGGGGAAGCGGGCCAGGAACCAGCCCTGGCAGAAGTGTTCCACCAGTTGCACGATCCTCACCGCAACATTCCTTATCCAATCCCTTACCGGTAAGCATTCACCTGGAGAAATGTGACACCTGTTGTAGGAGACCAAGAAGCCCAGGAACACTCCAGCGAAGTTTCTCTTCCACTAATTACCTAAGGGGAGTGAAGTCTTAAGGAGAAACATTCATAGCATTACCTGTGAATCACTTAACTTAGATTCAAATCTGTATCGGTCAGTTCACATTTTATGAGAGCTGATCCTGTTCTCCCGGTATAAATCGATTACTTCTAGACCTCAAGAAAGGGGTTTCCCGTCCAAACATTAGGTTTTTATCCTGGCCAGACTTACATATTCCTGTAGTTAAATTCCTTTCAAAAAATTGTGGTCAGCTCCTGGTATTTGAATTAATTGGATGGCTTGCTCAGTGATGTAGTAGAGAAGCTAATACCGCACGGATTTGGGATAGGTTTGTTCTCTGCCTGTGAGTGAGATCTGAAACTATAAAAACATCACAGCCAAGTTAGTGGTTCTCAGGCCAGGGTAGTTTATCCCCTCAGGGGACATTTGGCAATGTTGAAGTAATTTTTGGTCTGAACTAGAGGGTGGGTGGAATGATGCCATAGGCATCTGCTGGGCAGAGGCCAGGGATGCTGGTGTACATCCTGCCATGCACAGGACAGGCGCCCACAACAAAGAATGATCCAGTCCAGAATGGTACTAGTGCCAAAGCTGAGAATCCCTGAACCAGCTCGTGTAGGATTTTATGTCAGTTCACTCAAGTGCCTTTGGCTGATTTGTTGATACCATATGAGAACCCTGTACATAAGAGTGTATTATGTCCCTTGATGCCTCAGGTATTGCTGTGGGATCTTAGGGAAAAGGGAGACCAGGAGTTTTCATCCTAGGTCTCTGTTTCAGAAAGTTGCTTTTCTGTGCCTCAGCAGACTTGATTAATATTGCTTTTTTTCTTAAGTGATTTAGTCTCTGTATTGTTAAACTAGTTAAAAATGTCCTTCTTCCCCTCTTCTGTGTCATGAAAACATGCGTTCATTAGGGTGATTATAATGAGTAAAGCATTTAGCAAAATGTATTCAGCTTGAAATTTTTTCTGTTACTTTGTCATCATTGCCATATTTAAAAATATTATAAATGTTCAATGTGTAGATATGTTTGGTTAGGTTGAAGTTTGTTAGCTAACTTTTGAGGAGACCTAGATCTGTATTTTTATTGTTTTAAACCAGTTACAAGTTTTAAAATGTTAAATGGGATTGCAGAATTATCTATTTGGGACAAATATGACTTGTAGAATTTTGTTATCTTACTACTCTTTTCTTCCTGAAAAAGATTTTTTTTCATTTGGTTTTCAGTAATGTGACCACCCATCTATCATGTGTCCATTTAAGTCAGGTCTTAAATGAAGACAAGAGAGAGGTACCCAAGTGATCCACAGACAGTCCTGCCACCTCAGTGAGTGGTGGCTGGGCCTCGTTATCATGCAAATCTAAGTATGTCTTGGTTGTTAAAGTAGAAACCAACCTTAATTTCCTTTTTCCATTGCATTTTATCCTCCTATCTTAGATTCTGTGCTTCATTGTTATAATCAACTGATTTGTGTATACCCTTCAATTCCCTTTCCCCACTCTCTCCATTATACTTGCCTGAAAAAAACTCAGCCCTGATTAAATCTAATTTTCCTTGTCTGTATCTAAGCGGTTCAGCCTGGTTAGAGGAAAGCACATAAACCCATGCTGACTAATCTCACTTTAAGTTCGTGACCACCAACCTCATGAGCCTCTGAGTTGCTGCCAGTCCTATTATATTTCCATAGTTAATTCACTCTCCTAGATGAATATTTCATATTTTTGTCACTTTCTGCAGTCTTCCAGCAGCAATTCCTTCCCCTCTACTCTCTCAACTGATGACTTGACTTTTTTATTTTATTAGGAAAATAGAAGCAATCAAAAGAGAACTTTCCCATGTGTTTCTGCCAGCTCTACCAGGTTACTTGTGTCCTTATCCGTATCTGCCTTTTAGGATGCATGAACTGGACAGCCCTTTACTTGGGCATCGATTTCCCTGAAAATTATATATGCACCTCTCCTTGCCATTTCTGCTTATATAACTAAATGAATAGCTTAAAAAACATCTGTAGGACTTCCCTGGTGGTCCAGTGGTTGGGAATCTGCTTGCCAGTGCAGGGAACATGGGTTCGATCCCTGGTCTGGGAAGAGTCCACGTGCCACAGAGCAACTAAGGTCGTGTGCCACAACTGCTGAGCCCGTGCACCCTGGAGCCTGTGCTCTGCAACAAGAGAACCACCTCAATGAGAAGCCTGTATACAGCAGTAAAGACCCAGAGCAGCCAAAAATAAATAGATAAATAAATAATTTTTAAAAAAAACCCACAGAGGAGCTCTTGCTCACTAGCACAACAACAAATTGCTCTTTTTGCAGTCTACCCTGTCCCTGTAGATAACAGTTTACTGTGTCCAGTTTTTCAGATCATAACTTCATGCCCCATATCTCATCCATCAAAATCCTATTTTCTTTAAAAAAAAAAAAATAGCAGAATCCACCCTCTTTTCTGTTCACCTGGTTCTCTGCATCAGTCTCTAAAGTAGTCTCCTTGTTTCTGCCTGTGTCTCACCTATTTTCAATATAGTAAGTAGCCAGAATGATTCTGTGAAAAATTTAAGTCAGATCCTATTCAGAACTGGCCAGGGGCTTGTCCAGACTGTTCTAGGCTTATGTAGTCTAGAAGCTCCTACATAATCTTTGCTCCCCACATCCATCTGACTGCATCTGCTCCCCTTCTTCCTCATGCCACTTAAGCCGCACTGGCTTCCTAGAAGTTCTGTTAACACTCTGAAGCACTCTTTACTTCAGTGCCTTTGTACCTGCTATTTCTTCTTCCAAGAATAGCGCGATGAGCAAGTCCTTCATCAGACTGTTGCTCAAAAATGGCCGTGTCAAGAGAGGTCTCTCCTGGCCAACTTCTTTGAATAATAGTCCCTCTCACCTTGTAACTCTGTCCCTAATCCTGCTTTAATTCTTAGTTATTACTATCTGGCATATGTATTTAAAGTTTGATATATATATTTAAATTTTTATTGATTCATATTTATACGTATAAAAGAGTATACATGTACATCTGCAGCTTAATGAATGTTCACCAACTGTACTAGCACAAGAAACAAAGTACCAGCCCCCCCAGAAAGTCCCTTACGTTCCCTTTCAGTTATTAGCCCCCTCCCTGCGGTTGGGGATAGCTACTGTCCTAACTTCTAATAGTAGCATAGATGAGGGCTTTTTTGTTTTCATACAGTGTATGAAAGGAACCACACAGTATCTAATATAGTCTGGTGTCGAGTTTCTTTCAGTCAGCATTACTTTGGTGAAAGTCATCCATGTTGTGTGTTGTAGATCATTCACTGTTGTCATTGTGTGGCATAATTTTAATATTTTTATTTAATTTACAGATCTTAATTTTTAACTATACAGTTAGTTTGTTGCGCATCATCTTCCACCAGAATGTTAATCCCAAGAGAATTGGACCTTTGTTTTATTACTACTATTTCCATCTCTTACACTGTTTGTTACATAAAGGTGTAATCATTTTAACTATTTCCCTCACTCCTTGGCATAGAAGAGAGATCTTGTTCAGTGTTCAGTCTCTAACACCCAAAACAGTGTTGGGTGCACAGTGGGAATGCAAGACTATTTGTTGAAAGAGAAGAATAGAAGAACAGATAAAGAATCATTTTAGCTTTTTTCCTCCTAAGTGATTCTTCTATATTTTTTGTTAAATACAAAAAAGTACACAAACCCTGAGCCTTTGAGTTCAGGAGTTGGTAAACTACAGCCTACAACTGGCAGGCCGAAAATGATTTTTAGATTTTTTGAGTTGTAGAGACAAAGAAGAATATGTCACAGAGTTATGTTGCCTGGAAAGCCTAAAATATTTCCGTCTGGTCCTTCACAAAAAATGTTTCCAGGCAGTCATTATGAAGTTAACTCCATTAATCATTACTTAGGTCAGAAAGTAAAATACTTCCAGCACCCTGGAAACCTTCCCTGATCACAACTCCCTCCCAATACTCTAGAAACAACCACTGTTCTAATTTTTGTGATCAGCATTTGCTTTTCTTGATAGTATTGTCATTATGATAGTTTTGTTAATCATGGTGTTTAATCTCCATGTTTAAATCTTCTGTATTCTGACTTTTGGCTGTTTGTTCTGTCAGTTACTAAGAGAGGTATATTCATGACTGTCATGATTATGGGTGTACTTTGTTTCTTCCTGTATTTATATTTTTGCTTTATGTATTACTAAGTGATTCTCTTTATTTCTCCTGATACTTTTTGCTCTTAATGCAGTTTATCTGATATTAGTATATTCAAACCACTGTATAGTGTAAATATTTCTGTTTTTGTATTGTCAGCTTTTCATTATTATGTTTTCAGTATATCTGACAAGTACATAGTTGAAATTTTTTTCTTGATTCAGTCTAAAATCTTTTTTAAGGGAATTACGTAGTGGTCCAGTGGTTAGGAGTCAGCACTTTCACTGCTGGGGCCTAGGTTCAATCCCTGGTTGGGGAATTAAGATCCTGCAAACTGTGGGGCATCGTCAAAAAAAAAATCTTTTTTAAACTTCAGTATTTATTGTTTACATTAATGCTGCCAAGTCGCTTCAGTCATGTCCGACTCTGTGCGACCCCGTAGACGGAAGCCCACCGGGCTCCCCCGTCCCTGGGATTCTCCAGGCAAGAACACTGGAGTGGGTTGCCATTTCCTTCTCCAATGCATGCAAGTGAAAAGTGAAAGTGAAGTCGCTCAGTCATGTCTGACTCTTAGCAACCCCATGGACTACAGCCTACCAGGCTCCTCCATCCATGGGATTTTCCAAGCAAGAGTACTGGAGTGGGGTGCCATTGCCTTCTCCGGTTTACATTAATAAACATCGTTATATTGGTTTTAAATACTCCAGCTTTTAACGGTATCTGTCATTGCCTATTTCTTACCTGTCCTATGTCACTGTTTCCTTCAATTCTTGTTTTCATTTGGATTAAAAAATGATTTCATACTTTTCTCCTCCACTAGTAGGTAGGTCCTTGTGTGGTGTTTCTCTTAGAAGTTACCACAGGTATCTTTAATATGCCAGAGTTTGATGTTAACAGAAGCCTAGTTACGTGATAACTTTGATTCCATTTCTGTGCTACTGCCTTGGTGGTGGTGGTGTAGGTTTATATTTTGCCTTAAAATTTTATATATATATATATATATATATATATATATATATATATATATATATCATAGAACATTATTATGCTGTCAGTGTTCATTTAGATTTATCCATGTACTTACTTATCTCTTTCTTTGTACTTCTTCCCTTTTTACATATTACACCTTCCACTTTAGGGAAGAAGTGGACGTGGAAGTACTTCTGCCTTCCGTAGTCCTTAATACAGTATTTATCTGCTGGGGATTAACTCTCTAGGTTTTTGTTTGCTGAAATAACTTTATTTTGCCCTTATTCTTGAAAGATATTTATGCTGTGTATATATCTAGATTGATTTTTTTTCACCACACACAGTTAAGTATATCGTTACCATTTTTTTGGTTCCCTTGGTTACAATTGAGAAAATAGTTTTCATTTACTTATTTCTTTGAAAGAAACTGCTCTGCTTCCCCTACCCACACCTGCCGTTCTCCCCCCAAGCCCCAGGCTACTTTTACTTTGTAGTAGTGTGCAGTTTTACCCTGAGACATCCTTTTATTTCCCTTCCATGTAATTTGCTGGGCTTCTGGTGTTTGTGGGTTGCTGTCTTATACCATTTCTGAATAGTTATTTGCCATTGTCTCTATCTCAGTCCTGTTCTCTTTTTCATTCTCCTGTAAAATTTCAGGGAACCATATGTTAGCGGAGAAGGCAATGGCAACCCCACTTCAGTACTCTTGCCTGGAAAATCCCACGGATGGAGGAGCCTGGTGGGCTGCAGTCCATGGGGTCACTAAGATTCAGACACGACTGAGTGACTTCACTTTCACTTTTCACTTTCATGCATTGGAGAAGGAAATGGCAACCCACTCCAGTGTTCTTGCCTGGAGAATCCCAGGGACGGGGGAGCCTGGTGGGCTGCCATCTATGGAGTCGCACAGAGTCGGACACGACTGAAGTGACTTAGCAGCAGCAGCAGCATATGTTAGACTGTCTCACTTTATCACCATGCCCCTTCATTCTTCTTTCTGTATGCTCCATTCTGGATAGTTTCTTGCCTTTCAGTTCTCAAATTCTCTGTTTTGGTGTATCTAATTTGCTGCATTGGATTCTTAGTTTTTGTTATTTTATGTTCCCTGCAGATATAGTCAAATTGTCTTTTATTTTATTTCTTTAATCTGGTAGACATAGTTGTTTTATAATCTGTTAATTTTTGTATTTGAAGTTTTAAAAAAACCTGTTTCTGCTATATCTTTTTTTTCCTAGTTGTTGCTCAGGTCTTTATTTCTTTTATGCTTTGGTTGTCTGTGTGCTGCTCATTGTACTTGAAAAATTATTGGTGAAATTTCTTTGAGGTCTAAGATGAACATATGTTTCTCCAGGGAGAATTTTTATTTGCTTCTCTCAAGTGTCTAGAGATTCTACCAGTCTCTACAAACTACTGAATTCATGGCTTGCTTTGTTTGATTTGCTAGATTGTTTCTTTCAACCAGACAAGCAGTATTGATTTGGATTGTATTAACTTCCATGGGAAATCCCATGGGCAGAGGAGCCTGGTAGGCTGCAGTCCAGGGGGTCGCTAGGACTCAGACACGACTGAACGACTTCACTTTCACTTTTCACTTTCATGCACTGGAGAAGGAAATGGCAACCCACTCCAGTGTTCTTGCCTGGAGAATCCCAGGGACGGGGGAGCCTGGTGGGCTGCTGTCTATGGGGTCGCACAGAGTCGGACATGACTGAAGTGACTTAGCAGCAGCAACATTTCTCAGGGGAGCCTGCACCCCCTGCATGGCCAAGGCAACTGTTGCAGCTCCCTGAGGGCGGGAGAACTATTTCTTCTGGCTTACATTTTCCCTGAGGTTTTAACCCTTTGAAAGTACAGCTTAAAGTGGGAAGGATTCATATTGAGAGTCCTATGCTGGATGGGCTTGGCCTATGATTATCCACTTGGCAACATGGTGCCCAGGGATTGGAAAGTCAAGATCTTAGGGTGTCCCATGGATGGAGGAGCCTGGTGGGCTGCAGTCCATGGGGTCGCTAAGAGTCGGACACGACTAAGCGACTTCATTTTCACTTTTCACTTTCATGCATTGGAGAAGGAAATGGCAACCCACCCAGTATTCTTGCCTGGAGAATCCCAGGGACAGGGGAGCCTGGTGGGCTGCCGTCTATGGGGTCGAAGAGTCGGACACAACTGAAGCGACTTAGCAGCAGCAGCAGCAGCAGGGCAAATGTGACTTTGATGCTTCTTTTACTACCTGTTTTGTGTTCCTTATTTCCGTTAGGTTTTGCCATGACAAATCCCTACTATTTTGTCAGCTTTTCAGTGCTTTTAATATCTTTTTAAAAAAACATTTTGTCCTGTCTTTATAGTTGTTTTCTAAGGGAATGTTGGTACAAACATCCCAACCTGCTATATTTCCAGAGATATTTAAAGATCTTTTAAGCCCTTGGCAAATAATTATTGAATGTATGACAGAATTATTTGTTTTAATATTGTAGCTTCAGTGATAACAGTGTGCCAGGTAGTGAGATTATTGTTGTTAAGTATTACAGGTATTCTGGAGTCTGCATTTAAATTTATTGGATGAGGTAGGAGTGCTGTTTTTAAGGAGGTGTGGCTTTTACTCCTAGATTTAAAAAAAAAATTCTTTTTTCCAGATCACTTTGATTAGTCTGTTTTACTTATATTTTCTGAAGTAAAAATGTTAGTTTTCCCTGATAAAGGGATACATGCTGATTATGAAAGTCCAATAATTCAGAAGTGGTAAAATATAAAGTCCTTTCCACAAGAGCTATTATCAAAGAGTTTAGTGGGCATATATGTATACATGTATGTTCATATAGCAGATTTCCTCATTTCCATTGTATAAATTTATTTAGACGATAGACTTAAATATTTTGTATTCTCTAAGTAATGCTGTAATGAATATCCTTGTGTATACATCTGTGCTTATGCATTTGTTTCCTTTGGATAAATTTCCAAAGGTTAGTTCCCAAGTCAAAGAATATGCACACTTTAAAATGTCATCACATGAATGGATAAAGAAGATGTGGTGTCCAGTACACACATACACACACACACTGGAATATTGCTCAGCCATTAAAAAGAATGAAACAGTGCCATTTGCAGCAACACAAATGGACTAGAGATTATCATACTAAATGAAGCAAGCCAGACAGAGAAAGGCAGATATCATATAATATCACTTACATTGGAATCTTTAAAAATGATACAAATAAACTTATTTATAAAATAGAAATAGACCCACAGACATAGAAAACAAACTTATGGTTATAAAGGGGAAAGGGTAGATGTATAAATTAGGAATTTGGAATTAACATATTAATATACACACTGCTACATATAAAATAATAACCAACAAGGACTTACTGTATAGAACAGGCAACTGTATTCATATTTTATAATAACTTATAAGGGGAAAGAATCTGAGAAAGAAAATATGTGTTCAGTTACATATATATAACTGAATCACTTTTCTGTATACCTGAAACTAACATAGCATTATAAATCAACTATGCATCAATTTAAAATAAATATAATGAAATATCATCACATAATTGCTAGCAGGTCATCAGCAGTTTGAGAGTCCCAATTTCTTCCTATCCTTCTAATACTGAATTTTACATTATAGTCTTTGCTAGTGAGAAAAATACCTTGTTTTAAGTTGCATTTCTTCATCAGTGATATTACATATCTTTTCATATGTTTAGTGGCCTTTTGGATTTCTCTTTTAATGCTTATTCAGTTCCTTTGCCTATTTATTCGAGCATTTGCTTTGTCTTGCTGATGGGTAGGAACACATTATTTATTAAGATTGTTAGCTCATTGTCACTTATCGTGTGAATATTTTCTGCCTCTTTATAATTTGTTTTTTAACTTGTTTATGTCCACTTTCACCATTCAGAAGTCAAAAAATTAGAAGTGATCAGATCTATCAGTGTTTTTCTCTTCATGACTTATTACTACTTTTGTCTTATTCTTAGATGTTCCTATATGGTTTGTGTTTTTAATGTCATGTTTAAAAAGCCCTCACCACTAGAAAGTCATAATAGCATTTGTTTATATTTTCTTATAATTTTTATGTATACTATAAGGAAGTAATGTACTTTACCTTTTTTCTAATATCTATGTACATATCGTATCATTTTTGTAATAAAATTCCCACTAATTAGAAATGCAGTATAATCACACATTACACATCCATTTTATATGGGTCTTTTTCTGATTTTTCCGTGCCACTGATTAGTCTGCTTGTTCCTTTACCAGGATGATGCTTATTTGGTTTATTGTTGCTTTGTTGTTGCTGTTTAGTCGCTAAGTCATGTCCAACTCTCTGCAACCCCATTGGACTGGAGCCCACCAGGCTCTACTATGTCCATGGGAGTGTGTTGTCATTTCCTTCTCCAGGGGATCATCCCAAGCCAGGGTTGTCTCCTGCACTGGCAGGTGGATTCTTAAACACTGAGCCACCAGAGAGGCCAGTGTTGCTTTGCAGTAAGTTTTAATAGCTGGTCAGGTTTCCCTGGTACCCTTTATCAAAAAGTACATGGCTAATTTTGATTATTTTTCCAAGTGGACCTCAGAACTAAAATATGAAAATCCATAGAAACAGTCTCCCCAAAGAGCAGAGGAGAATCTAGATGATCAATCGCTATACTGCCACAACACCCTTTCTTGCAAAAATAGAAACAAAAATACACAAAAAGCCCTGAGCACTGGCTTTTGGAGAAGTTTGACATATATAAAATGTGAACTCAGGAGCATAGTATTTTGCCATTTAACATTGGTCGTCTTTTATATTTGTCAGTGAACTATAGTTTTTGTTTTACATGTAATCTGCATATTGTTTCCTTCTAAGTATTTTACAGATAATTTTGAATCTGATTTTTCTTCTGATGCTACTTGTTCTGATTATAATCAAGTTGTTGATATATGGGGAAGTTATTGATTTTTGTGTATTTATTTTATATTTGGCCATCTTACTGAACTCTTATTTGTTGTTTTTCAGTTGATTTGTTTGGTTTCCTTTGTGAATAGTTATATCATCCAAAATTGACACTTTCTAATGTTTGATATTTTCCAGTGTTTATACCTCATATTGTTTTCCTTATCACTTTGGCTAAAAATTCTATGATAATGTTGAATGACTGTGATATTAATGTGTTAACCCCTGTCTAGTTCCTAATTTTAATGAAGGTATCTCAAGTATAGCACCATTAATTATAGTTATGTTTATTTCTGAAAAAATACTCTGTTGAATTATAAATAGATACTTACAGGGTTTTTTTTTAAGTATTGCCCAACAATGTGCAAATCTTTTTGCATCTAAAGGAAAGAATCTTGATTCTCTACCCTCCCACACCAACGTTAATGTAGTGAATTACATTAGTAGATAGAATAATGAACTATCCTTACATTTCTAGAATAAGCCATACATAATTGTGGTATATTATTCTTTTGTTTGTATTTATTTTATATTTTGCATATGGATATAATATGGTAATAGAAGAGAATAGAGAGTGAAGTAAGTAGGGGCCAAATGCCTTAATCTTTATTAACCTAGAGGTTAGAAATAGCATTTCCTTGTAGAATTGAGGGTATAATGAAGTTGTTTGTTGAACTCTAAAGTAACCTGCAAATTCAGAGTTCTGTAAATATAGAACCATTAAAATGTACTAAGATAGGTCATAATCCAGTGATAATGTTACTGTACTCTCCATATTTGTTTTCAGAGGGTTTTTTTTTTTAAAGTCCTTCTTATATCTGATAACTGTGTTTTAATCTGTTGCATGTTTTGGCAGTATCAGATGTTTTCTTTGTCATGTAATTTGTGTGTTTTCTTTCATGTTTTCCAGCGGCGAGTAGAACAGCCTCTCTATGGTTTAGATGGCAGTGCTACAAAGGAGGTGTCAGAGGAGCAGTCTGCCCTGCCGACGCTTATGTCAGTGATGCTGGCAAAACCTCGGCTCGACACAGAGCAGCTGGCACAGAGGGGAGCTGGCCTCTGCTTCACTTTTGTCTCAGTGAGTACTGAGGCTGCGTTTATGCACATCCTTGTTTTCCTGCAGCCGAGATGGAGTTTGAGTAAGGATTTTGGTAGAGAGATGATTTCTAACTCTGTGTTACCTCTAAAGGTGTGTGCTTGTGCTCAGCCCTGCTTGGCTCAGGCGCTGAGAGAGACTGCTTTATCAAAGTCTGAGTGTCCTGTGGGATGGAAAACACAACCTTAGGTTGACAAAGAACAGAAAATACAGATTAAATTCCATTACAATTAAAAATAAAATCTCCAGACTCCAACCATCACTTATTTGAAGTTAATAGTCAAGTTAATACAATATTAGTATGGGGACGGGCATGCTTACTAGTCATTTTCCCCTCTATGGTATCTGGACAGCCTGCATGCTTGCTTTCTCTCATTTCTTCAGAGTATTAGCACAGTTGCTTTTCCAAGACTATTTGGCTACCTGTTTGTTCCTTTCAGCTTACTTCTTTCTTCTTCCTTGAAGAACAGGAATTTGATTATTATAAATGTTTGACCCCATTTTTTTATTTGCCAAATTATAATGCAGTTTGACTTAAAAGTTGTTGCTTTTCTTGGTTTCTTTACCCTGCCAAGTACCTGTTTGTTTTCAGTGATGCAGTAAAGCAACAGAAAGCCCCATCGCCCTGTCCCTCCATTTTTAGGGGCCTCCTTCAGAGCTAACATTACCATTGATCAACATTTCTTTCTCTCTTACTGGTTCATTTTCTCCAGTAAACTGTTTCCTCCTTATTTGCTCCATGGTTTCTGAGCAAATAAATCTCTATAACCTCTGGGATTAACCCACATATGATTGTATTAAAAAAGGCCATGAAATGGTAGGTGTCTTAAGGAAAGGAGATAAAAATAATAAAATAATTAGATAGGGATCATTGTGTATTATTTGAATCCCTTCTGCCCTTCCTTCCTTCTCTCATTCTTTCCTTCCTCAGCTTAAAACAGTACCCATGTATTACCTCAGAGTTCTTTAAGTTTGGGGGTAATTTATTGCTGAGCAATAGAGAACTAATACATGTGGCTTTATCTTTAATGCTTCCTTTTTTCCTCATATTCTACATCTAATCTATCAGAAAACATACTTACATCTAGAATCTGACCATCTCTCACCGTCTCCACTGCCACCATAATGGCCCAACATCTCTCTGCTTTGGAATACTTTCTTATAGAGGAGTAATATGGTAATCACATCTGAAGAAGGAACATGGAAATAGTATAAAAACCAAAGTCCTAGAAGCTTTGGTATAGTTCTATTTCTCTTTGCTTCTCTGCAGTTCCAATTGGAGTATAAACTTAGATAAAAAAGGAGAAAAGCAAAAAAGTTAGCAAATATATAACAAATGTTGGTTAATAGAGACAAGCAGTTTCCTTTAAAAAAAATAAAAGGCAAAGGCTATGAACAGGCAGTTTTAACGGGAAAAAAAGGACAAATGTCTAATAATGTGAAAAACTGGTTAACTTCAGCCATAGAGAAATGCAAAATAAAATAACTTAACAAATGACAAGGACTAGTAAATTTGGTGATTCTTGGTGCAGGTAGTGGTTTAGATACACATACAGTGCTATGTGTATGTATAAATTGGTGCAGTCATTTGGACAGGTTGGCAGTGTATCTCAGTGTTAAGTTTACATATCCTTGGGTCCCAAAATTCCATTCCCATGAACTACACAAAGATGTTTATTGTATTGTTTATAAATTGCAAAAATCTGGAAGCAGTGTCCTTCCACAGTGTTTCAGAGGAACTTCTAACAAGAATACCTGTTATCTCCACGTTGCTAAGTCCGGCAATCAGTTCTCAGAACTTATTCAATATAATTCATTAGCTGCAGTTGATCAGTCCCTTCTTCTTTAAGCACATGGTCTTTTCTTTGCTTCTGACTTTTTGATTCTTCTTCATTTCCTGGATCTCCAAATATTGGAGTGCCCCAGGGCTCAGTCTTCAGTCCTCTTATATACATACCATCTTTCAGTAAGGAGAATCTCATTTAGTTTCTTACTTTCAGTCATCACCTATACTCAGAAGACTTCCAAATTTACATCTCCAGCCCAGAGCCCTTCCCTGAATTCCAGACCTATGTAGTCAGTTGTCTGTGTCTAATAGGCATATCAAATTTAATACGACCAAAGCTGAATTCTTCACTTTGTTGCCCCATTCCAAACCCCATTTCTTCCACATCTCAGTAATTTTCAGCTCTCGGCTTACAATTGTTCAAAAATTCTGGAGTCATTCTAGTCTTATCTCTTTATTTTATATCCTAATTCTGAATCCATCAGCAAGTCTACTGCTTTTACCTTCAAAATATATTCAGAATCCTGCCACTTCTGCCCTTAACGATGACTACTCAAGTCTTGTCTCACACTGAGATCGTGGTGGTAGCCTCCTAACTGAACTGTCAGCTTCTGCCTTTGTTCTCAGCAGATCAGAGTGATCCCATTGGAACTTAAGTCCAGGCATGCCACTCCCCTGCTCACAAGTGTTTATAATGGCACATAATGCCTTGCATGGCCTGTTTCCCACCACTTTGACATCTGTTACTACTGCCTCCCTCCCTCACCAAGTTCCATCCTCACTGGCTGCCTTTCTTCTTCAAATACTACCTGGTGTCTCTCACCTCAGGGCCTTTATCTGAACATTCTTCCTCTAGATATCACCTTGCCTTGTCCCCTTGGTTCTCTCTAGTCTCTGCTTAAGTCTACAGCCTATTAGAAAGGCTGTATTGTATAAGATAGCACTCCTTCCTGCTCCGCCCAAACATTATATAGCTGCTGTGCCCTAATTTTTCTTCTTAGCCTTATCACTAGCTTACCTGTTATAATGTACTTCTTTGTCTCACTCCGCACCCCCATCCTAACTCCCCTCCACCGAAATGTAAGCTGCATCAGGTCAAGGACTTCACTTTGTTCACTTCTGCACCGCCAACGCTGGAACAGGATCTGCTGTCATACACACTCAGTTTAATTATATGTTGTATGAATTAATGAAGGCATCTTTCATATAAGGACTAGTTAAATAAAATATAGTATGTATATACAATGGGATGCTCTACAGTTGACCAATGAAGTGAGATAGACTTTTATGTAGTTTGTAGACTTTTTTTGGCCATGGGATCCCTTGCATTTCCATATGAATTTTAGGATCAACTTTTCAATTTCTGTAAACCAGACCAGATGGAATTTGTAGCAGTTGTGCTGACTCTGCAGATTAATTTGGGGTAGTATTGCCCTCATTAAAAAAAAAGTAGGTATATGTGCTGGCAGTGAAAGACCTATAGATCAATACTGATAAGTAAAAATAGGTGGCAGAATATTATGAGTCTGATCCTTTGAATGTTTGATCCCATGGACATCTATGGCATTCTCTAGGCCAGAATACTGGAGTGGGTAGTCTTTTCCCTTCTCCAGGGGTTCTTCCCAACCTAGTGATCGAATCCAGGTCTCCCGCATTGCAGGCGGGTTCTTTACCAGCTGAGCCACAAGGGAAGCCCGTTTAAAATCATATTGCTACATAATTTTATGAATTTCAACATAAGAAATTTGATTTTCAACATTATAAACATATAGTTTTCTAAATTGTAAAAGTAGTATATGTGCATGACCTACGAATATTTGAAGTGATATAGAAGAGTAAAATTCTTTCCTTTGTATTCATGAGATAACCACTGTTAAGAGTTTGTTTTAGATTTTGTACTGAATACCATTTTAACTTCAAATTATCTTTTATGTAATCAACATTCCCCATTGTAAGAGATGTTTAACATACCCAGCTTCCTTTTTCATCTTTCAGCTTTTTAGTTATTATTACATTGTTTGTGATATTTAGTTTGTTATTTTAACTATAATTGACTTGTTTCTGCTTTATAAATTATTCTAAAAATTGACAACATTTAAGGAGTATTTACAATATTATGGTTGTTTCATTATTGTACACCGTAAAACTGAGTGATTTTATTGGATTCACTGAGAAGAAAACAGTCCTAGTCAGTGAATTTGTTTAGATTGAATGAGACAGTTATAGTTGTCAGGGTCTAAAAGATTTTTTTTAATATATATATGAGGTCTGTTACTTCCTCAAAAGCTACATCTTTTGACATTATATAAGATGTTCTTAAATGCTTTAATTTTTTAAAATGTAGTTTGCAGATTTTTTTTGGCTGTGGGATCCCTTGTATTTCCATATGAATTTTAGGATCAGCTTTTCAGTTTCTGTAAACAGACCAGATGAAATTTATAGCAGTTGTGCTGACTCTGCAGACTAATTTGGGGGTATTGACTTCATAAAAATATTGTTTTCCAGTCCATGAATATGAGATATCTTTCCATTTATTTAGGTATCTTTAATTTCTTTTTATTAGTAATAAAATTTGGAATTTTTGGTGTGTAGATTTTGCCCTTGTTTTGTTCAAATTATTTCTAAGAGTTTATTCTTTTTCATGTTATTGCAAATGTTTTTCAGAAATGGCCTTTTTTGGTATTGAAAAAGTTCCCTTCTATTCTGAGTTCATTGAGTTCATCATGAAAGGGTATTCGATGCTTTCTCTACATCTGTTGAGATGATCGTATGGTATCTTTTTATTCTTGAGGTCTATCCACTATTTGTCTTGTCCTTGTCATGTCATAGCCTTTTTTTAGTCTTAAAAAACCTTTTACCTCAGAGAAGCTTTATTTTACTATTCTTAGATTTTTTTTTTCCCTCTGCTCTTTTCCTCCTAAAGGCCGGTTAGATAGTTTTGAAGCCTCTTCCTGTTCATGTTTCTTAACTTTTCTTTCATGCTACTTGACTTTGTTTCTTCCTCTGGGAGATTTTCTTGACATTGTCTTTCAGATTTTCTGTGTTCGGTTCTGTGCATTTTGTTACTTAGCTCATCTATTCACTTTTTAGAATATTGATACTCTTATCTTGTCACATTTATTTTTCAAGTTCTTTACTGTAGTATCCTTTTAACCCTCTCTGAACATATTTTATTTTTAAAGTTGTTTTTATTGAATTCTCTGTTTTCTCTTGGATCAAGTTTTGTTTTTTCATGTTGGATCTTCACTTTGTGCTGTTGGTTTTCTTGAAAAATGTATCTTGCTTTAGTTGAATGCAGTACTATTAGAGTGATTTAGCATAGGGTATTGGCATGGATTTTTCCCTGCAGTGGCATTGTACCGCTTCCCAAATAGCCCTCCATTGGTGTGTGTGTGTGTGAGTGTTATCCCTGTGTAAGCATCTGGTCAGCTCTCAGCAGAAAAACCAGCCCTTTACAAACATGGAAATAAGGAGGGCGTTGTTTTGCTAGGTAACTCTTTAACTCTTAGAGGTGTATTCCACGTATTCCTCCATTCTGTCAGTTGTAGCGGGCAGGGATACTGTGCTTTCTTTGCTATTTTCCTTAGGACACAATATTCACAGCAGAAGCCCCTCCCCCTGGACCCACTCATTTTCCATTTTAAATATTTACATGTTTGTTTTTTTTAATTTAAGAGACCAATTCTTGTGCTTTACCCTTGGTTCAGAAGCAGTAGTATCCATGGCTCTCAGTATGCAAGGGAGAGATCAAGAGGGGACCTTGTTGGACTATACAGGTTTTAAATGTCTGATAATTGTTCCATGGGTCAATCCTGGTAAAGGTAAATCTCAGTGTGGGGCTTTGGAGGAGTTCCCTTGAAAAGAACCAGCCTGTTTTACTGCTGGTGTTTCCAGCTGTGAATTTATTTTACTTTCTCTATCAGTCTGATCCCAAATGCTTTTGAATGTTTCTTAAAACTTAAAGTTTTTAAAAATTTCTGATTCTTAATTCTCCTTTGTTTCTTAATGCTATTAGGGTTTCATTTAGAAAGAAAATCTTCCAAGTATCAGTAGGACTTTGGGAAATCTAGCCTGTAATTATGAATTAGAAGCCAATACTACTTCTGTAATTGGAATGAAGAACACGGAAGTCTGGGAAGGATGTTTTGCCGAGTAAGGGTTGGACTAAATTTACAACTACAATGGTCTGCTTAGCAAGGCCGTCAGCTTCTCATTTCTTGAGAACATGATCCTGTAACTGTGGACTCAGGAGACTAAGCTTTCTTTGTTTTCCAGTGTTGCATTTCTAGTGTTTAACACAGGACCAGGCACAGAGGTTCATAATTAATACCGAATGAATGATAAGAATTTTCATGGAGTATTTGCATGGATTCACTTGTCACAGTAGGTCCTTATATTTTTGTAGTTCTCCTATCTTTTGTAAGTATTATTTTCATTTTCATGGGGATTTGCTACCTCCTTGCTTCTGTCCCACTGACTCAGTTAACTTTCTGCAGTTTTACTTATCATGGGCTATTTATATGTACATTTTTACAGAGAGCTTTAATTTGGAAACATCTCCTTGAATGACATTCTAGTACCCTTTGTTTGCTGAAAGAAAACTTAGAAATGAGCACATGTTAAAAAAGGAAAAAGCATTAAAAAAAAAAAAACCCATATACCAAAATCTAGAAGTTCATAGAAAGAGCCTTTTAGCCTGTCATGTGATTCTTGTTGGTGTTTATTATAAAAGCAGCTCAGTAATGTTTATTTAGAGATAGATTTTAAAAGGATAGGATTTTAAAAGCAATCTAATGATAACTGAAGGAGATAATGGTTATATCACAGTGCAGTATAGTATGTGAGTTTTACAATCATAACCCTTCATCAATAAGACGAGGTTAGGTTTGCCACATTGTAGGAAGAATGGGGAACATTATCAGTTATTTAGACTCTCCTAAACCTGGCTCTAATCACTGCTCTGACATACAGTCTCTTTGAGACTGACTCCTCATTTTTTACTTGTTGATCCCCACAACAGTTCTCTCTCTTCCCCTTGGGTTCTTGTATGGAATGTGAGAACCTGAAATGACCCTATCGTCTCTTCTCTTTGACTGCTTATTTCCTTCAAATTTTAACTCTGATATTATTTCATCAAGGAATTCACCCTCAATTCATTAAGTTAGGTTAGGTACCTTGTTGTGTATGCTTATAGCACGTATCCTTAATTGCAGTTTTGTATTTATTTATATGATTGTTTAGATTGTTTAACAGTTTCTGTCAACAAGTATTTATCCAGTGCTTTATACATCTTCTCTTGGTTTATGAGTTTTATAAGGCAGAGTGATGACTGGGCCTTTAGGTTTTGTTTCTGTTTTTCTTGGCCA
Organism: Bubalus kerabau; assembly: GCF_029407905.1. Taxonomy (NCBI): domain Eukaryota; kingdom Metazoa; phylum Chordata; class Mammalia; order Artiodactyla; family Bovidae; genus Bubalus; species Bubalus kerabau. The sequence goes on along the minus strand of NC_073627.1, from coordinate 17,215,950 downwards.
TTGCGTCCCGAGCATCTAACATGATACTTAGATGAGGATGTTTCAGTGAGTACTTGATGAGTGAATAAATAAAAACAGAGATGATATTATCGCCTACCTTACAAGACTGTGTGAGCCTTCAGTTTAGTTGTGTGTATGAAGTGCTTAGCTTGCTTGTGGCCTGTTCACAGCAGTACCCATAATGGCCGACGTGAGACAGTCAGTGTACTGTGCTTATAGAGATTGGTTACTGTGGATGCAGATAGCCCTCAATTCTTATTCCCCCACTGACTAGCTCTGTGACCCCACATAGGTGCTTAATATCTCGGATTTGCATTTTCTTTATCTATAAATGGAAATAGCAGCACCTCCTTATAGGGTTTTGTAAGGTAATCCAAGTCTATGCCCTGACCAGTAATGCTGAAGAAGCTGAAGTTGAACGGTTCTATGAAGACCTACAAGACCTTTTAGAACTAACACCCAAAAAAGATGTCCTTTTCATTATAGGGGACTGGAATGCAAAAGTAGGAAGTTAAGAAACACCTGGAGTAACAGGCAAATTTGACTTTGGACTACAGAACGAAGCAGGGCAAAGGCTAATAGAATTTTGCCAAGAGAACGCACTGGTCATAGCAAACACCCTCTTCCAACAACACAAGAGAAGACTCTACACGTGGACATCACCAGGTGGTCAATACCGAAATCAGATTGATTATATTCTTTGCAGCCGAAGATGGAGAAGCTCTATACAGTCAGCAAAAACAAGACCAGGAGCTGACTGTGGCTTAGATCATGAACTCCTTTTTGCCAAATTCAGACTTAAATTGAAGAAAGTAGGGAAAACCACTAGACCATTCAGTTATGACCTAAATCAAATCCCTTACAATTATACAGTGGAAGTGAGAAATAGATTTAAGGAACTAGACAGAGTGCCTGAAGAACTATGGACATCGTTCATATGGACAATGTTCATGACCTTGTACAGGAGGCAGAGATCAAGACCATCCCCAAGAAAAAGAAATGCAAAAAGCAAAATGGCTGTATGAAGAGGGCTTACAGATAGCTGTGAAAAGAAGAGACGCAAAAAGCAAAGGAGAAAAGGAAAGATATACCCATCTGAATGCAGAGTTCCAAAGACTAGCAAGGAGAGATAAGAAAGCCTTCCTCAGCAATCAATGCAAAGAAACTGAGGAAAACAATAGAATGGGAGAGACTAGAGATCTCTTCAAGAAAACTAGAGATACCAAGGGAACATTTCATGCAAAGATGGGCTCAATAAAGGACAGAAATGATATGGACCTAACAGAGGCAGAAGATATTAAGAAGAGGTGGCAAGAATACACAGAACTGTACAAAAAAGAGCTTCACAACCCAGATAATCATAATGGTGTGATCACTGACCTAGAGCCAGACATCCTGGAATGTGAAGTCAAGTGGGCCTTAGGAAGCATCACTATGAACAAAGCTAGTAGAGGTGATGGAATTCCAGTTGAGCTGTTTCAAATCCTAGAAGATGATGCTGTGAAAATGCTGTACTCGATATGCCAGCAAATTTGGAAAACTCAGCAGTGGCCACAGGACTGGAAAAGGTCAGTTTTCATTCCACTCCCAAAGAAAGGCAATGCCAAAGAATGCTCAAACTACCGCACAATTGCACTCATCTCACACGCTAGTAAAGTAATGCTCAAAATTCTCCAAGCCAGGCTTCAACAATATGTGAACCGTGAACTTCCAGATGTTCAAGCTGGTTTTAGAAAAGGCAGAGGAACCAAGGATCAAATTGCCAGCATCCGCTGGATCATGGAAAAAGCAAGAGAGTTCCAGAAAAACATCTATTTCTGTTTTATTGACTATGCCAAAGCCTTTGACTGTATGGACCACTGCAAACTGTGGAAAATTCTTAAAGAGATGGGAATACCACACCACCTGACATGCCTCTTGAGAAATCTGTTTGCAAGTCAGGAAGCAACAGTTAGAACTGGACATGGAACAACAGACTGGTTGCAAATAGGAAAAGGAGTGCATCAAGGCTGTATATTGTCACCCTGCTTATTTAACTTATATGCAGAGTACATCATGAGAAACGCTGGGCTGGAGGAAGCACAAGCTGGAATCAAGATATCAGGGAGAAATATCAGTAACCTCAGATATGCAGATGACACCACCCTTATGGCAGAAAGTGAAGAAGAACTAAAGAGCCTCTTGATGAAAGTGAAAGAGGAGAGTGAAAAAGTTGACTTAAAACTCAACATTCAGAAAACTAAGATAATGGCATCCGGTCCCGTCACTTCATGGGAAATAGATGGGGAAACAGTGGAAACAGTGTCAGACTATTTCTTGGGGCTCCAAAATCACTGCAGATGGTGACTGAAGCCATGAAATTGAAAGACGTGTACTCCTTGGGAGGAAAGTTATGACCAACCTAGACAGCATATTAAAAAGCAGAGACATTACTTTGCCAACAAAGGTCCATCTAGTCAAGGCTATGGTTTTTCCAGTAGTCATGTATGGTTGTGAGAATTGGACTATAAAGAAAGCTGAGTGCAGAAGAATTGATGCTTTTGAACTGTGGTGTTGGAGAAGACTCTTGAGAGTCCCTTGGACTGCAAGGAGATCCAGCCAGTTCATTTAAAGCCAGTTCAGTTAAAGGAAATCAGTCCTGGGTGTTCATTGAAAGGACTGATGTTGAAGCTGCAACTCCAATACTTTGGCCACCTGATGCAAAGAGTTGACTCATTTGAAAGGACCCTGATGCAGGTATAGATTGAGGGCAGGAGGAGAAGGGGACAACAGAGGATGAGATGGTTGGATGGCATCATCAACTCAATGGACATGAGTTTGGGTAAACTCTGGGAGTTGGTGAAGGACAGGGAGGTCTGGCATTCATGGGATCACAAAGAGTCGGACATGACTGAGCGACTGAACTGAAGGACTACTGGTGATCACGGCAGTAATTGCTCAATAGGTGATGGTTATACATTGTTTTAATGTTAACAAATAAAGAAATAAAGGAATAATTAGGAGGTACCAGATGAAACTTACATTATTCGAAACACTGTATTCTCTGATGAGATGATATTTCCATTAGCCCATAATCACCAGAATATCCAGTATTTTGTAATTATGTCTAATTATGTATTATGATAGGTTGTACTATGTTGAGTGCAATTTTGTTTTTAAAAGGACTCTTTGAAGTAAAGGTCTTCCTTGACTTATGATGGGATTAGGTCCTGATAAACAGGTCATGAGTTAAAAAAATAACTTGTAAATCAAAATATATTTAATATACCTCAGCTATTGAATATATCATAGCTCAACCTTGCTTACCTTAAATGTGCACAGAACATGTACATTAGCCTGCAGTCACCTAACACAAAGTCTATTTTATAATATAGTGGTGAATCTCATGTAATTTATTGAATACTGAAAGTAGGAACCCATATGTGCATCTGGGTGTATGGCTCCCAGTGCATCTGGTGGTTTACCTTCATGGTTCTGTGGCTGACTGGGAGCTGGCCTGCTGCTGCCGTGTGGCGTCAGAGAGTACTGTGTCACGTTACTAACCCAGGAGAAGGTCAAAATTCAAAATTTGAAGTACATTTCTACTGAACGTATTGCTTTTGCACCATGATAGAGTTGAAAACTTGTTAAGTGGAACCGTTGTTAAGTTGGTGACCATCTGTATAATGATTGCAGTCTTGAACAGTTGAATTATATTAAGTCCTAAACCTTCTAAATTTGAAAGTGCCTTAGAATGCCCCATTATTTATGTGTAAAATGTCACAGTAAACAAGTGACAATATTGTAAATCGGCTAGAATTTTTGGCCCACTGTGTGTTCTGGGCGAAGTTAGAGGGTCTCGGATGCACTTCTGAATAGAAGTTCCCAGTCCTTTCTGCCTGGAGTCATGAGCGTCCCTTGTGCTTGAGTGCTTCACCAGCCTGTCCTGCGAGAGCACGTTTACAGTTGACTCTTAAGATGTGTGGGTTTGGACTGACTGCTCAGGTCCACTTTGATGTGGGATTTTTTTTAATAGATCCATACTATGTGTTACACCATTCGAGACTGGTTTAATCAGCAGATTTAGAACTATGGATCCAGGGGGCCACCTGTAAAGTTACCTGTGGATTTTTGACTGCATGGTGGGGGGACTCGGAGGGTGGATGGTCAGCGCCCTTAACCCATGTGTTTTTCAAGCATCAATTGTACCATGAAAAGGACATTTACATACTTAATTTCCATATTTAAAAAATTCATTTGTAAGCATTTGGTGTTTTAAACTATTTACAGTAAAATGATCTAAGCCACCATGTCAAGCCCTTACTTTTCATTTGAATTGTGTATACTTTCATCTTGGCTCCATGGCCCTGAGTCTTGGTTTTCATCAGGAAGTATTTGTTTTATGTAATCGTTTGTATCCATATAAATGCTCATGGAGAAAGATGGAAAACTTCTTGTGATTGGTGGTACACCTTTATTCCAGGCTCAGCAAAACAGTCCCTCATCTACGGGATCTGGCAACACAGAGCATTCCTGCAGCTCCCAAAAACAGATCTCCATCCAGCACAGACAGACCCAGGTAGGTCAGTGGTCGATAAACAGAGAGGGAAAGAACTGCTTTGGAGTAAATGCTAACACTACATATAAAATCTGGGTCTTCTCTCTCCCTTTATTTCTCTGACTTCATCTCATTTATTTGTGTGTGTTGTATTCAGAACTTGCATTATGAATATTTCAAGTCTTTTGGAAGGTGCTTTTAACTTTTTGAGGTGTTTCTTTGCCTTTCTGATGTATTCAGAAAGATGATAGACAGAAATGATTATATTGCAGCATGGTGTCAAGGGAAAAAGCACTTGTTTTGGAGAACTCAGGACCCCGATTCAGGTTCTAGCTCTGCAACTTATGCTTTATCTTTTGGGGTCTCATTTTTCTTCAGTTTAAATTATCTATAAAATGTGGTTGATTATCATCATCTTAGTGTCTACAAAACACTTGTTGGCACAGTACTTATGGTAGGCGGCAGGGAATCTTTTTTATTGAAATATCGTTGATTTAGAATGTTGTATTAATTTCACATGCATAGCAAAGTGATTGGTTATACATATATATATGTATGTGTCTGTATTCTTTTTTTTTCTGATTCTTTTTTCATTATGGTTTATTACAAACTACTGAATATAGTTCTGTGTGATACACAGTAAAACCTTGTTATTTTAAACTTTTAACACGTGGCACACCAACATAATTCTTCCTTAAACAGTCTTCAGAAACTCCTTAATTTAGGGAATGTTGTGAATATTCAAAAATAATATCTGCGAAAAGGATAGTGGATATATCCTCCATTTTGTTGTGTTGAGCTCACCAAATATTATACCTTGTTTTCTTGAAGCCTGTTGGTAGCTTGTTACCTTCAAGACAGGATGCCTGGCAATCTAGGAGAGTTTCTTAAGTCACAAGAGCTAAACAGCCCTTAGGAGCAGATTTTAATTTTATTCGAATTAAACTTTTGAATAGTTGAATAGACTTAGGTAGTTGAGCATTCATCTCTCTTCTTCTGGTCGCTCTGTTTCCACTAGGTGGCATGTTTGTTCTTTAGAGAGTTGGGTTCTTTCTCCTCTGATGACCTTTTCTATTCAGTTAGTTTCATTTCTAGAGAGTATGTTTCTGTACTATTCAGTGCACAGTATTTTGAGAATTCATATATTTTATTCCAGAGTTAATATATTTTTGAAGGGCAAGTATAGCGGAACGTAGTGCTTAAAGAATGAGATGAGAAAGGCAGATTTAATTTCTTGAGCCATGTGATTCCAGGCTAGTTGTATCATAAGTGCTTTTTTTTCAGAAAAGTAATGAGAAAAATGTGATGACATATAATATTTTGAGACTAATCCTGAGTTTGTTTTCTGCTTATCTCTGTAGTCTGACCTCACAATAGAAAAAATATCTGCACTAGAAAACAGTAAGAATTCTGATTTAGAGAAGAAGGAAGGAAGAATAGATGATTTATTAAGAGTAAGTATTAAAATATCATACGAGATTTTATAACAAGCACTGATTGATTTATCTATATTTATATGTGTGAATTACATGCATATCATAGAGATAATTACTGTAACCAAATAATAAAGTTAAAATGTAGACATTTGGATATTTTCCTTTGATCTGAGGGAATCTGAGTAGGTAACGAGGATCAAACTGTATTCCAAATGGTATCTTTACACTGGACATCTTAATTGTAGAATTTTAGTATTTAAATATATACTAGAGGACTATATCTGTGGAGAGTTGAAGCTGTGAGAATATGTATATAGAGTGTTGTTTTCCCATTCCAGGGAAATTTTTTTTTAATGTCTTTGAATTTTTAAAAATTTTATTGATTTTTTTTTATTGGAATATAATTGCTATACTGTATTAGTCTCTGCTGTACAATGAAGTGAGTCAGCTATATGCATACATATATCCCTTCCCTCTCGGACCTCCCTCCCACCCCCCATCCCACCCGTCTTGGTCATCACAGAACACCAAGCTGAGCTTCCTGTGCCTACAGCAGCCTCCCATTAGCAGTCTGTTTCACACATGGTAGTGTGTGTGTGTCAATCCCAGGCTCTCAATTTGTCTCACCCTCCCATTCTCCTCCTCACCGCCCATGCCCCACCCCCCATCCACATATCCATTCTCCACGTCTGTGTCTCTGTTCCTGCTCCGGAAATAGGTTCATCTCTACCATTTTTCTAGATTCCACATATATGTGCATTTGAATTTTAAAAACTATGTCACAAGTCCTGGTTTTGCATTTTATATCTTTTATAACCTATTCGTCCAAAGTGTTTTGTGCTCGCAAGAGAAACTTTAAAAGTAGCTATATGGAGTTTAAAATATACCTCTAGAAAATATACAAGGATTTTTAAAAAAATTTTTGATTTTATTGGAGTATGGTTGATTTACATTGTTATGTTTCAGATATATAGCAAAGTAATTCAGTTATACATATATTCATTCTTTTTTAGATTCTTTTCTCATATAGCTTATTGCAGAATATTGAGTAGAGTTCCTTGTGCTATACAGTAATACCATGATATTTTCTGAAATAATTTTTTAATATACAGTTTGGCATATTGACTGACCCTTTTAAAAATATTTTAAGGTTTATTGTTAAAAGCAATACATACTCTTTATAATAAATTTAGAGAATAGTAAAAATAAATAAATAAAATGACACCCATAATTCCATTAACTGCAATTAAAACATTTGGTATATTTACTGTAGTAATTTTTGATCTATTTATAGCATATATAAAATTTTTTAAAGAAATTGTTTATTTATTTTTATTTTTTGGCCACATCACGCAGCATACAGGATCGCAGTTACCTAGTCAGGGATTCCCACGTAGTGGAGGCATGAAGTCTTAACTGTTGGACTGCCAGCAAAGTCCCTGTACATAAATGCATCTATACATAAATACTACCAATTTGTAAATAAAATTGGCTAACATTTTAATCTCCAATGTTTTTATTGTTCTCAAGCTGATGTTCCCTTTTCTATTCAGAAACATTTTTCCTTAGGCCTGGTGGTTTTGTTTCTTAGTTTGCTTTTCTCCATCCTTCAGTGAGAAGAGCCGTGTTTAAACTCAGTACCTATTTTCCATCTTTCATTGTTAGCATGTATACTTGGTTGATGTTGCTCTTAACGTCTCTTCTTTTCACTTGGGTGCTCATTGAATTACCAAGGTTTATAATTAGATATTGTGTGTTTATAGAAATCCCAGTCTAATTGTCTAATCTAACCAAAAAATTAAGATTTTTGGCCAGGGTAGCTCTGCTGAGCTAAAAAAGGATCATGGGCTTGTCTTCTTCCTTCATCGTCTGATTTTCTTAAGATTGAGAAGATGGAGTATGTAAAAAACTGACCCTAACTTAGGATTATTTTGGGGAGTTTTAAAAATATGGTTTTATTTCCCAGGAAGCGGTATGTCCTCTTTGCCACTCCCATCTTTCTAATCTTTTGTTTTCTGAAGATTGTAGTCTTTCTTTGGATCTAGAACAGTGCCAATGGAATGGTTATGTCAGAAAAGAAGACACAAAGGAGAGATGCCATTTTTTCAAATTGATGAGAGCTTGTGTTTCTGATTCGGAGGGACAGGGGAATAACCACTACTCTTTATGTCTCCTTTCAGACAGGCATGGACCATTGATTGAGTTTTTCCATTTTAGTTAGATGTTTGGGTAAGGCTGCATCAGGACCTGCTAGTCAGATGCTATTTTAAACCTGAACACAAAATCATTAGTGTTGGAAACCACAAAAATTTAGAGTTCTTACAATTTAAAATAAACTGCCAGAGATTGATTGATTCCATAAATTTGATTATAGATTTTAAGGGATGTTCACCTTCCAAAAGTAGATTGGACTTCATGTATATGCATTACATGATCTTTGGCTTGCAGATTTTTTAAGTATGAATTAGACATATTTAACCAAATGTCCTTGTACTTGGCCTTTGGTAATGTGGTCCATGGAACTCATGAGCTCTCTTAGAAGAACTAATAGGAAGAAATTATGAGGAAAGTAGATACTTGGAGATGGAAACTGTTGCACAATGGTCACTTTAAAATGAAGCTTCAAAATCTCAAAAATTGAGTGTGCTATAGTATCATTTATTTGCCAAAAGAGTACATATCTTTTGTTTAACACAAGAATAAACTCAGGAGTTGCAAGTCAAAATTGACCTGGGGTTAGTGGTTCTTTGCTTCTCTGTTATTGTAGGAGTCTTGAATTTTTCAAAGTATTTAGCCCACCCTTCTGACCACAGCTAAATCAACTGTGTATTTACATTCTGGTTTTCTTGAACCAAGACCTTGTATTCAGCTTGTTTGTTAGTTCTATCTTATGTGGGCATGGGTGTGCCTGGCTTCTCTGGTAAAAAACATTTATGTAAATCCATGTCTCTTCTTTGGAAGGAAGAACAGAAGAGCAACAATTGAACATAAAGAACATTATGTGTTGTTTTTTTGGTAGTGCTTATTCACCCTTTGTAAGTATTTAATCTATAAATGCTTAAAAGTGCTATTTAAATGAATTCGAAATAAACATTTCATTCATGATGGATTTTTTTCTTTTATTTTGTGACAGTATTAGCATGTGTGGGGTACTGGATTTATCTGTAACTGGCTTTGGGGAAGAGTAAAGTATGACCAGTAGAAAAACATCCTACTTCTAGTAGCAGAATTCATCTTTAATAAACAATAAGTTTATTAAAAGAAAATCAAGGAACAAAGTATTTACCTTCTTTTTTTAAAGACATAGTTACTCTTACTTCTTTAAATCTCAGTTTTGCTTATAATTTAACAAAAGAAATGAGTTTCAGACTCCCTAGAAACTGCTTTTGTATTAATCTCTTCCTTGGAGCTAATTTAAAAAATGTTTTTCCATTGAAGGCCAACTGTGATTTGAGACGGCAGATTGACGAACAGCAAAAGGTGTTAGAGAAATACAAAGAACGATTAAATCGATGTGTGACAATGAGCAAGAAACTGCTTATAGAAAAGGTAGGTGATTAGTAGTGGCCTCAACTCTGTATTCCAAGATGCTTAGGGTGTGCCATTGTTGTGACTTCTAACTTTTTACCTGAAGTGAAAGCATTTCAAAGTAGGAAAGGACTGACCACAGCTTTAGTTCTCTGTCTTATGTGGGCATGGGTGTGCCTGGCTTCTTTGGTAAGAAACATTTATGTAAATCCATGTCTCTTCTTTGGAAAGAAGAACAAAAAACCAACAAAGGGCTTTTGGGTTTAGGAAAAGGCTACTGGGGTTGCCATAGTGTTAAAGACCCCACGTGCCACATGCCAATGCAGAAGACTCAAGAGATTTGATCCCTGGATTGGGAATATCCCCTGGAGTAGGAAATGGCAACCTACTTCAGTGTTCTTGCCTGGAAAATTCCATGGGCAAAGGAGCCTAGTGGGCAATAGTCTGTGGGGCTGCAAAGAGGCAGACACGACTGACTGAGCAAGCACACAGCACATCCTATTACTAATACAGACATTTAGCAATAGTTTTATGTCCATTTCAGATATGGTATTTAGAGTAATTTATATATATAATAATGTGATAATTAAGTGTTTTGTATTTTAAAAAACTAGTTGGCAATTACTTGTATATGATTATTTAATTGGCTGATGCCTCCTTTATTATATTAATAGTAACTGATTAGTTGCAATTTGCCTTTAGTAATTATTTCTTATAATTATTGAAATAAATATTTAATTGTTGATTATATATCATAAATAATTAATGTCTTAAAATTTGTAAAACATATCTCCAGTAGTTATTTATCTTACAGTAAAAGTTTGAAGATGACAGTACTTCCTAATGAAATGATTATAAGCTAGAGGTTTGAGACAGACTAGTGGTTTGTTTTTTTGCTGAAATCTTTGAAATGCTATTAAGGGGACAGGAAACACTGATAAAAAGTGAAGTGAATTATTTTATTAATATCAAAGATACTGAGGAGAACTTTGCTTCATCTCTTAATTCATTAATTTTGTAGAAGGGAAATTCCACATTTATAACAGAAATGTATATGTTAGTATATGTTAATGTAGAATGCTTATGGGTTATATAAAATGTTTATAGCTTTAGGGTACTTCCTGAAATCAGTGTAGATATAGCCAGTTGTCCTAAACTTTGAGCAGTATAGTACAAAAAACAAACATAGTGCTGCATCTGAGTTCTCGTAGGAGAATACAGTTATTTTCTATTTGTCCTTTTCCCCTAAGTCAAAACAAGAGAAGATGGCATGTAGAGATAAAAGCATGCAAGATCGCTTGAGACTGGGCCACTTTACCACAGTCCGACATGGGGCTTCGTTTACTGAACAGTGGACAGATGGTTATGCTTTCCAGAACCTTATTAAGTAAGTGAATTGTGATGATAAAGTTGAGAATTGAAAGTTGGTTTGGATTTTTAAATTTTTTTATAGTTGTAGTCATTAATATCTTAGTAGTGGTAGTCTTATTTTCATTCAATTTTGTCTCCACATGTGTAAAGAATTGTAAGGAATGAGATAAAGTCCTGAAAAAATGGCAAATAATCAGAGGAATAAAAAACAAGTTCTATATTAAAGCTTAAAAAAATCAGAATTGCCAAAACTAAGGAAGAAAAAGCTAAGACTTGACTTGATATCATTTTAATTATGTAATAAGTTTTCATGAGGAGTCTGCCCACTCCCAGCATTTATTCTGGGTCCACAGAAGATTGAAATGGGCAAAGACCCAAGGAAGGATTTCCCGTTTGGTATAAAACAAAACCTTGGAAGAACGTACAGGACATGTTCCTGGGGCTCTCTAAGGGGAGAGTATCCAGTCAGCAGAGATGGTCACCTTCTTGAAGGTGAGCACTGAGCCAGCAGTCAGGCTGGTGAGCAGTCCCACTGCCTGTGCCTGTCATTAACTTGGAATCTTGAGCCCTCCTTCACTTTATTATAACTTTGGTTTAAAACATTCAAGTATTTACTCCAAGGAGGGAATTAACATTTAAAATCCTAAAATTCCAACTGCATAAATAGCTAATATCAGCTCAGAACTTTAAAAAAGAAGCCTTAAAAGTTGCGATACCTTTTGGTGTATCTTACTTATTTTGATTTTGTAGATAGTTTCCGTTTGAGACTGGGTTGCAGTGGGTGGCACATTGTATCTTTAATCATGGGCTCTCACACTTCTGATCTGTAGTTTACTGTAGGTTCAAGGGTTCCATAGACTGCCTGTCCTACCTTTTTTTCCTTGGTGAAATAACATATTGGGCATTGATTGGAGAGGACAGAACTACTTTTGAATACTAATGAAACATAAATAACAAATTTGAAAGAAAAGTACAGATACTGATATTATTAATAATATTTTGTTAATGGGAACTCCTTGGCAGTCTTGTGGTTAGGACTCAGTGCGTTCACTGCCAGAGCTTAGGTTTGATCCCTGGTTGGGGAACGAAGATCCTGCAAGCCGCCCCATGTGGCATGGCCAAACTAAAACAAAACAAACAAACTTTGTGGAAACCTACCTCTGGATTATAGTCTGTGCTTTATGTGTGATACATGTGGTATCCACGCTGAGTTCTCTGTGCTCAGGTTAACAGAGTTGCACTAGGGCAGTATAAACAGCTGCTGCATAGAGGCATGATGTCTATTCCTCAACACCCTGACCGTGATGAGCAAATTGCCCTGGAAGTGGGTCTCCATCCAATTTTGTCAGAATGGGACGGAAGATAAAACACATCCCCCATGATTGGCCAAAGTCACTTAATGCTCACACTGAGTCCCAGATGTGATAATGACCCCTACTAGTCCATGACAATGGTTACTCCTCACATGGCAATTTTTAAAATGTCTAAAGACTTAAACCTGAGTGGTTAGTGGATTTGTTTAGAGATATAAAATGTAATTACTTTTAAGATGTGATTGTAATTTTTGCTGATAGTAGCAAGTATTTATCTTTTTGCTCTATAAGCAGCCTATTGCCCAGAAGGTTCTGGAAATTGTATATAGAGTACAAAAGGATGACTTTGCTGTAGAGCCTTCGGACCAGAGAATTTGGTATTATCTACATGAGATCCCTAATCAGAGTTGTTTCTCCAAAGTGGATAGTATTTTTTTTTTGATGATTTTAAGTAATATAAATTGCAGACTATCCATCTCTCCTCTTGGGAAGCTGTTTCTGGCTGATACCTTTTTTTATTTGCTTGTTGTTTTTTGGCCACACTGCACAGCTTGTGGGATCTTAGTTCCCTGACTAAGAACTGAACCTCAGCAGTAAAAATGCTGACTCTTAACCACTGGACCACCAGGAAAGTCCCCTGGCTGATATCTCTTAATTTTAGGTATTTTAATAATATTTTCTAAAGTTGTGCTTTAATAAACCAATTTCCTTTCTTAATTTTAATGCAGAATTGAAGTTCTTTAGTTATAGAAGGCTGTAGCTGATATCCTTACAAATGATAATTATCTGTGTATAAGAAGCTCTGTGACACATAACTTGGTGGGTAAGGTACCTGAACTCCAGGTTGCAGTACTAGTTTTTATAGAAAGAGCAAACCTCTTGACATTAAAAATTTAATCAAGTGATCAAATATAGTCTGAACAGGAGCCTCAACACAGTTCTTTTATTCTCAGTTTGTACCTTGGCTCTATTTGACTGATCTTTATTAAGATCCTAAAACAGATTTGCTGTCTAATAAAAAGATCATAAAAGATTTTTAATGATTTTTGACCAGGTTAGTAAGTTTTTCTAAAAGGTATTTTTGAACTTGTTGAAAAAGTAACATATTTTATAGTTCTGAGAAGTTAGTTACAATAAATTCTGTTGTTATTCAGTATGTAACTTTTTTATTTAAACAAGTCTTGAAGTCTCAAATAGTCAATGGCAAGGCAATAAAAAAATTATTATTAAGATTTTCTTTATATTGACATAAACAACATTAAATACGGGGATTTGACCTGTATACAAAACTGTGGCTGTTTAAGACGTGGATCATCAGAGGGAGTAAATGAAATTGTATAACATCATTGTCCTAGTCCACGATTATATTCTGGTGTATAAGGAATTATAGAATTCCATTTTAAAGTGATTTCCTGTGAACCATCTGATTCTTGGCATATGACCCATAATAAGTGATAAAGCTTTTTTAAATTTTTTTATTGAAGTATAGTTGATTTACAGTATTCCAGATGTACAGCAAAGTGATTCAGTTATAGTTATATATATGCATTTGTTTTCAGATTCTTTTCCATTGTGGGTTATTGCAAGATATTTACTATAATTCCCGGTGCTATACTGTAGGTTCTTGTTGTTTATCTATTTTATATATAGTAGTGTGTATCTGTTAACCTCAAATTCCAAATTTATCCCCCCATCCTTCCCCTTTGCTAGCCATAAGTTTGTTTTCTATGTCTGTGAGTCTATTTCTGTTTTGTAAATAAGTTCATTGTATCATTTTTTAAAAAAATTCCACATATAAGTGATATCATGTGATATTTAGAGAGACAACTCTGTTGATTCTATAAGTATCAGTTCTCCCTTGGGTGGTATATACCAGTTTCTAGTAGACACAGAACATGAAATCCTGGGACTCTTTAAAAATTCTTACCTGAGATATTCAGGTACTATCTGTAGATCATCACCAAAATTACTTTGGTCAAAATAATATCTGCAAATAATGTGCATTTGTTTTTTTAACACCTGTTCTAGTTATGATACAGTTTTGCTATGGAGGGTACATAGAATTGTTTCCTGGGCTTCCCTGGTGGCTCAGAAGGTAAAGAATCTGCCTGCAATGCAGGAGACTTGGGTTCAATTCCCTGGAGAAGGTAATGGCTTGCCACTCCAGTGTTCTTCCATGGAGAATTCCATGGACAGAGGACATTGGCGGACTGCAGTTCATGGGGTGGCAAAGAGTTGAACATTCAGAAAACTAAGATCATGGCATCTGGTCCCATCACTTCATGGGAAATAGATGGGGAAACAGTGTCAGACTTTATTTCTGGGGGCTCCAAAATCACTGCAGATGGTGATTGCAGCCATGAAATTAAAAGACTCTTACTCCTTGGAAGGAAAGTTATGACCAACCTAGATAGCAGAGACATTACTTTGCCAGCAAAGGTCCGTCTAGTCAAAGCTACGGTTTTTCCAGTGGTCATGTATGGATATGAAAGTTGGACTGTGAAGAAAGCTGAGCGCCGAAGAACTGATGCTTTTGAACTGTGGTGTTGGAGAAGACCCTTGAGAGTCTCTTGGACTACAAGGAGATCCAACCAGTCCATTCTAAAGGAGATCAGTCCTGGGTGTTCTTTGGAAGGACTGATGCTAAAGCTGAAACTCCAATACTTTGGCCACCTCATGCGAAGAGTTGACTCATTGGAAAAGACTCGGATGCTGGGAGGGATTGGGAGCAGGAGGAGAAGGGGACGACAGAGGATGAGATGGCTGGATGGCATCACCAACTCGATGGACATGAGTTTGAGTGAACTCCGGGAGATGGTGATGGACAGGGAGGCCCGGTGTGCTGCAATTCATGGGGTCGCAAAGAGTCAGACATGACTGAGCAACTGAACTGAACTGAGTAGCTAACACTTTCATTTTCATAATCATTTCCTAGGGCTATCATCACTAAATACCATAAACTGGGTGGTTTAAAACAACATAAATTTAATTCTCTTACAGTTTAGGAAGTCAGAAACCTTAAATCAAGGTGTTGGCAGGGCTGCTCCTTCTGTGGCTTCTAGGGAGGATCCTTGTTTAGTGTTCAGTGGCTTGCAGCAGCGTAGCTCAGTCTGCCTCCATTTCACATGGTGTTCCCCTGCATGTCTTCTTTTCTCAGGAGGACACCAGTCAAATTGGGTTAAGGGCCCACCCTACTCCAGTATGACCTTATTTTAACTAATTAAATCTTCAGTGACCCTATTTCCAAAGGTTATAATCTGAGGTACTGGGGATTAGCACTTTAACACATCTTTTTGGGTGGAACAGTTCAACTGATAATGGTACCTAAGACTGTCTTGTTATTATAACTGACAAATAATGGCTTGCTGTTTATTTATTTGGCTGCGCTGGGTCTTCATTGTGGCATGTGGAATCTATTGTATTTCCCTGACCAGGGATTGAACCCAGGCCCCCTGTATTGGGAGCTCGGAGCCTTAGCCACTAGATTACCAGGAAAATCTCAATAATGACTTTTTAGAATTACTTAGATTTGAGTGACATAAATTTATCTGGTCATCAATACTTTTGTACAAGATAGTACAAATATTCTTTCTGTGGGTGGTAAAGGGTGAGCATTCCCTAAAATTGATGAAATGGGAGTAACATTTAACAGTCAGGTCTATAAAAGGCACTGTGGAGAGAAGATGGCAGAGGAGTAGGTGGACGTGGAGTACATCTGTCTCCACGGATACATCAGGAATACACCTTCAGACACAGAAGTGCATGCAGAACACCAGCTGAGAGCGGACAGGACTACCTGACCAGAGGAAAAGAATATATAGAACCATGCAAAACTTGGTAGGACCAAGGAACTAGGGGGAAAAACAAGTGTTAATAGGACCTGCCCCCGGCTGGTGGGGGAACTGAAGCAGGAGTCTGATCCCCGCATTGGGGCAATTGTCTGAGTCAGAGGAGAAACATTTATGGCTGAGAGTGAGCTGATCTGTGACAGCATAAATGGAATGAGAATCAGACAGTCTTTGCCACAGTCATACATATCCCGGACAGGGACGTGGGTCCCCTGGAAGGCGCAGCAGCTGGGAGCTGGAGTTTAGGGGTTGTGGAGCAATCCTAGGGCAAGGGCTGCTGTTGTATGTGGAGAGACAGATTTGAGGGGTTATGGGGGAGGAGATTGTGGTGGGAAATGTCCATGGAGGAAAGCCATGCAGCCATGGAAGCAAGGTGATGCTGCCGAGTCACGTGTAGTGGATGGAACCATCGCCATAGCCTCTCTCTCTACACGCCAGCATCAGCAGCTGAACAATAGAGAGGCTGGCTGGTCAAACCCTGACGCACTGAACTACAGACCTGGACCCCACTCAGGGTGCCCCTTTAAGTGACTGACACACTGATCTAGAGTAGGACCCCAGCCAGGCGGCCCCTCTCTGTGCGTGACACGCTGAACAACAGAGAAGGACCCCAGGCAAGGGAGCCCTCTTAGTGCCTGAACTGGTGGAGCTATGGAGAAAGACTGGTCAAAGAGACCTTCTGATCACCAGCCATAAGAGGCTCAAAAAAAGGACTCTGATAGGGCCATAACTCCTGGGGTGGAGGCAGTCCATGTCTCTGCACACTTTGTACCGCTAGGTGCAAGCCAAGCAGCTGTGCCACCTTCACTTAACTCTCACTGGGGCAGAGCTGCCATAGGCAAAAAAAATCTTGCATCTATGTGTGCAGGGTCACTTTGGTCATGTCCAACGCTTTGCGACCCTGTAGACTGTGGCCTGCCAGGCTTCTGTGTCAGGATGGTGGGGTTCTTCAGGCAAGAATACTGGAGCATATTGGCCAATACTGGTTGCCATACCCTTCTAGAGCACTATATTTCCTGCTGCTCTAGCCTCCAACTCCCCTGAGTACCTGGTGCTGCCAGAACCCCTGTGACCCAAGCAGCTGCACCACCTCCACACCTGGCCTTTACAGAGGCAAATCCAAGTCCTCCAGGGCAGCCTCAGGGGCAAACCCCAGTGGATGACCCACATGCAGAAGTGGAAATAAA
Source organism: Bubalus kerabau (assembly GCF_029407905.1). NCBI lineage: Eukaryota > Metazoa > Chordata > Mammalia > Artiodactyla > Bovidae > Bubalus > Bubalus kerabau. The sequence goes on along the minus strand of NC_073627.1, from coordinate 17,198,730 downwards.
ACCACCATTGAAACCCAGGGCAGTGTGGCTAAGGAAGAAGCCCCAAAACCTTCTTACCAGCTGTACAAACTGCAGATTAAATCCACACGATCAACTAGGCAGACTCTGTCTATGGAATATATGAAAGGTCATTGAGAGCTCCCACAAAAGAAAACACACTAGCTCTGAATGCCATGGACATTGGAGACAAAAACACCCCAGGAGTAGGACCAGATTAGAATCTGAGCTGCCCCCACAACAGGTCTAGAGATCAGTACATTGTTGGAGGGCATCCTAGGGAGGTGAGGTGGACTGTGACTCCCAGCGAGGAAAGGATCCTGACAGCAGTGACTCAAGAAAAATATTTCTTATTCTTATCTTTTGACTTGTTCTGTAGATTCTTTTGGATTTTTTTTTCTTTTTGTTTCTTTTTTTACCCCACTCTGTTGTAGTTGTTGATTTTATTGGCACTAGGAAATCTAATTAAGCTTTAGAGTTTCCTCAGTCACATTTTTTATTGTTATTATAAACCTCTGCCTCTACATTGGGCTTTTGCAGTTCTGTGGAGTTTTCCTTTTTCTAATTTCTTCTTCCTGTTTTATTTTTTTGTATTTTTCTTTTCTCTTTTTTATAATTTTAATTTTTAAAAACTGTTATATTTTTTCTACATTTATTCCTTTGTTTGCCTTTCCAACTGTTCTTTTCCCCTTGCAGTTAATCTTTAATGTATATAAATCTTTATCTACCTCTGTTTAACTTTGCATATCTATTCTTTCTTTGCTTTCTTCCCTTTCCTCTCAACATATTTGTTTGTTTTGTTTTCATAGCTTTATTCCCCACTTGGCACCTTGCTTTAGTTTTGTTTTCCAGTTTGTGCTTTAGTTAGTTTTGTTCTTAACTGGTAAATATAATTTTTTATTTCCTTTGTTTGTTTGCCAGGTCAATATACTGTATTTTTGTTGGACTGTTTTGACTTGCTCGTGGGTGTATATGTATATTCCATTATTTTAATTATTTGCCTGATTTTGTAAATGTCATTTGTCTGGGGTTCATCTTTGGTTTCTCGTTTTAGATATTTGTTTTAATCTCACTTAATGCCAATTGGAGAAGGAAATGGCAGCCCACTCTAGTGTTCTTGCCTGGAGAATCCCAGGGATGGGGGAGCCTGGTGGGCTGCCATCTCTGGGGTCGCACAGAGTCGGACACAACTGAAGCGACTTAGCAGCAGTAGCAATACCATAATAAACTACTCGTGGAATCTTCATTCCTGACCAGAGATCAAGCCCTGAGCCTTTGGAGTGGGAGCACTGACTCCAAGACCCTAGACTACCTGAGAACTAACCCTAGGGAGTATCAGATAGTGAGAACTCACACAAAGGAAACCACTTGAATATAAGACCTGAATACAAACCAGATCATCAGTAGACAGGATTACCACTTCCCTCAGCCTTGCCAGTCAGAGGAAAAACAAACAAACAAACAAAAACTTAGCATAAATCTCACCCTATAAGAAGCTTACACAAACCACTGGACCAACCTTAAGAGGGCAGAACCCAAAAGGAAGAAAGAAGTCAACCTTGAAACCTGGGGAAAAGGAGACCTCAAACACAATAAGTTAAAAAAAATGATGAAAAGGCAGAGAAATACTACACAAATGAAGGAACAAACTAGAAACACAGAAGTCCAAATAAATGAAGAGGAAATAGGCAAACTACTTGAAAAAGAATTCAAATAATGATAGTAAAGATGTTCAAAAACCTTGAAAAGAAAATGGAGAAAATGTAAGAATCAATTAAAAAAGACCTAGAAGAATTAAAGAATAAACATAAAAAGACAACACAATTACTTAAATTAAAAATACTCTAGATGGAATCAATAGCAGAATATCTGAAGCAGAGGAAAAATCAGTGAGCTGGAAGACAAAATGGTGGAAATAGCTTCTGAAGAGCAGAATAAAGTAAAAAGAATGAAAAGAACTGAGGATAGTCTCAGAGCCCTCTGGGACAATATCAAACCACCAACATTCGAGTTATGGGGGTCCCAGAAGAAGGAAAAAAGAAAAGGTATGAGAAAATTTTTCAAGAGATTATAGTTGAAAATTTCCCCAACATGGAAAAGGAAATAGTCACTCAAGTCCAAGAGACACAAAGAGTCCCACACAGGATAAACCCAAGGAGAAACATGCCAAGACACATACTAATAAGTAACAAGAGTAAACACAGTATTAAAAGCAGCAACAGAGAAGCAACAAGTTAAAAACAAGGGAGACCCCGTATGCTTAACAGCTTATCTTTCAGCAGAAACTCTGCAGGCCAGAAGGGGATGGCAGGATATATTTAAAGTACTAAAAGGGAAAAATCTACAACCAAGCTTACTGCACCTGGCAAGGACCTCATTCAAAATTGATGGAGAAATAAAAAGCATTTCAGACAAGCAAAAGTTAAGAAAATTCAGTACCACCAAACCAGCTTTTCAACAAATGTTAAAGGGACTTATATAGTCAAGAAATACAAGAAAAGAAAAAAGATTGAGAAAATCAATGCCAAATAATTAAGAAAATGGCAATAGGAACATATATATCAATAATTACTTTAAATGTAAATGGATTAAATGCTCCAACCAAAAGATACAGACTGGCTTTATGGATACAAAAACAAGACCTATATATATATGCTGTCTACAAGAAACCCTGTATATGTGTCTAAAAGACACAGAGAGACTGAGAGGATGGAAAAATATATTCCATGCAAATGGGAAGCAAAAGAAAGCTGGAGTAGCAATCCTCATATCAGACAAAATAGACCTTAAAATAAAGAAGATTACAAGAGATAAGGAAGGACACTACATCATGATCAAGGGATCAATCCAAGAGGAAGACATAACAATTGTAAATATCTATGCACCCAACATAGGAGCACCTCAATACATAAGACAAACACTAACAGACATAAAAGGAGAAATTGACAGTAACACAATAATAGTAGGAAACTTTAACAACCCACTCACACCAATGGACAGGTCATCAAAACAGAAAATTAATAAGGAAACACAAGTCTTAAATGATACATTAGATGAGATGGATCTCATTGATATCTTCAGGACATTCCATCCAAATGCAGAAGAATAAACCTTTTCAAGTACACATGAAACATTCTCCAGGATAGACCACATCTTGGGTCACAAATCAAATCTCAGTAAATGTAAGAAAATTGAAATCCTATCAAGTATCTTCTCCAACCACAGCGCTATGAGATTAGATATCAGTTACAAGAAAAACGCTTTAAGAAGCAGAAATACATGGAGATTAAACAGCACGTTTCTAAATAGCCAACAGGTTACTGAAGAAGTCAAAAGGGAAATAAAAAAAATCTAGAAACAAATGACAATAAAAATACAACAACTCAAAACCTACGGGATGCAGGAAAAGCAGTTCTAAGAGGGAAGTTTATAGCAACACAATCCTACTTCAAGAAACAAGAAAAACATTGAATAGACAACCTAACTTTACACCTAAAATAACTGGAAAAAGAACAACAACAAAAACATAATTAGTAGAAGAAAAGAAATCATAAAGATCCAAGCAGAAATAAATGAAAAAGAAATGAAAGAAACAATAGTAAAGATGAATAAAACTAAAAGCTGGTTCTTTGAGAGGATAAAATTGACAAGCCTTTAGCCAGACTCATCAAGACAAAAAGAGAGAAGAATCAAATCAACAAAATTAGAAATGAAAAAGAAGTTACAACAGACAATGCAGAAATACAAAGGATTATAAGAGACTATTTGAACAACTATATGGAAATAAAATGGATAACCTGGAAGAAATGGACAGATTCTTAGAAAAGTTCAATCTTCCAAGACTGAACCGGGAAGAAATAGAAATTATGAACAACCCAATTACAAGCACTGAAATTGAAGCTGGGATCAAAAATTTCCCCAAACACAAAAGCCCAGGACCAGATGGCTTCACAGGAGAATTATATCAAACATTTAGAGAATAGCTAATGCCTATCCTTCTAAAACTCTTTCAAAAAATTACAGAGGAAGGAACACTTCCAAACTCATTCTACAAGGCTACCATCACCCTGATACCAAAACCAGACAAAGACAACACACAAAAAAGAAAACTATAAGCCAATATCATTGATGAACATAGATGTAAAAGTCCTCAACAAAATTCTAGCAAACAGAATTCAGCACATCACACAGCTCATACACCAGGACCAAGTTGGCTTTATTCCAGGGATGCAAGGATTCTTCAATATATGCAAGTCAATCAGTGTGATACACCATATTAACAAATTGAAAGATAAAAACCATATGATCATCTCAATAGATGCAGAAAAAGCCTTTGACAAAATTCAGCACCCATTAATGATCAAAGCTTTTCAAAGAATGGGCATAGAAGGAACCTACCTCAAAGTAGTAAAGGCCATATATGATAAACATAGAGCAAACGTTATTCTCAATGGTGAAAAACTGAAAGCATTCCCCCTAAGATCAGGAACAAGACAGGGGTACCCATTTTCACCATTATTATTCACATAGTTCTGGAAGTCCTAGATACAGCAGTCAGAGAAGAAAAAGAAATAAAAGGAATCCAGATTGGAAAAGAAGAAGTAAAGCTCTCATTGTTTGTAGATGACATGATACTGTATGTAGGAAACCCTAAAGATAGTATCAGAAAATTACTAGAGCTAATCAGTGAATTTAGCAAAGTTGCAGGATACAAAATCAATACACAGAAATCACATGTATTTCTATATACTAACAATGAAAAATCAGAAAGAGAAATTAAGGAATCAATCCCTTCACCACTGCAACAAAAAGAATTAAATATCTAGGAATAAACTTACCTAAGGAGACAAAAGAACTGTACACAGAAAATTATATGACACTAATGAAATCAAAGACAACATAAACAGATGGAGAGATATTCCATGATCTGGGGTAGCAATTATCAACATTGTGAAAATTACTATACTACCAAATGCAATCTACAGATTCTATGTGATCCCTATCAAATTACCAATGGCATTTTTCACAGAACTGGAACAAAAAATTTCACAATTCATGTGGAAGCACAGAAGAGCCCAAATAGCCAAAGCAGTCTTGAGAAAGAAAAATGGAGCTGGAGGAATCAACCTTCCTGACTTCAGAGTATACTACAAAGCTATAGTCATTAAGACAGTATGGTACTGGCACAAAAACAGAAATACAGACTAATGGAGCAAGATAGAAACCCCAGAAATAAACCCATGCACCTATGGGTACCTTATTTTTGACAAAGGAGGCAAGAATATACAATGGGGCAAAGACAGCCTCTTCAATAAATGGTGCTGGGAAAACTGGACAGCTACATGTAAATGAATGAAATTAGAATACTTCCTAACATCATACACAAAGATAAACTCAAAATGGATCAAAGACCTAAATGTAAGACCAGAAACTATAAAACTCTTAGAGGAAAACAAAGGCAGAACATTCGATGACATAAATCAAAGCAAGATCCTCTATGACCCAACTCCTAGAGTAATGGAAATAAAAACAAAAGTAAACAAGTGGACCTGATTAAACTTAAAAGCTTTTGCACAGCAAAGAAAACTATAAGCTAGGTAAAAAGACAACCCTCAGAATGGGAGAAAATAATAGCAAATGAAACAACTGACAAAGGATTAATTTCCAAAATATATAAGCAGCTCATACAACTCAAAGCCAGAAAAACAAACAACCCAATCAAAAAGCAGAAGAAACACCTAAACAGACTTTTCTCCAAAGAATATATACAGATGACTAACAAACACAGATAGCATATTGAAAAGCAGAGACCTTGCTTTGCCAACAAAGGTCCGTCTAGCCAAGGCTGTGGTTTTTCCAGTGGTCATGTATGGATGTGAGAGTTGGATGGTGAAGAAAGCCGAGCGCCAAAGAATTGATGCTTTTGAACTGTGGTGTTGGAGAAGACTCTTGAGAGTCCCTTGGACTGCAAGGAGATCCAACCAGTCCATTCTGAAGGAGATCAGCCCTGGGATTTCTTTGGAAGGAATGATGCTAAAGCTGAAACTCCAATACTTTGGCCACCTCATGCGAAGAGTTGACTCATTGGAAAAGACTCTGATGCTGGGAGAGACTGGGGGCAGGAGGAGAAGGGGACGATAGAGGATGAGACGGCTGGATGGCATCACCGACTCGATGGACATGAGTCTGAGTGAACTCCGGGAGATGGTGATGGACAGGGAGGCCTGGTGTGCTGCAGTTCTTGGGGTCGCAAAGAGTCGGACACAACTGAGCGACTGAACTGAACTGAACTGAACAAACACATGAAAGGATTCTCAACATCACTCATTTGAGAAATGCAAATCAAAACTACAATGAGATATCACCTCACACCAGTCAGAACGGCCATCATCAAAAAGTAACCAAACAATAAATGCTGGAGAGGGTATGGAGAAAAGGGAACATTCTTGCACTGTTAGTAGGGATATAAATTAATACAGCCACTATGGAAGACGGTATGGAGATTCCTTAATAAACTTGGAATAAAACCACCATATGACCCAGCAATCCCACTCCTAGGCATATACCCTGAGGAGACCAAAATTGAAAAAGACACATGTATCCCATTGTTCACTGCAGCACTGTTTACAATAGCTAGAATATGGAAGCAACTTAGAAGTCCATCAATAGAAGAATGGGTAAAGAAGTTGTGGTACATATACACAATGAAATATTACTCACCCATAAAAAGGAACACCTTTGAGTCAGTTCTGATAAGGTGGATGAACCTAGAACCTATTATCAGAGTGAAGTAAGTCAGAGAAAGATAAATATCATATTCTAACACATATATACGGAATATAGAAAAATCGTACTGAAGAATTTATGTTCAGGGAAGCAATGGAGAAACAGACATGGAGAATAGACTTACAGACATGGGGAGAGGGGAGGAGAGGGTGAGATATATGGGAAGAGTAACATGGAAACTTACATCACCATATGTAAAATAGATAGCCAATGGGAATTTGCTGCATGGCTCAGGCAACTACAGGGGCTCTGTATCAATCCAGAGGAGTGGGATGGGGCAGGAGATGGGGGAGAGGCTCAAAATGGAGGGGATATATGTACCTATGGCTGATTTCATGTTGAGGTTTGACCAAAAACAAAATTCTGTGCAGCAATTATCCTTCAATTAAAAAAACCACTGTCATATGTGTTGGAGATATAAGGGTTAATAAGACACAGTTCTTGTTCTAAGAGAAGTTACAGTTTGACATAATCAGACTTTATATTCCCAAAATAAACCTAAATGAAATGTCACTAATAGACTACTTTAGATGACTTTTATAAGTATAAATGACTGAACAGTTTCAACATCAAGAATTAATGTAGGAATGCATACTACATACAACAGTTGATCTTTGGTATATCAATTTTCATGGGCAATCAAGCTCTCTTATTCTCAGAATGTACAGTTGAAGATAGTCTCATGGTGTTTTGGCACCAGAGTACCTTTTGTTTATGATTTGTATATAAATGGCGATGGGGCTCCTTTCTTTGTGAATTTGGAAATCAGATGTGCAGATTCTCCCTGAAAACAATAGCAAATAAGTTTTATTTATATTTAATAAGGGTAACTGTTAAAATAACCTTCCAAAGCAGTTAGTCTCCAGTAGATAAAATGTTGTGGTACTCCTCTGGTACACTATGGATTATAATTAAACTATATATTGTATGGCTACCTTCAGAGAGTTCAGAGTGCTTTGAACTCATGGCTCCTGAAGGGGTGCAAATGAGCTTAAAGATATTTTACCAATTTTTTTGACTGGGAAACTCATATTCAGAGAAGATACATGTTTTCCTCAAGGACATTCATTGAGTGAGAAGGAAGATTGTGATTTTTACCTAAGGATTCTGTGTCTAATCCAGAAAGCTTTCAAGCCATGAATTATTCATAAACATACATTTTTGGAGGGAAAGGTATATCTCTAATAGTTAAAAGATTTTTTTTAGACAAGCAGACAATGCTTGAATTAAAATTTCTACTGTCCCATTAGATGTTCAGCAGCAGACGAATGGATAAGAAAGCTGTGGTACATATACACAATGGAATATTACTCAGCCATTAAAAAGAATACATTTGAATCAGTTCTAATGAGGTGCATGAAACTGGACCCTATTATACAGAGTGAAGGAAGCCAGAAAGAAAAACACCAATGCAGTATACTAACTCATATATATGGAATTTAGAAAGATGATAATGATAACCCTATATGTGAGACAGCAAAAGAGACACAGATGTATAGAACAGTCTTTTGGACTCGGTGGGAGAAGGCGAGGGTGGGATGATCTGAGAGAATAGCACTGAAACATGTATATTATCATATGTGAAACAGATCGCCAGTCCAGGTTCGATGCATGAGACAGGGTGCTCAGGGCTGGAGCACTGGGATGACTCAGGGATGGGATGGGGAGGGAGGTGGGAGGGGGGTTCAGGATGGGGAACACATGTAAATCCATGGCTGATTCATATCAATGTATGGCAAAGAACACTACAATATTATAAAGTAATTAGCCTCCAACTAAAATAAAAAAAAAGTAAATAAATTGACATCTAATCTGTAAGTCAGCTTATTTTGAAGCCAAGAAAATGGTATTATCAAAAGAACTGGTATTTCTTTGCAGTACTGTGATGAGGTTAACCTTGGTTACTTACAGTGTTGCCCTTTTAGATGTGGCAGCTTAAGTTGTATGGGGGTCTGCTCTGGGGTATAGTCTTGTTTTTCTGGTTGCCATTCTTTTAAGAAAGGTATCCTGAATCTGGAAATAGTGTAGAAACTGACAACTAGCGTTCAGAGAAGAGGGTCAAGTAGACGTCATTTGAGAATATAGGTTTAAAAAATTAGATTCTGTCATTCTGCAAAAGTGAAATTTGGATCAAGAAAGGGAGATGGGGGGCTAAAAGCATGGTAGAAAGAGAAGAGGACAGGAGCCAGCATCTGACTGTCAACTATGATGAGTGATTTAAAGATTTTAGTCTCTTAAGTGGTTAATCTCAAATCTTGGTATGCTTTTATATACCTGGTCTATAAACCTTAGTATCTGTCAGGTAGCAGGATTCATGAGAGCAAGTGGAATACTTACATTGATATTTGTATTGACTTTTAGTTTATAAGCTAGTTTATTTAAAAAAAATTAGACATTATTAGGAAATACTCTGGAGAAGGCAATGGCACCCCACTCCAGTACTCTTGCCTGGAAAATCCCATGGATGGAGGAGCCTGGTAGGCTGCAGTCCATGGGGTCTCGAAGAGTCGGATATGACTGAGCGACTTCACTTTCACTTTTCACTTTCATGCATTGGAGAAGGAAATGGCAACTCACTCCAGTGTTCTTGCCTGGAGATTCCCAGGGACGGGGGAGCCTGGTGGGCTGCCGTCTATGGGGTCGCAAAGAGTTGGACACGACTGAAGTGACGCAGCAGCAGCAGGAAATACTGTAATAGAAATGGTGTTAAATATCCTGAGTCTTTCATATGTCTTTTATTCATTCATTTTGTGTACTATTTCCTGAGGAGTTTTTACTTGTTGAAAGGCTTCTTTTTGCTTTCTCTAAATGCTCATCCTTGTTCTTAAAAAACTTAGTTTGGGTTTCTACCATATTAGTGTTTGGAAATGACTTGGGAGTGGTAATGGCTCACTTGATTAGAATAAATGATAGATTCAGAAGGAAAACATTTTTTCCTTTGTTTATCATTCCTCAAATTTGGTATCTTTTTAGATAGATTTTGAAGAAACTATAATCCAATTAAAAAATAAAAAGGCACTTGGAACCCTTTTTTTTTTTTTTTTTTTTACATAAACAGTTATTTAGTGGGTTCATTACCAGCAGTTGTTTTCTAAACTCTTAAAAAGCAATAAGGAAAAAGAAAAGTAGTCAAGAAAAAAAAGCAATCAAAGTTTTTCCTTTTGAGTTGGAAAATTAGGTCACAATAGAAATTTGATATTGTTTCTTCTGCCCACTTTTCTGCTCTGAGAATTATTGTAATTAGTATATTAAAAGTACAGATTCATTACCAAAAACAGCTCTATCACCAGATAGTTGGTTCTTCAAACCTGAAGTTAAAATCAAATATCTACTTAGGTTTATTTTTCTGAAGTCTATCGAATATGCAGGTGACAAAAATATTTATGTTTATTCCTTAGCCATGTTCAAACAGTTTTGACCTTCCTCTGTGCAACATCTTTTGTATCTCTAGGCAACAGGAAAGGATAAATTCACAGAGGGAAGAGATAGAAAGACAACGAAAAATGTTAGCGAAGCGGAAACCTCCTGCCATGGGACAGGCCCCTCCAGCAACCAATGAGCAGAAACAGCGGAAAAGCAAGACCAACGGAGCTGAGAATGAAACGTATGTTCTTTATTAACGCGAACTAAGATACTGTATTTTCCCCTGAGATACAAACCTCCTGTCGAGTGCCACTGGAAGAAGTGATAAATCGTGGAGATTTCTAGAGCTTAACCTTTCTTTTTAGTTACATTAATAGATTTGCTCAACTCATATAAAGGTTGTACACAATTAACTCATTTTCTTAGTCCTAATCTTACATAAGAAGTTTCAAAGGAGAGAAAAAAAATGTCATTTAACTTGATGTCATGCTTTTTGGCCACTCTTAAAACAAATGTGATGTCATTAGGTATTCAAATGATGTAACTGCTTGTGGGTGCTTCCAGGCTGTGGTATGTTGGTGTCACCTTAAGGGGATTATCTGGCTCTATTTCAGACTGAAGAACGCACAAGTGAATGCTATTTAGTAGTCTGAAGAACACTAGTTACCACTCACAAATTTAGATAGAACCTAAGAAAAAATAGGTATTATTTTAGGAAAAGAACATTTTCCCAGTAAGCCAAGTCTTGACATTCCCAGTTGTTGTTTGTTTATTTTTTTTTTTCTATTCTGAGAACCTAAGGAAACGCCAGTGTCTTCAGTTGCAGTGTAGTCATCTTTTTCACTGCTAGTCAACAAGTATTCCTTAGTTACCATGAATAGGAGCAGTAGAATATTCAGAGTACAGATGCCTTCTTTCTTCAGTCCCTCCCCATATCAGATTTCCCTAATTGACTTTTGAATTCTTGACCACTAAGAGAATCTTCCGCTAGGACAGGCAGTGGCAAACTTTTTCTCCATTGGGTCAGATAGTAAACACTTCAGGCTTTGCACACTAGAGAGTCTCTGTTGCCACTATTCAACTCTACTGTTATAGCTTGAAAACAGTCATAGGCAGCACGTAAGTGAATGGATGTGGCTGTTTCCAGAACAGATTACTAGGCGAATGGCCCACAGGTTGTAGTTTGCCAAGTAGGCAGGACTGCTGAACAGTTAGAATTAGCATGGGAAATAAAACCAGCAAATTACTTACCTATTTTAAAAATTTCTTATTCATGCTCATCACCACTATCTTTAAGAGGCTTTCCAATTAAAAGGGAAGAAGAGATCTATAAATGTGTAGAAAATCTCTATAGAATTGATGGTAGCCATAAAGTCAGTTTCTGAATTAGATGTTTGAATGTTTGAAATATAAAACATATTTTTCATAGAAACATTCATTGGTATTATAATCAGTATTTCCCTAGTGGCCTTATTGGTTTTTCAAGGGAAAAAGAAATTTCTTAAAGCTGTCATTGTGGGGTTTAATTGTAGCTACAAATGAGAGCTAATGATATCATGTAATTTATTGACTAATATGTCTTTTGCCTTTAGGGTTTTCATGTTAGTTCACAAAAACATATTAACCCATAATCCATTTCAAGTATAAAAATACTTATTACCATTGTTAAAAGTTCATGACATGCCAGAAATGTATCTTTCTTCATTCCAGTGAGAAAGCTGGCTTAACACCAGTCCTCACCCAATACATACCTGATGTCTTGGGGAGCCTTTTCCTTGACATACATTTAGTAAGTCTATGTTAAATGCTTACTATAGGTTCGGCCCTGTTCTGGACACCAGGGTGCAAAGCTGAAGGAGACAGCCCAGCCTTAGGACTCACAGTTTATTTAGGGAAAATGAACAGATGAATAAACTAATAGTTACTTTAAGTATTGTGATAAAGGTATGCACAGTGATTAAGTTTGGAAAACGTCTTCACTAGATTCTAAGCAATATCCCCTTCCAAAAAGTTCAAGTGGGAGACTTTCCTGCTGAACCAGTGACTAAGGCTGCTCCCAATGCAGGGGACCTGGGTTTGATCCCTGATCAGGGAACTAGATCCCACATGCTAAGAGTTCTCATGCCACAACTAAAGATCCCAAATGCTGCAACTAAGACCCGGAGCAGCCAAATAAATAAATAAAAATATTTTAAAAAAATGTTCAAGTAGGAACCCAGTTTTGAAGAATTCTTTAGGCAAAAGTTGTATATATTACTCTGATTATTGTCTTCTTTCATAACTCCTACATTTATTTTGTGAAGGAACTCTTCTTCCAGTATTATTTGAAAATTATTTCATGCCAATGAATAAAACCATTGGCTTAGAAGTAGCAAAGTGGGCACAGGTTATTGTGTGGGTTTTTTTGCCATAGAATAATAATTAGAATTCGGTCTAAGCTAGTAGAGTGTAAGTAAGCAGTTGCCATCTGGAGTCCTGAGTAAAATCCAAGCTGGAAGGCCTTTGGTCTAGTCTTTAATAATTAAGTATCCATGGCTCATTCCCTTGGCCAGAAGCCAAAAATATTCCTCTTGTGTTGGAATGGGTTTTATTATCCTTTCCTGGTACTTAATGTGTTTTAGGTAGAGAGAATTCTAAGCTATGATTTTTTTCATTTCTCCCTTTTTTACTGGTATCTTGAGATATGAGGATGCGATCAGGGTAGGTAGAACATGAAATGATCACCCATAAAGTCAGCCCTTTGAGAACTGTGTTGAGTAGGATTTCACAAAGTATAGATTCCTTTCATATTCTCATTGTAATAGTCACAACAGCTTTTTTAGATAGGTATCATTGCTTGCTGTGTTTTTAGGAAATTGAGGTTAAAGTTTCTTGCCCAAGGTCACATGGTCAGAATTGTGAACCCTAGTCCTCAGACTCCAGATCCTGGACTCTGTCCTCTAGGTTCTTCTCCTTGTATCAAAGTCTAAGAGTTATCAAAAATAACTAAATATGTTGGCTTATTAATTTCCCCCTTAAAAAACTTTTAGACATATAATTTGGCTACCTCTTCCAATGAATTTTCATCTGAATAAGGTATATGACCAAACTCATCTCATAAGTAATGTAAAAATAGAGGTCATTTATTTTTCTCACTTTTTTTTAATAGACTTCCAGCTTTGAAGTCCTTTGTTTACATCACCTCTGATAAATCACAGTTTTCTCTTGTCAAAGAACTGCAAGATAATCTATCTTTTGGTCATTTTAACTAAGTTAAAGTGAATATACTATATAGTATTCTTTGGCATGTCTCTTTAAATAGTCACATTATGATTTCAAATAATTTAGTGAAATTTCTGTCATTATTTTCCAGGTTAACATTAGCAGAATACCATGAACAAGAAGAAATCTTCAAACTCAGATTAGGTCATCTTAAAAAGGTAAGTATAATGAGAAAATGTGCCTGAAGAAATGGAATTTTTAGTTTACATTTGGTGTTTAAGTTGTTTGGTCATTTGGGCAATAATAGCTTCACATACCTGTGGAAATCATTAATAGTTACTTTGGGTCACACCTGTATTCTAATGTTGGAGTTCATGTCTTTC